>NC_138762.1:12771690-14107942 GCF_965113315.1 Podarcis vaucheri
TTCGAACTGCCTCGCGATAGCTCTCCTCTCCAAGCAACCAAGGCTCGTTTCCCCTCCAAAGTAATTTGAACTGTCCTTTGTGCTAATTGCCACAGATTAAAGCGAGACGCTTATAAATGCGGGAAGGCAACCGCAATTTAAAAGTCGCACACAAAAGGCATTTCTTTTGCTCAATCTCTTTGTTCCATCTCTCGTCAGGTGCTGTGCCTTACCAGCTGCTATGGGAGTCTGGTGGAATCGGTGTGTTTTGAAGTGTTTTATTTCCTTCAGCTCTGGCAAGTTTCCAGACCACAGAGAGGGGGAAATACTTTTTGCAAAAGCACACAGACACACTATGTGAATCAGGGGTGGGAAATCTATTTCAGCTAGAGGGCCACATTCTCTTCTGAGGACCACATGTCAGGGGTGGGCGTGTCCAGAGGCAAAAGCGGGAGGAGCCACTGATGCAAATTTTGCTTTTGTCCCATAGTCTAGTTTCTACATAGGGCCACCTATGCTCTTTGTCCTCCATCCAGACAAGCAAGAAGCATTATCAAGGAGGGATTCCAGCAGGCCAAAAACAAAGCAGGATCAGAGAGGGGCATGGCCTGCAGGAAGGGGCATGGCTAAGGAGGAGACATAGCCTCAGCAGTGTGCTCAGTACCTAGTAGAAACACCTGGGTGATGGGCTGCATTTCGCCCTGGGCCTGAGGTTCGTTACTCCTGATATAGATATACAACAGTGGTTCTCAAAAAAAATTCTCTGGGCCACACTTTCAGAATAAAAATTTGCTTGTGCCACAATTTTTTTTTTTATTGATAAGAAATACATTGGAAAATTAGAAGAAAAAGCTCCCAGCAGTGCTTGGGAGAATGCAATTATTTTAGAATACAGTGGTGCCCCACAAGACGAATGCCTCGCAAGACTGAAAACTCGCTAGACGAAAGAGTTTTCCGTTTTGGAGGTGCTTCGCAAAATGAATTTCCTATGGGCTTGCTTCGCAAGACGAAAATGTCTTGCGAGTTCCTGCGGGGTTTTTTTCCTCCCCCCCCCGCTTTTTCTAAGCCGCTAAGCCGCTTATCAGCTGATCTGATCAGCAGATAAGCCGCTAAAAGCCGCTAATAGCGCTAATCCGCTAATCCGCCAATGGGCTTGCTTCGCAAGACAAAAAACCCCTAGACGAAGAGAATCACAGAATGGATTCTTTTCATCTTGCGAGGCACCACTGTATGATGGTGGGATGTATGGAAGTGAGAGCTGGACCATAAATAAAGGCTGATCGCCAAAGAATTGATGCTTTTGAATTATGGTGCTGGAGGAGACTCTTGAGAGTCCCATGGACTGCAAGAAGACCAAACCTCTCCACTCTGAAGGAAATCAGCCCTGAGTGCTCACTGGAAGGACAGATCCTGAAGCTGAGGCTCCAATACTTTGGCCACCTCATGAGAAGAGAAGACTCCCTGGAAAAGACCCTGATGTTGGGAAAGATTGAGGGCACAAGGAGAAGGGGACGACGGAGGACGAGATGGTTGGACAGTGTTCTCAAAGCTACCAGCATGAGTTTGACCAAACTGCGGGAGGAAGTGGAAGACAGGAGTGCCTGGCGTGCTCTGGCTCATGGGGTCACGAAAGTTGGACACGACTAAAAGACTAAACAACAACAACATGATGATGGGACATTCAGAAAGTCTAAAACGATGCAGCTGCACAAGAACAGGGATCATTCCTAAAATATAATTATAAACGACCCTCTTCCATATGTACTTTAAGTATGTATACAGACTAAATGAGATGTGTGAGCTTGCTTTTGCTGGAGAATCTCATAGGTTTAATCTGAGATGAAGTCTCATCTCCTCATCAACACAAAGGAGCTTTCCACCCCATCCCACCAGCTGCTACTGGTGGCAGGGCCACTGCTGCTCGTGGATCTCTCCTCCTCACTTGGTCCTTCGTCTTTGGCACCCCATCCCATGCTTCCCATGTCTGGGAGCTTTGGCAAAGTGCGTGTATGTGCATGCCCCTTCGGCCTCCACCTCTGTAAGCCCTCTCTAAGAAACATTCCAAATCAAATTGTGTGGAAGGGCAATTACTGTGGTTCTTCTTAGGTGCTGTTATTGGAATTTATGAAAAGGTTGGGACATCATACACACACACACACACTACCAAAATCACTCCTGCAAATGTCCCCACAAAACACTTCCTCACACAGCACCCCCCCCATCTCTATTCACAATACCATGTGTAACAATTCACTGATAAATGTATCTATGTACTGGCTCAATGGGAAAACTTTAGAAAGTCATATACAGTGGACACTCGGGTTAAGAACTTAATTTGTTCTGGAGGTCTGTTCTTAACCTGAAACTGTTCATAGCCTGAAGCACCAATTTAGCTAATGGCTTCCGCCAAGCTGCTGGCACGCAATTTCTGTTCTCATCCTGAAGCAAAGTTCTTAACGCGAGGTACTATTTCTGGGTTAGCGGAGTCTGTAACCTGAAGCATATGTAACCTGAGGTACCACTGTACAGTGGACGCTTGGGTTGCGAACGTGATCCGTGCGGGATGCACATTCTCAACCCGCAGCATTCTCAACCTGCAGTGGTGTCTCTGCGCATGCGTGGGTTGCAATTTGGTGCTTCTGCACATGCGCAAAACACGATTTAGTGCTTCTGCGCATGCACGACCACCGAAACCCAGAAGTTACCCATTCTGGTACTTCCGGGTTTCGGCGATCCGTAACCCCCCCCCCCAAAGCAACCTGAAGCATCTGTAACCCGAGGTATGACTGTAAAATCGCTCCAGTGTGGATTTGCGCCATTCCAACTTGGTTCTGTTCAGGAAAGGAATTGCTACAGGGGCGGGGGGAGTCTGGGATGTGGACAGCCATAATCCCTCAAGCCTGAGACCACGTACAGTGGTACCTCGGGTTAAGAACTTAATTCGTTCTGGAGGTCCATTCTTAACCTGAAACTGTTCTTAACCTGAAGCACCACTTTAGCTAATGGGGCCTCCTGTTGCCGCAGCGCGATTTCTGTTCTCATCCTGAAGCAAAGTTCTTAACCCGAGGTACTATTTCTGGGTTAGCGGAGTCTGTAACCTGAAGCGTATGTAACCTGAAGCGTATGTAACCCGAGGTACCACTGTACTCAGCAGCCTCTTGCATGGGAGATAATTGCTGGCATCCTGGCAGATGGGTACCAGACAGGTAGCCATTCCAGAGACAATAGCAAACCCAACCTCAATTGATTAGGATCTTGGTCAAGACAAAGAGGTGTGATTAACTTGACTAGGAGAACAGGAACATGTACATGCTCACCTTTGTTTTACTTAATGGATGTGAAGTGGAGGTCAATGGAGGAATGGGAGCAAACCTGATGATCAGGTTTCTGCCAGAAGACCCCTCCCAGTTTGTGACATAACTATGATGTACCAGCATGAGTTTGAGCAAACTGCGGGAGGCAGTGGAAGACAGGAGTGTCTGGCGTGCTGTGGTTCATGGGGTCACGAAGAGTCGGACATGACTAAAGGACTAAACAACAACATAAACTTATAAAAAAAGGAGCCATCCTTTGTTCCGGGCTTTTTCCTCATTCTTCCATGTGGTGGCTGGAAGCCCTGTTGCAACAATAGAGATCAGGCCTACAGACTGCTGTTTTGGGCCTATATTCTTGGCTGGTGTTTTTGTTTGGCAACCCAAGTGAGCCCAAGGATTTCCCCACAACAGTGTATAGTTACGATCGCAATTTAGCAACCCTGTTACTAAAAGAGAGAGGATTTGCGCCTTTGGATCGTGCACCCAGTGCTTTTCTACTCTGCTTCGTTTGGACGTGGTCCCCGTTTACACAGCCCTTTTTATTTAGATTCAGTCGTGGTGCAGAGCAAGCAAGCTGGCTAAAAGGACAGATTAATGCTTGCAAGTTGTCTAAATGGTGACCATGCTGAGGCTGCCTATATTGGAGCACGCATAGACGTGGGTCTATTGAGAGATGATGAATGGCCAATGGCTAACTTTGCATGGTTTCAAACAACTAGTGCTGTGCTGTCCTTTTTTAAAACCTTCAGCAGAATGAAGGGATAATGCCTGTCTCTTCTTTTTTTGGCACCCCCTCCACGCAGCTCACAATGCCTTATTCTGTCTCCACAGGGCCCTGTGGCAGCTACACCCTCTTGGGATGTGCTCTTTGCAATGCTCATCGGTGAGTAACTGTGTTGTTGTCATTGGCTGTGATACATGATCAATGCCTTTTTCTTTCCCCGTCTTTATCTCGACGTAGCCGGCTTCTGCAGATTTGTCACATTTCATTCTTTTTATCATTTGAAACTAGTCACTCACTCTTGACTCTCAGTTTCACTTTCCATTATTTATAAGAATAACAATTTCAGCCCATTCTTGCGGCACAGGCGGGTGTCATTTTGTCTTACAATGAAGGCAAAATGACTTTGGGAGCTTGGCTAGATAAGCACCGCGAAGATAAGGATGTAAGCAAAACAGTCAAGAGTCCATTAAGCCCAGAATCTGGCGCAGGGGCAGAAGAATTGGGAACAAGGAGGGAATTGGTTCATTCTCGCTGCCCGAACCAATACGCTAGCCAAACCCAAAAGCTATCCTTTGAAACGGTCTCTGAATGTTGCAGCGCAGCTCTCCGATTAAAAGAAAAAGTGTGCGAAATGTGAAAAACCAGGAGGAGGTGTGCACCAAAACAAACCTATTAGTGAAAAGAACACTGGCCTTGAAAGATCTACATTGGCTCCCAGTACATTTCCGAGCACAATTCAAAGTGTTGGTTTTGACCTTTAAAGCCCTAAACACCTGAATGAGCGTCTCCACCCCCATCGTTCTGCCCGGACACTGAGGTCCAGCTCCGAAGGCCTTCTGGTGGTTCCCTCACTGCAAGAAGTGAGGTTACAGAGAAACAAGCAGAGGGCCTTCTCGGTAATGGTGCCCTCCCTGTGGAACGCCCTCCCACCAGATGTCAAGGAAATAAACAACTACCAGACTTTTAGAAGATATCTGAAGGCAGCCCTGTTTAGGGAAGTTTTTAATGTGTGACATTTTAATGCATTTTTAATCTTTGTTGGAAGCCAACAACAACCACAACTAATCTTTGTTGGAAGCACAACAACAGCCACCACAACAAAATAATGTAGTGAAGAATGCATTATATCAGGGGAAATTGCTTACTTAAATGACAAATTCGCGTGCAAAAAATGCGAATTTTTGTGAGGTGTTTTTTTTTAATTGCAAACTGAAACATGGTGGGCTGAATTTAAGTTTTTAAGTTTGGAAAAAAATGAGAAGTGGATGACCTATTTGATGTTGGTCATAGAGCAGGCAAAACAAATTGCGGGAAAAAATAGTGCCCTCTTCTGTCCCGGCCAACGTGAGTTGGACACCCAACAAAGTTGAAGGTTGGAAGATTTGGAACAGATAAAAGAAAATACTTCCTCACTCAGTGCATAGTCAGACTTCAGACGCTGCAGAGGCTGATCTGTTCATCCCTGGGTCAGGATTGCTGTGTCAGTCTCCAGCTAAGCTTAAGGTCATGCGACTGAAACAGCCACATATTGCTCCTCTCTTTACACTTGCCTCCAGTTACCTCCCCATTCTTGTCCCCTCCCTCCCATTTTGAATTTTAACTTGTAAGCTCCTTGTGACAGGGACCTCTTTTCTTGTAATCTGTAAACGCCATGCACATTGATGGTGCAAGGTGATGATGATTTATTACACACACTTTCAACCTGAAGTCCCAGGGTGGCTTACAACATTAAAACACAGTTATTAAAAACAATTTACAGCAACTTACAGCAGTAGTAAAAAGGTAAAGGGACCCCTGACCATTAGGTCCAGTCGTGGCCGACTCTGGCGTTGCAGTGCTCATCTCGCTTTATTGGCCAAGGGAGCCGGCGTACAGCTTAGTCATGTGGCCAGCATGACTAAGCCGCTTCTGGCAAACCAGAGCAGCGCACAGAAATGCCGTTTACCTTCCTGCTGGAGTGGTACCTATTTATCTACTTGCACTTTGACGTGCTTTCAAACTGCTAGGTTGGCAGGAGCAGGGACTGAGCAATGGGAGCTGACCCCGTCGTGAGGATTCGAACCGCCGACCTTCTGATCGGCAAGTCCTAGGCTCTGTGGTTTAGACCACAGTGCCACCCGCGTCCAACAGTAATGGTTAAAAAAAGAATACCTAATAGTAACTATTTGGCAATTAATAGTAATTTAATAGTAAATAGTAACAGTTAATAGTTATTGTAACTATTAGATAATTAATAGTTACAATCAGTAGCTGCTATGACAATTTGTTGCAGGTAGTATACATTCTTGAGGAAGATGTGTTTAGCCTGAAGGGGGAAACAGATGAAGGTTTAATAACCTGAAGGAAGGCGAAAAAGAAGGAACTCTTTTCTTTCTGAGATGTCTCTTTTGCTGAGCAATGGAACCTGCCACAATTAAGCCATGTTTTGTTCTGCTACGGGTTTGTTTACATTTGAGAAAATGCAATCACAGAATTAAAATTTAATAATATAGTAAATAAGATCTGAATAATTTACCCAGAAACAAATAAAATGGATGTTGGTGATTGCATTGCGAAGGATTGGAGGGAAAAGGTGCATTCTGAGACTGCCGAGGATTGAGTCTTTCGTCTGTTTATTTGGGGACAAGCAAATTGCATCAAATTAATCAGGGTGTGGGGAGACAGAGGTTTATTTCTGGGGGGGGGGAGGGGAAATGGGTTTGCAATTACAGCCCAACTCTATCAATCTACTTCTAACTGACGGTATGTTTACTTGCTTATCCAGATACAATTGAATTCCATGCGGTGGCTCGGTTCTGAAAGACTGCCCTCATCCCTGCAGGATGTTTTGAGTATTAAGATTGGCAGAGGGGGTTCTTCTCGTAGTTAGGAAAGAAAACTTAAATAATGCAGGCAGAGTCCATAGACAAAATGTATCCTGATACCACTTAACAACAACAACAACAATTTATTTGTACTCCGCACATCTTGCTGAGTTTCCCCAGCCACTCTGGGCGGCTTCCAACAAAGATTGGAAACTCTGTCTGCAACTGGAGTTAAAAAGGTAAAGGTAAAGGGACCCCTAACCATTAGGTCCAGTCGTGACCCACTCTGGGGTTGCGGCGCTCATCTCGCTTTATTGGCCGAGGGAGCTGGCGTACAGCTTCCGGGTCATGTGGCCAGCATGACTAAGCCGCTTCTGGCGAACCAGAGCAGCGCACGGAAATGCCGTTTACCTTCCCGCTGGAGCGGTACCTATTTATCTACTTGCACGTTGATGTGCTTTCATACTGCTAGGTTGGCAGGAGCAGGGACCGAGCAACAGGAGCTCACCCCGTTGTGGGGATTCGAACCGCTGGTCTTCTGATTGGCAAGTCCTGGTTTAACCCACAGCACCACCCGCGTCCCTAACTGGATTTACCACTGTAATAATAATAATAATAATAATAATAATAATAATAATAATAATATTTCTGCTAGCTCTGACCCTTTGAAGAAACAGTATGTCTCTTAAAATCTCAGAGCTTAGAAATTTAGTGGAATATAAATACCTAAAAGAAAACAAGTAAATACCTGAAATGAATAAAACCATTGAGAAGTGATGAAATGGGAACATCTGTACCTAAGCCCCTATCCAGAAGCTGGACATGTAACATTTCCTACTTGAAAATGTTGACTTCCCAACTTTCAATTCCTATCATTTTTAAGAGCAGCTCAGTAGGCCGGTGTGCCTTGAGTGAAGCATTACTACGTTGGAAAATGATTACCTGTAAAATTTCTGCCCAACGTCCTTGCAAAGAAACAACAACAACCTCCTAGTTAGGAACTCTAATTCCTCCATGGGAATCAGTCAAAAAATCCTACCAGGAAGGGGGAGAAATGTCCAGAATTGCAAGGATTCCTTCAGTGCCAAATTTCAGAATTACAGCAGGGCGTTGCAGATGGCGATATAGACTTGTGTGTGCTTGCGTGTGTGTGATTTTTAAGTTGCACTGAAGGAGCCTGTTATGTTGAGCCCAGAGGAAGATGAATTGATTAGCAAGCAGATATGATCAAAGGTAAGCAGCAAGCATTCCACACCCTCTACATTGGTCTAATTCTTTTTTAATTAATCTGACCCTGAAATGACTTTTCTCTTTCAGCAAAGATGTTGTGTTTCCTGCCCCCCTGTTCCACTCACTACATTATTGCTGCCTAGGGTCTTTGTACAGGAAAGTTTCAGACCCTCCAAATGTCCCTATTTACAGAAATCTGGATTTACAGAAGTCGTCCCGGTTTCTGATTTGATCCCGGAATATCCCGCTTTTCCTTAGGACATCCCTATTTTCATCGGAGAAATGTTGGAGGGTATGGATTTATGCGACCCCTGAGCCAAGGAGATAAGTTGCTATACAACCTTTAGGAGACACCTGAAGGCAGCCCTATATAGGGAAGTTTTTTAATGTTCAATGTTTTATTATGTTTTTATATATGCTGGTGGTCAAGGCAAATCTAAAAAATGTAGTATAAACACCGATGACTGGGAAACACTGGCCTGTGAGCGCTCCAATTGGAGAACAGTCTTTACCGAAGGTGTCATGGGCTTTGAAGACACTCAAACTCAGGACGAAAGGGAGAAACATGATAAGAGGAAGGCATGCTTAGTAAATCCACACCGTGATCAACTCCCACCTGGAAACCAATGTCCCCACTGTGGAAGGACTTGTGGATCCAGAATTGGCCTCCACAATCACTTATGGACTCATTGTTAAAACCGTGTTTATGGAAGACAATCTTACTCAGCTATGAGTGATCGCCAAAGAAAGAAGAAGAAGAAGAAGATATATTGGAAGCCACTCAGAGTGGCTGGGACAACCGGATCAGATGGGTGGGGTATAAATATTATTCTTATTCTTATTCTTATTCTTATTTCTATTCCTATTCAATGTGTGGTGTAGTGGTTAGAGCGGTGGACTCATAATCTGGTGAACTGGGTTCGATTCCCCACTCCTCCACATGCAGCTGCTGAGAAGTTTCTCAGCCCCACTCACCTCACAGAGTGTTTGTTGTGGGGGAGGAAGGGAAAGGAGAATGTTAGCCACTTTGAGACTCCTTCGGGTAGTGATAAAGCGGGATATCAAATCCAAACCCCCTCCTATTCCTATTCTTATTAAATAGGACTTTCCTATTTTCATTGGTGAAATGTTAGAGGGTATGGGAATTCTGAATACCATTTTGAGATGCACACACACACAAACACACACACACATCCTCCAGACACTGATTCTCGCCTTGCTCTAGAGAGGGAAAAGGAGGGCTGGATTGAACAGTGCCAGTATTTGAGGCTTTGTAGCCTCAGGCTGCTGGGCTTTGCAGAACAGCCTAATAAACTGGCCACCAGAAACGTTTCACCCACTCATCTTATTAACCAGATTCCAGATGGCCCGGGCGAAGTTGCAGGGGGCGAGAGGCTGGAGTCTTCTCAAGCAATTTATTGCCCACAATATAGGCAAAGGGTAGGGCAAGGAGCAAGGGGAAGGCTAATTTGTTAAGTCATAAAAGTGATTAACAGTGGGTGTAAACCCTGTGAATAAGGAAGCATGGTGCTGCTGGCTGCAAACGGCACAGCAAAGGGCTGAGGTCAAAGAAGTGAGACCGGTACGGAAAATTGGAGATGGATTCTACCACATTACTGTGATCTGATGGAGCTGGGACGATGCCATAGGTGGAAGAATCGACCGTGCAAAAGCCAATTGACTAGGAAGAGCTGGGAAGCCTTGTGAGGCCTTGCGGTCTCATGCATGATTTCCACCCTGCTTCTAAATTTCTATTTCAGAACTACAGACTGAGGGTGCTACAGAATGAACCTGTTTAATTGAACATTTTTCTGGATTTGTTCACTGGGCAATTAGAGGGCAGTAGCAACTGATTGAGCAGCCATACTAATTTGTTTATGGGGCGTTTGTAGACAATGTTTCATCACAGCCCGTGCCGCCCCACACTTTCCAGTGTGTTTCCACACTGCTCTACTTACTGCAAAAAGACCGGTCTTTTTAGGAAACGGATTTGTTATGTGTTCAACTGTAATTGGCCAACCTTGAATTTGCTGGTATGTGACTGATTCCCAGTCAAAAATAGAGGCAGTCTGATAGGGGCATGACTTAGGAGGAAGAAGCAAAACAGAAAGAAAGAAAGAAAGAAAGAAAGAAAGAAAGAAAGAAAGAAAGAAAGAAAGAAAGAAAGAACAAGCAATAAAAGGAGAACAAAGCAAACAAATGCAATAACGCAGAAAAACTGTAGAACTGGGTATTGCCCTGAAATTTATCATTCCAGAGCATTATGAATAGACTCTGTCTATAAATTCATTTGGCTGTTAATATTCCTACATTCTTTTATAGTAGCATAGAAAACTTAGCTTATATTCCATATTTTATTAAACCCATCTGATAACAAAGGAGCTGTATTCCTTTTCCAGTTGGCCACAATACATAGAACAGCAGCGACCAGAAGATTAATGACCATTCCAGTAGGGATTAAATCTCTCAGGTATCTCAATAGTAAAACCTTTGGATCTTAAGATAGTAAATAACTAGTCAGAGCTCTGATTAAATGTGGGATTTTAACACAAAAGAATTATGGAGGGGTTCCAAAGTATGTGCAATTTCTTTTCTTTTGGCCTTGCATTGTCCCTCCAACAATTGCTTTGTACAATCCAGTGAATTTTACTTAATCCGTATGGTGTTAAAATACCACTGTTGCTGAGATTGCACCATATTTTTCAGGAAGAGGAGGAAGGAGCCTGAAAGAGATCTGAAGCCACTACAGCTTCAGTTGCCTTTGGGAGAGAAAAAGATTACAGGTTCAGCTAGCTTTGGATGGGGGAGAAATTTGGTTTGCTTTAAATTTTAACATAAGCCTACCTTACTTCTAGGGACACAGGTGGCGCTGTGGGTTAAACCACAGAGCCTAGAACTTGCTGATCAGAAGTATGGTGGTTTGAATCCCCGTGACGGGGTGAGCTCCCGTTGCTCAGTCCCTGCTCCTGCCAACCTAGCAGTTCCAAAGCACATCAAAGTGCAAGTAGATAAATAGGTACCTCTCCAGCGGGAAGGTAAACGGCGTTTCCATGCACTGCTCTGGTTCTCCAGAAGCGGCTTAGTCATGTTGGCCACATGACCTGAAAGCTGTATGCCAGCTCCCTTGGCCAGTAAAGCGAGATGAGCGCCGCAACCCCAGAGTCGGTCACAACTGGACCTAATGGTCAGGGGTCCCTTTACCTTTTTACCTTACTTCTAATTCCCCCCAAAATAATGAGAACTCAGCTATCCTTTAAAATTTGCACTTCCCTGAATTTTGGGATGCAGTTCTCCAACCAAATAATGCTTGCAAAAATGTGTACCTCGCAAGAAATTTGTACTAAAATACTGACGAATTTTCAAATTTCCACAGTTGGAAGCAGAAATGCTTTTGAATTTGGGTCCCGCTTGTGAATTCCCCATTGCGGCATCTTTGGGGGACACTGTGAAGTCAGGATACTGGACTAGGTAAGCCACTGGCCTGATCCATGTTAAGTATAGTAATTTAATACACTGAAATGGTAAACGCTTCTATGCATTACAGGTGAAACTCAAAAAATTAGAATACCGTGGAAAAGTTCGTTGATTTCAGTAATTCAACTTAAAAGGTGAAACTAACATATGAGATCAACTCATGGCATGCAAAGCGAGATATGCTTCTACTTCGCAGAGGTCCAATCTTGCTCTACTTGCAATCCTTGTTTTGCTGATTTCATTGAATATTCTAATTTTCTGAGATGGTTAATTTGGGGTTTCCATCAGCTGTACGTCATGATCATCACAATGATAACAACGAAAGGATTGGCATATCTCACTTTGCATGTCATGAGTCTATCTCATATATGAGTTTCACCTTTTAAGTCGAATTACAGAAATCAAGAAACTTTCCCACGATATTCTAATTTTTTGAATTTCACATGTAGAACAGATCAAGGCTTGACATATCTCACTTTGCATGTCATGAGTCTATCTCATATATTAGTTTCACCTTTGAAGTTGAATTAGTAAAAGAAAGGAACTTTTCCACGATATTCTAATTTTTCGAGTTTCACCTGTACTGTGTGTTTAAATCTGACTGGTTGGTAACTGAATTCTAGAAAGTTTGCTAGTAGTTCTCATGGGATTGGCCATGGGTAGGCAAATTAAGGCCCAGGGGCCGGATGCGGCCCAATTGCCTTCTCAATCTGGCCTGCGGACAGTCCAGGAATCAGCGTGTTTTTACATAAGTAGAATGTGTCCCTTTATTTAAAATGCATCTCTGGGTTATTTGTGGGGCCTGCCTGGTGTTTTTACATGAGTAGAATGTGTCCTTTTATTTAAAATGCATCTCTGGGTTATTTGGGGGGCATAGGAATTCGTTCATTATTTTCCCCCAAAAAATAGTCCGGCCCCCCACAAGTTCTCAGGAACAGCAGACCGGCCCCCTCCTGAAAAAGTTTGCTGACCCCTGGGATTGGCTAACGAATTTTTGCTGGTAGTGCAGCTTTCCGGTAATACAGCTCTCGGGTAATATAAAGATTATCAGCAATTCAGGGAGGTTTTTCTCCCCTCTAGTGTTGCTACCACAAACCCTCTTATCTGGAGCTAGCGGGGCTTGAACCGGGGTCTTTCTGCATGCGATGCACACCCTCCGCCGTTCAGCTACAGCCCCGCCATCACTGTGAAATAAAGGGGCTCCCTGATCCTTGCTGCTTCTACATCTGTCTGGAATTCCTCTGCTGCTCTCGTCCGACGCCGCTAATGTTTACGACCAGTTCTGTATAGCCGCGGGGGCCTCGGCGTCCTGCTGAGCCAGGTGTGTTTCACAATGGTAAGCTAATGGACTTGAGTTGTATGGGGATGAACTGATATTCCCCTTCACTATTGATATGCAACACATTCCTGACCTAGAAAATTAGACCTGAATTTCAATGAAAAACGCCGCCCGGCTCCCAGCAAATAAAGCAGAATAAATCAGCTGAACTGCTGGTAGCTGTTTACTGAAAATGTCAGGGCACTCAAAGTGCCTTTTTAGTTTTGAAGGAATGGGTTTCCAAAACCCAAAACTGACTGTGCAGGCAGTTTGAAACTGCACCAAAATCCCTATTTTTCCTTAGCTAAAATCCATTAATTTGAGCTCTGAGCTCAATGCATAAACAAAAGCCCGGCTGTATAGACAAGTGCTCAGAGCCCTCTCCTTTATCAGTTGTGACGGCAACTATGGCCTTCACTGTACCAGTAGTAGAACAGAACAGAGAGAAGACATGTCAGAACTTTATCTTATGTGCTGACCACAAAATACGCACAAGACCACTGTCCGGAAAAAACGCCAAAAGCGTGTTCCCGAAGATCATGACCTCTTCCCAGATAAGAGTAGGAAGAGGAAGATCCTTTTATGGTCAGAAGTACAGGAAGGAAGATCCTTTTATGGTTGAGAGTACCAGAGCAGGAATATATGTGATGTCAACCTGGATATATAAGCTGACGTAGCTAGGGAAGGGGGAGAGGATGCCTGGAGGATATATATACTGCATGAAACTTGTCATTTCTTTGGACTTGCTGTGGACTCACCACGCAAGTGCCTTCTGCTATCCGGAGAGCAGAATAAACTCTTTCTTTGTTTTGTTTTTTTATAATAATATTTATGATGTTGGAAAAGATGGAGGGCACAAGGAGAAGGGGACGGCAGAGGACGAGATGGTTGGACAGTGTTCTCGAAGCTACCAGCATGAGTTTGACCAAACTGCGGGAGGCAGTGGAGGACAGAAGTGCCTGGCGTGCTCTGGTCCAGGGGTCACAAAGGGTCGGACACGACTAAACGACTAAACAACAACAAGAAGAGCCACTCATAGCCTAAGCTACCTCACAGGATTGATGGTGGTGATTAAAAGAGGAAGGAGCGAACCATGTATGCCACCTCAAGCTCCTTTGTGAAAATGAAATAAGTAAACAGATAAAGAAAGAAAAAGTTTCTAAAAATACAAACACCATTAACCTGAATATCCCTTATTTTCCAGAAGGATGGACTGCATTTCCAGCAGACCTTAGTCTGTGACGTTCTGCATGCATTCCAATCTTTTGCCTTTTTTACCCTGATTTGTTTCAACTGGTTTTGATTCTGAATTTTAAATTGCGGAAAGCTGACCTGTGACCTGCTGGTGTACATCAGGGGATCATAGAATCTTAACACTGTAGAGTTGGAAGACACCATGAGTTTCACTATTCTAGTCCAATCCTCTGCAATGCAGGAATCTTTCTCCCAACATGGGGCTTGGACCCACAAGCTTGAGATTAAGGGTCTCACGCTGAGCTATCCCCTTTTATGAATAATTATGAACAACAATTTGTGTTCAATACAGTCATACCTCGGGTTACAGCCGCTTCAGGTTGCGTTTTTTCGGTTAAGCACCCGCCAAAACCCAGAAGTACCGGAACGGGTTATTTCCGGGTTTTGGCAGTCGAGCATGCGCAGAAGCGCTAAACACACTTTGCACATGCACAGAAGCATTGAATTGCAACTGCACATGCGCAGACTTGCCGCTGCTGGTTGCGAACACTGAGGGATGTGAACGTGCCTCCCGCACGGATCACGTTCGCAACACAAGCGTCCACTGTATTGTGTTTTAATTGTGTAACTCATCCTGGGACACATAGGAGCCAACTCCTAGGGGCTGAGGTCCATCTGGCCCCCTGAATAAAATATTTGCAGGGCTAGGCCCCCTGTAGAGTTGGTGGGCATTGCCTCTTATTATACTACTTTTGATGAGCCACGTATTTGCCGTCTCTGACCATTTCAGGCATCAAACCAAACTTCCATCTGTACAACAGTACCAGGAGATTATTCTGTTACTGTGCCATCATCATAGCAGCTTTTAAAAAATGTTTTCAGGAACAGACGAGATGAATTCAAGAGGAAGGAAAAAGACAGATGTACTGCTCTCAAGTTGGCCTGCTTATTCCACTCTGCCCTCTCCAGCCAAGGGCATCTCCTTGAAATATTACTCAGAGCTCTTACGTAACAGCATTAAGTTTATAGGGCATCACCTCCCCAGTGCAGATTCTGCCATTGCTCCTGGTTGTGCTTCTGGCCACCAACTGGCGCCCAACCCAGGGAGAAGGGAAAGAAAGCTAATGGGGGGAGGGGGGAATTACGAGAAATTCTTGCACAGACAAACACCCATCTGGAGAGCTTAATTGCCATAACCGTATCAACATCTGCTATAGAGTTTTGTTTTGTTTCGTTTGGGGGGGAAAAAGAAAGAGAGAAAAGAAATGGAAGCCTATCAGAACCTGACAATGTATCGCTTGCAATCTGGACAGATTCACCTTTTGGCCTAACATCGCAAATGGACCACACGTCTTCCTTGGCCTGAAAAGCTCCTGTCAAGTATCTCTAGACAGCGTTCGCCATTAAACAGCATTCCTCCAGTCCCCGCATCTCTGTTCCAAGTGCATTTTTATTTTAAGGGCAAATGAGAACCTAAATAGTGGGCAAATCTGACACAGCTTACACCCTTTAGGAAGGAAGGAAGGCAGCCCTGTTTAGGGAAGTTTGAAATGTTTAATTTTTAATGTGGCACTGTGGGTTAAACCACAGAGCCTAGGGCTTGCCGATCAGAAAGTTGGCGGTTCGGATCCCCACAATGGGGTGAGCTCCCATTGCTCTGTCCCAGCTCCTACCAACCTAGCAGTTTGAAAGCACATCAAAGTGCAAGTAGATAAATTGGTACCGTTCCAGTGGGAAGGTAAACAGCGTTTCCGTGTGCTGCTCTGGTTTGCCAGAAGTGGCTTAGTCATGCTGGCCACATGATCCGGAAGCTGTCTGCGAACAAATGCTGGCTCCCTCGGCCCATAGAGCAAGATGAGCGCCGCAACCCCAGAGTCGTCCGTGACTGGACCTAATGGTCAGGGGTCCGTTTACCTTTATGTAGGTTATTGTATTTTAATATTCTGTTGGAAGCCGCCCAGAGTGGCTGGGGAAACCCAGCCAGATGGGCGGGGTATAAATTATTATTATTATTATTATTATTATTATTATTATTATTATTATTATTAAGAATTGACCAGCTGTCCAGTTTAGACTCAGGACAGATAAAAGGAAGTGGTTCTTCATATGGCGTTGTTGTTGTTGCTGTTGTTGTTGTTAGCCCCTGATCTAACTAGGTTGCCCCAGTCACTCTGGGTGGTTTCCAACAAAATATCAAAACACATCTATTTAAGCTATGGAGCTCATAGAAGGCACTGATGACCAACCGAGATGCCTTTAAAAGAGGACTGGACCTTGCTGTTGTGGTGGTTGTTAAAATTTGTTTACTGCCCTATACCCGCAGGTCTCAGGGCAGTTCACAGAATGAAATCACAATATAAAAACTCAAAATGCATAACAAAAACAACCCAAGAACCCACCCCCTTTCAACACATTTTAAAAGGGCATCGGATGTCAACCAAAGGCCTGGTTAAAGAGGAATGTTTTTGCCTGGCACCTAAAGTTGTATAATGAAGGCACCAGGCGAGCCCCCCTGGGGAGAGCGTTCCACAAATGGGGAGCCCTTGCAGAAAAGGCCCCGTTCTCGTGTTGCCACCCTCCTGACCTCTCAAGGAGGAGGCACACGAAGAAGGCCCTCAGAAGATGATCTCAGGGTCAGGGGTGGTTCCTATGGCTATGCTGTGCTTCCATGGTTGGATGCAGTAATGCTTCTGAACGCCACTTGGCTGCAGGAGAGGAGAATTGCTCATGTGCTCATGTTCTGCTGGTTGGTTTCCCATAGACATTTGGTTGGCCACTGCAAGAACAGAATGCTGGGCTAGATGGACCTTTGGCCAGATCCAGCCAGGTTCTTGCTATGTTCTCAGGAGCATATTATGCAGGGATATAGGAACCAGTGGGGTCACAAGGCGGGGTGGGATGGGGCGGTACACATCAGGTGCCATGTCTGGAGGGGTGACAAGAAGGCACCCAGCGGGGTGCTCGCACAGGCATGGTAGCACGAGCAGCCATCGCGCCACTGCATGTGGAGGATCCTCCAGTCGTGGCTGCAACTGCGAGCAGAGGATCTCCCTGCTGTCCATACGACGTTTGAGCGGCGGCAGCAGCAGCAAACCGCTACATACAACGCATACGATACGATACAATACGATAATCTTTATTGTCATTGTCCCATACAGAACAACGAAATTTGAAAAATCTACATCATACATTCAAAAACCAGCAAGCCTGCTATCCCAGCTATCCCAACCTGGTCAGCCCCCTAAAAACTCTGATACCCCATTTTTAAATACAATACACTCCCATAGAGACTCCTTACACTGCGTTTAAAACCAAAATCACATTTGGATAGAAACTGTTTCTCAAGCGGCTAGTCTTAGTCCTTATAACCCAGAAGCTGAAAGAGATAATTTCCGGGGTGCGCACTATCCTGTGCTATCTCTGCAGCTTTCTTATGCCACCTGGAAGCATAGATTTGATCCAAGGTGGGAAGAGTGCACCCAATTATTCTCTCCGCAGTCGGTGTGTGCGGTGTCACACACATGCGCTGTACGCAGCGACGTCGCACATGCGCTGTACATAGCGGTTTGCCGCCAGCGCTGCTCAAGCACCGTACGGATGGCGGTAGGATCCCTTCATCACCGCTACAGTCACAAGTGGAGGATCCCTCTGCAGCCGCGATCAGAGGATCCCACCACCATCCGTACGATGGTCAGGTAGCGCCAGCAGCAAACCGGTACATACAATTCATGTGTGGTGTCGCACACATGTGCTGTATGTAGTGACGCCACACATGAAGAAGAAGAAGAAGAGTTTGGATTTGATATCCCGCTTTATCACTACCTGAAGGAGTCTCAAAGTGGCTAACAATCTCCTTTCCCTTCCTCCCCCACAACAAACACTCTGTGAGGTGAGTGAGGCTGAGAGACTTCAGAGAAGTCTGACAAACTGGAATGTGTCCAGAGGAGGGCAACCAAAATGGTCAAAGGCCTGGAAACGATGCCTTATGAGGAACGGCTAAGGGAGCTGGGCATGTTTAGCCTGGAGAAGAGGAGGTTAAGGGGTGATATGATAGCCATGTTCAAATATATAAAAGGATGTCACATAGAGGAGGGAGAAAGGTTGTTTTCTGCTGCTCCAGAGAAGCGGACACGGAGCAATGGATCCAAACTACAAGAAAGAAGATTCCACCTAAACATTAGGAAGAACTTCTTGACAGTAAGAGCTGTTTGACAGTGGAATTTGCTGCCAAGGAGTGTGGTGGAGTCTCCTACTTTGGAGGTCTTTAAGCAGAGGCTTGACAACCATATGTCAGGAGTGCTCTGATGGTGTTTCCTGCTTGGCAGGGGGTTGGACTCGATGGCCCTTGTGGTCTATTCTAAGTGTGACTGGCCCAAGGTCACCCAGCAGCTGCATGTGGAGGAGCAGGGAAGGGAACCCGGTTCACCAGAGTACGAATCCACCGCTCTTAACCACTACACCACACTGACTCTCTCTCACGTGCACCCTATGTAGCGACGCCACACATGCGGTGTATGTAGCGGTGCAACGCGTGCGCAGCCGGTGGTTTGCCCCGCCCCGGGTGTTGGTTTGCCTTCGTTCGCCCCTGATAGGAACATAGGAACCTTCCTTATACTGAGTCAGATCAATGAGCCCTTTATCTCAGTAGAGCATGGACTCCCTCGACAGCCTGTAACTTGGACCCCCGTTCCTCAAAGGGAGGAGCTGCCTGTGTGGGATTTGGTGGCGGCAGTAGGATGCGCCGACGAGCAACGAGAACCCATTAAACATGTGGCAACAAATTGATGACAACATCCAGCAAATGGAAATATGAACCCCGTGGCATACGGATAAAAGAAGCAGCATCTGCAGAATGTGTGCGGGAAATTGCAAATACAATCGCAGCAATTATGATTATAGCATTGTGGATGCTCTTGCATTTAATTACCATTTGTCATTCTTCTCCCGCGATGGGGATGGACAGAAATGGACCGCAAACTATGTTTCAAAAGACAAGCAATCTGCACTGTGAATAGGAGCCTCCTTTATGTGAGCACAATGGGCCCCCGTTTCCCAAACATGGCAACATCTCGAAAGCCATTTTGACGACAAAATGAATGTGATGTGGGGTGGAGAAAGAAATTAGCCAGTTTATTATTTCATCTAAGAACATGAAGAGCTTATTAAGAGCTATTATGAAGGTTGTGTTGTTCTTTTTTTTAAAAAAAGTTCTTTTCTAAAATTACATTTAAATGGAAATGCTTTTCTTAGAGTTGACTTTAGGCAGATAGAAAGAAGGTCGATCTTCCATTTTTGCCCATATCTTTCCAGCTGTGGTCGGACTATATCTCTCATCATTCCACTGGCCATTTGCCATGATGTCTGGTGCTGATTTGGAGCGCTTGGGGTTCCCCATGCCCGTTTGAGGCAAAAAATATGGGTCACCTGTTTTCTGCAATATTCCTTGCAATGCAAGCTCAAACACTCCCCCCTTGGAGAAAAGTCCTGCAGACGCAAGCTTCAAATGCCAAGGAGAAAGTTTCGGGCTAGATGTCTCCTTGGGATGCTATTTTCAAGAAGACAAGAAAAGCCTGCTGGCTCCAACCAAGGGCCCGTCCAGTTCAGCATCCTGCTCTCACAGTGGCCAACCAGATTATGATGATGGATATTTATTAAATTTATATACCGCCCTTCCCAGGTGCACAGCCAGGGAGTCATTTTGGACTCACAGCTGTCCATGAAGGCGCAGGCCAATTCTATGTCCAGGGCAGCTGTCTACCAGCTCCATCTGGCACGCAGGCTGAGACCCTACCTGCCTGCAGACTGTCTCACCAGAGTGCTGCATGCTCTAGTTATCTCCCACTTGGACTACTGCAATGCACTCTATGTGGGGTTACCTTTGAAGGTGACTCGGAAACTGCAATTAATCCAGAATGTGGCAGCTAGACTGGTGACTGGGAGTGGCTGCCAAGACCATATCACATTGGCTCCCAGGAAGTTTCCGAGCACAATTCAAAGTGTTGGTGTTGACCTTTAAAGCCCTAAACGGTCTCAGCCCAGTAGAGCTGAGGGAGCGTCTCCACTCCCATCATTCTGCCCGGACACTGAGGTCCAGCGCCGAGGGCCTTCTGGCGGTTCCCTCACTGCGAGAAGCAAAGCTACAGGGAACCAGGCAGAGGGCCTTCTCGGTAGTGGCGCCTGCCCTGTGGAATGCCCTCCCACCAGATGTCAAAGAGATAAACAACTACCTGACATTTAGAAGACATCTGAAGGCAGCCCTGTTCAGAGAAGTTTTTAATGTGTGACATTTTAATGTATTTTTAATCTTTGTTGAAAGCCACCCAGAGTGGCTGGGGAGACCCAGCCAGATGGGTGGGGTACAAATAATAAATTATTATTATATTATTATCATCCGAAGGATCTGAGCCCAAGAGCACTCTCCCCTTCTGTGGTTTTCAGCAGCTGGTATTCAGAAGCGCAACTCCCTCCAGATGTAGACGCAGAACATAGCACATCATGGCTAGTTGCCATCGATAGCCCTTTTCACCAAGTGAATTTGTCCAGTTCTCTTTTAAAGCCAAGTTGGTGGCTATCTGTGGGTTCCATAGTTTAACTCTATGCCATATGAGGAATTACTTTCTGTCATCAAAAAAACGAAGATCATGGCCACTGGTCCCATCACCTCCTGGCAAATAGAAGCGGAAGAAATGGAGGCAGTGAGAGATTTTACTTTCTTGGGCTCCATGATCACTGCAGATGGTGACAGCAGCCACGAAATTAAAAGACGCCTGCTTCTTGGGAGAAAAGCAATGACAAACCTAGACACCATCTCAAAAAGCAGAGACATCACCTTGCCAACAAAGGTCCGTATAGTTAAAGCTATGGTTTTCCCAGTAGTGATGTATGGAAGTGAGAGCTGGACCATAAAGAAGGCTGATCGCCAAAGAATTGATGCTTTTGAATTCTGGTGCTGGAGGAGACTCTTGAGAGTCCCATGGGCTGCAAGAAGATCAAACCTATCCATTCTAAAGGAAATCACCCCTGAGTGCTCACTGGAAGGACAGATCCTGAAGCTGAGGCTCCAATACTTTGGCCACCTCATGAGAAGAGAAGACTCCCTGGAAAAGACCCTGATGCTGGGAAAGATGGAGGGCACAAGGAGAAGGGGACGACAGAGGACACAATGGTTGGACAGTGTTCGCGAAGCTACCAGCATGAGTTTGACCAAACTGTGGGAGGCAGTGGAAGACAGGAGTGCCTGGCGTGCTCTGGTCCATGGGGTCAGGAAGAGTCAGACACGACTAAACGACTAAACAACAACAAATCTGTCCTGAATCTTCCAGCATTCGGGTTTGTTGGACGTCCACAAGTTCTAGTGTTGGGACACGGGCGAAATCTCAGAGCGGCTTGGCTGGTCAATGCTCCTACCTTTCCTGGAAGACTCTCCACAGGAGCGCTATTTGCTTATGCACAACATGGTGCTGTTTCCTTACTCCAGGCATTCATGCTTTCTGTAGCCCTCGCTTGTTCACCTCTGCTGTGATATGAAGCAAAACTAAGAGAGCTATTGTGTTTGTAGTTAAAAGACGGGCGCTTCCTCAATTCCTCTGCCTTACTACACATCTTTAATAATACATTTTTTAAAAAAGAAGAAGAAACCATTTTTTCCCAAGCTTAATCTTTTCAGGGTGCATTTTCCTGGCTCCTGTTGACAAAAGCTTTTTTGTTTTAAAATTATCTATAATTGAAAGACCTGCTCACAGCAGGAAAGCAAAGCGAGGTCCCGCGACAAATCTTATCGCTTTGCCCCAAAGAGCGAGGGAAAGCTCGTTCCCAAGAGATGCCCTGCTCTTCCAGTCCTTTTTGCATTTCTGTATTTTAAAATGGAGAAGGAGGAATCCAAAGTTGTTTTAGCTGCATCTCCCAGTACTCAATAACAAACCCAGGCGCTGTGTCCCTGCTTGCTACACCCAGCCGCAGATGGGAAGAGGATGGTGAAAACTTAGCCTGTGAGGACTCTTTGAATCTGT
The DNA here is from genome assembly GCF_965113315.1 of Podarcis vaucheri. NCBI lineage: Eukaryota > Metazoa > Chordata > Lepidosauria > Squamata > Lacertidae > Podarcis > Podarcis vaucheri. The sequence continues at coordinate 12,793,737 of NC_138762.1, forward strand.
ATAATCAGATTATGCTAATTTCCTGAAATCCCCATTTCCAAAAGCTAACATTTATCATTAGCGTGTGTGCTTGCTAATTGTTTTACGGCCTGTCATGAGGGCGGAACGCACATTGGAAACCTTCTCTCTCTATCTCCCACTCTCTCTCTCTCTCTCTCTCTCACACACACACACACACACAGAGAGAGACACACACAATTCAGAACACATCAAGACTGCTTTTGTTGTGCTTGTTTTGTTTAAAGAGACAGTTGTCAGATGCGCCAGGAGACGATACTTCACAGGAGAAAGGTTTGCTTAGAAAGATGCTGAAATCACTCCGTCATCGTTACCAGCGATGGAGTAATCTGTCGCTTTTGGTTTTTCTTGGTTTCTCGCTTTCCCAGATCAATAGGCAATACTGTGTGAGGATTGCTAGGAGTGCATATGCCCATTCTAGGCTGGTTCATCAGCTCTGGCCATTCCTGGACCAGGATAGCCTGGCCTCAGTTCTTCACACTCCAGTGATCTTCCACTTTGACTACTGTAACACACTCTACGTGGGGCTGCCCTTGGAGACAGTCCACAGACTGCCACTAGAGCAGAATGCAGTTGCTAGGTTGGTAAATGGAGCAGCTTGATGGGACTGTGTGACGCTGGTCCTTTGAACTGGCTGCCAATGAGAAACCTGGCCAAATTCAAGGTGTTACTACTAGCATATAAAGCCTTTAAGGGTGCAGTAACAACCACCTTGCACCCTATGATTGGAAGGTGAGGACTTGTTGCTGGTGCTGCCACTGGGGCCTGTCTGGTTGGCCTTGACCCATGAGAGGGCTTTTTTAGTCCTGCTCACAGTAGACCCATTAAAATCAATGCACTTAAGTTGGTTGCGTTCATTCATTCCTATGGCCCAACTCGGAGTAGGCCTAGCATGGGATGACGTCCCTGACAGCTGTCCAAAGGTATCACATGCTAATGTGAGTCCTGTCCCCAAACGGTTTTTGTATGGTTCTGTCATGACTCCCACCACCGCCACTTCAGCTTGGCTGGCAGCCTTGGATTGCTCTCAGATGACATCATCCTCTGGTGCCAAGCCAAACAGAAGCCCTTGATGAGGGGTGTGGAGAGGGAGCAGATGGCTGACAGTGGCAGATGGTGCCTTGCCTTTATTATTTAAATAAATGTCAAGCTTCTCTTGCAAGGAGATGGGGGTCCACTTTCCACCTGGCACATAGCCTGGGCTCCCACTCAAACAGCCTTCACACGTTACATTTCTTAAAAGTCTATGCCTAAAAAGGACACAATTGGTTTTCTTTAGACATGGGGGAAGAGCATTTCCATTCCATGTAGAACGTTCATCTTGGGCATCTCCAGGGAGTCAGTGGAGACAATACTGATCAGTGTAGACAATATTGATAGGGAACCATCTAGTCTGGCTCCATGCAATGCAGGAATCTCAAGTAGAACGTTCATGACAGATAGCCAACCAACCTCCAAGGAAGGAGAGTTTACCACCTCCCAAGGGAGACCATTCCACTGACAAACTGTGCTTACTGTCAGAAGGTTCTTCCTGACGTTGAGTTGGAACTCCTGTGTTGTAATTTGAATCCATTAGAATCATAGAATCATAGAGTTGGAAGAGACCACAAGGGCCATCGAGTCCAACCCCTTGCCAAGCAGGAAACACCATCAGAGCACTCCTGACATATGGTTGTCAAGCCTCTGCTTAAAGACCTCCAAAGAAGGAGACTCCACCACACTCCTTGACAGCAAATTAGTTTGAATCCTACTCTCCAAAGCAGAAGAAAACGAGCTTGTTCGATCTTCCATGTGACAGCCCTCGAGATATTTGAAGATTGCTATCATATCTCCTCTTAGTTTCCTCTTATCTGGGCTAAACATCTTTAACTCCCTCAACCGTTCCTCATCAGGCTTGGTTTCCAGACCCTTGATCATCTTGGTCTCCCTCCGCTGCACACGTTCCAGCTTGTCAATATCCTTCTTAAATTATGGTGCCAGAACTAGACAGTTTTTCCACTGAGATGGACCAATATTTACCAATTTAATATATATATTTAATCACGTCAGATTGTTTTCCAATAGCGGGTTGATGATAAGCAGAAATGAATACTCAGTAGGGTTAATTAAACATGATCCCCACTTATGTTGCTGCCAGTCAGTTTAAGCAAATCTGAGATCAATCAAGCCATGTTTCTGTGTGTTCGTACAATAAAAAGACCCTCAAGGATATGTCCCATGCTGATACACGTTTAAAGAGGATGCAAAAGGTAAAGGTAAAGAACCCCTGAATTCTTACGTCGAGTCATAGGTAACTATGCGGTTGTGGCGCTCATCTCGCTTTCAGGCCGAGGGAGCTGCCGTTTGTCCACAGACAGCTTTCCAGGTCATGTGGCCAGCATGACTAAACCGCTTCTGGCTCAATGGGACACGGTGACAGAAACAAGAGCGCACGGAAATGCCGTTTACCTTCCCGCTGGAGTGGTACCTATTTATCTACTTGCACTGGCGTGCTTTTGAACTGCTAGGTTGGCAGGAGCTGAGACAGCAATGAGAGCTCACTACCATCGAGCGGATTTGAACTGCCGACCTTCTGATCGGCAACCCCAAGAGGCTCAGTGGTTTAGACCACAGTGCCACCCGCATCCAAAGAAGGCTGCAACTGACTGTCGAGTGCACCTAGTGCCACACCTGTTTCGTCTCTGTGGAATGTGTGGAATGATCCTACAGGCGACACTTCACTGGGGACCATTTTCCATTGACCAACGATCCCACATCCTGATTTCACTAGTGGGGCGCAAAGGGAATAACCCTTTCCAGCTTTTGCTCCACAACAGCTGGGATAGAAGAAGCTGCCTTACTCCAGGTCAGACTATTTGTCCATCCAACCCAGTGTTGTCTACTCTGAATGGAAGCAGCTCTCTTTCTCCAGACCCTGTGGGGAGGAGTTGTGGTGGACCACTCGGCCACCCACTCTCCTCCGGGGGCGGGGAATCCCGGTCATGTCATCGACCAGGCGGCCAATCCAGCGGCTGGTGGGGGCATGGCCGGGAACATTTAAAGTTAGGCATTGTTTGACCTTATGATGGGGAGGGGAGGTGTGGCCTGTCGGAATCTCTGCTCGGCCAAGCCGATAAGGCCTCATCTTCCTCCGAGCCGAGCCTTTGAAATCACCTCCGACGTGTTTAATGACCTGAGCCTTTGATAAGGCCTCAAACACATTCTATCCATCAGAGTTTCCAGCAAGCATGCGGAACAGAAAAGAGATGAAAGCAGAGAGCAACTGAACAAAGGAACAAAGGAAACAGGAAACCACTAACGTCACATCCCGTCTCCCCTCCCGTGAGACTTCCAAGAGTCTGGACTGTCTCTGGAATGTAAACAGAGTCCTGTGACTCCACGCAGCTGCTCAGTGATAAGAACAGAAACTAACATGGCCATCACCTGCCCCTTCAAGCTTAAGGGTATTCCGTTAAAGGAATCCGGGGGTGTGGACCTTGTCTGAAGCCTGGGGTGGGTCTAGGGCCATGACCAACCCTGTTGGGAACCTCTGGGGGAGCTTGAGTTGGTCTGCATCAACGGGGCTCCCCCTTCCGGTGGTTTACCCTTACCAGGCTCCCTGAACGATGGGCAGGAGTCAGATATAGTCGGGTCCATTCAATGCCTAAGCCAATACTGCTCACATTCTGTAATCGATGAAGTTGTGGCCAAAAATTGCCCAATAACATTAACCTAATATCTGTGTTTTGGTGTGTTTTAGTCCATACGAGGGGGTGGTTGTGGGGTCTAGACATGCAACTCTACATTGCAGCTAAGAATACATGCTAAGGAAGCATCATGCAATGCGCTTCTCCTGTTCACCTCTTGTTTTGAGTGCCATGCTGAATACCGTGGAAATCCCCTGCACACAAGCCAAACTGGGGCACTGCCAGTAGAAAAGGCTTTATCCCAAAGCATAATCGACACATGCTTTAAAAGCTGGCATTCGGAAAGGCTTGCCTTGTACCTGAAGAACCATATGGCCAGCCCACGGAGCCAAACCTTTTAAACAGATGGGCCTACTTTGTATCCGATTCCTAATTACCGTAATCTCAATGACTTCAGGTGGAGGTGGTTTTTTCCTTCTTAAAAATATATATATTATTATTAGTTGGGGGTGAGTGGGACATGATTTGTCCCAGATGGTAGGAAACATCAGTTTCTTGAGTTGCTTAAGCATGATGGGCTGTAGCACAAAAGGGTAGTTTAAATTTTCAGGAAAAGATTGTGGAGCCTGCTGACATTCCTAACCTGTTTTGTGACCCCCTAAAAATTGGGAAGGGGTGATATTACCACACTGACCCTCCCCTCTTTTTTTTACAATGGCAAACTATTTTAATAGGATGATTCAAGTGTGGCCACTTTGGGGCTGGTGCCATTGAGTTTCTCTCATCTTTTCCCATGGATGGTTGGCTAGATTTCTCTATATCTTCCCATGTCAAATTCGCATGTGGTTATTCATAAATCCGCTCTGGTCCATTTCTGCATTAATATGGCTTTTTAAAAGTGTGTTTTAAACGAATACGCAAATGCATATTTTTACACAAGACACCTATTTTTCCCTCAATGTATTTCTAAACACATTTCATCCTAATATATGCCATTTCTGACACATTTGGTTACATTTTTGAACTAGATTGCAAAACTCGAAGTGTGAAACCCAAAGCGTCATTACATTTTGATCTTGTATTTATCTCATTTATTTAATTATTACAACTCTGTCCCGTCTTTCTGCTAAGGAACTCAATGTGACATACACAGTTCTCTACCCTCCCCCCAATTTTATCCTTACAACCTCCCAGCGAGGTAGATTAGGCTGAGATGTGAGGACTGTCTAAAGCAGGGGTCAGCAAACTTTTTCAGCAGGGGGCCGGTCCACTGTGACTCAAACCTTGTGGGGGGACGGACTATATTTTGAAAATAAATAAATAAATAAATAAACGAGTTCCTATGCCCCACAAATAACTCAGAGATGCATTTTAAATAAAAGGATACCTTCTACTCATGTAAACACATACTGATTCCCGGACCGTCTGTGGGCTGGATTTAGAAGGCGATTGGGCCCCTGAGGCCTTAGTTTGCCTACCCATGGTCTAAAGGTCCCCCCATGAACTTCATGGGAGACTGGGGACCTGAACCCAGAACTCACAGGTCTTAATCCAGCTCTCTACCTGCTACATCGGACGCAGGTGGCGCTGTGGGTTAAACCACAGAACCTAGGGCTTGCCGATCAGAAGGTTGGTAGTTCAAATCCCTGTGGCAGGGTGAGCTCCCGTAGCTTGGTCCCTGCTCCTGCCAACCTAGCATAGAATCATAGAGTTGGAAGAGACCACAAGGGCCATCGAGTCCAACCCCCTGCCAAGCAGGAAACACCATCAGAGCACTCCTGACATATGGTTGTCAAGCCTCTGCTTAAAGACCTCCAAAGTAGGAGACTCCACCACACTCCTTGGCAGCAAATTCCACTGTCGAACAGCTCTTACTGTCAGGAAGTTCTTCCTAATGTTTAGGTGGAATCTTCTTTCTTGTAGTTTGGATCCATTGCTCCGTGTCCGCTTCTCTGGAGCAGCAGAAAACAACCTTTCTCCCTCCTCTATGTGACATAGCAGTTCGAAAGCACGTCAAAGTGCAAGTAGATAAATAGGTACTGCTCTGGTGGGAAGGTAAACGGCATTTCCGTGTGCTGCTCTGGCTCACCAGAAGCGGCTTAGTCATGCTGGCCACATGACCCGGAAGCTGTACGCCGGCTCCCTTGGCCAGTAAAGCAAGATGAGACCACAACCCCAGAGTTGTCCGCGACTGGACCTAATGGCCAGGGGTCCCTTTACCTTTACCTGCTACCTCACACTGTCTCTCTGAATTGCAAACAATAGATTGAAACATTCCAGGTTCATTATCAGATACTGGCCTCCAGGAAGATAGAGATATCATTGATGCTCTGCTCTTGCAGACCCCCCCCCCCAAAAAAAAAAACCCTTCTTGTTGGCAGCAGTACCCCAATCCTCTGTATATTAACTCTCTGAGTTGTATTTTGTGCAACACACCAGCAACTTAGCATCTTCATGGCTCCATGGAGAGCCATCCATCTCATTTCCTGTTCGTCGCAATGAAAATAAAGCCCTAAATCCACTTGCCTGAATTATATCCAGCTCTTATGCTCTAACACAGGAAACACTTCCGTTTTAAAATGGTTTTCTTCTTCCTAGTACATTTGCTCCTGCTGCTCCAGTCCTTGGAGTTGGCCAGATTGAATCCAATCAGAATTCAAGAGCAAAGACTGTTCACCCACTTGAAATTCCTATTCCACCCCCTTAATGGAAATTTAATTCAATTGAACCTAAATTCCGGAATGGGTTGCAGCTGTAGGAATGGATTCTGCAGCCCACCCTGGGATAGTACAGGGTAGAAATGGTGGAGAGGTTTGGTTGGCCATCTTTTTGCACAATCCGGTACTCTGAAACTTATTTGTGGATCAGGATCTGACTCCCATTTGGATTATGCACCAGCTTTTGCAAATATATTGTTTGCAATTCAAACAGATTGCATTCAGATGGCAGTTTATTCCGTTTTCCTGCTGTTTCCTTACCTGATGATTTCTGCATTTTATTTGAGCTTTCAGATGATGTAGAAGCTACCATACTTTTCTGTCTATAAGATGCCCCCATGTATAAGACGCCCCCTATTTTGGGGGACTCAAATTGAAGAAAATGGGGGGAGATGGCACAGAGTTGTTCAGTTTTATTTTAGGGGGGAATTGCTGAAAATCGCTCACCCGCATGCGTTGCAAAATCCTCTTCCCATCTGCCCCATCGCCGGCAGAAATCTGCCACTCACCCAACCAACTGCCAGAGCATGAGCCAATCAACACCACCCATTGAAGCAACCAATAACATGCACAATAGCCGTTGACAGCCTTGGCAGCAACCAATCAAACGTCTACCCTATGAACTACCCATGTATAAGACGACCCCCACTTTTTAGCATGATTTTTAAAGGGGAAAAAACCATTGTCTTATACATGGAAAAGTATGATAGTTCTGGAAATCTAGCGGAAGTCTAGCGCTAATTTCCACATTGATTGCTTTCAGGAAAAAATATCCTGTGCAACCCGTTGACCTGAAAAATGGCAGGATTTGTGTTTTGATGAAACTTGGGGTGGTATCCTGGCATACTGTTCTTTCCCATCATTTAAAATTTAGATGGCAGCATAACAATCAAAGAGTTACAATGGGACAAAAACACTAGCATTATAACTAAGAAAATTGACTAATATACCTGCATGGTGTTGTGAGTAAAGTGTTGGCCTAAAAAAACCTGGGAGATTTTATTTGTATTTTGAAATTCCTTATGTCTACTTAAAAACAGCTTTATTTTTTTTAAAAAAATATTATAATAATTATACTATATTTTAAGTGAAGCATTTATTTATTATTTCATAAAATATATACATCGCAGCCTTTGAGCTCAGCTTGCATTCCATCTTCTGTTTTACCACTGCAGTTTCACCCTGAAAATAGCACTATTTCGGGGTTGTGATTTCATGCAGCGTCCCCCAAATGTGTGGTTTCTGGGCAGCGTGCCCCAAAAAGCGCTTGGGGGACGAGGGGAAACCGCAGCGTGAAATCTCATGAGATCATGGCAACCAAAATGGTCGTCATGCCACCACAATAAACAATGGGAAGATGGCATCTGGGAAGATGGCGTCCCGTATTTTGGCTTAAAAGTGTTAGAAGGTAATGAGCTGCCAGGGCTGGGGGAGGTGTCCAAAAAAGCTCTCTCAATGCTACTTTCTGAACTTATTCCCAGAGGTAAGATCAGAAGCACTGAAATAAGTCCACCGATTCTCATTCCTCAGAATCAGTCCAGGAAGATACACGGTCAATGGTAGCAGGAGCGAGGCTGCACTCACTGCAAAGGCAATCTGTCAAGTTGCCACAATTAAGCAGCATACAAATTCTGTTAAATAAATGAATAAATATAAAGCCAGCCTTAGCAAGAATCTCATCCACCAGCATGAGAAAGCCAGTTCAAATGCAGCAGAAATCCTTTATCGCCTTCCAACCACTTAAAAACCGGTTGGTCTTTGGCTGGTACAAGACAGACTCCCTCCTTGTGTCACATTAGACAGGTTTATCTATAATTTAACTAAATGTTTCAGATGGGATTTGGCTTTGCTATGACACTGGATATTGTGGGAAGGCAACCTGATCTTCTGTTTAATCCAAGTCCTTCTCCAGCCGGAGTCTTCCTTGCCCATAACAGCCGATAATGACAGAGGGAGAGAAACATCTTCATGTTCTTTCCATCAGAGAAGCATTCTGGACCCACGAGCCTGCAAATCCTCACAATGGTACAATCTGGGGTTCCGGTTCTTCTTTTTAAACGTACAACTCCTTGGGAAATCAGCACCTTTCCTGAGCGAAGGCTCTCCTTATTAAAAAAAACAAACGGATTGCGGGCTGAATAATGTAGGAGTTTGGTGGGAAGAAGAAAACTTGAAGCCGGGGCAAAGATCCATCCCAAAAGTAGTTTTTTATTGCTTGCGGTGCCTGGCTAGAGCAATCCGGGAGATTTACTGTTCGGAATGATAAGCGGATAGGGTTGCAGAAGGGGGGCAAAATATAAGAAAATAGGCAGAAAGGTGTTCTTTGAGCAGGTGAGACCTGACATTCACCAGACACTCGAAGTCAGATTTCTGAGTGGGGGCGGGACTCCTCCCCCATCACTTAAGCTCAAAGAGTTTGGTATGACCTCCAGCTCACCCATCAAGGAGCAGGCTTACGTTACATACCAGAGCCGAGCAGTTGTCTCAATAACAACCTCCCAGGCTTGGCTGAACATCTGCTTTCCCTATTTGAGCCTCATCTCCATGCCCTTCTTTGCTTTCTTTGCCCACCTTTTAAGATTAACCCTCAACCTCGCTTTAGGATGGCTCTTTCAAAAGGATAGATGTGCAAATGCGTAACTGAAGCCTCTTAACACCAGGTAAAGGGACCCCTGACCATTAGGTCCAGTCGTGGCCCGACTCTGGGGTTGCGGCACTCATCTCGCTTTATTGGCCAAGGGAGCCGGTGTACAGGTCATGTAGCCAGCATGACTAAGCCGCTTCTGGCGAACCAGAGCAGCGCACAGAAACGCCGTTTACCTTCCCACCAGAGCGGTACCTATTTATCTACTTGCACACTGACATGCTTTCGAACTGCTAGGCTGGCAGGAGCAGGGACCGAGCAACGGGAGCTCACCCCGTTGCTGGGATTCGAACCGCCAACCTTCTGATCGGCAAGTCCTAGGCTCTGTGGTTTAACCCACAGCGCCACCCGTGTCCCAGACACGCACCCAACCCCTTCCTTCTTCCCAAAGGATGGTTCTTCATTATCTATCTGTTCCCATGGAGGAATGGAATAAAAGTAAGCCTGTTTCTCCATCGGCTGCCCTCATTGCTACCACACTTCCTTCTTTGGGGATTCCTCTTCCCCCATATTTTTTGTACTGCCATCACACAACTTTCTGCCAGTACCATTTCTCCATGCTTTCGTAAGTTGGACTTCTGCAGTACATTAGCTGTGGGGCTGCCCATGACCGCTATCTGGAATAATAATAATAATAATAATAATAATAATAATAATAATAATAATATATTATCTATACCCCGCCCATCTGGCTGGGTTTCCACAGCCACTCTGGGTGGCTTCTAACAGAAGATTAAAAATACATTAAAACATCAGTCATTAAAAACTTCCCTAAACAGAGCTGCCTTCAGATGTCTTCCAAACGTCAGATAGTTGTCTATCTCCTTGGCATCTGATGGGAGGGTGTTCCACACAGCAGGCACCATTACCAAGAAGGCCCTCTGCCTGGTTCCCTGTAACCTCACTTCCCACAGAGAGGGAACCGCCAGAAGACCCTCAGACCTGGACCTCAGTGTCTGGGCTGAATGATGGGTTGGACATGCTCCTTCAGGTATACTGGGCTGAGGCCATTTAGGGCTTTCAAGGTCAGCACCAGCACTTTGAATTGTGCTTGGAAACGTACTGGGAGCCAATGTGCTGTAGGTCTTTCAAGGCCTGTGTTATGCGGTCTTGGCAGCTGCCCCCAGTCACCAGTCTAGTGCCACATTCTGGATTCGTTGTAGTATTCGGGTCACCTTCAAAGGTAGCCCCACGTAGAGCGCATTGCAGTTGTCCAAGCGGGAGATAATCAGCATGCACTACTCTTGCGAGACAGTTCGCGGGCAGGTAGGGCCTCAGCCTGCGTACCAGATGGAAATTACACAATTGTGCAAAGCAACGTTTTTATCTTATTTTCACTGATATATGCATGCTTAATCACACTTTGCCCCTATTAATGGCTTTTTGTACACCTTACTTGATTGCAGGCAAAATTTGGAGGACTGCGCCTCTCAAAGGATGTCAGTGTTTTGGTTCATGTACTGTTTTGGAAAATGAGAATTGGGGAGGTGAATTGAATCCCCCCCAGCCCTATTCTTAGTTATGGGTAACACCAGTTCTGAGGCTCGGCTGGTTTCATTAGACCAAACTCTATAATTTCATAGATCCCTTTGGCTTCCAAACAATGCATTCAACACATTCTGAGTCAAGAGTGTGAGAAATTGCTCCGTGCAAAGGATGCCCTTAACTCGTCCCTCCCTCAGGCATCCCACTCAACCTCTGCTCCCCCTTCCCTTCAAACGATGAAGGGGGGGAAATATGTTTGGGTCATCCATTCTCCTCTTATTGCCGTTTCATTTAATTGCCTTTAAGGAATGCCTCATTGATCTCATGTTTCCCAGACACATGTCTTCCTTGAAAAGCAGCGGGGAATAAAGCAAAAGGGCAGGGCCGGGTTCAGGGATATGAAAGAGCATATGTAAGAAGATTGATTAAACAGAAAACAGAGAGTTCCCCTTAATTGGTGATTGAGAAAGTCGTTTGCCCAGTAATTGGCAAAAACAGAAGGAGTCACAATAGCCTCTGCGGTGCGTATTTGCATTGGGAGAGGGAGGGGAAAGGAGCAAGAAAAAACATCCCAGCAGCACCCTTAATGTGCGTGTTTTATTGCTTGCTGTGTTTAATGAATTCCCTACCGGACTGTTTCTTTAAAAATAAAATTAAACCGGTGGTTAAATCAATGCAAACAATTTAAAAAAAATCGCCCCTATTGGAGAGAGCACTCACAAATGTTGATTGTTGTGTTCTGAAAAGTGGTCAATGGATCTGCTTGCAACCGTCTCAGAAGCGGGGCAGTGACTAGATAGAATGGGCTGCAAGGATTGGGTCCCTTTGCAATATTCTAGGCCGTGTCCTCAAAATCTTTTCTTTCCCCTATTAAAACTATATAAGTAGGGCCAGAGAACCTCGGGATCAGAGGCCAAATGTGGCCCTCATATCTGGCTCTTAGGACAGGTTGTCCTCTGAAGCATTTTAAGGTGAAATAGTGAGAAGAAAGCAGGCTGTATTTTTCCAGGTCAGCTGACCTGCCCCTCCCACCCTCAACCAACAGTATTTCCATCTCATCTAGATTAAATCTTGTTTGTTGGACTCTGATCCACTGCTACCCTAAGTTCAGGACGTACAAGGCCTCCATTGGATTTGACAAAAATGAGTTACTCTTGGCTATCTATATTGGTGACCCCCCAAACCAAAAATTCTATACCACCTCTTCTAGCAATTTCATGAAGATCAGGAGTGAGGAATCTCTGGCCCTAAAGTTTTTGCTGGACTCCCCCTTCTACCATCCCTGAGCGTTGGCCATGCTGGCTGGGGCTGATGGGAATTATAATACAACAGTATCCAGTGACTCATCCAATGCCAATGGTGAAAAGCAACAGGCTCCATTCCATAGCCTACACACACCCAAGTGCTTGTCTGCAATGTGTATACACATGCAATGTTCTACATTGGGATGGGGAACCTAGATGTTGTGGAATCCAACTGTCATCAGCTTCACCTTGCATGGCCAGGTCAGGGATGATGGGAGCTATAGTCTGACCATAGGTTTCCTGCTCCTGATCTACCTGAAACCATTGGGTGACATTGCCCAGATCAACTGTACCATCAGTGCTTGGAGGAATCCATGTGAGGTCCTATGCCCAGCAGGTGCTCCTGATCAGCTGACCAGGAGTGACCAGCACAGCCTCCTGGCTTGGGCTGGGCAATATCTGGTTTTCAACATCACAATATATCACCAGCTAAATATCACGATATCTCGATATATCACAATATATGTCTGCGGCAGCGGAGGGCCTTGCTGGGCCTCCCCATGGCAGCAGTGGGTCCTGCCATACCTCCCTGCAGTAAACATCTGAGCTCAGGTTAACCTAGGTGTAACAAGAGATGAAGGTGCCTGGGCTAAGATATCAGTGAAGACTCCTATAAAGACAATTTTGGCCAGGGGACAGGGAATGTTTCACTGGCACCAGGCTCCAGTCAAGCAATCTTTCATTCCCTCTGCAACTTCATGCCGGACGGCGGACCTTAAGGTCCATAAATAGCAACACCCTAGTGGTCCCGGGCCCTAAGGAATTCAGATTAAGCTCAACCAGAGCCAGGGCCTTTTCAACACTGGTGGAACGCTCTGTTTCATGAGACCAGGGCTCTGCAGGATCTGATTTCTTTCCGCAGGGCCTGCAAGACAGAGTTGTTCCGCCTGGCCTTTGGCTTGGAATCAATTTGATTCCCTTCCCCTCTTTCCTGTCTCCTTTCTCCTTCTGTAATGGAACTCCCATTTGGGGACTTCCCTGGCTTTTTTCTGGCCCATGTAGGACCAGTCGGGAAAATTAGCCTTGGTGAAGACTTGACGTTTTCATCCCCAAAAAAGTTTTTGATTTGAGTTTCCATTGAAATGAGGGTGTATTTTAATGCTTTAATGTTTCAATGTTGTATTTTAATCTTGTTTTTAAGTTGCATTTCAATCAATTTGTTTTATATCGGGTGTTGTTATTATTATTATTATTATTATTATTATTATTATTATTATTATTATTACTACTACTACTACTACTACTACTACTATTATTATTATTATTATCCCACTGCTGGTGGGGCTGTAACAAGAGATGGACCCTTATACATTGATGATGGGAGCATAACAAGCTCCCTGGGCTTTGGCAAAGCCTTTTTAGAATCATAGAATCATAGAGTTGGAAGAGACCACAAGGGCCATCGAGTCCAACCCCCTGCCAAGCAGGAAACACCATCAGAGCACTCCTGACATATGGTTGTCAAGCCTCTGCTTAAAGACCTCCAAAGAAGGAGACTCCACCACACTCCTTGGCAGTAAATTCCACTGTTGAACAGCTCTTACTGTCAGGAAGTTCTTCCTAATGTTTTGATGTTGTAATATTATTGCTCAAACAATGAACCCCAAACCTACGCTGGTCACTTGTCACTAGATGCCAAATATATAAAGACCTAACTGTCATGCTGTTTACTGATACCTATTTAGAGATCATTTCCCATTTGAAAAACCTGCAAAGGTCCATCTCTAATGGGATGGCAAAGTAGAGTTTGGATCTGGCTAGTTGGTGGCCAAACTGAACATGATCTTTTTGATGAGGTATGTTCCCCATATATCGGTCATGTAAATACAAATGACATTAATGGTAAACCTGCAACCACTCATGCTTACTGATGGAGAGGCCATGTCATGGACAGTTAAAGCCATGGCAATGGATTCAATGATTCAGTTATCTGAGTGTCTCTACTCAGTTTTTCTTCTTACATGTGCCTGCAGCAAGCATGCAGCACTCTAAAAGCTTAGTTGGAATTGATCAATGCTATTTTACTAAGAAGTTAATATTACACTCTACATAAAAAAGTCCGAGCCACTCTTCTTTGCCTCCTCATTGGTTCAGTGGGCTTTGCACGGGAGAACATCTTGATGGAGCGTGTCCAAAATTCACCATCAAACAGCCATGCAAACCATCCAATATCAGCCTTTCACCTTGTAACAAGCTGGTTTTTATTACCATACATCTGTAAGAACCTTGCATATTGAATGTACTACTACTTCTTTTTGACTTTATATACCATAGATTAATGGACACCCCCTGAACGGTGGTCTGTTAACACACCTCATTAAGCTTCAAGGATACTGACTCCTTATTCGGAAATAATTGGGTTTATACAGCAGAAATATTATTACAAGGCATAGGTATTTATATATTTAATGGGATTCGGATTATAAACTCTTGTTCTTGAACCTAATCACTCCTTATATGGAGAAACAGATGGATTTCAGAAATAGACCCTGCAACTGGATAGATCTTCAAATTTCGATCTCACCCATATTATGATTCAACATTGAGCTGGGCTGAATCTTTCAATCCGTTATTTTTTTCAAGGCTTCATGGGGTGGAGCAACAAGAGAAGGCCCCAGAAGAATGGGGCTATGCAAAAGAACCCATCCCACTCCTTTTTGTGGTATTTAATGCATTGTGGCTTGCAGCTATTTTTATTGATCACGGTTTAGTAATTATTTATTGTAATTGTTAAGAGTGAATTTCTCTTTATTATTTCATAGAATCATATTTGCTGATGTTTTGAGAGTTAATTTGATTGTGTATTATATTCTTATAGATGATTGAATAGCACTTCATTTGATATAAGTCGTTCCATTTTAAAGTTATCTTTTATTATGACTTGTATTGGATCAGGTTATTGTAAGTAGTTCTCTGTTGTATATTTTGTTGCTGCAAACCACCTTTTGTTGTTGTTTAGTCATTTAGTCATGTCCGACTCTTCATGACCCCATGGACCAGAGCACGCCAGGCACTCCTGTCTTCCACTGCCTTCCGCAGTTTGGTCATGCTGGTAGCTTCAAAAACACTGTCCAACCATCTCGTCCTCTTTCATCCCCTTCTCCTTGTGCCCTCAATCTTTCCCAGCATCAGGATATTTTCCAGGGAGTCTTCTCTTCTCATGAGGTGGCCAAAGTCTTGGAGCCTCAGCTTCAGGATCTATCCTTCCAGTGAGCACACAGGGCTGATTTCTTTAAGAATGGAGAGGTCTGATCTTCTTGCAGTCCATGGGACTCTCAAGAGTCTCCTCCAGCACCATAAATCAAAAGCATCAATTCTTCGGCAATCAGCCTTCTTTTTACTCCAGCTTTCACTTCCATACATCACTACGTCTCTGCTTTTTAGGATGCTGTCTAGGTTTGCCATTGCTAAACCACCTTTAAAAAAGGTAAAGGGACCCCTGACCATTAGGTCCAGTCGTGACTGACTCTGGGGTTGTGGCACTCATCTCGCTTTACAGACCAAGGGAGCCGGCGTGCAGCTTCCGTGTCATGTGGCCAGCATGACTAAGCCACTTCTGGCGAACCAGAGCAGTGCACAGAAACGCCGTTTACCTTCCTGCCGGTAAAAGGTAAAGGTAAAGGTACCCCTGCCCATATGGGCCAGTCTTGACAGACTCTGGGGTTGTGCGCTCATCTCACTCTATAAGCCGGGAGCCAGCGCTGTCCGCAGACACTTCCGGGTCACGTGGCCAGCGTGACAAGCTGCATCTGGCGAGCCAGTGCAGCACACGGAACACCATTTACCTTCCTGCTGGTAAGCGGTCCCTATTTATCTACTTGCACTTTGACGTGCTTTCGAACTGCTAGGTTGGCAGGTGCTGGGACCGAGCAACGGGAGCTCACCCCATCAGTGGCGTAGCGTGGGGGGTGCAGGGGGGGCCGGCCGCACCAGGCGCAACATCTGGGGGTTAGGGTTAGGGGGCGCAAATCCACGGGTTAGGGGGTGCAAATTACTTGCCTTGCCCCGGGTGCTGACAACCCACGCTACGCCACTGCACCCCATCACGGGGATTCAAACTGCCGACCTTCTGATCGGCAAGTCCTAGGCTCTGTGGTTTAACCCACAGCACCACCCGCGTCCCTAAACCACCTTTACTATATATTAGTAAAGAAAAGCGGTATACAAATTAAGTGATTCAGCTTCTCATGTTTTCATGTTCTTTTCTTCTCATGTTCTTAAGCTTCCATAGAAGAGACTAGGTGAGCCCTCAATCTCTGGCTAGGAAAATGGGCTTTTGAAAACCTGGCTTTCCTCTGCCTTGTGGCTGTGAGAGCCATGCTCATCACCTAGGCAGCTTTGTGTTTGTTCAGGATGTGCTGTGTTTTGCAAGCTGTCAACACGCAAGTCAGCATTTCCCAAAGAATGATGCATGCAATATTTTAAACCCTTCCTCTCATGCTCTTGAAGCAGTGGATGATTACATTTATAAATTGCCTTCTGTGTCTCCATGTGTTGTTCTTGCTGCGGGCGAGAGATATTTTGAGGGTTTCCGGAGCACCCAGCGAAAAATGAATGATAACTCTTTTGTCCTTCTGGTAGAGTTCAGCATGTGTGGTTTCCCCCGTTTGTTAACATAAACCCTCCGTTAAAATCTCTCTCTTATATCCAGGTACTTTTCGTACACGAACGCTTCACCACCACCTTGAATTCTAAGGCCACGTGTCCAGAAATGTGCAGTTATGTTTAGCCACATGGATTAAGCAATATGGTCTTACTTTAAAGTGTCACCTGATGGGGCGCAGGGGTTTAAGAAGAGAATGTGAATGTTCCTTGACAGCTGGTGATGAGCAAGACCTGTAGAAGGCACATAACCAATGCTGGATTTACGTATAAGCTAAACAAGCTATAGCTTAGGGCCCCACTCTCTTGGGCCCCCCAAAAAAAATTAAAGGGAAAAAACTGGATGTACATTTCCAAAATATAAGATAAAAAAACAACCTAAATACAGCAGCAGTGTTTTGTGCTGTGTAGGCTCCTATGGTGTAAGTCATGGACCCCGCCTCCCTAAAATATTGTGCCCCCATCCCCTTCCATGTACAGTGGTGCCTCAGGTTACAGAAACTTCAGGTTACATGCGCTTCACGTTACAGACTCCGCTAACCCAAAAATAGTGCTTCAGGTTAAGAACTTTGCTTCAGGATGAGAACAGAAATCGTGCTCTGGTGGTGCGGCGGCAGCAGGAGGCCCCATTAGCTAAAGTGGTGCTTCAGGCTAAGAACAGTTTCAGGTTAAGAACAGACCTCTGGAACAAATTAATTAAGTACTTAACCCAAGGTACCACTGTATATGCGGTGCCGGGGTGCAAAAAACTGCCCAGCACCCCCATTTGTGGAGGGCAAGCCAAATTTGTTGAGCTTTCTTTTAGGGGGGGACAGCTCAGAGTTGAGGGGGGCACGGAACTCTCCCCCATGCAGAGGCTTGGGAGGGAACCTGTGCACCTTGTGTGAGCAGCACGTGTGCGCTGTGCCAATCCCAGGCACACAGGAGGATGGAGCCGGCTGCCTGTCTCAGTGCCTGCAGGAGGGCAGAGCCTGCGGAGCTCCGAAAGGCTCTACTCTGCTCGGCAGCGGCTGTCGGCTGGCCTGGCTCTTCAGTCCTTCAATTCAATCCTGAGAGATCTGCATTGGCTCCCAGTACATTTCCGAGCACAATTCAAAGTGTTGTTGCTGACCTTTAAAGCCCTAAACGGCCTCGGACCAGTATACCTGAAGGAGCGTCTCCGCCTCCATCGTTCAGCCCAGACACTGAGATCCAGCGCCGAGGGCCTTCTGGAAGTTCCCCCACTGTGAGAAGTGAGGTTACAGGGAACTGACAGAAGGCCTTCTCGGTAGTGGCACCCACCCTGTGGAACGCCCTCCCATCAGATGTCAAGGAAATAAGCAGCTATCTTATTTTTAAAAGACATCTTAAGGCAGCCCTGTTTAGGGAAGTTTTGAATATTTAATGCTGTATTGTTTTTAACACTCGATTGGGAGCCGCCGAGAGTGGCTGGGGAAACTCAGCCAGATGGGCGGGGTATAAATAAATTTTTATCATCATCATCATCATCATCATCATCCCCGGACTCCAAATCTAGGCCCCAGACTCTTGGCCTGGCGCCCCTGAGAACCCAGGGCCCGGGTTCCCCACACCCATAGTGCCTATGGGTAAGCCGGCCCTATCTACATGCACAGCCATGCATCCATCTCAGTCTTCCAGCTAAACAAGCAAGATGCATTATCAGAAGTCAAGGACATATTCCAGACAGGCAATAACACTTGAGGTGTGAAGGGCATGGGGAGTATTTGGCCCTAGGTCTGAGGTTCCCTACCCCAGTATAAATCACAGAGGGGGTGAAGTGTACATGGGTTTCTGTAAGGCGAGGCATACTGATTACAGCAAGGGACTTTATTGAACTAACAGAACAGAACAGTCAAACAGGGGCAAAGCAACTGCTTATATCTATTTCTGATGGCCTCGGCCACTCCCACTCTCAACGTGATTGGTTGTCTAAACCCCCCAAGCTGCGAATCGTAACTCAGAGCTTAAGAGCCTATGCCAGAAGCCCAAACCCTAACAATACTACGTGATTGGATATCATGCATTGAATCAAAATGCAGGGTTCAGAATCCTATTCCAAATTCAAGCTCAGGCAAACACAGACCACTGCACACATAACAGAGGGAACTAGGCAGAATGCTTTCTCGGTGGTGGCACCCGCCCTGTGGAACGCCCTCCCACCAGATGTCAAAGAGAAAAACAACTACCAGACTTTGAGAAGACATCTGAAGGCAGCCCTGTTTAGGGAAGCTTTTAATGTTTAATAGGTTATTGTATTTTAGTGTTCTGTTGGAAGCTGCCCAGAGTGGCTGGGGAAACCCAGCCAGATGGGCGGGGTATAAATAATAAATTGTTGTTGTTGTTGTTGTTGAAGAAGAACTATAATTCCCATCATCCCCTATCCAACATTTCTCCGATGAAAATAGGGACATTGTTATCATCATTTACTATTTATACCCTGCCCATCTGACTGGGTGACCCCAGCCACTCTGGGCAGCTTCCAACATATATAAAAACATAATAAAACATTAAACTTTTTTAAAGCTTCTCTATACAGGGCTGCCTTCAGATGTCTTCTAGAGGCTGTATAATTCCTTATCTTCTTGGCTCGGGGGTTGCATAACTCCACACCCTCCAGCATTTCTCCAATGAAAATAGGGACGTCCTAAGGAAAAGTGGGACATTCTGGGATCAAATCAGAAACCAGGATGGGTTTTGTAAATCTGGGACAGTCCCTGGAAAACAGGAACACTAGGAGGGTCTGTGATGAGAATTGGGACCACAGGTTCCTCATCCCTGATATACCTGAACAATGATTTCTAGTTTATGTATTAAAATTCTATCCCACCCTTGCTCCTAATGGAGCCCAGGGCAGCAAACACACAAATGAGAAAACCATTAAGACATCTAAAAACAATCCCAGTACAGATGAAGACCAGGAAAGTATTGTTGGAAGAGGAGGAAAGACAACTCCTTGCTGCCAAGGAGTGTGGTGGAGTCTCCTATTTTGGAGGTCTTTAAGCAGAGGCTTGACAACCATATGTCAGGAGTGCTCTGATGGTGTTTCCTGCTTGGCAGGGGGTTGGACTCGATGGCCCTTGTGGTCTCTTCCAACTGTATGATTCTATGATTCTATGAACAGGAATGGTGCCTGTCTGATATTTAATGGGCAGGAATTGCGAAGGGCAGGGGCCAACACACAAAAGGACCAATTGCCATGTTGCGCGGAAGAGACCTCCTGATATAATGGTATCTGCACTAACCTGAAGAGTGTGGCATATAAGGGATAAGAGTATCTTTCAGGTATTATGGCTCTCAACCGTCTGACAAAAATCTCTGGGGAGGCGGGGAAACAACAGGCTTCTTTCACCTGGGCATTGCTACCCCTCCATCCAAGGTCAGAGAAGTGAGAGAAGATTGTAGCTTTTAGACATAAAGCTGTTCAGCCCTCCGAAAGATGACTAACATTACGGAGTGCCTTTTATCGGCGCAGTACAGTTCCGCATAGTTAAAAGAATGATGAGAGCAGAAGTTATTAGGATTTTGTGGGCTGGCTATTCACACTTTGCGCTCCTTAAAAATCAGGTGGCGGGTGGTTTCCCCCCCCCCCTTAGTTCAGCATATTCTTAATTGATTCCACTGAGAAGCAGCAGGAGGAGGAGGAGGAGGAGAAAGAATCTACCCAAACTTCTCTTTCAAATCTAATAATTTAGGAGCAGCCTTGCTAGTTTAGACCAGAGGCCCAACTAATTCAGCTTCTTGTTCAGGCAGATGCTAATAATAATAATAATAATAATAATAATAATAATAATAATAATAATAGAATAGGACATCCCTATTTTCATCAGAGAAATGTTGGAGGGTATGCCCTTGAGGTATTCTCTCTGCTGCCACCTGCCTGCACACTTCAGTATCACAACTGTCTGGAACTTAGCCCTGGTTGAAATTACCGTATTTTCCACTCTATAAGACGCACCAGACCACAAGACGCACCTAGTTTTTGGAGGAGGAAAACAGGAAAAAAAAATATTCTGAATCTCAGAAGCCAGAACAGCAAGAGGGATCGCTGTGCAGTGAAAGCAGCAATCCCTCTTGCTGTTCTGGCTTCTGGGATAGCTGCGCAGCCTGCATTCGCTCCATAAGACGCACATACATTTCCCCTTACTTTTTAGGAGGGAAAAAGTGAGTCTTATAGAGCAAAAAATACGGTAACTGATGGCTCTGAGTCTTAAAAACCAGTATCAGTGATTATGGCATATACTCTCTCTCTCTCTCTCTCTCTCTCTCTCTCTCTCTCTGTGTGTGTGTGTGTGTGTATTCAAGCTCTCGGATGAGAATCGGTTTTCTTTCTTTCTTTTTTTGACTGGGTCCCTTAATGATCAGTGAGGTTGAAAAGTAGCGAGAATGCATAAAGTCCACCAAGCCAATTACAGAACAGCGATAAAGTCAGTGGAATACACGTTGCTGTTATCTTTCCCTGGCTGCATGATACCTCATTCTCTCTGGCAGAGAGGAACGGAGCAGGAAACGAACCCAGCATAAAGCCATTGTCACTGAAAGGTAATGGGAACCAGGATCGGTAACAAATGCCAGTCTATTGTTTCTTCCATATTCAAGGCAATGGGATGGGCACCTGGGTCATGGTTTGTCCACAGAAAGAGCTCATTAAAAAGGGACATTATGTAAGGTAAAAGGTAAGATAAAGGACCCCAGGACGGTTAAGTCCAGTCAAAGGTGACTATGGAATTGCGGTGCTCATCTCGCTTCAGGCCGAGGGAGCCGGCGTTTGTCAACTGACAGCTTTCTGGGTTGTATGGCAGCATGACTAAACCGCTTCTGGCGCATGGAACACCGTGACGGAAACCAGAATGCAAGGAAATGCCGTTTAGCTTCCCGCCGCAGTGGTACCTATTTATCTACTTGCACTGGTATGCTTTCAAACTGCTAGGTTGGCAGAAGCTGGGACAAGCATATGTCCCGTGGTGATACACGTTTAAAGAGGCTGCAAAAGGTAAACGTAAAGGTAAAGGACCCCTGGACGGTTAAGTCCAGTCAAAGGTGCGGCGCTCATCTCGCTTTCAGGCCGAGGGAGCTGGCGTTTGTCCACAGACAGCTTTCCAGGTCATGTGGCCAGGAGGACTCAATTGCTTCTGGCACAACAGAACACCGTGATGGAAACCAGAGTGCATGGTTTCAAACTGCTAGGTTGGCAGGAGCTGGGACAGAGCAATGGGAGCTCACCCCGTCACGGGGATTCGAACCACTGACCTTCTGATCGGCAAGCTCAAGAGGCTCAGTGGTTTAGACCACAGCAGCAGATCGGTATTGTTGTGTATTCCCCACCCACATTTCAGGTTGTGTTGTGGCTAATCCTCAGGCGAATGGATGGCTGGTACCCACAGATATAGATGACCATTAGTCACAGTGGTTATGCTCTGCCTTCACAGTTGGAGGCAGCAATGCTTCTGAATACACAGGAGGGGAGAGTGGGATCTTGTGAGAGCCAGTGTGGTGTAGTGGTTAAGAGCGGTGGACTCGTAATCTGGTGAACCGGGTTCGCTTCCCCGCTCCTCCACATGCAGCTGCTGGGTGACCTTGGGCTAGTTACACTTCTCTGAAGTCTCTCAGCCCCACTCACCTCACAGAGTGTTTGTTGTGGGGGAGGAAGGGAAAGGAGAATGTTAGCCGCTTTGAGACTCCTGAAGGGGAGTGAAAGGCAGGATATCAAATCCAAACTCTTCTTCTTCTTCTTGTGATCGGATCCTGCTTGTGGGTTTCCCACAGGCTGGCCGCTGTGAGAACAGGATAGTCTTATGTCCAACTCAGAGTCGTTCCAAGGAAGTCTACTTAACTCAATGGGCCAACTCTAAGTACAGCTTAGTTGGACAGCCACCAATATTTCTACCCAACTCAGCGTTCTACGCATGGCATTTTCTTTATTTTAGTTCAGGAAGAATCCTGGATATCTTAGAGATTTAGCGAGGAGGGAGAACGGGAAAGATTGCACCTTCTACCTTGGAAATGCACCCCACTCTCATGCAGGAAAAATGGGGGAGCAACTACAGTGGTACCTCTGGTTGTGAACGGGATCCGTTCTGGAGGCCTGTTTGCAACCTGAAAAGAAAACAACCCGCGTCTGTGCACGCGTGGGTCATGATTCGCCGCTTCTGCGCATGCACGTGCCATCATTTTGCGCGTCTGCGCATGCGCGAGCGGCAAAACCTGGAAGTAACCCGTTCCGGTACTTCCGTGTCACCACAAGACGCAACCTGAAAACGCTCAACCTGAAGCAAACGTAACATGAGGTATGACTGTATACTCTCCCTTTTTGCTACTCCCCATTGTGGCTGAAACTCTTGGGGTACCAAAAATTGATCCCTGTCCTGTTTTATACCGTTTGCCGTCATTCATTGCTGAATGAATCACCAAGAAGGTGGAATTAGGCTGCAACCGTACACATGCTTCCTTGGAAGTAAGTGTCATGCACTCATGTTCTGGATAGACATCCTTTGCTGGATGAATCTAACCATTTTGGATTTCTCTCAGTTCCTCATTTTTCCAATTCTTAAGTACAGCTGTGCACATTTCCACATGTTTGCATCTTTTTGGGGAATCGGGAGAGAGGCTTCTTGAAAATTCATCAGGATTTAGTGATTTTTTTCCCTAATACTGTATACACATTTTTGTATGCAATTTTGCCTAATATACACATTTTTGCACCTTTAGCCAAGTATGTACATTTTTGAACATGCTACTTGGTTGAAGAAATGTGCTGCAAAATTCAGAGACGCGAAATTCTGAAGGATGGCTGCATTTCAGTTTCCCAATGGTTTTGGAATGTGAAAATTTGGTAGGTTTCCCTTCAAATTGAACTGAATTGAATTTCTGCCCAAACCCTAGTTAGCAGGCATGCCTATTTGGTTTGTAATTATTTTTATTTAAGGTAAGGCAGGTCCTACATGATGGATTTCTGCTTTTTCTGTACAAAATTCGCCTAATCAATCAGAGGACAATTCATCACTTGCTGCTGCTGTTAGTAATTGTGATTTAGTGATTTGTTAAGAGTTGCTGTCCTGTTGTTTTAAGGGATTGCGCTATTTTCTGGATTTTATGCCTTCTTTCCATCTCAACTGATTTTGCCGCGAACCTCCTTGTGGCTTGTGCAATGGGTGGTGCGTATATCACCTAAAGAAATAAGCAGTGTTAAGTGTGTGATCCAGGGGGTACTGTCCGACAGGTGCTTGCGGGATTCAAGGCTGCTGTCACCCAACTCAGAGTGACGGTGCAAACCTCTGCATGCTTACCTTGGAGAGTAGTGGCTCACCCAGTGGGGTGGAACCGCCATGCTAGCTTCCAGTCCGGCTTTGGGGACACAGCCCCCCCTTTAGCCGTAGATAAGCAGGACTAAGCAAAAAGAGTCGCTTACCATTTAAAGAGTCTTTAATGATCACAGCAAAAGAACAAAGCAGCCATTCTCGAAATGAAGGTATTCCCAATTAAGGTTTCCACCCACTTCCCCCCTAGTCACTTCCATTCTTTGCAACCTGACCTCACAACCACTGTGCTTTTTGTGTAGCCAACTTATCTGCTCTATGTCTCCTTGCACTGATAGGCTGGAGACTTTACAGCGAGCGAGAGAGTGTCTGTTAGCTCTCTCTCTCTCCCAGTTCTTCTTCACTTTGCTGTTTACTCCCCAGTTCCTCCCAACTTTTGTCTTCAGAACTATTTGTTGTTGTTGTTTAGTCGTGTCCGACGCTTCGTGACCCCACGGACCAGAGCACACCAGGCACTCCTGTCTTCCACTGCCTCCCACAGTTTGGTCAAACTCATGTTCATAGCTTCAAGAACTCTGTCCAACCATCTCATCCTCTGTCGTCCCCTTCTCCTTGTGCCCTCCATCTTTCCCATCATCAGGGTCTTTTCCAGGGAGTCTTCGCTTCTCATGATGTACACAAAGTATTGGAGCCTTGGCTTCAGGATCTGTCCTTCCAGTGAGCACTCCGGGCTGATTTC
The DNA here is from genome assembly GCF_965113315.1 of Podarcis vaucheri. Classification (NCBI taxonomy): domain Eukaryota; kingdom Metazoa; phylum Chordata; class Lepidosauria; order Squamata; family Lacertidae; genus Podarcis; species Podarcis vaucheri. The sequence goes on from NC_138762.1 coordinate 12,818,125, forward strand.
CTTAAGAATGGATAGGTTTGAACTTCTTGCAGTCCATGGGACTCTCAAGAGTCTCCTCCAGCACCATAATTCAAAAGCATCAATTCTTCGGCGATCAGCCTTCTTTATGGTCCAGCTCTCACTTCCATACATCACTACTGGGAAAACCATAGCTTTCACTAGATGGACCTTTGTTGGCAAGGTGATGTCTCTGCTTTTTAAGATGCTATCTGGGTTTGTCATTGCTTTTCTCCCAAGAAGCAGGCATCTTTTAATTTTGTGACTGCTGTCACCATCTGCAGTGATCATGGAGCCTAAGAAACTAAACCCCTCTGCAATCCTCTGTTCCAAATCTATACTGCTCCACTGCTCCTGGGCAGCTTCATGATCCTAGCCAACAGGGGGAGGGGAAGGCTCCTACCATTCCTCATCAGAGCAGTACTCCTCAGCCTGGTCTCTGACACTTCCCGGAATATTGCTTCCTGGGGTGGAGATGGCAGGGAAGTTGGCGTGGTGCAGACGCGATTGGCAGCACCAGTCCTGGTAGTGTGTTTGCACCAAACCAACCTCCCTGCCGCCTCACCCAGCCTGATAAGCAACAGTGCCTCACCTTCTGGGAAGGTGACATAGCAGCTCCACCTCAACCGGTCTTCTGCTTCTGCTTGGGAATAAGCCTCACTGAATACAGTGGGACTCCCTTCTGAGTATCCCTTCATAAGCTTTGGCTGTCGATCCCCGTCGACAAAGGACCCTTGTTCTGCCGTTCCCCTGTGGCATTGCATATAAACCCCACTGAAAGCGCAGGAATAAAGTCATTGTTAAACAAGGAAGTGACAGATCCATCAAAGGAGGCCTTTTCGCTCCCTCCCCTCCTCCCCCCACACCCGCGTTCTTGATAGGTGTCAGTAGACTTTGATGAGTGCGGAGGCGAGGACTCTTCTCCAGAAGGATTTTAAAATCATCGTATTGACATTCTCTGAAGCAAGATGACTCTCTAAGTAAGGCTGCCAGAGGAGGCTTTTCTTGACAAAGGATAGGGAATTATGCCGTGCCTCTCAACAGCATTATTTACAGCTGTTCGGTGTGCAGTGAGCAATGCCACCAGGCCTTCGAGAATGTCAGGAACTGGGTGTTAAATATCAAAGAAGCCCCGGATTCGGGAAAGGAGCAGGACGTGTTTCCTTCTCCACGTTCATTTTTTTTTTAAGTACAAATCTGTCTGGAGGCCTTCTTCTCCCCCTTGACTGTGCCTCACTATGTCACAGAAACATAGGGAGCTGCCTTATACCGACCATTGCTCAGAACTGCCAACACTGACTGGCAGCTTTGTTTAATTGTGTCTGACTCTTCATGACCCCATGGACCAGAGCACGCCAGGCACTCCTGTCTTCCACTGCCTCCCGCACTTTAGTCAAACTCATGCTGGTAGCTTCGAGAACACTGTCCAGCCATCTCGTCCTCTGTCGTCCCCTTCTTCTTGTGTCCTCCATCTTTCCCAACATCAGGGTCTTTTCCAGGGAGTCTTCTCTTCTCATGATGTACACAAAGTATTGGAGCCTCAGCTTCAGGATCTGTCCTTCCAGTGAGCACTCCGGGCTGATTTCCTTCAGAATGGATAGGTTTGATCTTCTTGCAGTCCATGGGACTCTCAAGAGTCTCCTGCAGCACCATAATTCAAAAGCATCAATTCTTCGGCGATCAGCCTTCTTTATGGTCCAGCTCTCACTTCCATACATCACTACTGGGAAAACCATAGCTTTAACTATATGGACCTTTGTCGGCAAGGTGATGTCTCTGCTTTTTAAGATGCTGTCTACAGTGCTCCATAATTTTCTGGAGAGCTGCTAACAGGCACCATTTCCCCCATATGTATGCCAGATCCTGACATCCCCAGTCTACTAAAATTACTAAATATTACAGAAGCAGGAGTTGGTGAAATGCTGCCTTATCCCAAAGACTGGAATGACAGAGGTAGGGTGTACAAATCTGTTAATTTATATTTCTTTCTGTTTCCCAGTCTTACGTTCAGTTCTTCCAATCTGCCCATCCATTTATGATTTTCTAAAAATCCAGCCCATAGTTCCCATGCAGCTTCACAAGTACAGTGGTACCTCGGGATAAGAACTTAATTCATTCTGGAGGTCCGTTCTTAACCTGAAGTACCACTTTAGCTAATGGGGCCTCCCGCTGCTGCTGCACCACCGGAGCACGATTTCTGTTCTCATCCTGAAGCAAAGTTCTTAACTCGAGGTACTATTTCTGGGTTAGCGGAGTCTTTAACCTGAAGTGTCTGTAACCTGAAGCGTCTGTAACCCGAGGTACCACTGTATTTTATTTAAGATGCACATAGTTGGGGCAATTTTGTTGTATTTCTGCATACCTTACCAGATAATACAATGCATTTCTGTACATTGTTCTTTACCTAATGTGGTGCATATATCTACATTATTTTCAGTGACATTCCTGCATTGCAGGAAGTTGGCCAAATGACCCTCTGTAATTCTACGATTCTAACATATGCAGTTTTATGCACATTTTCCCCTTGTGTGTGCATTTTTGTAAGCTTTTTCTGTTGGGGGAAGGGGTGGATAACAGCATCACAAAATACAGAAAAGTACACATTTTAATGGGACGCGGGTGGCGCTGTGGGTTAAACCACAGAGCCTAGGACTTGCCGATCAGAAGGTCGGCAGTTCGAATCCCTGCGACGGGGTGAGCTCCCATTGCTCGGTCCCAGCTCCTACCAACCTAGCAGTTTGAAAGCACGTCAAAGTGCAAGTAGATAAATAGGTACCGCCATGGCAGGAAGGTAAACGGCGTTTCCATGCGCTGCTCTGGTTCGCCAGAAGTGGCTTAGTCAAGCTGGCCACATGACCCGGAAGCTGTACGCCGGCTTCCTTGGCCAATAAAGCGAGATGGGCGCCACAACCCCAGAGTCGGTCACGACTGGCCCTAATGGTCAGGAGTCCCTCTACCTTACACATTTTGAAGCACACATAGATGCATTCTGGTTTGTGTATTGGCTTGATGTGCCTGAGTCAAACTGAACCAGATGTGTCCCTCATCCTTACCTGCACCAGGGAGTCGAGGTTTCGCCCCCACTCCAAATGGAGACCCTGAATGTATTCTGGTACTTCATAGGTAGTCAATATGGTGCCTTCTTGAGGTTGATGGACTCCAACTCCCATCATTCTCAGCCATTGTGCCCAGTCACCGAGAAGCTGGGAGATGGAATTCAGCAACATCTGGTGGGCACTGCTTTGGCTACACCTGCTTTGATTATCCCTAGGCCTCATTCACAGCCTACATTGAAAGCACTACGATACTCCTTTAAACTGTCATGGCTTCCCACAAAGAATTATGGGAAACGAAGTTTGTTCAAGGTGCTGAGAGTTATTAGGAGATTCCCCCATTCCCCTATTCCCCTCACAGAGCGATAATTCCCAGAGCTCCCTGGGAACATTGGTGTCAACTCTATGGGACTGAGGACACCTCAGCCCTACTCCCAGTATGTGGAGATGGGGCTGAGCCCCCCAATCTTGAGGGGCTGGGCCTTATTGGGCTTCCCCACGGTGGCAGTGGGCCTCATTGGGTCTCGCAGCCTTTTCTGACACGTGTGATGTCATGTGTGTCATACGTGTGATGAGATCCTCCAATGTCAGGCAGAACTTGGCGCCTGTGCCTGGGAAGGGGGGTTGAATGTTAAATTGCAACTCTGTTAGGAGATAGGGGGCCTCCTGACAACTCTCTCCCTTTTAAATAAATTTTAAAACTGCTGGCAGTACTGAGCTAAGCACCATTCAAGCAAACAACGATCTGAGGTTTCTCCCATGTCAGACACATATATATATATTTCCTCTTTTTTTCTTCCAGGAGTCTACCAGTGATATTCATTTTATGGCAGAAGCAGCAGCTTGTTCCCCTTTGACAATAACTAGGCAAAGGAACCCTCCAGTGGTTCTGAAAGCAAGGGCAGTAAAACCAAAGCCGTTGTGGTGGTGTATGTTGCAACTAAAAAACCGTAAAATATTATGGAATCTCTAAAATTCAACTTCTGGAAGGGCGATGTGCAAGGTGACCTCAGAAGGTGCCGATTATACCTCAGTAAACTTGTCTAGCTTTCAGTTCCAGTGTTGGAGCTTCATCAGCAACCACAGACTAATTATTACTGCTGGAGAAAATAATATAGATCTGGAAATGCAACTTGGGTTTTTAACTTCCAAAAATCTAGCTGGCTTTTCAATTTTTTAAACTTCTGGCCACTTCAACCTGAAACAGAGGAAGAATTAGTTGCTATGAACCACAGGATTTAGTAGTATATATTAGGGGCATGCACAGACCCGAAGATTCATTTTGTACCCGTGTGCTTTTAAAAATGGAGGTCTATTTCTGAATGGGTCTGTGCTCTCTCTGCTTTGATGGGTAGTTTTGCTTCTGAGCCTCACCCCCTGAAACAGAGCTCTGTGTTTCTCCATTCATGATAAGGGGACATCTAAAAACTCATAACTCCCCCCCCCCTTTGGGCTAAAACAAATAAAAATTACAGGCACTTCTGAGTGGATTAAGCCTGCCAGATTGCAGACAAATAGGTTTGGGAGTTTTTAATTGGGGGGGGGGATAAAGTTGGGCACTTTCCTCCATAATCCCTTATGAGCAGGGCAGGGGCTTGTGTCTTAAACCTTAAAATAATTAAGCGGTAGCCGAGTTGTGTGTGCTCCTGCTTATTTATTTTCAAAAACATTTCGAAGCTCCACACTGGTTGTTCTTTCAGGTGGTTGTCTGCATACTTGAGAGGCCTTCCACTAAACAGTTACAGGTCTCCAATAGTTCTTACACTGAGAGGCTGTCAAGAAAGGCAGCTTAATCAATTATAGCTGATAAGTTGGTGGGGTTGTAGAATGAAGTCGTGTTTGTTCATTAGGTGGGAGCTACTTTCAGAGTGGGACGCGGGTGGCGCTGTGGGTTAAACCACAGAGCCTAGGACAGGGGTCTGCAACCCGCAGCTCCGGAGCTGCATGTGGCTCCTTTACACCTTTGCCGCGGCTCCGGGGCGGATACTAGCAAGGGGAGGAGGCGCATTGTGCGCCCCAACACTCCCCACTGTGGCGGGCGCTGTACTGGCTGTGACGTCGCATGGGGGTGGTGCGTGCGTTAGTCACGCACCGTCCCGACGTCACCTTCCCGCCCGCCCACCCGCTACATTCTAAGGGGCATGTACGCTGGTCACTGCATTGAAAGGGGGCATGTAAACTGGTCACTGTTTTGATGGGGAGTGAAGAACACACACACACACACACAAAGGTAACTTGTTAATTTAACGTTTATTTCTATGAGGAGGAGTAATTCTGAGGGGTCAAACAAAGAAATAATAAAAAGTGACAAAAAAGTTATTTTTATAATGACGAGTTTTGCGGCTCCCAGTTTTTTTTTCTTCAGAAACGGGTCCAAGTGGCTCTTTTTGTATTAAAGGTTGCAGACCCCTGGCCTAGGACTTGCCGATCTGAAGGTCGGCAGTTCGAATCCCCGCGACGGGGTGAGCTCCCATTGCTCAGTCCCTGCTCCTGCCAACCTAGCAGTTCGAAAGCACGTCAAAGTGCAAGTAGATAAATAGGTACCGCTCCGGCGGAAAGGTAAACGGCGTTTCCGTGCGCTGCTCTGGTTTGCCAGAAGTGGCTTAGTCATGCTGGCCACAGGACCCGGAAGCTGTACGCTGGCTCCCTCGGCCAGTAAAGCGAGATGAGTGCCGCAACCCCAGAGTCGGCCACGACTGGACCTAATGGTCAGGGGTCCCTTTACCTTTACCTTACTTTCAGCGCAGTCTTTAGCATATGCGCTGCTGGGGTGCAAAGATATCCCCGGTGCCCCCAAATTTATTTTAGCCCCCAAATTAAATTTTATGATGATGTAAGAGTTAATTTCGCATGCACGCGCCATTGTGAATGACAGGCACCACCGCTGGCGCGGCGCGTCTTTGGTAAATGAGCGCACAAAGTCGAAAGCCCTTTAGTGAAATAGTAGGTATACATTTCGGTAATACCTAGGTATATATGTACAGTGGTGCCCCGCAAGACGAATGCCTTGCAAGACGGAAAACTCGCTAGACGAAAGAGTTTTCTGTTTTGGAGGTGCTTCGCAAAACGAATCTCCTATGGGCTTGCTTCGCAAGACAAAAATGTCTTGCGAGTTCCTGTGGGTTTTTCCCCCCTCCACCCCCTTTTTCTAAGCTGCTAAGCCGCTTATCAGCTGATCCGATAAGCTGATAAGCCGCTAAAAGCCGCTAATAGCGCTAATAGCACTAATCCTCTAATCCGTCAATGGGGTTGCTTCGCAAGACAAAAAAACCGCTAGACGAAGAGAATTACAGAACGGATTCTTTTCGTCTTGCGAGGCACCACTGTATTTTGTTTTTCCAGCTTGATAAAAATTATTTATTCTTTCATAACAGGCAGATAAGAGCTTAAGCGGCTTCAGCGGCGGGCGCCCCCCCCCAATTTGGCGCCCGGGTGCCCTGCACCCCTTGCACCCCCAAGTAAAGACAGCCTTGGCTACTTTGTTCTCGGTGTGTTACTGTCATAAAATGTGGCAAATACAATATGAACAATAGCCATGCTTTTAAGTAGCAAGTGGTAGTGTTTATGTCACAACTCACAGCAAATTCAGCTTCACAAAGCCACCTTTGTTTCTTTATAAAAGTATATACCACCTGCTCATAAAATATTAGATTTCTGCTGAGTAATATAAAAACATTTATTCAAGAGATTCCTGAAAATCAGCAGTGTGGATGCCTGCTGATTTTTTGTGGGAAGCAAAAGATCAGGCAGTCCTTAAGGTATCCATAGGGAGAACTTGGATGCTTTGGGTGAGATTCCTTCCTTACAGGGGGTTGGACTAGATGACTTTGGGGGTACCTTCCCACCAAAGGGGAACGCGGGTGGCGCTGTGGGTTAAACCACAGAGCCTAGGACTTGCCGATCAGAAGGTTGGTGGTTTGAATCTCCACGATGGGGTGAGCTCCCGTTGCTCGGTCCCTGCTCCTGCCAACCTAGCAGTTTGAAAGCATGTCAAAGTGCAAGTAGATAAATAGGTACCACTCCAGCGGGAAGGTAAACGGTGTTTCCGTGTGCTGCTCTGGTTCGCCAGAAGCGGTTTAGTCATGCTGGCCACATGACCCGGAAGCTATACGCCGGCTCCCTCGGCCAATAAAGCGAGATGAGCACTGCAACCCCAGTCACGACTGGACCTAATGGTCAGGGGTCCCTTTACCTTTACCTTTCCTACCAAAGGATCTGGATCCAAGTTGTTCTGGGTGTTGTTTATAAACACAAGAGCCTTGAACTGGGCCCAATAACATATGAGCAACCAGGTTAAAGTGCTGATATTTCACTAACATACCTAATTTGCTCAGAAGTAGTGCATTAAGAGTTTGGAAACAGAACCCTGGACAGAATGGACTCTCCGCCTAAGCCATCAAGGAAACGGTGCATTCTTACTTGAAACAGCTTACTGGGTTGAGTGGTTTGACCACACTAGATTCCCAACAGGTGGATCATCTGTTTTTTAGTGGGAGGGAAGTACAGCATGTTGCTAACCAATTGGCAGGAGCGCCTGACTGGCTCTGCTGATGCCTTTGCACTGCACCAACCTCCCTGCCACCTGTCCTGGGAAGCAACAGTGACCCATCTGCTGGGAAACTAGCAGAGCATCTGCCCCACTCTGCAACCCTGTTCTGATTTTTTTCACTTTTACTTCCCCATCCCCAATCAAACTGTGACAGCTTTTTCTTGGACCAGCCAAGATTTGCGTGTCAATCATCCCTCTCCCCCCCCCCCCGTGCACAGGAATTAGTTACCCGGTCTATCTGTGGAAATTCTCCGTCGTAAGAGGCGAATCTTCACACATTGCGATCAGTTATCAGAATTGCCAAGTGACAAGATACATTAGCGGCAGTGTAATTTTAGGTCGTATGCTAATCTCCCATTGCCTTGGTAACAGAAAGATACATGGATGGTTTTTGTTGATGTATGAAGCTATTCCTCCCGGATAACGATGCGAGCTTGGAGATTCCTTCTCTCCCCCCCCCCGCCACCCCCAATTAAATTGCTGACATAACAGTGAGCCTGAAACTCTTAGGCCCTAGGTCATTCCTTGAATGTGTGGGATGAGTCGAATCTCACCCCTCCCGAGGTAAGCTGCAGCAGCTGGAAGGAAAGTGGAAGGCCACTGTGGGGGCTGATTGCAGATAATTAAGTGCTTCTCCAAAGTGCCATGTGTGTAGGAGTTTATGAGAAAAGGGAATGTAGATGAGAGTTGTCCTGGGAAGGTGCAATTATGGAAAGTTTGATTTCTGTAATGGAGCCGGAGTGGATAACCCCTATCACAGACTATCGTAGGCTTGTTTGGGGGGAATACTCTACTTGACTGTAAAGGACCCATCTACCATGGGAATTTCCCATCTTGTCTATCAAAACAAATGCAACTTCTCTGCAGCTCTAATTAAACAGTAATCACTTATTTTAACAGTGTCAATGGATAATCCACCTCCTGTCTGAAATTAGGGGAGTAGAAACGTCCTTAGGAAAAATTCTCCTTCCCTTATTCACCAGGAGTACCTAATTTTTCGGCCAGCTTCCTTGATCATGGAGTCACACATTTGTGTCTTTTTTCTTCTGTTATTTTATAATAATACTTCATAATAATAATAATAATAATAATAATAATTATTATTATTATTATTATTATTATTATTATTTATACCCCGCCCATCTGGCTGGGTTTCCCCAGCCACTCTGGGCGGCTTCCAACAAAACACTAAAATGCAATAATCTATTAAACATTAAAAGCTTCCCTAAACAGGGCTGCCTTCAGATGTCTTCTAAAAGTTTGGTTATTCTTCTTTTTGACATCTGGTGGCAGGGTGTTCCACAGGGAAGGCGCCACTACCGAGAAAGCCCTCTGTCTGGTTCCCTGTAACTTGGCTTCTCATAGTGAGGGACCTGCCAGAAGGCCCTCGGTGCTGGACCTCACTTTCTTCTGCCTGCCCTGTATCTTCCAACATTCAGCTTTGTCGGTGTTGGGAGTAAAGCAAAAATGCTTGCAATAAGTTGTCCAAACCAGTAGGGCGGCGATAGGCAGAAGGTCAACCTGTTCTTCCTCCTCTATGATTTCCTCTCTTTGCAGGAAGTACTTGTTGGTAATGTAGATTACTTCCTTTCAGGTTTTATTTCCTTCCTGCTTCTTCCTGGAATTCAGCCACTATGAGTTAGCAGGTGCTAGTATGAACTTGGCTCCATCTTGCCCACATTTAAAACTTATGCTTTGATTGCCACAAGCAATAAACATTGCATTTTCTTTATCCCTTCAACCAGCAGTTTTACCACACTGTTTCTATCTGCATTCTGCTACAATATATTAACTCCAACAACTCAATGGATTTTTAAAAAATTATATATTGTTGTTACCCACCTTGGACACAAAACACAGACACACAATATTCAAAGTTGCTTAATATATGAAATCATATAATTGTACAGTTGCAAAGGACCCTGAGGATCATCTAGTCCAACTCCTTGCAGTGTAGGAACCACAGCTGAAGCATCTGTGACAGGTGGCCATCAAACCTCCGCTTAGAAACCTCCAAGGAAGGAGAGTCCAAAACCTTCTGTGGAAGTCCGTTCCACTGTTGAACACCTCTTGCCATCAGAAAGTTCTTCCTGATGCTTAGTTGGAATCTCCTTCCTTGTAATTTGAACCCATTGGATTTGGTCCTAACCTCTGGAGCTGCAGAAGACGATGAATGAATGAATGAATGAATGAATGAATAGGATGGGGATGGTAAGAGATGCTCCCCAAACTGGCCATAATTATGAATCATAGAATCATAGAGTTGGAAGAGACCACAAGGGCCATCAAATCCAACCCCCTGCCAAGCAGGAAACACCATCAGAGCACTCCTGACATCTGGTCGTCAAGCCTCTGCTTAAAGACCTCCAAAGAAGGAGACACCACCACACTCCTTGGCAGCAAATTCCACTGTCGAACAGCTCTTACTGTCAGGAAGTTCTTCCTAATGTTTAGGTGGAATCTTCTTTCTTGTAGTTTGGATCCATTGCTCCGTGTCCGCTTCTCTGGAGCAGCAGAAAACAACCTTTCTCCCTCCTCTATGTGACATCCTTTTATATATTTGAACATGGCTATCATATCACCCCTTAACCTCCTCTTCTCCAGGCTAAACATGCCCAGCTCCCTTAGCCGTTCCTCATAAGGCATTGTTTCCAGGCCTTTGACCATTTTGGTTGCCCTCCTCTGGACATGTTCCAGTTTGTCAGTGTCCTTCTTGAACTGTGGTGCCCAGAACTGGACACAGTACTCCAGGTGTGGTCTGACCAGAGCAGAATACAGTGGCACTATTACTTCCCTTGATCTAGATGCTATACTCCTATTGATGCAGCCCAGAATTGCAGTGGCTTTTTTAGCTGCCGCGTCACACTGTTGGCTCATGTCAAGTTTGTGGTCAACCAAGACTCCTAGATCCTTTTCACATGTACTGCTCTCAAGCCAGGTGTCACCCATCTTGTATTTGTGCCTCTCATTTTTTTTGCCCAAGTGCAATACTTTACATTTCTCCCTGTTAAAGTTCATCTTGTTTGTTTTGGCCCAGTTCTCTAATCTGTCAAGGTTGTTTTGAAGTGTGATCCTGTCCTCTGGGGTGTTAGCCACCCCTCCCAGTTTGGTGTCATCTGCAAATTTGATCAGGATGCCCTTGGGTCCATCATCCAAGTCATTGATAAAGATGTTGAATAAGACCGGGCCCAAGACAGAACCCTGTGGCACCCCACTAGTCACTCTTCTCCAGGATGAAGAGGAACCATTGATGAGCACCCTTTGGGTTCGGTCAGTCAGCCAGTTACAAATCCACTGAGTGGTAGCATAGTCAAGACCGCATTTTACCAGCTTCTTTACAAGAATATCATGGGGCACCTTGTCAAATGCCTTGCTGAAATCAAGGTAGGCTACATCCACTGCGTTCCCTTCATCTACCAGGCTTGTAATTCTGTCAAAAAACGAGATCAGGTTAGTCTGACATGACTTATTTTTCAGAAATCTATGCTGACTATTGGTGATCACGGCATTCCTTTCTAGGTGCTCACAGACTGTTTGCTTAATGATCTGCTCCAGAATCTTCCCTGCTATTGATGTCAGACTGACTGGGCGATAATTATTTGGGTCCTCTCTTTTCCCCTTTTTGAAAATAGGGACAACATTTGCCCTCCTCCAGTCTGCCGGGACTTCGCCTGTTCTCCAGCAATTCTCAAAGATGACTGCCAGTGGTTCTGAGATCACATCTGCCAGTTCTTTTAATACTCTTGGATGCAGTTCGTCTGGCCCTGGATCGTTGGTTCATCACACTGTCAAGATTTTTTGGAGCCTAAGCTTGATCTTATGAGGCTAACAAAGGAGACCACAAGTAATTGGGCATCACAGTGACCCACAGACAGAACTCCTCCCTGAACAAGCACTTATCAAATTACAGAACCAGTCGCTGCCATTTTCTGTGAAGGGTCAGGCCCTTCCCTTGTCCCTGACAAAGAAGATGGCGACAGGTGCAATTGATGCCCCAGTTAACCAAACAGCTGGCTAATAGCAGGGTTTGTGGCCGACAAAGCTTTGGCTGAAGATAATGGAATGAAAGCTCCTTTCTCAGAGATCTTGTTCCTCTATGACTGTTTGTTTTCATTATGTTCAGCAGCTGGGTCTTGCTTGACACAGCTTTCCAGGCCCTCCCCATCTCCATTTCCAACACACTGTTGCATTAGAAGACATTGATTTCACACCCTCTGTTATTTTACAGATGAAAACAGGGCTACTCTTGGGCATTCATGTCTACAGTGGAGACAAGTTCTTTTCAGCTGCGCTCAGACCCACAAACAAACAAACTTTTCACAAAACCCTTCCCTGCCCCTCAACACCTGAAAAGAACATAAGCTTTAGATGGCTGAAAATAATTCTGTTTTCCAGAAATGCAGTTTGGTTTCCCGAATTTTGTTTTGAAAGCTGTAGTTTTGTTTTTGTTTTTAACCATGACAGTTCTACGTATATTTGTTTTGGGGACGTTGGCTATGCATCACCTTTCTGTTTTATTTGCATGCTGCCTGGAGGACTTTAAAAAACAAATCAAGCAGCTGGCAGAATCCGAGACCAGGGAGAAGAGTTGGTGGAAGAAGATTGGAGGAAGTTTAAAACTTATTTGCAGAAATATTGTAAAATTTTTGAATGCTGATGACATTGAAATGAATTGAAGGGGTTCTAGCAACAAGGTAAAATGTAAGATGGGATTAATAATAGATAAACTAATAGGACATGAATTTGCTGAACCAATTTCTAAAAGGGATACAAAAATGGGAGACGTGAGGAAGTCAGGAAAATAAGTTAACTAAAGATGAGAAACTAAGAAAGAGGGAATTTTTGTGGTTTTTTTATATGTGTTTTTTCTTTTTCTATCTTTGTGTTTAATGTCTGTATTTTTGTATTTTGTAATTTTGTATCTTTTTCGTTTTTTGTATTTTTCTAAACTTTTTTATTGATAAAACCTAATAAAATATTATAAAAAAACAAAAAACAAAAAACAAATCAAGCAGGTTATAAATTTTCTAAATAAATAAGAGGCCTGCTGGACCAGAATGAAGACTCACCTAGTTCAGCATCCTGATAGACCAGCCAGCTGCCTTATGTGAAGTGTACAAGCAGGACATGAGCACAATAGCAGAAGGTCCCAGGTTCTGTCCCTCACATCTCTAGGTAGAGGTGGGAATATCCCCCTGTCTATAACCCTGGAGAGAGCCACTGCCAGACAATACTGAGCTAGATGCACTAATGGTCTAAGGCAGGCATGGGCAAACTCGGCTCTCCAGATGTTTTGGGACTACAATTCCCATCATCCCTGACCACTGGCCCTGTTAGCTAGGGATCATGGGAGTTGTAGTCCCAAAACATCTGGAGGGCCGAGTTTGCCTATGCCTGGTCTAAGGTAGCTTTCCATGTTCCTATGTCCCAGCAATAGCAGGAATTTTGGGTCCAGGCAGTGTTTATGTTCCCCCCTCGCTCCAGTAACATTTAACAGAGGGGTCATGTCAGAGAGCAATTTGCTGATCTCTCCGAAGCACCTCCCACCCTCCTTTAAATGCTACCCTTCCACCAACAACTCATCTGGCCTGCCTGCTAACCATGACGCTTGCCTGACTGCTGGTCTGTTATCACGTTGCAGTGGCTGTAGCCACCTACTGGCGGCCATTGAAACTACAGTGTGATGCCTACAACAATATTATATCACACACACACACGTATGTATGTATGTATGTATGTGGCAAATTTATTTCAGTTCTTGGAAAAGCTGCATTAAAAAAAATCCTTTGAAAAGATTATGTCCATAACAGTAACTTAAGGTAAAGGTAAAGTTACCCCTGCCCGTACGGGCCAGTCTTGTCAGACTCTAGGGTTGTGTGCTCATCTCACTCTAGAGGCCGTGAGCCGGCGCCGTCCGCAGACACTTCCGGGTCACGTGGCCAGTGTGACATCGCTGCTCTGGCGAGCCAGCACCAGCGCAGCACATGGAATGCCGTTTACCTTCCCGCTATAAAGCGGTACCTATTTATCTACTTGCACTTTAAGGGTGCTTTTGAACTGCTAAGTGGGCAGGAGCTGGGACCGAAAGACGGGAGCTCACCCCACCACGGGGATTCGAACCGCCAACCATATGATCGGCAAGTCCTAGGCACTGTGGTTTTACCCACAACGCCACCCACGTCCCTCCAAGAGTAACTTAACTGAGCATAAATGTAAAGGTAAAGGGACCCCTGACCATTAGGTCCAGCCGTGGCTGACTCTGGGGTTGCGGTGCTCATCTCGCTTTATTGGCTGAGGGAACCGGCGTACAGCTTCCGGGTCATGTGGCCAGCATGACTAAGCCACTTCTGGCAAACCAGAGCAGCGCACGGAAACGCCGTTTGCATTCCCGCTGGAGCAGTACCTATTTATCTACCTGCATTTTGATGTGCTTTTGATGTGCTCCTGCTAGGTTGGCAACTGAGCAACGGGAGCTCACCCTGTCACAGGGATTCGAACTGCCAACCTTCTGATTGGCAAGTCCTAGGCTCTGTGGTTTAACCCACAGTGCCACCTGCGTCCCTTAACTGAGCATAGGTCTCATTGAAATCAGTAGGAGTAGTTAGCTATGACATGAACACAGGTCTCATGTAAATAAATACAAAGGAACTAGAACAAAATTAAGCTGGATGCAAACCCAATGTCTTTTGGACATTGCAGTCTGATCCTATAGGTCTGCTCAGAATTTAGCCCAACTGTCCAGTGGGGATTATTCACAGCTAAGTGTACATAGATATTTATTGTTGTTATTTGGTGCATGTGTATTCTTCTAAATAACTCAGAATACAGTGGTGCCTCGCAAGACAAAATTAATTCGTTCTGCGAGGTTTTTTGTCTTGCGAATTTTTTGTCTTGCGAAGCACGGTCAAGTCGCAACTGCACCTCTTCAAGCGGTTTTAAGAAAAAGGAAACAAACTTGCAAGACGTTTTCGTCTTGCAAAGCAAGCCCATAGGGAAATTCGTCTTGTGAAGCAACTCAAAAAACGAAAAACTCTTTCGTCTTGCGAGTTTTTCGTCTTCCGAGGCATTCGTCTTGCCAGGTACCACTGTATTATACAGTGGTACCTCAGGTTACATACGCTTCAGGTTACATACGCTTCCAGTTACAGACTCCACTAACCCAGAAATTGTGCTTCAGGTTAAGAACTTTGCTTCAGGATGAGAACGGAAATTGGGCTCCGGCGGCGCAGCAGCAGCAGGAGGCCCCATTAGGTAAAGTGGTGCTTCAGGTTAAGAACAGCTTCAGGTTAAGTACAGACCTCCGAAACAAATTAAGTACTTAACCTGAGATACCACTGTAGATGCAGTTCTTTTCTTTTACCCACAGAACAAACCTGAGCTGTGGATTAGGGTGCAAGATAGTAACTGGCCCAATGTCATCCAGTGAGGAGGGGCTTGAACACAAGTCTTCCCAGTACAATCTGTTTTGCCACACTGTTGTTAAACAGGTGGGTTGCAAGGCTTGTGGCATCATTAGAACTCCAGTTCCATAGAAGCTCGACTGATGCTAACTTTAGGCAAGGATAAAAATAAAAGCAAGGCCAGACCAGCTTACATAAAATAGTAAAAATAGGTGACAGTATGAATCATCTTTCTCTGTGTTATGAGGATTTTTCATTTTTTGCTCACTAACGGACATGTACAGATGAATATAGCACACAGCTTGAATGAACATAGGATGCACTGAAAGTTCTTGGGTCTGTCCCATTTTCTGTAACTAAAAAAAAAGATGAAAATTCACATTTAAAGGGTAGAAATTTCTAGGCTTTCTGTATGCTTTGCCATTCAGCACAGTGAGGTGAGAAATGGACAGAAGGATTTTGCTGGACTGGTCAGAAAGGTTTCTTTGTAAGACAGTGGCCTTAGCTGGCCACTTAAGTGTACTCATAGCATCCCAAAAGAATTGGCTAGGTTGCAAGAGCTACAACTAAGTGATGGTGCCCTCTGGGTAAATGGGTGGGACTTACCCCCCAACCCCCACCCCACCCCAGGATGGTGGTTGGAGGATTGATGGTGGCTAACAGATTGAGGTTGAATCCTGACAAGACAGAAGTACTGTTTTGGGGGGACAGGAGGCAGGCAGGTATGGAGGACTCCCTGGTCCTGAAAGGGGTAACTGTGCCCCTGAAGAACCAGGTGCGCAGCCTGGGAGTCATTTTGGACTCACAGCTGTCCATGGAGGTGCAGGTCACTTCTGTGTTCAGGGCAGCTGTTTATCAGCTCCATCTGGAACACAGGCTGAGACCCTTCCTGCCTGCAGACTGTCTCGCCAGAGTGGTGCATGTTCTAGTTATCTCCCGCTTGGACTACTGCAATGCGCTCTATGTGGGGTTACCTTTGAAGGTGATGTGGAAACTACAACTAATCCAGAATGCAGCAGCTAGACTGGTGACTGGGAGTGGCCGCCGGGACCACATAAGACCAGTCTTGAAAGACCTACATTGACTCCCAGTACGTTTCCGAGCACAATTCAAAGTGTTGGTGCTGACCTTTAAAGCCCTAAATGGCCTCGGTCCAGTATATCTGAAGGAGCGTCTCCTCAGTGCCGAAGGCCTTCTGGCGGTTCCCTCAGTGTGAGAAGCCAAGTTACAGGGAACCAGGCAGAGGGCCTTCTCGGTAGTGGCACCCGCCCTGTGGAATGCCCTCCTACCAGATGTCAAAGAGGAAAACAACTGCCAGACTTTTAGAAGGCATCTGAAGGCAGCCCTGTTTAGGGAAGCTTTTAATGTTTAATAGACTACTGTATTTTAATATTTTGTTGGAAGCTGCCCAGAGTGGCTGGGGAAACCCAGCCACATGGGTGCGGTATAAATAGTAAATTGTTGTTGTTGTTGTTATTTAGCTGTTAAGTAAAAGAACAATAGAGGCAGTGTTCCTATGTGAGCTGGGGAGGAAGCAGGCTGGAATCTGGAGACACCAAGCCATGACTGTTCTGTGCTGGAACCAAGATTGTGGCTAATGGAGAAGTTACATCTGTTGGGGTGTTGATGCTGTGAGCCATTCCATCTTATGTGTGTAAATACAAACACATGTCCTGAAGGCACCACAGTCTCCCTTGACCTTCATTCCAAGGAAACCAAATCCCAAGGAATTGCCTGGAACCCCTACATTCTCATAGCTTAGAGATTGCGGTTGTGTGCAACAGTTTGGACCATTGCAGGGGGTTGAACCAAACGGCTATTGGGGTCACTTCCTTCTCCCATGATTCTGTGGCATTGGAACCGGGAACATGCATAACTGCCAGTCGCTCTTCAGGGTTAACACAATGCAGACCAAAGCCTGGAGCTACACGGATGGTAATTGCCCTCTGAGCTCTCATTTTGCAAACGGTTTCCCTTAACAGCAGCCCCTTCCTTACCTATCAGCACTTGATCTTTGCTGGGTCACAGTCAGATTTACAGAGCAGAGCGAGAGCTCCCGCCTGTCTCGCAGTGCATAAAGAATTCTGAAAAGGGATTATATTGCAGATTTGGCCTTCTGTAGAGTCATAACATTTAAAATGCCATTAAACCTGCGCTTTCACTTCTCTGTGGGCTCCCGTGTCCCACGGCTTGCAAAATTTCAGTATCTGCAGGGGTCCCCATTGTACTCAGAGCTCTTTGCAAAGCGACATGGGCTTTTCCACAAAGCCATTACGGAGGGAAATGGGGGAACGGCGCAGGCCTCGATTTGTGTTCCTTTATAAGAATTTGGCGTGACACTTATTTATATACCTTATTATGCGTTGTAGTCCCCGGTGATCACTTTTCGCAGCGCCTTCGCTAGCTTTGTATTCTTAACCGCCTGACGTCCCAAAGCACGGCGGTTTCAAACTATTTAAAAAAATAGCAGGAAAATTAAATAAATCCTCACGTGGTTTTAAGGATTCCAGGACAGGTTTCGGAGGCTCTCTGAAGTAGTTAAAGCAGGGCTGCATTTCCTTCATTGCAGAAAATGGGTGGGGCAATGAATGCAAAATCCAGCTTTGTCCAGTAGTCTGGCTTTTATGTATACTCACATGCCCCTCTTGTTATCCTCTGCCCAGGTAAGCTTCTGTATCACTTTGGAACCCAGAAGTGGGAGTGTTCATTCAGAAACTGCATTCACATGGCAGACAATTCCATTTTTTGTGACGTTCCCTTCTTTCCAGCAACTGGTATTGTTGCCTGGTATGCCCCGCTGGGGACGCGGGTGGCACTGTGGGTTAAACCACAGAGCCTAGGACTTGTCGATCAGAAGGTCGGCAGTTCAAATCCCCATGACGGGGTGAGCTCCCATTGCTCGGTCCCTGCTCCTGCCAACCTAGCAGTTCGAAAGCACGTCAAAGTGCAAGTAGATAAATAGGTACCGCTCCGGTGGGAAGGTAAATGGCATTTCCGTGTGCTGCTCTGGTTCGCCAGAAGCAGCTTAGTCCTGCTGGCCACATGACCCGGAAGCTGTATGCCGGCTCCCTCGGCCAATAAAGCGAGATGAGTGCCGCAACCCCAGAGTCGGTCACGGCTGGACCTAGTGGTCAGGGGACCCTTTACCTTTATGCCCCACTGAGGACCTTAAGGTCCACAAATGACAACATTTTGGAGGTCCCAAGTCACAAGGTGGTTAGACTGGTCTCAACTAGGGCCAGGGCCTTTTCGGTACTGGCCCCAACTTGGTGGAATGCTCTGTCACAAGAGACTAGGGCCCTGCGGGACTTGACATCTTTCCGCAGGACCTGCAAGACAGAGCTGTTCTGCTTGGCCTTTGGTTTGGACTCAGTCTGACCCTTATGTTCCCTCCCCTTATGGTTTTGATCTATGGGCTACTTTTAAAATGAGGCTGCATTTTAAATTGCATTTTAACCTGTATTTTAAATTGTGGTGGTTTTTTCCCCTATTATGTTTTTACTGTAATTTTACTGGTGTTAGCTGCCCGGAGGGGAGGTGAGGGTATAAATAAAATTTATTTTTATTTTTATTTTTTATTATTTATTGCCTCCGAACATGGAGACAGAGCATAGTCATCATGGCTGGTAGCCATCGATAACCCTACCCTCCATGAATTTGTCGGATCCTCTTGACCACAAACTTGACATGAGCCAACAGTGTGACGCGGCACCTAAAAAAGCCAATGGAATTCTGGGCTGCATCAATAGGAGTATAGCATCTAGATCAAGGGAAGTAATAGTGCCACTGTATTCTGCTCTGGTCAGACCTCACCTGGAGTACTGTGTCCAGTTCTGGGCACCACAGTTCAAGAAGGACACTGACAAACTGGAACGTGTCCAGAGGAGGGCAACCAAAATGGTCAAAGGCCTGGAAACGATGCCTTATGAGGAACGGCTAAGGGAGCTGGGCATGTTTAGCCTGGAGAAGAGGAGGTTAAGGGGTGATATGATAGCCATGTTCAAATATATAAAAGGATGTCACATAGAGGAGGGAGAAAGGTTGTTTTCTGCTGCTCCAGAGAAGCGGACACGGAGCAATGGATCCAAACTACAAGAAAGAAGATTCCACCTAAACATTAGGAAGAACTTCCTGACAGTAAGAGCTGTTTGACAGTGGAATTTGCTGCCAAGGAGTGTGGTGGAGTCTCCTTCTTTGGAGGTCTTTAAGCAGAGGCTTGACAACCATATGTCAGGAGTGCTCTGATGGTGTTTCCTGCTTGGCAGGGGGTTGGACTCGATGGCCCTTGTGGTCTATTCCAACTTTATGATTCTATGATTCTATGATTTAAAGCCATCTGAGCTTGTGTCCAACACCACATCTAGTGGGAGTAAGTTCCATAGGTTAACGAGGCACAAAGGTATTTCTTTGGTCTGCCTGAATGTGCGAACATTCAGTTTCCCTTCCCGACTTCCAGGGACTTCCTGAACTTCCATGTCATTTTCTCATGGCGTTCTCTTTAACTTAGATCAGCATCCCGCACCCCTCTTTAAGAAACAAAACCCCAAAATGACTCTTTTGCATTGCTCTAGAAAACACACACACACAAAGAGCTACATAAATGCTTTATTCTCTTAGGAACAACACAGCAGACTCGCGCAGGGTTTCTCAAACTATTTACATTTCTCTCTGCGTGTCCCCAAATCACCCAGCCGCTGCAATGTCTCTTTTATTATTGCTTCTGGGAGCGATTTATGAGTTCTTAGAAGAAGAGGAAAATCTCGATCCTGTGTTTCCACTATTTAGGAACATAAATAGTGCGAGGAGACTAGGCCTGGCGTTATTAAGGCCTCGCCCGAGGCACCGAGTAAAACCTACGAGACGGCGAAGGGGGAAAAGAGAGGCAACAAATGGAAGTGGCTAGGAAACAAGGACTCTTTCTCACACATACCTGGGGAGACTGCTCAGGGAGAATGCTTTGTTCAAGGATCACACGGGAAATGCCCATGATAGAAAAGCTTTTGAGGAAGCCCAAGGATTTTTTTTTAATGAGGGGCTAATTGGGGGCCTCTCAACATTAGGGATGGAAAACCTTTCAGGGTCACATTCCCTTGTGGGCTGCTGAGGCAGAAATTCTGCAATATCCATTATCAGGAAAGCCAGCTTCATGAACGCTCGGGTACAGCAGGACCACAAAACTAGTAATAATGAGTTTTAAGAGGAGACTAATGCTGATTGCTGTAGGGAAAAACAACTAACAGGTAAAAACTACATGGCTTTTAGAAGACATCTGCAGACCCACCAAGTGTCCCTATTTTCCAAGGACAGTCCCAGATTTACAGAAGCCGTCCTGGTTTCTGATTTGATCCTGGAATATCTTGCTTTTCCTTAGCACATCCTTATTTTCATCAGAGAAATGTTGGAGGGGAGGGAGTTAGGCAACCCAGAACCAAGGAGATAAGGAACTATACTGTATAATGTTTAATGTTTTATTATGTTTTTTATATGTTGGGAGCTGCCCAGAGTGTCTGGGGCAACCCAGTCAGGTGGATGGGGCAACATTATTATTATTATTATTATTATTATTATTATTATTATTATTATTATTAAATAGGATGTCCCTATTTTCATCGGAGAAATGTTGGAGGGTATGCGTATGAAGGCAGTCCTGTACAGATAAGATTTTAATATTGGTCTTACTGGGCTTTTATGTTTTGTTGGAAGCTGCCCAGAGTGGCTGCTGCAACCCAGTAAGATGGACAAGGTACATATAATGAAACGACTACTAATGAGGCCTCTATGCACAGCAAAAACTCGGGTTCAACCAGTGTTTTCAAAGATTGTGGTTGCATGAGGAGGTGATGAGGCGCTGAGGTGTCAGGAGGTATCAGGCTGGAGAATAAGCAGCTGAGAGGACATGTTTTTCCTGTGCTGAATGAAAAGGCTGACTATCTAAGAATCTGGTTTAAGCCTCTGCACTGAAGCCACGGAGGGAATTTTCCCCCATATGGCAGTGATGGGCGGGGCAAGAGGCAAAAGTGGGTGGAGCAAGGGGTGGGGCTCACTTACAGCCATGCAGAAGTTGGACCAATCACAGTCTCCTGCCAGCCTTCTTTCTTCAAACTAGTCCTGGAATTGGCAGCAGATGGCTTTCTGCTTCTTCCCCCTCAGCCTTAGTGCTGCCCTTGGAGAACTCTGCAGGGAGGAGGATGGAGACAAAACCAGAATAGGCTCTGGCGCCACCTACAGTTGGGCTCCCTGCCTTTTGCCCTACTAGTCTCAATGGGCATCAGCCACCAGTGAGTGGAATTGCTTCCTGGTAGCAATGACAAACCTAGACAGCATCTTAGAAAGCACCTTACAGTGAGAGCTGGACCATAAAGAAGGCTGATCGCCAAAGAATTGATGCTTTTGATTTATGGTGCTGGAGGAGACTCTAGAGAGTCCCATGGACTGCAAGAAGATCAAACCTATCCATTCTTAAGGAAATCAGTCCTGAGTGCTCACTGGAAGGACAGATCCTGAAGCTGAGGCTCATGAGGCCACCTCATGAGAAGAGAAGACTCCCTGGAAAAGACCCAGACGTTGGGAAAGATGGAGGGCGCAAGGAGAAGGGGACGACAGAGGACGAGATGGTTGGACAGTGTCCTCGAAGCTACCAGCATGAGTTTGACCAAGCTGCGGGAGGCAGTGGAAGACAGGAGTGCCTGGCGTGCTCTGGTCCCTGGGGTCACGAAGAGTCAGACATGACTAAATGACTAAACACCACCAACAAAACCACCTTACAGGGAAAAGGCCGGAAGGTTGGCCCTTAAGCATCTAAGTTCTTCACATGGGGTAGGAGAATGGGAGAGGTAGGCTAAGGCCAAACTTTGAAAAGGCTCTGTTGCTTCCCACCATTGCTGCAGCAAATCCCACACCTGGAGCTATCCGTTGTCCTGAAACGCCTGTCCTAACTTTCCCCCATGGGCTTTGGGATAGTGGAGGGCACTTTGCAGGGAGGCTACACAAATGACTTATGCACACACAGAGAATTTGCCCAGCTCTAACATTAAGTGAATTCTCACGCAGACGATTACGAATGAGCGGCGCTGGAAGCGGAATGAAGACAAAGCTGCCTTCTCTTTCAAACATTCACTGTTTGCTTTCCTCCCCATCAGATCAGTTTGTCTTAGACTATCAGAAGGCCTATCAGAAAGAAAGAAAAGGTGGAAACCCAAATGTGTGTGTGCGCGCGCAAGCTCTTCCCTTTGCACGGCTGCCGACTCGGTTCGCGTGGCATTAAAAGGTGTCATGTCGCATCAGGCCGTACATCAGCGATATGATAATGCAATAAGACGTGCCAGATGTAGATAGCAGGAATCCAATCTGAATTCATTTGCATACCCTGATCAGAGATATTAAATGGCTGGGAGTGCAGCACAAATCCAGGGTGAGCCATTTGGAGAACAAGGCCATCGCTAGGAGAGAAGAAGTAAGTGGAAGTCACTCTGCGAAGTAAAACGACAGGTTGTGGGGAGCGGTGAACACAAAAGCAAAGGAGGAGAATGAAGGGGAGTGCTAAGGTAGTACTTTACAACTTTAGAATAGAAAAGAATAGAATCATATACCATTAGTTGGAAGAGATGCTGAGGATCATCTCGTCCAGGCATCCCCAAACTCAGCCCTCCAGCTGTTTTAGGACTACAATTCCTATCATCCCTGACCACTGGTCCTGTTAGCTAGGGATGATGGGAGTTGTAGTCCCAAAACAGCTGGAGGGCTGAGTTTGGGGTTGCCTGATCAACTCTTTGAAAGGAAGGCGTATGCAGCTGTCCAGGATCGAACCTGCAACCTTGGCATTATGTAACCAACCATTCTGTAACCAACTGAGCTATCCAGCTTATACAGTTATGCTCTACTTTTTAGAATGAGTTGGAGAACCTCTGGCCCACGAGCTAATAATAATAATAATAATATACGGTAAAGTACCCCTGGGCAGTTAAGTCCCGTACAGTGGTACCTCGGGTTAAGTACTTAATTCGTTCTGGAGGTCTGTTCTTAACCTGAAACTGTTCTTAACCTGAAGCACCACTTTAGGTAATGGGGCCTCCTGCTGCTGCCTTGCCGCCACTGCACGATTTCTGTTCTCATCCTGAAGCACTATTTCTGGGTTAGCGGAGTCTGAACCTGAAGTGTATGTAACCTGAAGCGTATGTAACCTGAAGTACCACTGTACTTTTTTCTGCAGGGGTATGCATACTCCTAAACATTTTGTGAATCTAACGGGAGAAGAAACTTAGGGGGGGGGAGTTTATTCTCTAGCACAGTGAATCTGTCAGTTCCATTGCTACCCCCGATGGTGACCCCATTTCCTAGCATGGTGTTTCCTGAGTCTCAGACAGAAGCAAGTGTTCAATGTGTGAAGTAGGAGTTGGAATCTAGCACGGTGACTGGTCAGTTTTGTTGTTACCACCTCTAATGGCAGTTTCCTTTCCTTTCCCGGTGTTTCCTGAGTCTCAGACAGAAGCGTGCGTTTAATGTGTGAAACAGTGTGGAATGTGGATGTGTGATAATATGAGGTAATGAATGCTCTTTGTACTTTTGTCCATTTACTGTCTTTATTTTCCCCAATTTGAACTATAATATGGTGATTTTATTGAGTCAAAATGAGAGTACCCCCTAAACATTTTTTTAAAAGAAAAAAAGCACTGGTTAAGTCCAGTCAAAAGTGACTATGGGTTGCGGCACTCATCTCGCTTCACAGTAAAACATTAAACATAATAAAACTATCCTGTACAGGGCTGCCTTCAGATGTCTTCTAAAAGTCAGATAGTTTTTTATTCCCTTGAAATCTGACAGGAGGCATTTCACAGGGTGTGCATAACTACCAAGAAGGCCCTCTGCCTGCAAGAAGACCCTCTACCCATCTTGGCTCACCAGGGTTTCCCCCCAAACCACAACCACTAACCCATTAGCTGACATCTTGCATTGGTTGCACCTGGGAACAGGGCCGCACAGCCCGGGGAGCAGGATTTAATCCTCTTTTCACCGTGCCCACCCAGATAACCGCAAGCAGGAAGTAAGTGGAAAATCGGAAGAACAATGTCAATCAACATTTGATGATCTCCTTCTACCGGTCAACAATAGAAAGTGTCCTTTCAAACTGCATCACGGTATGGTACGGTGGTTTGGCATCATCTGATAGGCAGTGCCTACAGAGGGTGGTGAATACAGCACCAGATATTATGGGCTGTCCCGTGAATCCACTGGATGAAATAGCAGAAGAATCATAGAATCATAGAGTTGGAAGAGACCACAAGGGCCATCGAGTCCAACCCCCTGTTGCCTCAGGAGAGTGAGGAAAATCCTCAGGGATGATTCACACCCAGGCTAGCACTTTCTTGATCTCCTGCCCTTGGGCAGAAGATATAGAAGCATGACTAGTCGCACCAACAGGGTAAAGAACAGCTTCTATCTGTGGGCTCTTAGGCTGCTGAATGAAAAGATAACAACAGGGCAATTGACTTTCAGGTTTGGTGGGTCAGTAAACGATGGGAATTAAGACTAAGAGAGCTGAGTGGGGGGTGTGCTCATGTAATCTCACTGTATACAAGTTGCACAAGTGACAATAAAGTATTTCAATTTCAACCCACAATTCCCATCCATGGGTGTTCAGGGACATGCTTCCTTTGATTTAAACAGCAGTCACCAAATGCATCTGGACACTCAGGAGAAAAGCTTTCCCTAAGTACACAGGAAGAGTGTGCTGGATCAGGCCATGGCCCATCTATTCCAGCATCCTGTTCTCACAAGGTCCAGAAAGATGCCAGTTGGGAACCCTCTGGCAGGATCTGGGCACAGAAGCTCTTTTCCCTTCTGTGGTACCCAGCGACTGGCATTCAGAAGCATCACTGCCTCCAGCTGTGGAGCTGTTATGACGGCTTTCTCTTGTGGTTTGTCTTCAGCTGCTGGTCATCAGAGGTGTGCTACGTATCAAAATGGAGGTTCAATTTAGCTATCGTTGCTTAAGGCCATCGAAAACGCCTAACCCCTTCTGCATGGATGAAACCATTTCAAAAACATCACCTAAGCTGGTTCCCAGATTTTACGTTAGAAAATCCTGTCCATTAAATTATGTGCCGCATGAAGCAGTATTTCCCCCCTTTTTCTTTTGCCGCCAGTATTATGAGAACAGGAGGGTGTGTGGTGGATCCATCTCTCAACACCATAAATAGTTTTATAAACACAGGCCTTCCCTGGGCCCCATCACTTTCTGCTGAAATAAAACATCCCCAAACACTTCAGCGCTTTTCTTTTTTCCGTGAGGGAAAGGTGAGGCAGCCCCTTGATCATTTTACCAGTATAATCACACTCACAAATATTTATATATCATATAGATCAGACTCCCCTTGTAATTGCCAGATCTGACAAACTCTTAATGTGAATGGTGCTGTGCTTTGATTTGACTTCCATGGTGTACATTCACAATAGGTGCATTTGAAATGCCTCCCCCCC
This sequence comes from Podarcis vaucheri, assembly GCF_965113315.1. Taxonomy (NCBI): domain Eukaryota; kingdom Metazoa; phylum Chordata; class Lepidosauria; order Squamata; family Lacertidae; genus Podarcis; species Podarcis vaucheri. The sequence continues at coordinate 12,843,600 of NC_138762.1, forward strand.
CCATCTGCCATCCCCATGGAATTTTTTTATTTTATTCTTCCATTTAGGCTGAGGTCTTTTTCTCACAAACCTTGGAATCAGTGCTACTGAACTTCGTGGGTCTTCTGAGTAGGTGTACAATGGTTAAATAGCTGTTAATTATTTAATATTCATTCATTTATTTAACAAGATTTATAGACCGCTTAATCAAAAATAACAGCCTCCAATCCGTATGCATGAAATAGTAGTTTGAATGCAAGCTATTGTGGAACACATGAAATTGCTAACGTCCATAACGCATACCTCCTTTGCATGCAAAAGGTCTCTAGTTCACAATCAAGAAAGACATCAGACTAAAGGTAGGTGGATTGGGAGGGAGGAGGAAATAAGCAAGGTCAGACGTGAGTTGATAGTTACATCAGGCTTCCTCAACCTCAGCCCTCCAGATCTTTTTGGCCTACAACTCCCATGATCCCTAGCTAGCAGGGCCAGTGGTCAGGGATGATGGGAATTGTAGTCTCAAAACATCTGGAGGAAGCCTGAGTTACATCTTTTGAACTACTATATTCCATCCCCCAGAGACATCACCTTGCCAACAAAGGTCCGTATAGTAAAAGCTATGGTTTTCCCAGTAATGATGTATGGAAGTGAAAGCTGGACCATAAAGAAAGCTGATTGCCGAAGAATTGATGCTTTTGAATTATGGTGCTGGAGGAGACTCTTGAAAGTCCCATGGACTTCAAGAAGATCAAACCTATTCATTCTGAAGGAAATCAGCCCTGAGTGCTCACTGGAAGGACAGATCCTGAAGCTGAGGCTCCAATACTTTGGCCACCTCATGAGAAGAGAAGACTCGCTGGAAAAGACCCTGATGTTGGGAAAGATGGAGGGCACAAGGAGAAGGGGACGAGAGAGGACGAGATGGTTGGACAGTGTTCTCGAAGCTACCAGCATGAGTTTGACCAAACTGCGGGAGGCAGTGGAAGACAGGAGTGCCTGGCGTGCTCTGGTCCATGGGGTCACGAAGAGTCGGACACGACTAAACGACTAAACAATAAGAACATTCCATCCCCCTCCCTGATCATTTTCCATTTCCCTGCCACCAATTTTGCACACATCCTCCACACAAGTTGGCATTTCGTTGACCACTGAGCAAGCCTGGACATCATTGGGCTGTCTGGGAATATTCCTCCCGCCTCACAGGCATTTAATTTGTGTACTTGCATACTGACCAGCCTCCAAGCACACAATGCTGCGATTGCAGAAGTTAAATGTGCGCCAGTTATGCGCCGACTGTATGCATATAAAATAGAAGCGCATCTATGCTTCTGTACCATTCCAATTGGGGGTCATGGTGTGCCTTTTCCCACCATGAGGAATTGTTTTGCCAGCTGCTGCAGGCCCTGAGTCAAAGTTTACACTGGAGGCAGGAAGGGCGGCACCAGGGCTCATCATCCCACTTGCACAACTTGCACCGTGACTCACGAGCTTGCACGCCCGTCTTTGAGGGACAGCGTCAAATCAGTTCAGCTGCTAATTTGTCAGAACCAATCACCCTTCTGAGTCATAATGAAAACTCGTTTTATTTTTAGTCTAATTTAATCAAACACGGCAGCCAGGTCTGGGGGCGTTGCATGCGTGCCGGAGTTTCAAAGAATACACAGCGCTCCTGTGTGGGCAGAGAGAAAATGTGCCCCCCCAAAAAATGTACACAAAACTCTCCTGTGTCTAAACGGGCTTCTCACATTTATTTCAGAACTGTACCCCTGTACCTGGTTTATATTAGCCAGCTTATGTGCAGAGAAGCATTGTCATTTCAAGAAAATAGACCTTGAAAGTATATCATTGCAAGATCTTGTGATGGTTTTATTTTTTGTTCCCAAAGCCACCTGCAATCTACAAAAAACCTTAATCATAGCCCAGAGGCTCAAACTCTGGACAGCTTGCTTTTCTTAATGCAGTGTTGTGTCTGTACCAGTCAGTGGAGCAGATAGACTACGCATCCCATAAGGGGGAAACACATTCCACAAGACTAAAGCTGCAGTCATACATGGAGCGAAGCATATTAAAGCCCATTGAAATCAGTGGGCTGCCTCATGTTTAGCTCAGTTTTGGATTGTGGCCAACATAACGATGTACGACGAAATGCTTATTATAGCATACGCAGATTGGAGAACGTTCATGTGAAATCATGCATCTGCTGCAATTTATGCCTTCTCAGTAATAACAGCAACAACAATAATTACTACTATGGTCTGTCACTCTCAAAAAGTTGGAATGGTCAGCTGATAAGTGCCTACTAAGTTTTTTTAAAAAATATATTTTGTTGAATTTTACAATTTTCTAGTGAACATAGTTGTCAGCATCACAAGAAGAAATATGTAAATCCAAATCTCTCTCCTCCCTTGACTTCCCTCAATTTCCTCTTCTGGTTTGTTTTGACATTAGCTTCTCCTTCTTATTTTATATTACCTTAACTCTGAAATCTTTTACCTAAATGTTCTTATATTCTTACACCATATCTTTTCAAATTGCATCTTACACTTTTTATTTTATTTTCCCTGTTATTGCTCCTTAACTTTAACATTAGTTTTCTTAATTGTAAGTCTTTACTCAAACGCTGCTGGTGAGTTCACTTCTCTACAGTATTTTTGTAAGTACATCATAAAAAATTCCCAGTCTTTTTTAAAGTCTCGGTTGTCCTTGTCTCTGAGTTTTCCCATAAGCTTCGCCATTTCGGCGTGTGCCTACTAAGTTTTCTAACCAGTTCCACTCCAGTACCAAGGGCTGGTGAACAAACTTTTAATCTACCAGTCCTCCATATAATAATCAGATAAAAGGCTGGTGTATCACTCCATGGACGCAAAAGGATAATTATTTCAAAATGGGTTGGTGCACCATGCACTCAGCAATATGCTTCTAACATTCTCTCACATAACCCTCCCCATGAAAACCCACCAGCCTTTTAGTGCAAATTTCTACCCATGTATAAAAGGTAAAGGGACCCCTGACCATTAGGTCCAGTCGTGACCGACTCTGGGGTTGCGGCGCTCATCTCGCTTTATTGGCCGAGGGAGTCGGCGTACAGCTTCCAGGTCATGTGGCCAGCATGACTAAGCTGCTTCTGGCGAACCAGAGCAGCACACGGAAACACCGTTTATCTTCCCGCCAGAGTGGTTCCTAATTATCTACTTGGACTTGTGACATGCTTTCAAACTGCTAGGTTTGAACTGCTAGGGACCGAGCAACGGGAGCTTACCCCGTCGTGGGGGTTCAAACCACCGACCTTCTGATCAGCAAGTCCTAGGCTCTGTGGTTTAACCCACAGCACCACCTGTGTCCCTTCTGCCCATATATACACAATTTTAAATGCAATTTTGCCTAATACCTGATTGATGCAATTTTGCAAAGGAGAATAGAATGTATTTTTGTATGCATGCACATTGCTTGGCCAGAGCAGTGTGAATTGTGAAATTAAGGGAACTGTGAATTTTGAAGGACGGCTGTGTTTCAGTTTCTATATTGTTTTGAAAAATTCCAGTTAGGTATGTTCACTTGTTAAAGGCAAACTGAACTGATTTTTCTTCCAGCCCCTACTCAGAAGTTAAGTCCCAGTGTCTTCAACACATCTTACTCCCAAGTAAGTGTGTGAGGATTTCAGCCTCAGATTAAACATTACGCAAAATAACATTCTTGTCCCACAGGGATAGCCTTTGATTGCTTAACTCGGATAGAAGTCCTGCTGTATTCAATGGGACTTAACTCCACTTCTTCTTCTGTGATGCCATGCTATGTTGAAGGAAGATAAAATGAGGCCGCCCGCCTTCTCATTTTCTTCCCTACGTCTCTCTGGGCCCCCCCCAAAGTCCACGCCGGCCTGCTGTGCAGAGATTAAAAGAAGCAAATATCTCCTAATAGCAAGAACGGAGAGTTGGGGGTTGGGGTTGGAATAATATATGCTGCAGCACAAATGTGCCAGAGGCTTTTATACATATATATATATATAAAAAGAACTACCAAGGGCATCTCAGAACGTGATAATTAGTGATCTTTACAGCGCACATTAACCGACTTTGCAGAGAAATGTGTGACAGAGAAGTTAACACTTTAGCCCCGAAAACATCAGTTCAGGTTTGAGCATGACTGTTTTCTGAGAAGGTGGGACAGTGACAAACATCCCTGAGAAGGTGATGCAGTGACAAACAAGTCTTAGACGTGCTGGAGTTGTACAGGCAAAAACCAATTCAGGTAGTGAAGCAAATTCCGTTTGATGATGATGATGATGTTCTCATGATAAACAGTCATTGACAGCCCTAAGAACAATGGTGATGATATCCCATTGAGCTCTGTAAATCTGGAACCATCTTCTTCTTCATCATCATCATCATCATCATGATCATAATTTTTTATTTATACCCCGCCTATCTGGCTGGGTTTCCCCAGCCACTCTGGGCGGCACCAAATAGAATATTAAAAACACGATAAATACATAATAAAAAATTCCTTCCAGTAGCACCTTAGAGATCAACTAAGTTTGTTATTGCTATGAGCTTTTGTGTGCATGCACACTTCTTCAGATATGATAAATACACGGAACATTAAAAAATTCCCTAAACAGGGCTACCTGCAGATGTCTTCTAAAAGTCAGATAATTCCTTGACATCTGAAGAGAGGGTGTTCCACAGGGCGGGCGCCACTACTGAGAAGGCCCTCTGCCTGGTTCCCTGTAACCTCACTTCTCATTGTGAGGGAACCGCCAGAAGGCCCTCAGAGCTGGACCTCAGTGTCCGGGCTGAACGATGCGGGTGGAGACGCTCCTTTAGGTATACTGGGCCGAGGCCGTTTAGGGCTTTCAAGGTCAGCACCAACACTTTGAATTGTGATCGGAAACGTACTGGGAGCCAATGTAGGTCTTTCAGGACCGGTGTTATGTGGTCTCAGTGGCCGCTGCCAATCACCAGTCTAGCTGCCATATTCTGGTTTCACAAAAAGCAGGTGCTGCACCTCTGAGCAAGGCTTTGTCCAGCAATACAGATTTACAGTCTGATCCAATCCATGTGTACTCACTGAGCCTCTTGGGCTTGCTGATCGGAAGGTTGGCAGTTCGAATCCGCATGACAGGGTGAGCTCCCATTGCTCTGTCCCAGCTCCTGCCAACCTAGCAGTTCAAAAGCACACCAGTGCAAGTAGATAAATAGGTACCGCTGCGGCGGGAAGGTAAACGGCGTTTCCGTGCACCCTGGCACTCGTCACGGTCCTCCGTGTGCCAGTAGTGGTTCAGTCATGCTGGCCACATGACCCAGAAAACTGTCTGTGGACAAACGCTGGCTCCCTGAGGCTGATAAGTGAGATGAGCACCACAACCCCATAGTCACTTTTGACTGGACTTAACCATCCAGGGGTCCTTTACCTTTTACCTTTTTACTCGGGAGTCCTACAGAGTCACCTTGGAACAGTCATCAAAGAAAGGGGGGGGGGAATGTCATCTCTTTTTCATGTAAAATGAGAGCCATCATAGTGATCCATAGTTAAAAGTAAAAGGTAAAGGGATCCCTGAACATTAGGACCAGTTGCAGACAACTCTGGGGTTGTGGCGCTCATCTTGCTTTATTGGCCGAGGGAACCGGCATACAGCTTCCGGGTCATGTGGCCAGCAGTAGAAGTCGGCAAATGTGTTCTGTTTTCTGCTCTTCAAAATATGGCAACCCTAGAAAACGTTAATGTTTTCATATAGCCTTTAACTCCCCCTGCCCCATCCTTAAGGGAAAGGACTCCTGTATCAGCTTCCACTATGATCAAAATGGATGGGGAACGGATGTCCAATGAAATGTAGCAACCAATGAAATGTGGGTACATTTAAGGGGCTGTGTGTATGGTGGTAATAATAATAATAATAATAATAATAATAATAATAATAATAATAATAATGTTATTATTTTTACCTCACACATCTGGCTGGGTATCCCAGGCAACTCTGGGTGACTTCTACCATATATGAAAACATAATAAAACATAATAAAACTTCCCAATACATGGCTGCCTTCAGATGTCTTCTAAAAGTTGTCTACAGTCATACCTTGGGTTACAGATGCTTCAGGTTGCGTTTTTTTGGGTTACAGACTGCCGAAACCCGGAAGTACCGGAAGGGGTTACTTCTGGGTTTTGGCGGTCGTGCATGCGCAGAAGTGCTAAAACATGCTTTGTGCATGCAAGAAGCACCGAATCACAACCCACTCGTGCACAGACGTGCAGACGCGGGTTGCGAGTGCTGCGGGTTGTGAACGTGCATCCCTCACAGATCACGTTTGCAACCCGAGCGTCCACTGTAGTTCTTTATCAAACAGGAACTGCAGTATATTTTTGAGGGGATATATATATTGAAACCTTCCACAGGTCTCGTCGGAAGTATTGGTGGGCAGAGTGTTGAGGTGGGCACCACCTTGGCGACCCATGTTGTACTAGCTCAGGCACCCCCAAACCCGGCCCTCCAGATGTTTTGGGACTACAACTCCCATCATCCCTGACCACTGGTCCTCTTAGCTAGGGATGATGGGAGTTGTAGTCCCAAAACATCTGGAGGGCCGAGTTTGGGGATGCCTATACTAGCTAAAGGAGTAATGCAACTCATATTAATGCACTTTTTAAAAAAGCAACTACTGCTCTCTCTCTCTCTCTCCATTAATATTCTGGAATATTTATCAATTGAATATGCATGGAATGTGTTTCCTAATGTGTTGAGTCTATTAACTCGCTCTTTGATAAAGAAAGAAGAAGAAAATCAGTGCTATCTCTCAAGGAAAAAACACACATGTATTTGCAACTCAGCCAGCCTATTAAAAGAAGCATTTTGATTTCCGCAAACCCTTCTGCAACACGGAAAAGCGAAGCGGGGTTATCTGATCGTGCATTCATGTCTGAAAAGATCAGTTCTTGCTTTACCGCGACCGGCTGTCTTTGTAGTAAACGGTGTTTTCGTAGTTTTACATCACTTCATACTCCACGCTCTTTTGATTTACTTTCAAAGCAGCCTTAATAAGGTAAAGGAAGCTGATGGTTTTGCAGTAGCTCTGAACGTTCGCTGAGGATGAGAGGGAAGAACAGATAAATACACCCCCTCCCCACTTCTTAAAAAGGTAAAGGTACCCCTGCCCGTACGGGCCAGTCTTGACAGACTCTAGGGTTGTGCGCTCATCTCACTCTAGAGGCCGGGAGCCAGCACTGTCCGCAGACACTTCCGGGTCACGTGGCTAGCGTGGCGACGCTGCTCCGGCGAACTGGCACCAGAGCAGCACATGGAAACGCCGTTTACCTTCCCGCTATAAAGCGGTACCTATTTATCTACTTGCACTTAGGGGTGCTTTCGAACTGCTAGGTGGGCAGGAGCTGGGACTGAATGACGGGAGCTCACCCCGCCGCGGGGATTCGAACCGCCGACCATGCGATCGGCAAGTCCTAGGCGCAGAGGTTTTACCCACAGCCCCACTTCTTAGTACTGTGCAAAAAACAAAAAGCTAGTTGTAAGTGCTGCCCCCCTGACCCTCATTCCACTCCAGTTGGCTGGGCATTGCAGAGGCAGGCAAAACTCGACACACAGTGATGTCATGATGATGTCATACCACACAGTAAGTTTGAGGGAGAGAGCGTGGACCTCATCTCAGCCATACTGCTAAGCTTCAGCCAGGGAGAGAAGGGATTGGGGCTCAGCCAACACCATCAGAAAAAGGCAACCAAAAAATGATCAATAAGATAAAGTGACTTTCCTGTTAAGAAAGATTGCAGCATTTAGTTTAGAGAAGCGATGAGAAGTGTCCGATCTTTATAAAACTCTGCATGGCTCCCGCTCCCACAACGCCAGAATTCACTGGCATATCTGATTATTGTTTTAGACAGAATAAGCTCTCTCCCACATACATATGCTTAGGAATTTGTGGTTTTTTGTGTATTTTTGTGAATTTGAATTTTGGTCTTATATGCCCCCACCAGACTAGTGTGCAGATGAGGACTTAGTTATTTCTCCTGTTTCACACTTCCTGAAGGGACGCAGGTGGCGCTGTGGGTTGAACCACAGAGCCTAGGGCTTGCCGATTGGAAGGTCGCGGTTTCAATCCCAGTGACGGGGTGAGCTCCTGTTGCTCGGTCCCTGCTCCTGCCAACCTAGCAGTTCGAAAGCATGTCAAGCGCAAGTAGATAAATAGGTACCACTCTGGTGGGAAGGTAAACAGTGTTTCCATGCGCTGCTCTGGTTCGCAGAAGCGGCTTAGTCATGCTGGCCACATGACCTGAAAGCTGTACGCCGGCTCCCTTGGCCAATAAAGCGAGATGAGCGCCGCAACCCCAGAGTCGGTCACGACTGGACCTAATGGTCAGGGGACCCTTTACTTTACACTTCCTGAAAGCTTTTTTCTTTCTTTTTAAAGCAGAGAGTGAGATGTGGAAAGAAGACACATTTTCAACTCTGTATTTAACTACATATTTATCAGCAAATTTCCATGCAGAATTCATCTATTCATTTATTTTTGCAGTTTGAGGTTGAAAAAGGACCTTTGTGAGCATGTGTGAAAGGGAGGCAGACTAGAAACAGACTGATTTCGTTCAACCCTACCTTTTTTGTGGCTATAACTACAATTTAGAGAGAGATGGAAAATGTGCATCCGTGTTTACTCTTGTGACTCTTCCCTTTGTCCTTTTGAGGAAACGATTTCTGGGCAAGTTTCTCCTCCAGAAAAGATTTAACTGCTTCCTACAAGTTCGTTTTAGGAACAAAATGATGGATTTCCTAGAGTGCTTTGCCTCCCATAAATAATCTTCTGTTCCATAGACAGAAATTATTAGCTGGGCACATTTGATTTACAGAGCTATTAAAAAACACAACCTCTGTGCTAGGTAGAAGACAGAAGAGTCTATGTGTTGCAGGGGACAGAATACTGGAGCTGGGTGTTACAGATATATGCCAATAGCCCCTGTTCAACAGAAACGCCATGGATTTCCTGATAGCGTTGTACGTTTGTTTTGGTAAGAAAGAAAGAAACTTAACCAAAGTTGCCAAAGGTGCCGTTGTTCTTCATTCTGGAAGTCATGTCCAGAGCAATAAATGTGTAGAAATGAGATTACATAACCGAGTACCAGTGAAATTGGCATGGAATGGAATTAAGGTGGTCCATACATCTTTATCTGCTGATGGGATGAGCCATGGAACTCCTTGCCACAAGGAAAATGCAGCAGCAAATAATTTAGGCAATTCCATAGATGGATTAGAAAGTGATGTCAGGACTTGCCAGCTGATTATGCCAAACTCCACTCCATCTGCTGCCATTTTGTGGCTGGTTCTGCCCCTGTTCCCCCCATTTTACTGTTGGTGGGCCTGAGTAATTCTCAACCATCTCAAGTACGCATAAGGAGTGGAAAGTCTGAAAACCCCAGCTCTATAGGATGTCCGTAAGAAAGATAGGAATGCAAAGATCAGCTGAAGCTCAATTCTCTGTCAGTTTCACTAGGCATCGATCTATTCCAACTTGATTTTGGCAGGTTTCCACAGGACAAATTTCCATGCAAACTGTATCCATTTTGTGTACACCGTTTCCATAAAAGAGGCATTTTTTAATGCTTTTCAAGGCAAGGGAAGCTTCCACAAGACCCGACAGATAAAGTGCCACAAGAACATTCAACAGCCTTTTTCACGTGCTGTAATTAGAATCTCATATACTATAATTTCTTTCTGGTGAGCTATGAAATGCTTCGCCACCTCCTCCTGAGGGAATTTCTGAATATGTATATTGCTCTTGCGAGCCAAAAAGAAGAAGAGAAGAAATAGTAACATATAATGGTTTTCTCAACCTCTGATCTAACAACGTGAATCTGAACATTTCTGGGTATTTTTTTTTTTTAGAAAGGCTTTCATTGCATTTTGAGAGTTTAGCGACATTATAACTGAACGTGCACTCAAATAAGAAACCTTTGCTCCTGTTGGTATTTCTCTCCCTCTGTGTTCCACTCGTCAAAGCCTTCCTTAAATCTGGCTGGATTTATACACAAAATCCTATTTCCGTGACTTACTGGGTGATCTTGTCTATCATAATTGAACTCGTGTGATGCTCTCGGTTCCGTGGCAGCACTTGGGGGAAGGAAAAGGAAGCCAAGCCACCTTCTCTTACGACTGGACAATGATAAGAAACATAGGGCTAAACTAGGTGTCACACGGAAGATGTGCAAACAGCCTCCTGACCAGTGGAGGTCAGCCTGTGGGGGAAATGGGGGCATTGCCCTAACAACTACAGCCTGCCTTGATCACCCAGCCTTCTTTCTTGCAACCTGTTTGGGGTGTGGGGGAGCACTGCCTGTCAGCTTGTCCCTTCTTAAGTTTCCATGTTGCCTCAGCAAGGAGAAGGATGGGGTCAAAACTGGAATTAATTGGTTTCACCAGTCATGGGCTCTGTTTCAGTCTGTCGGTGGCTCTGGCGCCACCTAATGGTGGGCTCCCTGCCTCCTGTGTGAAGATGTGCTTCCTTTTATCTGTCTTGAATCTTCCGCTGTTCAACAAGGATGGAGGCTGACCTGACCTGAGAACACCATTCACACAAACAAATTTCAAATATCTGGAATTCTAACTGTATAGGTCCAAATTCCCTTTTTGGATCAGGGTGGTCAACTTCCCTCAATTTCTACCACAAGAGCTATATCTGCAAAAGGAAAATAAGGGGAGGAAGCCACTTGACAAATGTCAACAAGAAATGAAATAACAATGGAACTTTTCAGAGAAACTCCTGTTTGACAGGCTCTAGGATGTTTCCCAGTCAAGCGAAAGTACAGAGTATGTTCACTGATTTTTAAACTATTACCCCAATAAAATGTAATTATAGTGATTAATTGCATAATGATGACTGTAATCACAGCCTATTCTTAGTTGATTAAGAAAGACAGAAGAAGCTTGTTAAAGAAAAGGGAAAAAAAGCCTTCCAGGAAAAAAGACCTGTCTATTTTTATGTTATTCGACATTTGCAATTATTAAGTCTCTCCTGAAGATCTTTTTTAAAGTGTGTGCTTGAAAGGTGAAGGTACAACACTCTCTCTTCGTTGTTCCCAATGATGGCTGAAATATGAGTCCATCCGGATATATATTTATTTTAAATAGAAAGAGAGGGAGCTGTCTTGGACCAAGCCACACCATTTAGCTAGCTCAGAATTATCTACACTGGTGATGGAGAAAGTTTGGTCTGCCATATGTTGCTGGACTCTAGCACTCATCATTCCCAACCAGCATTTCTATTGGACAGGGATGGGTCAATGTTGTCATCCTACAACATCTAGAGCAGGGGTCGGCAAACTACGGGCTGCGGGCCAGATCTGGCCCAATTGCCCTGTGGATCCGACCCAGGAACAGTTCCGCAGTCACCACTTGGATCAGCACAATCGCCATTTTTTTTCTGGTGCCATTTTTTGCAATTTCCCCCTGCAGACTACATCTCCCAGCATGCTCCAAGGTTGCTCAGACCTGGCCAATCTGAAGCCTTAGCAGCCTCAGGCCTCCCCTCCATTGGCCGGTTTGACGCAAGCTGGCGGCCAATGGCGACCCTTCCTGAGATCCGCTGCTCCAATTGCCTTGTTGGGCGCCTGGTTGACGTCTAGCTCCAAGAAGGGAGGAGGGGAAGCAAAGAAGTGAGAAGCAGAGAGTGGGAGCCGAGAGCCTGCAAGGAGGAGGAGGAGGAAGAGGAGAAGGACTCTTCTGTGCTGATTGGTGGTGGCACATTAGCAGCACGGTCATGGGAACCCCGGGGTAGAGGCCCTTCCCAGCAGGGTGGCTGCAGCCCCTCCGCGCAAGCAGAGACCCAGCACTGGCGGGAAACCCCTCCCCAGCCCAGCCCAGCCCACTCCATCTGAACGCAGTGAGTGGAGGTATCTCAGCCACTCTGTCTCTGAGGGAAGGAGGAACACGTGTGTGCGTGCGGTCAGGCCCACCACAAGTTCTAAGGGACAGTGAACAAGCACCCTGCAGAAAAAGTTTGCTGACCCCTGATCTAGAGCAGGATATGGGTAAAAGCAATGCCTATAATCAGTGCAAGTAAGAAAAAGAATAATTTTAATTTTTATCATCTACAATACTGTCTTATTTATTTTATAGTACAGCACATAATAATAATAATAATAATAATAATAATAATAATAATAATAATAATAATTTATTATTTATACCCCGCCCATCTGGCTGGGCCTCCCCAGCCACTCTGGGCGGCTTCCATAAAAACCAAAAATACAATAAAATATCACACGTTAAAAACTTCCCTGAACAGGGCTGCCTTAAGATGTCTCCTGAATGTCAGGTAGTTGTTTATCGCCTTGACATCTGCTGGAAGGGTGTTCCACAGGGCGGGCGCCACTACCGAGAAGGCCCTCTGCCTGGTTCCCTGTAGCTTTGCTTCTCGCAATGAGGGAACCGCCAGAAGGCCCTCGGCGCTGGACCTCAGCGTCCGGGCAGAATGATGGGGGTGGAGACGCTCCTTCAGGTATACTGAAGTACATTGATTATTGCTTTCATTTTATGGATCAGTGGTCTTGTTAGATAGTAAAATTCATGTTAGATAGTAAGATTCATGTTAAATTGCTGTTTCAGGGGTTGTTTTTAAAAGTCTGGAACGGATTAATCCGTTTTGCATTACTTTCTATGGGAAAGCGTGCCTTGGTTATGGAATGCTTTGGTTTTGGAATGGACTTCCGGAACGGATTAAGTTTGACAACCAAGGCACCACTGTATTATATAGGAAATTCTCTGTCCAAAATTCAGGAGGAGGAGGAGGAGGAGGAGGAGAAGAAGAGGAGGAGGAGGAGGAGGAGGAGAAGAAGAAGAAGAAGAAGAAGAAGAAGAAGAAGAAGAAGAAGAGGAGGAGGAGGAGGAGCTTTGGTTCCACTTTGGAAACAACCAACACTCCCCCAAAATGCCTGAAACATGGAGAGAAATTCGAGTGAGGATACAGAAAAAGTCGAAGTTTTGGAGGAACGACCTGCAGGAGAAAAGGCTTACATGCATTCATGTCCAGGAAGTGAGCTTCCCTATGTGAAATAATGCTTTGCACAAATAAAGATTGAGTAGCAGTGCCTTCTCTACATTATGCTGTTTTATAGGCCCCTTGAGTTAAGAGCAAATACAATTATTGCAGCAGTAGCTGCTTGTTATTATAAACGCGCACAAGCATTAGAGATGAGCAATTCTCCGACTCTCTAAGTCCCGTTCCCCCCCACTTTTTCTTCCTTTCCCTCTCTCTCTCTCTCTCTTCCCCAGCTGAAGACCTTCAGTTTACTCCCTTTTACTTATGATCCTGCCAAATATATCCTTTCGTAGGAAGGATATATTGAACCTGTCAACTTTATTTAAAGTAAAGCTAAAGCGGCAAAAAATGCAGAAGTGTGTCAGCCAGCCCAGGTACATGGTAAGGAATTTCAGAAGAGGCCGTGCTCCACTTAGCCGTCTACAAATCCTGCAGATGTCGAGGAAGGCACCGGGGGGGGGGGGAGGAGAGAGAGAGGCAGATGATGTATGGCAAGCGAGAAACGATGCAATGATAGATGAGGCTTGCAAAAGGCAGCCTGCGAGCCCCTTCCCTTGTTTCCCACGACTGCTTTGGAATTGCAAAGTGCTATTTATATAATCAAAACTGCCAGCAGTCTGTCAACGTGGAAGGGTGGCCTTATATCAGAGGTCAGCAAACTTTTTCAGCAGGGGGCCGGTCCACTGTCCCTCAGACCTTGTGGGGGGCCAGACTATATTTTCAAAGAAGAAGAGGAACGTATTCCTATGTCCTACAAATAACCCAGAGATGCGTTTTAAATAAAAGTACAGTGGTACCTCGGGTTACAGACGCTTCAGGTTACAGATGCTTCAGGTTACAGACTCCGCTAACCCAGAAATAGTACCTCGGGTTAAGAACATTGCTTCAGGGTGAGAATAGAAATTGTGCAGCGGCGGCGCAATAGCAGCAGGAGGCCCCATTAGCTAAAGTGGTGCTTCAGGTTAAGAACAGACCTCCAGAACGAATTAAGTTCTTAACCCGAGGTACCACTGTACTTTGATCGCTGGTGTAACACTTTTCAGGGAATGGGGCCCAGGGAGATAGGCAGACAGAGAAGCATTTAATTTTATTTGAGCTTTCCCCCCACCCCTGTTGAGGTGAGCCATTGCCATAGCTATTTTACCTATACAGTGGTACCTCGGGTTACAGACGCTTCAGGTTACAGACTCCACTAACCCAGAAATAGTACCTCGGGTTAAGAACATTGCTTCAGGATGAGAACAGAAATCGTGCAGCGGCGGTGCAGTGGCAATGGGAGGCCCCATTAGCTAAAGTGGTACCTCAGGTTAAGAACAGTTTCAGGTTAAGAACGGACCTCCAGAACGAATTAAGTTCTTAACCCGAGGTACCACTGTATACATTCTACTTATTTAAAAACACCAGGCAGGCCCCACAAATAACCCAGAGATGCATTTTCAATAAAAGGACACATTCTACTCATGTAAAAACACACTGATTCTGTGTGCTCTGGTTTCTGTCATAGTGTCCCGTTGCGCCAGAAGCGGGTTTAGTCCTGCTGGCCACATGACCCGGATAGCTGTCTGTGGACAAATCCCGGCTCCCTCGGCCTGAAAGCGAGATGAGCACTGCAGCCTCATAGTTGCCTTTGACTGGACTTAACCATCCAGTGGTCCTTTACCTTTTACCTTTATTGTGCTAAAGGTAAAGGGACCCCTGACCATTAGGTCCAGTTGTGACTGACTCTGGGGTTGCAGCGCTCATCTCGCTTTATTGGCCGAGGGAGCCGGCGTACAGCTTCCAGGTCATGTGGCCAGCATGACCAAGCCGCTTCTGGCAAACCAGAGCAGCACACAGGAACTCTGTTTACCTTCTCGCTGAAGTGGTACCTATTTATCTACTTGCACTTTGACGTGCTTTCAAACTGCTAGGTTGGCAGGAGCAGGGACCAAGCAACTGGAGCTCACCCTGTTGCGGGGATTCGAACCGCCGACCTTCTGATCGGCAAGTCGTAGGCTCTGTGGTTTAACCTACAGCGCCACCCGTGTCCCAGGTGGTATGTATTATTGTGCTATGTATGTGATAAAGCGGAACCACACTGGGGTGAAGGCACTACTCTTGTGTAGGAACAGATTCATGCATGAAGCAAGCAAGCATTGGGTGTGTGCATCAGGCACAAATAGCAAGACATGAAAACGCATTGATTTACATAGCATCTGCTTCATAAGTGCTGATAATAGGAAACACACATCTTCGTAAGTGCTCCTTTTGATTGGCAAGAGACTCATAACCTGGTTCTGAATAAGTCATTACAGTGCTCGGGCGAGGCTCAACATTTCCCACTTACAGCGATTGGATCAAAAGACTCGGTGAAACGAGCGACAGCTCGACGCAACACTTTGTTTCGAAACCGTGTATCATGTAATCACTAATGCAACGAGGAAAGGAGTACTGAAGAATGTGAAAGAAAGCCATGAGCTAAAAATTATAGTGTTCTGTCTCTGATGATTACAGCCTCTTCTGAATACATTGACGAAAGCTCCATTGTACTGAGACATCGCCGACCACTTTGGGCTGGGGCAATCACAAACGCTAAGAAAGAGCGCCGCGAAACTGCTATTTGTCTTGAAGATGGGGACAAAAGAAGCAGTTTTGTACGGCATCAGACCACTGGTCCATTGCACCTGGTGGAGTCAACATGGACCAGCTGTGGGCTCTCTCAACTTCACGTGGAGACACCTGAGATTGAAACTCTGATGTTCTGCATGCGAGACTTTTGCTCTATTGCTAAGCTATGGCCTTTCCCTATTGGGAGTATAATACGGGATCAGGAATATTTTAGTTTAGTTTAGTTTATGAATCTCTTCCTACGAGGCATCTCGAAGCGATTTCACAGTACAAAAAAAAGCACACTTAAAACAAGGGCATCCATACAAGCCCCTTAAAACCATAGTATATCTAAAAACGATTCCAATGATTGCGTGAAATAAGAAAATTGCATAAACTAAGGCAATCCTTGAGGTTTTGTGGTCCTGAGCCACTGAAGGCTTTATAGGACAAAACCAGCACTCTGAATTGGTCCCAGAAACTAACTGGCAGCCAGCGGTTGAGGGCGACAATACCTCAAGGACCACCTCTCCCCATATGAACCCAATTCAAAGTGCTGGTTTTGACCTATAAAGCCTTAAACAGCTCAGGACCACAATACCTCAAGAACTGTCTCTTTCCATATGACCCTACCCTGAGATCATCTTCTGAGGCCCTTCTTTATGTGCCTCCTCCAGGATAGGTCCAGAAGGTGGAGACATTAGAATGGGGCCTTCTCTGCAGTGGCTCCCCATCTGTGGAATGATCTCCTCAGAGAAGTTCGCCTGGCGCCTTCATCATACACTTTTAGGCACCAGGCAAAAACGTTCCTTTTTAACCAAGCCTTTGGTTGATCTGATATATAACCTATGCGCTTTTAAAATGTGAGTTTTTTTAGAGAGGGGGGGCTTTTGGGTTGTTGTTTTTATTATTATCGTGTATTTTATTTATATCTTGATTTTATTCTGTGAACCACCCTGAGACCCCCGGGTATAGGGCGGTACATAAATTTAATAAATAATAATAACTGAGACGCGCCCCTTCCGTGGACGGTCCAGAGGGTGTCAACACAAGAAGAGGCCTTTTCGGTGGTGGCTCCCCACTTGAGGAATACTCTCTCTAAGGAGGTGCACCTGGCGTCATGATTGCATATCTTTAGGTGCCAGGTGAAAACATTTTATTTTTGCCTGACCTTTGGCTTTTAATTATCTGTGGGGTGGAATGTTTTAATTCTGCCTTTTAAAAAGAGTATGAATGTGTTTTAGATTTTTCTATGCTTTGATGTCTGGTTTTTTTAAAAATTATTGCTGTAAATCTCTTTGGGTTGCACTGGTAGGGGAAAAATTAATAACAACAACAACAACAACAACAACAACAATAATAATAATAATAATAATTTATTTGTACTCCGCCCATCTGGCCGGGTTTCCCCAGCCACTCTGGGTGGCTTCCAACACAAATAAATGTACATTTTCCCTTGCATAACATTGTGGCTTGGATCAGGGTGGGACTTATTCAAGAGACTTCCCCAGTGTGTGGATTCTCTTCTGGGGCCTGCCCCCTTCCTCTCTTCTGCACGGGTCTTTTTCTGATGACTTATTTAGCCTTCTCTTACCCCTTGATTTCTCATCTTTGGGGAAATGGGGCCTCCCAAAGATAGCTTTTTGAATAGCTCGCTGGAAGAAAAGGAAAAACGAGAAAAGGGGAGGGGGAATTTGAACAACCCTCTGTAGGCTTGGCCCGTCTGCCATTTTTAAAGCTTAGGACGTGTGTCTGAGCTACAGTAGCAATTCTCCTCTCCCCACGTTTCCTTGGCGGTAATTTATTCACAATTGTAGGATGAAGAAAAGGGGCTGGAATGCTTGGAGAGACTGCCTCTCAAACACACACAAACACACGCACACACACACACACACACTACTTATACCACTACCATCACCACTTGCTACATTTGTTTGTGTTTATGTAAGCAAAAAAAAAAAAAGCATGCATTATCTTTTTATGAGCCTTGCGATTTATTCTGTTTTTGTTGTCAGACCTCTGGGAATGCATCCTATAAACTTTATTGAGACAAGATATCTAGAGGCGTTTGCATATATGTGAGCTCAGCACAATATTACTTTTTAATGCACTTTCGACTTTGCAAGGAGGTAATACCGGTTTCTCCCCTCTCTTTCTTTTTTCAAAGCAGAGAGAGGAGTAAAATGGTAATATTTGATTATTTTTAGCATCTCTATTCATTTTGCTTCCCTAGTCTTTTTTTAAAAAAAAACACATCACACAAAAAATAATGACAGAAATGTTGCCGTATTAAGCTAATAAACATTAAAACGGATCACCGTAATGCCAAGGTGTAGCATTTGAGAGGTTTTCTGTACAGTTTAAAGTACTTCCATACTGAGCGCAGGCTAAGTTTGGATCATTGGATCATTGTAGACTTCAACACCCAAGTCAACATGGCCAATGGTCACAGATGATGGAAACTGGTCCAGCAACATTTGGAGGGCTGCAAGTTCCCCATCCCTGGAATAAACTGTGTGCGTGCACATGTGTGTATCAAGGATGAGAAACTGTGACCCTCCAGATATTGTTTGACTCCAATACCCATCTACCTCTGCTAGCATAGCCAGTGACCAGGGATGATGGGGGTTGTAGTCCAACAGCATTTGGAGGGCATCAGGTTGTGAAAATGGCTGATCTAGCTCATGTTACAGACTGGTCTGATCCAGCAGGTTCTTTCTATATCATCTATCTATCTATCTATCTATCTATCTATCTATCTATCCATCTATCCATCTATCTATCATCTATCTATCTATCATCTATCTATCTATCTATCTATCTATCTATCTATCTATCTATCATCTATCTATCATCTATCTATCTATCTATCTATCTATCTATCTATCTATCATCTATCTATCTATCATCTATCTATCTATATCTATCTATTGTGGTACCTTGGGTTACAGATGCTTCAGGTTACAGACGCTTCAGGTTACAGACTCCACTAACCCAGAACTAGTACCTCGGGTTAAGAACTATGCTTCAGGATGAGAACAGAAATCGTGTGGCAGCAGCGGGAGGCCCCATTAGCTAAAGTGGTATCTCAGGTTAACAGTTTCAGGTTAAGAACGGACCTCCAGAATGAATTAATTTCTTAACCCCAGGTACCACTCTATCTATCTATATCTATCTATCTATCTATCTATCTATCTATCTATCTATCTATCTATCATCTATCTATCATCTATCTATCATCTATCTATCTATATCATCTATCTATATCATCTATCTATCAATCTATCATCTATCTATCTATCATCTATCTATCTATCTATCTAATCTATCTATCATCTATCTATCATCTATCATCTATCTATCATCTATCTAAAATGTCCCTTTTATAGAAGAGTTTGGATTTGATATCCCGCTTTATCACTACCCGAAGGAGTTTCAAAGCAGCTAACACTCCCGTTTCCCTTCCTCCCCCACAACAAACACTCCGTGAGGTGAGTGAGGCTGAGAGACTACAGAGAAGTGTGACTAGCCCAAGGTCACCCAGCAGCTGCATGTGGAGGAGCGGGGAAGCAAACCCGGTTCCCCAGATTATGAGTCCACCGCTCTTAACCACTACACCACACTGGCTCTTATGTTTCTGGTACAACAGATTGTTAGTGTTTGTTGTTGTTTAGTCGTTTAGGCGTGTCCGACTCTTCGTGACCCCATGGACCAGAGCACACCAGGCACTCCTGTCTTCCACTGCCTCCCAAAGTTTGGTCAACTCATGTTGGTAGCTTCGAGAACACTGTCCAACCATCTCGTCCTCTGTCGTCCCCTTCTCCTTGTGCCCTCCATCTTTCCCAACATCAGGGACTTTTCCAGGGAGTCTTCTCTTCTTATAAGGTGGCCAAAGTATTGGAGCTTCAGCTTCAGGATCTGTCCTTCCAGTGAGCACTCAGGGCTGATTTCCTTCAGAATGGATGGGTTTGATCTTCTCGCAGTCCATGGGATTGTTACTTATGTGCTATATGCGGGGCTGCCTCTGAAAAGGGTTCAGTTGGTGCAAAATGCAATGGTCAGACTGCTCACCAGAACAAGACAGTTTGAGCACATTGTAACACCCATCCTGGCACAACCACATCGGCTGCTGATTAATGTTCGGACCCAATTCAAAGTGCTGGCGTTGACCTATAAAGCCTTACATGGCTCAGGACTGAATTACCTTAAGGATTGCCTCTCCCCATATGTACACCGGCCTGGGATCTTTTTATAGAGGGCAGTACATAAATTGAAATCATCATCGTTATCATCATCACTTCACATGTAAGAATATAATTCTTTGTTTTGGAAAAAGATTACCGTATTTTTCGCTCTATAACACGCACCAGCCCATAACACGCACGTAGTTTTTAGAGGAGGAAAACAAGAAAAAAAATATTCTAAACGAAATAGTGGATATATGATTTTTGTGGTTCATGCTGTGGCCACAGACATGTGATCTGACAGTGAGTTTGGAGTAGCCCAATGCAAAAATCCTGAGGATCCATGTGGATCCATGCTTTGTAACCACAGAGGAGGGAAGGAAGGGGAACCATGGATCCTCTCTTCACGACTGCAGCAGATCCCCCCTGCAACCCGCAGGCATTCACTCCATAATACGTACAGATATTTCCCCTTACTTTCTAGGAGGAAAAAAGTGAGTGTTATGGTGCAAAAAATACGGTATATTTTAAAATGAAACTTATGCCTCCATGATCTCTACTGGAGTTCTCTCCCCATTTTCTTCCTGCTCTGTTCCACAAACCTGTGCAACGTAGACTGCAAAGCACAGTTTGTGATCCTTGGTATCTCTTGGGCTGCCATACGTCCAGATTATCTCGGACATTATTAGGATTTCAAAGACAGAAGTGATGTCCAGGGGAATTTACAGAAGGCAATTGTTTGCCAACGATTTGGGGTTTGCCTAAGAAAAGCTCAACAACTTTCGGGGTGTCCTGGTTTTTACTTTTTGAAATATGGCAACCCAAAGTTTCTCTGATGTAACTTCATTTGCGAGCAGACAGCCTTGCGTACAAGCACATGCGTTTCGGCTCAGGATTCCAATGGAGAAAAACTGCTCAGAATTCCACCTGTTGGGTAACAGATGGAGCACCAGGCAGAGGACTCCACAACAACTGTGAGCAAGCAATCTGGGGGAAATACAATTCACGAGCCTCTTCAGGAGGATGGCAAGATGAAATTACAGCCCACAGATAGCCTGGCACACTCAGGAGTAACATGGCTCTGAGTCAACTAAGAGGATGCCCACCCCTTGTAACTTCTCCACATGTTCTCTGTAGGTGGGACTGCTCAATCGTCTCAGCAAACGCGAGGACTTGGCAGCTTACCGAATCTGATGGAAGGGTGCTGCGGCTTGTGGAATGAGACAATTGATTTTCTTGGAAACAGCATCCCAATTATTCATTTCAATGCTCATTTCTACATCTTGCTGTAGACTCAGTGTGGCATAGGTTGACTCACCTTCCTTGGTGGGCAGTGATGTGGCCAGGACTCAGAACATGCAGGTGATCCAGCAAATGGCAGGCCAGATGAACCTATTGCCATCTAATTGGCCTATGCCAGCAGGCTTTGCTTGGGTATTCCCCTGGCGGCAAGCCCAACCAACCAATCGGGACGTTTGGGACCACCCCCAGGGGTCATTAAGTTGCAACCTGTCCAGCACTCTGCCCTGTTTCCCCACCCAACAGATGACTATATATTACCTCAGGTATTAGAGACAGGGTGTCTCTGAATTCTAGTTGTTAAGAAACACAAGGAGGAGAGTTTGTGGACTGGTTGGCCACTGTGAGAATACAAATTAGAACTAGGCAGCTCTTTGGTCTATGAAAACAAGTTCTGGGTCACTTGCATGTCCCTAAGAAAGGCTTCCCTCTCCTCAGTCGGTGAGTGGGTGAGCTAAGGGGGCAGGTCCTGTCTGCAAAGCCATTATGGTTGCTTGATGCCATCATGCTTTGTTCGGCTGCTGAGTCTGTGCTGCTGCCTCGGCCTTGGAGAGGAGGAGAAGGTGAAGCAATGGGACGGTGGAAGGATGGCCAAAGCTCTGGGACCACCAGACTTCCAAGCTCTCAACCCTGCGAGAGAAAGTGGTTGTGCTGGAGATGGAGTTGGGTTTTTGTCAGAGCCATCTGGAGTGGAAGAAGAAGCTGTGCCTCAAAGCCCAGGCCAGTGTCCCTGTTTTTATCTGAGGAATGTTGGAGGGTGTGCAACAGGGATTAAGAACTTGTGGTCTACCAGGTGTTGCTGGACTGCAAATCCCATCAACCTTCACCACTGCCTGGCTTTGTCTGATGGGAGCTGGAGTTCCACCACATCTGGAGGGTCACAGGTTCCCCACTCCTGCGCAAGAGAGACACAGCCACTTTGTGTAGGCCGCGCTGAGGTAGAGGAACCAGGACTCAATATGAGGCAACTTCTTACGTTGCTAACCTTCCTTGTGCGAACTATGGGGCCAGGCAGAGATATGTTGTCCTTGTCCATTGCCTGGCTTGCAGTAGAATTCTGCTGGCAAATTAAGCATTCAGGGTGCTATGTTTGAAATATTTGTAGAGATTAGATTAGCGTTTATTTATTGAAAACACTCTTCCCGTCTCTCGCAAGCCATTGCGATATAATCTGGATAATGAAATTTACAGCTTCCAGTTCCACTTGTAGGAAGCCTGCTTACCAGCCAGGAGTGTGTGTGTGTGTGTGTGTGTGTGTGTGTGTGAATCAATTGATATTGAAAGGAACCTCTTCTCTCACATTTCACTCGAGAAATTGGCAGGCAAAACGAAGCCACTGGATGCACCAGGCCTGGAATGAATAAAAGCATTCTGGCTCCCTCCCTCCCTTTGCTTGGTCTACAGAGCAGTAATATTCAGACTTCTGTGCTTCAGACTCCAGATCTTCTTCATCTTCTGATGATGGCATCAAGTAAGTGACCTCAGTGGTCCATTTCCCCCATTCAGAAAGGCTACAGCTTGGAAAGAGAGATGTTGCTTGTTCTCAGCTAGGCCCTCATCCACAAGAGCCTCATTTCAGTGGGGTTAGCCCTGAATCTCATGCCTGGCTTGCTCTTCTTCTCTGCTCCTGTGGCTTTGGGGGAGTTGAGTAGGGTCTTGACAGCCAGCCAGGAGCCCAAGCAGCAGTGTAGGAGAGACTCCAGTGCTAGATCTATGGATCCAACATCTCTTTGAAGATGTGGTGATCTGCTTGGACCTCCTCCTCCTCTCTCTGCTCATCCTCCAAGGAGACCTCAAATTCCAGATATTGCCAGGGCTGAGCCCTGACACCAGGGGCTCTGTGTTGACAAGGAGGAGGCACCCTTGTTCAGTTGAACATGTGATGGCCTGGGACTCAGGCTCAGACTTGGAACCAGAGGAGTCTCAGTCTGCACCGGATTCTTTGCCTCAGGCATCATCTGAACCAAGTCTGGAGCCTGGTCCTGAAGAGTCCCAGTCTGCACAGGTTCCCCTGCAACAAGCACCAGTTGGGCTGAATCAGGGGCCTGAGCCTGCCCTGGCTCCAGATGCAGGGATCACCTCGTTGCCTTCAGCCGGGCCATCACTTACAGCTGCTCCACTACCGGTTTGGTCAGGGGAGGCTGAGGCGGCCCCTGGGTCTAGTAACCCACTGACGTCTCCCGAGCTGCAGAGAATGAGGTCTGAGAGAAGGAGAGACCTGAGTACTTGCAGGTCGAGTGCTCGACTTTGGGCGAAACAGGGAAGTGAGTCGCCGGGGAATCAGGACCGGCCATTACCCCAACAAAGATAAAAGGCTATCGGACCCTGTCCCAGGTTGTGGGAGCAACATTGCTGTATGGCAGATCATGTACCTGTCCTTGCCTGGTTTCCTGCCTCGTGTCCTGCCTTGGCCCTGTCGGACTGACTCCTAGTGGAACCTTTGGATTCTGGACTGGACCTTGACCGCGGTTCTTGGGTTACTCACGGGCCCAGCACAGTACAATACATGTTTTGTCTATAGATAGTCTCATATTCAATCTCTGGCATTTCGAATTTAACAGATTATGGGAAGCAAGTGATGGTAAGGACCTCTGTTTGAGATTCCAGGGGGACACTGCCGGTCATGGCAGGCTGTCTTGGGACAAGTGGATCAATGTTCCAACTGGCCATAAGGTAGCTTTATATGCTTCAAAGCAAGCCCTTGAGTTCCCAGCTGGAATGCAATTGCACCTAATGCAAGGTGGTCATGACTAGTGATGGGTGACGATCAAGGTGTCTCCCCTGCCAGGTAAGTATGTTTAAAATAACCTTTGTCAAAAAACCAGAAGCTTTCCTGTTAGGTATTACAGGAATGGAGTTACCAAGTTCGCAAAATAACTTGCTTATATACGCAACCATGGCTGCACGAATATTATTAGCGCAACATTGGAAAGAAGGAAGTGTCCCAGCTAAAGAAGATTGGCAAGTTAAATTAACAGAATATGCTGAAATGGCAAAATTGAAAATGAAATTAAGAGGAGATGACAATGAATTTAAGGAAGAATGGAAGGACTTCATTACATACATACAGAAGCAATGTACATTGGAAGGGTTTTAAGAAAATAATAATAATAATAATAATAATAATAATAATAATAATAATAATAGCAATAATAATAATAATAATAATAATAATAATAATAATAATTTATTATTTATACCCCGCCCATCTGGCTGGGTTTCCCCAGCCACTCTGGGCGGCTTCCAAAAGAATATTAAAATACTATGATACATCAAACATTAAAAGCTTCCCTAAACAGGGCTGCCTTCAGATGTCTTCTAAAAGTCTGGTAGTTGTTGTTCTCTTTGACATCTGGTGGGAGGGCGTTCCACAGGGAGGGCGCCACTACCGAGAAGGCCCTCTGCCTGGTTCCCTGTAGCTTGCTTCTCGCAATGAGGGAACCACCAGAAGGCCCTCGGTGCTGGACCTCAGTGTCCGGGTAGAACGATGGAGGTGGAGACGCTCCTTCAGGTATACTGGACCGAGGCCGTTTAGGGCTTTAAAGGTCAGCACCAACACTTTGAATTGTGCTCGGAAACGTACTGGGAGCCAATGTAGGTCTTTCAAGACCGGTGTTATATGGTCTCGGCGGCCGTTCCCAGTCACCAGTCTGGCTGCTGCATTCTGGATTAGTTGTAGTTTCCGGGTCACCTTCAAAGGTAGCCCCACGTAGAGCACATTGCAGTAGTCCAAGCGGGAGATAACCAGAGCATGCAGGGTTTTAAGAAAACTTTTAATTTTATTATGAATGGACAATAAGCAATTCAAAAGGTTAGAACTTTATAATGGATATGTAGTACATTGACATACAATGGAACCAAGGAAGGGAATAGGGGGAAGTCAATCTGTTTTGCTTTGTTTTTCTTTCTTATCTTTATTGTTGTTTGCTTTGTTTTTGTTATTGTTGGAAAATTAATAAAACATTAGGTAAAGGGACCCCTGACCGTTAGGTCCAGTCGCGGACAACTCTGGGGTTGCAGCACTCATCTCACTTTACTGGCCGAGGGAGCTGGCGTACAGCTTCCAGGTCATGTGGCCAGCATGACTAAGCTGCTTCTGGCGAACCAGAGCAGCACACAGAAACGCTATTTACCTTCCCACCAGAGCAGTACCTATTTATCTACTTGTACTTTGTGCTTTTAAACTGCTACATTGGCAGGAGCAGGGACTGAACAACGGGAGCTCACCCTGTCACGGGGATTCAAACCACCAACCTTCTGATCGGCAAGTCCTAGGCTCTGTGGTTTAACCCACAGCACCACCCACATCCCTTACAATAAAATGTTATGGGGGAATAAAAGACTAGTGATGGGTGAACTGGCACTGGAGTAGCTCAGAAATTTGCCACACCGCCCAGATCAGGAAATAGCTTGGCTCTTTGCCAAGGGAACCCAAAATTTGAATAATGGCACCATTCTCCGAGCCCCCTTCTTGATAAGCAGGGAGAAGGGAAGTCTCTCCCCTACCCAGCTCATAGTGCGCCAGTGCATTGACTAAGCCACAAATGATCCCTGGGAAAGCTTGTGAAGGAATGGATAATGTTAGGTGCTCCCTCAACACTTCTGCTGCCCTCCTACAATGGACATGATAAAGAGGACATCCCATCTGGAAGATGTCCCTCCATGCTTAAGTTTGGAACTAGAGGCATTGCAGAAATTCAGTTCACATTTTAGTGCAAACGTGCTGCTATGTATTATATGAACTATTGCCTTTGGGTAGTTATTGGTTTTTTTTAATTATTTCTTTGTTTTCACAATTTTAATTGTGCCTTTATATTCTGTAACCCAGAACCCGAGAACCTTCTGGTGATAAACAGTAACGCTCTGCAGTTCCTGATACGATTCACAAATGGAAACTCAAACCCTTCAAAAAAATTGCATTTCTCTGATTTTTTGCAGCGCAACCCCCCCTCCAATTAGAGGAAACTGCATAAAAATGCAGATATTAGTGAAAATAACATACTGCAATGGATTATAATAAGAGAAAACTGCTTGCAAAAAAGAGAGAGGAGAGCATTAGGAGACAAGCGGGCTAAAATGCTGACGAGGTTTCATGAGGGCCTTTAAAAAAATTGCAGACTGATGTGGAAATGGGTGGAAGTGAGCTTAAGAATGGGGAAAAGGAGAAACAGAGAGAAATGGAGATTTGCAGATTCACTCGTACCCTTCTTGGAGCAACAGCATAGCGTTCAGCGCCACAGGTGGAGCTACTAGGCAACTTTGGTAAGAATGAGACCCAAAGAAAGATTCATGGAATCAGAGAGTTGGAAGGGACCACAAGGGTCATCCAGTTCAACCCCCCCCCTGCAATGCAGGAAATGTTTACCCAGCATGAGATTCGAACACATGGCCCTGTGATTAAAAGTTTCATGCTGATGCTCTTTGGGCCTGCTGGGGGCAGAGGCAGGGAGCCCAACCACAGGTGATGCCACAGCCAACAGAGGGCAGAGCCAACTAATTCCAATTTTGTCTTGACCTTCCTAGGCGCTGAGTGTGGGAATGCTCAGGGATGCAGGAGAGCATATATTGTTTGATTATAGCCTTTCCAACTTGTGTTAACAAGTTCCACAATTTAGCAGAGTAACATTCCCCCTTTTAAACTCACAGTGGATGTGTTTGCTCAGGCTCACTAAAGCCTCTATAATAACTGTTCTGGTATTTCCCCCTTATTCCCTCATAAAAGATAAGACACGACACAGTCTTCTACAAAAGTATAAAAAGAGTTTACTCACATATCATTCTGTTCATAATCAGATCCCAGAAGGCAGACTTAGCTTAGAAAAGTAACATATACCTAGAAACTATCTCATAAGAAGACAGTCCCTTTGTCTTCTCTTGGGCTAAGCAGATGTTGCTTCTTCAATGCATGTAGTCAGAAAGAGAGAGATGGCTGCCCTGCCCTGTGCTTTTGTCGTTACCTGCACAGGTGAGGCCACGCCCCACCTCTAGTCACATGCAGAGGAAGTCCATCCCAGCCCAGAAGGAAACAGGAAGTTTACCTGCTGGCTGGACAAACATTCCCCATGTGTAAACATGTTCACTCTAGGAATGTTGCTCTTGTGTTTCACATCCCACACTGAGTTCTACAGTGGTGATGCAGAGGCGAAAGAGGAGGAATCTGGCTTCAAGATCCATTCCCTGGATGTTTCCCACCACCCCAGGTGTCTTGTTTTAAGCAGAAATGTTTTCAGGGGGAGATAAGCACAAATGATGCTATTTTGGGTGACAGCCCATATAGGAAATCAGAGGAAGGGCAATAGCTCAGGGGTTAACCAGCTGCCTTACATGGAAAAGACTCCAGGTTCAATCTCTGGCCTTTTTAGGGAGCTGTAGGATAGGGACGAAGATCAAACCTATCCATTCTTAAGGAAATCAGCCCTGAGTGCTCACTGGAAGGACAGATCATGAAGCTGAGGCGCCAATACTTTGGCCACCTCATGAGAAGAGAAGACTCCCTGGAAAAGACCCTGAAGTTGGGAAAGATGGAGGGCACAAGGAGAAGGGGACGACAGAGGACGAGATGGTTGGACAGTGTTCTTGAAGCTACCAGCATGAGTTTGACCAAACTGCAGGAGGCAGTGGAAGACAGGAGTGCCTGGCGTGCTCTGGTTCATGGGGTCATGAAGAGTCGGACACGACTAAACGACTAAACAACAACAACAGGATAGGGATGGATCCTTCTCTGAAACCCTGCAGAGGAACCAATTTAACTGAGCCCCTTCCTTTAGAGAGCACCAGTCACAATGGTTAATGCAGCCTTGCCTGGTACGTCTGCTTCCGATTGCCTGAGTTCATTTTCAAATGCAAAAACAGAGAGCCGAAGCAGAAGGTTACATTTACTTAGCTGCTAATTTAAATAAACCCTAGCGGGTAAAATCCCTTCCTGTTGACTTTTAACTCAAATCCTTGTAGTGTCAGCAGCCAGCTGTGGGGCTGATTTATTCGGAATAGTTCCCCCCCCTAATTCCATTTGAAAAATGAGCTGCACGTTTCTAAATCTCTATTTTTAATGATTATTTATTGGCTAATACCTGCTTGACAGGGACTGGTGGTTACGATCAGAACAGGGCCATTTTGCATTGTTTAAAACCCTGCAATTCTCTGGGACAAAGCGAGCATTGTGTTAAGTGTCTCATTTCCGTCAATAGTGGGGAAGGTAATGTCTGAGCAAAAGGTTAGATAATCAGGCCTCCTGGGCAATCTTCCTTGCCAGCTGAAATCTAGATTATTTTATGCAGGCCTTGGAACTGCTGAGATCATCTCTTTTTTCATTTACAAAGTTCATTAAACTTTAAGCAATCTGTTAGGCATTCTAATCATTGAACGTAGAAGGAACCGATATTGTAGGAAAAGCAACCAGGCAAGATCTCATGGATAGATTCCCAGACACAACATTTTTTGTCTTCTCCTTCTCCTCCTCTTTTATATCCTACTTTCCCCCCAGACTGGGACTCAAGGCAGTTTACACAAATTTAAATAAAACAGATACAGCAGTACCTTGGTTCTCAAATGCCTTGGTTCTCAAACACCGAAAACCTAGAAGTAAGTGTTCTGGTTTTTGAATGTTTTTTGGAAGCTGAACGTCCAGTGCGGTTGTCGGCTATTTTTTCCGGGGCACCTGCACCAATCAAAAGCCGCACCTTGGTTTTCGAACAGATTAATCTGGAACGTATTAAGTTTGGCTCTTTTGTTTTTGCTATTTATTTTGCGTTTTTGTTTTTGAGGCTTTTTCAGTTCATTTGTTTTTGTGACTGTGTGGAACCCAGTTCAGCTACTGATTGATTGATTGTGTGACTGTGGAAATAGGTAAAAGCCCCCCATCCAAACAATGATTATCATCAGTGCAGGTAAGGAGATTTTTAAAAATAATTTTTATCATCTACAATACTGTCTTAGAATCATAGAATCATAGAGTTGGAAGAGACCACAAGGGCCATCGAGTCCAACCCCCTGCCAAGCAGGAAACACCATCAGAGCACTCCTGACATATGGTTGTCAAGCCTCTGCTTAAAGACCTCCAAAGTAGGAGACTCCACCACACTCCTTGGCAGCAAATTCCACTGTCAAACAGCTCTTACTGTCAGGAAGTTCTTCCTAATGTTTAGGTGGAATCTTCTTTCTTGTAGTTTGGATCCATTGCTCCGTGTCCGCTTCTCTGGAGCAGCAGAAAACAACCTTTCTCCCTCCTCTATGTGACATCCTTTTATATATTTGAACATGGCTATCATATCACCCCTTAACCTCCTCTTCTCCAGGCTAAACATGCCCAGCTCCCTTAGCCGTTCCTCATAAGGCATCGTTTCCAGGCCTTTGACCATTTTGGTTGCCCTCCTCTGGACACGTTCCAGTTTGTCAGTGTCCTTCTTGAACTGTGGTGCCCAGAACTGGACACAGTACTCCAGGTGAGGTCTGACCAGAGCAGAATACAGTGGCACTATTACTTCCCTTGATCTAGATGCTATACTCCTATTGATGCAGCCCAGAATTGCATTGGCTTTTTTAGCTGCCACGTCACACTGTTGGCTCATGTCAATTTTATGGTCAACCAAGACTCCTAGATCCTTTTCACGTGTACTGCTCTCAAGCCAGGTGTCACCCATCTTGTATTTGTGCCTCTCATTTTTTTTGCCCAGTCTTATTTCTTTTATACTACAGTACATTGATTATTGCTTTCATTTTATGGATCAGTGGTCTCGTTAAATAGTAAAATTCATGTTTTTAAAAGTCTGGAATGGATTAATTCATTTTGCATTATTTTCTATGGGAAAGCAAGCCTTGGTTTTGGAACACTTTGGTTTTGGAACAGACTCCCAGAACGGATTAAGTTTGAGAACCAAGGTACCACTGTGCAATACAATTTACATGCAACACTTGTTAAGAGTTACATGCAACTGTTTTGTTTTTTGTTTTTTGAAGTGTTAAGTAGATTAATGGCATGAGACACAATTTTAACTTGTATACAAACAGAAATTATCATGCTAAAAGCATAATTATTAAATAGATGGCTAATAGTTAAAAAGTAATTAAACTATAATGGAATTAAAACAATATAAAAACCAATCTATGGAAATACAGATCGTAGAGACAGCACAGCACGATTAAAAATGCTTTCCTTAAAAGCACACACACACACACACACACACACACACACACACACACAACCCAAATCAGTTCCCCACAGCCTGTTGGAATAAAACATTCTTCACCTGTCAGTGCAAGTTTGACAACAGGAAGCCATTCGGGCTTCTCTAGGGAGGGAGTTCCAAAGTCTGGGAGCCACCACCAAGAAGACCCTCTCTTGCATCTCCACGAAGCATGCTTGTGGGGTGACAGGACTGAGAGAAGGGCCTCCCTTGAAGATTTCAGAGGCCAAGCAGGTTCGGATGGAAGAATATGGGCCTTCAGACTGCATTGGGCTTTGAATATTCTTGCAGTTTATAAAACTCCCAGAAAATGATCTCCCGCTCTAAATGATCTACCTTATTCTGAGTCAGACCACTGGGTCATCTGACGTAGCATACCCTCCAACATTCCTCCAATGAAAATAGAGATGTCTAGAGATGTCACATATTATTATTATTATTATTATTATTATTATTATTATTATTATTATTATACCCTGCCCATCTGAGTGGGTTGCCCCAGCCACTCTGAGCGGCTTCCAACATATATAAAAAATATTATTTATTTATTTAAAAAAACTTCCCTATACAGAGCTGCCTTCTAAAGATTGTATAATTATTTATCCCCTTGGCTCGGGTATTTGTGTGTCACATAACTCCATACACTCCAACTTTTCTCTGATGAAAATAGGGACATCCTACCATACCCCAACATTTCTCCAACAAAAATCGTGATTTTCTAAGGAAAAGTAAGGCTTTCTGGGATCAAATCAGAAACCAGGATGGCTTCTGTAAATCTGGGACTGTCCCTGGAAAACAGGGACACTTGGGCTATATCTAGACATATCAAAGAAGTGTTTCAGTGAAATACGTTGTAAACTTCGTAAAGGGAAATCGCATGGACGAAATATGGGGCTCCACAGCGCTATCTGGTGTCACGGCATCATAACGCATTTAAAGCGCTTTATCTTTAAGAATGTAGCTGAGTCCTTGGAGGGTCTGGGCTTAGCAGTGGAACTGAGCCTGGGAACTACCACTGAGCAGTGCAGAAGAGCTCTGCCTTTCCTTGATGCAATGTGCTCAACGGCAGAAAAGGCGGATTATAACAAGCAGTATGTTACAACAGCTGTGAAGGCGGATGAAGGCAGATAAGAATCTACCAGTCGTCGTGACTACTCATGCTATCAGAACAGAGACTTACTGCGAAGACTGTGCATTGATCAGCGTGCATTGATCTACACACATAAAACAAATTCACGCATGGGCATCTTCCAAAAACCCATGCCAAACCCCCTAAAGTCCCATGGAGATTGGCAAATGGTAACAGGGGCAGGATTGTGAAATCTGGAAGCCCCTAGTCATGAACCAGCACATGGGCGGTGGATACAGATTCAATCATTCTGACTCAAGGAACGAGGCAGTTGAGCAGCTCAGCAGCTGTATCCATGACTGAGCAGCCCTTTTTAGGATCCACTCTGCTCACCCCGAAAAGGGGGAGGGGCTAGAAAAGGTGCCCTAAACATAGTCTGCCTCCCTTTCCCCCTGACTGGATTACTACGCCCAGTGGGGCCACCACCCATAGGTCGTAGAAGACAATTGAGCTTTGGAACATGGTGTGGTGATCACACAGGGTCCCTGGACATTTCACCGTCTATTGATCCCTGTGCCACCACTTTATTTCTCGCTGCCACCACCCAGGCCCTGCCTGGTACAATACTGAGTCCAGTCAGGGTTAAATTGGAACATAAACTTCTGTTTATTTATTGCAGTTTAACAAGCGTGCGGTTTCATAAACGGTATCGGTCAATTACAATCATGGGGTGCCTATCCAGACCTATAACTTCCGCTACCTGCTCTCACTCACTAAACCACCTCTCAGATATTGACTTGTCTTCCTAGCTCCTAACTGTTCCTGACTCAGCTTATTTCGCTACACTAACTCAACCTACCTACATACTCTATCCCAGTTCACTCCCACTCCACCCAACTCCCAACGAACTCTTCCCTTCGCCCCTCCCAGAGCTGGTTTTATAGTCCCTCTGACTCCACCCCCTCGGGTTCTGATTGGGTAACCTGTTTAACTATTTCACCTCCAGCACTCTCATATGTTGACGTCACACATGGAATCCACACCGTGATCAACCCCCACCCAGAAGCCAATGTCCCCACTGTGGAAGGACATTTGGATCCAGAACTGGCCTCCACAGTCACTTACGGACTCATTGTTAAAACAGCATTTATAGAAGACCATCTATGAGTGATCGCCAAAGAAGAAGAAGGAAACTGCTGAGCTCCAGACCTCCCATGCTGATTCATCCCGGCTCTTCACTGCAGGCAGGTTCCTCAGAACCAATGCCGAATTGTGGCAGATCCCGTTGACTGCTCTTCATTGCCGCAAAAACAGCTGAATAAATAAGGGGCGTGGGGAGAGAATATAATTCTACATAGGGGCTAAATGGGTTGTAACTCTTCCTAAATAGAATAATGCATCTTCATTGCCTTTCTTTCGGATCTGTTGGATGATTAAACTTCCAGCAGGACTAGTAAATCTAAAACACATCTTTCTCCTTTCTTTGTGAAACCTGGAAGCTTTGCACAATAGAAAGGCATAAAGCGTGTTCTCACTAAAAGAGAGCACGTGTTGCGGATGGGGCCGAACAAAACTCCACTTGGTTGCCAGGCAGTATTAGATTCAAGGGGCCTGGAGCAGATTGGAGGATGGTGTTACTGGGGTAAATTTGATGTTGCCAATTTAGGGGTGGGATCAGTGGTTATTTAAGCAAGGTCCACAGCTTTCTCTTTCTCTTTCGCTGTGGACATCGGATCACATGGAGCACTTGGACTGTCTGGAGGACAGTGATGCAAACTTCTCATTGTCTGGTTACATTTCTTTATTTCCCCCTTCTTTTAATCCTCTTTAGTCCCTTAAATAATTTAATTCCCCTTTTTCCTGTTCAATTTCCCACCCCACCCCTTACCCTGCCCTGTGGGAAGATTCTCCCTGTATCTGTGGCTTGCCTTTCTTTCGCAAAAAGGTTTCCCCCATTTCTCCTGTTGTAAATTGTGGGGCTAGTCAGGGCTGTTCCCAGCTTAGCTGGAATCACTTTCGTTTATAGCACCCCGAAGGTTGGCTTTATTTGAGTGTGTGCAGCGCTGTTGGCCAAATTTTAATCTAGCCTTGGGCGGGAGCACTATTTTGAGTTCCTTTAATATTGCTATGAGACTAAGATTCTCAAGAGCAGAGGCATGGAGCCCTATTCGGCCTGGGCATAACTTCCGAGCCTAAGTATGCTACAGGTAGCAGTTAATTGTTAAGTCTCTGACCTCTCTATAAGAATGTACCTGCTTGCAGGCTCAGTTGCTGCTAATGTATATCAGAGGGCGGCAGAGGCTCTCTGTGCCTCCAATGACTATGAGCACTCTGTATATGCTCTTGAACTATGCTGTTTCTGAACAAGTTTATTTTCTTTAAGTTTGTTTTGCCCTGATAGTGGCGACTGCCATTTTAGAGGCGAGCCATTGTGGTTTAGTGGCTAAAGTGTAGGACTAGGACCTGGGAGACAGGGTTCATATCCCCCTCTTAGCCATTGTTATAACAAAACAAAACAAACTGCTCCTTTTGGGCTATTCTGTTGCTGGGTAGTTCGGTCCATAAAAGAACTTTGGGTTTCTTGAAGGGGTGCTTCCCTCTAAAAGGGCAAGCAGGGGTACCTGAACAAGCTGTGGGCTGCTTCAACTCTGCTATTTCACTGGAAACATTTATGCCTGGCCTGGCAGGTGATCCTAGGGCTTTGCCCTAGAATTCGATGGCCTGGAAGCGTTTCCGGCCTGAATAGTGTCCCCATGTGGTCCAGGAAGCATTGGTTTCACCAGTTCCTTACATTGTTTAGTTTTTGCGGACTATGACTGGGCTTTTGCAAATGCCTCAAGAGCTTGCCTCTCCTGCAGGGGATGACTTGTGGACGCCCCAGGTGTCTTCTTCCAGAAGAAAGCATCTTCGAAGGCTGCAATCCAGGAGGAGGGCAAAGAGGAGCAGGGATCATGATTCAGACATCACCTTGGACCTCTACAGGGGTCAGGGTGAGGCTGTCCCGGGTCTTTAGGGATCATCCTGGATAACTCAGCTGGTCAGCGCATAGTGCCGGTAATGCCTAGGTTGCAGGATTGGTCCCTATATGGGACAGCTGCATGCTCCCCCATTGCTCTACCTGGACACTTAGGTCCAGTGTCGAGGGCCTTTTGGTGGTTCCCTCACTGCGAGGGATGTAACAGGCGCCACGTTTGCAATATGCAAGCGGGAGAAAGCACCTTTGTGTGCCCGCACTGCAGTTTGCTCTGTGCGTTACAGGGCACAGCGCTGCACGGGCTGCATTTGCATTGCATTGCGTGAGAGATTTGCATTTGCATTGCACAGAGGTTGTGCGCATTGCACAGAGGGTGTGAGTGCATTGCACAGAGGGTGTGTGTGCATTGCACAGAGTGTGTATGCATTGCACGGAGGGTGTAGTGGCATTTGCACAGAGTGTGTGTGGTTTGGTGGTTTTTTTTTGCATTGCACAGAGAGTGCATTGCACGGAGTGTGTAGTTGCATTGAACAGAGGGTGTGTGCAGTGCACGGAGTGTGTAGTTGCATTGCATGGAGGGTAGTTGCATTGCACAGAGTGGGTAGTTGCATTGCATGGAGGGTAGTTGCATTGCATGGAGTGCGTTTTTGCATTGCACGGAGTGCGTTTTTGCATTGCACGGAGTGTGTAGTTGCATTGAACGGAGTGTGTAGTTGCATTGCATGAAGTGTGTAGTTGCATTGCATGGAGTGTGTAGTTGCATTGCACAGAGTGGGTAGTTGCATTGCATGGAGGGTAGTTGCATTGCATGGAGTGCGTTTTTGCATTGCACGGAGTGTTTTTTTGCACTGAGTGTGTAGTTGCATTGAACGGAGTGTGTAGCTGCATCGCACGGAGTATAGTTGCATTGCATGGATTGTGTGAGCACCGCACGGAGTGTGTTTTTGCATTGCACAGTGTGTGTCTGAAAAGGAAGCTGGCACGGCGGCAGTTTTGTCGGGACTTTTTTAGCGGTTCTGGCCAGCGTCGGCCCTGTAAATTTTCGTATTATGATGGCAGCACAAGATGCCCCCTGCCCAAGCAGGGCTGGAAGCTGGCAAGCAATACCTCAATACTTTTTGCCCATATTCCCATTTTATTTAGGGATCCAGTTGGATATCATTGCTAAAACATACCACTTGCCTATGGAGAAGCTGTCTGCCTTGAAGGAAGTTATTTTGTAATACTTCCTCTGTAGCAAGTGATGCTTCATCAGATCCGATCTTGCTGGGTCACTTAATTAATCTTGCATGCAGAGTGGTTGCCCCAGGCCGCCCCTTCCCTTCCCACTAGGCCAGGCTGCCTGCGGCCTGAGGTCCCCTTACCTTTCTCATGCAATGGGATCTCATGCAATGGTTGCAATTCCTATATGTATGCAATAGTAGTTGGCCATGGCAGGATACTTGCACAGGGATTTTTCAGGTTCATGCTGATGCTGCTGGATCTTTGCCCTTTGGTTTTTTATTTCAGGGGCTGCTGGTGTGCAAAGCCATGGCCTCAAGCCCGGTATGGTGAGGCAATCATGTGACCTAACTTTTGAGTTTTCCCCATTGTAGTAGCAGTTCACATGTGGCCCGAGGAGTTCAGTGACCATCGGATCTGCTTTTGGTCTGATAACCAGGTAGTGGTGAGCGTCTTGGCTAAACAGTTCTCACGCTCCAGCAGAGTCTCCGCCCCTCCGCTCATGCTTTTGAGCTGCACCGCTTAAGGTTTACTATTGTGCTTTCTGCTCTCCTGATTACGGGATCCTCTAATGATGTCTCTGACACTCTATCCCATTTTCAGATGGAGCGCTTCAGATCCTGGGCTCCAGACTCAGCTATTGCCAGACTTTTCCAGACCACCTGTGGCATTTTGACAACAATTAGTAATTACAGAGAGCAGCAGCTTCCATTTCCCCTTCTGCTTTTAGCTCTTATGGGAAGGCCTGGATGGATTTCTTAGCCTTAAGCTGGCAGTCCTCGGCCATTCAGATGAACTGGCCCCCATCCTCTGAGCAGATCCTGCAGTATTTGGTCCACCTGCCGCAGATTGGGCGTCCTGTTATAACTATAAGAATTCAGTCCGCTGCAATGTCTGTTATACTGAAGCTTTATTTTTCAGAGACCCTTGCATAAAGTTTGTAATGTGCAGGGCCTTGGAAGGTTGGAATAGGCTCCAACCTCATAGGACAGTGGGCAGGAAGTCGGTCAATTTTACCTAGGCAGGATCTGCAACAAGTTAAAACTTGTCTGCTGGTAAAAGATCAAGGCGAGACTCCTTTCAGTATTCCATTGCATTTTGGGCACTGAGGGTTGGGGAAATGGTTGTTGGAGCCAGCACAGGGCTGAGAGTCTGGAGGCTTATTGCTTCAGGACTTTTCCTTATCTGCTTTGGAGCTTGTCATTAGAGTTGGGAACTCTAAAACAGAGTTAGTGGGCAGGAGTGCCACAATCAGGCTTCCCATTACAGATGAGGAGGGCCCTTGCACGGTTATGGATACCAGAAAAAATTGGCTTTTCATTCCCCTGGGGGCTGGCCCACTCCTAGTGCATGAAAATGGGTTCCCGTTAGCCAGGCATTAATGTGCTTACGCCGTGCACCAGTTATTACAGCCTGCGGCTTGCTTACCGCTGAACACTCCTCATTCCTTCCGAATAGGGCTGCTGCAAAGGCTGCACACTGGGGGCCTGTCAGTAGACAGGATTGTGAATACGGGTCATTGGAAGTCTGACGCTGACAAGGGTTATATCAGGAAGTGTCACAATGATGTCTGTGCTGATGCTTGTCTGTTATTTCCTTTTCTCATAGGAGCAGTGGTGCACATTTGGGCCACAGCATTGTACACTGGGCTGGCAAGCGCGCTGACAAGTCTGGACTGGGGCGCCATCTCAGTCTTCCTGCCCATGTGGACATATACTGGATGTCCAGATGGGGAATGCTTTGGGAGGAGGTCCTTCCTTTGGTGCGGTCGAGTGTGACCTGTGCAGGTCCTCCCGCAGGGCTGGTGGTACAGCTGGGCAAGAATGATTTGCTGTCTTCCTCCAGCATAAGTTTGCATTCCTGCATGCAAGAGGGCTTGGATTGAGTTGATGGCAGCTCTCCCTGGACTCAAAATAATTTAAGGCATTTGGTTCAAGGTGGTCTGGAGGGGGGGTTGGAGCACCTGTCCCCTCCAATGCGCAAAGATATTCCATTAAAGGAAACCAAGGATTTGCCATGCTTTGTCAACCCCTTTCGAGGGGTAGGGCCACGCAAGAGTCCCTGGGAGCATTTGGGGTGAGCTTGAGTCTGATCCTGGTTCATTGCTCCCCCACGCTGTTTACTTGTACTGACGATATGGTGGGGCCCAGTCGTCAGTGCTGCCCTGCTGAGGTCAGGTGCAGCTAGTCGGGAACCAATGCCTAGACAAACTACCACCGAGCAGGCCAGAAAGCATGTTAATATGGCGGTGGAAAATAAAATAAATAAAGTAAATCAAATAAAATAAAATAACATATAAAATAAAATAACAAATAAAATAAAATAGGTCCTTGCTTTAGGTGGTTCTGTGATATTGCACCCTGCTATTTTCTTCAAGACTGTTCCCCTCTTTGGGGCAGATGGGGGGTGCATCTTTCCCCTATGGGGAACGACACCTGGCGGGATGCGATTGCCTTGGGATTCATTGCTCCCCCACAATGTTGCTGGTACTGACGATATGGTGGGGCCCAGTCGTCAGTGCTGCCCTGCTGAGGTCAGGTGCAGCTAATCAGGAACCAGTGCCTAGACAAACTACCACCAAAGAGGCCGGGAAGCATGTTAATAAGGAAGTGTAATATAAAATAAAATAAAATAAAATAAAATAATAATTAAAATAATAAAGTAAAATAGGCTTTGCTTCAGGTGGTTCCATGATTTTGCACCCTGTGATTACCTTCAAGGCTGCTGCCAGCTTTAGGGTGAATATTTCCCCTATAGGGAACGACACCTGGTTGGCTATGGTTGCTTTGGGATTGAAGGATGGGTTGCATTTGTGAGTGGTTTGGCGGTGAGCTAAGGCTCTGTGGCGGTTAGGCATTGGTTAAATTGGTTGGTGGAGGGGTATGGATTGGCTGTGCCTGCCCCTCCAATGCTGCTGCTGCTGGGAATTCCGTTAAAGGAATTCTGGGGCTTACCATCCCTTCGTCCAAACCCTTGGAGCAGGGTGCGGGCCGTGTAAGTTCCCAAGGAACAAGCAGGGAATAGCTGAGGGTCTGTGTCGCAGTCCCAGCTGTCCCTGGTCTTGTTCCTCCACACGCTGACTCACGGGAGTCAGCGCTGTCCCCAAGGCGGGGGGGACAGATAGTCATAACCAATGCCTAAGCAACCACTCTCAATTTGTATGAAAATAAAGTTGTGGCCAAAAGTATGCCAAAAACCTTAAACAAAAATTATGTGTGATGTGTGAGTTATTGGGGTAGGGGTTTTGGGGGACCTCAGCACGCAAAGCGTGTTCTCACTAAAAGAGAGCACGTGTTGCGGATGGGGCCGAACAAAACTCCACTTGGTTGCCAGGCAGTATTAGATTCAAGGGGCCTGGAGCAGATTGGAGGATGGTGTTACTGGGGTAAATTTGATGTTGCCAATTTAGGGGTGGGATCAGTGGTTATTTAAGCAAGGTCCACAGCTTTCTCTTTCTCTTTCGCTGTGGACATCGGATCTCCCGCCCGCCCTCCCTTGCTTGGGCTTGCGCCTTGACCTTGCTCTGCCTGTCATGGGGTCGTTCGCCTTGGTGCGGGGGCCCAGTAGGAATTTTTCCAATTGGCTGATTAGTGTGTGCCTTTTGGGTTTTGCCTACTGCTTAGCAAATCGTCACAACTTGTAAGGTTGGCGGTTAGGCATTGGTTAAATTGGTTGGTGGAGGGGTATGGATTGGCTGTGCCTGCCCCTCCAATGCTGCTGCTGCTGGGAATTCCGTTAAAGGAATTCTGGGGCTTACCATCCCTTCGTCCAAACCCTTGGAGCAGGGTGCGGGCCGTGTAAGTTCCCAAGGAACAAGCAGGGAATAGCTGAGGGTCTGTGTCGCAGTCCCAGCTGTCCCTGGTCTTGTTCCTCCACACGCTGACTCACGGGAGTCAGCGCTGTCCCCAAGGCGGGGGGGACAGATAGTCATAACCAATGCCTAAGCAACCACTCTCAATTTGTATGAAAATAAAGTTGTGGCCAAAAGTATGCCAAAAACCTTAAACAAAAATTATGTGTGATGTGTGAGTTATTGGGGTAGGGGTTTTGGGGGACCTCAGCACGCAAATAAGTTAAATTATTTCTGTTTGAAGCAAGAAATTATGTTACCTCGAGGGGAGGGGGGTGGGAGCCTACAGGAAAAAGAACTTGCCAGCAATAAATCTCATTGAAAGAAGCCGGCACTGTCAAGTTAGAAGAAAAGACAATTCTGTTCATGCCAGTCGGAAATCAAGGCGTTTTTAAAATGTAATTATTGCACGTGCCACTCCATCCTGATCAACCGACTTGCTCAAATGAGCTTTATTTGATATTAATCAAATTTGCCTCCTCTAAATTTAATGATCACATCCTGCTGAGCAAATCAGATGTCATTCAGATTTGCTCGGAAGATGGATACATGTCTTTTTGAGTTATGATTAACGCACAGAGCAGAAAGGAGTTTCTCCCTGAAATTAAAATATATATATAATTGTGATGACTTAAAATGGGTTATTAGAATGCAAGACAGCTCGCATCAATAAAACAATGGTACCACCTAGATTCCTGTGGGTCTTTATTTAGAAAATATGTCACTGTTTTTTGAAAGTAAACCATAGTGGTTTGGTGGTTGCTAGATCTGATTTTGTAATGCACCACAATTTGCTTGCTTGCTTGTTTATTTAAAATATTTCTAGATCTCGCTTTCATAAAAATACAGCAGGGCACTTTGAAACACACAAACAAAACTAAGAGAAAATGTTTTCTTTTTTTAAACCCCCAATAAGCACTGGTTGAGAAAAAGGAATGCATATTTCAAAGGCTTGTCTGAATCACACATTTTTCAGAAGATGTCTAAAAGAAAGGAGGAATGATTCCTGCTCAACCTCTAGCACAGGGAGTTCCACAGGGCAGGGCCTGCCACATTAAAATACTAAAAGGTTGTCAAAGTATTCCACACTGGGGTACAAAGAACCACAAAACAAGGCTTGGGATCCTGGAATTGCAGCATGTACTGTATTTCAGAAGCAACAGCCAACCCAGCCCCACTTAATTACTGTATTTTTCGCCCTATAAGATGCACTTTTTCCCCTCCAAAAATGAAGGGGGAAAGTGTGTGCGTCTTATGGGGCGAATGCAGGCTTTTGCTGAAGCCTGTAGAGTGAGGGGGGTCGGTACGCACCGACCCCTCTCGCTCTCCAGGCTTCAGGAAGTTATCCGCTAGCTGTGGGAGACCCAGCTCTCCCAGGGCTAGCAGAGAGCTTGCCTGCACCCAGAAGCTTGGGGCGCGCTGAGCTCCGCACGCCCCAAACTTCGGGATTAGCGCAGTGCTCCGCTAGCCGTGGGAGAGCCGCGCGGCTCTCCCAGGGCTAGCGGACTGCTTGCCGGCACCCAGAAGCTTGGGGCGCGCTGAACTCTGCACGCCCCAAGCTTTGGGATTAGCGCAGCGCACCTGGGGGGAAATAAAAAAATTTTTCCCTTTATTTCCCCCCAAAAAAACTAGGTGTGTCCTATGGGCCGGTGCGTCTTATGGGGCGACAAATACGGTACTAAAACAGAATTCCCAAACACTGATTTTGCTCTGTAAGTTGGACATGTAGCCAATTCCACTATGGAAGAGCAATGGGTGGACATGCCAATTTCAGTTTCTCTTCCTTTTTCATTTTGCCGTCTTAAATTCAGTTCTCCACATTTCTGCAGCAATTTGCATATTATTTTTTTTAAAAAAATCCTCATTAAAATTCACCAGCATTTTGGGTAGAATTTCTCCTAATGCACCCCCCCCCCATTTTCAACCCGTGTACACATTTTCATAAATAAATTCCCCCTGATATAATCTATCTCTGCCAGCTATGGTTGTGAATATATTCATTTTGAAGCACACTTTCCTCTAATGTATGCATTGATGGGGGGGTCTACAGTGTGAAATTCAGAGAAGTGTGAATTTCAAAGAACGGCTGTGCTTTCGAGCTCGTTCTGTTTCAGAAAGTGAAAATTTGATAAATTCACCTTTGACTGTCAACTGAAGAAAGTTTCTCACCCATCTCTAGTAGGCAGTATCAACATCTTGGGCTCTGTTGCCAAGAAGGCCCTTCCTTTCTTGAATTCCTATCAAAACAACCCAGCTATCTTCCACTAGTCTTACTTCAATGTCTCCTTCGCCGAGGAAAAACAGAGGCCCAAATAATTTTTTTCTTGTAGTCGAAGGAGAGCAACGCAAAAGACTTGGTTTTTGACAGGGCCTTGTCAAAATTTGAGGGGGACCTTGTCCATCGTTCCGAGTCCGCACTAATAAAATTTGGCTCATTAGCTCGACTGTCTGAAAGGTGACGATGAGCGGGTTTGACGTTAATGTCCTGCCTTTCTTGTCCTTGCCTCAAAGCGGTCTCTGGCCCCTTCAGAACCCAGCCGAGTAGAGAATCATCAAGGGAGAGAGATACTCAAGCTAATCAGTCTGTCAGCTTGCATTGTTTTGGTGCCTGCCCAAATGAAAAGCGAGCCAGACATGTACTAGAACAAGGGAGACATGCTTTCCCCTGTAATAAAGATGCAATCCAATAAGAATCTACTGAATGTCATCTCCTCTTGTGGTCAGAGTGACATCTCTATTCTGCACACTTTTAATCCAGCAGAAAATGTCAAGCTGGTGCTAATTCAAAAAAGGCCCTGGAGGTGAGACTGTTTCTGACAGCCTCTCGCAGCCAAGCGAGTAAAGAAAGCAAACTCCCTTCTCTACGTTGCTTCCTTGGAACAGCAAGCGTGCCAAGGAGAGAGAGAGAGAGAGAGAGAGAGAGAGAGGTGTTTAGGGAAGTTTTTAATGTTTAATGCTGTATTGTGTTTTTAATATTCGGTTTGGAGCCGCCCAGAGTGGCTGGAGACTGGGGAAACCCAGCCAGATGGGCAGGGTATAAATAATAAATTATTATCAAGAGAGAGAGAGAGAGAGATTGCTTTTTTCTATAAAAATATTTTGGGGTGCCCTCATTTTCCTACTCATATTGAAATATTGCCC
Organism: Podarcis vaucheri; assembly: GCF_965113315.1. Taxonomy (NCBI): domain Eukaryota; kingdom Metazoa; phylum Chordata; class Lepidosauria; order Squamata; family Lacertidae; genus Podarcis; species Podarcis vaucheri. The sequence goes on from NC_138762.1 coordinate 12,886,122, forward strand.
CTCAATGAGGCCAAACTTAGATTCACAAAATCTTTAGGGGTATGCATCCCCCTGCATCCCCCCAGAACAAAAGCACTGGATAGATAGATAGATATAGATAGATGATAGATAGATATAGATATAGATATAGATATAGATATAGATATAGATATAGATATAGATATAGATATAGATATAGATATAGATGATATAGATATAGATATAGATATAGATATAGATATAGATATAGATATAGATATAGATATAGATATAGATATAGATAGATAATAGATAGATAGATGATAGATAGATAATAGATAGATAGATAGATGTATCTATCTATCTGTATATATACGCTTTTATTCTTCTTTGCATTTGTGCAAAACCTTTGAGAGTTGTGCATATATTATCCCAGTAATAGCAGAGGGTGTGACACAATATATGTCTATACCTAACATCATATTTAAACAAAACGAATTAAAACAGTATAGAAGAGTATAGAAATAAAAAAGATCTAATACAGATTCTCATAACATCAGTTATTGTCTACTCATGTCACTGCTGTATTTCTGGTTTGGTTGCTTCTCTTTTCGAATGTTGTTTGGGTTTTTTTGTTTAATTTTCAGTTATAGTTTAAAAAATGCAGTTGTATTAGGCATCTGTGTATATAACTATAGGGGCACCACACCTATTTAGAAGCATAGCGGCTCTGAGAGTGGAGGTAGTTCCTTGACCTTCCTATATTGAGCTGGGATGATCTGAACAGAGCTCATATCTGTTCTTAGAATCATAGAGTTGGAAGAGACCACAAGGGCCATCGAGTCCAACCCCCTGCCAAGCAGGAAACACCATCAGAGCACTCCTGACATATGGTTGTCAAGCCTCTGCTTAAAGACCTCCAAAGTAGGAGACTCCACCACACTCCTTGGCAGCAAATTCCACTGTCGAACAGCTCTTACTGTCAGGAAGTTCTTCCTAATGTTTAGGTGGAATCTTCTTTCTTGTAGTTTGGATCCATTGCTCCGTGTCCGCTTCTCCGGAGCAGCAGAAAACAACCTTTCTCCCTCCTCTATGTGACATCCTTTTATATATTTGAACATGGCTATCATATCACGCTTGAGCAACCTTGCTTTATCAGAGTTCCCAACTGGGCAGAGCAGTGTTCTTCAATCTCACATCGCCATATGTTGTCGGATTACAACTCCCATCATCCGTGACTAGCGACTCAGCTGACTGTGGACGATGGGAGTTGTAGTCTAACAACCTTTGCGCACCCAAGGTTGAGAAGCACTGGTGGTCTACTTGCGTTCAAGCACACTGAATTTAAGGGTGGAAGAAATGAGCATTTTTGGAGGGGGACGACGACTCGGGATTCCCCCATCTCTAGCTGTGGTTGGAAGAAGTGGCCTTTGAAAGTCAGAGCACATGCAGAAACGTATCCCATGGTGCTTTGCATCTCACCTTCGTGCAAGTCCCTGCAAGATCCTTAAGGGGAAAACTTTCCTTACCGCCTCCGTTCCTCAGAAGGAGAAGGGATGAAGCAAGTGCTGGAAATAATTGTGTATGCTAATTCAGCGCACTTAATTAGCATAATTAGTACAGCGATTTGCATAGAATGGAAATCACGCTGCTCAAGATTGTGGGAAGGGAGGCGGAGGGTTTAGTGACACTGTGCAGCTCCTGTTGCTGTGCCACATGCAACACAACAGCCTAGGAGCTCGTTGTAATAACTTACCTAAATGTAATTTGCTATCATACCCCCCTCTATTAGAATGTGCAGAACTTGCAACTTTAGTAAAGGGAAAAAAACCCAATTATATTTCTCAGGGATTCATTCCATATAACATTAACCGTTATGACGAGCTATTTTGGTGGGAACGTGGCTGCCGTATATGTCTTTGGGCTTCTGGGACTCAAGTTAACATTCTGTTACAATAAAGCATCGCTGGATTTTATTTCCCTTTAAAGCTTCAAAGTCCTCACATTAAACTCCACTTGAAGAAGTCGCCGTTTCTGAAGAAAGCTCCATCGTTGAGCAAAATCAGCACAACTTCCAAAGGAATTTGCTTGAGTTTGCATGTTGTGGAGGGTGAATTTGCATCTACTGGGGCTTTACATGGGCACCAAGATTCACCTTGTATTTGCACCTGGACATTTTTTGAAATGCTGATTTGTTTCCAAGTCACTCTGTGCTCTCTCTGCTTTGATTTGCATTGACCTGAGCCTATCTGCATAAAATGAAGGTCTGCGTGCCCCATTCAGTACAATGGGAAATCTAAAAACAGCTAACATTTCCCCCTTTTGTCCAAAGTGGATGAAATTTGCAGGCAGAAGAGTCCCTTCTAGGCGAGTTAAGCCTGTCGAACTGCAGAGAAATAGGTTCAGGGGCCTTTTCATTTTAGCACCCATCCTGTTCTCCTGACTGCAATCTACATAGCTTCATCCTTATTTCAAACATTGTGATGTATCAGTATATTGCGATGTTTAGCTGGTGACATAGGTTGATGTTGAAAACCAGATATCGCCCAGCCCTACTCCAAGTCACCTGAGTTTCCAGTGTCAAATCCAGGATCCCTATCCTTGTTGTCTTGTTCCCTGGCCAGGAAGGGACATCATATTTTGGTGGAAAGGAGCTGCAGGACTGGATCACACCCGTGCACCTGGTTCTGAGTGGCAAGCGTTTTCAGTGTGGCATGGAAGGAAGCCACTGGAAACATGACACCCTCTCTGCAAAGGCGAAATGTGAATCGCACCTCCTAGTTGATAGCGTTCTTGCCTTCTTCATCTATTCCTCTGCAGCTAGAACTGAACTTCTTTGAGAGTTTAAAACTTTCCCTCTTTGTTCCCCAAGCTACATTACTTAGTGTAACCTTATACTCCCATAACCTACATAAGTTTCCCCCCTCTAGTGTATTTTCAGATTGCAACTCTATTCCCTCCTCAAATTCAAATTCTGTAATATATTTTGGTTTTGGTTTTTTAGGTCTACCATGTGTGAATGTGTGTGTTTATCTCATGAGAAAGCTAATCAGATTCCTTTGATACCCTCCAGTAAGGATTTAAGAGTTTTACCATGTAGAAAACTATTACAGCAAATAATTAATTATCCCCACTCTTTATTATAACACATATCCCCAGATATTTTAAGCTTTGCTTTGAGGGCTTTCATTTCAGGTTTTTTATAATAAAAAAATCTGTGTCAATAATACTATTCTGGAGGCAACAGATTTAAGCTGCAATACAGATTTAGGCATAATGTTACAGAAGAATTCTTCTAAGTATAATAACGGTTTAGCAACTGAACAAATGGTCCAGTTGAGAATTGCATCCCCCAACACGAGCTTCTGTTGCACCACAGAATTTAAATCCGTTCCAGGATTTAAGCCCAAAGGGTACAATCCAACAAAAAGTTAGATGTTGCTGGTATTTGTTTATTATTTAAAGAATTTTGATGGCATTTGTCAGCCTCCAAAGGCTCCCAGAACAGCTTTGAGCAATAAGGAAGCTCTTCTCCTCATGATAACAATCTAAAATACACCACATGAAAAGTTAAGGAGTAGGAGGGAAGAGGAAGAAAGCAGACACCAGCAACAATTCTTAGTTGCAAGGTTATTGCAAGTCTTCTTTCAAGCAGTGATGTCGGCTCCTTGTAGCTGATCCTTCTCTGGTTGATGCACAGTGGTACCTCAGGTTACATATGCTTCAGGTTACATACGCTTCAGGTTACAGACTCCGCTAACCCAGAAATAGTACCTCGGGTTAAGAACTTTGCTTCGGGATGAGAACAGAAATCGTGCTCCAGCGGCGCGGCAGCAGCAGGAGGCTGTTGGGATTCGCAGGATACTGGATAAGTCTGCAGGCTTCAATAGGATGATGCAATACTCTGCTGGGTCAGAGTGACTCAGCAGGAGTGTGATTAGTGTAATTGGCTATCACCTGTTTTAAAAAGGAAAGCCTGTTTAACAGGGGGTGTGGTGGTTGTGCTGTAGTGTGGTGGTGCTGTGGTGGAGAGTATTCGTTTGTAAGTACTCTGTATGGACTGTTTCTTTTGTATATAGCCTGTATATAGCTCACATTAAAAAAGGACTGCACAGAAAAAACCTGGAACTCTTAGTGTTTTGCTGAAAACGCCACGTGGAATACGCGACAGGGTTATGGGCCCAGCACGCTTCCGCTGCGCAAGAGTACAGGTGGCAGTTATCTAGCCGTGGGTGCTGGAGAGGTGAGCTACAGGGATGGAGCAGTCCAGAACTGGTGTGTTGCTGGAGAAGCTGACGGCCACGAACTACAGCATCTGGTCGGTCCGCATGCAACACTTCCTCAAGCGTGAGGGCCTGTGGAAAGTGGTGGAAGAGCCACCGCAGCCCCCTGAGGAGGATGAGGACGACGACGATGAAAAGCTGGCACTAGCAGAGGCCCAGCTTGAAAAGGATGAGAAAGCTTTGGCTACGATCATCCTTGGAGTGGACGACAGCCAGCTAGTCTACGTAGCTGATAAGGTGACGGCAAGTGAGGCGTGGAATGCGCTCAAGGCTGTCCATGTGCGAGAGACAGCTGGCTCACTGATAACATTGACCAGGAGACTGTACCGGTGTCGGAAGAAACCGGGGGACTCCCTGGTAAACCACCTAAAATTCCTAACAGGCTGGTTCCAGGAGCTAGCCTTAAGAGGGAGGCCTGTGGGGGAAGAGGACAAAGTCTTTATAGTCCTGAGTTCCCTTGATGACAGCTATGATATGCTGGTCAACTTCCTCGAGTCTGTAGAGACTGATAAGCTGACTCTGGAATACGTGACCGGAAGGTTGTATGCAGAGGAGGACAGGCGTGCAGAGCGAAAGATGACCTCAGCCCAGCTGTTGGAGCATCCCAGAGGGAACAACAGCCGGGAAGAGCAGAGGTGTCGGGAGCCGGAGAAACAGCCAGGAGGAGCTGCTGCAGACCAGCCGGTGGTCAACAAAGTAAAAAGGTGTTTTTGCTGCAAGTCCAGTGGACATCTGCTGCGGGACTGCCCGAGAAAGCAACAAAAACAGCGGAAGCACAAGGGGCAGCAGAGGGAGTCTACTGCTTGGGTGTCTGCAGATGGTCAAGAAAATGAGGAGCTGTGGGTTCTGGACAGTGGAGCTTCTCAAACCTTTTGTAAAAGAAAAGGATTGCTAACTGATGCTAGGGCTTCAAACAAAAAACATGTAAGTCTTGCTACGGGCCAGAAAGCTAATGTGGTTTGTGAGGGGGAGGTTGTGTTCCCACAGCTGGGACACACATTCAGGAATGTGTTGTGTGTGCCTAGTTTGCAAAACAATCTCCTGAGCATTCCTGATTTGGCAAAAGCAGGCTTTGAAGTAAATTTTGTGGGAGACCAGTGCCAGATAAAGCAAAATGGTGCAGTGGTGGCAAATGCTAACCTTAGAACTAATATGTATGTACTGCAGTGTGAATCTAAGGTTGCAAATGTGCAAAATGTCCCGACCCATGATATGTGTATTCATCTCCTGCGCAGGCGTCTGGCTCATACTAGCTATAAGGTGCTAAACAAAACATTGGAGTTGTGTGGGGGGATGAAAAACATAAAAAGTTGTGATAATTACTTGGACTGTAATATTTGCAAAGAGGTTAAAAGCAGGGCTTGCCCAGTAGCAAGAGCAAGCCAGAGAGAAACCAAAAAACCACTGGAGTTGATCCATGCTGATGTAACTGGTCCTTTTCCACCTAGTGTCTCCCACAACAAGTATTGTTTGATCCTAGTGGATGATTTTTCTAGATTTGGCTGGGTCTATCCATTAAAGCAAAAGTCTAATGTTGCCCAAACTTTGAAGTTCTGGGTAAGAAGGGTAGAAAGGCAACTTGGTGAAAAGGTGTCCTCTATTCAATCAGACAGGGGAGGGGAGTTTATGGCAAGCTCCCTAAGAAACTGGTTGCGTACCCAAGGGATTAAACATAGGCTTACCAATGTGGCCACGCCTCAGGAGAACGGAGTAGCAGAGCGTAGGGGAGGTGTCTTGCAGACACAAATGAAAGCATTGTTAGCAGATGCAAATCTTCCAATTAAGTACTGGGCTGAAAGTATTAAGACTGCGAACTATATTGGGAATCGCTTGTGGTCAAGGGTACTAGATGACATACCCTATAAAATTCTCTATAACAAAAGTCCCAGTTTGCAACATTTAAGAATCTTTGGGACAAAGGCATGGGTTGACATACCTGTGAAAAACCGAAGAAAAGGTGGGAAAAGGGCACAGCAGTTGCTATTTCTTGGGTATGAAAGTGGTACAAAAGCCTACAGGTTTGAAGATGATAAAAACCTTTTGAGTTATAGTTGATCAGCCAACTTTAATGAGCAAAGAAATTGGCCCAAGGTACATGCAAACCTGCTGCCAGAAAAAGTTTTACTGCCGAGCATACCTGATAAGGCAGCTGAAACAAAGCTAAGAATTGGCAGCTCTCCCAGAGAAACTGAAAGGGAGGAAGTAAAGGTTGAGCATTTTTCTCCAGCTGCTAGCATGGAGCAGGGGAGAGAAGAAAGTGCAACAGGGACAGGAGGAGGTAGATCTCCAGAGTCAATCCACCCCAAAAGCAGTCCTGAAGGTAGCCCAGGGGGTGAGATTAATGAACCAAGGAGGTCTGCAAGAAGTAATAAAGGTCAACCTCCAGACCGTTATGGGTTCCCAGCCACCATAAACCAGGTTTGTATAACTGAGCCAGAAAACTTTGAAGAAGTGCAAGAGTTACCTACTCTAGAGAAAGAGGCGTGGTTAAAAGCAATGCAGGCAGAGTATAACTCTCTGCTAAACAACAATGTGTTTGTACCCACAGAATTGCCTGAAGGTAAAAAGCCCATAAGCTGTAAGTGGGTTTTTAAAGTGAAAAAGCTGGCTGATGGTAGTTGTCAGAGGAAAGCCAGGTTGGTTGCACGGGGCTTTACACAGAGGAAAATGATACATTATGATGAAGTGTTTGCCCCAACAGCAAAGGCTGAAACAGTAAAATCAGTTTTAGCAATGGCAAGTCTGAGAGGGTTAAAAGTTAATCATTTTGATGTTGCCTCAGCATATTTAAATGCTCCTATTGACGCCGAGGTATATTTACAGCAAATACCAGGTTATGAGCTAGAAAAAGACAGCATGGTGTTAAAGCTGCAAAGGGCACTATACGGTTTACACCAAAGTGCACGTCTATGGCATGAATGCATAGACACAACTTTGAAAAAGATGGGATTCAAACAAAGCCTGGCTGATTCCTGTTTATATTCAGCAATGGTGCAAGGAAGTGCTTGTTATTTACTTTTGTATGTTGATGATATTTGTCTAATAACAACTGCACAAAAGCAAGTGTCTTGGTTTATAAACAGCCTAGGTAACAAATACAAACTGAAGTATTTGGGAGAGATTCAGAATTACTTAGGAGTAGAGGTTCAGAGAAATGAAGAGGGTGTTTATTCTCTGAGTCAGAAGGAAAAAATTGAAAAGTTACTGAAGACATATGGAATGGAGAGGGCAAATGAGGTTGACACTCCCATAACTACCCAGTACAAAAATGAACCAGAAGGGCAAAAATGTGAGAATGCAACAGCGTTTCATTCTCTGTTGGGTTCTCTGTTATATTTAAGTTGTTGGACAAGACCCGACATAACATTGGCAGTGCACATGTTAAGCCAAAGAAGTGCAGACCCAGCTCAGAGAGATTGGGTAGCACTTAAAAGAATCCTAAGGTATCTGAAAGGCACAAAAGATTACAAACTGGTGCTGGATACAGGACATGATCAGCAAGTGTATGCATACACTGATGCCAGCTGGGGAGACAGAGAAAATGGAAAGTCTACCACTGGCTATGCCATATATATTGGAAATGCCCTGGTTCAGTGGAAATCCCAGAAACAAACATTTGTTGCCACAAGTACTTGTGAAGCAGAGTACTCAGCCATAAGCGAATGTGTATCACAAATAGAGTGGTTTGCTTGCCTAACAAAAGAGCTTGGAATACCTTCTGAAATGCCAATCACTGTGCTAAGTGACAACATGGCTGCACAACAGCTTGCCAACCAACAGAACTTTAAGAGCAAGAGTAAACATATTGTGATAAGATACGGAAATGTGAAAAATGCTTTGGAAAGAAATGTGTTAAAGGTACAGCACTGTAACACAAAATGTAATGTGGCAGATTTGTATACAAAATGTTTGGATGCTCCTAAATTTTGAGACTTAAGAGAATTACTGGGTCTCAAGCCTTTGACTTAAGGAGGAGTGTTGGGATTCGCAGGATACTGGATAAGTCTGCAGGCTTCAACAGGATGATGCAATACTCTGCTGGGTCAGAGTGACTCAGCAGGAGTGTGATTACTGTAATTGGCTATCACCTGTTTTAAAAAGGAAAGCCTGTTTAACAGGGGGTGTGGTGGTTGTGCTGTAGTGTGGTGGTGCTGTGGTGGAGAGTATTCGTTTGTAAGTACTCTGTATGGACTGTTTCTTTTGTATATAGCCTGTATATAGCTCACATTAAAAAAGGACTGCACAGAAAAAACCTGGAACTCTTAGTATTTTGCTGAAAACGCCGCGTGGAATACGCGACAGAGGCCCCATTAGCTAAAGTGGTGCTTCAGGTTAAGAACAGTTTCAGGTTAAGAACGGACCTCTGGAACGAATTAAGTACGTAACCAGAGGTACCACTGTATAGGGTCAGGTTGTGTCCGGCCATTATGTTCTTCCTTATAGGCAGGGGGAGTAGACTCCCAGTAGCCTTTGCCTCATGGCAGGAATGGTGGTGGGGATAGACCCAGGCAGCATGTCTCCACACTGCCGCCTGGGATTCCACCCCCTGCAGGAACTGAATCCTCAAATATGGCTCATATCACCATTCAAAAGTGGCCACCATAGAAGTCCTATCTACTTGCTCCCCTTTTATATTATTTTATTGCATATGCTTGCACTCATGCCTTTTATATATATTTTTATTTAAATTTTATTAACATATAAAACACATACATAAACATTTACACAACACACATATACAACACACTACCTTATTTTCATAACATAAAACATACCTACATTGCTCTATATAATACCTACCTATACTGTACATATTAACACACCTACACATAGAATCATAGAATCATAGAGTTGGAAGAGACCACAAGGGCCATCGATGGTGTTTCCTGCTTGGCAGGGGGTTGGACTCGATGGCCCTTGTGGTCTCTTCCAACTCTATGATTCTATGATTCTATGAGTCCAACCCCCTGCCAAGCAGGAAACACCATCAGAGCACTCCTGACATATGGTTGTCAAGCCTCTGCTTAAAGACCTCCAAAAAAGGAGACTCCACCACACTCCTTGGCAGCAAATTCCACTGCCGAACAGCTCTTACTGGCAGGAAGTTCTTCCGAATGTTTAGGTGGAATCTTCTTTCTTGTAGTTTGGATCCATTGCTCCGTGTCCACTTCTCTGGAGCAGCAGAAATAACCCTTTCCCCTCCTCTATGTGACATCCTTTTATATATTTGAACATGGCTATCATATCACCACTTAACCTCCTCTTCTCCAGGCTAAACATGCCCAGCTTAGCCATTCCTCATAAGGCATCGTTTCCAGGCCTTTGACCATTTTGGTTGCCCTCCTCTGGACATGTTCCAGTTTGTCAGTGTCCTTCTTGAACTGTGGTGCCCAGAACTGGACACAGTACTCCAGGTGAGGTCTGACCAGAGCAGAATACAGTGGCACTATTACTTCCCTTGATCTAGATGCTATACTCCTATTGATGCAGCCCAGAATTGCATTGGCCAGGTGTCACCCATCTTGTATTTGTGCCTCTCATTTTTTTTGCCCAAGTGCAATACACCTACCGCACATGTACACCCACCAAGTGAATTGACTTCCAGCCATTCTTGTTACACTACTTTATTTTTCCAACTAGCTTAAACACATTTCATTATTTCTTTAATCTCTTCTTCTATCTTGACTTTACCCTCCTTTCACTCTAATCATTTTCTGGATTCACTCAATATCTGTCAGAAATTCTACTTTTTCCACATAAATTTTGATGTATTCCTTAATGATAGCCCACTCCTTATTCACTTTTTGTACCATATCTCACCTTATCCTCCCTGTTGGTCTGGCAATATGGAAGTATTCCATCATTTAGATAACCAGTCTGTTTTAGTTGGGACGCTGCTGCTTTTCGCATTTTTGGCAATCAATAACCTTGCCGCTGTAGTTGCAAACATAAATACTGGACCAATATTTATGCTTGCACTCATGTCTTAGTGATGCCTACGGTTTGGTCATGTCCACAGAATGGAAGATGGCAGGATCCCGAAGGATGTACTCTATGGGGAGCTGGCTTCTGGCACCAGGCCCATTGGAAGACCAACAAAGATGTCTACAAACATGACATGAAGGCTGGCAAGACCAACCCTGTCATGTGGGAATCCCTTGCAGAGAACCACAGTGCCTGGAGACCAACAGTCAGATTGTGTACCCAGATCAGGGACCAGAAGAGGAATGCCTGCTGAGGGGAGCTCAAGAGAGAAGAAACATGATGCTTCATCTGCAGCAGCACAACCAGATGCCTTCATCTGCCCCAGCTGCAACAAAACATGTCTCTCCCGTATCAGTCTCTACAGCCACAGCAGGCGCTGTAAGCCTCCAATGGTTTGACTTCACCCCAAAATACACACTCTTCCATTGTTTCCCAAGACAGAAAAATGCCAACCGTTGCCTATGAAGGGAGAGGGAGACTTCAGGCCCAGGGGCCAAAGGCCTCTCTATGTGGCCCTCAGAATTCTCTGCAGGCTATACTCGTCACCACAGCCCCTCTCCCCAGGCCACACCCCTCGCCATCTTTAAGGGGTATAATTGTACAGTAGTACCTCAGGTTAAGTACAGTGGTGCCCCGCAAGACGAATGCCTCGCAAGACGGAAAACCCGCTAGACAAAAGGGTTTTCCGTTTTGGAGGTGCTTCGCAAAACAAATTTCCTATGGGCTTGCTTCGCAAGACGAAAATGTCTTGCGAGTTCCTGCGGTTTTTTCCCCCTTCCCCCCCCTTTTCTAAGCCGCTAAGCCACTTATCAGCTGATCCGATAAGCTGATAAGCCGCTAAAAGCTGCTAAAAGCCACTAATAGCGCTAATAGCGCTAATCCTCTAATCCGTCAATGGGCTTGCTTCGCAAGACAAAAAAACCACTAGACGAAGAGAATCACAGAACGGATTCTTTTCGTCTTGCGAGGCACCACTTACTTAATTCGTTCTGGAGGTCCGTTCTTAACCTGAAACTGTTCTCAACCTGAAGCACCACTTTGGCTAATGGGGCCTCCCACTGCCACCACACCACCGCAGCATAATTTCTGTTCTCATCCTGAAGCAAAGTTCTTAACCTGAGGTTCTATTTCTGCATTAGTGGAGTCTGTAACCTGAAGCGTATGTAACCCAAGGTACCACTGTTTAGAGAACATTAAACCCAGTTGCTAGATTAGGAAAACGGCCCACCTAGTCTGGGATCCTCATCTCAAAGTGGCCCCCAGATGCCCCAATAGGAAGTCCACAAGCAGGACTTGAGTGCAGCCTGTGACTTGTCTCCACCTGTGATTCCCAGCCACTGGTGTTCAGAAGCAGGGCTGGATTTAGGTTTCATGAGGCCCTAAGCTACTGAAGGTAATGGGGCCCTTTATATGTCCAGCTGTCCTTTGTCAACAACAAATTGTCCCTGTTTTTTGTGTTGAATATATGCTATATGGTAATTTATGGACCTAGTTGGTATCTCAAGCCATTTGCATATAAGAAAATATGTATTTAAGCAAAGTAATTGCTGAATGTGCAACCAGTCCATGCAGAACATAGGCACCCTACTGTATATTTAGAAATGAGCCAACCAGTGATGTTTTAGGGAGCAGGCTAGCAGGCAGCACATTACTTACATTATAGAAGCCTACGCAATAATAATAATAATAATAATAATTTATTATTTATACCCCGCCCATCTGGCTGGGTCTCCCCAGCCACTCTGGGCGGCTTCCACAGAAACCAAAAAACACTAAAATATCATACATTAAAAGCTTCCCTGAATAGGGCCGCCTTAAGATGTTTTCTGAATGTCAGGTAGTTTTCCATCACCTTGACATCCGATGGGAGGGCATTCCACAGGGCGGGCGCCACCACCGAAAAGGCCCTCTGCCTGGTTCCCTGTAGCTTCGCTTCTCGCAATGAGGGAACCGCCAGAAGGCCCTCGGCGCTGGACCTCAGTGTCCGGGCAGAACACTGTTGCTGTATGTAGGTTTTATTTTATTTCTTTTACCTTATATTTTGGAAATGTACATCCAGTTTTTTTCTTTAATTTTTTGGGGGGCCCCCAAGAGAGTGGGGCCCTAAGCTATAGCTTGTTTAGCTTATACATAAATCTGGCACTGTCAGAAGCATGCTGCCTCCAGGAGTCGAGGCAGAACATAGCAATCATGGTTGACAGACACCGATGCCCTCGTCTTTCACAAATCCTCTCTGAAAGTCTTCAAAGTTGGCTGCCATTGCTACAAATTCCAGCTATGGCTCCCTTTTTGCAGAACAGACTATCGAAATGATACAACAATTCCTTGTGACTTTAAAAATGAAACCAGCACAGGAGATACCTGCAGGGACCCCCTGTTTCTTTTGCTCCAAAGTAGGGGTGAAAGCTATGGTTTTCCCAGTAGTGATGTATGGAAGTGAGAGTTGGACCATAAAGAAGGCTGATCGCCGAAGAATTGATGCTTTTGAATTCTGGTGCTGGAGGAGACTCTTGAGAGTCCCATGGACTGCAAGAAGATCAAACCGATCCATTCCTAAGGAAATCAGCCCCGAGTGCTCACTGGAAGGACAGATCCTGAAGCTGAGGCTCCAATACTTTGGCCACCTCATGAGAAGAGAAGACTCCCTGGAAAAGACTGTGATGTTGGGAAAGATGGAAGGCACAAGGAGAAGGGGGTGACGGAGGACGAGATGGTTGGATAGTGTTCTTGATGCTACGAACATGAGTTTGACCAAACTGTGGGAGGCAGTGGAAGACAGGAGTGCCTGGCGTGCTCTGGTCCATGGGGTCACGAAGGGTCGGACACGACTAAATGACTAAACAACAACAGGGGTGGGAGACACACCATTTCATTCCCCCTTCAAAGTGAGGGTCTACAAAGATGTATTCCTTCTGCACCTTTTTATTCTTGAAAAAAATCAGGGAGGCCACACTATATATCAAAACCACATTCAAGGAAATATACATTCCCAAGACTGACAAGGGCTTTTGTATAATTATGGGATATCTGACATGCCAGCATTTACATGCAGTTTAACTCCCATTTTAACTGCCAGTACCATAAAATTATTTGATTGAGTGCCATTCTTGAATTTCAGTGGGGAATGGAATCCCTCGGGACTGTGACCGCTTATGAAATATTCTTCACAGAACTGAAGGAATCAAATGTCATGCTCTACCTGGAATCCTAATTCCTTGACAACATGGAGCCAAGGGGGTTGTTATTCATTGCGCGCACACGGAGAGAGGGGGGGGCTGGGGAAGAGAATCTCCTGGATTGGATGTTTGCCTGAATATTATTATTTTTTAAGACTTTTTTTTAAAAAGACATTAAGACATTCTGGGAGATGATTTATAATGAAATGAAAAAGGTATTTAAATATACCTTCCTGAAGAAACCAGAGGCCTTTCTCCTGGGCATGGTCGGCCAATTGGTGTTAAAGAAGGATAGAACTTTTTTTATGTATGCAACAACAGCAGCAAGAACACTCATCGCGAAGTATTGGAAGACACAAGATTTGCCCACCCGGGAAGAATGGCAGATGAAGTTGATGGACTACATGGAACTGGCGGAAATGACTGGCAGAATCCAAGACCAGGGAGAAGAGTCGGTGGAAGAAGATTGGAAAAAGTTTAAAGACTATCTACAGAAATATTGTAAAATTAATGAATGCTAGAAAAATGTTGGAATGAAGTTATATGGCTTTAGTAGAAATATTATAAGGAATTAAGTACAGATAGGTTAATAGAGCATTAAAGGAAAAAATAAGGTTAGAATGAGTTAAGATAATTATAGGATAGAAAACAGAGGAAGATGGAAAGGAATTGCTGAAATAATTAACAGAAGTGGAATACAAAAAGGGAGGTGTGAGGAGGTCGTGGAAATAAGTGAATGAAAGATGGGATAATGAAATTGTTTGATTTATCTTATTGTCTTTGTCTTGTTTTGTTAATTTGATGTGTTGTATTGTATTGTTTTTTTTCTTTTTAGTGTTTAAGTTTTTGGGAAAATAATAAATATTATTTAAAAAATAAAAAAAGAAAGCTCACTTAAAAAAATAAAAATAAAATACTCCTCCTGATAAGTATGTTTGTGCTGAAACTTTTAATACCAAGGGGATGGCACGATTCGAAAAACTGCCTGTTTACAAACAGCTTGGATTTCCTGTCTCTTTTACTTTATGAATGACGTCCTATCCTCCATCATCTGCAAGCTTTACCTGCTTTGTGATGCTGGAATGAACTGTGGTGAGATGGAGGCATTGCCGAGTTATAGTTACGGATAGCCGGGTAAATGTATTTCTGGTTCATGTGAATTTCACATGAGTTCATTCGCTAGTGCAGCTCCATATATATATTGAAAAGGTAAAGGCAAAGGATCCCTGGATGGTTAAGTCCAGTCAAAGCGACTACGAGGGTGTGGCGCTCATCTTGCTTTCAGGCCAAGGGAGCTGGCATTTGTCCACAGACAGCTTCCCGGGTAATGTGGCCAGCATTCCGTGCGCTCTGGTTTCCGTCACAGTGTTCCATTGCGCCAGAAGTGGTTTGGACAATTTATATTTACATAGAGGAGGGGGACACACAGACAGACAGAGCCAAAGTATTTTTTTTTAAAAAAACTGATGTTATTAAAGATTTTCATAGGCTACAAAAGTACATACAGTGGAACCTCGGTTTTCGAGTGTGTCAGAAGCCGAACGTTTTGGTTTTCAAATGGCGAAAACTTGGAACTGGATGCTTCCATTTTTTTTAAATGTGCCTTGGAAGTCAAACGCCTTTTGAGGCGTGTTTCTCCATTTTCTCGATGGAATTTGCCGCCCATTGCGCCTCAGTTTTTGAACATTTCAGAAATCAAATGGTCTTCTGGAATGGATTACGTTCAACAACCAAGGTACTACTGTACATCGTTTCTGTTTTCAGTTCATAAAGTCCTTTCTACATAAAGCCAGTTCTATTCTGTGTGAGATTTTGATGTATAAGGTTGAGGGGAGAACACAGGTGGGGAGGGAGAGAAGGGGGATAGTAAACTTTCATTCTCTTGCACCGTGTATGTGAAAGTTTTTTTGTGTCAGCGTCATGTGGGAAGGTTCTCTTTCTATTCATTTATTCATTTTCCCTGGCAGTGAGAGAGATTGTGGGGCAGTAGGGCATGGAAGGTTGCCTATAGTTGACTGCAGTGAATTTTCTTTGTGTGGGGGGAGGCGTGTGTGTGGGTCACTTAGTCAATTTAGCCATACTGATTTGTATGCTGTTGGTGGGTTCTTACCAACCTGTATGGGAAACAGCCTAACTAGAAAAGCTAACCAACAAATTGAAACTAGCAGGGGACAAATAAAAAGACGATGCCTTCACCCCGGTGTGGCTCCCCTTTATTACACCCACAACCCAACAAGACAATAACAAGAGTATTTGTAAGGGAAGTTGCGATGAATAGCAGATCTTAGGACAGCCCACTCCAGGTCCAGGTTCAAGACAAGGCAAATCAGGACCATGGTCAGCTCCCAGTGGGCCCTGATTCCTGAGTTTGGGAAGACGTCTCACCAATTACAGTGGTGCCCCGCAAGACGAACGCCTCGCAAGACGGAAAACCCGCAAGACGAAAGGGTTTTCTGTTTTGGAGGCGCTTCGCAAGACGAATTTCCCTATAGGCTTGCTTCGCAAGACGAAAGCCCATAGGGAAATCTCTGGGGACCTGTTTTAAATTGCTGGCGGTCGGGAGCAAAGACTTTGGCCACAGCCGGCCTTCAGAAGAGGTTCTGGACCTCTTCTGAAGGCCGGCGGGGGGCGAAAGTCTTTTCTCCCCCCCCCTGCCTGCCTTCCCGGGACAGCGGAGACTTCTCTGCTGTCCCGGGGAGATTTTAAAATGCTGGGGGTCGGCAGCGAACGCTTCGCTCCCGCCCGCCAGCATTTTAAGATCGCCCGGGGCAGCGGAGACTTCTCTGCTGTCCCGGGCGATCTTAAAATGCTGGCGGGCGGGAGCGAAGCGTTCGCTGCCGACCCCCAGCATTTTAAAATCTCCCCGGGACAGCGGAGGCTTCGCTCCCGCCCGCCAGCATTTTAAAATCGCCCAGGGACAGCAGGGGCTTTTAAAATGCTGGCGGTCGGCAGCAAAGCCCTCCTGTCCCCAGAGCTTGCGGGGCGGGAGGTGGGAAGAAGGGCTTTTTTTCCCACCGCCAGCCTTCAGAACAGCCTTCTGAAGGCTGGCAGTGGGAAGAAAAGCCCTTGTTCCCCCCCCTCCAGCCTTCAGAAGAGGTCGGGGGACAGACTGTCTGGACCTGGTCTGAAGGCAGTTTCTCTAGGAACGCATTAATTGATTTTCAATGCATTCCTATGGGAAACCGTGCTTCGCAAGACGAAAAACTCGCAAGAAGAAAAAACTTGCGGAATGAATTAATTTCGTCTTGCGAGGCACCACTGTACTGTGCATGCTTAGTATGATTGCAAATTCAGTGAAGGTCCTCACATTTCCAAGTCACAACGCAACATTAGCAAGATATTTTGAGATGGTAAGGAACTTTTGAAGGAGCTTCCAAATCAAGCTTCTGGTACCGAATTAAAAGTCCTCTAAAATTAATTCCCTGCGCAACCACCACAAAACCTCCCTCTCTCAACCTCATTGGATTGCTCTGCTCAAACAGTAATCAGAAACAACATAACCATGACAATTATTGCCACCGCAAGGAAGAGGCAAGCATTGGGTTCAAAAGGCGTCCTAAAAAGTTCGTCCTATGGAAAGTCATTACAGAGAGCGTTATATAACACTGAAAAAGTCCAGTTGTTTCTGTGATTTTCCTGTGATCATGCCCCCTCTGCCCCAAATCTAGTTCTATTTTGACCTCAAAAAATAGCTCCATTGAAATTATTGTTTGTCCTTTAATTTACTTTTTGAATTTTGTTTCGGTATTAGGTTCCAAACCACATTTTTTGCTGGATGCAAATCACATTTGCATGCAACAAGGGAACATTTCCTTCCTTCTGAGTCTGCCTTAATATATTTTCTCTTAAATATTATTCTATTCATTATATATGAGCTCTTATACAAACTTCCACACTCAGTGTCTCTTTCTATAGCAACATGTAAAACAATTATTTCTAACTCATAAAGAGATGCATGCTTTTTTTCTACCCTCCGTTGACAAAGTTTTCCTCCCTATTTGCATAATGCAAGGGGCCTTGTGAATTCAAACAATGTTTCAAGTAAATAAATGATACACACTGAAAAGAATATATAACTTAACATCAGCAATTTGGGGAAATCCTTAATGTTGCAATGGGAAATATTAAAAGCATGGCGAAATCCCTACCCCAGTCCCCCAAAAATCAAAGGAATTTGCTTTTTTATGTAATTACAAGTGGGTCCTGCAACAAAATGTTCAGGATTCCAGTCTCCCGTGTTTTCAACCACCACCCTGCTCACTTTTGCTGAGAACCAGGGAGAGAACTTTTAAATACATTCGTACCTTGGAAGCTGAATGGAATCCGTTCCAGAAGTCCGTTTGACTTCCAAAACACCCGGAAACCAAATTTGGGCTTCTGATTGGCTGCAGGAAGCCCCACCAAACGTTCGGGTTCCAAAGAACGTTTGCAAACCAGAGCAATCACTTCCGGGTTTGCGGCGTTCGGGAGCCAAAACGTCTGAGTACCAAGGCATTTGGGATCCAAGGTACGACTGTATATGCTTGCATACAATGGCCACAGCAGCAGAAATAGTGGCAAAGCCCTCTCCTGATTTATTTACATGTGTCAGGGACTGGGCAGAGGAGAAATGGTGGAGACTGACTCCCCATCCTGACCCTTCCAGGGAGGAGGAAGAGGAAGATAGTTTTGATTTCCAACAGGGCCTTGAGGGAGGTCGCAGCTCAGAGACAGATGAGGCGGAAAGTTGGGAAATCATGGGAGAGCCAGAGCAACACCTGGCTGACACGTTGTCATTAGAAAGCATTCCAGACCCTCCATCTCCCAGTACCTGGCGGGTCTTAAAAGTAGGAGAGCAAAGAGCTCAAAGACAGAGGGCATGTAGGAACACCCATGACAAATAAGGAAGTGGGAGAGATGGTGGGTGGAGATTCACTTGGGACAACGACATTATCCAAGAGGCTGGGTTCTATAGCCTCTCTCTGTAATTACTGAATGAAAAAAAAGGACCGTAAGAATCCTTCCCTTGTCTTTATACTTTCCTGGGCCACCCGCTAGGAGCTGCTGCCAGCTTCCTGACAACATGAGCTATATAAGCTTAAACCAATGACTAACAATACACAGCAAAATTGTACCTGGGCGTTAGTGTTCCAGCAATCTCTCATAGGGGGCCGACATTCCCTGCACATAGATGACTATCATGCCAGGGAGAAAGCTAGGTGATAAATGTTCTCCCTGGCATTTTCTCTGTTTTTTTCAATGTGGAAGGATCAGAAGGGTGGCGTGGTACAGACTCAGCAACAGAGTCAACCTCTTGCTGGTGAGCCCGTACCACACTGAACTTTTCCCTGCCTCCTCCTTCAACTTCTTCCCTCCAGTAAGCAGCAGCGACACCACAGCTGGCAAGTAAACATTGCAGGTCCATCCTACTGGGCAAGCCTCATCTGGGAAGGTTAACGTGCACCTCCTTGTGGTCTGAAGAAGTACAGTCTGGGAATTTATAATCTAGAGACACATGCTAACAATTCACCTCAAATGGCTGGAAAAGGTACATTGGTCTATTTGCAAAGTCTACGCCACATTCTGAATCTGTAGCAAATGAAGCTGTATCAGTTTCTGTCCAGCTGAGTGGACCTTTTCAAGGTGTAGTGCAAGGTTTTGTCTATGTAGTTCACACACAATCTTGATCTATCACTTTTTTTGCCCCTAAAAAAGCGCTTACAGTGGTACCTTGGGTTAAGAACTTAATTCGTTCTGGAGGTCCATTCTTAACCTGAAATTGTTCTTAACCTGAGGTACCACTTTAGCTAATGGGGCCTCCCACTGCCACCATGCCGCCGCCATGCAATTTCTGTTCTCATCCTGAAGCAAAGTTCTTAACCCGAGGTACTATTTCTGGGTTAGCGGAGTCTGTAACCTAAAGCGTCTGTAACTCGAGGTACCACTGTATTGAGTAACTGGTTTCATTCTGAAAATAGAAGCTCATTTGAGATTGATTCTTCATTACCCCACAGTGTGCCCATTTGAAAACGAATGTAGACTGGGGAACTCAGCAGATGGGCAGGATATCATCATCATCACCACCACCACCACCACCACCATCATAGATGCCAACTTCCTGGGGCACTGCATGCACAAGCACCCACAAAATTCCCCATGAAGGGACTGGGCACGCACAAATTTTGGTGCCAGGGCTGCATGGCACCTATGGCCCCAGGCACCCACAGTCACAGGGCCAAGTTGCCACTCCTGATTATTCTTATTCTTATTATTAGGCAATCTTGACAATAAGGGGCGTATTCACACCTGCTCCCACATTGTGGGAGGGTGTATACCAAGACCTCAGCCACCACTTCCTTCTTCACCCCCCTGGGTCATGTGCCAGGATGAAAAGGCACGGATAACCTAATCAAAGGGAGGGCTTTCCAATGCATCTCAAGAAACCACACCTACCTGTGCGGATGGCAGGATCTCGAACCAATCTAGACTGAAAGCAGCATGTTGAAGATGAGCATGAGCATTGCAGGACAAGGACAACCGTGACTTTAAGGAAGAATGGGAGCTTCTTACAAATTATCTAAAAAGACAACAAAATGAACTGGACTCCTTGGCAGGTTTTGAATAAACATGCACAGATTTATTGGCTGATAACATGGTAGACAGATAATGTATGTGCTGAGAAATCAGAGAGAGGAGCTGAGCGAAGTCTCTGAGGGAGTTTGGGGGGGGGGAGGGAAAAAAATAATGAATATGATATGCTGAAATTTTCCCAGTAGTGATGTATGGAAGTGAGAGCTGGACCATAAAGAAGGCTGATCACCAAAGAATTGATGCTTTTGATTTATGGTGCTGGAGGAGACTCTTGAGAGTCCCATGGACTGCAAGAAGATCAAACCGATCCATTCCTAAGGAAATCAGCCCTGAGTGCTCACTGGAAGGACAGATCCTGAAGCTGAGGCTCCAATACTTTGGCCACCTCATGAGAAGAGAAGACTCCCTGGAAAAGACCCTGATGTTAGGAAAGATGGAGGGCACAAGGAGAAGGGGACGACAGAGGATGAGATGGTTGGACAGTGTTCTCGAAGCTACCAGCATGAGTTTGACCAAACTGCGGGAGGAAGTGGAAGACAGGAGTGCCTGGTGTGCTCTGGTCCATGAGGTCACGAAGAGTCGACATGACTAAATGACTAAACAACAACAATGCTGAAATTGCTAATAAAAACCTTTAAAAAAGAAGATGAGCATGAGCAATCCTGGAACGAGAAAGTGTACATCTTTGTGCTACAAATGGGTCAGTGTGTACGCAGCCCTTGTGTGCTTCCCGAAGCAAATGTCACAGTGAATGCTACTGCTGCATAATAACATGAAGCAGGGGAAAGAGAGATGTGAGATTACGGTAGGTGCCAGGAACATTAATTCACCATATAAGCCTCTGTGCACGTTACTGATGTCAATAACTTTGTGCTGCTCATCTGAGATTTCTTGAACTAGCAGGACATCATTTGAAGTGAATGGTACACAAGACTACCAGCTGTGAAGAGTGATTACTTGAAGGCAACCACAGCTGGATCTGGACCCTCGTGTGTATGCAGACTAACAGCTGGCTCTTTAACACAGTCTAATAGCACCCATACATTTAACTGCTTTGGAGCTGCTATTTTCTGTCGCTTGGTGCTCTCCATCTGAAGATCTATTGTAATACGCAGCTATTATCATTTAAATATATCTGCTGAAACTTTCTTGCTAAAATTATAGCACTAGCCAGTTTCCAAAGGGTAATTACTCGACAGTAGGTTTTTTTAAAAAATGATATTACAGAAAGTAGGCTTATGAAACATTTGGGATTAACAGCCTGGAAGATCACCCAGTAAAAATGAGCCAAGGTATGAAAAGAATGTTTGGAGTTGTGTCAAGCGATATCGTCTGCCACACAGCAAACTCGGAGATGTGCATGTTTGAGGGCAAGGACTTCCCCTGACATTCAGAAGCTGCTTTTTCATATTTAGATGACATAAATGCTACATAACACCACAGATACTAAAATGGTGTAGATCAGGGGTCAGCAAACGCTTTCAGCAGGGGGCCGGTCCACTGTCCCTCAGACCTTGTGGGGGGCCAGACTTTATTTTGAAAAAAAAATATGAACAAATTCCTATGCCCCGCAAATAACCCAGAGATGCATTTTAAATAAAAGGACACATTCTACTCACGTAAAAACACACTGATTCCTGGACTGTCCATGGGCTGGATTTAGAAGCCAATTGGGCCGGATCCGGCCCCCAGGCCTTAGTTTGCCTACCTATGGTGTAAGGTAAAGGTAAAGGGACCCCTGACCGTTAGGTCCAGTCATGACCAACTCTGGGGTTGCAGCGCTCATCTCGCTTTATTGGCCGAGGGAACCGGCGTACAGCTTCCGGGTCATGTGGCCAGCATGACTAAGCCACTTATGGCGAACCAGAGCCGCACACGGAAATGCCATTTACCTTTCCGCCAGAGCGGTACCTATTTATCTACTTGCACTTTGATGTGCTTTCGAACTGCTAGGTTGGCAGGAGCAGGGACCGAGCAATGGGAGCTCACCCCGTAGCGGGGATTCAAACCGCCAACCTTCTGATCAGCAAGTCTGTGGTTTAACCCACAGCGTCACCCACGTCCCATGGTGTAGATGTTCCAAAATGCCAGTGCATTTTAGAAGTGTCATGGGAATAAATTCACAGGCAAAACAGGGTGAAGCAGGACACAGATGAAGTTTTCTGAAGCGCTGTGTTTAGCTTCCCCCACCCTCCTCTCTGAACCATCTAGCTCAAGGATGGGGAAATTGTGGCCCTCCAGATGTTGTTAGACTACAACTCCCATCATCCCTGACCATTGGTCATGCTAGCCAGAGCTGATCTTCCAGCAAATGGGCACCGGCTCCTCATTCCTGACCCAACGTATCCCATGCCCAAAGTCACCAAGATGACACCCCTAACTAGGATTAGACAGACATCTGACATGCAGAATTCACTTCCCACTGGAACTCCAAGATCCGAAAACCAAAGCCAGATGCAAAAGACAGACTGATTGCAACTGCTTTTCTTTTTGGCAGTTTTCCTTTTTGCTAAAAAAAGGGGGGGCATTTAAATTCCATTGGGAAACTTAAACAAACAGAATTGCAGCTTGAGATAATGCTATCTGAATTAGACTCAGTGGCGTAGCGTGGGTTGTCAGCACCCGGGGCAAGGCAAGTAACTTGTGCCCCCTAACCCATGGATTTGCGCCCCCTAACCCTAACCCCCAGATGTTGTGCCCGGTGCAGCCGGCCCCCCCTGCACCCCCCACGCTACGCCACTGATTAGACTCCATTTTTGTAACCTCTAACCCATCGAGAGAATCGGTTTTGCAAGATCTGAAACCTTTCTCTTCCCTAGGTTAACCGCCATGCACTCTGGGAAGGAAAAAAATAAAGTCCTGCAAAAAGGCACTTGAAAACCAATTTCCCTTTTAAAATACATTAAAAATCAGCTTTTGTTGACCATTGTTATCCCTAATGCTTACTTCTATATTCATGCTCCATTTGCTAGGACTTGTTCTCTTTATGTTATACATCTGATCCTAATTAAAATTCCAGGGAAGTGGGAAAGACGTCTACCATCACCTAGCAAGATCAACTTACCATGTAATGACAGGTAAATTTTAGCTAGCTCTGCCTGTTGAATTCACCTGCCACCTGTGAGTATAAATCAGTGGTGTCCGGTGCCCAATGTGACTGTTTGGGCAGAGAGCGGGGAGCTGAACAGCAGGGGGAGCCAGAGGCAATGACAGACAGAGCCAATGCATTATTAATGTGTGGTTTTTTTAAAAAAATACCACCATATTTTATGGCTATATGGTTATAGGAACCATTCCTTAACTCTATTTTTAAACATTAAAAGCCATGAATTTAGAGCCACCCAGGTTCTGCTATGGGGCTGTTTGGGAGCTTCCCTGGTATTGGGTGGGGGGACAAATCAGGGGTCTATTAGCCACCGAGTTACTGTATTTTTCCATGCTTTTTTGCTAAAAAAAAAAGGCAAAAATTGGGTGTCGTCTTATACACGGATAGTGAATGCAGAGGGAGGACGTGTGATTAATGACAGCAGCAAGCAGGAGATTGGCAGCGGTGATTGGTGGCTGTGGCAAGGTCTGCTGGTGATTGGCTGTGGCTGCGGCAAGTGGGCGGGTGGGCTGTTGGTGGCGGCGAGAGGGCAGACAATTGGCGGCTGTGGCAAGGTGTGTGATTGGCTGTGGCAAGCGATCGGCAGTGGTGGGCAGGCGGGTGAGCGAATGGCGGAAGTGACCTTCCCCACCCCCTCAAAAAAGCTAAACAACTTAATTTCTGAATTTTGGACAGAGGGGCATCATACACATAAAATCCACACAGAAACACATCCTGTTACCTCAACTCGCTTGTGGAAACAACTCAGAGGCAGTGAGAGAAGGAAAACAACAGGAAGATTTAAAGGAACTATTAGAAATGACTATCAAAATCAGTAGAGATATGAGATGATCAAAGCCCCATCCGAACTTGAAGCATGGGAAGTCCCAACAAAAAATTCATAATTCGGCAGAATATTTGATATGTATGATTTGGAATATTTAGCGTGATTTTATTGGATTGTTAAAATAGAAAACTTAATAAAAATGATTTTTTTAAAAAATCTGAATTTTGGGTTAAAAAAAAATAGGGGTCGTCTTATACATGGGGGCATCTTATACAGGGGAAAATATGGTAGTTTTGAGGTATTGTCACTGACATAGCAAGGTCTTTTAATTTACATATAAAGCCCTAAACAACTCTAGACCAACACCTCCTCCATCGTCCAAAAAGTAGAACCTGGTTCGTCTTTCTATGTGGTAATGGAGTGGAGGGCTTTTTTACTGGTGGCACCAGGGTTATATAGAATGCTCTCGCTGCTGAAATATGAGGTGTCCCACCTGCATGCTGCTGACTCTGGAAGACTCGGGTATTCTTTTTGAAAGCAGGATGCTGGATTCAATAAGCCATCGGCCTCATTCAGCAAGACACTGCTTAGGTTCTTAAGAAACCTATTCTTCCCCATTCACTTTTCAAGGCAGCAGACACGGGTAGCTGCCACAAACTCGCTGGATTTGGGTGGAATCAAACCTGGTTTACTAAAACAAATATGCCGAGAGGCCTTTAACCAGAGCAGCAAGATCGGGTGCAGTTCTAATATTAATGAGGCTTGGGAATTGATGATTTTACAATCCCTGCCCTCCCAGCTTCAATCCATTAGTAGGTATAGATTTGGCGGTAGTTAGCACAGTTGGTCAAAACTGCCTGAGTGGAAAATTGATCTCGGGGAAAAGTGCTAGCAGGGTGGGTTGATGAGTTTTTAGTGCTTTGAACTTCGGCTTTCCAGGAAGGGGAGTTCGACTTCCTCCATCCTTTGGGGAAGTTAAACTCGCAAGACTCACAGCGAGATATCGGCGAGGCCGCTGCTTAATTTTAATTCATTCTAATTAAAACAGATACATTGCAATGAGTGACAACATTACAATAATCACCATTTCCTTCTCACTGTTCAGATATGATACAGTTTTCCCCCCATCGTTCAACTACGGAGAGTTGGGAGGTGATTTAATGTCCATCAAGTTCAGTCTTCCGTCCTCTGACTGCTGCCACTGTCCACCTTGTGTATCTGAAACATGCGGTGCTATAAGCATGCTGATGTCGCGAAGACACGACCACAGATATAAATAAAGTAGCTCAATTGTGCTTTGTGTTCTCATCCTATTGCCATGTGGTGTGGAAAAGTGGACGAAGGGAATTCTCCCTCCCTCATATCACTAAAACCCATGGTTGCCTGTTGAAATTGACTAGCAGTAGACAGAGCCAGGACAGAAGAAAGGGCTTAGGTAAAGGTAAAGGGACCCCTGACCATTAGGTCCAGTCGTGACCGACTCTGGGGTTGTGGCGCTCATCTTGCTTTATTGGCCGAGGGAGCCGGCGTACAGCTTCTGGGTCATGTGGCCAGCATGACTAAGCCGCTTCTGGCAAACCAGAGCAGCACACAGAAACACCGTTTACCTTCCCACCAAAGCGGTACCTATTTATCTACTTGCACTTTGACGTGCTTTCGAACTGCTAGGTTGGCAGGAGCAGGGACTGAGCAACGGGAGCTCATGCCATCGCAGGGATTCGAACCGCCGACCTTCTGATCAGCAAGTCCTACGCTCTGTGGTTTAACCCACAGTTCATGGAGACTATCAACGTATTATGCTTCATTTTGATTCAGTTTGATGAACATTATAAACAGTTAGGCCTGGTGAGCATTTAAGGTCGCCATCCCTAATTTGCGGGTTGCCATCTGATTAGATATCCTGCTTTATCACTACCCGAAGGAGTCTCAAAGCGGCTAACATTCTCCTTTCCATTCCTTCCCCACAACAAACACTCTTTGAGGTGAGTGGGGCTGAGAGACTTCAAAGAAGTGTGACTAGCCCAAGGTCACCCAGCAGCTGCATGTGGAGGAGCGGGGAAGCGAACCCAGTTCACCAGATTACGAGTCTACCGCTCTTAATCACTACACCACATAACGATCCCTGCAGAGGCTTAGGATGGAAGCTGCGCCCCGCCAACTATATGGCTAGCGGGCACGCAGCTTCCCTCCCAAGCCTCTGCGGGGATTGTTCTCCACAGTGGCATGGGGGAGAGTTTCGCACCCCCCACTATCTGTTGTAATTTGGGGGTGCTGGGCGGATATTTGCACCCTGGTGCCGCATCTGCTAAAGGCGGCCCTGGTTTCAGGTGAATGGCCAGACTGTCCGTCTGTCAGCCATTTTCTTTATTCAAATAAACCCTGGGTCTTCTCAGAATGAGCATCGTCGTCTCTTAAAACGGAACAGTGATCCATTGAGAAAGTGGTCAATGAACCCAGGTTCTGTTGTCCTGCTTCAAGCTAATGTGGCATATTAACGCTCTCCTTTCGACCAAGCATCTGACAACGTCTTCTGCGTTTGCTGCACCTGGCAAATAAGTACTTCGCCCGACCTGTTAATTTTATTGACAGCCTTAAGCAGTAGAAAACACACTGCTGTTCTGATAGTTGCAGCGCTCCCAGGACAACCAACAGCAAATGGCTAGGAGCTTACGTGGGAAGACAGGTTTGCAAGAAATCAGAGAAAGCCACAAACGCTCGATACCAGGCTGGAAAGTGGAGAGCTAAGAGCTTTGAGAAATCAGGTAATTAATCTGAAATTCTCTGCTGTCAGTTGGCGGGCGGGCGGGGAGCCTTATGATGACAAGATACTTTGCTACAAGCTGAGATGCTCTCGCACCCCAAAGTGTCAAGGCGGAGAGAAAACAAACTTCTCAAAGAAGCCAAGGAGCAGGACCTGACAAGACAAGCCCGTTTGCTTGGTGTAGAGCCAAGCAGCTCTGTAAATAAAGATATGTCCACAAAGCAATTGATTATTTGGATGCAGGATATAATTTGTGATGCCGATAAAACTCGAAACAGATGGAGCTGCTTCATAGCTAGTCAATCCACTGGTCTATCTAGCTCAGCATTGCGCACAATGACTGTCAACAGCTTTCTGGGGTTTCGTACAGTCAGGATTTTAAGAGACCATGAGGGTCATTGTGATGGCCTGGGAATCTGATTCAGAGGCTGAACCTGAGGAATCCCAGCCTGCACAGGAGTCCCAGCCTCCAGGGCCGGCTGAGCAGGGCTGGGGCATGAGCCTGAAGGGTCCTCACCTGTGCTGGATCCTCAGTTGCAGGCATCAGCTGAATCTGCTCTGGCTCCGGAGGTGATGGAGGACCCATTGCCTGCAGGTGCTCCTCTCTCAGCTCTGTCAGGGGAAGGTGAGGCTGCCTCTGTGTCCAGTAACCCTCCAGCTTCTCCTGAGCTGCAGAGGCTCAGGGCAGAGAGGCGGAGGGAACTAAGTTCCTGCAGGAGGAGTGCTCACCTCCAGGCCAGGAAAGGTGAGTCACCTGTGGACCGGGGCTGCCCTATGCCTCAGAGGAGATAAAGGCCAGGCCGCCCAGTCCCAGGTTGCGGGAGCAACATTGTTGGTTACCTGTTCCTGCCGGCACCCTGTCCTGCTTTCTGCCAGAGTTCCTGACCATGCCTGACTCCCTGCCTTGGACCCCCCTTCAGCCTCAGACCGGACACGGACCACGCCGCACAGTACCCCCCTCCCCGGGACCAGCACAGTCATCTGCAGGAATCTTTTGCCAATGTGGGGCTCGGACCCACAACCCTGAGATTAAGAGTCTCATACTCATGCCCCTTAGGTGTCATTGGACTCCAAGTCCCATCATCCCTGAGCATTAGTCACACTGGCTTCAGTTGATGGGAGTTAGAGTCCACATCTGGGCAGAGGCCCACAGCCACCCTCCCTGACACTGCTATAGCTGATGCTTACCAGGAATGGGGCCAGGGCAGCAGTGACTGAGTAGACACACCGGTAGGACCAATGTATTGGCTCCACCGGTACATCCTTGTAGTCTTGACCTCATTGCTGCCCTCCCCTTTCCCAGCAGCTCTACTTCTGAATGGGATGTGGCCCCACAGGTCTACCCCACCACACTGACTGCATACTGGCAGTAGCATCTGCAGGGGTACTCTGGAGGTTCCTCATCCCTGTGTGAGGAATCCACAGGCTTGACCCATGGTAGATTAATGGAGCTTTCATGCACAGCCCCTCTGAAGGCTTTCATGCTCTGCTTGCAGACTTTCTCAAGACAACTGGCTGCAAATTGCCATAGGCTGGCTTGACCCTTAGCCTATTCCAGCAGGAGCCTTTGCACATTCTTGTGACTGGGTTCAACGTACATCACCTCTGCCATGTTGGCCTTCAGAGAAGCCAGGCCTAATGAGCTACTCCAGAGCATCAGGGTATTTAATTGCAACTTAAGCTTTGTGTTACAAAGAAGAAGAAAAGATAGATCCAGGGAAAAACCTGCTTGCAGATATTCTGGGTGTTGTGTATAATGGCACCGTCTTTGGGTGTTTTGTTGTTATTCTTGATCATTTGTCATGAAGCACTCCCAGATGCCATCAGAAGATATGTGAATGGATGAAGCTGCTAACAAGTGAAAGCACGCCTCTAGGACAAGTGAAGTCGGTTACAATAACCAGACCAGGCAAGGAAAAGTGTTGCCTCAGATTAATTGGGGGGTTCAAGGTGTAGGAGTTGATTACCTTCCCAGACTGAATGGGGAAGGTTATAAGTCAGCAAAGAGAGGGAGTCGGGGATCAGGAGGTTACAAAAGAGGCAGGGTGTCAATTAGGTCCCCCAAAGACAGAGGGAAATAGTTTCCCAGGGAAATAAAGGAAAAGGAAAATCTCACGGCATAAAGACCATATAATGTAAGCTCACCGCAGGCAGGAAATGTCTGGAGACCTATAAATTACAAGCTTAAAAATGGGCTTTTCTGGGGAAGCTGGAAAACCTCCAAGAGGAATTCTCCCCCGAAATATAGTTGCTTGGCTGAGAACAGTCGATTTCTGCTGGGATCACCGGATTTTCGGTGGTTCCTTTCGCCGCACTAGCAAGTCCTCGCTTTGATTACAGCCCCTTTGTTGTGTGTGGGTTGCTCAGTGTCACAGAACACCATGTGTTTTGCAGTCTTAAAATAGCTGTTAGTTTTGGGATGTCACACAGCATCATGGGCTTTGAAGTCTTGAGACGGTGTAAATAATGGTTATTGTGCATGCAGAGTATGTTCTGGATGCACTCGCAGTGCATTTCACAAAGGGAATGCAAATTTTCTGTTTGGCCTCCCCATATATTAAAAAAATTTCTATTTTGAGTGGGATTATTATTTGACACAACTCCACGCTAGTCTCCCTCTTGTTTTTGGGGAATGGAGAACAGAGGCTATTTTTACATTTCTACCCTAGTTTCTTTGTCTTCACAATTTTCAGCCTCACAGCAACTTTGTGTATTGATTAGCCCAATAAATCAACCCGGTGCTCTCCATCTGTTATGGACAACTCCGAACAGCCTCAACTTCATGGGGATTTGAGTACAGCTTGTTCAGACCCAAACCCAGCACTCATGGTGCAATGTCACAGCGCCCCCCTCCAGATATGTCCATGATCAAAGGTGAGCCTGAATTTGGGTTTAATCCAGTAGGCTATTTTCTGTGTCCCACTGGCTCTGAAGCAACATTATCAGTCCAGTAAAGGCCATTTTCACTTGCCCTCTATTGATCTCATTTCTTTTTGCAGGTGAAGTTGAGAAGTTCCTTCAGGGAACAAAGTGGTTTGAACTTCCTCGTCAAACGTGTTCAGTGAACATAATCAAGAAGACAAATGTTTTCTTCTTAATTGGACAGTATGGATTCTCCCCACCACCCCCGAGTCCTTATCACTGTTACTGGAAAGCGCCATGAGTAGATTTTCCAGAATGGTGCTATAAAAAATAAAGATGATTGATTAATTCAATACACCTAGAGGTAGGAAACATCTTCCAGGAATGTTTAGAGGAAATGTACAGCATTCTACAAATAGATGCAGTTTACTATATGCATATTAAGCTTTCTGGGATGCTGAAGATTTCCGTTCTCCCGGTTTCAGCTTTGGCAGAATGGCTGGCATTTATTTTATTTTAATTCTCCTTTTTTATTCCCCCTTTTCAGTATGCGAGGATCCCTCAAAGCAACAATCAACAATCATAAAACGCAGAGAAAATTCATAAAAACATTCCAAAGAAATTAAAACACATTAACCATACTTAGCATTTCTGAGTGTTCTTCCCATACATTATCTTGCAGTGTGATATCGAAATGGCCCTGAATGGTGGGCCAATATTACCATCTTCATCTTGCAGGAGGGCTGAAGCAGAGAGAATGGAGCTTTGTCTAGTGCAGGGATGTCCCAAGTGTTTAAGGCAGGGCTTGGAAGCCAAATGTGATCTCTCCATGGAGGAACACACAGAATAGGGAGAGATTTTTCTAGGCTTGCAATGCTGTTTAATAGATGGAGTATTGTAGTTCCCTTGCTGGCTTTTGCAGGTGAGTCAGAAGAAGAATATGCAGAAGAAGAAAGTGATTTAGCAAAGACTCAGAGTCCCAACTGCTATTTTCAGTTTACTGTGCTGCAGTGAAGATAACTGATAGCCCATTTACTCAATCTATGGCCATCGCTAACTTTAATCTCCTAATTTAAATGGGTCTACTCTAAGTTGAAGTCGAGAGCAATCCAGACTGGTGATAATTCAGATGGAAATTCCCAGGTGTCAAAAAAGGCTATTTATGTATGCAGCTACTGCGGCTCGTGTTTCTTTCACCCCAAAATGGAAAATGAGCGAAGTCCCAACCAAAGAAGTATGGCAACTTAAAGTGATGGAATATGCACAGCTTGCAGATCAAACATTCAGAATAACAGAACAAGAAGAACATTCATTTAAAGAAGATTAGAAAATGTTTACTGAATAAATGGGGGGCTGAATTGTGTACACTTGAAAACATTGGCAGCATTAAGATAAATTGAACAGTGGAAATAAGTTTTGATGGAAGTAATAATGGGATACTAAATGGCTTAGTTTATATAAAATATACAGGGATTTATGCTATATATTTAAAAATTTTATGTATGGATGTTTTATGATGGCCTACATTTGCAATGCCTAATAAAGGTTTGGCAAAGTAAGTAAGCAAGCAAGCAATCCTATATTTTTCTTGTCCTATTTTTTCTGGGAGCCACCCTCAACATAACTCACTAGTCTAAGAGTCAGCCTCATACAATGCGCTGACCCATTTATCCCTAGATTTCCCCACGCGATAGGACACATGAGAGATGGAGCAGGTCCCTTTGGAGGCAATCAGGACCCCGTTTAGATCTCTTGGTTAAAAAGAAAATAATTATTTGCCATGAAGGGCAATTCCCCCCTCCCCGCTTGGAGCCTTAAGAGCAAGTTCCCCAAATCAGTTCCTCTTATGTTCATTAAATTCAGGCCTCAGGAGCAATCTCGATTGACATACTAAAAATGTGCTTTCTCTCAACACACTGAAATTGTCCCATGTGATGTTTATTGATAAAGGGGAATAAGTGCAACAGCTAACATTTCTGTTTGGGTTTCATGGTTAGTTAGCGAGATGATGGACGTGCTCATAATATACACCGCCACCTTTAAAAAATAAAAAAGCCCGTGCAATCAATCTTGCGCGTGGTGTAACATTTCATTTTCAATCTTGATCAACGGATTGTTTGCCTTTTGCATATTGCTCGGGTTTCATTCTCGACTGCTCTGCAGATTGATGGGGGGAGAAAAGGGAGGCGAGGGGATTGCAAAGCCAGAGGGGCTGTGGCTCGGTGGGCAGAACATCTGCTTTGCATGCAGAAGGTGGCAGGTTCAGTGCTTGGCATCTCCAGACAGGGCTGGGAATTACTTCTGCTTGGAACCTGCTCACCAATACAGATAATATTGAACCAGATAGACCATTGGTCTGGCTCTGTATATGGCAGCTTCCTATGGTCCTGTGTCCCCTGATTGGACTGTGTTTCAAGCTGTGTTCAAATTAGGGCAGGGGACTGACCTGACTGGCCTGGATTGCTCAGTTGGTTAGAGCATGGTGCTGATAACGCCAAGGTTGCAGGTTCAATTCCCGTAAGGGTCAGCTGTGTATTCCTCCATTGCAGGGGGCTGGATGAGATGACCCTCAAGGTCCCTTCCAACTCTACAATTCTATGATTCTAAGGCAGCTTCACTTGCTCCTACAAAGGACTCCAAAAAATGAGAGGCAAAATCCTCTCTGAACTGATCATAGAGTGAAATATGATCCTGAGAGTTCTGCATTGGCTCCCAGTATGTTTCTGAGCACAATTCAAGGTGTTGGTGCTGACCTTGAAAGCCCTAAACGGCCTCCACCCAGTATACCTGAAGGAGAGTCTCCACCCGCATCGTTCAGCCCAGACACTGAGGTCCAGCTCTGAGGGCCTTCTGGCGGTTCCCTCACTGCGAGAAGGGAGGTTGCAGGGAACCAGGCAGAGGGCCTTCTCGGTGGTGGCACCTGCCCTGTGGAACGCCCTCCCATCAGATGTCAAGGAAATAAGCAACTATCCTACTTTTAAAAGACATGTGAAGGCAGCCATGTTTAGGGAAGTTTTTAATGTTTGATGTTTTATTGTGTTTAATGCTGTATTGTGTTTTTAATATTCAATTGGGACCCACCCAGTGGGGAAACTCAGCCAGATGGGCGGGGTAAAAATAAATTGTTGTTGTTGTTGTTGTTGTTATATTTGACGTCCTTGTTGTGGGACTCCTGTTGGGGACTTAACTCAAAGCTAAGCTTATACCTTATCTATTTCAAAATTACCTCTCTCTATATTTCTCTTTCTTTCTTTCTTTCTTTCTTTCTGCTCATGGCAATCAAGACACTGCTTCAAAGCGTAAAGAAATCCAGGAATCAAAGAGCTGAATCACAGATGACCTTTGAAGAGACAGGCAAGCATTACCGCAGAAGGAGCAGTATTTATGGGCAGCATCAAAACCAATGTCTCCCTTTAATGGCAGGCATCACCTTCCCGTGTCACTTTACAGTGACACGAAGAAACAAATAAGCCTTGAAAAAGCTGATATTCTATCAGGTGGTAATAGCCTTAGCACCCGCCCTGCTAAAGCATCAGACTCAGTGCCTGCCCCTACCGCTTTTGAAGATGCTTCTTATCCATGCTGAAGTCCTCCTGGCTTCTGTCATTCCTTTCCCAGGAGGGAGATATCAGGAGCTGCCTTATGCCGAATCAGGGCCAGATTTACGTATAAGCTAAACAAGCTATAGCTTAGGGCCCCACTCTCTTGGGGGCCCCCAAAAAAAGTTTAAAGGGGAAAAACCTGGATGTACATTTCCAAAATATAAGATAAAAAACAAATAAATTAAAGCTACATACAGCAACAGTGTTTTGTGCTGTGTAGGCTCCTATGATGTAAGTAATGGGCCCCGCCTGCTCGCCTGCTCCCTAAAATATCACTGTTTCACTCATTTCTATATATAGGGTGCCTACATTCTGCATAGGCTGGTTGCATCAGCAACGTCTAGGGAACACGATGACCATGTACATGAAATCTTTAGTCTCAAAAGTCTCTGAAAATCGAATGAATGTATGTAAATGAAAATATCAAATGCTGTGGAACAGTGCTCATGTAACAACGTACGAAAAATATTTTATTTTATTTTTTATCATCTACAATACTGTCTTATTTATTTTATAGTACTGTACATTTATTATTGCTTTCATTTTATGGATCAATGGGTTGTTTTTAAAAGTCCGGAACAGATTAATCCATTTTGCATTGCTTCCTGTGGGAAAGCGTGCCTTGGTTTTGGAACGCTTTGGTTTTGGAATGGACTTACGAAATGGATCAAGTTTGAGAACCAAGGTACCACTGTAATGACCAGGTTCCTTTTTCCAGCCAGAGTGTGCCAGAGCGCATCTCCAGCACATCTTCAGTGGACAGGAAGTCCTCAGGCTGAGCTTCCTGCCTCAACTCAAACAGCTGAAGAGCAGAGAAGCACGGCAGCAGAGAAAGGCTCTGTGACCATTTTGAGCCAAGTGCCAGGACACGTACCGTATTTTTCGCCCTATAAGACGCACTTTTCCCCCTCCAAAAATGAAGGGGAAATCTGGGTGCGTCCTATGGGGCGAATGCAGGCTTTCACTGAAGCCTGGAGAGTGAGAGGGGTCCGTGCGCACCAACCCCTCTCGCTCTCCAGGCTTCAGGAAGCTATCCCAAGTCTTGCAAGCCCGGCGGGATGTCCCGCGGGCTCGCAAGGCTTGCGGGCAGCAGCCTGCACCCAAAAGCTGGGGACAGCGGGGAGGCGCAGAGCCGCCACCCCGCTATTCCCTGACCTGAACTGGAGGCTGGCGGCCTGCTTCTCCCCCCGCCAGCCCCACAAGCTTGCGGGATAGGGGGATGGCGAAGCGCTGCCATCCCCCTATTCCCCGACCTGATCTGGAGGCTGGCGGGGGGAGAAGCAAGCCTGCTCCTCCCCCCCCCGGCCAGCCCCACAACCTCCAGATCAGGTCGGGGAATAGCGGGATGGCGGTGCTCCGCCATCCCCCTATTCCCGGACCTGATCTGGAGGCTGGCGGGGGGAGAAGCAAGCCTGCTTCTCCCCCCGCCAGCCCCACAAGCTCGGGGGATAGCAGGCCAAGCTGTCCCTGAAGGCAGAAGAGGGAGACGGAGCACTCCATCTCCCTCTTCTAGCTTGGGGATGGCTGCGCAAACCTGGGGGGAAATCAATTTTTTTCCTTTGATTTCCCCCCTCAAAAAATAGTTGCGTCCTATGGGCCGGTGCGTCCTATAGGGCGAAAAATACGGTAAGTGTTTTGAAAGCTTTTATTCCTTTCTGCCTTAACAGTTGAGTACTTGTGAGAGAGGCTGTGGCGTTTGCCCTCCTATGTGTGTGACATCATTCTGGGTTCATAGGGAAAGGGTTAACTAATTGTAAAATGACTAACCAATGGGAACCCAGGGGGCAGATTTAACTGTGTATAAGGTTTAAGCACAGAGGTTTTTTAGGGAGTTAGAGTTGTTGAGAAGACAGTCTGGAGTTAGAGAGAGAAGATAAGTCTGTGGCTTGGGCTAGTCTGGTGTGAGAGAGTGAGAGAACTGGTTAAGAGGAGTCAGTCAAACAGTTGAGATAATCTGTCAGAAGGTATTAGGAAGGTATAGGCTGGCAAAGAAACTAAAGTTAAGATGCTGACAGGAATATAATCTGAGAAACCATAAACTTGCTAATGTTTGTAAAATAAACTTTTTGTTGTTGTTGTACACTTTTAACAACTGTCTGGACTCAGTGTTTTACCAGAGTGTAACTGGTTGGTAGCAGCAGGGAAGCGAACACAGTGGGGGCACAGGGATCAATAAACCGTTAAACGTCCGGGGACCCTGTGTGATCGCCACAGAGGCAAAGGGAGTTTCCTGGGAGTGTAGCTTCTCTAGGAGCCTAACTCACACCAGAGAAGCCGGGAACAGCACGACTGAACTCTGTGGCCTCAGCATGGCTCCCGCTTCCCAGCTGATTCTCGCAGCAGCGCAGAAGCAGAAAGGGCTCTCTCATGCCCTTCTAGAGGAAACTGACTCTCTTGGAGGAATGGAGTGGAAATACTCCTGACTTGAGGAAACTGAAGTGACACTACACTCCCCCCATGGGAGCATTTGCGAGGAGTGTTATTTCACAGAGGGAAGGATGTGGTCAGGGCACACTTTACATAACTTGACCAACTCCCTTAAACTGGCATGCCAGCCAAGATGGCAGACCAGAAGTGGCCTCTTGCCCTTCTTCCTACTTCAGAGGTAGAATGACATATTGGATGTAATAAGAAGAGGGGGGAAATTTCTTTGTGTAGCGTTCTGTTAGTTTAGTAGGTTAGGAACAGGAGGGGGTAAAGACTTTTCTGCCTCCTAGGAAAGTTTTTTTTTTTTTAATGGTCTGGTTAAAACTTTTGAAGGGTGCTAGGAGGACAGCAGCGATGAATGAGGTCAAGAAGACAAGCAATCTGTGACTTATCATTAATAATGAGAATGAGGCCACGGAAGGTCATGGAACCTCAAGTGCATTGCAAGTGTAATTGGGACTTATCCACCACTTCCCCCAATCTTCCACATTCAGCAGTTCTGACAGTGATTTGGATGTGCGGCCATTAGTGAAGAATGGAGTCTTCGTCCTGAAATATGCCTTTGTCATGGAGGAGAAAAGCAATGGGGAATAACTGTGGCAAAGGGCAGAGTATATAATAGAACTATCCATTCCTTGAGTTCAGGATGTTTCAGGTCAGAGGGATGTCAGCTATCAGGGTAGCGATACAGTTGAGGTGGCCAAATGGCTTTTGGCTATCCTCACATGCTGACCATACTGGAGATGCTAATAGATGGATCACTCGTTATGTCCATTGTTAGGAATCACAAGTGGGAAGAGATCCTGTGTCACTCAGGTCATGCTTGTGGGCTTCTAGTTAACCACTGTGAGGACAGAATGCTGGCAACAGGGGTGCTTTCTTGATCCAGCAGTGCTCTTCAGACATTTGGATGAAATTGTGGCATAAAGACAAAGGAATGTGCTATGCTGGACAGATAAAAGAAACCAGTTCTTCACACAGTGCATAGTCAACTATGAAACTCACACAGAGCAGGCTGTGATGGCCGCTGACTTGGAAACCAAGCCTTATGAGGAGCGGTTGAAGGAGCTGGGTATGCTGAGTCTGGAAAAGAGGAGACTGAGAGGAGACAGCCATCTATACCTGAAGGAGCGTCTCCGCCCTCATCATTCAGCCCGGACACTGAGGTCCAGCTCCGAGGGTCTTCTGCTGGTTCCCTCACTGCGAGAAGCAGAGTTACAGGGAACCAGGTAGAAGGCTTTCTCGGTAGTGACACCCTCCCTGTGGAATGCCCTCCCTTCAGATGTCAAGGAGATAAAGAAATACATAAATTTTAGAAGACATCTGAAGGCAGCTCTGTATCAGGAAGTTTTTAATGTTTGATATTTTACTGTGCTGTAATCTGTCCAGAGTGGCTGGGGAAACCCAGACAGATGGGTGAGGTATAAATAAAACAACAACAACCATAACAATCATCATCATCATCATCTTCAAATATCTCAAAGGCTCTCACCTGGAAGATGGAGCAAGCTTGTTTTCTCCTCCTCTGGAGGGTAGGACCTGAACCAATGGCTTTGAGTTACAAGTAAGGAGATTCTGATGAAACATCAGGAATAACTTTCTGACAGCAAGAGCTGTTTGACAGTAGAATTGCCTCCCTTGGGAGGTTGTAGACTTCATTGGAGGTTTTTAAGCAGAGGTTGGATGGCCATCTGTCATGGAGGGTTTAGCTGAGATTCCTGCATTGCAGGCGGTTGGACTAGATGACCCTTGGCATCCCTTCCAACTCTACAATTCTATGAACTATTACCATTCTATGACTGGGTGGCTTTAAAAGAGGATTTGGCAAATTAACGGAGGTGAAGGCTATCATTGCCTACTAGCCATGTTGGTCGTGTTCAGCCTCTACAGTCAGAGGCAGTAATGTGTCTGAAAACCAGCTGCTGGAGGGGTGGAGTTAGGGAATCCAAAGGGTACATAATTATAATTTGTTTTGTTTTTATTTTGTTTTGTTATTTGTATGAAAATTGGGAAATTCATGGAAGGGAATTTGGATCGACTTTAGAAAAAATGTTTTAAGAATGAGTATTGATGTATAAGTATTGATGTTTAAGTTTGGATAAAGTAATATTGGTTTTTTAAAATGAACTAAATTAAATGAAAATAAGGTTAGCGAAAATAAATTGAGGAAATGGATGAAAGAGAAAAAGTAAAATAATAATATGTTAAATTAAATTATTAAGTTAAAGTTGAGAAATAAGTAATAAGGATTTGCTGAGCTAATAATTTGAATTGGAAGACAAGAAGGGAAGGTGTGAGGAGGTCTGAGAAACAAGTTAAAAGAAATAAGCAATTGAAACTTTATGTGTTTTTAATTGTTTTTAAGTTTTATATTTTTGTATGTTTGTTATATTTTTTTCCTTTTTGTGGTTGTTTATTTTTGTTTTTGTTTCATTATAGAAAATGCTAATAAATATATATTAAAAAAAAGAAAGAAAACCAGTTGCTGGAAACCATGGGAAGGGAGAATGCTCTTCTGCCTAGGTTTTGCTTGCTGGTTTCCCACAGGCATCGGTTTGGCCGCTGTGAGAACAGGATCCTGAACTAGATAGGCCATTGACCTGGTCCAGCAAGTTCTTCTTATGTTCTTATGCTAATTGCTAAAGCCTTCAGGAGAGTCACTGTGAGTGGTCCTCAACTGGCTTGGATGAGTGACTCATATCCACTAGGAGCTGTGTATTCAGTATTTTTGGGCCCAATTTTTATGGAACTCATTTTCAGTTTAGATCAGATAGGACCCCTCCTTGGAGAACTTCTGCCACTTCAATTCCAGCAGGCTTTTCAATTGAATTCTGGTTTTATAATTTTAACTCATTTTTGGTCTTATTCTATTGAGTTCACCATGTAGAGACGAGAGTGATTAAATGGTACACTCATTGTTGAAATGAAATAAATAAATATTATTTATTCATTTATTTACTGCAAGATCTCAAGGCGGTCACAAGATCTCAGGGTAGTGTGTGTGTGTGTGTGTGTGTGTGTGTGTGTGTGTGACCTTGTTCAGATTGAGGACCACATTCTCTTTGGGAGCACCCTACCCTTGGGATATAATCATTTGAACTGTAGAATTGGAAGGGACTCCAAGGGTTATCTAGTCCAAACCCCTGCAATTCAGAAATCACCACTAAAGAAACTCTAACAGATGGTCATGAGATGTGTTGGATGGCTTTACAAAAGGGAAATTCATGGCAGAAAGGGCTATCAATGGCTACTAGCCACAATATTTCAATGCCAGGCCAAGATCAGCCAGCCCTTATGGAAGGAAGAAGCCTCGGCCAAGGAAGATAAAGAAGAGGAAAAGAAGAATATTGGCAAAACAAATTACTGAACTATGCAGGACATACTATTACAAAAAGGACAATTGCTCAATGCCTATTTTTTAAGCTTTGTCTATAGACTTTTACATTAGTATAACTTCTAAAAGTCACTTGTAATAAGATGAAGAAGGTTTTAAAATTGGATTGTTAAGTGTATAAGGTTTTATGGACACGCATAAACAAGTATACTATAAGGGAACCAAGAGGGGGAGTGGAGGGAAGACAACCAAGTAAAAGAAAAAAATTATGGTTTAATATGTTTATGATATTTTTTCTGTTTTGTTGTTGTTATTTTTGAAAAATCAATAAATTGTTATCAAAACAATAACAATATTCCAATGCCAGTTGCAGGGAACTGCAAGTGGGACAAATACTACTGCATATATTAAAGGCGCATTGCATGTGCCTCAACCTACCAACGAACTGCAGTGTTACAGCAGGTTCTATCTCATTTGCATTGGTTAATGCAATCAGATATAAAGTTTACAATCACATAACAATAAAAATCACATATTCATTCTGCTTCAAAAGCTGAATCTCATAGCTTTATCCTACCCCCACACCCTCTGGGCTATTTAAGCTTTGCACGATTGTACAGGAATTAAAAGTTCAGTAGATGAGCCCTGATATTTCCCTTCTTGGAAGATGCAAAGCTGCAAAGGTGCTCGCTACATGTGCTTCCAACACACACATTCACAATTATGCCATTATCCACAGAGCTTCCGAACGTGGATCTAGGAAATGGAAGAAAACATTCATGGGGACACATCTCTATCATTTATCTTAGTTGCACAAGAATAATTCAATATGTGTGGTACATAACAAGGAGCTCAGAATAAAGCAGAAGAAGTGCCCTGAAACTGGATATTCCTTCCCACAGGAGCTAAGCAGATGCCCACAGAAAACCTACATGGAGCCAGTGAAGGCATGGGTGCCAACTCCTAGAGGCCCAGCTCATTTGGTCCCCCCAATAATGTTTTGGGGGTCCAGATTCCCCCCACATGTTCAATAAAATCGGGGGCGGAGGAGGCCAAGAGAGGAGCCAAGTGAGATGCTGTTTCAGTGACTGGCTCCTTTTCCTGCCACAGAGGGGATGGAGGGGGGAAGCAGCCCCAGCTAGTGGTGGTGGAAGGAGGAGGAAGAGGCCAAGTGTCAGAGAGAAGGAGCTGCTGGCCATTGAAGCCACATTGCCCCCATGTTCTGCTCCACCCCTGGCTCCTCCTGATGTCCTGACATCACGACGCAATGTTGTGCATCACGTGCTGACATCATGCGTGACTTTGGCCGACCCAGTCTCCTTTACAAGTTGGCACTTCTGAGTGAAGGTTAGTCTATTCAGGTAAATGGGGCCTCACTAATCTCGGTCTGGTGGCAGACCCCAACCTGCCTGCCTACTTACAGACATCCAGCCCAGAGAGTGGCAATAGGCAATTGTCAGGGAACGTGCTGAGGAGGGCTGCACCAATGAGGAATGGTGGGCGCCTCTCCCTGCTCCTGCTCAGGATCCTGAATCTTCCCAGGAGCAGTGGGACAGTATAGATTTGGAACAGCGGTTCGCAGAGGGACACACTTCAGAAGACTGAAGTTGGGAAGAACTGGGTGGGGAACAGCTTGGAGGAGAAGACCTGGGAGAGATAGAATTAACAGACTCACTTTCGCTGGAAAGCATCTATTCACTCAGCCCAAGGTCAAAGAGAGCAGATAAGGTGACTGCACAGAAAGCCCAATGGTTGTGAGATCAGGTTGCAAGATGCAGAAGTGATAGAAGTGATGTGGTTGACTAGGTGGGAAATGGGTGGAATCCTGAATTGGGAGCACCTTCATTCCTAGAATTGGATTCTTTGTTCTCTCGCTATGATCATAAAATTTCTAACTGGTAAGAGACAACTTTCGCTTTGTTTTGCTTATCTACTGCCAAAGGGGTGGGGGAGGAAGCCGGGTCTCTGAAGCCCAGCATGTATATTCACTCACTCACTCACTCACTCACTCACTCACTCACTCATAAAGACAGTCAGTTACTCAATCTTAATTGCTTCACCATAGGTCACCGTGGAAAACAGTAAGTAGAATGAAACTCCCTGCCTTTTTCTGCATAGTTTTTGGTGCCTGCTAAAATTTGTTTCTTTGAGGAAGCCCACCCAGATAAATCTGGCAGGTATTTTAATATGTAATCTTATTTTATAATGTGTGTGTGTGTGTGTGTGTGTGTGTGTGTGTGTGTGGATGGTTGGTTTTATTTTGGGGAGAAAATTAGACTTAACTTGCTTTTAATATCTTGGTTTATAGGCAACATTGATGTTTAGAGGTTTTTGATGATTAAGTGGTATATAAATCCCTTTAAACAAGCCAGCTGTTCTCAACCTGTAGGTCCTCAGATGTTGTTGGACCACAACTCCCATCATCGCTGAGCTCTGGCCTTACTAGCTAGGGGTGATGGGAGTTGTAGTTCAACAACATCTGTGGGACCCAAAGGTTGAGAAAGGCTGCCCTAGGCTCTGTGGTTTAGACCACAGTGCCACCCGCGTCACAGATAGATAGATAGATAGATGATAGATAGATAGATAGATAGATAGATAGATAGATGAATGCAAAGTCCAATGCTGGCTGGCATCCAATGAGAAAAGGCAATCTTTAATGGGTTGTACTTTGTAGCTTTCAATACCAAGGACTAAATAAATACTCGAACTGTTAAAAATAATGCAAGGAGGTTCTGAGTGGTGCCTGGGAGGTGAGAAGACAAAAAGAAAATCCTGTAAGCAAGTAACAGCAGGAAAAGCAACAATCAACTGTACCTCTTGCTGCCAAAGTGAAAATTGAATCTCTCCAAGTCCTAGAAATCCACATGTCTAACCCATAGCCAGAAAAGCCACAACTGCTGTCACACTGCAGGCATATCTGTATCCGAGACTTAAAACAGGCTTGAAGTGCATTAGCCAAGCCTACAGAATCCTGGAGACCATAGATCTGGAAAGGGGTCTGTGTCAGAATTTATCAGTAGCCCTCCCCCTTTCATTCCTCTGACGAGCAGAATGGACAATGTTTTGAGCCAGAAATGGGGGGAACACCTCTCAGCTAAGAGATGGAAATTGCAAGACTGGAAGGATAAACATCCCCCATCTACTATGCCTTAGTGCGAACATCTCACAACCCTTTCTAACGTTTGAATGCATGGTTTATATATACTGTATATGCATCAATCTCATTTCAATATCTATTTGGACATGCGTTTTATTTATCATTTGTTGAATTTGTATCCTGCACAAGGGGGACAAACAGATGCACAATTTAAAAGCAGAAACAGTGCAAGTAAATATTCTAAAATAGCAATAATAGCTGGAAAAGAATTGCCGTTAAAAGCACCCAGAAGCAGTTATGGTTAAAAACATTTCCCCATCCAATGATCTCAGGTTTGCTAGGAACAGGATCCTTCAGCCAAGTGCCTAAGTAAACAGGAAAGTTATCAAATTCCTCCTAAAAGTTTGTAATGATGGAGCTAGGCGACCCTCCCTAGGGGCGGCATTCCACAACCAGAGACTGCTTACATTAACCTATGCATCTATATTAGGGTTTTATTGTCAATACCAGCTGGTGCTGTTTTCATTCTCCCCATCTTTCTTCCTCTTTTTTTTTGTTATATTTGCAAATAAAATATATTTTAAAAAAAAGCAATGAGAGAAAATGATCCAAAATAAAATGTTTCAATTCAAAATTAGCTAGGTATCCTCAGTGAGATGTTTGGGGGGATGAGGGGGAAACAAACACCTCACCGGTTTTCCAGATGTTTCTCTCCTGGTGCACACTGTTAGCGCACACCCAGTGATGGAGCTGCATGCTTTATTTATTTCATTTTTTAACAATACGTGTTTGGTATAGGCACAAAAAGCACAACCCAAACTGCTGCCAACCAACCAAAGCTTAAAATAACAACTGCAAATAGCAAAATAGGCTGTCAAATGAACAAAAAGGCCATCGATCAAGCTAAGCAGTTAAAGAGAATGGGACAGATTAGCGGAGAAACGCTTTGCAA
The DNA here is from genome assembly GCF_965113315.1 of Podarcis vaucheri. Lineage (NCBI taxonomy): Eukaryota > Metazoa > Chordata > Lepidosauria > Squamata > Lacertidae > Podarcis > Podarcis vaucheri. The sequence continues at coordinate 12,929,001 of NC_138762.1, forward strand.
AGTTCAGGAATGGTAAGAAAGGTCAGCTCCAGTCGTTCCCCCTAAGTCAGAGGAGGGGTACCATTTCTCGGCCCAAAATGACCCTTCCGGGGAACTGCATGCAGAGGGGAAATTAAGGCAGCCATACTGGCTCCCTCACACTGGGGCTGAGCCAAGGATTGTGCAGCAGGGCACCACAAGAAGAAGAGAGTTGGGATTTGATATCCCGCTTTATCACTACCCGAAGGAGTCTCAAAGCGGCTAACATTCTCATTTCCCTTCCTCTCCCACAACAAACACTCTGTGAGGTGAGTGAGGCTGAGAGACTTCAGAGAGCAGTGTGACTAGCCCAAGGTCACCCAGCAGCTGCATGTGGAGGAGCGGGGAAGCGAACCCGGTTCCCCAGATTACGAGTCTACCGCTCTTAACCACTACACCACAATAATTATGTAGTGCAGGGCTCAGCAACCTTTTTCAGTTGTGGGCCAGTCCACTGTCCCTAAGACCTTGCGAGGGGCCGGACTATCTATCTATCTATCTATCTATCTATCTATCTATCTATCTATCTATCTATGGGGGGGGGGAATGAATGAATTCCTATGCCCCACAAATAACCCAGAGATGCATTCTAAATAAAAGCACACATTCTGCTCATGTAAAAACACCAGACAAGCCCCACAAATAACCCAGAGATGTATTTCGAATAAAAGGACACATTCTATTCATGTAAAAACACACTGATTCTCGGACCGTCCGCGGGCCAGATTTAGAAGGCGATTGGGCCACATCCGCCCCCTGGACCTTAGGTTGCCTACCTCTGATGTAGCGCATGTGCAGAATGGAAGGCGAGAAGTGCCCCAATTTTGGGCTCTCACAGGGCGCCACTGAAATTTGGAAGACCCAAGTCCACCCCTGTTGCAGGTGTCACCTGGAGCGATATTAGCACCAACCTGAAGCATCCTTGACCTTGCCCCGCCGCCACCAGAAAGATGCTCCCCACCATCTGATCTCACTCGCTCTGCATCACTGCAAAGGAGGTTTATGATAGAAGACAACCACCTCTCACAATGTTTGCAAGAAACCACCACAAGACTCAGCACGGACAACACACTCAGCAAAGAAATCAAGGCAGTCTCCTGGGTTCCGAGAAGCCGAGCGCAGAAACACTTCCAAAAAGCACGAAGTCACAGGACGGTGGCATTTTTAGAAAAACAAGTTAATCATTCCAGTACCTTAATTAGCACCTTCCTTCAACATCCACGAAGAAGTGAGGAAACTGTTTTGCAGAGAAATAAAGGGTATCCATCCTAGAAATGAAACAGCATTAAAACAGTTATTAGAATTCCGAAGGATTCAGTTCATTTTGCACAATATTAAAGTTAAAATGCCAAGACAAATGACTCATTCCTCCTCATAAGGAAAAAAAAATGTCGGAAAGTTTTAAGATTTTATTGTCTTCATAATTGCACATTTCCATATATTACTGAAAGCTTTCTTTCTCCCCTGGTCCAAGCATCTTGCTGCCAACAGATTACACGGTCAGCAGATTCAAACGCTAAAGTTTGTCTATGGATTCTGCCACCGTAGGCTGCAGATAGGAGATTAATTATTGGAAGACTTCCCCTTGTCGGGGGGAAACTCTCCACATGGAGAAAAATAGCCTGTGAGGAGAAAATCGTATGTGGCACCCTGCTAGAAAGTGAAAAATATGGGCAGGCTGTTCGGTTTCCATATAGCCAGAACCCTTCTCCCTACTATTTAGAAACATACAATCTAAAGCAATTAGTTTTATTTAGATTATTTGTATGCCATCCTTTGCACAAGCCACAAGGATGTTTGCAGCTGACAGATTAAAATCTATGAAAGCCATGAAATAATACAATCTTTTTTAAAGAAGCAGATAACATATCACTAAATAAAGGTAACCAATAGCAGCTGCATAAGTGATCAGGTTTCCTGCTGCTGAAAAACCAGTTTCTTAACTAACCACCTAAAACTGTAGAGAGATGGGGCCAGACACATCTCAGTAGGGAGGGAGAGCCACATGTAAGGGGCCACCACTGAAAAGGCCCTTTCCTGGGACCCTACACCACATACAGTCGTACCTTGGTTTAATCCCTTCCGGGAGTCGGTTCGACTCCTGAAATGGTTTGACAACCAAGGCACAGCTTCCGATTGGCTGCAGGAGCTTCCTGCAGCCGATTGAAAACCGCGTCAGATGTTCGGCTTCCAAAAAAACATTTGCAAACTGGAACTCACTTCCGGGTTTGCAATGTTCAGTAGCTGATTTGTTCAACAGCTAAGGCGTTCGACTACCAAGGTACCACTTTGTTTCGCAGTGAGAAGGGTGCACCCGGAGGGCAACATCTGCTGATCTTAGGGCACAGGGAAGTTGGACATAACAGAACTTGCTGCATGTAATGGAAAATTACATAATGCAATGGAACTTGTTTCCTAATAATAATAAAATTTTATTTATACCTCACCCTCCTGGGCCAGAGCCATGCTCAGGGCGGCTAACACCAGTAAAATTACAATAAAAACATAATTGGGGGGGGCAATTTAAAATACAGGTTAAAATACAATTTAAAAAGCAGACACATTTTAATAATAGCCCATAGATCAAACTGTAAGAGGAGGGAAACATAAGGATCAGACTGAGTCCAAACCAAAGGCCCGGCGGAACAGCTCTGTCTTGCAGGCCCTGTGGAAAGATGTCAAGTCCCGCAGGGCCCTAGTCTCTTGTGACAGAGCATTCCACCAAGTCGGGGCCAGTACTGAAAAGGCCCCGGCCCTAGTTGAGACCAATCTAACCACCTTGTGACTTGGGACCTCCAAAATGTTGTCATCTGTGGACCTTAAGGTCCTCTGTGGGGCATACCAGGAGAGGCGATCCCGTAGGTACATGGGTCCTAGGCCGCATAGGGGTTTAAAGTTCAAAACCAGCACCTTAAACTTGACCCTGTACTCCACTGGGAGCCCGTGCAGTTGGTAAAGCACTGGATGAATGTGATCCCGCTGCGAGGACCCCATAAGAAGCCTCGCTGCGGCATTCTGCAGCCACTGGTGTTTCTGGGTCAGCTTCAAGGGCAGCTAGAAAGGGTTTTTAGAATCATAGAATCATAGAATCATAGAATCATAGAGTTGGAAGAGACCACAAGGGCCATCGAGTCCAACCCCCTGCCAAGCAGGAAACACCATCAGAGCACTCCTGACATATGGTTGTCAAGCCTCTGCTTAAAGACCTCCAAAGTAGGAGACTCCACCACACTCCTTGGCAGCAAATTCCACTGTCAAACAGCTCTTACTGTCAGGAAGTTCTTCCTAATGTTTAGGTGGAATCTTCTTTCTTGTAGTTTGGATCCATTGCTCCGTGTCCGCTTCTTCTGGAGCAACAGAAAACAACCTTTCTCCCTCCTCTATGTGACATCCTTTTATATATTTGAACATGGCTATCATATCACCCCTTAACCTCCTCTTCTCCAGGCTAAACATGCCCAGCTCCCTTAGCCGTTCCTCATAAGGCATCGTTTCCAGGCCTTTGACCATTTTGGTTGCCCTCCTCTGGACACGTTCCAGTTTGTCAGTGTCCTTCTTGAACTGTGGTGCCCAGAACTGGACACAGTACTCCAGGTGAGGTCTGACCAGAGCAGAATACAGTGGCACTATTACTTCCCTTGATCTAGATGCTATACTCCTATTGATGCATCCCAGAATTGCATTGGCTTTTTTAGCTGCCGCGTCACACTGTTGGCTCATGTCAAGTTTGTGGTCAACCAAGACTCCTAGATCCTTTTCACATGTACTGCTCTCAAGCCAGGTGTCTCCCATCTTGTATTTGTGCCTCTCATTTTTTTTGCCCAAGTGCAATATTTTACATTTCTCCCTGTTAAAATTCATCTTGTTTGTTTTGGCCCAGTTCTCTAATTTGTCAAGATCGTTTTGAAGTGTGATCCTGTCCTCTGGGGTGTTAGCCACCCCTCCCAGTTTGGTGTCATCTGCAAATTTGATCAGGATGCCCTTGAGTCCATCATCCAAGTCGTTGATAAAGATGTTGAATAAGACCGGGCCCAAGACAGAACCCTGTGGCACCCCACTAGTCACTCTTCTCCAGGATGAAGAGGAACCATTGATGAGCACCCTTTGGGTTCGGTCAGTCAGCCAGTTACAAATCCACTGAGTGGTAGCATAGTCAAGACCACATTTTACCAGCTTCTTTACAAGAATATCATGGGGCACCTTGTCAAATGCCTTGCTGAAATCAAGGTAGGCTACATCCACTGCGTTCCCTTCATCTACCAGGCTTGTAATTCTGTCAAAAAACGAGATCAGGTTAGTCTGACATGACTTATTTTTCAGAAATCCATGCTGACTATTGGTGATCACAGCATTCCTTTCTAGGTGCTCACAGACTGTTTGCTTAATGATCTGCTCCAGAATCTTCCCTGGTATTGATGTCAGACTGACTGGGCAGTAATTATTTGGGTCCTCTCTTTTCCCCTTTTTGAAAATAGGGACAACATTTGCCCTCCTCCAGTCTGCCGGGACTTCGCCTGTTCTCCAGGAATTCTCAAAGATGACTGCCAGTGGTTCTGAGATCACATCTGCCAGTTCATCTGGCCCTGGAGACTTGAATACATCTAAACTAGCCAAGTATTCTTGTACTATCTCCTTAGTTATTCTGGGCTGTGTTTCCTTTGCTGAATCATTTGCTCCAAATTCTTCAGGTCGGGCATTGTTTTCTTTATCGGAGAAGACTGAGGCAAAGAAGGCATTGAGGAGTTCAGCCCTCTCTGTGTCCCCTGTTTGCATTTCACCATCTTCTCCTCTGAGTGACCCCACTGTTTCTTTGTTCTTCCTTTTGCTACGAATATACCCATAAAAGCCTTTTTTGTTGCTTTTAACCTCTCTAGCAAGCCTGAGTTCATTCTGTGCTTTAGCTTTTCTGACTTTGTGTCTACACGTGCTGGCTATTTGTTTGAATTCCTCTTTGGTGGTTTCCCCCCTTTTCCATTTTTTGTACACATCCTTTTTTAATCTTAATTCAGTTAAAAGTTCTTTAGATAGCCACCCTGGCTTCTTTAGGCACCTTCCATGTTTCCGTCTCATTGGTATTGCCTGACGTTGTGCTTTTACTATCTCCCTCTTAACAAACTCCCAGCCATCATGAACTCCCTTTCCTTTTAGTATTGCTGTCCATGGGATCTCACACAGCACTTCCCTAAGTTTTATGAAGTCGGCTTTCTTAAAGTCAAGAAATTGAGTCCTAGTATGCTTGGCTGCTCCTTTCCGCTGTATAGTAAACTTCAGAAGAGCATGATCACTCGCGCCTAATGATCCTTCCACATCTACCCCACTAACCAGGTCATCGACATTGGTTAGGACCAGATCTAAAATGGCTGTTCCTCTTGTTGCTTCTCCCACTTTCTGGACAATGAAGTTGTCTGCAAGGCCAGTGAGGAATCTGTTTGACCTTATGCTCTTGGCTGAGTTTGACGTCCAACAAATATCCGGGTAATTGAAGTCCCCCATCACTACTATCTCCCTTCCTTTTGCATGCTTGGCCATCTGTTCCAGGAAGGCATCATCTATGTCCTCCGTTTGGCTTGGGGATCTATAGTAAACTCCCACAATGAGGTCTCTGTTATTCTTCTCTCCCTTAATTTTGACCCAAATGCTCTCACTTTGGCTTTGAGGTTCTAAATCTTGGATCTCTTCACAGGTATACACATCCCTGACATATAACGCCACTCCTCCTCCTTTCTTGTCTGGTCTGTTTCTCTGAAATAGATTGTATCCCCCCATTTTTACATTCCAATCGTGGGACTTATCCCACCAGGTTTCAGTGATGCCTATTATGTCATATTTAGTTTGCTGTACCAAGAGCTCAAGCTCATCTTGTTTATTTCCCATGCTTTGTGCATTAGTGTACAGACATTGAAGTCCATTAATCATTCCCCCGTGTCTCTTATTTAAGGATTTTTTCCTCCCACCACTAGGTCCGCGTGCTGTTTGCTCCATTTGGTCTATGACATCTGGATGATCATCTTCATTAATTGATAAACTCCTACCTTCAGGAGCACTGTCTCCCTCCCCCACATTAGTCAGTTTAAAGCCCTCCTGAGCTTTAGCTATGCCTTTGCTACGATGGCTGCTGCAAGCAAATTTCATGCCTAAGATCTCCTTGAGGCCCTTCTATGAGACCCTCACCTAGGCTGGAAGCATAGCTAGTAGGACAAAAAGGAGGGAGTTACACCCCGATTATGCAGCACCATGCCCTGCTAAGTGGAACATTGCTAGCTGCCCTTCTGCTGTAGCAGGAGCTGTATTTATGGGCAGCATCGTAACTAATGTCTCCCTTTAATGGCAGGCATCACCTTCTCCTGTCACTTTGCAGAGACACAGGGAAACAAATAAGCCTTGGGAAAAAAGCTGATATTCTATCAGGTGGTAATAGGCTTAAGCGTTCGCCCTTCCAGAGCCTCGGACTCGGTGCCTGCCCCCGTCGCTCCTAAAAATGCTTTGATCAGTGCTAAAGTCTTTCCAGAGATTGCAGTTCCTTCTGCAGAGCATATTTGAAGATGCTGGGGACTGAAATTAGAATCTTCTGCAGAAGTGGTGCTTCAGGTTAAGAACAGTTTCAGGTTAAGAACGGACCTCCGGAACCAATTAAGTACTTAACCCGAGGTACCACTGTAGTTTGGTCGGAAGGCAAGTCCCAGTCCTTTGGTTGACAGCCACAAGTCCTCTTCACTGCCATCGCTCCGCAATCTTCCCTTTAGCTCCTCACGCAATGCACAGGAGGCACGTAGCCCCGCGTCCTAAAGTGTGAAGGACAAACTGCAAAGCTACAGTGACAAACGTCACCATTGCAAATTGCAGCCGGTGATTCTTTCAGACAGTTTGTCATTCCTTTGCCATTGTTAGTGCTGGTGTGCCGTTTTCCTGCTGTATAATGTACAAGGGAGATGGGACCCATGATAAGCTCATGAGTTGCACTCACAGCCTTTGCTATGGTTGAGAGCCAGTGTGGTGTAGTGGTTAAGAGCGGTAGTCTCGTAATCTGGGAAACCGGGTTCGCGTCTCCTCTCCTCCACATGCAGCTGCTGGGTGACCTTGGGCCAGTCACACTTCTCTGAAGTCTCTCAGCCCCACTCGCCTCACAGAGTGTTTGTTGTGGGGGAGGAAGGGAAAGGAGAATGTTAGCCGCTTTGAGACTCCTTCGGGTAGTGATAAAGCGGGATATCAAACCCAAACTCTTCTTCTTTAGTTGACTGCAGCGAGTGTTGTTTGCTACCTCAGTTGTCAGAGGCAATATGCCTCTAATTCCCCTTTGCTGGGAAACACAAGTAGGGAGAGGGCTGTTTTTCTCAGGTCCTGTTTGTGGGCTTCCTGTAGGCCAGTGGTTTTCAACCAGTGTGCCGTGGCACCCTCGGGTGCCTTGAATGATGGTTGGGGGTGCCGCAAGCAACATTGGCCTCTGTCCCCCTTTCCTTCCCTCCCTCCTATGAAGCCCTCTCTCGTCTCTGCCTCCCAAAGGCTTGCACAGCTGTTTGCTGCAGTAGCCCTGACTGCAAGCTCCCCAGATGAATGCTGCCTCTGGGGCTGGCCAGGGGGTGCTGGTTGCCAGGAGCTGAGGTGGACTCAGGGTAAACAAACAAGTGGGTTATAGATGCCAGGCAGGCCCTGGCCTTCCTTGTGCTTGCTGTGTGCAAGGTCTGCCTAGGAGCAGGTCTGAAGGGGAGCCTTCCGGCTGCCACCACCTACCAAGGTAAAGTGCTGGCCTCACATTCACCGTTGGTCAGTCTCCCTTGGGCCACTAAGGCTGGGGGCATCCTCTTCCCAGGCCCTTGTGGGGCAGTGTGAGGAGGCACCTCTCTTTGGGACGGGTGGCGGTGGCTCAGAGGCCAGGGTGGCAGCAGCGGCTGCCCAGACGACTCCCAAGGAGAGGAGAGGAGGCTGAGGGAACACTCCACCAGGGAGCGTGTTCGAAAAAGGGTGAGAGGCTGCCAGCTCTGCAGGCAAGGGGTGACGTTACTTTGCTCCTGAGCCCCACAGGGGTGTCAAAGAAAGAATGTAGTTGGTCAAGGGAGCCATGGAATCAAAAAGCTTGAAAACCTCTGCCAGAGGTACCTGGTTGGCCTCTGTGAGAGCAGAATGCTAGTCTAAGATGGGCCACTGGAATGATCCAGCAGCCCATTCTTATATACAGTGGACCCTCGGGTTGCGAACGTGATCTGTGCAGGAGGTACGTTCGCAACCTGCAGCATTTGCAACCCGCAACCCGCGCGTTGGCGCACGCCCGGGTCACGATTCAGCGCTTCTGCACATGCGCAAGCACCAAAACCTGGAATAATAAATAAATATCTTTTTATTTATACCCCACCCTCCCCAGCCAAGACCGGGCTCAGGGCAGCTAGCAACCAATAATAAAAACAAGTTGATTAAAATGTAATTTAAAAGATTAAGATACAACATTAAAACATTAGGATGCAGCCTCTTCACAGGAGGAGAAAGAAAAAAGAAAGAGGGGGAGGGAATCAAACTGATTCTAAGCCAAAGGCCAGGCAGAACATCTCTGTCTTACAGGCCCTGAGGAAAGAAATCAGATCCTGCAGGGCCCTGGTCTCATGAGACAGAGCGTCCCACCAGGGTTGAAAAGGCACCGGCTCTGGTTGAAGCTAATCTAACTTCCTTAGGGCCTGAGACCTCTAGGGTGTTGCTATTTATGGACCTTAAGGTCCTCTGTGGGGCATACTGAGAGAGGCGGTCCCGTAGGAATGAGGGTCCTAGGCCATGAAGGGCTTTAAAGGTCAAAACCAGCACCTTAAATCTGACCCTGTACTCCACCAGGAGCCAGTGCAACTGGAAAAGCACTGGGTGAATCTGCTCCCATGGCAGGGACCCTGTGAGGAGCCTCGCTGCAGCATTCTGCACCCGCTGGAGTTTCTGGGACAGCTTCAAGGGCAGCCCCATGTAGAGCGAATTACAGTAGTCAAGCCTGGAGGTGACCACCGCATGGATCACTGTGGCCAGGTCGGGGCGGTACTTCCAGGTTTGGTACAGTGCACAACCCGAAATTGTGCATTCCGAAGCATCTGTAATCCAAGGTATGACTGTGTACACACACACACACACACACACACACATATATATTATATATTTTATATATATATATATATATATATATATATATATATATATATATATATGCAGGTTTTGGTGTCTTCGGGTGTCTTCCCGTGTAAGAGTCGGGGTGTCTGGGCGACGTTTCGACGAGGTCTCACTCGTCATCTTCAGGCTGGTGCTTTCGGCTTCTTGTTACTGGAACAGAGCCGTAACAAGAAGCCGAAAGCACCAGCCTGAAGATGACGAGTGAGACCTCGTCGAAACGTCGCCCAGACACCCCGACTCTTACACGGGAAGACACCCGAAGACACCAAAACCTGCATTCCTGTACCCGTGAAAATCTACGAAAGCATATATATATATATATATATATATATTTGTGAGAAATGCTACACACATTCCATAACTGGGTCTGGTACAACAGATGCCTTGGGTCATTCCAATTCCCTTATCACAACTATGCCTTATGTTAAATGAATATTCTCCTATTCTATATAAATTATAAAAGGTACAAGTACATTTTTCTTTTGGTAATATTAATATGCCACACAACTGCAAGCTTCTCCCCTCTTTCCTTTCCTTTCCTTTTTATTTTTTAGGAACTGAGCAATTTATGACTGTGTTGCGAGTGGAACATGACTGGGCTACTAGCAATTCCCCCATCAAAAATTAGAGATGACTGCAATTTGGTAGTGATTCAAGGAAAAAATTCCCCTGAATGGCTAGACAGCTACTTGGATTCTGATCAGCTAATCAATTATCTATCATGTATACGGATAGTGAACTCAGGTGCTGAGCTATGACGGCTGGCTTGCCAAAAGAGGGCTACTGAGAAAGAAAAGGTGGGTATTAGCAGGTTCAGAGGAAGCTCATGTTTTGCAGAAATACAAAAACCTTAGGAGAAAAGAACCACAAATAAGAGGGGCAGAAATAAAAGCAGATCATTGCGGACTGAGCATGACCAGTGGTCAGGAGATTGCTGTGTGTCTGTTGCAGGAAGGAATGAAATGGAAAAACAGGGCAGGGAATGGACTGGAGTATCCTGGAGACAGGCACGACTAGCTGGCTGGAACAGAATGCATCCTTGTTATGTACTGAGTGAATAGGATTCAAACTGCAGCAGTCTGATTGGTTCTAGAACAAAAGGATCCAAATTGCAGCAGTCTGATTGGTCCTAGAACAATAGGATTCAGAATGCAGCAGTCTGATTGGTCCAAGAACAATGCAGCAGTATGATTGGTTGGCAGGAACCACCCAATCATGCTCCAGATATAAGTGAATCCACAACCTGATTGGCTTACAGTAGAATTCCAGAATTAACCAATCATGTGCAGCCCATTGTGTAAATAATGTATATAAAGCAGATACTTTGAGGGGACTTTCATTCATTCCTCCTCACCACTATGAGCTGAATAAAGAGCATGAAATCACTTTGCGACTCTGAGTATATTTCAATCCTATTCTGCAACATTCTGTGGCAGTTCCCACTTGTGTGGAATTATAAAGAGAGCACAAGAAGATCAGACCAAACTCCTGATCTTTCCAGAGAGGCAGAAAATAGAAGAAAAGTGGGGGATGGATTGGAGTATGCAAAATCGATGCTTTCATTGAGGGTAAACCTATCAATGGGTACTAGTTGCTCAGCCATGAAGTTCATTGGGTGATCTAACCTATCTAACCTGGATTGTTGGGAGAATATCACAGAGAAGGGAAGAACAATACACCACCTTGAACTCCTGGGAGTTTTTGTTTTTTTAAGGCTTGCAATGTGTAATTGATTAACTTTTTAATAAACTAAAAGGGTGCCCAGGCATTGATTAGGCAGCAGATTTAAAGGTTAATTTGGTATAAGTAGTCCCTTTAAACAATGCATATCGGAAGCACTATCTAAGAAAATGCAGCTCTTTTCTGTTACATGAGAGGGAATGTTCTTTCTAAGAAGACAATTGCTACAAGTCAGAACAGATGTGCACATCATCTAAAAACAAAGATAGTTTTTTTCTTTCTTTTCCATGATTGTTTTTATGCATATGCAGTCATCATTTACAAACAATGGAACTTGGAAGATTTTATTTTATTTCAATTTCTTCTGTTTTTCTGCTGCTGAACGATTGTTTTTATCTATATACTATTTTATATGCTAATTTTATGGATTGATCAATCAACTAGAATCATACAATATATATTGAAAGTATCAAGGAAAATCCCCGCTAGATATAGTCATCTTAAGAGAGAAAAGACATGTTATGTTGCCATCATTTTCTAAAAATTTCCAAATAACAGACAAAGTTCAGTTTTTTTCTGCTTGGCTTTTAAGATTCTTTATAAACGTAAAGGTAAAGGGACCCCTGACCATTAGGTCCAGTCGTGACCGACTCTGGGGTTGCAGCACTCATCTTGCTTTAGTGGCTGAGGGAGCTGGCGTACAGCTTCTGGGTCATGTGGCCAGCATGACTAAGCCACTTCTGAGGAACCAGAGCTGTGCACAGAAACACCGTTTACCTTCCCGCCGGAGCGGTACCTATTTATCTACTTGCACTTTGATGTGCTTTCAAACTGCTAGGTTGGCAAGAGCAGGGACTGAGCAACGAGAGCTCACCCCGTCACAGGGATTCGAACCACCGACCTTTTGATCAGCAAGTCCTAGGCTCTGTGGTTTAACCCACAGCGCCACCCGCGTCCCCTAAAATTCTTTATAGATTGCAACATATCTATTCTTGGATGGAAGAAATCTTAACTGCATTTGAAGATGACATTGCAGCCCCCTACTTCAAATGTTTGCTGGTTGTTTAGTCTCACTGAGTTCTCCTAAATCCAAATATCCCAGTTTCATTGGCTCTTGGGTGATGATCAACCTACATGAGATATCAGGAGATCCATAATGGTACCTGTGTGGCCCTTTTTATGTTCCCACACCCAAAAGCATGTCCACGAGATGAATTGGTTGTCAGTTTGCATTTCTTAGTACAAAAAGTATTTATCTGATGTGTAGAGAACTTTCCTATTCTACTTAATTCAAGAGAGGTCTGGAAGCTTCTGGAAGCTTCTCTGTGAGAAAGAAACAAGCAGAAGGTTCATGATGTTTGGGTTATGTGCCAAATGGTTGACAAGCAGGTTGTCACACCCGCTTGTCAAAGTCAGTCTGTGTGAGAGGTGGGAGTAATAATAGTAGTAGTAATAATAATAATAATAATAATATAATAATAATAATATACATACCCATTATGTAATTATTATTACATAATAATAATTTATTATTTATACCCCACCCATCTGGCTGGGCTTCCCCAGCCATTCTGGGTGGCTTTCAACAAAATATTAAAATACAGTAATAGATCAAACATTAAAAGATTCCCTAAACAGGGCTGCCTTCAGAGGTCTTCTAAAAGTCTGGTAGTTGTTGTTCTCTTTGACATCTGGTGGGAGGGCGTTCCACAGGGCGGGCGCCACTGCTGAGAAGGCCCTCTGCCTGGTTCCCTGTAACCTAGCTTCTCGCAATGAGGGAACTGCCAGAAGGCCCTCAGAGCTGGACCTTAGTGACTGGGTAGAATGGTGGGGGTGGAGTATTGAGATAAGGATCTGACCTGCCAGGACAGAAAGGTTTTATTAGCCTTCAGCCTGAGACCTGCACAAGGACTAGCTCCGGGTGGGCTGCGAGCATGCCATCTGCTCCAGCCAGCAGGGCCAGTGATCAAGGATGATGATGGGAGTTGTGGCTGAAAACATCTGGAGAACATCACAATTGGCTGCCCCTGCTGAAATATGTGTGTATGTGGTCGCCACCTAGTGGCCGAATGGCTACAGCGTTTTCTTGAGAAGAAGGTTGGAACTGAGCATCATTCAGACCCATGTTAGAATCAGAGAACTGTAGAACTGGAACTGGAACCCAGGGTCAACTAAACCCCTGCAATGCAGGAATCTCAGCTAAAGCATCCATGACAGATGACCTTCCAACCTCTGCCTCCAAGGAAGGAAAGTCCATTACATCCCAAGGGAGACTGTTACGCTTTCAAGTCAGAAAGTTCTTCCTGATGATTAGCTGGAATCTCCTTTCTTCTTGAATCCATTGATTTGAGTCCTACCCTCCAGATCAGGGGAAAACTAGCTCCCCCCCCTCTTCTATGTGACAGCCCTTGAGATATTTGAAGATGGCTATCATATCTTCTCTCAGTCTCCTGTTTTCCAGGCTAGACACCCCCAGCTCCTTCAACCATTCCTCATAAGGCTTGGTTTTCAGACCTTTGATCATCTTGGTTGCCCTTCTCTGCTCACATTCCAGCTTGTCAACATCCTTCATAAATTGTGGTGCCCAGAATTGGACACAGTATTCCAAGTGTGGTCTCACCAAGGCAGAATAGAGCGGTACTATTACAGTGGTACCTCAGGTTAAGAACTTAATTCGTTCTGGAGGTCTGTTCTTAACCTGAAACTGTTCTTAACCTGAAGCACCACTTTAGCTAATGGGGCCTCTCACTGCCGCCACGCTGCCGCCCTGCAATTTCTGTTCACATCCTGAAGCAAAGTTCTTAACCCGAGGTACTATTTCTGGGTTAGCGGAATCTGTAACCTGAAGCGTATGTAACCTGAAGCATCTGTAACCCGAGGTACCACTGTACTTGCCTTGGGAGTGGTTCCAAGATGGACGCCAGACTAAATGATGTGTAACAGAAATTTAAAAAATTAAAAGCAGTTACTGTTCACCTTGCCAGTGTATCCTACATTTCTTATATCTGCAGTAGACAATGCTTGGCTGGAAGGACCAATGGTTTGACCTAGGATCGCGCAGCTTTTTCTTTTTGCCAGCCAGTCAAAATTTCAAACTGATGGTTGGACTCCCCAGGGAGATCCCACATTCTCGGTCAGGGAAGAAGACGGCAAGATGTCATTCTTCCATTCAGCTTGCTACAGGTCTGGCTTCCACACCCTGCAAAACCTTTGAAAAATTAGCTGCGTTAAAAGTTTGGATAAACCCCAGATTCCGCTATCGAATGCGAGGGGAAGATATTTCCTTGGCAATTCTGTCAGGGAAATGGCCTAAACACTGCTTTATCTACCTGTCACACGCCTTGAAAGGGCAGATTACGTTTTTTCTCTCTCTCAAACTTGGCACATCCAATTAAGGTAGACTCACAAGCCAGGCAGGTGTGTAAAGTGCAAGGCAGCGCTTGTTCGCGTTTGTAATTATCAATGGGGAGAAGGGGGGAAAAGTTAAGTGCCTGGGCCTGTCGCAACTGTTACCGTGACAACCGTTAATACTCCGAGGCTCTGCTGAGGCAAACATGACAGTCTGACACCTTTCCCCATATTATTCTGCTCCTCAACTGTCCCCTCCCTTCCCAGAATCCCATCTCTTCACTATTTTCTGTGATGTTTCCCTGGTGTTCCTAGCCGTGACTGTGCCTCCTATAACTTTAATATCGAAACCAGAGTAAGCTGACAGTGGATGCAGCGCCTGTTACCCTCTTGGGGAGTCCACCAGAGTTCTCATCAGGCATGTCCACAAACATTGTTGCCACCTGCAGGGCCCAGTTTGCTTGGCCTGACCAGTATTTTAATCTCAGATTCGGTGTTTTGCCTGATTTTGAGCCAGGGGTTTTAAATGAATGATTTTAGAGTGTTGTTTATGCTATACTTTTATACTGTTTTATTGTTGTTAGCCGCCCTGAGCCCGGCTTCGGCTGGGGAGGGCGGGATATAAATAAAATGTATTATTATTATTATTATTATTATTATTATTATTATTATTATTATTATTTCCCTTATGCATCCCAAGCCTTGGTCCACCCTCTGATTTGCTACATCTCAGGCTCTGTTCCTTTTCTCATCCCTCTACCTCCACACGTTCCTATTTTCACTGGAGAAATGTTGGAGGGTATGAAAAAGGATGTCTCTATTTTCATCCGAGAAATGTTGGAAGGGACGTCTCTATATTCACTGGAGAAATGTTGGAGGGCATGGAATAAAAGGTAAAGGGACCCCTGATCATTAGGTCCAGTCGTGGCCGACTCTGGGGTTGCGGTGCTCATCTCGCTTTATTGGCCAAGGGAGCCGGCTTACAGCCTCCGGGTCATGTGACCAGCATGACTAAGCTGCTTCTGGTGAACCAGAGCAGCGCACGGAAACACCGTTTACCTTCCCGCCGGAGCGGTACCTATTTATCTACTTGCACTTTGACATGCTTTCAAACTACTAGGTTGGCAGGAGCAGGGACCGAACAATGGGAGCTCACCCTGTCGCGGGGATTCGAACCGCCAACCTTCTAATCGGCAAGCCCTAGGCTCTGTGGTTTTAACTCACAGCACCACCCGCGTCCCAGGGCATGGAATAGGATGTCCCTATTTTCACCAGAGAAATGTTGGAAGGGACGTCTCTATTTTCACCAGAGAAATGCTGGAGGGTATGGAATAGGATGTCCCTATTTTCACTAGAGAAATGTTGGAGGGGACTTCTCTATTTTCATCAGAGAAATATTGGAAGGTATGGAATATGGTGCCTCTATTTTCACCAGAGAAATGTGAGAGGGCATGCATTGACTGCCTGTAGGCTTGCTCTTAAGCGGTGCACCCAGCACACACTTGTAGGGCTAGATTTAGCTCCAGAATCTCCAGTTGCTGTCCCCCAATGTAGGCTTTATGCAGCCTGCATAGGGACTTGGTTTAATTTTTCTGCAAAAGTGGAACCCCCTGATTTCCGCCAAAGCCCACAAGACTCCCCTGTACTCAGATGCTGATGTGGTTTGAAACCTAGAGGGCCTGTGTGTGATCACCACCGTCAATAAGAGAGAAGCTGTCATAAAAATTGAAGGGGGGAAGGGGGGAGAGGAAAAAACCCAAGATAATTTGTACACTTTATGGTGTGATTTTATTAAATATACAAATGAAACAACACATGGACGAGAAATACTTACAACAAGCATTGCAATAAGGCATAGATAAGCAGGCACTGTCTATTAGCTCTCACCTATTACTCTGTATTTTCTAAGTTGCCTTACTGAAGAACTGCTTTTCTGTAATTATCTCTTCATTACAGACTGTAAAATACCGTATTTTTCGCTCTATAATACGCACCAGACCACAAGACGCACCTAGTTTTTGGAGGAGGAAAACAAGAAAAAAAAATTCTGAATCTCAGAAGCCAGAACAGCAAGAGGGATCGCTGCGCAGTGAAAGCAGCAATCCCTCTCGCTGTTCTGGCTTCTGGGATAGCTGCGCAGCCTGCATTTGCTCCATAAGATGCACACACATTTCCCCTTACTTTTTAGGAGGGAAAAAGTGAGTCTCATAGAGCAAAAAATACGGTAATACTTTTCGTATCCCCCCCCCGTGACCCTTTTTTTGTTAGTCATGTCATGTTTTGTGATTTATTTGTGTACAATTTTGTAACAAGACGAAAAGGGGGGAAACTGGAAAAAAGCAGAAGTGTGGGGAGGAACATGCTCTCAAATCAAAATCACACACAACACAACTTAGAAGACAGAAGGGTCAGCAACAACTGCCTTCCCTGGGAGAATTGGTTTATACATTAGAAAGCATTGGGGGAGTTTTCAATATGCACACATAATGCACAGATCACCGTCACCAGAGCCATAATGCACTGCATCTCAAAAGGTTTAACTACAGGCGCAGCCATCAGATTGCAAATCATGCAGACATTTAAACTAGAAATAAATATTAGTAATAAATAATGTGCTCCATTAGGGAGAGAACTTTTATGCCATTTTTCTAAAATGCCACTTATCTTTTTCCCAGCACAGGAGATAAGGACAGGATCGTTGCATTGCAAATTCCTAGCAGTCAATCTTTCCTTCATGACATTTTTGCCATTCCTCTAATTCCAAGCACCTTCTTGGGAAGGTAGCAATAAAACTGCACCCAGCCCCTTTTGCATCCATCAGCTGCTGATTCAGATTTTAGCTTGCCGCTAGTTCCTTGCCCATATCTCATGTCTGTGAAGGAGGCGCAAGCCGTGAGTTAAAATCTGAAGCAGATGTTAGGAACATAGAAATCTCCCTTGTACTGAGTCAGACCACTAGTCCATCTTGATGCGTATAGTCTACAGTGACTGGCAGTGACTTCCCAGGGTTTCAGGCTGGGAGATTACCCACTCCTACCAAGAGACATCAGGACACAGGTGTCACTGTGGGTTAAACCACAGAGCCTAGGACTTGCCGATCAGAAGGTCGGCGGTTCGAATCCCCGCGACGGGGTGAGCTCCCGTTGCTCAGTCCCAGCTCCTGCCAACCTAGGAGTTTGAAAGCACACCAAAAAGTGCAAGTAGATAAATAGGTACCGCTCAGGTGGGAAGGTAAATGGCATTTCCGTGTGCTGCTCTGGTTTGCCAGAAGCGGCTTAGTCATGCTGGCCACATGACTCGGAAGCTGTATGCTGGCTCCCTCGGCCAGTAAAGTGAGATGAGCACCGCAACCCCAGAGTCATCCGCAACTGGACCTAAGGGCCAGAGGTCCCTTTACCTTTTACCAAGAGACATCAGGGATTGAAACTGGGATCTCTTGCATGCAAAGCTGAGGCTCAACCACTGAGCTATGGTCCACTCTTCTATGTTGATGGAGGTTTGGGAAATTGTGATCCATGAAAATGAATTCAACACTAGGGGAGGACGAATCAGTCTATTCCAGTTCCACTTTCCCTGTGTTTGTTCAGACTTAAGATTCTGCATTAATCTCTTTTTATTATTTAAAACACTCAAGAAAATTCATATTTAAATATAGATTTAAGCACATATTTTATATCAATGAATGTACTTCTAAATGGAGTTTACCATAAAATACATATTTGTATTAAGAACTGTACTGTAAAATATGGACAAGGACAAAATCTGAAGGATAGAGACACTCCAAAACATATATTAGACTGAGAGGTGTGAATTTGGACAATTTGCTTTAAATTTCAGACTAAACAAAATTATTTTCTACTCCAATTTCGTAAACAAATTTCACATGAAAATTGTTCGGTTTGTGGAGCTTTGCTATGTGCACGTACATTGTTCTAAACAACACAATATGGTTGGGCAAATCTTCATATCAAAATATCAGTATTTGTGGAGCTTTGCAATGAGATTCCATAACTGCAAATATCAATAAGAAAGGGCTTCAGAACAGCAGGGCCAGAGGCAGATGAACCAACTATTGGAGGAAAACAAATGCATTTACTTCTCTTAAGCTTCTAGTTAATGCATATGTTGCTTTAAACCACTGTCTGTATAGCAATCTAGCCAACACCTGCTTGCCTCTTTATCTAAGTTAACTCCACCCCTAAAAGCGGAGCCATTTTTGTTTGTTGTTCTCTTCCAACTTGTTGAGACAAGGTGTTTGCTATTTTCTCCTCTTAGCTTTACTCTTCCTGTCAAAAGTTCCTGCATGAATAAAGTCTTTGAACTCCAGAAGCTTTAAGTGATTAGTCAATCGAATTCACCAAAGCTGCAAGGCCTGCTAACCCCAAGTGGATCATATTATTTTTACAGCCCTATGGTTATTTGATTCTTACTTTAAATGGATTTTGTAGTAGGTATATGAACTATAGTAGGGGTGACCACCGATCCCTACATCTGCCCCGTGCCCCAAATCAGCCAAATTCACCCCGTGCCACCTTGGGAGTCAGCACTCTGCCGGAGATCCATCCCTGAAGCAATTTCATGTAGAAGGCCCCAATTTGAATCTCCAGCATCTCCAGGTGGGCCTGGAATTTACCTCTGCCTGAAATCCTGGAGAGCCACTGCCAGCCTGTGTAGGCAGTACTGAGCTCGATGGGCCAAGGGTCTGATTCAGAATTAGGTAGCATCCTAAATTCCTAACAATATCCCACCCAGCATTCTCCAAAGGGGTTTTAGGTGGCACACATAGGATCTCTCACTGTATTGCCCTAACAGGTTGAAAGTGGGGTAGGTGCCATCATCTCAATCCATCCTACTAGAAAAACAGTGTGGGTCATGATTGCTTCCCATCACAACACCCTCCTCTTTTGGGGTGGAGTAACAACAACAACAACAACAACAACAACAACAATTTATTATTTATACCCCACCCATCTGGCTGGGTTTCCCCAGACACTCTGGGCAGCTTCCAACAAAATATTAAAATACAGTAATGCATCAAACATTAAAAGCTTCCCTAAACAGGGCTGCCTTCAGATGTCTTCTAAAAGTCTGGTAGTTGTTGTTCTCTTTGACATCTGGTGGGAGGGCATTCCACAGGGTGGGTGCCACTACCGAGAAGGCCCTCTGCCTGGTTCCCTGTAACTTGGCTTCTCGCAGTGAGGGAACCACCAGAAGGCCCTCGGTGCTGGACCTCAGTGTCTGGGCAGAACGATGGGGGTGGAAATGCTCCTTCAGATAACTAAGTGAGAAGCAATGTTGTCATTGGTCTGTTCTCAATAATCTCACTGGATCCATAAACATATGGAACCAGGCACAATGGAACCACACTACCATTAATATGAGAACCCTCTCTTATTGTAGCTGCTCAGAACTACCATTCTCAGAATGCACTGGAAGAAGCATTAGCAATGAAGTCATCTTGAGGTCTACAACTGCTCTGTGGACGGCTTTCACCATATTTAATGCTCCCTTATGGTCTGCCTTCCTCCACTTCCTCAGAGTATCATAAAAAATCTTTGCCAAAGGCGTTTTCCTAGGCCTTTCCCCCCTCAAAATTTCCCTCAGAATTATGAGACGGAATTCATTTGAGAACTGATGCTCCGTCAATTTCAAATAGCTCTAATTGCCTCATTAGCAACTCTGGTGCAATAGACATGCCTTTTAACATTTCGGTTTTCCTCCAGAAAAAAATGTATCATGGGCACTTGGGAATGTTACTGTGCCTTCTGACTGTTTGCCTATATGGAGAAATTGCTTAATGCCCTCAGAGATGGCAATTTAGTCTTTCACTGATTTTTCAACTGTGCCCTTCAAAGGTTCTTCCTAGTCACTCTTAGTTGGATTTTATATCCCGCTTTATCACTACCTGAAGGAGTCTCAAAGTGGCTAACATTCTCCTTTTCCTTCCTCCCCCACAGCAAACACTCTGTGAGGTGAGTGGGGCTGAGAGACTTCAGAGAAGTGTGACTAGCCCAAGGTCACCCAGCAGCTGCATGTGGAAGAGCAGAGACGTGAACCTGGTTCCCCAGATTACGAATCTACCACTCTTAACCACTACACCACACTGGCTCTCATCAAACCTAAATCCAGCCCTGCTGATGAACAAGGAGTAGATCAAACTCACAGTGAAGGAACTTGTGGCCCTTCAGATATGGTCGGAGGACCACAGGTTCCCCTCAACAGGTCTACCTGAAATGGTATCAAACCTCTCTGTTCCTGCCTGATCTTTGCTTGAACAATTGGTTTATAGATGAAATCCAGGTCAAGCCCGGGTCACACAAAAACACAGGAGCATTTGTCGAATTGCATTGGGGACATGCACATTCCTCATAGAAAGCCTCCTTTCAGATCTTGTAGGTGTTTTGGAACAAGAAGATAACTTCTTACTCTCTGTGATTGCTGAGTGCTTCCAGCAGGCAGCGTCACAGAGAAAATGTTAGAAAAGAGCTCTCTACAAACAGATTTAGCTGCTGCAGTCACATCGAGGCTTCTGATCATGTGAATCCTACTAGCAGGTCTCCTTTAGCTGTTAATTTTAGCTACTGCTAAAATTAAAGATTTGCTCCTGCTGTATAATCATTAAATTATTCCTTACAACTATTTCCTGAGGTATGAAGAACCAAGCGATGAGTGTATTTCTTCTTACCCATGAATGTAACAACACCAATTTCCTTTACTAGCAGAAAAGGCAGCAGAGAATATTTATTATAATAATCTCATCAACCCAAGAAGAAGAAAACAAAGAAGGTGACTTGGGTGGAATCTAGGTAGAGTATTTTTTTAAATGGAGGAAAGGACTTTCCCCATTTCCAAAGTATTGTCCCAATGCCAGGTGATTCCCCTAATTATTCCAATACAAGAGCAGGATCCAAATATGCGTTGCTTTGTTTATGTGGATGGGGTTCCTCCACTGAAAAAAATGCAGGTCTGCTTGTGCCAGGGATCTGAACAATCCATCTCTATTTAATTGGTGGGATTCTTGCCACTGACTTCTACAGGAGATGGATGAAACCCATTATGCAGTGGCCGACTTTGGGCTCTCAGATTTCAGTGGCACTTTTTGCAATGCTAAAATTCAGCAAAAACAAAACAAAACAAAACACCCCTTGCTCTGTTCTAAGCACTGTTGTGACTCCCCCTGCAGTGTGGCAAGCAGCGAGGCCAAATCGGTTGTGCCACCCTAAAACCACCTCTGTATTATGCCAAAGAATTCAGGTACTAATTTTGCATCTATTGACTGCAGCCAGAATGGCATTTGCAACATTCTGGCAATGTAGAAATAGGTAGGGGTGTGTTTGTGTTTATGTGTGTGACAGAGAGGGGGCAGGGGAATGAGGTTTTTTTTTATAAAAAAAATGTTTGGGCCTTGTTATCACTGGTTAGCTGGTCCACTTATCTAAAGGAAGACGACAAATATAAACAATTGTGTGATTCTTCAGTGTCCTGCAACAGAATATTTATCTTGCCTCAAGATTAATGTGGACTACTGAAGTTTTTTGTGAGCTTCTCCTAAACGCACTGCTATATTTTGCGAAGTGTGCTGTGTAGTATTTAAAACATAAGGAACATGGGTCCTGAGTTTATGTTTCCAAATGAATCGCAATGTTTATACTAGAAGAATTTGTGCTGGAAATATAGATGTCCATCTAGAAAACGACGCTATATGTAGCATTCAAGTTTCGCCTGCCAAAATTCAGTAACGTGACCACCTTAATTTCAACGGGTGTGCTCTGAATAAAACTTAGTTGAATTATTCCCTATTTTTCTGAATTTGGATTTTAGTTGCAAAATCAGCACCAGCTCCTGGCTGTGGGGTGAGGGGGCTGTGTTCCCTTGTCCCTCCCAGCCCCCTTTCAGTGACTCCCCCCCCCCAACAACAAAACTGCCATTGTTAGCAACTTTAATCATAATAATAATAAAATTTTATTTATATCCCACTCTCCTCAGCCGAAGCCGGGCTCAGAGCGGCTAACAACAGTAAAATAATACAGCATTCTAAAATCAATTCATTCTAAAATCAATTCAAATCAAATTAATGACAACCATTGGGCTAGAGTTCTGTGAGGATTACCAAAGGAGGGAATCAGGCTGTGCCCTGGCCAAAAGCCTGGTGGAACAGCTCTGTCTTGCAGGCCCTGCAGAAAGATGTCAAGTCCCGCAGGGCCCTGGTCTCTTGTGACAGAGCGTTCCACCAGATTGGGGCCACAGCCAAAAAAAGCCCTGGCTCTGGTTGTGGCCTGGGACCTCCAAGGTGTTTTTGTTAATGTTGCCATTTGTTGATTAACAGCCAGAAATGTTAAAACTCCCTCCATGAGGCGTTGAGCTTCCTCTTTTCGCCCCGTGCATCGGATTGCCTGTCCCCCCCTCCCTATATTTAGGGTTCCAGTTACAGATAGGTAGCCGTGTTGGTCTGCCATAGTCAAAATAAAAAAATTCCTTCCAGTAGCACCTTAAAGACCAACTAAGTTAGTTCTTGGTATGAGCTTTCGTGTGCATGCACACTTCTTCAGAAGTGTATCTGAAGAAGTGTGCATGCACACGAAAGCTCATACCAAGAACTAACTTAGTTAGTCTTTAAGGTGCTACTGGAAGGAATTTTTTTTTATATTTAGGGTTGTTCGCTTTGACCTTGCTATGCCTCTCATGGGGTCGTCTGCTCTTGGGGCAGGGGCCCGGTAGGAATTTTGTCCATCTGGCTGATTGGCTGGGGCCATTTGGTTTTTGCTTACTGCGTAGCAAATCGTCACAACTTGTAAGGTTGCGGTTAGGCATTGGTTTATGGTTTGGTTGGTTGAGGGGCATGGATTGGCTGTGCCTGCCCCTCTAATGCTGCTGCAAGGGTTTTCCGTTAAAGGAATACAGGGGCTCACTATTGCATTAGTGCAGCATTAGAGGGGCAGGCACAGCCAATCCATGCCCCTCAACCACCCGGTCAAGGGGCTCGGGCCGTGCAAGAGCCCCTGGTTGCATTTGGGGAGGGCTGAGGGCAGGTTCCCTGCTCTGTCGCTACCCCCAGATGTATTCCCCTTTTCTGACTTTCACAGGTGTGCGGAATGTCAGTCTGTCCCCCATGGGGGGGGGCAGATAGTCGCAACCAATGCCTAAGCAACCACTCACATTTATGTATTTTAATAAAGTTGTGGCCAAAATGATGCCAAAAACCTTAAACAAAAATTTCTGTTTGATGTGTGAGTTATTGGGGTGGACCTGGGGACCTCAACACGCAAAAGAAAGTTCTTGGTTATAACCAGGATTATGAACCGAAATCCCATTCTCCTCTTCCCAATTCTGTGTGACGTCCATCTAAAGTATCACTTGGAATCCAGCAGGTGCTGGTGGGACTTCTTTTGTTAATATCCCCCCTTTTTTTGGTATGGGGGACACATGCCACTGGTGGATGGGGTCAGAAGAAAAGTAGACAGGAAGCTACACCTGTTTCCATTTTGATTGTTGTTGGAATTCTCCAACATCCTTGCTCCAGAGTAAACTAGATAAGAATGAAACCGAGAAGCCTTTCAACCGTTCAAAAACTGATGGCAAAATATATTTTCAGAATGAAACATCCTCCAACCTATTGTCCAGGAAGGGGAAAAAAAGAGGATTTGAAAAATATTAAGGAAGGGTGAAGGGGGAAAAATCCTTAAAGCTGTTGGCTCAGTTTAAACTGCAGAGCAAAGGCAGTTGGGATACAGGTTATCTGCAGGGAGCTCTGGCAAAATCAATGAAAACTGTGGCTCAGCTACAGTTACGATGCAATACGAGGCAGTCGATAAACCCAGGCTTTAGCGCTTCATCCAATTTCAGTCACCTCAACACAGAAAGACAGAGAGGAGACTCTGAACAAAGCACCCAAAATGCAAGACATGAAATAAGGTATTATTTGCAACCTCTCTTCCTTCCAACGGGGTTTGGGAAAGGGAAAGTAAAGTGAGATTTAGTGATTGGCCGTTGATGAGAAAGGAGGCAAAGTGTTTACATGCGCGCTGGGGGAGTGGAATCGAATAAGACCACCGGGTCCTGCAAGGACTCAAAGCTAACTAGTGATTGGTATGGCTATGTGCAATTTGGCAGCAGTGGTGAAACCAAGGAGATAATGGACTTATCTGTACTTAAGTTTCCTCTGCTCTTTCCAGATACGGTCTGTGTCCGTGTGCCTTTTTCTTTTCTTTTCTTTTCTTTTTTGCTCTGGAGCTCTCCCCGTGAAAGCCCAAATTGTTGTTTGCTCCAACTAAGCGCTAAAGAGCATGTTTTCGTGCAGAAAGCTGCAGGGGAAACCAAACAGCACTTGGGCACAGAGTTTTAAAGTGCCAACTTGTGCCTGGAAAGAGTGGAGCAAAAGGTAAGTTTGCATAAGCTTAACGGCTGTCTGCAAAACCGTTGCAGCATAGTACCTAGAGGGCTGAGCTGTGGATTCAAAAAGACCCCACTTAGAATTTTTTCTCTGATAGAATTGGACTACTGCAATGAGCTCTATGTGTGGCTACCTTTGAAGGTGACCTGGAAACTACAACTAATCCAGAATGCGGCAGCTAGACTGGTGACTTGGAGTGGCCATTGAGCCCATATAACACCGATCCCGAAAGACTTACATTGGCTCCCAGTACGCTTCTGAGCACATTTCAAAGTGTTGGTGCTGACCTTTAAAGCCCTTTAGCCTCAGCCCAGTATACCTGAAGGAGCGTCTCCACCCCCATCGTTCTGCATGGACACTGAGGTCCAGCATTGAGGACCTTCTGATGGTTCCCGCACTGCAAGAAGTGAGTCTACAGGGAACCAGGCAGAGGGCCTTCTCGGTGGTGGTGCCCACCCTGTGGAACGCCCTCCCATCAGATGTCAAGGAAATAAACAACCGTCTGACTTTTAGAAGGCAGCCCCTTTTAGGGAAGTTTTTAACGTTTGATGTTTTATTCTGTTTTAAATCTGTCCCAGAGTGGCTGGGGAAACCCAGACAGATGGGCGGTGTATGGATGTATGGATGTATGTAAAGTAAAGGTAAAGGGATCCCTGACCATTAGGTCCAGTCGTGGCCGACTCTGGGATTGCGGCGCTCATCTTGCTTTACTGGCTGAGGGAGCCGGCGTACAGCTTCCAGGTCATGTGGCCAGCATGACTAAGCCACTTCTGGCGAACCAGAGCAGCGCACGGAAACGGCGTTTACCTTCCTGCTGGAGCGGTACCTATTTATCTACTTGCACTTTGACGTGCTTTGGAACTGCTAGGTTTGCAGGATCAGGGACTGAGCAACGGGAGCTCACCCCGTCGCAGGGCTTTGAACCACTGACCTTCTGATCGGCAAGTCCTAGGCTCTGTGGTTTAACCCACAGCGCCACCCGCATCCCATATGTATGTATGTATAAATTATTGTTATTATTATTAGTGTTTTGAGAGAAGATATATTTTAAAACTATATTTAAATAGTATTTAAATGCATTTTTTTCTCAGAATTCTTTTTTAAAAAAATCCAAATTAATGTCAAAATTTGACTGAATTGTCATTTGGGTATACAAGCATTTGCCTATCTCTGCTCATGGCCTCTCGAGATCTGTTGATTCTCCTTCAACTAACTTGAGCATCCAATATACCCCCTGAGGATGCAGAGGCCAGAGTGAGTATCCGGGCATTATCCCTGGATAACTGAAAGTGTCAAAGGGTCTGTCCATCATCGCCCTGTGTCTGAAGCATGGCTCTGCCTGCACCTTTCAAATCTCTTCTGCAGATGCTGCTCACGCCAAGGGTAATATTCCAACTTAATGACCTTTTCCTTCCTTACAGTTGCAGAACAGTCACGCAGGAGTGCAAGAAAGGTGACTCTTCAGGTTCATGTAATTCAGATCCAAAATGAGTTAATCTACTTTCCCGAATGCAAACGTAGCCACTGGTGACCTAAAAATGCTGAACACTGTGGGGCTTTCGTGTCTCGGCTTTCAGACTTGGTGACCTTTGGCGCTTCTCTCTTCTTTGAGAGATAATACTGTTGCATAGGCATAATGCTGATATAACCTTAAGAAATTTGATGACACCCGGTGGACCCATACTTTCCCCATCTACATTGCTAAGAAGCAGATTTTATATATCACTATGTCCAATGTTTTTTTTATTTTTTTAAGGGCCATGAGCATAAAGGCCCAGAATTTCCTTGCAAAATAAACTTCCTTGCAAAATAAACTTAAGCCTTGGCAGTTCTGTCATGCACACAGCCCAGCGGAGGAGAGGGACAGCAGCTCTCTGCTGCCAACTCTTCATTCTGCCCCTGGGACTACACGCTGGAGCCAGGCCTGTGAGGGAGCTGCCTTTTGCTCCCTCCAAATTTTGGGAACCTCCAAAAAATGCACCTGGAGCAATGGCCCTCTCTGCCTCCACCATGCTATGCCATTGGCTTACACGCCTGCATCCTGACACTCTCCTCTTATGTGAAAGGAACTGCTTTGTATGGAAGAAAAATACAGATCATATTATTATCTTCCATATGCCTATTAAGCATGTATTGCTAACCTATTTATTTGACTTAAGAACGTTATATCTAGGTAAAGGGTAAAGGTAAAGGACGACTATGGGGTTGTGGCGCTCATCTCACTTTCAGGCCAAGGGAGCCGGCGTTTGTCCACAGACAGCTTTCTGGGTCATGTGGCTAGCAGGACTAAACCGCTTCTGGCACAACGGGACACCGTGATGGAAGCCAGAGCGCATGGAAATGCTGTTTACCTTCCCACCGAAGTGGTACCTATTTATCTACTTGCACTGGTGTGCTTTTGAACTGCTAGGTTGGCAGGAGTTGGGACAGAGCAACGGGAATCGCGTGGATTCGAACCGCCGACCTTCTGATCGGCAAGCCCAAGAGGCTCAGTAGTTTAGACCACAGCGCCACCCGCATCCTCATATCTACATCATGCATCATTGTATATACTCATGAATATCCAGTAATCACTAGCCTCCATAATCTTACATTCAGACATTACCTGAAATATCTCTCGCCAACATATATGTGCATTTTATACCCAGTTATTTATTAATCTGGCATATCACGTGAGAATCATCAACCCCTGTACAAAAGGCTCCCCTCCCTAGTATCATGTCCCTAACTTGCTCATAGCATTAATGGTTTTCCTGGCGGCTGGTTGTTTTTTTTTAACAGCCATTTTGGGGCGATGCATAGCCCAGCCAGAGATTTGCCACTTAAATAAGAACTAGGTCTCTAGTTTGGTGTCTCAATACTATCTTCTTAGTTTTTTGTGTTGTTTTTTTAAGAGAGAAAAAAACTAATCCATATTGAGACATCTTGTGGGATTAAACAGCAATAGCACAATTAGATTGCTTCGTGTCTCAAGGGGAAGGCAGACCATTCGGAGCAAAGAACCAGTGGGACGAAAGATAATTTAACTGGGGGTGTCTATGTAACTGATGCATGGACTTTTTCCTCCCAAAGGACCCACTCAGATTATTAAGGCAAAATGATATCTTTGACTCTTAATAGCACATCTCAATGTTATTAAAAGAGCCCAGGCTTTTGTTTTGTTTTGGGGGTTTTTTTGTTCAGCTGTTTCGATCTCCGAGCCTGGCTTATTATTTATTTATTTAATTCCGTTTAGGAATTGCTCCCTAGCAAACACTCATCAGCAAAAATAAAATAAAAATAAATAAATAGAAATGGCTAAAACAATTTCAGGTATGGCAGCAATTAAAACCATTTCAGATGTGAAAACAATGTCACAATCGAAGACGGATACAGACTGGTGTGAAAAATCAAGACTTACAAGGCTTCTTCAAAAAGGAATCATAGAATCATAGCGTTGAAAGGGATCCTGAGGATCGTCTACGCCAACCTCCTGAAATGCAGGAATACGCAGCTGTCCCAAATGGGGTTTGAACCTGCAACCCTGGCATTATCAGCTTCACACACTAACTAACTGAGCTACCCAGAGTGGAAAGTGGAGAACTGAGTAATAATAAGAATTTATTATTTATACCCCGCCCATCTGGCTGGGTTTCCGCAGCCACTCTGGGTTGTTCCCAACCGAATATTAAAAACAATACAGCATCAGACATTAACAGCTTCCCTAAACAGGGCCACCTTCAGTTGTCTTTTAAAAGTAAAATAGTTGTTTATTGCATTGACATCTGCTGGGAGGGCATTCCACAGGGCAGGCGCCACTACCAAGAAGGCCCTCTGCCTGGTTCCCTGTAATCTCACTTCTCGCAGGGAGGGAACCGCCAGAAGGCCCTCAGAGCTGGACCTCAGTGTCCGGGCTGAGCTGAGCGATGGGGGTGGAGACGCTCCTTCAGGTCTACTGGACTGACACTTTGAATTGTGCTCGGAAATGTACTGGGAGCCAATGTAGGTCTTTCAGGACCGGTGCTATATGGTATTGGCGGCCACTCCGAGTCACCAGTCTAGCTGCCACATTCTGAATTAATTGCAGTTTCTGAGTCACCTTCAAAGGTAGCCCCAAGTATCTATGGTCAGATTAAGCCCGGCAAACACATTTACAACACTTTCAAGAGATTCTGATATTCTGATTTTGCTGAGGGCTCACAGCTAAGGAAAGGAGTTATTCATTGAAAATGTCATTTTGGTCCCAGAACATGAGGTTTTCATGCCAAACTTAACCTGTAATGTCATTCATATCAGTTATTCTTGCTCATAATTGCAGAGTGGATACTCTTCCCAGTAACTCCATTTCACATTTGATGTTTGTGAAAAGTAAAGTCGTTGACTACAAAACCCATGATGCAGAGAAGCAATGTTTTAAAGAAGCATGCATATAAATCACAGGGACTGCAATCTCTGCACCTGAGAACCACAGAACACAACAAAACGTAAGCCCAAATAAGCATGCATAAGGTTGTGATGTAAATGTTAATGTCATCTTATTTATTTGTAAAATATTTATAGGGCCACCTTTATGAGCAGAACTCCCTCAAGGCGCCTTGCACAAAAATAAAAATGCAGCTTCGAATATGGAAAAGATAAAATACAACGCAGAGAGATAGAAATCAAACATAACCACAACTTTAATAAACATTAATAAAACCGGCAATAATATCCCAGACCAGAAATAAAACATAGTTTGTAACAAATCTATCAGCCAAAAGCGACATGAACAGTGAGTTGGAACAGAAGAACAAAGGCAGCTGCATTATAATAGGTCATCTAACTAAGTATTGTCTTCACTGACAGTCAGAAGCTGTCCCAGGGCAGGGCACAGAGAA
Source organism: Podarcis vaucheri (assembly GCF_965113315.1). NCBI lineage: Eukaryota > Metazoa > Chordata > Lepidosauria > Squamata > Lacertidae > Podarcis > Podarcis vaucheri. Next base: position 12,958,428 of record NC_138762.1, read on the forward strand.
ATGGTGGCTGGATATACCAGTGACTGTGAAAACAGAATACTGGACTAGATGGGCCATTGGCCTCATCCTGCAAGCTGTCATGAACTGGCAAGACTATAGGAAGGAGGAAGAAGATCTCAGCGAGGGATGTTGCCAGGACTCGGACATACAGGGGCAAGTTGGGGAAGGGGAAGGAGTGGTTGGTGTAAGTAGTACTCATGGACTACTGAGATGCACTCTACGTGGGGCTACCTTTGAAGGTGACCTGGAAACTACAACTAATCCAGAATGCAGCAGCTAGACTGGGGGCAGCCACCGAGACCACATAACACCAGTCTTGAAAGACCTACATTGGTTCTCAGTACGTTTCCAAGCACAATTCAAAGTGTTGGTGCTGACCTTTAAAGCCCTAAACAGCCTCGGCTCAATATACCTGAAGGAGCGTCTCCACCCCCATCATTCTGCCCAGACAGTGAGGTCCAGCACCAAGGGCCTTCTGGCGGTTCCCTCACTGTGAGAAGCATAGCTACAGGGAATCAGGCAGAGGGCCTTCTAGGTAGTGGCACCCACCCTGTGGAACGCCCTCCCATCAGATGTCAAAGAGATAAACAACTGTCTGACCTTTAGAAGACATCTGAAGGCAGGGAAGTTTTTAATGTGTGACATTTTAATGTATTTTTAATCTTTGTTGGAAGCCGCCCAGAGTGGCTGGGGAGACCCAGCCAGATGTGTGGGGTACAAATAATAAATTATTATTGTTGTTGCTGTTATTATTGTTATTTATTATTATTAGGTGATATAGGATGAGGAGGAGACGGGGGCCAGTACACAGGCAGCAGAGCAGCAGAACCCCTCACCAGAGCTGGAGGAGGGCTCCTGAGTCATAGGGAACAGCTGGCAGGGCACTCCAGGATACAGAGGCAGGCCAGGAGGGGCAGGCCAGTTCATCTAGCTGGCCACGTGGAGAAGGAGGCATGTGAGTCCTCAGCTGTGGTAGGCTGAGAGCAGGTGAGGGTCAAGGTCATCAAGCCCAGATGCTGCAATGAGCAGGCACAGTATAAGAGGGCAGCAGAGCTGAGATGCTGTGTCTGCTCAACTGCCCATGTTGAGTTACCTTGTTGTGGATATTCCTGGACCTCCACTAGACTATACTTCAGGCTTAATGCTGGTTTGCATTCCGACTTTGGACCTGAATTGACCCTGAACATCTTTTACTGACCCAAGGAGTAGTATACCGAGGGTCTTGGAGAGGATCCACGAATTTGGTCAGGTAGCAGGTTTCAAATTAAACAAAAATAAAATGAAAGTCTTAGCAAAAAATGTGACAGAGCAATATAAAAAGGATTTAAAATGAACCACGGAATTACCAATGGGGCAAAAAAGCTAAGTACTTAGGTGTATGGTTGACAGCTAAGAACATAAATATTTTTAAAGACAAATACACAACTACTTAGAAATAAATAAAGAAGAACTTAGAGATTTGGGGAAGGATGAGCTTATCGTTATGGGGAAGGATATCAGTAATAAAAACAAATGTATTGCCAAGAACATTATTTCTATTTCAGTCGGTACCTGTGATCAACAGCGCAAGACACTTCAAAGAATGGCAAAAAGATATTTCTAGATTTATCTGGTGGGGTAGAAACCAAGAATAAAATACAACTTATTAACAGATGCTAAGGAGTGAGGTGACTTCTCCTTGACAGATTTAAAATTATATTATGAGGTGTCCTGTCTTGGTTGGCTCCAGGAATGGACAACATTGAAAAATGCAGACATCTTAGATTTGAAAGGACATGATAACAGATTTGTCTGGCATGCATGTTTATGGTATGAAAAAGCAAAAGTACAGAAAGGTTTTCAGAATCATCTAGTAAGAAAATAATTTTTTACAGCCTTTGGATTTCAAACTTGGGACTTTGCTGGTGCTGATGGACCCTTGGATTTTGAGCCTTGGTCTCGTCAAACCGCCTGGCTGCCAGGTAGGCCAGAGGATCAGGATACTAGCTCTTATTGTGCTCTTATGACATGCCCAGCAATACCTGGAGATTCTGGGGTCTAAACCTGGGACCATCTGCATGCCACCGAGCTACAAGATGGATTATCACCAGAACCACACCTGAAATGTGGCAACTTTATGGAGCACAGCCAAAACAAAGTGAGTTCCAGAGTTGTGGCATCTCCACAGGGAAAGAAGAAGAAGAAGAAGAAGAAGAAGAAGAAGAAGAGGAGGAGGAGGAGGAGGAGTTTGGATTTGATATCCCGCCTTTCACTCCCCTTCAGGAGTCTCAAAGCGGCTAACAATCTCCTTTCCCTTCCTCCTCCACAACAAACACTCTGTGAAGTGAGTGGGGCTGAGAGACTTCAAAGAAGTGTGACTGGCCCAAGGTCACCCAGCAGCTGCATGTGGAGGAACATAGACGCGAACCCGGTTACCCAGATTACGTGACTACCGCTCTTAACCACTACACCACACTGGCTCTTGCTCATTTCCACTGGTTCTGGTGGCCTGCAATGGAGATAGGCCTCTCTTTCTTATCTCCTGGGAGACAGTCAGAAAACTTTTTAAAGGACAAAACAATTGTGTGGTATGAGCAGCACTGGAAACAAGTGTAACCCCAATATCCAAAGTATAGATCAGGGTAAGGATGGAACAAACATATCAACATGTATTTTATTAATCCCCATACTGTATCTTAAACTCAACAAGAAGCAAGCCATTTTTTCACTGGTACCACAAAAAATGCAACCATGTCTTCTATTGTATATGCATTACTATGCTAATTGTTATAATATTATACGCATATATCCTCCATATTTCTTAAATTAACCAGGACATTAATAGATGCCCATAGCTGTATAAAATGCTTATGTAATCATACTAATAAAATTGTGCTGGAGAAATGTAGTCTTGCATGGGGCTTGACTCTTGTATGTACTATATGGATGGTACAGTGGTGCCTCGCAAGACGAAATTAATTCGTTCCGCAAGTTTTTTCTTCTTGCAAGTTTTTCGTCTTGCGAAGCACGGTTTCCCATAGGAATGCATTGAAAATCAATCAATGCGTTCCTATGGAGACCGTCCGGGGACAGAGGGGAAGCGCCGCTCTGTCCCCTCTTTTGAAGCAAGGGGCTGCGGGGAGAAGATAGCTTCTCCGCGCCGCCCCTTGCTTCAAAAGAGGTCCGGGGACAGCGGAAAGCGCTTCCTGCTGTCCCCAGACCTGGGGCTGCGGGGAGAAGATCACTTCTCCCAGCCGCCCCTTGCTTCAAAAGAGGTCCGGGGACAGCGGGGAAGACGCGCTGTCCTCGGAGCTTGCGGGGCAAGCTTCGTTTTGCGAAGCAAGCCCATAGGGAAATTCGTCTTGCGAGGCAACTCGAAAACGAAAAAACCTTTCGTTTTGCGAGTTTTTCGTCTCGCGAGGCGTTCGTCTTGCGGGGCACCAGTGTATACATATTTTTCCAAGTAATTTTGCACGTATTCCAGCTTTTTTAAGCAACAGCAATGCTGGAATTTTGCACGTATTCCAGCTTTTTTAAGCAACAGCAATGCGCGAGTGCCTTCTGCATAAATGGGTGTTTGATGCAAGAGCTGGCCCAATACGGGCAACGCTTGATCAGTTCTGAACCAAAATCCATATATAAATCAAAATCCATATATAAATCTGTTTAAAAAGAGATTGCTCCTCAGTCCTTAGCTCAAGAAACATGGGATGCTGCCTTGTTCATTCAGACAGTATTGATTGGCAGCAGCTCCCCAGGATTTCAGACCAGAAGTTTCTCCCAGCCCTGATTGGAGATGCAAGGGATCTGTCAGGAGTCCAGGTTCCCAGCTTGAAAACACAGTAAGCGTAGCTAATTAAAAAGGTGGATTGATTGCAAAAATGAACAGATACTGTAGCTCCGGCCAGCTCTAACAAAGCCTCTGGTGCCATTAGTCAATATGACCCTTCTGAAGACTCCTTATGATGTCGACAGAAGATACTGAGCTTACGAACCTTAGGTCTTTTGTTTGCTTTCTGTCTTGGAGCCCTCCCATTCTCCAAGACCTCAGACTTAGTGGTTCAGCTCCCACCTCTTCCCCATTAACTCTTTCCTGCCTGTTTGTGCTTCCGGAGAGCTTTGACTGTGTCCTAGCCTGCTCTCTGCTAATGTCAAGTTTGCATGTCAAGGTCAGGAGCAGCCAGAATACAGTGGTACCTCAGGTTAAGTACTTAATTTGTTTCGGAGGTCCGTACTACTACTGAGGTATGCCCCTTCCCCAATTACTCCAACTTCCATCAGATCCAGCCGGCATCTCCGGTGGTGAAGGACAATAGGGCTTGTAGTATGGAGTCTGGAAGGTCACAAACACATGAAAAAGCAGTGAACAATTAGAGAGCAGGCAATTTTATATTCAGCCAATGGAATCTCCATGGCTCCAGATTGGGAAAGCTGACTTGGCAATGGGATTCCTCTTGTGACTTTTCTACAGCACACGTGCAAAGATAGCCCTTGTGTTTCCTTGGCAAATTATCTGATTTCCACCCCCACCCGCCTTTTAAATGGAGCCAAAGAGCTTAACGGCAAATCACCTCGTTTAAACAAAGATCACGAACTTAAGATCACTGACTTAATTATGGTGATCTTTTGGATATTCTCCAGCAAATAACAGTTGTGGTGGGAGGGATTTGGCAGCTGATGTATATTGAAAGAGAGTGATCACTGCTGTAAAGGCTGTGAAGACGACCATCAAAAGGAGGGGTGAGAAAAGCATTTCCAGCGGTGGAAAAATTATAGGAGAATCTAGTAGGATGTTAATGGAAGAGGCAGCTTTTTTGTTTTTGGAATCCATTTAATTTGCTGGACTTAAATTAAAACAATTTTTCATTCTTCCTTTGCTGTCTCCTTGTCTAAAAGATTATTTGCAACCCTGTGTATGTTCAACACTTAGTATTGCTACCCTGCTTATTAAACCTTGAATGATTTAAGCATTTTCCTTTATAGTTCCCTCGTTGGTCCAGTCTGTTCTCCTAAGGGGGAGCTGAAATCCAATTGTAGCATTATTACTAGGTTAGTTAAGAGATTTTCTTTGCTACAAATTAAAGAGACATGGAAAGCTTATTTACAAAATCCTTTTCCTCCTCCTTTATGTCAGGGGACAGAGGGAAGGGACAAACGGGAAAATATTCAGAGGTTGAGACAGAAATTAAGGTGGGCATGTTTCTGAAATTCTCAGCAACTCAGATTTGTACAACTATGTGCAATGCACACAATCACACACATATATTTATCAAAATGGATGGAAGTACAAGGGCAACCGGAAAGATCAAAGGGGTGGATAAACTCCCATGTAAGGAAAGCTTAGGGACACGGGTGGCGCTGTGGGTTAAACCACAGAGCCTAGGACTTGCCAATCAGAAGGTCGGCGGTTTGAATCCCCGCGACGGGGTGAGCTCCTGTTGCTTGGTCCCTGCTCCTGCCAACTTAGCAGTTCAAAAGCCCGTCAAAATGCAAGTAGATAAATAGGTACCGCTCTAGCGGGAAGGTAAATGGCGTTCCCATGTGCTGCTCTGGTTTGCCAGAAGCGGCTTAGTCATGCTGGCCACATGACCCGGAAGCTGTATGCCAGCTCCCTCAGCCAATAAAGCGAGATGAGGGTTGCAACCCCAGAGTTGGTCACGACTGGACCTAATGGTCAGGGGTCCCTTTACCTTAAGGAAAGCTTGCAGCATTTGGGACTTTTTAGTTTGCAGAAAAGGTAAGGTGAGACAAGACAGAAGTTTATAAAATTATGCATGGTGGCAGCTCTACGTGGGGCTACCTTTTAAGGTGACTTGGAAACTACAACTAATCCAGAACACGGCAGTTAGACTAGTGACTGGAAGCAGCTGCTGGGATCATATGATACCAGTCCTAAAGTATCACAGGCTCCTAGTACATTTCCGAGCACAATTCAAAGTGTTGGTGCTGCTCTTTAAAGCCCTAAACGGCCTCAGCTCTGCATACCTGACAGAGCATCTTCACCCCTGTCATTCAGCCCGGACACTGAGGTCCGGCTCCGAGGGCCTTCTGGTGGTTCCCTCATTGCAAGAAGTGAAGTTACAGGGAACCAGGCAGAGGGCCTTCTCAGTAGTGGTGCTTGCCCTGTGGAACGCCCTCCCATCAGATGTCAAGGAAATAAACAACTACCTGACTTTTAGAAGACATCTGAAGACAACCCTGTTTAGGGAAGTTTTTAATGTTTGATGTTTTATTGTGTTTTTAATCTGTTGGGAGCCACCCAGAGTGGCTGGGGAAACCTAGCTAGATGGGCAGGGTATTAAAAAAAGTAGTTGTCAGAGCTGCTACCAGGTCCCAGCTCACATAGGACCACGCCACACAGCGTCCACTTTAAAAGAGTCTTTATTGAGTTATAGGTTTCATTTCCGAACTGCAGCGTGCAGCTCTACACCTTCTGCTCTAGGTCGGCGAAGACCCGTCTGAGTCCCCGCCTCTTGCACACCAGCTTAATACCCTAGCCTTGCTCCACCTCCTTCGCCTCTCCCTACGTCTCTGGGTCCTTCTGCCCCCCTGGGCCTCCTCCCTTCTACTCTCCTCTGACGCTGACCCCCCTGATCCTTCTGCCTCCTTGCGGCGGGCTTTAGGACCTGGCTCACTCTCCGGGCTGCTTACTGCTCCAGCTTCCGCTGCATTTGAACTTGGCGCGCGCGCCCAACTCTCTACTTTCCTCTTAACCGTTGCCTCGCTCTCTGAGGAGGGCGTGACCACCCCTGACTCGTGCCCTCCCTCCTGCTGACAGCCTCCGGAACCCGATGCCTGGCTACCTTCCTCCCTGCTGCTCTCAGTCTTGAGCGTGGGTCCCGACTTCCAGCTGCTGCCGCCCTCAGTTATGAGCGTGGGTCCCGACTTCCAGCTGCTGCTCTCTGAATCTCCTCTGTTCCCTTCCTCCTGGGGTGTCCCCCCGGATCCCCCCCTTGCTCTGCTCACTGGGGCTCCCTTTTGGGAGTCCTCTGACTCACTGCTTAGGCTTGGAGATCTCGGGTCGTCATCATCACTCATTCTCCCTTCGGCTTCCTCCCCCTCGCTCTCTGTTTCCACCCTTCTCTGCGTCTCTGCTTCTGAACCCCTGACATCCATCCCCCCCTCGAAGCCCCCCCTTCCCCCCTCCCCGCTGTCAGGTGTGGGTGCTGGGCGCTCCATCATCATGGGAGGGAATGCTGGATACAGGTCGCTCCCCGTGGGTGGCCGCCAACTGAAGACCTCCGAGTCTTCCCCCTCGCGGTCGTCGACGTGGACTTGTTGCTCTTCCATCTCTGTACCGCCGTGCTCGAACCCGAGGTCCTCCCCGAACACGTCCATGTCAGTCTCTGCGTCGGTCGCTCGACCTGGCATCTCCAGCCACTTCCTGCGCCATCGCTCCTCTGGTCGATCGTCCCACCAATACGAGTTGCCTGATGCCGAACCTGCCGGTGAACCTTCTGGGGAACGGGTGCTCCGTGCGGGTTCCCCTTCTGAGTCGAATCCATGGAACGTGCTGGAAGAAAGTGTGGGTGTGAACAACCAGTCGTCGAAGAAGCTCGCTGGCATGGGTTTGTGTGGGAAGAGGGCATGAAACTCGTCCTTGAGCAGGGGTTCCTCCAAAGCGTAGTCTGGTACCCAGCTATTGGCGCTGGCCCGGGTGCCCTCTCTGGCTAAGAGGTATTCGACTCCCTCTTCCCCCCATCTGGAGTCCAAAATCTCCGTGACCTCGTTGATGTGGTCCTGGTGCTTCACCTCCCGCGTCTCCGTCCGTTCCCGGAGCGGACTTGGCGCCGTCCCTGGCTCCTGGAACCTGTGAGGTGCCTTGTAGGGAGTGAGCACCGACCTGTGGAACACCGGATGCATTCTGGAACCCTCCGGCAGCGCCAGTCGGAAGGCTACCGGGTTGATCTGCGCTTCGACTTGGTACGGACCGATCTGCTTGTGCCCCAACTTCTTCTTGGCAAGCGACCTGGTCGGCACTGCGTGGGCTGCCAACCAGACCCAGTCTCCCACTTGGATCACTTCGCCAACCCGCCTGTGCTTGTCAGCTTGCACCTTGTAGGCGTGCTTAGCTAGCTCCAGCTGCCGTCTGAGTTGATCGTGGACCGCCTGCAGCTCTGACGCGAACGCGTCCGCCGTCTGTGGTTCTCCTTCCCCCACTCTCTCCAGTCCCGGGAAGGTTCTGGGATTCCTCCCATTGTTGGCAAAGAACGGCGTCACTCCTGTGGACACGTGCTTCGTGTTGTTGTAAGCGAACTCGGCTAGCGGCAGGTAATCCACCCACGTCGCAGGCTGTTGATTGGCATAGCATCTCAGGTACTGCTGCATGATGGCATTGACCCTCTCTGCTTGCCCGTTGGTCTGCGGGTGTCTTGCTGATGCCAGATTGACCTTGACATTTAGAAAACCCATCAGCTTCTGCCAGAAAGACGAGATGAACTGGCGTCCGCGGTCGGACAGGATAGACCGTGGCAGGCCATGCACTTTGAACACGTGATCTATGAACAGTTTGGCGGTTTGTTCCGCCGTGGCCACCTTCGCACACGGAATGAAATGTGCCATCTTGGTGAACAAGTCCACCACCACTAGCACAGCTGTCTTGCCTCTCGAGCTGGGTAAATCCGTCACAAAGTCCAGGGCCACCCTCTCCCACGGTTCAAACGGTGTTTGCAGCGGTTCTAACAGTCCCGCCGGTGGTCTGTGTACCGGCTTGGCCCTCTGGCAGGTGTCGCACCTCGCGACGTAGTCCGCGACCTCTCCTCTCAGCCTGGGCCACCAGAAGTCTCTCGCGACTAATTCCATCGTTTTCTCTGTGCCAAAGTGACCGGCCGTGGGTGCGTCGTGCAACTGTTGCAGTACCTTGGCGCGAAGGTCGTCTCCTGGTACATAGACAGCCCCTTTGCGTAGGAGCAAGCCGTCCCGCACCTGGAACTCGTCCGTGGTAGCCGTGCCTCTGAGCAGTTCCGCCATCTTGTCTTGCGCGAATGAGTCGTCCCGCAATGCACGTCGCACCGCATCCAGGTCTACTGTAGCTGAGGCACACGCCCACGCCGTCGGTGCGAAGATGTGCATGGCCGCCGCTGGCGTCACCTCTTCTAGGTATTGCGGTTTTCGGGACAGTGCATCCGCCATGATGTTGGTGTCGCCTGGGACGTACTCTATTCGGAAATTGAAGTCAGCAAAGAACTCCGCCCAACGTATCTGCCTCTGGTTCAGGAACTGAGCCGTGCGCCAGTGCTCCAGATTCTTGTGGTCCGTGCAGACCTGCACCGTGTGCTTGGCGCCGATTAGGAAGTGCCTCCACGCCTTGAAAGCTGCATGAATGGCCAGCAACTCCCTGTCCCAGATGGTGTAGTTCTGCTCCGACTTGCTGAGCTTTCTGGAGTAGAACGCTCCCGGCCGCCACACCCCCTGCGGGTCTCGCTGCAGCAGGACAGCTCCCACGGCTCTGTCTGACGCGTCTGTCTCCACCCTCAACGGTTTACTGGGGTCGATATGCAGCAGTTGCTTCTCCGATGCGAAGAGATGCTTGAGCGCTTGAAAGGACTGTTCCGCCTGCTCCGTCCAGATGAATTTCTTTTTTTTGGAGCTGAGCGTGTCCGTAATTGCTGCCGTCTGCATCGCGAACCCCTTGATAAACTTGCGATAGAAGTTGGCGAAGCCGACAAACCGCTGGACCTCCTTCCGGTTGCGCGGGCTTTTCCAATCCAATACCGCACGAACCTTGGTGCTGTCCATGGCTATCCCCTTGTCCGACAACTTGTATCCCAGGAAATCCACCTCCGTCGTGTCGAACTGGCACTTCTCCAGCTTGGCGTACAGTCTATGTTGTTGCAACCTGCTGAGCACCTCCCTCACGTCTCGGTCGTGAGCTTGCTGCGAGTCAGAGAAAATCAGGATGTCATCCAGGAAGCAGACGCATGTCTTGTAGAGGAGTCCCTCCAACACGTGATGCATAAAAGCTTGAAAACAGTGAGAGCCATTTTGTAATCCAAAAGGGCATAACTCTGTATTCGTAGGTGCCCAGCGGTGTGAACATGGCCGTCTTCCACTCATCGCCCTCCCGCATGCGGATGAGATTGTACGCCCCTCGCAGGTCCAACTTGGTGAACACGCGTCCCTTGCGCACCGTCGCGAGGAGGTCGTCAATCCTGGGCATGGGGTAATCAGACGGTTTGGTCATCTGGTTCAAAAGGCGGTAGTCCACAACTAGTCTTTTTTGGGGCGTGTCTTTCTTTTTCACGAAGAAAACGGGACTGCCCCCCACTGCCTTGGACTCTCTGATGAAGCCACGCTCCAGATTATGCTCGATGAACTGTTTGAGTTCCTGCATTTCATCTTCAGACATGGAGTATAGCCGCCCCTTCGGCAGCGTCGCCCCCGGTAGGAGGTCAATCTTGCAGTCATATGGCCGGTGAGGGGGTAGCTTGTCCGCCTCCTTCTCGCAGAAGACCTCCAAAAAGCTCGCGTATTTGTGGGGGACCGCTTGCAACGTTCCCAACTGCAGTTGTGATTCCTCCTCCTCTCCCTCCCGTCGGGGCAGGATGCAGTGTTCTGCGCAATAAGAGGAGCCGAAGATCAGTTGTCTCTGGTACCAAGCCAGTGTCGGACTGTGCCTGTCCAGCCAACTCATGCCCAACACAATGGGCGTGTCCGACAGTTGGGTGACATTAAAACTGATGACTTCCCTGTGGTTGCCAAGGCGCATCACCATCGGTGGCGTCTGCTTCACCACCTGCCCCCCTAGCAACTCTCTGCCATCCACTGTGACGACTTGCAGGGGCAGAGTGGCAGGCAATAGCTGTATAGCGTGCTGCTCCACAAAGCTCTGCGCTATAAAGTCTGCGTTGCTTCCAGAATCCACAGAAAGCGGCACTTCGATAGTGACGCCGTCGGGTAGCTGGAGAGATGCTGTGAGCTGCACTACTGGTTTGGGTGGGAGGGGATCCGTGGGTTGCAAGATTGCTGGGGACTGCTTCACAGATGCGTCTGGCTGGGCCCCAGTGCCTCCGTCTCCAGCCAGACATCGTCGTTTCCCTGCTGTGGTTCTCCTTGCTGCGTTCCTGCAGTCACCATTGCTGAGGCTGCAGTGTGCTTGTGGAGCCTCCGGGGACACTCCTTCGCCAAATGGCCTGGATCCTCGCAGATGTAACACTTCCTGTTCCCTCTAGGAGGCTTCGCTTTCCCTGCTGCCGGTGCTAGGGCTCTGGCTGCTGACTGAGCCCTTGCACCTCCAACCTCCATCGGTTCCCCTCCCCCTCCTGGCGGAGGTGTGGATTGCGCACGCGCTGCTTCCCTCGGAACGAAAGAGAAACTTCTCGCTGCTTCGCGCCCTCCACGTCCTTCATCTCTGCACCATGGACGTTCTTCCAGCCTCACCCCCACAGTCAGCGCCCTTTGGACCACCTCCTGCGTGCTTCGGGGCCTCTCCCCCCTTGCAATTTCATCCTTAACCGCTGAACTTAGACCCTCCCAGAAGAGGTCTCTGACAGGGGGCGAATCCCGATCCCATTCTAAAGCACTGACCAGCGCAAAAAATCGGGCGTGATACTGCCGGACGCTCGCCCTCCCTTGTTTTAGTCCATGAATCTCCCGTCTGGCAAGATCCACATCAATAGTAGACAAAAAACACGCATCCATCGCTTTGATAAAGGCATCTGCATTCTGAAGCGCCGGATCTTTATCCCTCCACAAATTGCGCAGCCAGGCTTTGGCATCCCCATGCAAATGGGACAATATGAACCCCACCTTCTCTTCCTCATCTCTAAAGTCTTTTGCCAGCAGTTGCAGTGCGCACATTACGTCTGCTCTAAAATTAGGGTACTGTTGCAAAGTCCCATCGAAGTGAGCCACAAGCCCTCCTGCTCTCCGTGCCAATCCCACGCCCTCCGGTCTGGGTCCCGGTTGCCCTTGCTTAACAAGCATTTCAAACCTGGCGTGTAGGTCTCTGTAGGCGGCTGTAGTCTCCTCCTCCCGTTTCTTGGAAGCCAATACCTCTGAGGACAACTGGGTCACTGCCTCTTGCAGCGCGGAGATCCTCTGTTCTTCCGTCATCTTGCTAACCTTTGTGAGCTCGCTTACAGACACCCCTCTTCCTCCCCTAGCGGCTTCTGCTCCCGCTGCGAGGTTTCAGGTTTCTGAAGCTTTGAAGAGACGGGTCTTACTGTCAGAGCTGCTACCAGGTCCCAGCTCACATAGGACCACGCCACACAGCGTCCACTTTAAAAGAGTCTTTATTGAGTTATAGGTTTCATTTCCGAACTGCAGCGTGCAGCTCTACACCTTCTGCTCTAGGTCGGCGAAGACCCGTCTGAGTCCCCGCCTCTTGCACACCAGCTTAATACCCTAGCCTTGCTCCACCTCCTTCGCCTCTCCCTACGTCTCTGGGTCCTTCTGCCCCCCTGGGCCTCCTCCCTTCTACTCTCCTCTGACGCTGACCCCCCTGATCCTTCTGCCTCCTTGCGGCGGGCTTTAGGACCTGGCTCACTCTCCGGGCTGCTTACTGCTCCAGCTTCCGCTGCATTTGAACTTGGCGCGCGCGCCCAACTCTCTACTTTCCTCTTAACCGTTGCCTCGCTCTCTGAGGAGGGCGTGACCACCCCTGACTCGTGCCCTCCCTCCTGCTGACAGCCTCCGGAACCCGATGCCTGGCTACCTTCCTCCCTGCTGCTCTCAGTCTTGAGCGTGGGTCCCGACTTCCAGCTGCTGCCGCCCTCAGTTATGAGCGTGGGTCCCGACTTCCAGCTGCTGCTCTCTGAATCTCCTCTGTTCCCTTCCTCCTGGGGTGTCCCCCCGGATCCCCCCCTTGCTCTGCTCACTGGGGCTCCCTTTTGGGAGTCCTCTGACTCACTGCTTAGGCTTGGAGATCTCGGGTCGTCATCATCACTCATTCTCCCTTCGGCTTCCTCCCCCTCGCTCTCTGTTTCCACCCTTCTCTGCGTCTCTGCTTCTGAACCCCTGACAGTAGTATTAGTAGGTAGTAGAATCATAGAATCATAGAGTTGGAAGAGACCACAAGGGCCATCGAGTCCAACCCCCTGCCAAGCAGGAAACACCATCAGAGCACTCCTGACATATGGTTGTCAAGCCTCTGCTTAAAGACCTCCAAAGAAGGAGAATCCACCACACTCCTTGGCAGCAAATTCCACTCTCGAACAGCTCTTACTGTCAGGAAGTTCTTCCTAATGTTTAGGTGGAATCTTCTTTCTTGTAGTTTGGATCCACTGCTCCTTGTCCGCTTCTCTGGAGCAGCAGAAAACAACCTTTCTCCCTCCTCTATGTGACATCCTTTTATATATTTGAACATGGCTATCATATCACCCCTTAACCTCCTCTTCTCCAGGCTAAACATGCCCAGCTCCCTTAGCCGTTCCTCATAAGGCATCGTTTTGCAGCATCTCCTGTGGTTCCTTCACGACGTGGCATACAGTGGGGATGAACCAGTTGCACTTATATTGTTTTGCCAATATCATTCCAATAACAGCCTCCTTATAACAATGCCAATTTTATCCAATTAATACAATTATTAAAACCAATTATTTATATGCCAAATTATGCAATTCAGTTAAAGTGGCCTCCTCGCGTGCTAGTTTTTATGGCTTCCTCTTTGTTTTCCACATTCAAAAATCTTAATAATTTCAATTACATTCCCTTCATGACAATAATCCCTTATACCACAGCTACAACCTTATGGTTTCAATTTGTGTTAATGAAGTTTATAAAGTTTCAAGTGAGGTACTCAGTCTGTAATCATTGTTCTTTCCTGTGTGTGGCAATTCCCACCCCCTTCATGAGTCCACCACCTCTCGTGGGAGTCTGTTCCACTGCTGAAGAAGTCTTACTGTCAGAAAGTTTTTCTGAATGTTTATTCGGAATCTCCTTTCTTGCAACTTAAAGCCATGGGTTCGAGTCCTACCCTCCAGAGCAGGAGAAAACATGTATGCTCCCTCTTCCATGTGACAGATATTTGAAGATGGCTGTCATATCTCCTCTCAGTCTCCTCTTTTCCAGGCTAAACATACCCATCTCTTGTTGGAAGTTCTCTATGAAGGGAGAACTTGTTCCAGTTGCTTTCATATACAGTGGTACCTCGGGTTAAGTACTTAATTTGTTCCGGAGGTCCGTTCTTAACCTGAAATTGTTCTTAACCTGAAGCACCACTTTAGCTAATGGGGCCTCCCGCTGCTGCAGTGCTGCCACCATGCGATTTCTGTTCTCAGCCTGAAGCAAAGTTCTTAACCTGAGGTACTATTTCTGGGTTAGCAGAGTCTGTAAGCTGAAGCGTCTGTGACCCGAAGCATCTGTAACCCGAGGTACCACTGTATAAAACTGTGATTATTTTTTATTGGTGGTGCTATTATTGCCAATCACTATGATGTGGTTCATGGGAAGCCATTCCTAACTGCAATTGAATACATAAGTGTACCTGAAGAGGAAGCACATTTTCAAATTCAGGATTTGTGTACAGTCCAAACTCGGCTTTTATTGGGCCATTTGCACCACTGGTTTGTGGAGTCAAGAGTCTAGCTGCCAGCCAGCCAGCCAGCCCTTTTCTGGAAGCCTGTTTTGGATTATCTGTGCCACTCCCTTCCTTTCCGCCACCCACCTCAAATACAATCATCGCTCGATAGTCGGTTAAAATGTGATTCAGCTTTACAGCCACAGAGGATTTTGTTGTGGGGAGAATCACACAGAAGATAGAAAATTGGATCCACCAGGACCCAGCCGGCAGCTGCTTCCCTTATTGGAAACATCTCAGTTATTGTCTGAGTCTTCTTATCATTAATCTGACAGCTGTCTAAGCCACAAGAGGCCCTGCCAATGTGAAATGCATTTACAGACAAGTGCCTCGGCTGCTCCTCAACGCTGCTTTGCAACTACATGCTCCTTTGACCTGCCTTCCCTGCAATTCTTGTGGCTCCTTGGAATTACGAGTCTTTTTTTATATATATAAGAGTGATGCCTTTGACAAATGTGCCGAACTCAAGCCTTTAGCATCACTAAAAAGACATGCTTCCGACATGGAAGTAATAGAATTGCTTTATTAACAGCAGATTAGACTGAGGCTCAGAGGCCACTACCTTCAGTTTCAGATGCAGAAAGAAAGAAAGAAAGAAAGAAAGAAAGAAAGAAAGAAAGAAAGAAAGAAAGAGCAACAGTGATTCTTATGGCATCAAATACCTTGCAGGTCATCTTCTTCAAATCCCCCACTCAATGGATATTATTATTGTTGTTATAGTTTAATCTCTTAATGTTTCTCCCAAGTCGGGATTCAAGATGGCTTGCGGCATTTAAGAACATTATAAAACACAAAGTAATGAAAACTGAATTAGTATCTGAAATGCATCAGAACACATTTAGAATCAGTGATTAAAATAAAGTTTGCCCTGATTAGCACTGTCCACACCTTAGTTTTCAAAGTTCTGTTTGAATAGGAAGAACTTAGCCTGTGAGTGGAAGAATAACAAAGAGGGAGCCAATCTAACCTCTCCTGATATTTGAGTTTCAAATTATTATTTTATTTTATTTTATTTTAATTTAATTTTACACAGACACACACACTGGGCTGCTCCCAACAGACTAAAAACAGAACAAAACATCAAACATTAAAAACTTCCCTAAACAGGACTGCCTTCAGATGTCTTCTAAGAGTCAGATAGCTGTTTATTTCTTGGACATCTGATGGGAGGGTGTTCCACAGGGCAGGCGCCACCACCAAGAAGGCACTCTACCTTGTTCCCTATTACCTCTCTTCTCACAGTGAGGGAACCACCAGAAGGCCCTCGGAGCTGGACCTCAGTGTCTGGGCAGAACGATGTGGGTGGAGACGCTCCTTCAGGTATACTGGGCCAAAGCCATTTAGGGAGAAACCACAGAAAAGGCTGTCTCACACGTCATTACCAACCATGCTTCTGATGTTGATGATCCTCACCCAAGTATCATAGTACTTGCTCAGGTTTGTATAGGGAGATAGGATCTTTCAGGTAGCCTGGGTGCAATGCTGGCTCTAAAAATGCAGGATGCAATATTAGCATCCTTGGCAGATGGCCCTCCAGCTGTGCTTAAATACCTCCAGTGAAGAATAGTCCAGCATCTTCTGATGCAGACTGTTCCACAATTGAATAGAAGAAGAGGAGGAGTTTGGATTTGATATCCCGCTTTATCACTACCCGAAGGAGTCTCAAAGCAGCTAACATTCTCCTTTCCCTTCCTCCCCCGCAACAAAGACTCTGTGAGGTGAGTGGGGCTGAGAGACTTCAAAGAAGTGTGACTGGCCCAAGGTCACCCAGCAGCTACATGTGGAGGAGCGGAGACACAAACCCGGTTCCCCAGATTACGAGTCCACCGTTCTTAACCACTACACCACACTGGCTCTTACTGTTGCAAAGTGTATCCTAATATTTACCTGATTTCCTTCCATTTCTACCCATTCTTTCTAGCTATGCCCTGCAGTAATGGTTACAACCTCCCCAGTGATACCCAAGTTCCAGAAGAACACAATAGATAATTTTTGGTTTAGGGTTTGTTTGATTTTCTTGCATTGCATGTGATTAATTATAGCTCCAGCACCAGATTAAAAAATGGCCGCCCCCCTGCTCATCTAGATATCCTGGCTTGTAGCTGAGCTCCACTCCACATACGCTATGTTCAAAAATAAGGCAAACAAATTGTTGCGAGTGAAATGAAAACAATTAAATGAGAGCCGTATCCACACAGTAACTGATTACTAATGATGGGCTATCACATCATTCCGAAAATGAAGTAATTCCAAAACTAACAAGCATCCAGTGCAATAAATAAATAAGAAAGGGATGTTGTGTTCAAAGGATTAATAATGCGATCAAAATGGAGCGGCGGGATAATTAACAAACGAGATGGCAAAACTTGCAAACATTAATAGTGAATTACCAGGCAGTAAATCAAATCTAAAGATCACAAATACGAGGTATTTTAACAACTGCGGCTAATTGGATAAGGGACCCAAAAGGTATTCGTTTATTTATTGAGATATTTTGTTTTTTGCATAACCCCACATGCACACAAATGCCCAAATCCAGCTGCACATCCCACACCAACACACCACCTTGCAGCCTGTGAGTTCCCTCAGGCCTGGGAAGAGGAGAGAAACACTCACTGGTACTTATTTCTACCCTCTTTTTATTCTCTATTTTTGCTCTATGGATCAGGGACAGGGCAGAATTTATTGCTGTGGGTGCCTGTGGCCACCAATGCATCCCCCTCAAGGTGGGAGCCCTGACCTGGGATAGCTCAGTCGGTAGAGCATGAGACTCTTAATCTCAGGGCTGTGGGTTCGAGCCCCACATTGGGTAAAAGATTCCCGCATTGCAGGGGGTTGGACTAGATGACTCTTGTGGTCCCTTCCAACTCTACAATTCTATAAAGGAGAATTCTATAAAGGAGGGCTGGATATTTTTATTTCTATTACTGCATTCATTACAGTAAGTCACAGGTCCCAGGGCAGGTGACAAAGCGTGTTCTCCTTCATGAAGAGCACGTGTTGCGGTGGGGGCCGACAGGACACTCCAAAGTGTGGGGCGGGCTAATTGATCGTTGGCCACTGTTGTGATTGGGCTTCCCTTGTTGTTGGGAAGAAGTTAATGTTGCCATTTGTTGATTGACGGCCAGAAATGCTAAAACTCCCTCCATGAGGCGTTGAGCTTCCTCTTTTCGCCCCGTGCATCGGATTGCCCGTCCCCCCTCCCTATATTTAGGGTTGTTCGCTTTGAACTTGCTATGCCTGTCATGGGGTCGTCTGCTCTTGGGGCAGGGGCCCAGTAGGAATTTTGTCCATCTGGCTGATTGGCTGGGGCCATTTGGTTTTTGCCTACTGCGTAGCAAATCGTCACAACTTGTAAGGTTGCGGTTAGGCATTGGTTTATGGTTTGGTTGGTTGAGGGGCATGGATTGGCTGTGCCTGCCCCTCTAATGCTGCTGCTGCAAGGGATTCCGTTAAAGGAATCAGGGGCTCACCACTGCTTTTGTCTGAACCCTGTCACGGGGCTAGGGCCATGCAAGAGTCCCTGGTTGCATTTGGGGAGGGCTGAGGGCAGGTTCCCTGCTCTGTCGCCACCCCCAGATGTACTCCCCTTTTCTGACTTCCGCAGGCTTGCGGAATATCAGTCTGCCCCCCACTGGGGGGCAGATAGTCGCAACCAATGCCAAAGCAAGTATTCACATTTTTGTATTTTAATAAAGTTGTGGCCAAAATTATGCCAAAAACCTTAAACAAAATTTCAGTGTGATGTGTGAGTTATTTGGGGTGGCCCTGGGGACCTCGACACGCAACTTAAAATTCAAAAGGTTTAAATCTGAGTACGGTCACAGGAAGAGGAGGAACCACAACTCATGTGTCAAAGGTGTAAAGAAATGTGTCTTCATTGATGAAACTAGATATCCCTTTGTGGGGAGGGAATTCCACAACGTAGGGGGTGCTACAGAAAATTCCCTCTTCAAGGCCACTCCCCAACTTCTGAAGGAGGCAGAACTACCAAGATTTTAATACTTAGGAGGTGGTATTTCAGAAATTTGGAACCTAAGTAATTTAGGGTTTGAAACTCTAACATGAGCACCTCCAGAAATAAACTGGCTGCCAGTAGCTGGGGTGAAAGGCATAGGGGCCAACTCCTAGGGACAGAGGCAGTTCCGCTCCCCAAATTATTATTTTTTGAGGGGGCTGTCTTACGTTTGTTTTTTACCTCGTTATTTGGTGGACTTGGACATTTTAATTGAACAAGTTTTGCTTGTTTACCTTGTGACATAATTGTTCATTTGTTGTTTATTGGGCCAGCTTATATTATTTTATTTTTGCAACTCACTACTTCGAGACTAGGGTGCATGTGGCAGTAAATTCATTTAAACTGCCGAAGAAAACTTTGGAGTAAGCATGTGTAGGTCTGGGCCGTAAGTTGTATATCCTTCCCGTTTCATGTAAGTCATTTCCCATTGGGCTTATTTCGGCAAAGAGCCAATTTCATATGAGCAAAGAGAATCAAAATATTTCCTCTACCAAAAGATAGCACTTCAATTATTTTCTCTTCTGCTTTCCTTCATCAGTAAAAGTCCCTCGTTGAAAATATTTCTGCTGGGAACGGAATGCTGTCGAGTTGCATGTTCATAAATATTTGGAAATAAAAGAAAGGGATTTGCCTGTTTAAGTTCTCGGATGGTGCCGATAGGCTGAAAACTCATGGGACGTTCTTGAAAAGAGGGAGCGAGGGAGGGAACATCCTGGGAGTGAATCTACAAGTATCCTTAAAAATATGTCTGCACCTACTTTGTAACTATATACGGTAAGCCTGAAACATACGCAGAGGTTACATTCTGGAGATCATGCCTAAATCCAAAATCGTGTCTAGTCAAAACACATTGTGTGCAATGGCGAATGGGATTGCCAAAGACTGTTTAATTCTTTTATAAAAAATAGTGCCGAACACATACAGGTGAATGTGCACAAGTTAAACATGTATAATTTTTTATCTTTCTGTAGTGCATTTATTAAAGGTAAAGGTAAAGGGACCCCTGACCATTAGGTCCAGTCGTGGCCGACTCTAGGGTTGCAGCACTCATCTCGCTTTATTGGCCGAGGGAGCCGATGTACAGCTTCCGGGTCATGTGGCCAGCATGACTAAGCCGCTTCTGGCGAACCAGAGCAGCGCACGGAAACGCCGTTTACCTTCCCGCCGGAGCAGTACCTATTTATCTACTTGCACTTTGATGTGCTTTTGAACTGCTAGGTTGGCAGGAGCAGGGACTGAGCAATGGGAGCTCACCCCATCACGGGGATTCGAACCGCCGACCTTCTGATTGGCAAGTCCTAGGCTCTGTGGTTTAACCCACAGCGCCACCCGCGTGCACAAGTTAAACATGCATAAATTTTTATCTTACTGTAGTGCATTTCTTGCTTCATACCAAATCTTCCCCTCTCTCTGTGAGTCCCCGTATTTGGAATCATATCTGAATTTTAAAATTTGCAGATTTTCAAATTCCCAGGAAGTGCGAGTGACGTTTTGTTTCCACCCCCTCTGAGGTGTAAGAGAGAATTCTTAGGGAAAGGGGAAAGGGAACTTGCCCCTATTTGTCTCTGTCAAGTTCTCTCCAGCTTCTGAAGCAAACCTGCCCTGCGGCATGGTCAGACATTACACTGAACGCAGGTCGAAGCTGTGCCTACACAGGTTCACAAGTTTGTAGGAAAGTGTGTCACTACACAAACTTGGATTGGGGTGTTCACAAATTACAGAGTAGTTGTGTTTGGGTTAGTGCATTGTTTTGGCAAGTGGAAATTAGGGAGTTCACCCCACCTCATCTATAATGGTAGAGAACCTGCTTTGCCATCAAAAGTTTGAAAGTTCAATTCCTGGCAACAAGCCAGATGTGGCTGGGACAAGAAGTCTGCATGGAACCCTAGACTAGTATTCTCAATTGGTATAGTGCAGCTTCCTAAGTATGAGTGGTATCCAGCATCTTAAAAAGCAGAGACATCACCTTGCCAACAAAGGTCCAGATAGTTAAAGTTATGGTTTTCCCAGTAGTGATGTATGGAAGTGAGAGCTGGACCATAAAGAAGGCTGATCACCAAAGAATTGATGCTTTTGAATTATGGTGCTGGAGGAGACTCTTGAGAGTCCCATGGACTGCAAGAAGATCAAACCTATCCATTCTGAAGGAAATCAGCCCTGAATGCTCACTGGAAGGACAGATCCTGAAGCTGAGACTCCAATACTTTGGCCACCTCATGAGAAGAGAAGACTCCCTGGAAAAGACCCTGATGTTGGAAAGATGGAGGGCACAAGGAGAAGGGGACGACAGAGGACGAGATGGTTAGACAGTGTTCTCGAAGCTACCAGCATGAGTTTGACCAAACTGCTGGAGGCACTGGAAGACAGGGATGCCTGGCATGCTCTGGTCTATGGGGTCATGAAGAGTTGGATATGACTAAAAGACTAAACAACAACAAACTAGGAAAATGTAAGAGCCTGTTGGATCAGGCTGATGTCCCATCTAGCCCACCATAGTGGCCACGCAAATGCCCATCGGAAACCCTCAAAGAGGACCCAAGTACAAAAGTCATCTCCTTTCATGTGGTTTCCAGTGTCTGATATTGAGAAGCATTATTGCCTCTTAGCACTTCTGGCGCAATGGGACACTGTGACGGAAACCAGAGTGCACAGAAATTCCGTTTACCTTCCCGCTGCCACAGTACCTATTTATCTGCTGGTGTGCTTTCAAACTGATAGGTTGGCAGGAGCTGGGACAGAGCAACGGGCACTCACCCCGTTGTGGGGATTCGAACCGCCGACCTTCTCATCAGCAAGCCCAAGAGGCTCAGTGGATGGCTGCTGTGGGAGCTAGCTCCATAGTTTAACTCTGTGCTGTGTAAATAAATACCTTTCTCGCTTTCTTTCCCTTCCCCCCAATAGTTTTCCCCAACCCTCCAGAGTAGGGCAAACACATGGGGAAAAGAGAGGAGTAGAGTTGTGCTTATTGCGTTTACATCCCATCTTTTTCTCCAAAGTGCTCAATGTTGCACAAATGGAAATCCCTGCACTGACAGAACGAGTTAGTTGGATCCTGCCCTATAGAACATGTTATGTACTGAGCTGAATCCTAGAACAATAGGATCCAGAATGCAGCAGTCTGATTGGTCCGCAGGAGCCACCCAATTTAGGTGGAAGTGAATCAGCAACTTGATTGGCCTGCAAGAGCAGCTAATCAGGCTCCTTGATGAAGTGAATCAATAACCTGATTGGCCTAAAGGAGCAGCCCGGAATTAACCAATGACGCAGGGCCCATTGTGTAAATAATGTATACATAGGTAAAGGTAAAGGGACCCCTGACCATTAGGTCCAGTCATAGCCGAGTCTGGGGTTGCGGTGCTCATCTCACTTTATTGGCCGAGGGAGCCAGCGTACAGCTGGTCATGTGGCCAGCATGTCTAAGCCGCTTCTGGCGAACCAGAGCAGCATATGGAAACACTGTTTACCTTCCCCCCGGAGTGGTACCTATTTATCTACTTGCACTTTGACGTGCTTTCGAACTGCTAGGTTGGCAGGAGCAGGGACCGAGCAATGGGAGCTCACCCCGTTGTGGGGATTCGAACCGCCGACCTTCTGATCGGCAAGTACTAGGGCTCTGCGGTTTAACCCACGTCCCTAATGTACATATAGCTAGACATTTTGGGGAAAGTTTCATTCATTGTTACTATGAGCTGAATAAAGAGCATGAAATTCACACTCGACTCCGAGTATATTTCAGAACAGTTCTGTTTTTCTTGTCTATCTATAACCAAAACACCAAGAAACACTCCGGCATTTCGTCTTTCCAATCGGTAAAGGGCATGGTACTGCAGAGGAAGTGAAGTGGATCAGAGCCTTTAACAACCTATAATGATGGGGAAAATTGCCCTTGGCGTGAGACTACGGGTGTTCCAGGCACGTCCTGAATGCGGATCAGGGTGTTCCGAGCACGTCTCCTTATTTTCATCTGCAAAACGTTGGGAGGTAAAGATATGCGGCTGCACTTCTAACAAGACAGGCCTGACTCTCTCAGGAAGCGTGATATGGGGAAAGGGAACCCTTTCGTCTGCTCCCAGCCCAGGACCACATGCCTCATCCTTCTTGCTTGTCTCACAGTTTCCCATCTGGTATTTATCTTTTTTAAGAGCAGCTACAACAGTCAGCATGTGGTTCCATTTTGCACATATTCCTTAACATCTCTGTTTACACCATGTCACAAGAAAGAGCCGTGGTTCTCTTCGGGAAAGGGTTTTGAAGGGAGGGGGGGAAAGTCTGCACTTTTGCATAGCAGATTCCAGAGGGTTTCCCCTTAAGGCAACTGTGGTGGCCTCAAGCTTTTTTTTTTGGGGGGGGGGGCTGCTGGAAGCAGGAAAGCTCTCAAAGGAACAAGCCCAGCTGGCCAAGGCCTGGTGTCGGTGCAGTAGGTGGGCTGCCTGAGGGGACGTTGCAATCTCTGTGTGTATATGGTGGGGGAGAGTAGCTATTAGGAACATGGATGGTCTAAAGACTATCTTTGGGTGTACAGCTGGCGAGGTCTCACAACCATCTATTTAATGGGCGTGAAGCACTGATTCATTTTATACCAGCTTTTAAAAGAGGATTGTTGTTTAGTCGTTTAGTCGCGTCCGACTCTTCATGACCCCATGGACCAGAGCACGCCAGGCACTCCTGTCTTCCACTGCCTCCTGCAGTTTGGTCAGACTCATGTTCGTAGCTTTGAGAACACTGTCCAACCATCTCATGCTCTGTCGTCCCTTTCTCCTTGTGCCCTCCATCTTTCCCAACATTAGGGTCTTTTCCTGGGAGTCTTCTCTTCTCATGAGGTGGCCAAAGTATTGGAGCCTCAGCTTCAGGATCTGTCCTTCCAGTGAGCACTCAGGGCTGATTAAGAATGGATAGGTTTGATCTTCTTGCAGTCCATGGGACTCTCAAGAATCTCCTCCAGCGCCAGAATTCAAAAGCATCAATTCTTCGGCGATCAGCCTTCTTGATGGTCCAGCTCTCACTTCCATACATCACCATGGGAAAACTACTGGGTGGATTTTGAGAATACAAATACAGTCGTACCTCGGGTTAAATATGCTTCTGTTTACGTTTTCAGGTTACGTTCCACGGTGACCCAGAAGTAACGGGACACGTTACTTCTGGGTTTCACCACTCACGCATGCACAGATGCTCAAAATGACATCACGCGCATGCGCAGATGTGACGAATTGTGATCCACGTATGTACAGACATGGGTTGCGTTCGCTTCAGGATGCGAACGGGGCTCTGGAACGGATCCCATTCGCATCCAGAGGTACCACTGTATCCCCATTTCAGTTTCCTGTTTTTCCAGTCTAATCTTCAGCTTTCTACATTTTCACATCAGTTTGTTAACTTTTTGAATTATAATATTTAATTAAATCTGTTCACGCACCCTATAGCCGCAGGTCTCAAGGCGGTTCACAGAATAAAATCACAATATAAAAACAAAAAACACATAATCAAAATAAAAGCAACAACAACCCACTAACCCCCCATAAGACGTTTTAAAAGGGCATCAAATGTCAATCAACCAAATCTTTTTTTAAAAAAAGCTTTTAAAAAGTCCTGATGAAAATTCATCACATTTTTGTACGCAAATTCTCTCTGCACACATATTTTTGCAAGAACAGGGGTGGGGAAATCTATGCTGCCCGCTGGATGCCGTTGGACCGTAACTCCCATCAGCCCCACTCAGCATGGCCAATGGACTGGAATGATGGGAGTTGTAGTGCAGAAACACCTGACATGTCACAGGTTCCCCACCCCAGCGTTGAGTCTTCTTCTGCAGATGCTCTACATACTATCTCAAGATCTGTCAAAAGTAGTTAAATGACACATCTGTGCTTCCATGACCATTTGTATCCCTAATACATTTGTATCCCTAATACATTTAAATGGTTGCTGTTATTTCCTGCACATGAAGAGTGAACCTGAACTGGCTGGGATCCCCATTCGCCAGATTCCCTTCTGGGTAACCATCTAGGGAGGAGATACCAGTGGTAATCAGGACCACGAGCAAAGTCAGGCACAACACAATGTTAATTTTACCTTTTTACAGTAGGCTAGTTTCTACCTACAGGGACGCGGGTGGCGCTGTGGGTTAAACCACAGAGCCTAGGACTTGCCGATCAGAAGGTCGGTGGTTCGAATCCCCGCGAGGGGGTGAGCTCCCGTTGCTCGGTCCCTGCTCCTGCCAACCTAGCAGTTCAAAAGCACATCAAAGTGCAAGCAGATAAATAGGTATCGCTCTGTCGGGAAGGTAAACGGCGTTTCCATGGGCTGCTCTGGTTCACCAGAAGCGGCTTAGTCATGCTGGCCACATGACCCAGAAGCTGTACGCTGGCTCCCTCGGCCAATAAAGCGAGATGAATGTCGCAACCCCAGAGCCAGTCACGACTGGATCTAATGGTCAGGGGTCCCTTTACCTTTAGTTTCTACCTACATCTCTGTCTTCTATCCAGGCATAATACAACTATATAGGGCTGCCTTCAGATGTCTTCAAAAGGTTAGCTACTTATCAGAGGTCGCAGAACTCCTTACCGTCCAACATTTCTCTGATAAAAATAGGGACGTTCTAAGGAAAAGCGGGATATTCCAGCGTCAAATAAAAAACTGGGATGGCTTCTGTAAATATAGGACTGTCTGTCAGGGTGAATCAAATGCCTGGGAAGAGTCTGACTCTGGAGACCAGGGAATGCAGTCACAGACAGAGCATGAGTGGGTTAGTTCAGCCCCCGCCCTTCATCAAGAATTCCCAGACTCACAGCAGCAGACTTGGAAAGCTCACAGGCAGAGGGAGGGGAGGAGATAGACGGCATTGAGGGGGTTGCTATGCAACCAGGAGGGAGACAGCATTTGGAGGGCTCTTCATTTGAAAGGGGGGGGGGGAGTTAATCCACCTTCTCCCTGAACCAGAAGAGGTGAAAGGGTTCAAATGTCATGGAAGTACAAGAGAGGAAGAACTGGACTTTGGCGCCCTTCGTGCTGTGAAAGGGGTGGAGAACCAGAAGAGGTGAAAGGGTTCAAATACCATGGAAGTACAAGAGAGGAAGAACTGGACTTTGGCGCCCTTCGTGCTGGATGTTAATTGTAAATAAACGTACGATAAAACTGCCAGAGACTCATTAACTCTAATCGGAGCTTGGTTTCCTGCCTGAGATCATTACAGTGTCCTTGGAAAATAGGGACACTTGAAGGGTCTATTTATATCACTGTTCTTCAACCTTGGGTCCCCGCATGTTGATGGGCTACAACTCCCATGA
Source organism: Podarcis vaucheri (assembly GCF_965113315.1). Classification (NCBI taxonomy): domain Eukaryota; kingdom Metazoa; phylum Chordata; class Lepidosauria; order Squamata; family Lacertidae; genus Podarcis; species Podarcis vaucheri. Next base: position 12,984,229 of record NC_138762.1, read on the forward strand.
TCCCCAGCCAGATTATCTTATGTCCAGGGCTGATGGGAATTGTAGTCTAACAACACCAAAGGTTGAAGAACACTGCCCTATGTACATAGGCAGGCATAGGGCCACACTTCACATGGGGCCACATCACTATCATGAAGCCCGTGGGGGGCTGCGGCCACAGGATATGACTCTGCTCCCCCATCCTATCAAAGCTCAGCAGAAACAAAAGGACAAGACTCATTGGCTCCGGTGAATCCTTGGGGACAAATCAGAAATTGAAAGGGGGTCAGAGGAGCAGAGAGGCAACCACAAACAACGGCTGCCTCATAACCCAAGCCAAAAAAAAATGCATGAACCTTTTGGTTATCTTCCAAACCCCCAATGGGGGATCGTACAGTATGTCTGGATTGCAGAGAAGAAAGCAGTTGTCTAAGTGCCGTGCTCTGTTCCAGGCTAGTTGGAGAGTCAATCTTTTGTTTTCCCCATTGTTTTCCAACCTTTATTTATACAAATGTAATTAGCCAGATTACAAGATGTCACGTGTCTCTTTAAAGTTGCCGAAAATGTACTGTGCTGCTTTATTAGGCAAACAGTGTTTGATTGGGCTGCTGTAATGAAGCATAATTAATGCAGATCAGGTGACCCTCTTCCTGTTGCCCTTGCTTGATCTTAGATTGCTGGATGCTGCAGTCCACAAGCCATATTCTGGTGCTATTATTATTATTATTATTATTATTATTATTATTATTATTATTATCATCATCATCATTATTCCTTCATCCGAGGATCACAGGAGGGTTTGTAAGAAAAAAGACAAAAATGAATGTTCGCCTTTTGAATATACACCTGCACCTCCTTGATCTAATCATTCTCAACTGAAACTTTTACAGGCAAACTCAATCGTCTTAGTCTAATTTAAGTTAATGGGATCTTGTTAAAACAGAAACAGTGGTACTTGGAGAGCGGTTTAAAATACCCCCTCCTAACAATCTGATTTTTGGGGGGGTAAAGTGCTCTTGGAATGGTCTCTGGTACTGGTTTCATTCTGATGGGTTTACTCAGAGATTAGCCTGTAAAAGAGGAGACTGAGAGGAGATACGATAGCCATCTTCAAATATCTCAAAGGCTGTCTCATGGAAGGGGGAGCAAGCTTTTCCCCACCCCCCTGCTCTGGAGGGCAGGAATCGAATCCAAGGCTTCAAGTTACAAGAAAGGAGATTCCGACTAAACATTAGGAAAAACTTTCTGATAGTAAGAGCTGTTTGACAGTGGAATGGACTCCCTCAGGAGGTGGTGGACTCTTCTACCTTGGAGGTTATTAAGCAGAGGTTGGATGGTGTAATAAGAATTTTAAGGTCTAAGATATATAATAAATGCTCATAAATGTATCAAGCAAACACGTGCATAAGTATATAAACCACACATCTGAAGCAGCACAGGAGGACAGTCCTGAAACCATTTTGACTCCCAAGCTGACCAAATATTTCTCTGCAAGGAGGGAGGAGGTGGAAAAAAAACCTTCCTTGTTACAGGAATTTAGTAATCACCATTTCAAAGGGTGACAGACTACCAGGAAAAGACTACCAGGAAAGGCAATCAGATAAGGCATTATCAGATAACCGGGCAGACGGGAAAAACAACAGCATTCAAATTTCTGTTGTAGACCACCTTTTCTGTGCTGTAGGTATGATGTTTGTGGGGCGGTGGTCTTGGGTTACACCCCTTCTGTGATGTATGTATGATGTATGGAGGGGTGGTCTTGAGCTCCAGGGCAGGGAATTTAAAATGTCTATAAAAGGCAGCCTTTCTCAAACTGCGAGTCCCCAGATGTTGTTGAACTACAACTCCCACCACCCCTACCTAGAAGGCCAGAGCTCAGGGATGATGGGAGTTGTAGCCCAACAACATCTGGAGACCCACAGGTTGAGAACCACTGATATAAGGCCTTGCGCGCCATTGTTCGAGCTCCTCCTCCTTTCCTGCGGGTGAGGGGAGCACCCTGTTGCAACAGATCAATAAAGATCAGGCTTACTAGCTGCTTTGCATCTCAATATTCTCTGGTTGGCCTCTGTTATTTTCTCCTACCAATAGGGAACCTACGTAAGGACTCTATGTGGGCTCTTGGATACCCCATAAGGGAAAAAGGGCAGATTTTGTTTACAACAGAGGCCATCTGTCATGGATGATCTAGATGAGATTCCTGTATTACAGGGGATTGGATTAGATGACCTTTGGGACCCTTCCAACTCTATGATTCCTCTTTTTCTCCCATAAACAAGGTACGGGGAAGAAACATTCTTTTTTCCCTTTAGAGAAGCAACATTCACTTTCCCCCATCAGTTCCACTTTGTTTTCTTCCGACTCTCCTGCTGGAATGAAAATCTGGCTGGGAAGAAAAGCGATGGTTCTCTGTGCCAAACACTGCATTTCCCCCCTCCCTTTATTGAAAAAGTAGGCACTGGGGCTCTGGCATGTGTGCGCTTGCAGATAATTATTTTACCGTGGATTAACTATTATTAAATGCTACACTGGGTTAACGTTCTTCTCCTCCTGCCAAAGACAGAATGTGCCGTACTACATTATACTGCGTTCAATGGGTTTCCTTTCCTGCTGGCTTCTCTCCTCATTAACAGGTAAACCTTAACCATAGAAACTGGCAGAAAGACAGATAGCCTAGATGTTAAAGTAAGGAGGGAAATAGCAGATTAAAGAATACGGGTAAGAGTCCAAGCAACAAATGGCTTGGCTGTGCTAAATTAATTGGAGATGATAGAAGGACTCTGGGCAAATCTGTCGGTTTCAGTTTCTCACAGCCCCTCATTTTCCTAACCTTAAATTTCATTCTCTACACTGCCATAGCAATTTGCGAATTTCACTCCTCTTCACCAGAATTTTCGTACGAATTTCTCCCAAAGCGCACGTTTTTTGGCAAGAATTTCCCCCCATCTTTTCATGTTATTTCCACTAATGTTAGCAATTTTGGGAGCACACTTTCCTGTTAATATATGCTTTTCTGTGCACACTGCTTGGCAGGAGAACTGCACTGAAAAATTCAGAGAAAATGTGAATCACGAAAGATAACGGATGCTTTTTTCGGTTCGTGCATTTATTTACTTATTTGTCTATCCCACCTTTTCCTCAAGGTGGGATAGAAACAGGGAACAGGAGAGATCTATCAGTGGCTTAGTGCAGCCGCAGATGCTGGGGAATTTTGGGAAGAAGAAATCTGAATTTACCCAGCACCGACAAAAGCAACCCTGTTTTTCTTTTTAATGCCCCTCCTTCATAAAATCTCTGGCACATAAAAGATGTTGACATGATAGCTTTCCATAGACAAGGGAGCATTGACATGGGGGACGATTCATACATCTAATTCATCATCTGCTTGCTCTATTTCAAGGCCAGAAAGGCCTTGCCATGTGAAAGGCATTCTGGATATATAGTTCAGCTCTTAATGAGCCTGTGGCTGAGGCAATCTGCAGTCCCTCCCCATGTCAACAAGAGGTGTTGCTGCTGGACAGCGATCTGGAGCCAACAGTCTGTCGAATAAATCTTGGGTGTCCAGGCATTGATCTGAGGAGGACATGAGCCGAGGAAGTCTGTAGCTCAATCAGAGGCCCCCAGCCCCACCCTTTCATGCGAGCAAGAAGATCTGTGCTGCATCAAGCTGTTAGAAATGTAATTGGAGCGGATTTAGCCCATCTGCTAAATCGGTGAACATTTCAACTTTCCGAAGAAGGAAGCTTTTAAAAGCAGCTACCTTAAGAGACTAAATTGCCTAGGAATAATAATTACTAAGAATCTTTAAAGTGCAATCAAATCCAGCTTTGATCTGATTTAGACTAGTGCGAAGTGCGAGGCAGTTAGGAAGGAGCAATTAAATGCACTCTATGGGGCAAAGCTGACTGAACTGACAAAATAGCCTCTTATCTTAACTCGTGCTCCCCTTAAAATTGCCTTCAACATTTCTCAGGAAATATACACTAGCATTTATTTGGAATCCTGACCCTCCTGTCCTTCAGGTGTGCTTTTTGCTCCCTCCTGCCTCCTCCTCCTCCTCTTTAAAGACAGAAGACGGTATACAGAAGACACAGGGAGGAATGAGACGGAAGGAAATGACCTCCCTTTCCTGCAGGTCCTGCTCAGATGAAAACCCCATCCCCTTTCACTTCACCTTTGGGGCTTCTTCACCCTTCACTTTTTGTGGATTGAACCTCTTCACTGAGAAGCCTTGTCTATGCAAACTCCCTGCTGCAGACTTTCAGTCTCCAACACAACAGGGCAGGAGATGGAGATGCTATGGAGGGGGAATGATCAACAATATTTTAATTATTCCAATTGCATGGGAGGGCGAGTGATTGGCTAACGGGGGCCTGCTGATGGGGAGAAATTCATAATTAAGTGTGGATCTAATGTACTTTTAATCTTTGTTGGAACCCACCCAGAGTGGCTGACGAAACCCAGCCAGATGGGTGGGGTATTAACAACAACAACAACAACAACAACAACAACAACAACATAATCTGCACTTTCTGAAACAATACACTAACCAGAACACAGCCATCCTTCGAGAGTCAGACTTCCCCAAATTTTGCAATGCAGTTCTCCGGCCAAGTAATGTGTAGATAAATGCATATTCTAGGGTAAATTGTGCATAAAAATGCATATATTTGTGAAGCTAACATACAGAATGATTTATATGAATGGGAAAATGTGTATATTGGTCAAAATCACACACAAAAGTTCATGCTAAAACGCTAATGGATTTTCATTGCAAACCGATGTGGGAAAGTGGAGGGCTGGAACCTAATGTTGCAGAAATGAAAAACAAACTGACAGATTTCCCCATCCCCTAATGAGGGCTGTAGATTATCCGATCGCATTGTTGCATATTTCATGCAACACAAGCAAAAGATCTCCAAGAAAGTGGTGTCTTTGATGGAAGATAATTTATGGTATGTGTGTGTGTGTGTGTGTGTTTTCCTGTGGAACGAAAAAGAATGGGGGAATTTTATGTGCTCAGGAGACGAAAGGTGAGCCTGCTTTTGAAGCAGGCAGCTAGAAGGCTGATAATACATAGCACATCTAAAGGGATACATTTCCTGACCTCTTTTATTGAGCGTGTTGATTGAAAAGTGGTTAGCCTTGTGCTAAAAGCATTTTACCTTGCTCATATTTTCAGGATGGTGACTCACTGATTGCGGTATGTAGCTTACACAAGTATCTCCTCCGACCCGCAGCTAGCCTGCCTGTAAAACTCTCAGCGCAATCCTACCTACGTCTACTCAGAAGACAGCCTCATTGTGTTCAATGGGACTTACTCCCAGGTTAGTATGCAAAGGAGTGTAGCCTTAGAATGCTTTTCATGGACTTTTGGGGGCATGTGTGTGTGTTTGCATGTTCATCAGTTGGCCATTAAAGTACCGTGTCAGTCTTCAGACAAAGTAGATCTGAAGCCTTGGATGTAATCGGCTGGTGGATCACCGGAACACATCTAAACTCAGCACCAAATTAAGAGGGTCAATGCTATATGTCAGGAATACGGATTGAGGAGACCATGTTTACAAGCTCCACTTTTCAATTCCTCATGTTGTTGTTTAGTCGTTTAGTTGTGTCCGACTCTTCATGACCCCATGGACCAGAGCACGCCACTGCCTCCCACAGTTTGGTCAAACTCATGCTGGTAGCTTCAAGAACACTGTCCAACCATCTCGTCCTCTGTCGTCCCCTTCTCCTTGTGTCCTCCATCTTTCCCAACATCAGGTTCTTTTCCAGGGAGTCTTCTCTTCTCATGAGGTGGCCAAAGTATTGGAGCCTCAGCTTCAGGATCTGTCCTTCCAGTGAGCACTCAGGGCTGATTTCCTTCAGAATTGATGGGTTTGATCTTCTTGCAGTCCATGGGACTCTCAAGAGTCTCCTCCAGTGCCATAATTCAAAAGCATCAATTCTTTGGTGATCAGCCTTCTTTATGGCCCAGCTCTCACTTCCATACATCACTACCATGCATCTTGATCAAATTTGCAGATGACACCAAATTGGGAGGGGTGGCTAACACCCCAGAGGACAGGATCACACTTCAAAACGACCTTGACAGATTAGAGAACTGGGCAAAAACAAACAAGATGAATTTTAACAGGGAGAAATGTAAAGTATTGCACTTGGGCAAAAAAAATGAGAGGCACAAATACAAGATGGGGGACACCTGGCTTGAGAGCAGTACATGTGAAAAGGATCTAGGAGTCTTGGTTGACCACAAACTTGACATGAGCCAACAGTGTGACGCGGCAGCTAAAAAAGCCAATGCAATTCTGGGCTGCATCAATAGGAGTATGGCATCTAGATCAAGGGAAGTAATAGTGCCACTGTATTCTGCTCTGGTCAGACCTCACCTGGAGTACTGTGTCCAGTTCTGGGCACCACAATTCAAGAAGGACACTGACAAACTGGAACGTGTCCAGAGGAGGGCAACCAAAATGGTCAAAGGCCTGGAAACGATGCCTTATGAGGAACGGCTAAGGGAGCTGGGCATGTTTAGCCTGGAGAAGAGGAGGTTAAGGGGTGATATGATAGCCATGTTCAAATATATAAAAGGATGTCACATGGAGGAGGGAGAAAGGTTGTTTTCTGCTGCTCCAGAGAAGCGGACACGGAGCAATGGATCCAAACTACAAGAAAGAAGATTCCACCTAAACATGAGGAATAACTTCCTGACAGTAAGAGCTGTTCGACAGTGGAATTTGCTGCCAAGGAGTGTGGTGGAGTCTCCTACTTTGGAGGTCTTTAAGCAGAGGCTTGACAACCATATGTCAAGAGTGCTCTGATGGTGTTTCCTGCTTGGCAGGGGGTTGGACTCGATGGCCCTTGTGGTCTCTTCCAACTCTATGATTCTATGATTCTATGATTCTACTGGGGAAACCATAGCTTTAACTATACGGATCTTTGTTGGCAAGGTGATGTCTCTGCTTTTTAAGATGCTGTCTAGGTCCTCATAACATCCCTTAATTCTTGGGTACCAATATGCTGCCATGATGCCATGAGTTGGCGCCATGATGTGGCTCCCTCCAGAAAAGAACAATTGATGTTGCTGGTGAAGTTGGTCATGGGTGGTGAAATGCAATAGCCTCAGATTACAGTGAATGCTAACTAATACACAAGAAGAGTCCTGCTGGGTCTAAATGCCCATCGAGTCCAGGGTCCTGTTCTCACAGCGGCCAACCAGATGTCTCTAGGGAAGCCATCGCCATGAGTATGGCAGCACCGCCCCCACTTGTGAAACACTTTGGGATCCAGATGGTTCTTGGGTTTGGTTCAAAGAATGCTGACTAAGGTGAGCATTCAGAAGGTCACCAGTTTGAGGTCAACCATGGCTGGTGGCCAGGATAGTTTATGGTCTCCTGCTACACACACACACACACACACACACACACACACACACACACACACAACTTTACAGGATTGCAACATGAGTTACATTTACCCAGTTTGTGGCCTGTACCTACTCAAGGGCTTTGAGGAAATATATATTAAAACAAGCCCATTAAAACAGAGTAGGCAACTTAGACAGATATTAATCCTTGACCCTCACACCAGGATTTTATAAGAAATGCTTTCAAATGTTTCAGGAAGGCAGGTGTAAGAAGACATTTTCTCAAACGTTATTTCTGTTATCTATTGCAGACCTGCACTTCAAATTAGTCACAAATATCCGGGGCTAATTGGACAAGCAACAGGGTATTGGATATAAACAAACTCTATTATGGTAGGGGAAAGATCTTTTTAATTCCTCTTCTTTTAGAAACGCACGACAGGGACAAAATCTGCTACTGTCATTCCCTTCCATGGAGATACTAGATTAGACTTTTGTGAGTCTTGAACTAGAACTGTATCCCCAGGCAACCAAACCTATTAACCTTTTTTCTTTCTTTCTAGCAGCTGGAAAAACAGAAAAGAAAGAAGTGGAGGGGGGAGGAAATCCCCTCAGCTGCTTCCATTTATAAATTTTGTTTAGTCCTGGGTGAACCAGAGACAAAATGAGGGGGGGGGAGTAAAATCATGCAGAATATCAACCCCAGGAAGAAACTGTGTTGAAGCAGCAGCCTCCTTGATTCTGCATTGCACGTGTTCCAAAATGGACAGGAATTTGGATGTGTTAAGTCTGCAGGGCCATGAAAAGGAGAAAAAGAATGGATATCTCCAATCCTTGGAGAAAGTTGGTTTTGAATACACACACACAATTTCTCTGCCCCCAAATAAGGGGAATAATTTTGAGAGGTTATTTGCACATGGCTCCATAACATCTGGGGCAAAATGCTGTGGCCAGCCTGCTGCTGAGTACAGGCTGCCGCCAGCACATTATGTGTGAACAGCAGAGATCATTCAGTGTGCAGCTTAAGGGTTAATTCTGTTCTCTGTGTTAGTCAATTCTGCAAGAGGGAGTGGTGAAAGAGTTGCTTAGCAACTAGCCAAGAGTGGCATGATGTGCTGTGCCCTGATTGGCTGTGTAGTTCTGAGGGAGTTCTGCTCTGTGGGATTGGTTGAGTACTTAACCTTTCATGAACAAGGCCTGAAGTAAGAAACTACTCTGCTCCTTCTAAAACTGTACACTGGTTTTTTCAACAAAGTAGCATCAAGACTTATCTCTGGACTCCTTCCGCATTATTTAAGTGATTTTGTCATCAAGTAACATCAGTGCTTAAGAGCATGCATGGGCTGCCCATATGTTACCAGGTCAGGTTCAAGGTTCTTGTATTAATTTACAAGGTCCTTAATCATTTTGGGTTTGGGATATCTTAAGGATCGCCTTATACCCATGCCTGATCACTGAAGTCTTTGAGTGGTCCCCTGTAGTGTTCAGCTTCACAGATCATGCATTCAGTGTTGTGGGTCTAAGCCTGAAGAACCCCAGCTCAGATGAATGGGTCTACTCTTGAGTGAAACATTGAGTGAAATCTACTTATTGCTGCAGACTGTCACATGCCAGACATTGTCAGTTGTTGACTGCTACATCTACCAGAAATAGGTAGTTACCTATTCAGTTACTACCTGCAAGACGTTAATGCTGTAAAATGGTGAACTCTACTGCAACATCTTTGGATGTCCAATGTTGAGGTTGGCAAAGCAATAAACAGATTAGGGAGGCTGCCGACAGAAGGCATGTAAAACATCTGCGCTGCCAGAGAATTTTATTGGGAAACATTCACCATCAGAATATATGAAGGAGATTTTCTGGTGCAAACGTCGTTCCAGCTTTAGATTTCCTCTGTTTCCTTTCCTTAAGATGCTTTAAAAAAAACACCCCTTTGCAAGTGTTGCCGCCGCCGCCTTCTTAGTGCGAAAAATACAGCCCTGATTTGGTGTTTTGTATGTACAGAATGAACTCCTTTGTTGACTCCTATTTGGTCCTGTCTGCTAATGAGAGTGCAACTGAAAGAGAATTAGCATATTCATTGCTTATTTTTACAAGAACCAAGGAAGCAAAACACTAAAGGAAGGGAAAAAAATTCTGCTCCTACAATTCTAGCTGCAAGGCCAACACATTTAATTCTAAATCCAGAAAGCGGCACACACATTAAAGCTCACTGTATTTGATTGGGGAGAGACTCATACAGATGGCTGGCGGTATCATTCTGAGAAATAGGAAGAAAACCTTTTTTCTACCACACTTCAGGTGTGAATATGTGGCAGAAGGTGAGATGCAATAGTCCGTGCAGGCTGTAACATCTTATTGAGCTCTCCCATTGTGTGCAGCAACGGCAAAGGATGTGACTGAAAAGGTGGCTCTCTTCTTTAGGTAATTTCCCTAGATAATAGTTAAGGGATTCGGCAGTAATTGAAAATTAAACTATGTGAAGTTTCATTTTTGCTTTGGAATCTGTTAGACACGCTTGCAAGGGAATTGATGAAAGGATGTACAAGAGTTTTCTGAGAGGCTTAGCGAGGGCAGTAAACCAGGAAGAGGACAACCCAGCAACTTCTTGTTGGTGCTGTGCTTGCAGCCTGATGCAACAAAGCATAGCCATCTACTGGATTGTGCTCCCCAGTGGAGGAGAAAAATCATGTGACACTGGCTTACTGATGCTGACTGGAAAGCAGCAGGCAAGAAGATTTGGGCAGGGCCAAAGTCAAGGTCAGCAGAGACAGTTTTCAGAGTCAGAGAACTTGGGGTTTCATCAGCAATACGCTTAGAGGTCCACATCAGGAACCTCTGTGTTTTTGTTTATGGGTATACTCTTGAGAGTCCCATGGACTGCAAGAAGATCAAACCGACCCATTCCGAAGGAAATCAGCCCTGAGTGCTCACTGGAAGGACAGATCCTGAAGCTGAGGCTCCAGGACTTTGGCCACCTCATGAGAAGAGAAGACTCCCTGGAAAAGACCCTGATGTTGGGAAAGATGGAGGGCACAAGGAGAAGGGGACGACAGAGGACGAGATGGTTGGACAGTGTTATCGAAGCGACTAACATGAGTTTGACCAAACTGCGGGAGGCAGTGGAAGACAGGAGTGCCTGGCGTGCTCTGGTCCAGGGGGTTATGAAGAGTCGGACACGACTAAATGACTAAACAACAACAACAACAATGTATATACACACAAATACATATATGTTTGAATTCTGAATTTATTGTTATTCCTGTTTTATACTGTATTTTATGCTCTTTTTTGTTGCATCAATTAAGTGTTTTAAATTTGTTGTTAGCCGCCCTGAGCCCGGTTTTCTGAACCGGGAAGGGCGAGGTATAAATACAAAATTGTTGTTGTTGTTGTTGCTGTTGTTGTCTTACCCCCCAGTATATGCATTTTTTTCTACACCTTACTTAGCTGGAGAACTGCACAGCGAAATTTCTAAGGATGTTTGGGTTTCACTTTGCATATAGTTTCGGAAGGTGCAAATATAGGTGGGTTCGCCTTCGAATGCGGACTGAATTGGTCTCAACCACCCCTATTCCTGATCAGGGGCCATGTTGGCTGGGGGTGATGGGAATTAGCGTCCAACAATATCTGGAACCGCCAGAGATTCTCCACCCCTCTTCTACAGGGATCGATCCAGAAGTGACCCTTGATTTATTCTGCTATATGTCATCTTGCGAAATTTATTGATATTTAATTTGTTCGAAACCAAGGTCCTGTGTGAGGGTGTTAAGTGGGATGCATCGAGTGATCAGAATGCAGAAATTACTAATTACAGAACTGTAGGTTGCATTCAGGTTACCCGGGCCTTGCTGGAATTGAAGATACTGTGTTGAGCCCGAGTGTACCAGGGCTGAGGGCTAGGAACTTAACACATCTGTGAAATGTGACAGGAATCTGAAAATCCCACAGAAGAGGAAAGCGGTAATTAAAAGATGCTGGAAACTTTGAAAAGGCACATTTAACAGCATAATTTTGACAGCCATTCTTCAAAACTATAAAAGCAACTGAGGTTTTTTTTCTTTTCCTTCCCTTGGAAATTAAAAAAAAAATCATTTCCAATTATTGTACATCATTAATTACTACTGCCTACATTTCCATCTCAAAAGGCATTCAAATAATCTTAATACAGGGTTGCCAATTGTAAATGTTAAAGGAAAAATTGACTTGGAGCCCAGATTGTTTTAAGAATGAGATTACAAAGTGCATTATTGTGGTTGCTTGAACCGAACCCGTAGGATGCAATGTAGGCATGGAACAGCAGTCAAAGAGCTGACAGGGCCTGACATTTAGCAGACTGCCGTGTTTTCCAGGTTCCCTTTAGAATAACAGAAATTAGAATTTCCTTTAGGGAAAAAGTAACCGAGGAATGAAGAGTTTCCAACAGAGGGACTTCGTTAAAAAATAATAATCCTGTTAGGTTAAGGCCTACAAGACTGGCCACCCACCAAAGCAGAACTACAAACAGGCTTCCTTCGAGCTCCAAATTTGCCAAGTAAGGCTATCACAGAAATGAATGGAAAAAAGGGTGGAGACAGTGTGGTGGATACAGGACTAAGATCGGGGAGACCTGGGTTCAAATCTCCACTCAGCCATGAAGTTCACTGGGCGACTTTGGAGCAATCCTTGCCTCTCAGCCTGGACTACCCTCTCCCGGTTGTGGTGAGGATAAAATGAGAAGCGGGATAGCCAAGTATGCCACCTTGAGCTCTTTGGAGGGAAGGGGTAGTATAATTGTAATAAATAAACAAATATTAGTGAACCTGAAAAGTGACAGATTCTTCTCTAATTGTGTTGCCAATCCCATACGTTGGCCTGTTTGTTTGTTTGTTTTGACAGGCCACCATGCTGGTCCAAAGGTCCGTATAGTTAAAGCTATGGTTTTCCCAGTAGTGATGTATGGAAGTGAGAGCTGAACCATAAAGAAGGCTGATCGCCGAAGAATTGATGCTTTTGAATTATGGTGCTGGAGGAGACTCTTGAGGGTCCCATGGACTGCAAGAAGATCAAACCTATCCATTCTGAAGGAAATCAGCCCTGAGTGCTCACTGGAAGGACAGATCCTGATGCTGAGACTCCAATACTTTGGCCACCTCATGACAAGAGAAGACTCCCTGGAAAAGACCCTGATGTTGGAAAGATGGAGGGCACAAGGAGAAGGGGATGACAGAGGATGAGATGGTTGGACAGTGTTCTTGAAGCTACCAGCATTAGTTTGACCAAACTGCGGGAGGCAGTGGAAGACAGGAGTGCCTGGTGTGCTCTGGTCCACGGGGTCAGACACGACTAAACGACTAAACAACAACATGCTGGTCCATTGCAGTAACAACAACAGTGAGCTTTATCACAGTGGTTTACAGCACCTTAAAGATCAAGGCCACATTTGTGCCATGCATTTAAAGCACTATGCTACAGCCATGGCTTCCCCCAGAGAATTATGGGAACTGTAGTTTGTTAAGGGTGCTGAGAGTTCTTAGGGGACCACTATTCCCAGCATAGACCAACAGTTCCCAGAGTAGCTGAGCAATTAGTCCCTCTTCGCAGGGAAATTATAGCTCTGTGAGGGGAACAAGGGTCTTCTGGGAACTCTCAGCACCGTTAGCAGCTCCCAGAATTCTCTGGGTGGAAGCCATGGCTGTTCAAAGAAGTATCATAGTGCTTTAAATGTGTGACTTTGGCCCTATTGCGGCATAAGCCTTTGTGGGATGTCAGGTGCATGAGGTGTTAACCTCATCTGGCAAGTATTAAAGAAGTGGGAGAACATTTTTGTCTCCCACGGCACTCCGCTGCTGGCCTGAAAGCTGACATTTTCCAACTCAAGGAGAGGTCCCAGAGTGAAATGGCTCAATCTGAATTTATCAGAAAATTTGATTCTATTTAGTTTGGCCTAAAGCAAGACAGTGGTTCCCTCTCCCAGTACAAGTGCTGATCAACATAGCAAATTTATGGCTGTTGTGGTCACAATGATTACTAGTTCATGTCACACATCATCGCCATGGACCCAAATTTTACTAATATCTCCTGGAAAAATGAACTGGCATACACACACCTTTTCTCTTTCTGTCTCTCTGAGGGATGGGTCAATAGGAGGGAGGGGGGAAGTGACCAGAGGCGGTGGTGTCTTCAGTCCTCGCCCAAAAATCAAAATGTACCCACAGGTTTTAAAAAGGTTGCTGAGCCCTGATATAAGGTCTGCTTTGGCCGTTCACATTTCAAATGCAAATGGAGATGAGTGCTGAAGCCACAAATAGAAAAGAACAGAGCCCACTAAGGAGAGAGAGAGAGAGAGAGAGAGAGAGAGAGAGAGATTATTGCTCCACATTGCAGTGGCAGAAAGAATTACTTATGCTAAGCATTGTAAAAGAAGACAGATTTCAAAGCTAATAGCATGGTATATTAAGTTGTGGGACTTGGCTGTACTGAGAAAATCATCCCTGGGGCATTTGAGCTAATCAACCAAAATGTACAGTAAATAAGTTTGATGCTAAAAGGGAGTGACCTTCCATAGCTCGGTGGCATGGAATTGGACAGAAGGCTCCAGGTTCATTCTTGATGCTTTCTGTTTAAAATGGTCTCAGATAGATTAGAAACGCCTTTCTCTGCTTATGTCCCTGGAGAACTGCTGACAGTAAAAGAAGACAGTATGTCATAGAATCTTAGAGTTGGGAGGGACCCAAAGGTCATCTGGTCCACCTAAACATTAGGAAGAACTTCCTGACAGTAAGAGCTGTTCGACAGTGGAATTTGCTGCCAAGGAGTGTGGTGGAGTCTCCTTCTTTGGAGGTCTTTAAGCAGAGGCTTGACAACCATATGTTAGGAGTGCTCTGATGGTGTTTCCTGCTTGGCAGGGGGTTGGACTCGATGGCCCTTGTGGTCTCTTCCAACTCTGTGATTCTATGATTCTATGATTCTATGGTCCAACCCCCCTGCAATGCTGGAATCTCAGCTAAAGCATCCATGGCAGAGGGCCATCCAACCTTTGCTTGAAAACCTCCAAGGAAGGAGAGTCCACCACCTCTTGTGGGAGTCTGTTCCACTGACAATCAGCTGTCAGAATGTTCCCCCCCCCCCGAATGTTAAGTCAGAATCTACTTTTTTGGAACTTGAAGCCATGGGTTCGAGTCCTACCCTCCAGAGCAGGAGAAAACAAGCTTGCTCCATCCTCCATGTGACAGCCCTTCAAATATTTGAAGATGGCTATCACACCTCCTCTCAGTCTCCTCTTTTCCAGGCTAGATGGACACTCAGAAGAGAGGCAGCTACCTAAAATTACTAGAAATTGATTGATTGATTGATTGATTGATTAAATTTATATACTGCCCTATACCCAGAGGTCTCAGGGCAGTTCACAGAATAAAATCAAAATATAAAACCACAAAATAGATAATCAAAATAAAAACTACAACCCAATAGCGCCCCCCCCAAAAAAATGAATCCATTTGTGGGAGAGGACAATGGCAAATGAAATCTGATGATGGGGCAACCTTTTGCTTCCTTGCACATTCTGTCTGAAATGTGCTTGCCTTTGTACGCTTTTCATTGTTGCAATCTTTGTGGGATAACCAGTCTCATATACCTAGCATGCTCAAGTCTAATTAATGCATGAAGGGGTTAATACCACAGAGTAAGCTGTCCTGATAGGCTTAGCGCAGGAGTCAGCAAACTTTTTCAGCAGGGGGCCAGTCCACCGTCCCTCAGACCTTGTGGGGGGCCGGACTATATTTTGAAAAAAAATATTAATGAACAAATTCCTATGCCCCACAAATAACCCAGAGATGCATTTTAAATAAAAGGGCACATTCTACTCATGTAAAAACACGCTGATTCCCAGACCGTCCGTGGGCCAGATTGAGAAGGCGATTGGGCCGGATCCGACCCCTGGGCCTTAGTTTGCCTACCCATGGCTTAGAGATTAGGCACATCCACTTCCCCTCACCTTGGCTTTGGAAAGTGCAAGTTTGACAGATCTGGCTTTAAATGCAACCTGGTCAAATTTCTTCCCCATATCTAGTGAAGACACACAGCTTCAGCTGGACAGTTGCCAACAAACAGAAGAAGAGAAAAGAGAAGAAGAGAAAGAGAAGCAGTCCAGCATTTTCCATGGGAATATGTTCAACTAGAAACAGGGCCAGCTTTACCATTAGAAAGATTGAGGTGGCAGGCCAAGAGTTGGAGACCAGAGCAGTGTGTGCAAGATGGGTGGTGTCTGCAGGTGAAGTAGAAGAAGGCACTGCTTGCAGCTCAGGAGCCAACAAACACTCAGCATCTGGGGAGATTTTAGGGGAGAAGGAATGAAAAACTATGGGAGGAGAATGGAAAAATGAAACTGAGTAGATTGAAAGGATTCCTGGCTGACTAACTGGAACATGAATGCTCCACACTGTGACATCATCATCATTTTGTAGATCTCTGTTGGCCTGTGAAGTTCAGATCCCTCTGGCACATCAGTGACTGGCATTAGGTCTCCAAGCTTCCAGGCAGTGGACATCTGCAGCCTTGCATGGACCTTCTGTGTTATATATTGACGTTCTCACCCTGGCCACCAGAAGTATCCTGTATATAGTTTTCACTCAGGTCCACGTCAGTTAATTTAGGCAGGAAGCCCTGGGTTGTTGTTGTTGTTACAATGCTGACAGTCAGCTGCCTATACAAGCAGGCCGGCTGAGCTGTTTGCTGCTCAGTTCAGTTCCAGCTTACTTATAAAGAACTACTTGGAGAAATCTTTGTGTCATCTGCTGTGTCCACCCACTATTTAATATTCCAGTTACAGATAGGTAGCCATGTTGGTCTGCCATAGTCAAAATAAAAAAAAATTCCTTCCAGTAGCACCTTAAAAACCAACTAAGTTAGTTCTTGGTATGAGCTTTCGTGTGCATGCACACTTCTTCAGATACACTGAAATAGACTGGAAAGAGAAGCTGCTGAATTGCAACTCATTACCAAACTTAAAACCATGGAGAGACCTGGTTTGAACAAAGACATTGGATTCTTATCTCATTATACATGACTAAGCCATTCTTCACCTTCTCACCCCTTGCCTTTTCCTGTAAGACCTATTGCAGTCGTTAAGAGTCGTCAACAGGCTCATCTCAGCTATCTGCCAATCTCCCATTCCCACCACCCTTCTGAGTAATACCCCTCCCCACCTTCTCACTATATAGAAGGATCTGGCAACTTCTGTTTCAGTGTATCTGAAGAAGTGTGCATGCACACGAAAGCTCATACCAAGAACTAACTTAGTTGGTCTTTAAGGTGCTACTGGAAGGAATTTTTTTATTTAATATTCTGCATGCAAGGCAGATACAGACCTCCACTGATTCCTATCTCCCCCAATTCCCAGGCCAATCTTCCAGTGGGATTCAGCATTCTGTAACCACTGAGAATGCTCAGTTCTTATGGGGCTGCTTTGTGTGCTGGAGTAGGTAACTATGCCTGCGCTGCCCAGGGCAGGTGCACTCCTGAGGGGCACGCTCCTGAGGGGGCTGAAGCGTGCTCCTGAGGGGGGTGGAGTGTGCTTCCGAGGGGTGTGGGGTATGGAGGGTGCCCTCCCATGTGCGGGATAGCCGCTCGAGTGCACGGAGCGGCGCGCCTGCCCTGCAGCCAAGAGCAGAGCAAGCCACCCATGGGTGGAGTGACCCGCCAATGGCGGACATTGGGCATGCCACCCGCCCACAACTCCCAAGCCTCCCCCGAGCTGTCAAAACGAAGGCGGAAGGGGGGAATGCCGCCGGCAAAACGGCGCAACTCCCCCCTTCCCCCAACGGCTCAGGGTAGGCTTGGGAGTCGTGGTTGGGGGCGCGTGCCAAATGTCACCCCCCTCAGCGAAGACACCCGGGGTGCGCCGCCCCCACCGCCCCCCCTTTCTCCGCCCCTGGGTAACTCCACTGCTGGAGGTGGTATGTTTCTAAATACCAATTGCTAGGAATAAGAAGTTTGGAGAGGAGGGCACTCTTGCATTCAGACTTCCTGTGGGCATCTGAGATAAAAGAGTCTTGGAATAGATTGGCCTTTGGTCTGATCCTGCAAGTGTAAGGAGCACTGTGAGTTTTTGCAAGAGCCAGGCCCTGAACGCTGTGAGGTGTTGCAGGAGCCAGGCCCTGGCTGTGCTGATCTTATATGAATCAGGTGCAGGCCAGCAATCATGATCTCCCACCACCCCTACATTATTATTTTTTTCTATTTAGGCAGATCTTGGAATTCTCCTAATATCCACCTTACAACTCAGCCCCTAAGTTCACTGTATTTTTGTGCGTGTGTGTGTGTGCGTGTGACATGATAGTATATTTAGCGACTCGTACAAACACCTTTTGAAAAGTCACCCCCCCCCCCAAATTTCACCCAAGGACAAAGCAGAAGCAATGCCATATATATATATATATATATATATATATATATATATATATATATGCAGGTTTTGGTGTCTTCGGGTGTCTTCCCGTGTAAGAGTCGGGGTGTCACGGGAAGACACCCGAAGACACCAAAACCTGCATTCCTATACCCGTGAAAATCTACGAAAGCATATATATATATATATATATATGGGTTGTCTGTGATAGAAAGCATGTGTTGGAATTCAGAGTGGTACCAGTCCAAGAAGCGATATATTCCAGTATTTGGAGTGCAGCAGCCTTTACTCACAGAGTAAGCTATTCCTGTTTGCAGCCAAGTTGACAGAATGTAGACTTTTATGACCCAACGACAAGCAAAGCGAGTCAATTTTCTCTGTAAACATCATATAACTTTGAGACTTGCTTATGAAGTAGCTGTCACTGTCCATTCCGCGGAAAGAGACTCACTCCACATTTCATTTTGCGTTTTGCCTCAAGGTCATTCTATTATCAGAGAAGTGCATCAACATCTCTTACAGGAAATCTAACTCCCTGCTATCCAGAGAAAATGGTTCCAACTCCCTCTGAACGCAGGAGGTCAAGCAGCTAAGATCACAGGACTAGCACCGTGGATTCCAATTAGCAAACAGAAAAAAAATCTAAGTGTTTCTTCTTTGCATTAAAAACAAACAGACCAACAAACCACAAGGCCACAAAATTGCATGTCTCAATCAGACCTAAAGGCTGTTCCATCCATCTTTCTTTTTCCCAACAGCAGCCTGCCAGGTATATCTGAATGCTCATGAGCGAGGCATCAAGATGGCAGCCTTTGCTTCTAGAAATTGGTACTCAAAGGAGGTATACTCCTCCATGAAAGTTACATGTAGCTAGCCTTTATCCCTAATAATAATACATTTTATTTATACCCCACCCTTCCCGGTTCAAAAACTGGGCTCAGGGTGGCTAACAACAAATTTAAAACACTTAATTGTAAAAGCAGCATAAAATACAGTATAAAACCATGAATAAGAATAAAATTCAAAATTTAGGGGAAATAAGCTTTAGATAATCCCCAGGGCTAGCTGGCTGAATTGGTCCTACTTGGGCCAGCGAGGAGGCCAGGGGAGAATTAGCTGTGGGGTCTCAGAGTGGGTGATCTTCATAAAAGGGGAGGGGAGAGAAGGGAAATGAAAGATCAGGCTGAATTCAAATTAAAGGCCGGGGGAATAGCTTTGTCTTACAGGCCCGACGGAAGGAGGTTAAATCCTGAAGGGCCCTAGTCTCATGGGACAGAGCATTACACTGGGTTGGAGCCATCACTGAAAAGGCCCTGGCCCTCGTGGCCATTAAGATAAAAAAGAAATGGAACTCGTTTAGTTTTGCCATGGCCTGATGATTAGCATCAGGTCACACAGAGTGGGGCTTTTTCATTGATGGCCCTAGTGTTGTGGAATGTTCTCCCTACTGAAATACAAGATGCGGGGGCAGCATCTTGCCCACAACATGGAGGTGCGACATCACATGCGCCCGCCCGCCCGTAGTATGTGTGATGCATTGTGGCATTGTGGCGGCTGGTGGCCATGACTCCTCTTCTTCCTCCTATCTGCAGCCAGCAAGGCACCCTTTTCCATGTGGAGGGGCTCAGGCTCGAAGGCAGAGAGACTGCCGCCCTAAATGGCTTTGGTCCAGTATACCTGAAGGAGCATCTCCACCCCCATTGTTCAGCCTGGACACCAGCGTCAAGGGCCTTCTGGCAATTCCCTCCCTGTGAGAAGCCAAGTTACAGGGAACCAGGCAGAGGGCCTTCTCGGTAGTGGCGCCCTCCCTGTGGAACACCCTCCCACCAGATGCCAAGGAGATAAACAACTACCTGACTTTTAGAAGGCATCTGAAGGCAGCCCCAGTTAGGGAAGTTTTTAATTTTTGATGTTTTATCGTGTTTTTAATATACTATTGGGAGCTGCCCAGGGTGGCTGGGGAAACCCAACCAGATGGGCAGGGTATAAACAAACAAACAAACAAACAAACAAATATTATAGCCTCACCCCCCCCCCCCGCTCAGTGGCTACAGAAGGCGGAGCTGAACAGCTTCTCTCTCAGAGTCAGCACCGCTGCCACCTGTCAGCATTTTTCATTGACTTTGTGGGTGCCCAGCCCCCATAATTATACTGTTATGGGTACCCAAGTACCCACAGCCCCACTGGAGTTGACTTTATGAAAAGAGGTCCCATCAGTAGTGGCATCCCATCGGCTTTCAAGGACACACCTGTTTAGAAGACCATTCCCCCAATCTTCTGACTTAGGCTGCAGTTCTAACCATGTACAGTGGTACCTCGGGTTACATATGCTTCAGGTTACAGACTCCGCTAACCCAGAAATAGTACCTCGGGTTAAGAACTTTGCTTCAGGATGAGAACCGAAATCGGGCTCCGGTGGCGCGGCAGCAGCGGGAGGCCCCATTAGCTAAAGTGGTGCTTCAGGTTAAGAACAGTTTCAGGTTAAGAACGGACCTCCGGAATGAATTAAGTACTTAACCTGAGGTACCACTGTATACTCAGAAGTAAGTCTCACTAAATTAAATAGTACTAACTCCTAGGTTGATGGTGTCAGGTTTGCAGCCTTGAATCTCCTGCTCCAATTGTTTTCATTGCTGAATTTGATTGTTGTGCTCTTTTAATCGGCTTGTTTCATTATACATTTTCAGTGCGGATGTTTATTTTAATATTTTATGAAAATAGTTTTGTTCTCTGAAATTTGGGGTTTTGTTGCCGGTTTTATACTTGTAAACCGCTTGGCAGCCACCTTGGCCAATTAAGCAGTATAAAAATGTAATAATTATAAACAACAGTATATTTTTCTTAATTATTATTGTCGTTAGGATTTGTATGTAGACAAAATGTGTGCAATCAGTTCTTGTTAAGTGATGGAGAATGAGGATGGAGCAAAACACTGTCCATGCAAAAAGAAAAAAGAAAAAGAAAACTGAGGTATCAGCAGGCTTGTGGGAAACCCCATAGTTTGCAGAAGTACAAAAATCTTTAGGACAAGATGAGTGGGAACAGACCTTCACTGGGAGCCCCTGCAGCTATAATTCTGAAATCTGGCAGCCTGCATAGGCTTAGACCATGCCTGCAAAGTGAATCCAATTCTGACAGAAAATAAAAAAGTTATAGAGTTTTCCTTTGTGTTAAAAAAATAAAATGCTAACAGTATCCTGCGCAGAAATGCCTGGCTACCATTTGGTAGACTTAATCCCCTCTGGAGGGGCTCCTATGACTGTGACCATCACCTACTTTGGTCCAAAGGGGAAAATGCTAAAAAAAAATTACATTCCCCATTATACTGAATGGAGAACAACGAGCTACATTTTGCTATCTGCTATGGCCCAAACTGATGCAATTAATCACATAATTAATTTCGATGCATTTCTGTGGAAGGAAAACATCACAAACAGTACAGAAAATAGCTTAATTGTTCACACAATGCTTGTGGACTAAGAAAGGAAGAGAAATACCTCTCATATTTCCTTGCTGACCTCGGATGAACCTGAAAATTGCACCAATTTCCACTCCCACTTTCCGACTGATTTCTCCAGCATCCCAACTTTGAGATTTAATTTCTAAGTACTTATGGGAAGGACTGCTCTGCCACATCACTTTAGCACCATTTAACAAGGAATTCCCAAAAGATGGGCGAGTTTGGGGGGCGAGAATAAAGGATAAAAATGGACAGGGATTCACTATGAACAACAGAAAAGAGGTGTTATTGCTAAACAGGGAGAGGTAGTGCGTATGCACTCACGCCCCCCGCTGGTCTCCCTTTCCCTAAACTTCCCCCCTCCCCCTGCACCCGGACAGAGTTTCAGCTTTCCTTGCAGAGACGGCGCTTGCCAAGAACGCGAAAGTATTTATAGCTACTTTATTTTAGCTGCTGAGGCCTTTTTTGCATTCAGCTGATATTGCAATAGGAAAATGACATTCTTGGCAGAAATATTTCCTAGAAGGAGGCAAAGCACTCAAAGCTACCCAACGCTCGCTGCTCGTATAATGGTAAAACGCACAAACTGGGGCTGTTTGCAATTTTAAGAGCGGGGATGTTGTAAAACAGAGCTTCTGGGTTTCTTCGAGACTCTGGCGTTAGGAAAAGGAAGCTTCTAGGTCTTTTGGCACCCACAAAGCCTCTGAACACCATCACTACTTGCTGCCCCTTAAAGGGTGGTTATTTATTTATTTATTCATTCAATTTATATACAGTGGTGCCTTGGGTTACATACGCTTCAGGTTACATACACTTCAGGTTACAGACTCCGCTAAACCCAGTGCTTCAGATTAAGAACTTTGCTTCAGGATGAGAACAGAAATCGGGCTCCGGCGGCAGCAGGAGACCCCATTAGCTAAAGTGGTGCTTTAGGTTAAGAACAGTTTCAGGTTAAGAACAGACCTCTGGAACGAATTAAGTACTTAACCCGAGGTACCACTGTTCCGCCCTATACCTGGAGGTCTCAGGGAAGTTCACAGAAAAGATCACAATATATAAAAATCAAAATAAGAACAACAATCCAGTAACACCCCCCCCCCAAAAAAAGAGCCACATTTTAAAGGGTATAGGATGTCAATCAGGTCAACCTGCTTAAAAAGGAACATTTTTGCCTGGCGCCTAAAGGTGTGTAATGAAGGCGCCAGGCGAACTTCCCTGGGGAGAGCATTCAACAGACAGGGAGCCGTGAAGGCCCTGTTCTCCTCTTGCCATCCTCCGGACATCTTACGGAGGAGGCACAAGAAGAAGGGCCTTAGAAGATGATCTCAGGGTCCAGGTAGGTTCATATGGAAAGAGACAGTCCTTGAGGTATTGCGGTCCTGAGCTTTTTAGGTCAAAACCAACACTTTGAATTGGGCCTGGAAACAGTCAGATCTGGATCAGTGAAATATGCTCAAAATGTCTTGCTCCAGTGAGCAACCTGGTCGCTGAATTCTGTACCAGCTGAAGTTTCCGAACCATTTTCAGAGGCAGCCCTACACATTGGAGTAATTTAATCTTGAAGTTACCAGAGCATAGACAACAGTAGTTAAGCTATCCCTGTCCAGATAGGGGCACAGCTGGGCCACCAACCGAAGCTGATGGAAGGCACTCCGGGTCACTGAGGCCACCTGAGCCTTGAGTGACAGCAAAAGATCCAGGAGTACTCCCAAGCTATGAACCTGCTCCTTCAGGGGAAGTGTAACCCCATCAAGAGCAGGTGACCTCCCACCCATCTGGTCTATGGTCTTTCTCTCTCTTGAAAAATACAGAGAGCTGGAGGAGGAAGTCCAGAGAGTGCAGTTCCTGCCTTTGGTAGGGATAGGTTTGCCTCACCCCCTCCAGGAGAAAAGAAGACGAGGTTATCTTCTCCTCTGACGGTGGCCATGAGGCCTATTGGCCATGAGGCCTATTGGAGGGGGTGAACTGGCCTCCTTTGCGACCAGTTCCAGTCAGGCTGGCAGACAGCAGTCCTGAACACTCTTCAGAAATTATAGACACCGAGAGACAAGAGGACTGCTTAAGGTCTACAAAATCGTAGAAATCGTGAGAGATATAGCTGCACCAGCAGCATGTCTCTTTTTTCTTGTATCCAAAAATGCAAGAAGGGCTTTTACACTTGCCAGAAGCTCGGCTCTGCCCTCACCATTTTTGGAAGGATCCTTTAAAAAAGTCCCATATGACCAGAGAATTTGCGCCTGACCATTGGGGTATATAGGAAGCCATGAACACATATTTTTTAGATGTCCCTTTTTACGATGGGGCATGTAGAGAAACTATTGACCCCCTGCTGGTGAGGCTTGCTGTCCTCCTGGTAAAGCAAAAATTTGATCTTCTCCTGTTAGGCAAAGATCACAAAACGACCCGAATTGTCGCCAGATTCTGCGCACAGATCTGTAGGTGCAGACCATCCCCCGATTCAATCTAGTTTGTTAAGAAAATTCCCAAACTCGGATCCACGCGTGACTCTGGGTCATTTCTCTAAGGTGTTGTTGTTTAGTCGTGTCTGACTCTTCGTGACGCCATGGACCAGAGCACGCCAGGCACTCCTGTCTTCCACTGCCTCCCGCAGTTTGGTCAAACTCATGTTTGTAGCTTCGAGAACACTGTCCAACCATCTCGTACTCTGTCGTCCCCTTCTCCTTGCGCCCTCCATCTTTCCAACATCAGGGTCTTTTCCAGGGAGTCTTTTCTTCTCATGAGGTGGCCAAAGTATTGGAGCCTCAGCTTCAGGATCTGTCCTTCCAGTGAGCACTCAGGGCTGATTTCCTTCAGAATGGATACGTTTGATCTTCTTGCAGTCCATGGGACCCTCAAGAGTCTCCTCCAGCACCATAATTCATTTCTCTAAGGTAGTCTATCTTAAAGTTTTTATGTGTTTATATGCCTATCGCATTTTTAAACTTAAAATCCATTGTTGCATATTGTTTAAAATGTTTGTTTTGCAATTGGGATTGTAGTTCCATTTGTGTTTCTCAAGCTGGTCTCTGACCGTAATAAATTTCAAGTCATGATTTGGCATTTGGTGTGGGCAGGTGCGGAAAGGTAAGATGTGAACTTGCTGCCACCCAAAGGCATTATGGGGGTGCAGGTGCTCCCATAATGCAATGGAGACTTGGGGCCTGGCCTATGCATCATGATGAACGTTGGAAAGTGGGACCAGGGTGCATAGGATGGGGTGGTTTGCTTACCCAAGGCTCAAGGAGGGAGATTTTTCTCCTCATCCTTGGCTGGGCAGCACAAATCCTGCAGTATGTGGAAGAAGGTAGGCATTGTACAGTGGTGCCCCACAAGACGAATGCCTCACAAGACCGAAAACTCGCTAGACAAAAGAGTTTTCCGTTTTGGAGGTGCTTCGCAAAACGAATTTCCTATGGGCTTGCTTCGCAAGACAACAATGTTCCTGCTGGTTTTTCCCCCCTTCCCCCCCTTTTTCTAAGCCGCTAAGCCGCTTATCAGCTGATCCGATCAGCAGATAAGCCGCTAAAAGCCGCTAATAGCGCTAATCCGCTAATCCGTCAATGGGCTTGCTTCGCAAGACGGAAAAACCGCTAGACGAAGAGAATCACAGAACGGATTCTTTTCGTCTTGCGAGGCACCACTGTATGTCATTGGGGAAAGGTGACGGCTTCAAAATCTCTTCTGAATTTGAGGTTTCTGTATTCTAGCATCATAGAAGGTTTGAGAGGAGAAGAAGCTACAGTATTCCCCCCCCCTGTATTTTCCTTTTTAAGCAAGGAACTAATTTCTGCTCAGGCTCTGCACATGCATATATATGACTTCTAATTTCCCCTGCTTTGTTTGCCTATAATAAATTTTCAATTAGAGAAACGGGAAGAAAGCTTCTGTTTGCACTCAAGTAGCCTTGGTAATTAGCACGGAACAGCATATAGGAAGGATTTTCCTCCCCTTGTACTTTCTGTGTTTTTTTTTATAAAAAAAGCAAATTGCTTTTATATTTCACATTCATTGCCCTGAATGTGGTGGAGGTGTGTTCAGTAAATATGCTAAAGGGGAAACCATGAAGAAATCGTTGGCATGGGAGAGCTTTGGATGTTATTCAGGATGAACAATGGCAAATATCCCACACTGCACTTCTTGAACCAGAGTTCTCTCCTTGCCGTTTAAATGAGGAAATGGAAAATCCTCTATATGGCACCCAAAATGGCACATCTGATTTTATGATTACTTAAACTCTCTGCGAAATCAGGCTAATGCATTCATTTTGTTTAAATGCTATGGAAATGGCAATATATTGCAGGGATTTGTCTGGCAGCTGTGTCTATGCACACACGTCAATTTTAGATAGTAGGGTACTCAGCACCCAGGGACTGGTGTCCTTACTTCCTCAAGGAAGTAAGAAGGGTGGGTACAAAATTCTTCTTCTTCTTCTTCTTCTTCTTCTTCTTCTTCTTCTTCTTCTTCTTCTTCTTCTTCTTCTTCGCTGGGTCAGCTGATCTGGGAAGCATTTAGAAGCTCAACTGGCTTTGTAGAAAGTTGTTTCAGGATTTGTTCCACCTGTCCTAGCATTTGTGATTGCACACATTCTAGAGACCTTTCTCTGAAACCAATTCACAGTCTTTTGAACCCGATGATCAGTCTGACCTGGGTATGTACGTGTTTTCAGTAGCATCTTCCTTTTCTGATTTGTTTGCTCTTCATGATCTGGACTGAACACCAGAGGAGTTGTGCTGGACCAGATCAAAGGCTGATCTAGTTCATTCATTCATTTATTGAAATTATATACTGCCCTGTACCAAGAGGTCTCAGGGTGGTTCACAGAAAAGATCACAATATATAAAATAAAAATAAAAACAATAACCCAATAACAACCCTCCCCAAAAAGAGCCACATTTTAAAGGGTATAGAATATTGATTAGGCCAGCCAAAGGCTTGGTTAAAAAGGAACATTTTTGCCTGGTGTCTAAAGGTGTATAATGAAGGTGCCAGGTGAACCTCCCTGGGGAGAGCATACCACAGACAGGGAGCCACTGCAGAGAAGGCCCCGTTCTCGTGTTACCACCCTCTGGTCCTCTCGAGGAGGAGTCACACGAAGGAGGGCCTCAGAAGATGATCTCAGGGTCCAGGTAGGTTCACCATTCTCTTCTCGCAGCGGCCAAGGACATGCCCATGGGCAGGCCGGATTTAGGTTTGATGAGGCCCTAAGCTACTGAAGGCAACAGGGCCCTTTATATGTCCAGCTGTCCTTTGTCAGCAACCAATTGTCACTGATTTTTTGTGTTGAATATACACTATATGGTAATTTATGGACCTAATAGGTATCTATAACCATTTGCACATAACAAAATACATATTTTATCAAAGTAATTGCTGAACTGAAATATAATTAAGAAGAAGTATATTAATAGTGAAATACAATTAAGAAGTAGTATATTGGGGGGCGGCAAGAGAGTGAGGCCCTAAAATATAGCTTTTTTAGCTTATACAGTGATACCTTTGGTTACAGACACTTCAGGTTACAGATGCTTCAGGTTACAGACTCCACTAACCCAGAAATAGTACCTCGGGTTAAGAACTTTGCTTCAGAATGAGAACAGAAATCGTGCGGCGGCAGCGGGAGGCCCCATTAGCTAAAGTGGTGCTTCAGGTTAAGAACAGTTTCAGGTTAACAATGGACCTCCAGAACAAATTAAGTTCTTAACCCGAGGTACCACTGTATATACCACTGCGGGAAGCCTCTAGGAGGGCAGAATTCTTCTGTAACAGCGTTCACCTGCTCATGATCTGGAGCAACTAGCATACTGCCTCCAATTCTGGAGGCAATACAGCCATCAAGACCAGCAGCCTCTGGCCCATCAAACTGGTGGCTTTCAGGATGACCCCCTCCCACAGGACATGCATTGTGTCCCAAGGTGACGTTTATTTTCATTTCCCCTCCGAATACCTTGTCCTGCTCACTCCTGTAAGAGAAAATTAATGGATATCCTCAGGAACACCATCAGGGTAGATATATTCCAATGTTTCAATAGGGGCTGGAAAGCAGCTTTTCAAAGAAAGCTTATTCATTACAGAAGAGGTAGAAGAGGGTTAGGCAAATCACAGCAAGCTTCCTTTCACCTGCTCTGGAGGGTAGGACATGAATTGAATTGATGCCTTCAAGCTACCAGAAAGGAGACCCGGACTAAACATCAGGAAGAACTTAACAACAACAACAACAACAACAACAACAACAACAACAACAACAACAACTTATTATTATTTGTACCCCGCACATCTGGCTGAGTTTCCCCAGCCACTCTGGACAGCTTCCAACAAGGATTAAAAATACATCAAAATGTCACACATTAAAAACTTCCCTGAACAGTGCTGCCTTCTGATGTCTTCTAAATGTCAGGTAGTTGTCTATCTCTTTGACATCTGGTGGGAGGGCGTTCCACAGGGAGGGTGCCACTACTGAGAAGGCCCTCTGCCTGGTTCTCTGTAGCTTTGCTTCTCGCAGTGAGGGAACCGCCAGAATGCCCTCAGTGCCGGACCTCAGTGTCCGGGCAGAACGATGGGGGTGGAGACGCTCCTTCAGGTCTACTGGGCCGAGGCTGTTTAGGGCTTTAAAGGTCAGCATCAACACTTTGAATTGTGCTCGGAAACGTACTGGGAGGCAATGTAGGTCTTTCAAGACCGGTGTTATGTGGTCTCGGCGGCTGCCCCCAGTCACCAGTCTAGCTGCAGCATTCTGGATTAGTTGTAGTTTCCGGGTCACCTTCAAAGGTAGCCCCATGGAGAGTGCATTGCAGTAGTCCAAGCAGGAGATAACTACAGCATGCACCACTCTGGCGAGACAGTCTGCAGGCAGGTAGGGTCTCAGCCTGCATCCCAGATGGAGCTGGTAGACAGCTGCCCTGGATACAGAATTGACCTGCACCTCCATGGGCAGCTGTGAGTCCAAAATGACTCCCAGGCTGCACACCTGGTCCTTATGGTGGTAAGAGCTGTTCTACAGTGGAACAGTTTCCCTTGGGAGGTTGAGGATTCTCCTGCCTTGGAGATTTTCAAGCAGAGATTGGATACCCATCTGTCATGGATGCTTTAGCTGAGATTCCTGCATTACAGGGGATTGAGCTATATAATTTCTTGGCTTCTAATAGAAATATGAAACATCCATGAAAAGAAAATCCCTCTCAGGAGACCTCAAAACACTTAAACTTAATCATTATTATCTTCGTTGAATGTTAACTTTCATTGATATTATGATATTATCTTTGCCTCATTTTTTTTGTTTACTTCTTTTGTGCTCAAACATTTACTTTATTATCAAGCCCAACATAAATCAAAATGATTTATGTTTCATTAAAATATTCATGAATATTTCCATATTATATTGTCACATTAGCATATGTCCGCAGCGTGCATGGATGGATTATGCAATTGATATTTATTTAATTGTCTGTTTATGTTGTACTCTTTTTTTTTAAAGCTTTCTTTAAAAAGAAAAATATACTTCGCATTCCAATCAGCAGCCAACTCCTCCTGAGACAATTTTGGATGCCAATGCGGTTGCTGAATAAGTTTCCCTGAGGTAGAAGTTGGGACTTTAATTTACCATGACTTTCGCCACACCTGCAAACCCAGAAAAAAAATCTACAAAATAAAAGGAAGCACACAAATTTTCTCACATATGTTATAATATAGCTTTCTTTGCTGCAGAGTATTGCACCCCGTGTCAGTTTGCATTTCTTAGTACAGAAAGTATTGATCTGATGTGTAGAGATCTTTCCTATTCTACTTAATTCAAGAGGGTTCTGGAAGCTTCTGGAAGCTTCTCTGTGTGAGGTAAACCAGCAGAAGGTTCATGATGTTTGGGTTATACCCAGTGGCGTAGCGTGGGGGGTGCCAGGGGTGCGCAACATCTGGGGGGGCGCGAGTCCAGAGGGAAGGGACAAGTTCCTTCCTCCACCGGGCTCCCCGCCGCCACCGCCAGCCTTGCGCCCTAGCGCGTGCGCGCCCCCCCGCCGCTGCTGCGGCTGTGCTCCACTCACTGCTCGCAGGAGGAGCAGCCACTGCAGCAGCGCCGACGCCGCCACCGACGCCTGGCCGGGCACAGGCAGCCTCTGCACCCCGACGCCACCGCCATCCCCTCGGCCCAGCCACAGGCGGTGGCTGCTTCTGTCGACTGGGAGGGAGGAGAGCTCCGAGGGGCCTCGCCGCGCCCTGCGCTCCCCAAAACCCTCTGAGAGGAAGCCAGCAGGTGGGTGAGGGTCTCCCGGCAGAAGGGGGCGCCGCTGGCTCTGGCTCTCAGCACAAGTCTCAGCCGCGGGGGGGGGAGGCGAGGACGGAGCACGGCTGGAAGCCCCCGGACCCGGCCGGGAGGAGGAGAGGCGCTTGCCAAGCCCGGATCTGGAGCTCCACCTACAGCCCAAGGAGAGGAGGGGGCGGGGAGGCGCCCGAGGGGAGGGGGCTTCGGCTGCCTCGGCCCGCGGGGGCTCCGCAAATAATAAATTTAATAAATTCCTGCTGAGCCTTTGGGGGGGGTCCTTGGTTCCTTCACCCGCCCCCAGCCCCAGTGGCGTAGCGTGGGGGGTGCAGGGGGGCCGGGCGCAACATCGGGGGGGGACGCGCTCGCACTCGAGTGCTAAAATCCACGGGTTAGGGGGCACAAATTACTTGCCTTGCCCCGGGTGCTGACAACCCACGCTACGCCACTGGTTATACCTTCAGAGAAGCTGAGTACAGCTGGCTTAAACTGGTTCTCTTGTCTCTTTCTGTCAAGGTCATGCAGACTATAAAAATAGGTCAAAAGGAGCCTGGGTTTCACTTCCTATCCCTTTTCCTTTTAGTATGATGTTCTGTACATAGTTTGCTTAGTATTAAGGTTTAGACTAGTTATTGTAAGCAAGTTAAGTCTGCTGCAACTGGATTTCTTATGCACAGTGCCAATCCTGAATGTATTGGATTTGTGACCATTATGCTCATTTGCCTTCAGTAGCAGCAAAGCTCTGCTGGATGAAATACAATTGCCTCTGGTCTATTTGGGGGCAGGGGAATCCTGCAACATGTCTAAGTTATTACTCTGTTAACTTTACATTGGAATCCACTCTGGATTGACATTGAATAGAATTCCATGACACCCCATACATTTTTACCTATTAATAATCCATTTTTCATATTCCCTTATAGTATTACAGCTGAAAACCACTTAATTTAATCTTCTTCCACCGACTCTTCTCCCTGGTCTCGGATTCTGCCAGTCATTTCCGCCAGTTCCATATAGTCCATCACCTTCATCTGCCATTCTTCCAGGGTGGGTAGATCTTGTGTCTTCCAATACTTTGCAATGAGTATTCTTGCTGCTGTTGTGGCATACATAAAAAAAGTTCTGCCCTTCTTTGGCACCAATTGGCCGACTATGCCTAGGAGAAAGGCCTCTGGTTTCTTCAAGAAGGTATATTTAAATACCTTTTTCAATTCATTATATATCATCTCCCAGAAAGCCTTAATCCTTGGGTGAAAGAATGTACCTTCAGTTTCTTTACATTTCCAACATTTATTATCGGGCAGATGATAGATTTTTGCAAGCTTGACTGGGGTCATGTACCACCTGTATACCATTTTCATAATATTCTCTCTTAAGGCGCCTTCAACCACAATTCTGTGGGGAGGGTGGAACAGGTGGGAACCAAGGATACCTACACCGCAAATTCTCAAGGAAATAGGAGAAATGGATCTGGACCATATTTCAAAGTGAATCAACTGATTTGGCGCCCACTTTGTATGAGCATCAGAAAGGTATCAGTCAGAAGATGTGCTTCACAGAGTGTTGCAGCTCAGTTTCAGTTCAAAATATGCAGGCAAAAATGGGTATTATAGGAGGGAATGCATAGAAAAGTTTGCTAAAAATGTGTATTTTAGAGGAAACGTGTGTTCTGAGCTCCACAGTTCTGTTGGGACACAGGAGGAGGAAGAAATTGGGTTGGGGGCTGATTAGGAGGGATCCTTCAGGGCTTGCTATGTAAATCCCACCCAGAGTGGCTATGTGATAGCCCAAGAAATAAGGACAGGCTAAAAAAATCAATTCAGTTCCCATTTAAAGGCAAACCTCCCCATCCTTTGAAATTTGCATTTCTCCAAATTTCCAGTGCATCTTTCCAGTCCAGTTATGTGTACAAAGCTACATTCACTGGAGCAAAACCTTTATAAATATGCATATGTTGGAGAAAGGAACATACAGAAATGCATATGATTTGGGGAAATTGCTTTGCCCAAAACATGGGCACCAGGGAAGATTGCAAAGAAATGTGTGTCTTGAGAGAAACTTGCACTAAAATGATTATTAATTCTCATGAGGGCTTTTTGCTGATGTGGCCGTGTGAAGAACAGAATGTAAGACTGCAAAAATGAGAAACCGAAATGGACAGATTTATCCAACCCTACCTACAAATCGGAACCAAAGTTATTGGTTCAAATTTTGCCTCTGCTGCAAACCCGATAGATGGCTTCTGTCAGGCCACTTCCTCTTGACTTTGGTCACCTCCCTCATATCCAATTTGGGAACAATATTGCTGGTCAACCTTGCAGGGCTGTTGTTAGGACCCATGACTTGTAACAACCAACTCTTAATTCAATTTTGCATCAATGTTTGCACCAGACAATTGAAAGGATTGGTTGCCTTCACATTTCCCAGCTCCTCCTGCTGCCGCCATATGATGAAACCCGCAGCATCACTTTAGCTTTTCTTAATTGCCTTTTCCCCCAATCCCTAAATTGACTCTTTATAAACAGATCCAGGACTCAGACGATGCAGCCCCATGCTGGGCTGATCTGCTACCTGTTTATTATATGCAATTAGAGAATGCAACGGTGACTTTGAAGTGCCAAAGAAGCCTGAGGAATGCAGATATATTGTTCCCAACTCATTTTCAACATACCTACACACCGAGGCCTGTAATTTACTTAATCTTCTTAGACCTTCTTGCTTCTCTCTCTACAACCTATTATTATTATTCTCCCACAGAATTAGATAACACTTGCTCTCCCCCCCTCCCCAAACTAACTCTTGGTTATATGTTGCTGGAGAACAGAGAGAAATGAAAAGGCAACAGCGTGGGTAAGACTCTGCATTGGTGGGATGTTTTAAATGCCTTTGATTTTTTTTAGTTACTTTTTATTATTATTAAACAAATGTCACAATTCCTCCAGAGGCTTTTATGGAGAAAAACCTTTCCAATCAGCTCTATCATGCTCTCCAGCATTTCTCTGATGAAAATAGGGATGTCCTATTTAACAACAACAACAACAAGCCTCTTCTTCTTTGGCAATCCCTTGTAGCCAAATAAGATTGTCTTCCATGAACACAGTCTAAACAGTGAGTCCGTAAGTCACTGTGGAGGCCAGTTCTGGATCCACACATCCTTCCACAGTGGGGACATAGGTTTCCAGGCAGGAGTTGATAACAGTGAGGGTTTGCCAAGCGTGCCTTCCTCTTCGCACGTTTCTCCCTTGCGTCCTGAGTTTTAGCATCTTCAAAACTCATAGCACCTTTGGTAAAGGCTGTTCTCCAATTGGAGTGATCACAGGCCAGTGTTTCCCAGGCGTCGGTGTTTATACTACATATTTAGATTTGCCTTGAGAGAGTCTTTCAACCCTTTTGTTGACCACCACCACCACTTTCCATTCTTGAGTTAGGAATAGAATAGTTGCTTTGGAAGACGATAATCAGGCATCTGAACAACATGACTAGTCCAACGAAGTTGATGCTGAAGAATAATAACAGCACACTGCCCATCTGACTGAATAGCCCCAGCCACATAATAAAACATTACACATTAAAAAAACTTCCCTAAATAGGATTGCCATCAGATATCTTCTAATAGTCAGATAGTTGTTTATTTCCTTGACATCTGATGGGAGGGCGTTCCACAGGGCGGGCGCCACCACCAAGAAGGCCCTCTGTCTGGTTCCCTGTAACCTCACTTCTCACGGGGAGGGAACTGCCAGAAGGCCCTCGGAGCTGGACCTCAGTGTCCGGGCAGAACAATGGGGGTGGAGATGCTCCTTCAGGTATACTGGGCCGAGGCTTTGAATTGTGCTTGGAAACGTACTGGGAGCCAATGTAGGTCTTTCAGGACCGGTGTTATTTGGGCTCAGTGGCCACTCCCAGTCATCAGTCTAGCTGCCGCATTCTGGGGAAGGGAAGTATAATGGAGAAGTAAGTGGGGCTGGAAACCCTTCCTGGGCTCTGATTTTGATCCAAGCCGTAGAAGAATTCAGGACTTCTACTCCTCGCTCCTCATATGAGTGGGCTTTTGTGAACAATTTAAGTTCATTCCTGAGACTGGCAGCAGAGACCCACCCCCCACAAACCGCCCAGTTTTGCAATAACTCAGCGAGCGGTAGGTGACTGCAATTTCTCCCATATCAAACGATCAAAACCTCCCAGAGATTTGGCATTCAAAATAGCCACCAATGCAGAACATCTCAAATTTGCCAAACATGGCTGATCTCATTTTGGACCATTCAGTGAAAGCCTATTAAATATACATTTTTGCAGTGTCCATTAATCATGGAAAGACCTGCTTTGAGTTACTCAATCATCTGACATAATGTATTCTCCTCCTGCACCTTGGGTGAGCAATCAAAGGGAGATTGACTTTCTTCATTTAGTCAAATAGATTTATCTGAGCCATGTTTCAAATGACTAGATTAAGTGGGGTAATGCTTATTCTTTTTGTCAGTAGGGGGGAGGGGGGAAGAATCCATTCAGTACAAATATTCCTTTGATTTCAGACTAAGAATCACCATTAAAAGTATTAGGGTCCTTTTTCTGTTGTTCTCATTGTATCGCCTTGTACTGCAAACGAGTGACTATTCATCACGTATGCCAACTTTGCAAAGGAGAACAAGCAGACTCTGGACCAAAGGAACACCTTGAAGGTTGCTAGCAAATGCATCACTGGAACGAGAGGTATTTGGAAGAACAGGCTAGGGGAGGCCAGTCTTTAGCAGAATCAGCACTAGGGTGAAATCAGATTTGGGATGCTGTCAAGTGAAGCTGGGGCTTTAAAATGCTCAGTTGTGGGGTGCCGCGGATGGAGGAAATAATAATAATTTCATAATATTATTTCCCGGTAGTGATGTATGGAAGTGAGAGCTGGACCATAAAGAAGGCTGATCACTGAAGAATTGATGCTTTTGAATTCTGGTGCTGGAGGAGACTCTTGAGAGTCCCATGGATTGCAAGAAGATCAAACCTCTCCATTCTGAAGGAAATCAGCCCTGAGTGCTCACTGGAAGGACAGATCCTGAAGCTGAGGCTCCAATACTTTGTGTACATCATGAGAAGAGAAGACTCCCTGGAAAAGACCCTGATGTTGGGAAAGTTGGAGGGCACACAGAGAAGGGGACGACAGAGGACAAGATGGTTGGATACTGTTCTCGAAGCTACCAGCATGAGTTTGACCAAACTGTGGGAGGCAGTGGAAGACAGGAGTGCCTGGCGTGCTCTGGTTCATGGGGTCACGAAGAGTCGGACATGAGTAAATGACTAAACAACAACAACAACAATACTATTTCATTTTTATTATTCCCTTTTCTTCTGAGCCTATAGCCTGCTAAACCGAAAAGCCCTTTGTCTGTCTTGTAAAGTATAGAACTACAGTAGTTGTTTTCAGATACTGCATGCCGCAAATGTTCGTTCCAAAACATCGAAAAGAATAAACTGTTACAATCTATGGTGTCCATTTGTTTTCACAAAAGAAAATTGGCTAGGCATGGCAATTGTGATTAATCTTGGATTGCTTCGTAGACAGACGAAAGCAGATATTGGGAGACATTTAATGAATGAGAAAATTAGTCAAAGTCTTAATAAGGAAAGACATTTAAAAAATGATTATAGTGGTACCTTGGTTTACGAACCTAATGCGTTCCGGAAGTCTGTTCTTAAACCAAAACCATTCTTAAACCCCTTGGAACACCCTTCCATCAGATGTCAAGGAAATAAACAACTACCAAACTTCTAGATGTTTAATAGACTATTGTATTTTAATATTCTGTTGGAAGCCGCTCAGAGTGGCTAGGGAAACCCAGCCAGATGGGCGGAGTATAAATAATAATAATAATAATAATAATAATAATAATAATAATAATAATCACTTGGAATCGGTATCCTTTTCTTTTGGGGTTCTTCAAGGGATGCCTCCAGTCTGGAAACACCTTTCAAATTTCTCCAGTGAAGAACAATTCCCTGGCCTTTAATGATCTCCAAACATCTGTCCCTTGAGGGGATCGTCCCACCCTGCCTCACTGTAGGGAAAGCACTTTTTGACAAATGAGTGCTAGAGATGCCGTTTGAAGCTGCGTGAGTGAGTGTTTAATGGCCGGAATATGATTGTGGGAAGGAAACTTTTGCCAAGAATTGATTTCCTACAAACAACCAAGAGAACGCAACTTGTTTTAGGCATTCATAACTCCATTAGTCCCAGTGATCTCTGCAGGTGACGAGTGCAATTAGGCTGCTTTGGGAAGCCTGGTTATTTCAGCATGTCATTTAAATAATAGCATGGATTGAAAAATATGGCGTATGACTTGAGCTCCTGTTCAAGGTTCCTGCCAACCTGCCTTACAGCTCCCTGTTTTTTTCCTTCTGCAAATGACACACTACATTCCAGTCATAACCTCAGTTCCTAATATTTCCACATCAGTTAGTTTGTGATTTCTTTTTAAAGTCCGCCTGAAATTTTCCCAAATTTCCTCTGAATATACACTTATTTGTGCATTTATTTTTGCATAGCAGTTTTGCATGCTCTTTTCAGTAATATATATGCATACATGTACCGGTATACATTTTACCTGGGTATATGCACTTTTGTACTGCTCTGCAAAATTTGGAGACGTACTACGTTGAAAAAATGGCTGTGTTTCAGTTTGTGTTTTGTTTCATAAAGAGCAAATTAGGAAAGTTTGCCTTTAAATGTGAACCTGATCAAATTTCTCCCCACGTTTCAATAACTGGCCTTCTCAGGGAGGTCAGAGGGCTGAATGTGAAACACCCACATTTTGCATAAAGGTAAAGGGACCCCTGACCATTAGGTCCAGTTGTGACCGACTCTGGGGTTGCGGCACTCATCTCGCTTTACTGGCCGAAGGAGCTGGCGTACAGCTTCCGGGTCATGTGGCCAGCATGACTAAGCCGCTTCCTGTGAACCAGAGCACGGAAACGCCATTTACCTTCTCGCCAGAGCAGTACCTATTTATCTACTTTCACTTTGACATGCTTTTGAACTGCTTGGTGGGCAGGAGCAGGGACTGAGCAACGGGAGCTCACCCCGTCGTGGGGATTCGAACCGCCGACCTTCTGATCAGCGAGTCCTAGGCTCTGTGGTTTAACCCACAACACCACCCGCGTCCCATACATTCTGCATAGTGAATGCTTAAAGCCAAATGAATCAGAGCAAACCCCAAAGACGTTGATGAGACTTAGAGATTCCAGACCCTTTTATTTGTTTCTTTTCTGGTTTCATTGCACTTTAAAATAAAATTAAATGGGGCTATTTAGGAGCTAGTTTAACGGCCTCTGCAATAGTATACTTCCCAGCACCCGGTCATAGTCAAAAACTTTTCCTAAACTGTGTGTATATCACCCAGTAAAACTTTTGTGTACTTGAATACAATACAGAGATCATTTCAATGAATGTAACTGCTGAGGGTGCAGCGTTAATTACAAAATTGCATGGGATGCGGGTGGCGCTGTGTTTTAAACCACTGAGTCTCTTGGGCTTGCCAATCAGAAGGTTGGCGGTTCAAATCCTGGCAACGGGGTGAGCTTCTGTTGCTCTGTCCCAGCTCCTGCCGACCTAGCAGTTCAAAAGCACACCAATGCAAGTAGATAAATAGGTACTGCTGCGGCAGGAAGGTAAACGGCGTTCCTGTGTGCTCTGGCTTCCGTCACGGTGTCCCATTGCACCAGAAGCGGTTTAGTCCTGCTGGTGGCATAACCCGGAAAGCTGTCTATGGATAAACGCCAGCTCCCTTGGGCTGAAAGTGAGATGAGCGCTGCAACCCCATAGTCGCCTTTGACTAGACTTAACCGTCCAGGGGTCCTTTACTTTTTTTTACTAATTACAAAATGTTATTGGCTTCTTCTTCTTTTTTATGAAATATTTTTTATTGGATTTACAAATACAAAATGCAAATAAACACAAACTGTAAAAACAAATGTATAGAAAGAGATTCTCCAAATCTCAAGACTTCCCCTCCTCCCCTCTGTGGGATCTCATTTTAAACATCTACAACTGCATATTCATCCAATTTTTATATCAAACCATATTATCATTAATAATTTTTACACTACAAGTGAGTCAAAATCTTGCTTTTGTTTCCATCTGTTTACAGTGGCCACCTAAATAACTTATAAATTGTTCCCAATCTTTTATAAAGTTATTATCCTCTGGCTCTTCTTTTGCTTTTGGAAGAAAAAGAAGAAGAGTAAAAAGAACAAAATCACTTGGACAAAGAGATGAAAGGTGTGTGGGCCAGATGTAAATAAAAGGAGGTTACATTGTCTCTGTGATTCACAATCCATTACAAAGACTCTGCCCTATTATCCCTTGGCTGAGGAGGTCACCATCAAGAATGCTGACACAATGCACTAAATCATGAGGAATCATATTAAGGGGAAAGACGCTTTAATGGACAAAGCAGTTCTTTGGATCAAGAGTAAATTCTGCTTTTGCACGTCTTTGCAAAGTGTTTTGTGCAGATGCATACAGGTTGAATTTAAGTGGCGTAAAAACAACCACTTTTCTGGTGTGTGTGTATTTGTGTGTGATGAATTTTATTGTCCAGGTCAAAAACATGACTCTGCTTTCAGTCTGCCCTCTGTGGGGCAGGGGGAGGTCGTGGCTCACGGCCAGAGCATCTGCCCTGCATGCAGAATGTCCCAGGTTCAAGCCTTGGTATCTCCAGGTAATGGCTGGGAGCGATTTCTGCCCAAAATCCCAGAGTGCTCTTGCCTGTTAATGTAGACAATACTACTCAAGCCAGATTAATGCCCTGACTCAGCATAAGGCAGCTTCCTTTGTCTCTCGCCCTTACCGCACTGTTTGCAAAACTATTTGGTTATTTCCTTGCATTTCTCACTCACACAGTTGCCCTCATTTCTGAGCACAATCAAAGTGTTGGTGCTGACATTTAAAGCCATAAACAGCCTAGGCCCAGTAGACCTGAAGGAGCATCTCCACCTCCATCATTCTGCCCGGACACTGAGGTCCAGTGCTGAGGGCCTTCTGGCAGTTCCCTCACTGTGAGAAGCCAAGTTACAGGGAACCAGGCAGAGGGCCTTCTTGGTGGTGGCACCCGCCCTGTGGAACGCCCTCCTACCAGATGTCAAAAAGAAGAACAACTACCAGCCTTTTTTTTAGAAGACATCAGAAGGCAGCCCTGTTTAGAGAGGCTTTTAATGTTTAACAGACCACTGTATTTTAATACTTTGTTGGAAGCCGCCCAGAGTGGCTGGGGAAACCCAACCAGATGGGCGGGGTAGAAATAAATTATTATTATTATTATTATTATTATTATTATTATTATTATTATTATTATCATCATCTGCAACATCCCCATGCAACCATCATCTGATTGGCTATACAGTCACAACAGGATCCCTGATTGAGTAGGAATACTTAGGGGTAGCCATGGGGAAAATAAGGGCACTAGCTGTAACTGTAGCTGTAGCTGTAGCTGTAGCTGTGGTGGGGGCACTATTGCCATTCTAAGAGAACAAGGAAGGTGTTCACGGTGATTTCTCGCACTTCTTTTTCTAGAAAAGTAGCACTATCCGATTCTATTACAGATTAAGTGTGAACTGTCAGTGTTCGCAAAAGAAAAGGTACTGACCTCCTTTTCACTCCTTTGCCTAGTCCTCAGACCTTAGTTGGCACAAAAGAGTCTTTGAGAAAGAATATTCTTGCAGAGTATTGCTGCTTTTATTCATAAAAAGTCTTCTTCTCCAAACACGACCGACAGCTTTTACACACACCAAACGCAACCGGCTTTCTACCATCCAACCAACCCACACTCAACAGTAACATTGACCACTCTGTATATACAGGTACAATTTGGTGAAAGGTTGCATGAGTCATTGTAGGCCGCTGACTAGTGTTGACTTAGTTGTTTTAGCATTAAAGAAACAGCGGCCAATTTTTAGCCGTGACATGAACTGGCTCTAGATTTACCACATGTCAACTGTAAACACCTGTGTGAAAGGAAACAAGTGCACAGTGCAGAGATTAATGAGGCCCTTTTCCTCCTGTGTATGCGCTTGCTACTGTATTCTTCTAGATGCACTTCCATACTTAAAAGGTAAAGGTAAAGGACCCCTGACAGTTAAGTCCAGTCGTGAACGACTCTGGGGTTGTGGTGCTCATCTCGCTTTACTGGCCGAGGGAGCCGGCGTTTGTCCGCAGACAGTTTTTCCGGGTCATGTGGCCAGCATGACTAAGCCACTTCTGGTGAAACCAGAGCAGTGCATGGAAATGCCATTTACCTTTGTGCCAGAGTGGTACCTATTTATCTACTTGTACTTTGACGTGCTTTCGAACTGCTGGGTTGGCAGGAGCTGGGACCAAGCAACGGGAGCTCACCCTGTCACAGGGATTAGAACCGCCGACCTTCCGACTGGCAAGCCCTAGGCTCAGTGGTTTAGACCACAGCGCCACTTGAGTCCCATACTTCCATACTTACTTCACATCAAAGATTGGGAACCTCAGGCCTGGATGCAGCCCCCCCCCCGGGCCCTCACTAGGTCCCACATCCTCTCTCCCCAGGCCACTAGCACTGCTTTGAAACCTCCTCAAATGTTTTTCTGGTCTGAGCTCTGACAATACTTCCTCCTTGCCTGTAAGACCTATTGCAGTCGTTAAGAGTCGTCAACAGGCTCATCTCAGCTATCTGCCAATCTCCCATTCCCACCACCCTTCTGAGTAATACCCCTCCCCACCTTCTCACTATATAGAAGGATCTGGCAACTTCTGTTTCAGTGCATCTGAAGAAGTGTGCATGCACACGAAAGCTCATACCAAGAACTAACTTAGTTGGTCTTTAAGGTGCTATTGGAAGGAATTTTTTTATTCCTCCTTGCCTTGATAGAGGATGGAGAAGGATGCAGGTGTATAGCCTAAAATTAGGATTAATTGCTCTGCCCACGTTGACTCCTGGTCCTACCCACCACTGGAAAGTACCCCAGAAAACTATGCAGCCCTCACATTTAAAATGCTTCCCCATTGCCTAACCGACACAGGACAGGCAAGGCTACAGGTTAGAAAACTCCAGGCAGCTTTGCTGTTCAAATGTAGGGGAAGCAGAACTTTAGAAAAGTTCTCTTCTCGACGCATCTCCTGTGCGACCTCTCAGTCATCCTTAGGGAAGCTGGTTCTTAATTTGCTTGACTTTTAGTTAAAGAGCAACTCAACTTGGCAATCAATTCCTGCCCTTTGGGGATTGCTTGCGGTAGGTTTCCCTGTGCCTTTAATTTGTGCTATTTCTATAAAGACAACTTCAGGAAATTAGCACCAAGTAGATCCCGGGCATTAAATCACGGAGGATGAGAATCAGAATAGGGCTATGGAGACTTGTCTAAATTCTCTGTTCGTTATGCTGCAGAGTTATCCCGTTCAGTCATTTCTACTGGGTAATAAGAGATTGACATCAGGTGGATGGGTAGAATATTGTTATATTATCTATTGCTTGTTATTGTTTTAATTAATTCACTGTTATACTCGGTTGGATCCATGCTGTGCTCCTACTAGTGGGAAGGTCAGCTGAGAGAAATTCTTGCTGCTGGTATCTGGAAATAATGCTATTGCCAATTTCCCCATTCCCATCTAACATCTAGGGCCACTTCTCACAGTGTGAGACTAAAGCTGGGAACTGAAAAGTGAGGAGGAAATTGCCAAGTGTTGTGTGAAACTGCGCCCCCCACAGCAGCCATTTTGCAGCTGACACCCACAGCAATTCCTAAACATTCAAAATATTGCCACTGACTCCTCCACAGTTGGCACCCCCTGCCTTTGACCACCACCTTATCTTATACCAATCTCCTCCTCCCCCACTACAGATCACCCCTGAAATGTGGGAGCAAATTGGTTTAAAATTATATATTGGGGATTGCCTGAACCCTTATATCCCAGCTAGATAATTGAGATCTGCAGGAGTGTCTCTGGCCATTCCCTGAGCTGGTGAGGCTCATTTGACAACAAAGAGAAACCAAGCCTTTCGTGTCATTGGTCTAATCCTGTGGAACACCCTGCCACTAGATATTCGGTGGGCGCTTCCTATGCTAACTTTTAAATGCCTGGTGGATTTTTTCCCCTATTCCACCAGGCTTATGCAGGCAATTAAGCGTACATCCCCCACAATGGTCTACTGGTGTTTAATTTTAATTTTTTATATGTATATAGTTTTACTGTTTATATATTGTTGTGAACTGCTGTGATATATATTCATGATACAGCGGTATATGCATATTTTTATGAATGAATAATGGATTGCGCAGATTTATGAAGAAATGCTCTCTATGCACAAGAGCAGCTGGTCAAAGGAATATGCTCTGTGGAATCTTCTTCCTTAGAGAGTTCAAGGGATGGAGTTGTGTAACAGCTCTTGGTCTTGCTCCAGGGATTGGCGGGGTGCTAACTTAGGGTAGCTGTTTGAACCGTATAATTTGTCAGATCTCTTCTAAGTAATTATTTGCTGAGTTCCTCTCCCCTATCTCATGTTGCAATTAAGTATTTAAATCATTAAAGTAATTCGAGCATTTACCTTTTGATTTCCGAGCAACACAGCCATTTATAAAAATATTACCTGGGATAGGAATAAAACCTGACAAAAAAGCAATTAAATTTGCTTCTAAAAGAGACGAATTAGCCACTTAAAAGTTATATGAAAAATGACTCCCCACCTCATCCCTGCTGAATAATTTTAAGGTGCAAAATGAAATGAAAATCAAGCGCTCAACGTATCTCTAAAAACAGAGCCTCGGGCCCAGGGGCCAAATGCGGCCCTCAAAACTGTTCTGTCTGGGCTTCAGGACTCTCCCCAAGTCACATCCAAGCCACATCTTTCACCAGCCCTGCTTTGCACATTCCTTGAGTGTTTTGCTTTGGTTGAAATATGTCCTAGAATTCCGAAAATTGCCTGCCGGGTTGCTTGGATGGAGGATGGTGAGGGACAAAGTTCAAGTTCATTGCTCCATCCACTTTCGCCACTGGCCCTGCCCAGAATTGGCATGTAGACCCCATAAGTCTCTGGACCTGGCTGGTTGGGAAAGAGTGGTGGGTGCCGCCCACCCAAGGATGACTCAGATGAAGAAGACTTAGACCCAGGAGAACAGTGGTGGGATACTGGAGGAAGGAGGGAACAAGCTGGGAGGTGGTAGAAGCAGGAAGCATGTGTGATTATGGGGAGTCAGAAGGCAAAAGTCTTTCAAGGACAGGTGAGATGGGGTGCCGAGGTTTTTAGTGTGAGGTCAGACTCTGAAAGCCAGACAGAGAGGAGGAGGAGGAGGAGGAGTTTGGACTTGATAGCCCGCCTTTCACTCCCCTTAAGGAGTCTCAAAGCGGCCAACAATCTCCTTTCCCTTCCTCCCCCACAACGAACACTCTGTGAGGTGAGTGAGGCTGAGAGACTTCAAAGAAGCATGACTAGCCCAAGGTCACCCAGCAGCTGCATGTGGAGGAGCGGGGAAGTGAACCCAGTTCACCAGATTACGAGTCCACCGCTTTTAACCACTACACCACTCTCTACAAGACACTGTTTCAGCTTCACATCAGTCCAAAGTGAGCTTTCCTGCGTCCTTCACGCCGAGAACACAAAGAGCATTGCATTTTGCTGAGCAATGGGCCAGACAGGCCCAGAGGGGAG
Source organism: Podarcis vaucheri (assembly GCF_965113315.1). Classification (NCBI taxonomy): domain Eukaryota; kingdom Metazoa; phylum Chordata; class Lepidosauria; order Squamata; family Lacertidae; genus Podarcis; species Podarcis vaucheri. The sequence goes on from NC_138762.1 coordinate 13,027,321, forward strand.
GTTCCTCCTCATCGCCATAGCTTACATCTGCTTGGGAGGAGTCCAGAGGAAGAGGGCTAGAGAACGAAGGAGAGGTCAAACATCAGTCCCAGCAAAATCTTCTCCTAGGGCAGTTTTGTTGTGAGCCCCTGGTCATACACAATGTTTTTCCATTCACGCTGTTATTGAAATGACATGCTGAAATAACTATACAGTGGTACCTTGGGTTACAGATGCTTCAGGTACCAGACGCTTCAGGATACAGACGCCGCTAACCCAGAAATAGTACCTTGGGTTAAGAACTTTGCTTCAGGATGAGAACAGAAATTGTGCAGCAGCGGCATGGCAGCAGCTGGAGGCCCCATTAGCTAAAGTGTTGCTTCAGGTTAAGAACAGTTTCAGGTTAAGAACGGACCTCCAGAACGAATTAGGTTCCTAACCCGAGGTACCACGGTATAGTAAAATGAAAGTACGTGTGTTTATCTCTCTTTTTTTGTTTTTTTTGTTGGTGGGGTAACTGTTACAATATAGAAGCAATGCGGCCGCGAGCTGCTGCTAGCTTGGAAGCAAAACATAATGGGATGTTGGGACTGTTCCGTGGGAAACAGAGGGACAGTCTTTTCACAGTGCGAAGCACCGGAATTAGCTCACAGTGTAATATGAGCTGTACAGGAAGTACAGGAGGAGTTTGTCTCTCTGCTGTTGGGAGTTTGAAGAGAGCAGACGTGTTTCTCTGTAACTCTGCAAAGACAGAAATAAAGGCATGTAAATATGTTTCTGTCTATCTCTTTCCCCTGCCCGGGGGGGCAGGAAAGGGGGGGGGTGTTCTTCTCACGCTGAGAAGGATCGCCGATCACGACCTAGCCTGTATCCTGCCGGGGAATGCAGACAGGGAGGTCAACCGGAGAATCAAGCCGGGTGCCTGGAGAGTTGCCAGTTTCTCCTGAAGGCAGGCTTGAATCCCAACAGTAACAGCAGAAGAACGACTTGGAAGGCTGAGGACTTCCTGATCCACCTTGTTAAAGGGATAGTCCAGCTCTGGACTTTCTGAGTCTATTTGTTTCATTATGCAGGGTGACCGCAGCGGTGATGAATGCCCCTGGAATGCCATTGGAACTCCAGGTACACTTTGCTAAGATGTTGCAACAAAGAACAGTGTAGTAACTGCAGCAATCAGGAACATAGAGGAGATATTGATGGAAGACCTAATTACTTATGAACATGCCAGAATGGAAATGCTAACAAGTCATTACTGGAGGAACTGTAATTACAATGCATTGGTTCAAGTACCCAAAACCTGATTTTCATTTTCTTTGGGGAACAAAGGTCTCCGTAATGGATAATCGGTTAAAAACCCTCAAAAGGAAATTGATGCCATCAGTGGCTTTATTAATGCCGACAATTGCATTCAGGTCATGATGCCTGTGGAGTCCATAAATGTGTGTGTGTGCCTGCTTGTTTGCATATTGAAGGGTGCAATCCTGTATACACTTACCTGGGAGTAAGCAACAGTAAGAAGCCTGTACTGTTAAAGGCCCCATGCAACGAGTGGTGTTCCTATAAATGTCTACTCAGAAGTTTCTTCCACTTTGTTCGGTGTGATGTCTACTCTAGTGAGTCTGCATAGGATTGTATGACATATTTAATGGCGGGGAGACCTGCTCAAATCTGATTCACCATTATAATATAATAATAATAATAATAATAATAATAATAATAACAACAATAATAAATTTTATTTATATCCCGCCCTCCCCAGCCGAAGCCGGGCTCAGGGCGGCTAACAACAATCAAATAATCAATCAAATGATCACAAAATCTAAAAATATTTCATTATAAAAATTAATTAAATCAAATTGATGGCAACCAGTTAAGCAAAATTCTGTGCAGGTTGCCAGAGGAGGGAGTCAGGCTGCGCCCTGACCAAAGGCCTGGCGGAACAACTCTGTCTTGCAGGCCCTGCGGAAAGATGTCAGGTCCCGCAGGGCCCTAGTCTCTTGTGACAGAGCATTCCACCAGGTTGAGGCCGCAGCCGAGAAGGCCCTGGCTCTAGTTGAGGCCAGCCTAACTTCTCTGAGGCCTGGGACCTTGAGGATGTTATTATTTGCAGACCGTAGGTTTCTCTGTGGGGCATACCAGGAGAGGCGGTCCCGTAGGTACGAGGGTCCTAGGCCGTATAGGGCTTTAAAGGTTAAAACCAGCACCTTAAACCTGATCCTGTACTCCACCGGGAGCCAGTGCAGCTGGTATAATACCGGATGAATGTGCTCTCGCAGCGAAGACCCCATAAGGAGTCTCGCCGCGGCATTCTGCACCCGCTGGAGTTTCTGGGTCAGTCTCAAGGGCAGCCCCACGTAGAGCGAGTTACAATAATCCAGTCTGGAGGTGACCGTCGCATGGATCACAGTGGCTAGGTCAGGACGAGAGAGATAAGGGGCCAACTGCTTAGCTTGGCGGAGATGAAAAAATGCCGCCTTTGTTATAGCTGTAATCTGCGCCTCCATAGAGAGGGAGGTATCGAAGATTACACCCAAACTCTTAACGGCCGGTGCTGGCACTAATTGCACCCCCGCAAGAGATGGGAGTTGCCCCCTCGATCCCATATCGTCCCGCCCCAGCCAGAGGACCTCTGTCTTCGAAGGATTTAACTTTAACCGGCTCCCACGTAACCATCCAGCCACAGCTTCCAGACATCTGGTCAGTGTGTCTGGGGCCGAGTCAGGATGGCCATCCATCAACAGATAGAGTTGGGTGTCATCAGCATACTGATGGCAACCCAGCCCAAAACTCCGGACAAGCTGGGCGAGGGGGCGCATAAAGATGTTAAAAAGCATCGGGGAGAGAATTGCACCCTGAGGCACTCCACACACCAAGGAGTGGCGTGATGACAATTCCCCCCCAAGCGCCACCCTCTGTCCCCGACCAGAGAGAAACGAGCGCAGCCATTGAAGGACTGTGCCCTGGATCCCCACGTCGGCAAGGCGGTGGTCCAGGAGTTCATGATCGACCATGTCAAAGGCTGCTGACAGATCTAGAAGAATCAGCAGCCCCGACCCGCCTCGATCCAGCTGCCTGCGGAGATCATCTGTTAGGGCGACCAGAGCCGTCTCGGTCCCATGACCAGCGCGGAAGCCGGACTGGAATGGATCCAGAGCAGATGTTTCATCCAGAAACCTACCAAGCTGTTCAGCAACCGCTCTCTCAATCACCTTACCCAGGAATGGAAGATTCGAGACCGGGCGGTAATTGGATAGATCTGAGGGATCTAATGATGTTTTCTTTAAGAGCGGACGCACCACCGCCTCCTTCAGTTCCCCTGGGAATATCCCGGTGCCAAGGGACAAATTGATGATATCCCCCAGGGGGCCCCGCACCTCGTCTGGACACGCTCTAATCAGCCATGACGGGCACGGGTCAAGAGGACAGGTGGTGGGCTTTCCAGCTTGGAGGAATCTGTCCACATCGGCTGGAGATATCCGGTCAAAGTGGTCCAATACTGGACCCGAGGACAGTCGAGGGGCCTCCAGTTCCTTTATTGTATCCAAATTGGCAGGGAGGTCATGGCGGAGCAACAGGACCTTCTCCGCAAAAAAGCTCGCAAATGCCTCACAGCTGTGTGTCAAATTGTTATTTAAATTTGGCTGTCCTTCAAGGGACGTTAAAGACCGAATTATACTAAATAATTGTGCCGGGCGAGAGCTAGCGGATGCAATGGAGGCCGAGAAGTAAGACTTCTTAGCGGCCTTCACTGCCATCTCATAGGTTTTCATAAAAACCCTATAAGATGTTCTTGAGGCTCTGTCACGGGCACCCCGCCATACTCGCTCTAGCCGTCTGAGGTCCCGCTTCATTTTCCGAAGCTCCTCGGTAAACCAGGGAGCCCGGTTTCTGCGGGGTCGCAGAGGGCGCTTAGGTGCGATCTCATCGATGGCTGCCAGGAGCTGGGTATTCCAGCCCTCAACAAGCTCAGTCAATGAGTCGCCAGGGGGAGTAAGGTCCCGCAAGGCTTGACGGAATCTATCCGGGTCCATCAGCCTCTGCGGGCGAGCCCAAATCGGCTCACCACCTAAGCAGGGTGGGGGTGGAAAGTCAATCCTGGCTTTCAGAGCGTAGTGATCAGACCATGGCACCTTCATTGAAGGAGACATGATCACATCTATACCGGCGCCAAAGATCAAATCCAGCGTGTGGCCTGCTTGATGTGTGGGGCCCGAAACAAACTGGGAGAGCCCTAGTGTCGCCATGGAAGACACCAGGTCCAGAGCCTGTGAGGAGGGAGTGGCATCAGCATGGAAGTTGAAGTCTCCCAATACCAATAGGTTAGGGAACTCCAAGGCCCAGCCGGCCACCGCCTCCAGCAGGCCTGACAGGGTGGCTGCTGGTGCGCTAGGTGGCCAGTACACCAGCCAGACAGCCAAGCTCTCCTCGGAGCCCCACACTAGGCCAACACATTCAATGCCGGGGATCGATGGCGATGGTAGAGCCCTGAAAGAACAATCTTCCCGGATTAATACTGCCACCCCTCCCCCCCCCGGCCCACAGTCCGTGACTGGTGGAGGACGGAGAAACCCGGGGGCGCCATCTCTCGTAAGGTAACAGTAACCCCTTCGCGCACCCAGGTCTCCGTCACACAAGCCAGGTCGACTCCCTGTGAGATAAAGAAATCTCGCAGGGTAGCGGTTTTGTTGCCTATAGACCTGGCATTGCACAACACCAGTGAAGGAGGTGAGTAATCCTTGCTCACCCTACCCTTGTCTCTCGGGATGGGGCGCAGATTGGAAGGGGTACGAGCATATCCGTATCTCGATCCCCTTCGCCTATAACATCTGCCCCCACCGCCATACCTCCCTCGCCCCTCCACGGTAGCAATCCCAGGCCTCATACTAACCTCCATTTACAAATAGAAAACAAAACAACCAAAAACAATTATGCCCAAACAAAACCAATCCCCACCCCACTCAATATTCAACCCCAAAAACAAAACAAGATGGCACAAACAAAAATACATAGATAAAAACCACCATTCACGGTGGTACAACAAAGTAAACAATAAAAGCACCTTTAAAACACCTTAAAATATATATAAACATCTTTAACATTTGCAGCAGATAATGAAATAATATAATATTATAATAATATAATAATAATAATAATAAATTTTATTTATATCCCGCCCTCCCCAGCCGGAGCCGGGCTCAGGGCGGCTAACAACAATAAAACAATACAAAAATACAACATAAAAAACATTCTAAAATCATTCATTATAAAAATTAATTAATTCAAGCCACTAGCAACCATTGGGCCAGAGCTCTGCGAAGATTGCCGAGGGAGGGAGTCAGGCTGTGCCCTGGCCAAAGGCCTGGTGGAACAGCTCTGTCTTGCAGGCCCTGCGGAAGGATGTCAAGTCCCGCAGGGCCCTGGTCTCTTGTGACAGAGTGTTCCACCAGATCGGAGCCACAGCCGAAAAAGCCCTGGCTCTAGTTGAGGCCAGCCTAACTTCTCTGTGGCCTGGGACCTTCAAGATGTTTTTATTTGAAGACCGTAGGTTTCTCTGTGGGGCATACCAGGAGAGGCGGTCCCGTAGGTACGAGGGTCCTAGGCCATATAGGGCTTTAAAGGTTAAAACCAGCACCTTAAACCTGATCCTGTACTCCACCGGGAGCCAGTGCAGCTGGTATAGCACCGGGTGAATGTGATCTCGCAGCGAAGACCTCGTAAGGAGTCTCGCTGCAGCATTCTGCACCCGCTGGAGTTTCTGGGTCAGTCTCAAGGGCAGCCCCACGTAGAGCGAGTTACAATAATCCAGTCTGGAGGTGACCGTCGCGTGGATCACAGTGGCTAGGTCAGGGCGAGAGAGGTAAGGAGCCAACTGCTTAGCTTGGCGGAGATGGAAAAATGCCGCCTTTGTTATAGCTGCAATCTGCGCCTCCATAGAAAGGGAGGTGTCGAAGATTACACCCAAACTCTTAACGGACGGTGCTGGCACTAATTGCGCCCCCGCAAGAGATGGGAGTTGCCCCCCCAATCTCATATCGCCCCGTCCCAGCCACAGGACCTCTGTCTTCGAAGGATTTAGCTTCAACCGGCTCCCACGTAACCATCCAGCCACAGCTTCCAAACATCTGGTCAGTGTGTCTGGGTGTCATCGGCATACTGAGGACAACCCAGCCCAAAACTCCGAACAAGCTGGGCGAGGGGGCGCATAAAGATGTTGAAAAGCATCGGGGAGAGTATCGCGCCCTGAGGTACTCCACACACCAAGGAGTGGCGCGATGACAATTCCCCCCCAAGCGCCACCCTCTGTCCCTGACCAGAGAGAAACGAGCGCAGCCATTGAAGGACTGTGCCCTGGATCCCCACGTCGGTAAGGCGGTGGTCCAAAAGTTCGTGATCGACCATGTCGAAAGCTGCTGATAGATCTAGAAGAATCAGCAGCCCCGACCCGCCTCGATCCAGCTGTCTACGAAGATCATCTGTTAGGGCGACCAGAGCCGTCTCGGTCCCATGACCAGCGCGGAAGCCGGACTGGAATGGATCCAGAGCCAATGTTTCATCCAGAAACCCACCAAGCTGTTCAGCAACCGCTCTCTCAATCACCTTACCCAGGAACGGGAGATTCGAAACCGGGCGGTAATTGGATAGATCTAAAGGATCTAATGATGTTTTCTTTAAGAGCGGGCGCACCACTGCCTCCTTCAGTTCCCCTGGGAATGTCCCCGTGCCAAGGGACAAATTGATGATATCCCCCAGGAGGGCCCGCACCTCGTCACCTGTGATCTTTAGGTATCTGGAACAACAATTTGGAGTCCACATTGGGTTCTGAACAGATCAGGCCTCTAAACCAGGGCACTATGTTCAGAACTTGGAAAGTTAATATTGGAAATGAACTAGTTGTACTTTCAACATGTCTGGAGAGGACGTTGGTCAGCTAATTGGAGAGGCTGGACAGCAGGGTGAAGCCTTGTCACTAGAAGCAAGTACTTGTTTACATACATAGTACTTGTTTACATACCCTCCAACATTTCTCTGATGAAAATAGGGATGTCCTATTCAACAACAAACAACAACAACAATTCTACTGTTTATACTCTGTCCATCTGACTGGGTTGCTTCAGCCACTCTGTGCGGGTTCCAACATATATAAAAATATATAAAAATATAATAAAACGCCAAACATTTTTTAAAAAACCTTCCATATGGCTTCCTTCAGATGGCTGGGGGACGGGGGTGTCACATAACTCCATAGCCTCCAGGTAAAGGTAAAGGGACCCCTGACCATTAGGTCCAGTCGTGACCGACTCTGGGGTTGGGGTGTTCATCTCGCTTTACTGGCCGAGGGAGCCGGCGTACAGCTTCCGGGTCATGTGGCCAGCATGACTAAGCCACTTCTGGTGAACCAAAGCAGCACACGGAAACGCCGTTTACCTTCCCGCCGGAGCGGTACCTATTTATCTACTTGCACTTTGACATGCTTTCAAACTGGTAGGTTGGAAGGAGCAGGGACCAAGCAACAGGAGCTCACCCCGTCGTGGGGATTCGAACCGCCAACCTTCTGATCAGCAAGTCCTAGGCTCTGTGGTTTAACCCAAAGCGCCACCCACATCCCTTCCATAGCCTCCAACATTTCTCTAATAAAAACAGGGATGTCCTAAGGAAAAGCGGAACATTCTGGGATCAAATCAGTAACCGGGATGGCTTCTGTAAATTCAGGACTGTCCCTGGAAAATAGGGACACTTGGAGGTTCTGTGCTTAAGGTGGTACAACACTTACTTAAATGTGCAGTGCAGATGGGACCTGGCATTGACGCTCCAAGATTCCTGACAGGAATCTTCCCCAGCCTTACCTGACAGAAACTAAGACCTTCTGCATGCAATGCATATGATCTTCCACCACATTATAGCTTTCCCCCATAGGGATTTATGGAACACCCTGGCAAATCTAGCTTAATCAAATCTCTTTTCACTGCCCATGAAATTCCTTAAATGCTTCGCCTGAGGAGAAAACTGCCATAAACTTTTGCTTTATGTGAAATTTGGGGACAAGTCAGGACAGCGTTTTAACACGCAGCTCCTTTGTGTTCTTTTAAAAATATTGCCTAATATACATTTATATTTAAAATGAAAACCCTATCCAACCATCTTAAGCTTTAGACAAACACAGTTCTTTAATTTTGATGCCTGCGAAAACAATTGTACAGTTTGAAAACGACAGAGCTGGAAAGCGGCTGGCGCAACATAACTACAAATGTGCTTTGTTTAAACACAGCCATCTTATCAGACAAGTACTCAATTATCATCTCCATTTGAAAATATCTGAGCCTTATTTGCTCGGAGCAAATATTAATTTCAGCACGCATAATGGACCAAGCTGAGGATTCTGAAGTCCTGTTTTTAAAAAGGTTTAGAATCTTTCAGACAATCAAGCTGGTAATTCTGATTATTAAAATGGCTTCCTGCGATGATTACCGAGAAAGACGTGAGGCTAAGATCGCTCAGCAACTCTTGCCTATTTCTTAATCTGTAATTACTATAGTTCACACTGAGTTTCCTTAACATCTGATGCTAATGCGGAGGGTCCTGCACAGGCAAGACGCCTGTGGAAGTGTTAAGAGAAGTTAATTTTTGTATATATGAGAATATTTTCAGATGGCTATCGTTTTCCCAGTAGTGATGTATGGAAGTGAGAGCTGGACCAAAAAGAAGGCTGATCGCTGAAGAATGGATGCTTTTGAATTATGGTGCTGGAGGAGACTCTTGAGAGTCCCATGGACTGCAAGAATATCAAACGTATCCATTCTTAAGGAAATCAGCCCTGAGTGCTCACTGGAAGGACAGATCCTGAAGCTGAGGCTCCAAGACTTTGGCCACCTCATGAGAAGAGAAGACTCCATGGAAAAGACCCTAAAGATGTTGGGAAAGATGGAGGGCACAAGGAGAATAGGACGACGGAGCACGAGATGGTTGGATAGTGTTCTTGAAGCTACCAGCATGAGTTTGACCAAACTGCGAGAGGCAGTGGAAGACAGGAGTGCCTGGCGTGCTCTGCTCCATGGGGTCACGAAGATTCGGACATGACTAAACGACTAAACGACAACATTTTCAGATAGATTTTCAGTGTGTTAGAATCCAGAGAAATGGGGTCTCGCAGAGCTAGAAAAATGCAGAAAAGAAAAACCAGAATAATTAAGAGGGAGGAATGACTCATTCCTCTAGCAAAGAATTGTTACAATGCCTGGGGCAAAAGAAGAAAATGCAAGTGATGGGAGACAGGAGAAAGGTGTATACAATCAGGGCCGTCTTTACCAGGGGGTGCAAGGGGTGCAGTGCACCCAGGTGCTAAATTCTGGGGGGTGCCCACTGCTGAAGCTCTTAACCACAATCCCTGGGTGATTGAGGTTGATGGGTGATTTGTCAGTGTTTTTGAAAAAAAAAGGAAAAAGGTCCTGACCTCCTTTGCCTGGTCCAGAGACCCTAGTCAGCACAAAGAGTCCTTGAGAACGAGTACTTTGCAGAGTGCTGCTTTTATTCTAAAAATAATCTTCTCCTCCAATTACGATCAACAGCTTTTATACCTATACGGCCTAGGACCCTCGTACCTATGGGACCGCCTCTCCTGGTATGTCCCACAGAGGAACTTACGGTCTTCAAACAAAAACATCCTGAAGGTCCCAGGCCACAGAGACGTTAGGCTGGCCTCAACTAGAGCCAGGGCTTTTTCGGCTGTGGCTCCAACCTGGTGGAACGCTCTGTCACAAGAGACTAGGGCCCTGCGGGACTTGACTTCTTTCTGCAGGGCCTGCAAGACAGAGCTGTTCCATCAGGCACAGCCTGACTCCCTCCTTTGGCAATCTTCACAGAACTCTAGCCTAATGGTTGCCATCAATTTGAGTTGAATTAATTTTATAATGAAATGATTTTAGAATGTTGTACTATTTTATTGTTGTTAGCCACCCTGAGCCCTGGGGAGGGCGGGATATAAATAAAAAATATTATTATTATTATTATTATTATTATTATTATTATTATTATTAAATATCAAACACATGACATCATTTTCGTTGTCTTTTGCGGAAGAGCTGCAGAATCAATGTACCCGACGGCACCCCCTAGTGGTGTATTTCATTTTCTCATGATCTCCAGATGTTTTGAGACTACAATTCCCATCATCCCTGACCACTGGTCATGGATCATGGGATCATGGGATCATGGGAGTTGTAGTTCCAAAACATCTGGAGGGCCAAGTTTGGGGATGCCTATACTAGCTAAAGGAGTAATGCAACAAAGGGACTATCTCCTTATGGGATATATTCCGCATGTATATACTTTTGCAACCTAAGTCTGTCTTCAGGGATCCACCTGTGAACTGAATGTGTGTGAGTAAACTTGTTTTATACTTTTTACACAACTTTGTGTCATGTCTATTCTTTTTAAGAGGGAGTAAAGGGAATTACCGGGACATGAGTGGTGCTGTGGGTTAAACCACAGAGCCTAGGACTTGCCGATCAGAAGGTCGGCGGTTCGAAACCTTTGACGGGGTGAGCTCCCGTTGCTCAGTCCCAGCTCCTGCCAACCTAGCAGTTTGAAAGCACGTCAAAGTGCAAGTAGATAAATAGGTACCACTCCGGTGGAAAGGTAAACAGCGTTTCCATGCTCTGGTACACCAGAAGCGGCTTAGTCATGCTGGCCACATGACCCGGAAGCTGTACGCCGGCTCCTTTGGCCAATAAAGCGAAATGAGAGCCACAACCCCAGAGTCGGCCACGACTGGACCTAATGGTCAGGGGTCCCTTTACATTTTTAAAGGGAATTACCAGGAATCCTATATTTAGAAGCTTAAACAACCTTGCAACAAGCTAACCACTGTGCGTTTAAAGGGGAATGTTTAAAACTCTAAGTTATAGAACTTACTAATGCAAGTTAGGAAAGGATAATAATAAAGAATATATCCTCTCCTGCCTCCCTGAACATTCCCACTGGGAGGAGGCACTTCAGAGAGTAGTTTGCCAAACCGCTCTCTGAAGCACCTTCCTCACTTGCCTTGAAAAGCTCACCTAAGCCACTGCCCCTCCTTACTGCTTGCTCACTCACTTGCTTGTCTTCTGGCAGTCATGCAAACTCCAGTGTGACAACAGCCTTACAATTCTATGTATATAGGAAGATCATGTATGTGTCATTTTAAACAACTATCGCACATGCATACTTGTCCAGAGTTGATATTTAAATACTGCATTGACCAATCTGGTGCTCTCCCCCCCCCAAAAGGGGGGGTTGCAGTATCCACAAAAAAGTATACATTTCCTACAAAGAGACACAAAAATTTGATTCCCAAGTATGCTAAAACTATACAAGTGCTGGCGAAGGCAGCAATATAGGTATATTTCTAATCATATGATGATATATGTTGCTGTGTATTTAAGATGAATAGAAACTGGTCAGTGACCTCTGGAAGTTGGGAAAGGTCCAGTTCAGCTGACTGTTGTACATATACTTGCTTATTAGTAATATATTTCTTCTAAATTATTACATTAATTCTGGAACTTCATGGTACCAGGAATGAATTATGGTGTTGGGGGAGACTCTTGAGAGTCCCATGGACTGTAAGAAGATCAAACCGATCCATTCTTAAGGAAATCAGCCCTGAGTGCTCACTGGAAGGACAGATCCTGAAGCGGAGGCTCCAAGACTTTGGCCACCTCATGAGAAGAGAAGACTCCCTGGGAAAGACCCTGATGTTGGGAAAGATGGAGGGCACAAGGAGAAGGGGGCGACAGAGGACAAGATGGTTAGACAGTGCTCTCGAAGCTACCAGCATGAGTTTGACCAAACTGCGGGGGGCAGTAGAAGACAGGAGTGCCTGGCGTGCTCTGGTCCATGGGGTTACGAAGAGTCGGACATGACTAAACGACTAAACAACAACAACACCAGGAATGAAATACTCTGTGTGAAGGTATGATGGGCCATTTGGAGACTCCCCAGCTGACTGGGGTTGATGGGAACTATAGTTCAAAACGCCTGGAGGGTGTTAGGTGGGTAAAGGCTGTACTATAATCCCCTTCAAGTGAACATCTTTATGTGCTGTTCTGTTAGCCCTCACCGGCTAAATCTGAGATTTGCATGTAATGATCCACACAAGATTAGCAGTAAGTTGATCCACCCTTCTTTCTGGCTGATTGATTGATTGCCATAATTCTAGAGTATGGGTGGTTATGAATTATTCGTCCCCTCAGGGAAAGCGAAGTAGAAAGGGCTATAAAAACAGTGCCCCAAACCGTAATGCAATCTCTCCTAAGTGTGCGTATGTGTGTACACTAAGTGGTATTACCGAGAGAAAGCAGGTCACGGCAAAGGAAATGTATGTCCATTAATAACACAAGATAACAGCAAGGTTAAGACAACCCAGCAGAGGTGAACTTCTGAGCTTCAGAAAATATCCTGAAAAATAATGAACTCATCATTGGAAAGTGCCATTTCTCGGACAAGACATTATTCCCCCTTTTTGCTGGCAGAGTGGTGGTGCTTTTTTCAGCCTGAGGACCATAATGCCCTCGGGCGCACCCTACCCATGAGATATAATCAAAGAATTGTAGAATTGGAAGGAATGCCAAGGGTCATGTAGTCCAACCCCCTAAAATTCAGGAACCCTGACAAATGGCCTAAAAACTTCCAATGAATGAGGTAGTCTGTTGCACATATGAGTAGCTCTTACCACCAGATGTCTACCTCCAACACCCCTCTCCTTTCATAACTTTCTAATGCTGTTCCTATTCTCATAAATGGATGGACTGATATACCTTAATATCAGCAAGACAAAGGAGATGGTGTTGGACTTTCAGAGGAAAAGAGGAGAACTAGTCCCGCTGTACATTGGGGAGGGCTGTGTGGAGAGAGTCTCTTCCTTTAAATTCCTAGGAGTTTATCTCAGCGAAGACCTTACTTGGAAAATAAATACAACCCAGGTGGTTAAGAAAGCCCAGCAGAGACTCCATCTCCTCAGAGTATTGCAAAAGAACTATGTCAATCAACATTTGATGATCTCCTTCTACCGGTCAACAACAGAAAGTGTCCTTTCATACTGCATCACGGTGTGGTACGGTGGTTTGACATCAACTGATAGGAAGCACCTACGGAGGGTGGTGAATACAGCACAAGATATTATGGGCTGTCCCATGAATCCGCTGGATGAAATAACGGAAGAATGTTGCCTCAGGAAAGTGAGGAAAATTCTCAGAGATGATTCACACCCTGGCCAGCACTTTCTTGATATCCTGCCCTCGGGCAGAAGAAATAGAAGCATGACTAGTCGCACCAACAGGGTAAAGAACAGCTTCTATCCTTGGGCTGTTAGGCTGCTGAATGAAAAGATAACAACAGGGCAACTGACTTTCGGGTTTGGTGGGTGTGCATCACTAAATGAGGGGAATTAAGACTAAGAGAGCTGAGTGGGGGGGTGCTCGTGTAATCTACTGTATGCAGGTTGTACAAGTGACAATAAAGTATTTCAGTTTCAAGAAAATGCAGGAATAATGCTCATCACAGCAGTAGCAAATTCAGAAGTAAGTCTCATCAGTCAGAGTTTTACATCCAAGGAAGTGGGAATGAAATTGCCACGTCGAGCCCTGAAACAGCACACAAGCATAGAGCCCAAGTAAGAGAACCACAAGAGCTTAAGGAATTTGAGCAGCCCCATTGAATACTTTCTCCATGGCAGACAGGGGCTGCCTGCTCTCTTTCAAAGACAAACTTATAAGCTAAAAGAGAGAAAGAGAAATCAATGGCAAGTTGAATTTGTGCCTTGAGTTCTCTGACATATCACCCATTTAATGAAAGGATTTGACCGGTCAGAGCCACACGCAATAAATACACCACGGTTTACATGCTCCCATTTAACAAGGTCATTTTGAAATGATCCATCAAGCACGTCGTGCAGGTGCTTTAGGAAGATGGAAGGAAATGGAACATTTCACGCAATGTTCCTTGACCAACAAAAATGTAGGAAATTGCCTCGGGGGAAGAATGAAGGAGAGCCTTAATCTGGACGGCATTGGGCATAGAATGGGAGACCTTCCTTTTCAAGAGGAGTGGGGAAGCTATTTCAGCCTGAATGCCATTTCCCCCTTCTGGGTAGCTTTCTTGGAGCTATGGGCCATTGGTGGCCAGAGACAGAGGCCGAAGTGGGCACAGCGATGGGTGAAAATGTTAAAGGTAAAGGTAAAGGGACCCCTGACCAGTAGGTCCAGTCATGGCCGACTCTGGGGTTGCGGTGCTCATCTCGCTTTATTGGCCAACGTAGGCGCCGTACAGCTTCCGGGTCATGTGGCCAGCATGACTAAGCCACTTCTGGTGAACCAGAGCAGCACACGGAAACGCCGTTTACCTTCCCGCTGGAGCGGTCCCTATTTATTTACTTGCATTTTGACGTGCTTTCGAACTGCTAGGTTGGCAGGAGCAGGGACCGAGCAACGGGAGCTCACCCCGTCACGGGATTCGAACCACTGACCTTCTGATCGGCAAGTCCTAGGCTCTGTGGTTTAACCCACAGCGCCACCCGCATCCTCTGTTGCGCAATAGGCTAGCTCCAACTCTCTCCCTCTCTAGCCTTCATCCAGGCAAGCAAGAAGCAATATCAGAGTTCAAGGACACACCCCAACCAGGTTAAAACAAACAAACAAACAAACAAACAAACAAACAAACCCTCAAGCACGGAACAAAAGGAGGCAGGTAAGGAGAGTCACAAGGAACACGTATGGCACTGTGGTCTAAACCAGTGTTTCCCAACATTTTGGGCAAAGGCACACTTGTTTCATGAAAAAAATCTCGAGGCACACCACCATGCCAGATGGGGAAAGGTCACTTTTTACTTATGTAAAAAAAAATAAAAAAATAGTAACAGCATAGAAGGTAATGGTTAGGCTAGCATCCCTCTTCCAAATATGCTAGGTTTTTATTTGCAGGGACTGTTCTACATGGGAAGGGGAAAGGAAAGTTAATAGAAGGAATAATAATAATAATAATAATAATAATAATAATAATAATAATAATAATAATAATTTATTATTTGTACCCCGCCCATCTGGCTGGGTTTCCCCAGCCACTCTGGGCGGCTTCCACAGAAACCAAAAAACACTAAAATATCATACATTAAAAGCTTCCCTGAATAGGGCCGCCTTAAGATGTCTTCTGAATGTCAGGTAGTTGTCCATCACCTTGACATCCGATGGGAGGGCATTCCACAGGGCGGGCGCCACCACCGAAAAGGCCCTCTGCCTGGTTCCCTGTAGCTTCGCTTCTCGCAATGAGGGAACCGCCAGAAGGCCCTCGGCGCTGGACCTCAGTGTCCGGGCAGAATGATGGGGGTGGAGACGCTCCTTCAGGTATACTGGGCCGAAGCCGTTTAGGGCTTTAAAGGTCAACACCAGCACTTTGAATTGTGCTCGGAAACGTACTGGGAGCCAATGTAGGTCTTTCAAGACCGGTGTTATGTGGTCTCGGCGGCCGCCCCCAGTCACCAGTCTAGCTGCCGCATTCTGGATTAGCTGTAGTTTCCGAGTCACCTTCAAAGGTAGCCCCACGTAGAGCGCATTGCAGTAGTCCAAGCGGGAGATAACTAGAGCATGCACCACTCTGGCCAGACAGTCAGCGGGCAGGTAGGGTCTCAGCCTGCGTACCAGGTGGAGTTGGTAGACAGCTGCCCTGGAAACAGAATTGACCTGTGCCTCCATGGACAGCTGTGAGTCCAAAATGACTCCCAGGCTACGCACCTGGTCCTTCAGGGGCACAGTTACCCTATTCAGGACCAGGGAGTCCTCCACACCAGCCCGCCCCCTGTCCCCCAAAAACAGTACTTCTGTCTTGTCAGGATTCAACTTCAATCCATTAGCCGCCATCCATCCTCCAACCGCCTCCAGGCACTCACACAGGACCTTCACCGCCTTCACTGGTTTTGATTTGAAAGAAAGGTAGAGCTGGGTATCATCTGCATATTGATGGACACCCAGTCCAAACCCCCTGATGATCTCTCCCAGCGGCTTCATACAGATGTTAAAAAGCATGGGGGAGAGGACAGAACCCTGAGGCACCCCACAAGTGCGGGTGGGAGAGAAAGAGAAAGAAAGAGGGAAGGAAGGGGGGAAGAGAAGTGGAAAGGAGGGAGACCGAGGCGGGGGAGAAGCGTCTGGAGAGTTGCTCCGAAGTTTGGGGGGCCGCGGGGGTGGGCGCGCGTCCCAGGAGGCGGAGGCCAGCCCGGGCTGGGAGCCGCGCCGCGGCCCAGGGGCGGAAGGCGGACCGCGGCTCCTAGGATGTGGAAAGGGGACGGTGGCGCAGGGGGAGGAGACCCGCACGGCTAGGGCAGCGCGCAGGGGGAGGGGAGCGGGCCAGAGGCGGGCGAGGGGGGCCGCGATCCCGCGTGCCGCGAACATGGCCTCCTTCCCCGCGGGCCCGCCGAGCCCCTCGGCCGGGGAGGCCGGTGCACCCCCGCCGCCAGAGGAGAGCAGAGGCAGGAGGAGGAGGACGAAGGCGCTGCCGAGGAGGCGCGCCAACTTCTGCCAACTTCGGCGCCCGCCCCGTCGCCGCAGGCTCCTCCCGGCCGAGAGCCAGAGGACGGCGGCGGAGCAGGAGGAGGAGGATCGGGTTTGGCGACGGCTGCTGCGTCCTCTCCAAGCGCGGGGCTGGCCTCCGCCGCGCCCGATCCTCCGCGCTCGCCGCGCTTCTCGGCGGAGCAGGTCTCGTGCATGTGCGAGGTGCTGCGGCCGGCTGGGCTGCTTCCTGGGCTCGCTGCCGCCCGACGCCGAAGCACCGTGCCTGGAGGCGCAGGCGGGCGAGAGCCTGGCCAAGGCGCGCGCGCTGCTGGCCTTCCAGCGCGGCGACTTCGCCGAGCTCTACCGCCTGGTGCAGAGCCGGCGATGGGATGTGGGAGGGAGCTCGCCGCCCCGCCTCTCACCGCCCGACTCGCCCGCCTCCCTCCCACGGAACACAAGGCAACGTTCCACGGCACACTAGTGTGCCACGGAACACCGGTTGGGAAACACTGGTCTAAACCACTGAGCCTCTTGGGCTTGCCGATCAGAATGTCGGCGGTTCGAATCCCTGCGAGAGGGTGAGCTCCCATTGCTCGGTCCCTGCTCCTGCCAACCTAGCAGTTCGAAATCATGCCAAAAAGTGCAAGTAGATAAATAGGTACCGCTGTGGCGGGAAGGTAAACAGCGTTTCCGTGCGCTGCTCTGGTTTCACCAGAAGCGGCTTAGTCATTCTGGCCACATGACCCGGGAAAACTGTCTGTGGACAAATGCCAGCTCCCTCAGCCTGTAAAGTGCGCCGCAACCCTAGAGTCATCTGCGACTGGACTTAACTGTCAGGGGTCCTTTACCTTTTTAAAGGAGAGTCACAGGGGTTACATATAAAAGCCCAGGATGGCTCATTTGGGCTCCATGCCTGTGGTCCTCATCCCTGGTTTAATCCATTTGCATTGCCTGATACCACATTCTGATTTCTAGATCACATGAGAAAGAACTGTAAAGGGACACACATACAAACACACATGGAAACACACACACACTGCTCTGAAGTGCAATAAAAGGCTAATGAACAATTAAATAGGAAACAGCGATGCCATTTCCACGGGCTGTTGCATTGATTTCCAGGGCACCGCTTTACCAGAAGTGTGCTGATAAGTGGCATGGATTTCAGAGAATGAGGACTAAGGTGAGCAAATGATGGAAAACATTTACGTAAGAGGGGATGCAAGTGAGGCTGATAGGAGCCAAGCTAGCATATGGGACTCTTATGGGGTGCATTCAACAGGCCAGCTGAATCTGTGCATAGCCTCATTTTAGGGGTGGGAGCAAGTTATTTGGTTAAACATGAAGAACTCTGGTTTACATATCTAGAAACTGCCAGAATGTTATGATCAGCTCTCTTTGGAAGCAGTAAGAAACTACAAATTGTCAAAAATGTACAAATCAAATTCAAACATATGCTGGAGGTGCAAACAGGCTGAGGGAACAATGTACCATATGTGGTGGGGGTGTACAAAAAATAAATAAATTGGTATATCATTTATGAGAATTTTTTTAAAAGTTACTTTTCCCCCCTTTTTTGCAAAATAAACCCCAGATGCCTTTCTTCTAGGCATTTTGACAACAGATATCCCAATTGATAAAAGAAGGGTATTCCTATATGCAACAACAGCAGCGAGAATGTTGATTCCTGAGGACTGGAAGGCAGAGAAAACTCCAACGAGAGAAGAATAGCGGATAAAACTCTTAGAGCATTTGGAACTTGCAAAGATGACAGAAATAATCAGGAATCAAACAAACCAAAAGTTTATAAAGGAGTGGGAGTGCTATAGAGGGTACTTAAAAAAACATTGCTCCCAAATAAAATCTTTAGTGTGATTAATTTTCGCAAATTGCATGAAAGATGGATTATGCATTTTGTATAATATTGATGATTGATAAGGTGAAAAAAGGTCAAGTTAAAAAAGGAAGAAAAGACCCACAGTGAGGTAGATGGAAGTCACATTAGAAAAGTAGAAGATCATTTATTTATGATTTAAAGTTATGAAGAAATATGGTGTTGAATATTTTTATTAAGTATGGGTGTTTTTCATGATTTTTTCTTTTCTGTACTCTATAATATTCTGATGATGAATGGAATAGATATAATATCTAATGAAACCAATAAAGAGCAATGCCAAAAGAAAAAAGAAAGAAAAGAAAGAAACTACTGGCAGGTGGGAGTTTCATGTTTGGAGTTCCTTGATTGTGTCATCTTATATTTTCCATTTCATGTTCAGGCTAAGTAGTTTCCTACCCTCTACCAATGCCCTACTCCAGTTCCCTTGCCCTTTCCTATCCTTAAAAACTCCATCTAGCTTCATCTGATGGGTGAGTATGCAGAGATAACTTGCATACAGGTGTTTGCATCCCGCTCCAGCAAATGGATGTTAACGTTTAATTGAACAGATATGCCACCCCTTCCCCTTGCTTCCACACTCTGTTACTAGGCAACAGGGCCTACCTGGCCACTTTAGACATTGACCCAAAGGTCAGAAACTGAGAAATTCTACCTCTGCTAGCTGGTTTCCTCAGTATAATTTTCCTCCAGGGCTCTGAGAGAGAAACCATTGGGAGGATTCTATTGGAAAAACCTATTGGTCTTTCGCAACTTTCTGACTAGTTGCAGGACCTTAGCCAGACCTAGCAGAGTTAACGCAGAATCTACGGAAGCAATTGGCAACTTGGCTGCAGACAGGATAGACGAAGCAGGAACCAGGAACTTGTAGTTAGGTGTTTATTACATACAGTGGACTATTTACAGGAACAGAACATGGATCATTTGCTAGCACTCTCTGACACGACTCACAACTCCTACACTGACACAGAACTCTGAACACAAACACTGAACCAACACATTCCAGTTAGGAGGCCATTAATTATCACTCCCTTGAGAGAGCTTGACCAATCAGGGAGCGGCCTCCATGTCTCTGTTATCACTAGGCAGACTTACTCCTTCAGATTGCCTTCTGGCTGGCTGCCAAACCTTAATTGACTCTGTGTGAGTAGCTGCACGTACACAGTTTCCCAACTGGTTTGCATGTGACTTTTCATCCAGGAATGGAGAACCTGTGGAATGCTAGATGTTACTGGACTACAACTCCCATCATCCTTGACTGTTGACCAGGATTGATTAGAGTTGTGCCCCAACAACATCTTGAGGGCCATAGGTTCCCCATCCCTGATTTAACCCTTCAATGAAATGGTTAGCTTCTCACCTTGGATTCATTCCCACAGCAGTGGACATTGCGCAGCTCCTGCAATATGTGGGACTGAACCAACTCTGCATCACTGTATTTCCTCAACCAACAAGCCCATTCCCTTGTCTTTGAACAGCCTTGTAGCACATATAAATCCCAGCATTTGGGAAACAAGCACACCTTTGCCATACATGTGTCATACCCAGGGGATCCCAGTCAACCCAGTTTCCAAGAACCTAGATTTTGTAATGGTTCTTGCAGAAGGGCCATAGCTCCATGGTAGATCAATTGATTTGCATGCAGAAGGTCCCAGTCCAATTGCTGACAAGTCCAGGTAGGGTTGGGAGAGAACCCAGTCTGAAATCCTAGGCAGCTTCTGCCCATCAAGGCAGACAATACAGTGGTACCTCAGGTTAACCTGAAGTGTATGTAACCCAAGGTACCACTGTACTGAGATGGATGGACCAATGTTGTGACCTGGTGTAAGAGTGCTTCCTTTGTTACTATCCAATGGTTGCTTGGAAAAGTAAAGGTGAAAGCTACTACAGTGGTACCTCGGGTTACATACACTTCAGGTTACAGACTCCGCTAACCCAGAAATAGTACCTCGGATTAAGAACTTTGCTTCAGGATGAGAACAGAAATTGTGCTCTGGTGGTGCGGCGGCAGCAGGAGGCCCCATTAGCTAAAGTGGTGCTTCAGGTTAAGAACAGTTTCAGGATAAGAACGGACCTCCAGAACGAATTAAGTACTTAACCCGAGGTACCACTGCACTACGGGAAAATGGAATGAGTACAGAATGAGTACAGAAATGGGGCTCAGCCTTCAAAAGCTTCTGGGAGTTCACAAGTTACAAGAGGGGAGATTCTGACTAAACATCAGGAAGAACTTTCTGACAATAAAAGCTGTTTGACAGTGGAGTGCATACCCTCCAACATTTCTCTGATGAAAATAGGGGTGTCCTATTCAATAATAATAATTTTACTCTTTATACCCTGCCCATCTGTCTGCATTGCCCCAGACACTCTCGGCTGCTTTCAACTTTTTAAAAAACATAATAAAACATTAAAAAACCCAACCCTTCCTTATACAGGACTGCCTTCAGATGACTTGGGGGGTCAGATGAATGTATACTCTTCAACATTTCTCCAATGAAAATAAGGACATCTTATTCAAAAATACAGTAAAGGTTTGTTATCTATGCTAGCATCCGATTGACGTTGGAGAGAGACCGAGTTGAGAAATAAGACCAAGGGTACATATTGATATAGGAATGTATTAGATAAAATGTAAAGAAATATACAATAATAAGAGTATATTCATTTGAAAAAAATGAATATACAACGGGATAGACAGGAAGTCCAAAGTGTTGGTATATATATGATTTTGGAATAGTTTTTTGCCCTTGTTTTTTTTTCTTTCAGTATATAAACTTTGTATACATGTTGAAAATTATAATAAGCCTTGTGATGTAATATGATAATGTTTACTGATGTAACACAAAAACTTTAATAAATAAATAAATTTCGAAAAAGAAAAGAAAAAGAAAATAAGGACATCCTACCATACCCTTCAACATTTCTCCAATGAAGACACGGACTTCCTAAGGAAAAGCGAGACATTCCCGGATCAATTCAGAAACCGGGATGACTTCTATAAATCCAGGACGGTCCCTGGAAAATAGGGACCCTGGGAGGGGCAGGTTGTGGTCTCCCTTTCCTTGGAGGTCTTTAAGCCGATGTTAGACGATCATCTGTCATGGATGCTTTAGCTGAGATTCATGCATTGCAAGGGGTTGGACTAAATGACCCTTGGGGTCCCTTCATAGCTGTCAACTTTCCCCTTTTTAAAAAGGAAATTCCCTTATTCCGAATAGGATTCCTCGCAAGAAAAGGAAAAAGTTGACAGCTATGGGTCCCTTCCAACTCTACAATTCTATGATTCTAAACATTAGGAAGTATTTTCCAATGGTAAAGGGCTGTTTGACAGTAGAATAAGCTATATTGGGAAGGCGATGGACTCTCCTCCATTTTAGGTTTCTAGACAGAGGTTGGATGAGGATCTGTCAGGGATCCATTAGCTGTGATTCCTGCATTAAAGGGGGTTGGATTAGATTACCCTTAGCAGAGGAGGAATTAGGGGAGTGCAGTTGGCTCACCTGCACTGGGTGCCGAGCCCAGAGGTTGCTTCAGGGAATGCCACAATAATGATGAACAACAGAAGGTGAGAGGCAGGGAGCGCCAAATTTTGGCATTGCACAGGGCACTGATGAAATTTTAAAGCCTAAAGTCCGCCAGTCCTCTTGGCATCCCTTCCAGCGCTTCAATTCTAGGACTGTATGACTTCCATATAAGCTGAACTTGTGCTGATTTCCTGACCTTGCAGATGTTAAAATAACCGTGTGACTGTTAATGGTTGATAAATGTTTTAAATAAACAAGCAGAAGCTGTTTAGAACTTTCTGTTTTCACCATTAAAATCCGATTTTGCCTTCATTCTGAAAACTATATGAAGGCACGCTAATTGACTCATTGCATCACCAGGTGATAATGTATAAAAATCTATTTGTTAACTGACATCTCAGCTGTGAAATGAATCAGATCTAGGCTGCGAGAAGGATTTCAGAATTTTAACTAGAGCCTAGCCAAATTTTCACAGGTTTTAATTTTCGTCTTGAAACAGGCACGTTCGATGAGGGGAAGGGATCCGAATCACACAAAACTGAGGAAGTGTTTCTTTGCTGCTGATTAGTCCTGAATACTAATCACAGCTCAGAGAGGGCTCAGGTGGGCTTTAAATACTTCAAGGCACTGCATAGTCCAGAATTATGATGACACCTCCAGATAGGATCCTGCAGATCTTGCTGGATTCTAATGGTCAGATCCATTGGGGCACCCACTTTAGGATGCAGCAGATCTCTGATTCACCTACCAGATTCCTGGCACAGCTGGGCTCAGCCAGTCCCTGTTAGTATTTGTACTGGTGCTGCCTTTCATAGAATCATAGAATCATAGAATCATAGAATCATAGAGTTGGAAGAGACCACAAGGGCCATCGAGTCCAACCCCCTGCCAAGCAGGAAACACCATCAGAGCACTCCTGACATATGGTTGTCAAGCCTCTGCTTAAAGACCTCCAAAGGAGGAGACTCCACCACACTCCTTGGCAGCAAATTCCACTGTCAAACAGCTCTTACTGTCAGGAAGTTCTTCCTAATGTTTAGGTGGAATCTTTTTTCTTGTAGTTTGGATCCATTGCTCCGTGTCCGCTTCTCTGGAGCAGCAGAAAAACAACCTTTCTCCCTCCTCTATGTGACATCCTTTTATATATTTGAACATGGCTATCATATCACCCCTTAACCTCCTCTTCTCCAGGCTAAACATGCCCAGCTCCCTTAGCCGTTCCTCATAAGGCATCGTTTCCAGGCCTTTGACCATTTTGGTTGCCCTCCTCTGGACACGTTCCAGTTTGTCAGTGTCCTTCTTGAATTGTGGTGCCCAGAATTGGACACAGTACTCCAGGTGAGGTCTGACCAGAGCAGAATACAGTGGCACTATTACTTCCCTTGATCTAGATGCTATACTCCTATTGATGCAGCCCAGAATTGCATTGGCTTTTTTAGCTGCCGCGTCACACTGTTGGCTCATGTCAAGTTTGTGGTCAACCAAGGCTCCTAGAGCCTTTGTTAGGAAATGTATTTTACAAATAATAAATTGTACTGGTGTGTGTGTGTGGGGGGGGAGAAAACCTATGTAACAGCTGCAGAATCTTGTGACTCCAATTAAGGTCACAGGGATGTTAAATCATTGCCTTGTTAATTTGTTAACTCCCTTTAAAAGTTAGTGAGTGTGTGTCTTAGACAGAAGGGGTGCAGGTAAAGGTTGGCTGGTTGTTACTGTGTCCAGGAGAGTTTGTGGAGACAGAGAAGCTATGGGCTGATAAGATATGCACTGTACAAATGAGTTCTGGAAGCAAGAAGGAAGAAAACCCTCTCTTGGGCTCAAGGGAGATCAGCACATTGTACAGTCATACCTCATGTTACCTTTGCTTCATGTTATGTTCTTTCAGGTCCCACGGCGACCCGGAAGTGCAGGAAAGGGTTACTTCTGGGTTTCACCACTCGTGCATGAGCAGAAGCACAAGATGGCGTCACACACATGCACAGAATCGGTGAATTGCAACCCGTGCGTGCACAGATGCGCCGCTGTGGGTTGCGCTCTTTTCATGTTGTGAACAGGCCTCCGGAACGGATCTTGTTTGCAACCAGAGGTACCTCTGTATTGGACTCGATGTGCATAAACACTACTGCTTGTTAATAGTTGCCATCCTGTAAGTAAAGAGTCATCTTCAAGGTCTTGTGTGCGGACTCTGCTTCACCACTAAGGCTTCAAGGGTGAAGACATGACTCAGAAAAATAGCTAACAGGCCCCCAATCTCAGGTTAGCCAAAGACAAGTCAGCATAACTTTATCATCCCAGCTGAGCCAATGCTGACTGAGGCTGGTGTAATTTCCTCCAAAAGAATGTGGAGAGGAGGATGTACTTAGGCTGGACCCAAAGCCCTTTCAGCTCAGTCATATGACCTGGCAATCAAGGATATCCAAACACTATCTTAAAGACTTGTTTCCCTTCTGTCAGGCTTAAGCTTAGCAGCAACAGCAGCAAGCCCATCACTGAACAGGGTTTGGATCAGGCATCACCTTACCCTTAACTTACATCGCCATGCTTTATGCCAGCTTTGGGTGCAGAGGATTGCTTCCTAAATCCCATAATTCCTGGTCACTGGTCATGCTGCCTGGGGCTGATGAGAGTTGGATTCGAACAATGTCTGAAGAGTCATTTTTATGCTTCCTTATGCTACCACACGGGACGCGGGTGGTGCTGTGGGTTAAACCACAGAGCCTAGGTGCCAGGGGCTCAGGGACAGAGGCACAGGGGAGAGAGGAGATGGAGAGCGAAGGGGAGGGATCTGAGGGCAGCATAGGGGAGTATGACAGTGACCCGAGAGATTCCATGAGCTTCTCCAGCGAATCAGAAGATTCCCAGAAGGAGGCGCCGATGGTCAGGGCGAGGGGGGTCCCAGGGGGGACACACCAGAGACAGGGGGCCAGCGGGGACTCCCAAAGCATCAGCTGGAAATCAGGACCAGCTTCCCCACCAGAGCAGAGTGGGGGGAAGAGTCCCAGGTGTCAGGTCCAGCTAGCCACCCCAAAGGGGGAAGCAGTGACAGGAGCAGTGAAACGGTCAGGAGGAAGGTTACCGGCTGGGCGCGCGCGCCAAGTTCAAATGTACAGGCGAGCGGGACAGCAGAAAGCCCAGATTGGGAACCAGGTCCTAAAGCCCGCCGGAGGCAGGGGGAGGACTCAGGGGATTCAGCGTCAGAAGAGTCTAGAAAGGGCGAGACTCCAGCTGACAGGCGGACCCAGCGGAGGAAAGAGCAAAGGAAGAGGTGGAGCAAGGCTAGGGTCTTAAACTGGTGTCTGGGGGGAGGAGACTCAGACGGAGCTTCGGCGGTCTAGAGTCTCAGACGTAGAGCTGCACGCTGCTGATGTGAAAGGGAAACTGAACTTCAATAAAGACTTTTGTATATAACAACGGACTGGCGTTGGTCCTTTGTGAGCTGGGACCTCGGGCAGCTCTGACACTAGGGCTTGTCAATCAGAAGGTCGGCGGTTCGAATCCCTGTGACGGGGTGAGCTCCCGTTGCTCAGTCCCTGCTCCTGCCAACCTAGCAGTTCAAAAGCACCTCAAAGTGCAAGTAGATAAATAGGTACCACTCCAGCGGAAAGGTAAATGGCGTTTCCGTGTGCTGCTCTGGTTCACCAGAAGCAGCTTAGTCATGCTGGCCACATGACCCGGAAGCTGTACACTGGCTTCCTTGGCCAATAAAGCGAGATGAGCACCGCAACCCCAGAGTCGTCCACAACTGGACCTAATGGTCAGGGGTCCCTTTACCTTTACCTTATGCTACCACACAGAGAACTAGAGGACCGAACTAAAGGACAGAACATTTGTAACACAACTTCCTTTTCTTGGAGGTCTCTGATTTAGTCAAATGATTATTATTTTATTACCAATTACTTAGAAATGTCCTATAAACAGTGGCTCCTTCTTGGCCATTGTTCACATGTGGAGGTGAAGCTTGTTTTAGCCTACGGATTTCCAATCCACATAGCAATGAAACACAGCTAGTCTTCTTTTCGAATGGCATATCGGGTACAGTTTAGAGAAGCATTCTCGTAGTCAGTCAAGCCATCATATTACACTGTCAGTATCAGCATCCCAGAGGGAATGGGCTCCCTCTCTCCAGTCTTCATCTGGACATACCCCTTTTATCCAAAACAGTTGTTTCCCACGGTCTAAGCCGGAATGCAAGATAATACAAATGTATGATTGGCCTAGTGCCATCTTTGTCCATCATAGATAACCATTTAACGTTACTTGTCCACGCCACTTGCATTTGACTAGCCAACTTCACTTGAAATTTAGAAATGGACTAACTTTCCTCTTTTATTCTTTAATTTACACCCAAGGTGTACCAGCACTAACAAGAAAAGACATGCCCACACATGTGATGATAACTTCTCATTTCTTGCTTATTGACAAATGCCATGTTCTTTTCTCTTGCTCCATTCAACTGTGACCTTTAAAAGCTCATGCCAAGCTTTTCAATCAAATTAAATATTTTCAAGCAATCACCGCATCCTGCTGATCGAACACAGCAAATTATGCTCAATGTGGAGAAAGCAGATGGAGATTTCTTTCTCGCGTAAACTTTCTCTTAACACCCAGAACTCCAGCAACTAGAATTCAGAACCAACTCCTGGGACCCAGGTCCCTTCACCCCCCACCCAAGAAAATAATTGATGGGCACTACCATTCATATGGTGTTCATGCACCAAATCTTGTGATTGAATATGCAGAGCAGGGCTTACCTGCCCCCTCCAATATTTTATTCCATTTGGCACCCCTGTTCAGAAACACTGCTGCCTCCAATTCTTCCAACAAGACTTTGAGGTTTCAACCTTTCCAAGTTCGTATCCCTATTTTAATTGTTTTTAAGAAGTTTTTAGGAAGGTTGAATCATTTTATTACTTGCTGCTGTTTGCCACCCTAGGCTCCTTTGGAAGAAAGGGCAATATATAGATTGAATAAATAAAATAACACGGTGAATTAGGAACTGACCGGCTTATAAACATTTCATTCAAAGGCTCTCTTTTTTATTAGATCACCTCTAGTCTTACAATTTCCTGCTAACAAACTAAAGAATGATTGACTTTTGCGGGCGCAATTACTTCCAGTGGCACAATGAGATAATTTGAAACTCTGGAAAGAAGAAGAAGAAGAAGAAGAAGAAGAAGAAGAAGAAGAAGAAGAAGAGGAGGAGGAGTTTGGATTTGATATCCCACCTTTCACTCCCTTTAAGGAGTCTCAAAGCGGCTAACATTCTCCTTTCCCTTCCTCCCCCACAACAAACACTCTGTGAGGTGAGTGGGGCTGAGAGACTTCAAAGAAGTCTGACTGGCCCAAGTTCACCCAGCAGCTGCATGTGGAGGAGCGGAGACGCAAACCCGGTTCCCCAGATTACGAGACTACCGCTCTTAACCACTACACCACACTGGCTGTCAAGAAATGGTCTGAAGTGGTGTGCCACCACACTAGCTTCCCGGCAGGTGGGTTGTTGTTGTCAGAAAAGAAGTGGGGAAGATACCATGCTGTGGGGAAGTCAGCAGGGCACAAACACGCCATCGGGGGGAGGTGCCCCTTCCTGCTTGGTTAAGCAGCAGCAGTCCACCTGCCAGGAGACTTGTATAATGGTTCCGTCTCCACCTGGCAAGCTGCTTCTGGGAGTGAGGCTTTAGATGGGCTTGTGTGTAGCACACAAACAACATTTCTCTTCTCTTCAGCTCCACCATTCCATGCTCTGCAGCTTCTTCTATGTCCCTGAACTGATCTGTCAAGCAGTTGTTATGTTCTTACATCACATTTGTCCTTTGACAGCTACTACATAGTGAGACCAGTCAACAGCACAGATAAGGAGTGAGGAATCATTGACCCTCTGATGTTGTTGGACTTCAGATCCCATAAGCCCAATTCCAGAATAGCTCAAAGGCCAGTGACAATCAGAGTTGTAGTCCAATAAAATTTGGAAGGCCCTATGTTCTCCATCCCTTATGCAGATCATTTTGCCTTGTAAAGAATGCATTCGCCCTCAAGCTTTTAGGAGTGATCCTCATGGAATCATCCTCACACGAGCATCTGCTTAGAATGGAAATAAATGAAAAGCAATTGAAAGAACGCCTTGACTCCTCAGTACTTGGCCTTGGAAAAGAATGTGGGTTGCTGCTAAAGTGAAATCTCAACCTCTCCCATTGTGTACAAGCACAAACACAGAGAACACATTGCTGCCATTCCCCCTCTTTGAAAGGCAGGCTGGAACGGAGAGAGACGGTGGATGCTTCCATTAGAGATGTCTTGTCGAAATCATCAAAGTACATATTTGCCATTCATTGTAGCGGCGTTTGCTCTAACGTGTTCTATAAATAGAGTATGTTTACAAGGAAGCACTCAGAAGCAAGGTCTGTTCGGCCATTATGGGTAACAGGTTGCAATCCAAGGGAAGAACAGCAAAAAAAAAATCATACAGGGGACTTTTCTTATAGTAATATTTCACCAAAGTACGGGAACGTGTGCAGTGCTTTTAGCCTGACCTTGAAGGAGTCCATGGCAGAGCCCACCAAGATTATTTGTTCAACAAATGGGCCTCAGAACTACTTCTGTCTGAAACCCTGGAGAGAGACACTTGCCAGTCAATGTGGACAGGACTGGTTGGACCAATAGTCTGACTTCATATATAGAGCATCTTCCTATGAAATCATCCTGAGCTGCCTTCTGCTCGGATGAAAAATTGTTCCGTGGATCTGAAGGGTGAAGCAAGGGTGAAGTGAGATGGAACAGGCCAGAGTAATGGAATATTCCACTAAATTTTACTCAGATTAAATTGATTGAAATCAATCCCAGTACATTTCCGAGCACAATTCAAAGTGTTGGTGCTGACCTTTAAAACCCTAAACGGCCTCGGTCCAGTATATCTGAAGAAGCATCTCCACCCCCATCGTTCAGCCCGGACACTGAGGTCCAGCGCCGAGGGCCTTCTGGCAGTTCCCTCACTGCGAGAAGCCAAGTTACAGGGAAGCAGGCAGAGGGCCTTCTCGGTAGTGGCACCCGTCCTGTGGAATGCCCTCCCATCAGATGTCAAAGAGATGAACAACTACCAGACTTTGAGAAGACACCTGAAGGCAGCCCTGTTTAGGGAAGCTTTTAATGTTTAACAGACCACTGTATTTTAATGCTCTGTTGGAAGCCACCCAGAGTGGCTGGGGAAACCCAGCCAGATGGGCGGGGTATAAATAATAAATTATTATTATTATTAGTAGTAGTAGCAGTAGTAGTAGTGGTAGTAGTAGTAGTGACTTAGGAGCAGGACTATAACAGGTGCTGGTGAAAGTCAGTATACACTCGCAGAAGGTACATTCCCCTTCAGCATCAGCTGCTCTGCCTAATTTTAACAAATTAACAACAAATTTAATTCAAATTTAAAAACTGACTTTCCACTCCACTACCTTGGCGACTTCCCACCCTTATTTGCAGCTCAATATTGCATACGTTTCCAAATTAAATTTCGAAAATGTAAAATATTTTAGCTTTTTGTCATTTACAATAGTGTTCTGTGCCAGTTTGCCAGGGCACATGACTGAGCTGAATAGGCTTAGGATCCAGCCTAAATCTCCCTGGTCCAGCCCTAGCCATGCCCGTACCAAGCCCCTTTGGGGAAAAATTACATTGGCTTCAGTTCAAGCCCTCTTTAGAGTATTGTTTTCATGACTGGATTGTGTTCTTGAACTCTTGACAATGGAAATTCTAGAGAGGAACAAAAGTAGGCGGTGTTATACTTAAGTGAGCCCAGCCGTGTTGTAGATTGTACTTTACTGCCCCTGTCTCTGAGGTTGCTTTCCACCTGGTAAGCTGCATCTCTTTTTAGAAATACCATCTTTGAAACCTCTTGCATTCAGTTAGAAAGGTGGTTAGCATTCTCCACGACTGGCTAAGCTGACATCAGACTCCTTTAAAGCCTTTGATCGAGTTAAGTGGCTCTTCTAGGCTGATGGATATCTAAATTTTGCTCCCAGATTTGTAGGGGCAATATAGCAACTTAACTCTTTAAAAAAAAATCTTACTACCCTATATAAAAAGACTTGTACATGGGAGCTTGTTAGTGGGCTGTTGGTTTGTTAGTGTGGTCAGAGGACGCAACTGATATTGCTCTGCGACTTGGAAATGTGTTGTAAGTTTTTCTACTTTGGCGTATGTTATAAATAAAAATGTATATGTGTGTAGTGCATTGAATAACACCACAACAGTGATTACAGTGGTACCTCAGGTTACATACACTTCAGGTTACATTCGCTTCAGTTTACAGACTCCTCTAACCCAGAAATAGTATCTTGGGTTAAGAACTTTGCTTCAGGATGAGAACAGAAATTGTGCTCTGGCGGCGCGGCGGCAGCTGGAGGCCCCATTAGCTAAAGTGGTGCTTCAGGTTAAGAACAGTTTCAGGTTAAGAACGGACCTCCGGAACAAATTAAGTACTTAACCCGAGGTACCACTGTATACCTATATTTCATCTATCTTCTATCCATCCATCCATCCATCTACTGTATCTACCTAGATTCCTTTCCTGCAGTCTCCTTGGGACACAGGATCCTATTCAGTGAAAGTCCCAATGCAAACCGAACCACTGAGATCAATGGGTACAGCTAACCTACTTTCATTGATTTCAATATGCTTACACTCCATGGAAGAACAAACACTGGATGCAACCCCTGATCTCCAACTCTCTAAGGACCATTATATTTTTCTGTGCACTTTGTAAGATCACAATACATGTATTTGTCTCTTTCTCTCTCTTGCTCTCACCAGGCAGCCATCTGACATGGTTACAAATTTATGCATCCCAGAAATATCATTTCCTGCCATATTTATAGTAATTATGTCAAATGGCAAATTTAAAGCATTTGATTTGATTACTGCTGGTTTGGGAAAACACACGGTTTGATCTAGTCACAAGCTGTAATTACTGTATGTGGAATGCAATCACGTGGAATATTATTATAATAAAAAGGTTGGGAAAGTGATATATATAAATGGTGTGAATTCGATGGCAGAGGAAGAAAAAGAGCCTTAAAATTTTCCCAATTGGTTTTGGCTAGGTGATGCCATCAAAATATTGTCTTATATTGTGTTATTGTTTTTTTTTTCTTCCCCATGCAACAGTAATTTGTCATTCAGGGCTGGTGGGGGATTCATTCATCCCAATTCAGCAAGGGATTATGTGAGCAATGTAGTAGATTTCCACAGAATGGTGTGTGCCATGCAAAAAGGTCGTTGCACATGGTCTGCTCCTTCCAGATCTAGCAGCTGGAGCTCTGCGCACATAGCCCTTTGAACAATGCTGGAGCCCCAGTGATTGGCCGTTTGAGACGATGAGTGACAGCGGGCTCAGTTCCACCATCCCTGCTCCTTTTTTGAGACTTAAAGGTAAAGGGACCCCTGACCATTAGGTCCAGTCATGACCAATTCTGGGGTTGCGACACTCATCTCGCTTTAGTGGCCGAGGGAGCCGGCATACAGCTTCTGGGTCATGTGGCCAGAATGACTAAGCCTCTTCCGGTGAACCAGAGCAGCGCACGGAAATGCTGTTTACCTTCCCGCTGGAGCCGTACCTATTTATCTACTTACACGTTGACGTGCTTTCGAAATGCTAGGTTGGCAGGAGCAGGGACCGAGCAATGGGAGCTCACCCCATCACGGGGATTCGAACCGCTGACCTTTCGTGTGTGTTTTTTAAGAATTTTTTTTATTAACTGACCAATCACATCAAATCAAACCAAATTACATAAATTCCAAATTACACAGCCAAATTTTAAATTTTTGTTGGGGGTACCCATATTTCAAGTTCTGAAGGGGATCCAATCAACTTCTTGCTTCTTACTGCTGTTTTAATGTCCACAAATCTAACCTTATGATGTTCACAGTACTATCCAGTCCTTTCTTCTTGTTTTTCCACATCTCTTGTTATTTTCCTATATTTTTCCTTTCTCTTTGTGACCTCTGATAGTCTCCACAAGCTGGTTAGACAGTTTGTAATCCTGCGTGGATATTATTATTTTTTATCCAATAGCCATATCCAGACGTTTTCCATGTAACATCACTTCCATACATCAAAACAGTCTTAGCGTCATTAATCTTCACCAATCTGCCTCCTTTCTCAAAACCTCTGAGGAGATTCACCAGGAATGCAGTCTGAAAGCAAGTCCGTTCCTTCTCTCGGCCATAAATCCTTTGGCAAGATGGCGACTCCGAATTAATTGCTGCGCCATTCCAAAAGCTCTTATTGCTTCTCTGTCTCCATAAAGCATACTTTTGGTTAAAGTTTATCTCCACACAGACCTTAATCATCCTGCTTGGGTCAGTTCAACCGACGATTCTAATGAGGAGGGGTTCTTGTAAATCACATAGAAAGAAAGTAAAAAAGGTCCCCCCCCATTCAGTCCCGTTGTCAACATACCCAGCCTTTGGTGTATCTTCATCATAAAATATTCCTGTTTCTCCAACCCGTCGTCTTCTTTCGCAGAGGTCACTTAAATTAGCAGACTTCACTCCCCTTCTTCACTTGAAATATGTGCATTTGCTTCTTTTGTAATTAATTATTCCAAATTGCTGCAGCTAGTGCGCGATCAGAGACAGTGTCCAGGAGAGCCGAGGTCCTCCTGGGGGGCATTCTGCCTAGGGCCCTCACCCCCTTCTTTCGAATTAGGGGGTGATTTATGGGCACAGCAGGCAAGGGCAGTGTTCCCCATTTCCTTGGGGCAACAAGGGAGGCTGCCTACTCCCAGCACAGCCTCTTAATTACCCCGTGTGGGTCAGAGAGATGGTATTGTCGGCCATCTTCCAATGCGCCCCCTAGTGGCCACCCCGAACCGCTGACCTTTCGATCGGCAAGTCCTAGGCTGTGTGGTTTAACCCACAACACCACCTGTGTCAATTTTGAGACTTACACCAGTGTAAATTATATCAGCTTAGGCTATGCTGACTGAGCTCTGACTGAGCCACTAAAGCCCGAGACCTGATGAATCCAAAATCTCTCATCCCAGCATATCTTGGGTTTGGATCATGTTGCTAGTCTCTTTTCACACTGTTACAAAAACTTCCCCAAGGGAGAATTTGAACCTGAAACTCCCCAGTTCTACCCTTAAAGCACTGCCCCGACTCTCTTAGATTGGACTGGAATAATCAGCAGTCAAATTCGAGTTTATTAACAGGGCAACTAAGTACAGGCTAGACAGCATCTTAAAAAGCAGAGACATCACCTTGCCAACAAAGGCCCGTATAGTTAAAGCTATGGTTTTCCCAGTAGTGATGGATGGAAGTGAGAGCTGGACCATAAAGAAGGCTGATCGCCGAAGAATTGATGCTTTTGAATTATGGAGCTGGGGGAGACTCTTGAGAGTCCCATGGCCTGCAAGAAGATCAAACCTATCCATTCTGAAGGAGATCAGCCCTGAGTGCCCACTGGAAGGACAGATCCTGAAGCTGAGGCTCCAATACTTTGGCCACCTCATGAGAAGAGAAGACTCCCTGGAAAAGACCCTGATGTTGGGAAAGATGGAGGGCACAAAGAGAAGGGAACAATAGAGGACAAGATGGTTGGATAGTGTTCTCAAAGCTACGAACATGAGTTTGACCAAACTACAGGAGGCAGTGGAAGACAGGAGTGCCTGGCGTGGTCCATGGGGTCACGAAGAGTCGGACACGACTAAATGACTAAACAACAAAGTACAGGCTGCAGCCAAACAGGAACATCGGAACGTAAAGTACATTTTCATACAGTTTTGTTTTTGTTTTGTTTTTTACCTTTTAAGTAAAACAAACACAACCACCACACAAACTGCCACAGAAATGAGCTGAGCTGAACCTGAGATTGGAGAAATAGGAAACTGAGAGAAACTGGAATTGGCAGATCCATCCATCTCTAAATTAAAAGAAAAGAAAGGCGAAATGAGAGCCTTTTCCTTGGGGTTGATATATGTAAAAGTAACCACCAGGTAAGCCCATTACTGGAGAGCTGTGAGCTTCCTCATCTAACTTCAACACTGGCCGAAACCTAAACAGGATTATTAAAGCATTTTGCTCTCCATTCTCCACTTCCCTCTTCTATTATGATGATGAATTCTTGCCCATAAAAACATAACACAAATTGGAGATCAGTGCAGCCACAATCTGTCTGGATTATATGAGGTGCCCTAAAGGTCATATTTCTACCTATATAAAAAAAAAATGAGGTGGATTTTCATTACCTCCCAAGTACACATCAGTCAGTGATACGGCATTAAAAGATTCCGCCATGGAGAACGCTAGAATGGTACAGACAAGTGTCAAGGCAAAATTAAAATTGAATAGCCACCTGGAGAGGCTAGATGGCTTCCTTCTCTAAAAGTAACCTTTTACAGGACGCCTCGCCTTGTAATCAAGGGACGGAAGCAATGGCCTTTCGCATACAAAAAGAGCCTACTTATCTGGACATTTTTATATTAAAAAAATGTGTTCCATTGACCTTTCAAAATCAGCAGGTCAAATCCTATCAATTGTTGGAGCTCAATCACTCATTATATTTTTAACTTCAGATTGACAAAGATAATTTGGCATGCAGACAGGTTTTAGAAGAGGAGAAGAAAAAAAATGCATGAATAATAGGGTAGGGGATACTCTCGGGTGAGGGGAAAGTGAGGGGGGGACTGGGGGAATGGACCCTGAACTGGATCTAATGGTGTGCAGATATAAAGGATTGGTTTCTCACCAGTGGATGGTGGAAGCTGGCCTATTAGGGCAAATGGGGTACTGCTTCACCAACCTTAGTCTGCCCTCAGCCAGCTTCCTCCTGCCTGCCTTCTTGCACCCAGTCCAGAATGGCTCCAAGCACACCAACTCCAGGGGGGCTAGGTGTTTTTGGACCTTCAAAATCTCTGTGCAAGGGACCAGGTCTCCTCAATGTTGAGGGAGCGGAGAATGCTCCTGACATTCAGCCTTTTGACCATTGACCTCCTCCACCAGCCCAGAGAACCAGCGATGGACAAGAAGGCATGCTGAGCTCAACTGCAGGGTCACACAAGATTTCTGAAGGACCAGCACTCTGGACTGACCCTTTGAGGAGCCCAGTGCACTGACGCCACATGTTTGTGATGTAACACATGTGTGATGTCAACCACATAATATGCACCCCCCCTCAATGTTGGGTGCAACTGAGTACCTCTGAGTGGCTCTGACTGTCATTGGCTGTAGCTTTACCTAAAGTTGGGTCACATTCACACCATACATTCAAAGCACTACAACACCACTTTAAACCCTTATGGCTTCTCCCAAAGAATTCTGGGAGCTGTAGTTTGTTTATGGTGGTGAGAGTTGTCAGGAGACCTCCCTATTCCCTATTTTCTAGGGACATCCCTGATTTAGAGAAGACGTCTTGGTTTCTGATTTGATCCCAGAATGTCCCACTTTTCCTTAGGATGTACCTATTTTCATTGGAGAAATGTTGGCAGGTATGGTGTTATCAGACCCCCCCTAGCCGGCTGAAGGCAATCCTGTATAGGGAAGTTTTTTAAAAAATAAATAAATCTACATGGTTCTTAGAGAATAACTTGCACCTAAATATTAGCAAGACAAAGGAGATGGTGTTGGACTTTTGGAGGAAGAGAGGGAAACTAGCCCCGTTGTCTATCGGGGCGGGGGGTTGTGTGGAGAGAGTCTCTTCCTTTAAGTTCCTGGGAGTTTACCTTAGTGAAGACCTCACTTGGAAAAACAATATAACTCAGGTGGTTAGGAAGGCCCAACAGAAACTCCATTTTCTCAGGGTCTTGTGAAAGAACAATGTTAAACAACAATTGATGACCTCCTTCTATCGGTCCTCTCATATTGTATCACAGTGTGGTACGTTGGCTTGATAGCCACGGACAGAAAGCCTTTACAGAGGGTGGTGAACACAGCACATGATATCATGAGCAGTCCCCTGAGCCCAACAGATGACATCGCAAGGGATCGCTGCCTTAGGAGAGTGAGAAAAATTCTCAGGGATGATTCACACCCTGGCCAGCACCACTTTAATTTTCTACCCTCGGGCAGGAGATATAGAAGTATAGTCAGTCATACTAACAGGCTAAAAAACAGCTTCTATCCATGGGCTGTTAGGCTGCTGAACAGAAAATAATATAGTGCAACTGACTTTTGGGGTTGGTGTGTTGTGCGACAAGCACACAGAGTGCAATGAGATTGAGTGTTTGGGGGGGGAAGGCTCGGTTAATTTCATTGTACACAGGTTGTACATTGACAATAAAAGTATTATTATTATGTTTTGTTATGTTTTTATATATGTTGTAAGCTGCCCAGAGCGGCTGGGGCAACCCAGTAAGATGTGTGGAGTATAAATAGTAAAATTATCATTATGGAATGGGACATTCCTATTTTCATCGGAGAAATGTTGGAAGGTGTGTATTCCCCTCACAGAGCTACAGTTCTCAGACTGTCCAAATTCCCGGGGAACTCTGGGAACTGTAGCTTTCTGGGGGAAATCGGGGTCTTCTGACACCTCTCAGCTGCCATAACAGACTGCAGCTCCCATAATTTTGGTGGGGAAAGCTGTGGTTGTATCATGGTGCTTTAAGTGTATGATGTCAATATGGCATTGGTCTCTGTGCCTTCTCCCCAACCATCACTAGCAGGCACCAGCCACCACTGCTGTTAAATTTGGATGCTACTGTGCTGCAATTCGGACATGGGTGTCACTGTGGGTTAAACCACAGAGCCTAGGACTTGCCGAACAGAAGGTCGGCGGTTCAAATCCCCACGAC
Source organism: Podarcis vaucheri (assembly GCF_965113315.1). Taxonomy (NCBI): domain Eukaryota; kingdom Metazoa; phylum Chordata; class Lepidosauria; order Squamata; family Lacertidae; genus Podarcis; species Podarcis vaucheri. The sequence goes on from NC_138762.1 coordinate 13,064,009, forward strand.
GGGGTGAGCTCCCGTTGCTCGGTCCCTGCTCCTGCCAACCTAGCAGTTCCAAAGCACATCAAAGTGCAAGTAGATAAATAGGTACCGCTCCAGTGGGAAGGTAAACAGCGTTTCCGTGCACTGCTCTGGTTCGCCAGAAGCGGCTTAGTCATGCTGGCCACATGACCCGGAAGTTGTACGCCGGCTCCCTCGGCCAATAAAGCAAGATGAGCGCCACAACCCCAGAGTCGGCCATGACTGTACCTAATGGTCAGAGTTCCCTTTACCCTGTGCTACAATGCCTGAAGATTGAGAGTTGGCAGGAATGGGATATTATTTAGTGAAGGTTCTGGGGCTGGTAGGGAGTGCACATGGACACTGTTTTGGCTACATAAGGACAAGCACTCAGAGAACTTGAATATGTTGATCGTTTTAGGTAAACGTTGTAAACTGCTTGGCCAAAAGGCAGGATATCTATCTGTCTTTCTGTGTGTCTGTTATCAATATCCATATTTCAATAAACGAAAAAAGGAAGAGCCCTAGCTTTAGAATCATAGAATTGTTGAGTTGGAAGGGACCCCGAACGTCATCTGGTTCAACTCTCTGCAGTGCAGGAATTTCAGCTAATGCATCCATGACAGATGGCCACCCAACCTTGACTTTGAAACTTCTGCTTTACATGCAAAACATCCAATTACTGTCATCTCCAGGTAAGGCTGGCAAAGACTCCTGTCTGAAACCTTTGGGAGCTGTTGCCCATCAGGGTAGGACAGGGATAGTCAACATGCTGCCTTGCAGATGTTCCTAGACCACGATGCCCAACTTTCCTGAAAAAGGGCCATGCTGTAAAGAACTGATGGAAGGTGTAGCCTCCTGAGAATATATGGACAGTATCCCATTGGCTACCACTGGTGTACAATGGAATGATGGCCTGGCTTTGTGTAAGATAGCTCTCTCTATGTTCCCAAAGTTGCAGACAGATGCATAGTGCATTCCAACTACTATCAAGGTAGTTTCAAAGATAAGGAGAATTTGTTGGATCAGGTCGGTGGCTCACCCATCTAGTCCAGCATCCTGTTCCCGCAGTGACCAACCAGATACCTATGGGACATCAGTAAACAGGACCCAAGTGCAACAGCGCTGACTCCACTTGAGGTTCCCACCAACTGGTAGACAGAGGTATACAATATTGGAGGTAGTACAGAGACAATGGCTGGTAAGTACTGATAGTCTTATCTGCCGTGGTTCTCCCTCAACCCACCACATGGCTCTGCCCACTGGTCAAAGACATGCTTATCCTTATTATCCATCATCACTGAGGTTCTTCTAAAGTGAATTGTCATGGTAAACTTGGAAGGATTGTTGAGAAGAACAGAAAGTGGCTAGCACTCTTTCTCATGAGTATTCAAGGCACCCCTTGAAAAGGCAGCAATAAGTAGATGGCAAACTATTCCTCTCCACATCTAACACTTGGGAAGTTCTGAACATTTATTTCTAGATAGATATAGATAGATAGATAGATAGATAGATAGATAGATAGATGATAGATAGAGATAGATAGATAGATAGATAGATAGATAGATAGATAGATGATAGATAGATAGATAGATAGATAGATAGATAGATAGATAGATAGATAGATAGATAGATATAGATATAGATATATTAATTACACACACATACTTGTTTAAAGTTTAGTGACATCTTTGTTTCCTTCCCCTTTCAACCCTAATTGGTTATGTCTTTGGTATAATTCATTAATTATGAGAAACCTTTCCAATTAATTAAGAGGTGCTGTTAGCACAGTATGCAACGCTGTAGCTAAATTAATTCATTAATTCTGGGAGCGAGAGAGGAGGGGGGGAAAGGTTTTTTTGGTTTTTTTAAAAAGCCCAAATGTGACCCTCCTGGAGCTCTCCTTAATGTTCCACACCAAGTACTGTAAAATGTAACTAATTAGGCAAAAATGGTGCATCCCATCCATTATTGTGGAGTCAGCTTGTCAGGGAAGCCATCTGTCCTGATCAACCTATCTGGGATCACAGGTTCTGTTCTCTCCATCATTGACAACAAAGGCATGTGTTCAGCAAACTACCTTGGGTTTTTCCAAAAGCTAACATGGTAGACCCAGCTCCTGAACACTTGGGATGCCTGATAATTGCTTCAGAAATGGCACAGGGAGAGGAAATTTCTGCAACTTGCATGTTCAGGGTTAGGAATAGAAATCGCACCACTTGATATGAGTGGTATTCACAGGTATTTTTTAGTTCGCAAACATTGAATTTATGTTGGACTTCTGACATCCCCCCCCCCAACGAAATGCATTGAAACTTATTAAGTAATTAATTGCATAAGTTTTGGCCACAGCAGACAGCGAGATAACATAATGTAGGTTTTGGCAGAAGCAGAACCATAGCAGAAGGGAAACAGTGTTGATAGTGTTGATGAACCCAGGAAATCACTTCTTCCTTACTTCTTTACTGAAGATAAGGGGAGGAAAATAAAGTCAATCAGCAAGAGTTGGAAGAGGGTTTCAAAGCCATCTAGTCACAATATACTTGTGAAATATATTTCATAGATATATACCCTGCATTCCCACGATACAGGTCAGGTGTGGGGGACTGTTTCCAGCGTGAGGTTCACATTCCCTCAAGTCACATTCGCAGGTCACCATGCCAGTGCTGCTGGAGTCACAGTGGGAAGAGGAATTGATGTAACTCGTATCATTGTAAGAGACGCTGCATTCCAGATATCCAGAAATCATAGGTTTCAATGCACTCGTCTCTTTATTCAGGTAAGCAAGAGACATTATCAGAGTCCAAGGACACATTTCAGCCAAGTGAAAAGCCCAACCAACAAACAAAAAACCCCGCCACACATTCAAAAAGGGTGTAGAGTAGGCTTCCTCAACCTTGCCCCTCCAGATGTTTTTGGCCTACAACTCCCATGATCCCTAGCTAGCAGGACCAGTGGTAAGGGATGGTGGGAATTGTAGTCTCAAACATCTGGAGTTTGAGGAAGCCTGGTGTAGAGCAAGGCTGGTGAGGGGGTGGTACAGGGAGAAGGGAGGCTTTGGCAGAATCCTGAGCATCACACAGAGAGGCCTCTCTTGGTCTTTGTGAGGAACAAAGAACACATCATCCCCGGAAGTCCTTGCTGCCCCTAGAAATAACCCTGGCTATCAAATTCAGTAGCACAGCAGAGAGCAATGTCCAGGTCAGGTCCAGAGAATGACATCTGCCACACAGTTTTCAGTAAGCCCCTGGTTACAAGTTACTGGGAATCACAAGTGCTGAGAGTGTCTGTTGTGCTCAGGTCCTCCTTACAGGCTACCCAGAGGCATCTGGTGGTTGGTCACCGTGAGAACAGGATTCTGGACTAGAAGGGCCACTGGCCTGATCCTGCAAACTCCTCTGACGTTCTCAACTGCCTTGATGGTACAGTGGACACTCGGGTTGCAAACGTGATCCGTGTGGGATGCAACCCGCAGCATTCGCAACCCGCGTCTGTCTGCGCACGCGCGGGTTGCAATTCAGTGCTTCTGTGCATGCACAAAGTGTGATTTAGCGCTTCTGCGTATGCGTGAACACTGAAACCTGGAAGTAACTCGTTCCAGTACTTCCGGGTTTAGGCAGTCCACAACCCGAAAAGACACAACCTGAAGCGGCTATAACCTGAGGTATGACTGTAGTTGGAATGCACTTTGCATGATATGTTGTTGTTGTTGCTGCTGCTGCTGTTGCTGCTGCTGTTGTTGTTATTTATTGAATTTACTGTATTTTTTGCTCTATAAGACTCACTTTTTCCCTCCTAAAAAGTAAGGGGAAATGTGTGTGCGTCTTATGGAGTGAATGCAGGCTGCACAGCTATCCCAGAAGCCAGAACAGCAAGAAGGATTGCTGCTTTCACTGCACAGCGATCCCTCTTGCTGTTCTGGCTTCTGAGATTCAGAATATCCCCCCCCCTTGTTTTCCTCCTCCAAAAACTAGGTGCGTCTTGTGGTCTGGTGCGTCTTATAGAGCGAGAAATACGATATATACCACCCTATTTGTGGAGTTAACTGGGTTAGGAATTTTCCCAGAGCTTGGTTAAGCAAACATCTTGGAGCATTGGGCTTGCATGCCAATCCATGAAATACTTTATTTTATTTTAAATCCCATCTGGGGTTGTTTGTTCAGCCAGGACACAATTGAAAAATGGGTGAGATGTTAAGCTAATTGAATGTGGTGCGATCAACACCTACCAGCTAATTTAGATCAATCTTTTCCCTGAACATTCTCAAGGAATACTCTTAAGTGTTAACCTATTTCCAAATCAAATTTGCTCATCACAAGTTCACGTGCACTTCTATTTAAATGTTACCCATTAATTAATTAATTAATTGGTGAAAAGGCAGGTGGTGGGTCAACTCAGGCTGCAATCGAAAACCCCTTCATGACCTGGCTGGGGAGAGTTTGGACTGGGCAAAGGGCAAGAGCGGCAGGGCTGAGCATGTTGCAGTGTCCTGTCCCCCCCCCCTCCTCAGATGCATTCAGCCCAGCTGGATTGTCGTGTAATAATAATAATAATAATAATAATAATAATAATAATAATAATAATTTATTTATACCCCACCCATCTGGCTGGGCTTCCCCAGCCACTCTGGGTGGCTTCCAACAAAATATTAAAATACACTAATGCATCAAACATTAAAAGCTTCCCTAAACAGGGCTGCCTTCAGATGTCTTCTAAAAGTCTGGTAGTTGTTGTTCTCTTTGACATCTGGTGAGTGGGTGTTCCACAGGGCGGGTGCCACTACTGAGAAGGCCCTCTGCCTGGTGTAAGATCCTTTAATCCACAATTTATGACTCACCAAGCTTGTTGTGGATATTAATGGGGATGGGGAGAAGGAAATGTGTGTGAGTGTGGTTGTGTGTGTGTTTAAATTCCAACAGATTCATTGAGTCTATTTAAATTGTTGAAAGTTTCACCTAGAAACCAGATGACTTAAAAAATAAATAAATCTTACATTCAAAGGCGCCAAGTTGCTCCCAAGATTTTGGGGGCCCAGCACATGTCACATGTGTGTGATGTCATGTGAGTGATGTGGTGTGATGTCGTTGTTAGAGTTCCTGATCTATGATTGCAGTCATAGGATTGTTGTCTATCACGTGGCGGTGTATGTTTTGACTCCACAGAGTGGGGAGTGACGGAGACAGGATGTTTGTGTTACTGTGTTCCGTGAAGTGGGACTATTGTCCTTTGTCCTTTTTCTCTTTGCTGCCTGATGCTAGAGAGAGAGGGAGCCATATTGCAGTGCTCCATGTGTGTTTATATGTAAATAAAGTAGATTAGCCAAAATGCTGAGTTGCTGAGGTCTGTTACGCAACTGCGCAAACTCTTTGGATCCCTAAGTGTGTTGATGTCGGTTGGCATCGGTTGCTGTGATGTTCGGGCAGAAGAAAGCTTTTGAAGCTCCTGAACGATCGACCAGGAGGGAGGGAACATGCCAGTTGGGCATGTGTCTCTGCCAGGGTCCTACTCGAGTGTGGGCCGAACTCCTGACAGTCGTGACCTCTGAAGAAGGCCAAGCCCTCTGGAGGAGTTAGCCACTGAAGCTGTACTGTGGTGACTTCCTCCACCCACTCAACACTGAGGGGGGGGGCCAGGCCCCTTCCAACAAATACTTAAGAGGCCAAAGACACCTTGGCCCCCTAGAGTTGGCACGCCTGCTTACTTTTATATCCAATTCATGGAATCCAAGGCAGGCTACACGTGGAAGGATCCCAAACCACCACCCATTCAGACATTGACCAGATCATACCTGCTTAGCTTCACCATGCTGGTGGCCTCACAAATGCTCACAGGACTGTTCTTGAAGTGATCTCTTTATTTTTATTTAAGCCCCCATCAAACAAGATTAAAGGTTCCCATCCGCCATCTTTATCATTGCCCCTTTTGGAATGATTCAGATGAACAGAACCAGATCTTTGAGGAGAACAAAATCAGCAAAGGTGTTAGCTAATTAACAGAGAGGAGGGAGGATTATTTCTGAAGGTCACGCAGGCTAATATTATAATTTCAGAAGCAAGGGAAGTAAATATTATCCTTGGATTACAAACTGAAACTTCGTTCATTTTGCCGTGGTTTCCCTAGTTGAAAATGCTGCTGGGGTGAATTTCTAAAGTTAGCAATCTCGGTCTGATCCTGAGAAAATGAAATAATGATTTTAAAAAGTGAGATCACAGAAGGTATGTTGCAGAAGGGAGACAACTGCTTTACATCTACAGCAGAGCTACATGTAAGAGTGGCTGGGAAAACCCAGCCAGAAGGGCTGGGTATATATAAAATCATTATTATTATTATTATTATTATTATTATTATTATTAGGTTTAAGACTTACTTTTTTAATCATCTTGTTTATTTGCACTGTATTCTGCATAGCTCTTTAGGGGACTGAGTTGTGTGCTTGCTTTGCTTTCTATGTTGTTCTGCCTTCAACAACCTGATGCCTGTCAACCCAGAGCTACAATGCTGTACACCAGTTAGGCAAAAGCTGAGCTAGTGTAATAGATTGCTTGCATTCTTCTAAGTCCCAAATTTTGGTCCCTGGACTGCCAGTGGTCCACAAGCTCCATTCAGGTGTTTCATGGAACACTGATAAAAACAGACAGGAGCAGCAGGTGTGAATGAAGGATGCAGCGTATATTCTGTCATTCTTAGAACCTGCCCAGAAGGTTGAGTGGAGAGAAATACACACTTGAGAGGAGTGGGGGAAATAAGGAGTAAAGTTAATGACAGGCTAGGATTAAGGAGACATTTAATCTTGATTCAATTAGAAATCATGTAGCACCTAGCACAGAACATTGCAGTTGCTACTAAAAGGCAGAAAAAACATTAGGCGGTTCACCAAGACCCTCAGCAATCTTCACTTTAAAGGTTTGCCCAAGATACCGATGACTGCTTCATTGTTAAGCACAGTGGTAGCTCGGTCTACGAACAGTCCTGTTAATGAACTATTCGGGCAACGAACTCCGCAAAACCGGAAGTAGGTGTTCCGGTTAGCGAACTTTGTCTCGGAAGACGAGTGGTGGAAGGTCACGAGCGGCGGGAGGCCTCAATAGGGAAAGCGTGCCTTGGTTTAATAAAGCTTTGGTTTAAGAATGGACTTCCGGAATGAATTAAGTTCGTAAACAGAGGTAACACTGTATAATGGGTTAAATCACACAGAAACGAAAACAATGTTTATGTATTAAAGAAGGTTTGAAATAGAAAATAGCTAAATGTGTGTTGCTGGCACTGGGGTTTTTCCACTAGTTAATGATTGCCTGTTGATTGTTTCTCTGCTCTGTAGGGAGTAGTGAACCTTTGATCATGTGATGAATGTATTGAGTTGCAAACTCGCCATCTAGAAAGGGTGGTGGCTGTTAGTCTTTCTCTGAACATGACATAGAACAAAGCATGCAATAATGGCTCTCCCGAAGGGAGTGCAAACAGCCAGGAGGATGGAAAGCAGGCTGCAGAGAGAGAGACCTTTGTGTATACGTCTGATTGGATTATTTCATATTTTGTAAGATGCTGAGCCTGTGCTGGGTAGCACAAGACATTGTATGGATTTTTTTGATGTACACTTGATGTTTTAATTCTGTTATTTAATTCTGTTGAGCCAGTGTGGTGTAGTGGTTAAGAGCGGTAGTCATGTAATCTGGGTAACCGGGTTCGCGTCTCCGCTCCTCCACATGCAGCTGCTGGGTGACCTTGGGCCAGTCACACTTCTTTGAAGTCTCTCAGCCCCACTCACCTCACAGAGTGTTTGTTGTGGGGGAGGAAGGGAAAGGAGATTGTTAGCCGCTTTGAGACTCCTGAAGGGGAGTGAAAGGTGGGATATCAAATCCAAACTCTTCTTCTTCTTCTTCTTGTTATGAAGAAACTTCTGCTAGTGAAATTTGAACAATATTTACATGGGATGGGACACTGTTTCATTTCCAAAGGAGTCAGTTCTTAGACTTCCAGTCGCTTCAAACTGCACAATATCTAATATCCGCAACATCACCCACCAGCAATAGACAGCTTCAGATGGGGTGAGGCTGTCAGGGCTTCAGAACAGCTCCCTTACTATACTAAAGGGTTTGCCAACCACCAACCTGATAGCCTAATTAAGCCCACTAGGCCTTCCCATTTGGCCCACAAAGACATTTTGGCCAAACCATGCCTGCCTTCCCTACATCCGATATCATATATGACAACAGCTGTGGTGCATGTAAAGATGTGGCTGGTCTGAAAATCGTGTCTGCAGGTACCACTGATCACTTTTAAATAACCATTATTGCAATAAATAAAGGCCAAGCAGTACTGTAATGTGTTTGATTCAAAGCCCGTTTGAGATTCTTTTGGGCAGGAAATTTCCATAAGGATCCATTTTTTATTTTTTTTAAAAAAATATTTAATCATTTTTTTCAATACAAACAACAACCCCAAAAGACACATACACCAAAAAGCATAATAACACTAATAACAGAATTTGACAATTCAGATTTGAATACACTGATATACCCATGACTACACCTTTTTAACAATATTTCCCCACCTCCCCCTACTTCCCACCACTATCCACCTTATCGCTTAATTATTCCTTCCAGATTTCTTCATATTTAATTTGCGTCGACATGCAATTCATTCGTATGTAGCTAATCTGTCCATATTATCAATCCATGCACTCAATGGAATCTTTTTGCGGCTCTTCCAATTCATCAAAACAAGTTTATTTGCTTCTAATATAGCACGGTACATCCATTAATTTTTTGACCCCTTGTAATCTCCCACGTTTCCGGAATATAATTTAGAATTAAATCCAATTCCCCTATATAACAATTTCTTTTTATTACTCTTGCTATAAATATCCTCACCTCACACCAAAATGATCTTATCATCGGGCAGTTAATCGCCATATGTACTAAGTTTGCATTTTTACTCCCACATCTCCAGCAATTCCATAAGGATCCATGAGCGAAAGGGTTGGGAATAAAACTGGGCCGTATCGTAACACCTTTTTACAAAGCTATGGTGAGCCTGCACTTGGGAAATGGTGTACAGCTCTAGACACCTCACGCCTCCAAAGGAGGCGAGTTTATAGTTTTAAAACTATAAATTTATGCATGGCACAGAGGAAGTGCATAGAGATTTTTTTCCCCTCCTCCTTTCGTAACACTAGAAGTTGAAATAAAAAAATTCCTTCCAGTAGCACCTTAAAGACCAACTAAGTTAGTTCTTGGTATGAGCTTTCGTGTGCATGCACACTTCTTCAGATACCAGTGTATCTGAAGAAGTGTGCATGCACACGAAAGCTCATACCAAGAACTAACTTAGTTGGTCTTTAAGGTGCTACTGGAAGGAATTTTTTTATTTTGACTATGGCAGACCAACACGGCTACCTATCTGTAACTAGAAGTTGAGTGTTGGAAATTCAGGACAGATAAAAGAAAGTACATCTTTGTGCAGTGCACAGTTAAACTATGGAACTCAGGGCACAGTGATAGGCACCAACTTGGATGGTTTTAAAAGCTGATTAGACGAATTCACAAAGAAGGAGGTGGTCAATGGCTACAAACCCTGATGGCTTTGCTCTGCCGCTACGGTTGGAGGCAGCAGATCTTCTGAATACCAGTTGTGTGTCAAGACCACAAAGCCACCCCCTCACTGAGAAATAACACACACAAAGATATGGATACAGTATTAAGTTAATGTTATTGGGCAAATTTGGCCACAACTTTATCCATTACAGAATGTGAGCTGTATATTGGCTTAGGCTTCAATGGACCCAACTATATCTGACTCCTGCCCGATGCGCAGGAAGTCCGGTAAGGGTAAACTACCAGAAGGGGGGGCCCTGTCAATGCAAACCAATTGAGCTCCCTGTGGTGTTCCCGTCGGGGTCGTGTCATGGCCCTAGCCCCTGACCTGGGCTTTGGACAAGATCAACAGCCCCGGATTCCTGTAACAGAATACCCTTAAGCTTGGAGGGGCAGGTGATGGCCACACCTCCCCTCCCCCATCACAAGGTCAAACAATGCCTTACTACAACCCTAACAAAGTTGTGACAATTGCTACGAGGTACGCAGGTGGTGCTGTGGGTTAAACCACAGAGCCTAGAACTTGTCGATCAGAAGGTCGGTGGTTCGAATCCCCGCGACAGGGTGAGCTCCCGTTGCTCGGTCCCTGCTCCTGCCAACCTAGCAGTTCGAAAGCATGGCAAAGTACAAGTAGATAAGTAGGTACCACTCCGGCGGGAAGGTAAACAGCGTTTCCATGCATTGCTCTGGTTCACCAGAAGCAGCTTAGTCATGTTGGCCACATGACCCGGAAGCTGTACACTGGCTCCCTTGGCCAATAAAGCAAGATGAGCGCCGCAACCCCAGAGTCAGCCACGACTGGACCTCATGGTCAGGGGTCCCTTTACCTAGGTGAAAACCACATGGCCAGTGCCAATTTGCCAAGTGTAAAAATTCCTACTAATTTGCCAAGTGTAAAAATTCCAAGGGTGACCAACCGAGTTCCATAGCAAGAAGCCCTCCAGCTCGCACCTCTGTTTAAATGGTCCCAGCCACCACCACCACCACCCCCTGCCAGCGGATTGGCTGGCTGGGCTCTGATGTGGCCGGGTCCCCCGGGCAACGGGGGACTAAGTCCTCTGCCCCCGGTGAGGAGTGGGTGGCCACGCAGTCCACCGCAACTCCTCCCCACTGGGAAGTGGAGCGGATTTGCTGGAAACTGCAGGAGGGAACAGTGCTTAGGGTCCTTCTTGGGGGTTTCCCACAGGATCCTGAAGGAGATGAGCCACTAGCCATCTGCTCGTATGTTCTTATGCCTAGCTGTGCATTCATGCCCCCAAAGTACTGACCCACCTTTGTGTCTGAGTGATTGGGGGTGGGGTGGGAGTAAGAAGCATTAGCAGAGCAGGAAGATTCTGCAGTCCCTGGCTACCCAGACATTTCTCCGTCTTCTCCAGGAGTCCTTGCTGCCCGCGTCCAGCCACAAAATTCAGTTGCTGTTTGCTGGACCAGTCTGCATATTCTGTGTGGCTTTGCTCTCCTTGCAGACTATTTGGGACTCCTCACAGCATCTGGCCCCTGTACAAATTACTCATGTTTCCTGTAAGAGCTGACCCGAATATGCTTCACTGGTCAAGTTCAACCATCAAATTAATTGCTTCACCCTCTCGACTCACGAAAACTCCCCCATCAGCTCATGCCATCATCCCCAAGTCTCAAATTCTTAATTGATTTTGCACACTTGCATACACCCAAGGGGACGTCCAGGATTTGCAAAATGAGCATTGTGCGCACCAAGTATGCTTACTTCGGTGATCACGGCCAGATAGGAGGAAATTTATCCAGAGGAAATTCTAGATGCCTAAAGAGGGAGATATGTGGGTTAGACCCATATGAATGCATCAAAATTGGGTTAAACCTTATACACCGGTGATGGTCATTCCAGATGTGGAGTTTTGCCCCTCTTTACTTGTTTCTGAAGTGGATAAAAAGAGATTACTAACATTTGCTTCAATATTAATCTTCTGGCCCTTAATAATGTCCAGCAGATGTGGCTTGACTGCATATTACGTCGTAAATGGAATAAGAAAATCAACACAGATTGATGGCGCCTTTGTTCTAAGCATTTTGTGGCATGATTAAGAGAGTTGGTTGTTTGAAATACAATGGGGATGCAACTTGAGAATGTAGGGCACCGAGAAAGATGGGGGAGGGTGCCCTACTGTTCATTACATCATGTACAGAAAGTGGGATTATTTGTAGTATTTGATTTGATGTGACAATGTTATCCGGTGCCTAGTGCTGTAGAAAATCTTTGTAACGTTTTATTCAGATGCCTAAAACAAACAAAAAAGCATGTCAGCTGTATTACACATGGCGAATTGTAAAACTTGAAAGCCTCGTTATCACCTCATTCACTTGCCCAAGCAAGGACGAGCCATCATTTGCCCTGGTGCTGTGGCAATTGATGTCATCAGCCCTGCACTCCTAGGAAAAGTAAAAGAGATCCACCAATCTCTTACTAGGCACTGTTTCCTTGTTTTGATGCTTGCTTGCAGCCATTGTTCTCAGTATGCTGTTGTTTTTTTGGCATAATTTCACCTTCTCCGCAAACACTGTCTGCTGTCTTTTAGGCTGGGTGCTGTTAGGGTGTGTGCATGCTAATGAAGCATATTAAAATGTTAACGAACAGCATTTGTGGATGCACATAAAAATTTGGCCTGTCTTTTTGGCAGTTTTTTTTTTTTAAAAAAAAAATCCCATGCTGTTTTGTAATGCACATGGAGTCTATTTATATTTCCTCTGAGCATTAAAATAACCGCCGTGCATAAACCCAGGCAGGACGCAGGTGGCGCTGTGGGTTAAACCACAGAGCCTAGGGCTTGTTGATCAAAAGGTCGGCGGTTTGAATCCCCACAATGGGGTCCCTGCTCCTGCCAACCTAGCAGTTTGAAAGCACCTCAAAGTGCAAGTAGATAAATAGGTACCATACCGGCGGGAAGGTAAATGGTGTTTCTGTGCGCTGCTCTGCTTTGCCAGAAGTGGCTTAGTCATGCTGCAGATGATTGTGTAGGTGAAAACTGGAAGTCTCTTGCACTGGTGCCCAGACTGAGTCCTGGGGGCCTGATTGGCAGGCCTGGAGGGCCGTATCTGACTCCTGACTCCTTGCGGTTCGCCAGCCTGGTCTTAGGATCTGTCCATTTTCTAATGCTCCATCCCAAATCCATTCCCAAGCACTCAGCATTGTTCATGCTCAATATCATGTGCATATTTTTAGGGGGGGGGAGAGAACGGAGCAGTTCCTATGGGCGGACTAAAGCAAAATGCAAAGCAACTCCTATTGCTCATGCTTGCTTTGCAGCCCCTGTCTTCGAAGCATCATCTAACGTGCTGCTTTTCTCCTCCCGATACTTATGACAATAGCAAGCTAATAGACTCGTGTCTCAACAACGCTGACCTTTCGTTGGTCTTGATCCTTTTGTCAGGGAAAAGGTGCAGTGCGTCGCCGTGCCATATAATTTCGTCAGTGCCTGACAGTCTGAGCTGCCTCCGGACGAGGGAGAGCTTATGCCTATGTCCCTGCATTCTTGCCCTTTGATTAACTTCTGACTTTTGGAGGCACTTTCTAAAACAAATCCTTCCCAGGGAAAATTGCTGGGTGAAAAAACTTGTGCAGCAAAACGCTATGAAAGCTGCCAGCAAGGAGCCCATTGTTCGAAGACTTAGTGCAAAGAGATGGAAAGGGAGTATATTCTCTCCTCTCTTCAACCCTCTCTCAGATTCAGCTAGTGAGTCCCATCAGCAGAAGCCCCATGCAAGGATTTCTGTTTGGGCAATGGAGTTTCCTCATCTTCTCCCCCTATGCCCACAGTTTTTTTTCTCTCTCTCTAATAATAATAATAATTTTTTATTTATACCCCGCCCTCGCCAGCCGAGGCCGGGCTTAGGGCGGCTAACAAGCAATAATAAAAACAAGTTGAATGATTACAACATAAAAACAAAATTAAAATACAACATTAAAATATTGAAACATTAAAATATTAAAATGTAGCCTCATCGCAGGAGGAGAAGGAAAAGAAAAAAGAAAGAGAGGGAGGGAATCAAATTGGCTCCAAACCAAAGGCCAGGCGGAACAGCTCTGTCTTACAGGCCCTGCGGAAAGAAATCAGATCCTGCAGGGCCCTGGTCTCATGAGGCAGAGCGTTCCACCAGGCAGGAGCCAGAGTTGAAAAGGCCCTGGGCTCTGGTTGAAGCTAATCTAACTTCCTGCCCAGGACCACTAGGGTGTTGCTATTTATGGACCTTGAGGTTCTCCGTGGGGCATACCAGGAGAGGCGGTCCCATAGGTACGAGGGTCCTAGGCCGTGAAGGGCTTTAAAGGTCAAAAGCAGCACCTCAAATCTGACCCTGTACTCCACCGGGAGCCAGTGCAGTTGGAAAAGCACTGGGTGAATATGCTCCCATGGCAGAGACCCCATGAGGAGCCTCGCTGCAGCATTCTGCACCCTCTGGAGTTTCTGGGACAGCTTCAAGGGCAGCCCCGCGTAGAGTGAGTTACCCAGTAGTCAAGCCTGGAGGTGACCATCGCATGGATCACTGTGGCCAGGTCGGGGCGGGAAAGGTAAGGGACCAATTGCTTGATGCGGCAAAGGTGGAAAAATGTCACCTTGGCTGTTGCTGTAACCTGCGCCTCCATGGAAAGGTAGGGTCATGAAAACCCCCAAAACATATAGCCACTACAATTAATGATGAGTAGCTTCTTGATCATTAGAAGAGCTTGCTGGTTCAGGCCAGTGGCCAAGTTAATCCATGTGGTGAGAATTTAGTTCTACACCAATGTGTTTGTTACCCAGGTGAGGGACCACCTCTTAAATAAAACACAGAACCAAGGAAATCAATTCAAGTGCAGCATCCAGGAGGGACCCAGTGTTTATAGGAGCTATTGCAATAGGGCAAAGCACTTTCAGCGTCAGATAGGGTTTCTTGTTTATGGCCTAGAAAGCATAAGGTTGTAAAATGCAGGCCCACAGGAAACTCACTTTCCCCTTCATGCATTCTATTTAAGAGGTTAAATGCAATTAAAAAGTGATCTATCTATCTATCATCTATCCATCAGTCTATCTTTCTTTCTTCTTTGGCGATCACTCATAGCCAAGTAAGATCGTCTTCCATAAACACTGTTTTAACAGAAAGTCTGTAAGTGACTGTGGAGGTCAATTCTGGATCCACACGTCCTTCCACATTGTGGTTTCCGGGCGGGAGTTGATCACAGTGTGGATTTGTCAAGCGTGCCTTCCTCCTAGCGTGTTTCTCCCTTGCGTCCTGAGTTCGAGTGTCTTCAAAGCCCATGACACCTTTGGTAAAGGCTGTTTTCCAATTGGAGCACTCGCAGGCCAGTGTTTCCCATTTGTCAGTGTTTATACTACTTTTTTTTTTTTTAATTTGCCTTGAGACAGTCTCCAAACCTCTTTTGTTGACCACCAGCGTTACACTTTCCATTTTTAAGTTTGTAATAGAGTAGTTGCTCTGGAAGACGAAAACACACTTTCATCTCCATGCATTCTATTTAAGAGGTTAAAGGTAAAGGTAAAGGTACCCCTGCCCGAATGGGCCAGTCTTGACAGACTCTGGGGTTTGTGCGCCCATCTCACATCTATTGGCCGGGGGCCAGCGCTGTCCGAAGACACTTCCGGGTCACGTGGCCAGCGTGACAACGCTGCTCTGGCGAGCCAGAGCCGCACACGGAACGCCGTTTACCTTCCCGCTGGTAAGCGGTACCTATTTATCTACTTGCCCCCGGGGGTGCTTTCGAACTGCTAGGTGGGCAGGCGCTGGGACCGAGCAGCGGGAGCGCACCCCGCCGCGGGGATTCGAACCGCCGACCTTTCGATTGGCAAGCCCTAGGCGCTGAGGCTTTAGCCCACAGCGCCACCCGCGTCCCTATTTAAGAGGTTAAATGCAATTAAAAAGTGATACCTTGGGTCTCTAATTCTTATATCACCCAGCATCTTGTTCTCATACGGACAAGCCAAGTGCCTGTGGGAAGCCTTCAAGCCCAAGCTGAGTCCAACACCATTCTCCCAGCATGGAGCCAGCGTGGTTTAGTAGTTAAGAGTAGTGGCCTCATAATCTGGTGAACCTAGTTCGCTTCCCTGCTCCTCCACATGCAGCTGCTGGGTGACCTTGGGCCAGTCACACTTCTCTGAAGTCTCTCAGCCCCACTCACCTCACAGAGTGTTTGTTGTGGGGGAGGAAGGGAAAGGAGAATGTTAGCCGCTTTGAGACTCCTTCGGGTAGTTATAAAGCGGGATATCAAATCCAAACTCTTCTTCCCCTCTTGCAGCTTGCAGACACTGGTATTCAAAAGCATTGCTTCCTCTTGACAGTCACCAGGGTTAGTAGCCATTGTTAGCCTTTGGCTCCATCACAGTTGGTAGCCATCACTTCTTCTTGGGGAATCAAATCTCATTGTTTAACTCTGTACTGTGTGAAGAAGTCCTTCTTTTTGTCTGTGCTGAATCTTCCGACACTCAGCCTCATTGGATGTCCTGGTGTTGAAGGAGAGATCCTTCATGATTTCCCCCCTGATCTCCTTTCCAAAAGGAGATCTAAGCCAATGGCCACCATTTCTTCCTTTCTTTGTAAGACTTGTGAGGAGATCCAAGGAGCCCTTCTGAAGCAGCCATTGTCCTGTCTAGCATGGCATCCTACTTCTGAGAGTGGCCACCAACATGCTTAGGTAAATAAGACATGAATCATAGAACCATGGAAGTCAAGAGCTGGAAAGGCCATCTTTTCGAACCCCTACAATGCAGGAATCTTTGGCTGCAGCAGCACTCTCTGTCTCAAGATCTCCTGTAATTGGAATATTATTTCTGATACTGTTGGTAAAATACCGTCATCAATGACTTTACTGTCCACTCCTTTGTCTAATCCCCTTTTAAGCTGATGGCTATGTGGTGATCGCACAGGGTCCCCGAGCGTTTAACGGTCTCTTGATCCCTGTGCCACCACTGTGCTCGCTTCCTGGCTGCCACCAACCAGTTACTCTCTGGTAAAACACAGAGTCCAATCAGTTGTTAAAAGTGAACCAAAAAAAAAGTTTATTTTACAAACATTAACAAGTTTATGGTTTCTCAGATAATATTCCTGTCAGTATCTTAACTTTAGTTTCTTTACTGGCCTATACCTTCCTAATACCTTCTGACTGATTATCTCAACTGTTTGACTGACTCCTCTTAACAAATTCTCTCTCACACACAAACCAGACTAGCCCAACCCATAGACTTATCTTCCCTCTCTCATCTAACTCCAGACTGTCTTCTCAACCACTCTAACTCTAACTCCTCTTAACAAATTCTCTCTGTGCTTAAACCTTATACACAGTTAACGCTGCCCCTTGGGTTCCCATTGGTTAGTCATTTTACAATTAGTTAACCCTTTCCCTATGAACCCAGTATGATGTCACACACATAGGAGGGCAAACGCCACAGGCTATTTCACTACATGCTGTCCTAGCACATGGAATTCCATATTTTTGAACTAGGACCTAGATGGCTGACTTTTATTATTTTCATTATTTTTTTATTGAAGTTCTACACTGCTCTTCATTGAGGATCGCAGGGCGGTTTATGATATAAAAACACAAAACTACATCTTGGCTGCGATTATGCATTGTGATACCATATGCTTTGTTGGAGGCTGTTGTTAATTTAATCTTTTGCTGCTAGTTCAATATGATGTGTTAGGCTTCCTACTGCAAACTGCTAAATAAATTGCTTAATGTGGGCTATGAAGTTGATATTATTGGCACTGGATATTGCTAACTGACCTATTGGTATGTTTCATGCACATTTGCACTCTTGACGAGTTTTAAATGAATTGTAAGTGTTGCAATGTCAATGGTGTTTTGTAATGTATTGTTTTTATTATGATTTGCATTGTACTTAAATTGTCTTCTGTGAATCACTTTGAGTGCAATGTATTTATGAGAAATGCAATATATAAATTAGCTGACGGTGTCAGAATATCTTTTTGGTGTCCAGCGTGCATATTAATTTGTGGCGAATGCTGACTCTAGATACTTTGTTGAATATTCTTATCATTCCACCCATTTATGTTTTCAATTTTTATTTCATTTCGACCCAGTAAACATTTCTATTTAGTAAAAAGAGCAGAAAGTAATCAAAGTAGAATTAAAGACTCCCCCCACTCCAATAAAACAAACAAACAAACTCTGGGGTCCAGAATAAACCAGTTAGGAGAAAGACAGCAATAAAATGACAACAACAGTCTTAAAATGCTTTCCCCTGAAAGCTCAGGACAATAAATAGTCTCAAAATTACAATTTAAAAGAGTAAAAGCAGCAGTCAGGTGGTAACTTTACAAACAAGCTTGTCAATGCAGCATAAAGTGCTGCAGCCATCAAATGAAGGACTAACAACCTGGACAAAATGAAATGTCTTGGTTCAGTGTCATCAAAGCAGGCACCAGGTGAGCATCCTTGGGTAGAGAATTCCAAGGATGGGGTACCATAACAGAAAAAGGCTCTTCCCCCTCTTTGTCATCCACCCAGTTGCCATCCACCTGGAAGAAGAGTCTTTGCTGGCCATCATAATATATCTGGTCAAAAGAATGTAGGAGCAAGTGGTCGTGAGCAGGGCTGGGTTTAGGTTTGATGAGGTCCTAAGCTATTGAAGGTAATGGGGCCCTTTATATGTCCAGCCGTCCTTTGTCAACAACAAGCTGTCGCTGTTTTTTGTGCTGAATATATGCTATATGGCAATTTATGGACCTAATAGGTATCTCAAGCCATTTGCACATATTTTATCAAAGTAATTGTTGAACTGAAATACAATTAAGAAGAAATAAAAAAATTCCTTCCTGTAGCACCTTAAAGACCAACTAAGTTAGTTCTTGGTATAAGCTTTCGTGTGCATGCACACTTCTTCAGATACACTTCAGATGCACTTCTTTCGTGCATGCACACGAAAGCTTATACCAAGAACTAACTTAGTTGGTCTTTAAGGTGCTACAGGAAGGAATTTTTTTATTTTGACTATGGCAGACCAACACGGCTACCCATCTGTAATTAAGAAGAAGTATATCAATAGTGAAATAATTATTAAGCTCTAACTTAAAATGATTTTTTTATTCGTAACAAACTTAATAATGCAAACACATTGGCATTTTGCAATAGCAAAGGTTCCTTTAGAAACACAATTTGCAAAGACTCATAATCTAGCCTCTAGAAACTTGCTGTAACATGAAATAATAATGGGTGTAAATATACAATGCAAACTACTAATAATTATAAATAGCCGAATAGAGGCGCCCTATATATAGAAAGGAGCAAACCAGTGATATTTTAGGGAGCAGGCTAGCAGTCAGGACTCATTACTTATATCATAGGAGCCTACACAACACTGTTGTAGGTTTTATTTTATTTGCTTTTTATCTTTTATTTTGGAAATGTATATCCAGGTTTTTTTCCTTTAATTTTTTTGGGGGCCCCCAAGAGAGTGGGGCCCTAAGCTATAGCTTTTTTAGCTTATACGTAAATCCGGCATTGGGACACGGATGGCGCTGTGGGTTAAACCACAGAGCTTAGGACTTGCTGAACAGAAGGTCGGCGGTTCGAATCCCCACAATGGGGTGAGGTCCCGTCGCTCGGTCCATGCTCCTGTCAACCTAGCAGTTCAAAAGCACGCCAGTGCAAGTAGATAAATAGGTACGGCTCCGGCGGGAAGGTAAACGGCATTTCCGTATGCTGCTCTGGTTCACCAGACTGTACGCCGGCTCCCTCGGCCAGTAAAGCGAGATGAGCGCCGCAACCCCAGAGTCAGCCACAACTGGACCTCATGGTCACGGGTCCCTTTACCTTTACCTAAATCCGGCATTGGTCGTGAGACACTATACTTGCCTAAGAAACCTCACATCAGTGTGTAGCTGACAACCTTCTGCATATTCATCTCCTTTTTCAACCAGCCTGTTTGATGGATACCTGGCGGAAGCCTAATTGCAGGAAGGGGAGCACAAAACGGATTTACAGGAGCTAACAGGCCACTGTCTTACCTCTGACACATTTCAATTAAAGTATTACATGCAGCTTAGTCCCTAATTGGTATTTCAGCAAAAGTGCTGACAACCCAAATGCTGCCTTTAGGATTGCTAGGACGTCTCCGGTTCCCCCCCAGTTCCTTTCCTCCTCAGCAGCTGTCTTTCAGGCCATAAAATACAAAACGTCACACACTGCACCACAAATGTCCCTTTAAAAACCCACCCAGACCCCCAAGGATCTGTTTGTTGTGCCCATTCCCCATTTTTGGTGATAGCTTTTGATCGTACGCAAGCTAGAGATGGAAACAAGTCTTCTCAATTTCTTGGATCAGGCAGCCAAATAATCTGTCCTGCTCTTCTTAAAATAATATAGCATTCAACAAACCAATCTCTTGGCTTTCGATGGTGGAAAGATAATTCTTTTCATTTTATGAAATAGAAAGGGGGGGTGAGATATGGTGTTGAAGGTTCTTCCTCTTCCTAATAAGTGCTACCAATAGGCAACAGCTTTGTAAATAATGTTGTGAGGTCAGGGGGGGGGGGTCAGGCTACATGATGCCCTGAGCTCCTTCTAATTCTTGGGTTCCTGTAAAGATTCTGCTTTATTTAGCAAGGATTATCTCCTCTCCCCACATATGAAAGTTACTGCTTCATTCATGATCACAAAGGAACCTCTCAAATGTCAAATATTTTTGTTTTGATTTAACACTTCATCCTGAAAAGATGGATTGTTTTCAATTGCACGGAATCACAATTGTCAGCCAGCTCCAATCAATATGTAGAGGCAAATTATTATTATTACTACCACATGAATTACTAATTTGCTATATTTTCTATTCACAAGAAGTGCTCATAATTTGCTGGCAGAGTCAACCAATGGAGAAAAACAGCCTAAATCTCATCAGGAGACAAAGGGCTCCAAGTATCAGCAATGGCAAATAGCCTATAAATGGTGCTTATTTTAAGAAAGCTTTTATTATCTATTTACATGGGTGTACTGGCAATATAGAGGATGGGGAGCAAAAAGAGGAATGAATAGGGATATTTTGAGGCAATCAATCTTTGTGTATTCTGATACAAATGGACCTGATCACCACCTCCCAGAATAATGTGGGGATCAAAACATAATTGTGTTTTGGATTTTGCATTTCTGCAAATTTTGCAAGGTAGTTCTTGCTGAGTAGAAGTAGGGTTGCCATATTTCAGGAAGTGAAATTCCGGAAACAAAAGTTGTTGTGCTTTTTTCAGTCTGGCCCAAAGTTGTAGAACTTTTTGGGCAAACTCACAGATTTTCGCCTGGACACTGTTTCCGATTGTAGTGTTTCATGTAAGTCCGGGAAATTCTAGATGCAAGGCAACCCTAGTATAAGCAACTTTGTGTGCCTGCAGTCAGTGGAGCAAAGCATTGAGATCATACACTTTGTGGTTTCTAACTAAACACCTAAGCTCTGCACCTTCCTCTTGCTCGCCCTCTCATCTTCCTCTCTCTTGCGTGAGGATGTCATGAAACTAGCTCCAGTCATATAGCTTAGAATCCCAAGCCATCCTTGTGAATAAGAGGAACTGTAAGTACAGAACATTTTTTAAAAAACCAATGGGACCTTTGAGATTTTAACTTTCCCTTTTAAGCAATGCTAGTAGTGTGTGAAAAGAAACAGAACAGGTGGTGTGAGACTGAGTAACTCAGGGCAGATCAAGCTTCAGTGGAACTAAGTAACTTAGCCTCATTGGTTTCAGTCTCAGTATAACTTAGTTGGACAGCACCTACAAATCTGAATATGAATTTTTATGCATTCTTTCTTTAAAATGCAGATTAATGCATAAGCAGGGAAATATGGGCATAAGGACATGGGTGGTGCTGTGGGTTAAACCACAGAGCCTAGGGCTTGCTGATCAGAAGGTCGGCATTTCAAATCCCCACGACGGGGTGAGCTCCCGTTCCTCGGTCCTTGCTCCTGCCAACCTAGCAGTTCGAAAGCATGTCAAAGTGCAAGTAGATAAATAGGTACCACTCCAGCGGGAAGGTAAACGGCATTTCCGTATGCTGCTCTGGTTCACCAGAAGCAGCTTATTCATGCTGGCCACATGACCCGGAAGCTGTACGCCAGTTCCCTCGACCAATAAAGCGAGATGAGCGCCGCAACCCCAGAGTCAGCCATGACTGGACCTAATGGTCAGGGGTCCCTTTACCTTTACCTATGGAAATAAGAATTAATGCATGTGAAAGTGTCATGGACTGGAAAATAAATGAACTATCTAGCTGTATGAACAAACCAAAGCAACTGAATGTGTGGTCAGAAATTCCAGGTTGAAAAAGGCAAAAGAAGGTTTGTAATACAGTGTTTCTGCCTGAGAAACTTGGCCGGGCAATCTGGAATCCCAACATCCAGGGAGAAGTTTGGGTTAGGAAAATTCAAGAAGCATTCCCTGATTATGGTTTAGTGATGATGGTGATTAGTGATGATGATGCTCTGATGGTGTTTCCTGCTTGGTAGGAGGTTGGACTCGATGGCCCTTGTGGTCTCTTCCAACTCTATGATTCTATGATTCTATGATTAACAGGGCAGGTGCCTCACAACACCTGATTCTTAAGTGCCTAAGCTTAATAATAAGGTTGGCCGCTGGACATGTAAAAGTAATGCATTTTTAGATGGGATCAGTTATGAACTGGTGCAACTTCTAGCTTTGCTGTATTCCCAATGATGCTCTCAAGAAAATGACCAGCCCTAAACACCTCATTACACTGTCGGAACATGCCTGGGGGGCACACGCAGCCCCTGGAATGAGACAAACCGCTCTGGGCATCTTCCTTATGAAGCGCAGCTCAATACGTCCATAAATCTTCAGTCCTGGCATGCTTCCAGCAACAGATATCAGAAGACTATGTGCACGTTCACTCATCAGAGATTAGCAGAAACAAAGTGGAACGTTGGTGTATGCACTCTAAGTATTTATTATGGTGTCTCTCCTTCTCCGAGAGAGAGAGAGAGAGAGAGAGAGAGAGAGAGAGAGAGAGAGAGAGAAAGGACAAAAGTACAGTAGAACGGAAGAGAAAAGACTAGCTTCCATTCTCACACTTTCCAAGCCTAGGAAGTAAACACAGACATGTGATATAACAATCACACATCCAGCAACAGAGGAGTGAAATGCTAACATACAGCTCATTCCCTTCCTGATCTGGATCCTCTCTGCAACATCATGCTTCTTCCAGCAAAGGTGAGTGAATCCTGGAGAAGACCACAATCAGGCTAGGAAAGGCTCAGTTTTCAAAAAGGTCACCATGACCTACAACTGATGGAAAGTGCAGTGCCAGAAAATGAATTGGATGAGGATGAGACCCGGGAAACCTCCTTGGTGGAACAACCACTCCCAGCCAAAGGACACAACCTTGTCACTCAAAGGAGTCACCCTGCAATTCTATTTTCTAAGTGGCCGTGCAGAGCCAAAGACTGCAAAATGAAACAAGGGCCCACACAGCCAACTTCCTCCAGAGAGGTGGTGCCAATCCCACTCCAAGTCTGACCTGCTAACAAAAGCTCAACAACTTAGACCTGTAGACCTGCCCCCCTAAAATAGGTTTGACCATTGTGAAGACGAAGAAGAAGAGGAGTTTGGATTTGATACCCCTCTTTATCACTACCCTGAGGAGTATCAAAGCGGCTCACAATCTCCTTTCCCTTCCTCCCCCACAACAAACACTGTGTGAGGTGAGTGAGGCTGAGAGACTTCAGAGGAGTATTCTGCTCTGGTCAGACCTCACCTGGAGTACTGTGTCCAGTTCTGGGCACCACAATTCAAGAAGGACACTGACAAACTGGAACGTGTCCAGAGGAGGGCAACCAAAATGGTCAAAGGCCTGGAAACGATGCCTTATGAGGAACGGCTAAGGGAGCTGGGCATGTTTAGCCTGGAGAAGAGGAGGTTAAGGGGTGATATGATAGCCATGTTCAAATATATAAAAGGATGTCACATAGAGGAGGGAGAAAGGTTGTTTTCTGCTGCTCCAGAGAAGAAGACATGGAGCAATGGATCCAAACTACAAGAAAGAAGATTCCACCTAAACATTAGGAAGAACTTCCTGACAGTAAGAGCTGTTCGACAGTGGAATTTGCTGCCCAGGAGTGTGGTGGAGTCTCCTTCTTTGGAGGTCTTTAAGCAGAGGCTTGACAACCATATGTCAGGAGTGCTCTGATGGTGTTTCCTGCTTGGCAGGGGGTTGGACTCGATGGCCCTTGTGGTCTCTTCCAACTCTATGATTCTATGATTCTATGAGTGTGACTAGCCCAAGGTCACCCAGCAGCTGCATGTGGAGGAGCGGAGACGCGAACCCGGTTCACCAGATTATGAATCTACCGCTCTTAACCACTACACCACACTGGCTCTCTCTGAACTTCCCCATCCCCCAGAAAATGGATAGATCACTGCCAGCATTTTTTTCTGGGAGTAGATCGCAGTCTCTTGGGAGTTGGACATCCCTGCTGTATCTGATTTAGCAGCAGGACCCCTGGGAGCTGTCCAGGGTCCTGTACACTCTCTCTGCTTGACTTGGGCTCTTGACTCTGTCGTGTGGGACTTGCTCTTAAGGAAATGTGCGGAGAACTGCAGCCTAAATATCTTGTTCCCCGCAAGGCAAACACACGGCATTGTCTTTTCAATGGACATTGTGCCTTTTCGTTGGGAGACAAATTGTTCAGGGCATTGTCAATTTTTACATGTAGCCTAATGTAGCTTGAATAATACTTCAGGGCTGCAGGAACTCACTGATCTATAAAATACCTTAAAATGGGTAATCATTTTCTAATGAATAGATGTTCTCCCCCCCCCCCAAAAAAAAGTGTGAAACAGAAATACATTACGGTAACGTTAGGGGGTACTGATTTAGTCACATTAAAGTAATGAAATTCTGATTTATGTCAAAGCATCCTTTGGAGGCAAGGTATTTTAAGGATGTGTGATGTTTAAAGTGACACTTGCTGAGTGAGTTATGCTTGCCCTCAAGAAAAGCCCCAGACACTTGGAACTGCCCTCAGCTTCAGATTTGATAAAATGGGGAGGGGGTGGCTAGGGACTATATGCCTCATGCTTCCGCTTTTTCATTCTTCCATCCTTTGTAATTTCAGAAGGTGAACAGGAGTTGAAAAGGTTGTGTGTGTGAAACTTCCCCTTCTTTTCTGCAGGAGCTCACCTTAAGGTACTTCAGTGGAGACTTCGGCCTATTGTTTCCCACCAAGTAAAGTGATTTTACAAGCAGGTAAAATAAGAATATAATAAAACAATAACATTACAAAAATAAAAATGTATTAAAAACAATTCAACAATATAATGCAATATTAATGGGGCTACCAAAATGCCCATTGAAGTGTTAAAAAAATCTCCCCCAGACAAGACCAGCTCTCAGAGCCCAAAAACTTTGTCTTTATGTAAATATCTGAAGGGCTTTCACATGGATGAAGGCACAAACTAGTCTTCTGCTGTTCCAAAGGGGAGGATGGATTTAAATTACAAGAAAGGAGATACTGGCTAAACATTGGAAGTACTTTATTTAGGTAAGAGTTGTTCAAGAGTGGAATGTGGCGGACTCTCCTTCAGTGGAATTTTTTTTAACAGAGGTTCCAGCTGGCCTTTCCTTCCCAGCACAGGACCATTCCACCACCAACTGCATTGTGGGAAGGATCCTAATGTCTTTTTATATATTGACATTGATGTTTGCTATAAATGTATTATAATATTTCTTATATTTCTTGTGACTTAGGGCCCTCATATCTATGGGACCGCCTCTCCTGGTATGTCCTGCAGAGGACCTTAAGGTCCATGAATAATCATAGTTTAGAGGTCCTGGGCCCTAAGGAAGTCAGATTATCCTCCACCACGGCCAGGGCCTTCTCAGTGATGGCTCCGACCTGGTGGAATGCTCTGTCCCATGAGACTAGAGCCCTTCAGGATTTAACTTCCTTCCACAGGGCCTGTAAGACAGAGCTATTCTGCCTGGCTTTCAATTTGAACTTAGCCTGATCTTTTATTTCCCTTCCTTCCCTCCCCCTCCCCTTTTTATGAAGATTACCCACTCTGGGATCCCACAGCTAATTCTCCCCTGGTCTCCTCGCTGGCCCAAATCGGACTAACTTAGTCAGCTAGCCCTGGTGATCATCTAATGTTTATTGGATGGATTTCCCCCCTAAATTTATTTTTGAATTCTAAATTTATTGTTTTTCACGTTTTATACTGTATTTTATGCTGTTTTTTGTTGCATCAATTAAGTGTTTTAAATTTGTTGTTAGCCGCCCTGAGCCCTGTTTTCTGAAACAGGAAGGGCGGGGTATAAATAAAAATATATTATTATTAAAAGCTGCTTTGGAAGCAGAGGTGGATTATGGGGAGTGTGGATTGATGACCTTGAGAACATAGTTGTGTTAAATAGGGGCAGATGGTGTGTTTTGTTGTTGTTCAAGGGCTGCATCTGAACAACGATCTGATTACCAGGGAGGAATCAACCTGAATCCACATCAGGGTACGACCCCATCCTCATCTTTTTGGCACCATGGCTGAAATCAGTGAGGTCTTCTTGGGACAGAGGCAAATAACAAGTGGCTTGTGTGGGAGAGATCATGCTTACCAAATGGGGCTTAGCCACCTCTGCCTTGCAGTGGCCAGAATCCATGCTTGACAGCCTCAATACAATAATATGGCCAATGCAATCTGAATCGGTTGAACATCCGGTATGTTTTTCAAAGGCATACTTACGTTGTTAAGCAAGAAAGGTTACAGACGGAAACACAAAAGGAGAAAAAGTGGGGCGGGGGGGGGAGTTATCAGATAACCCAGGCCAGGTTGTTAGGAGCAGCAATAAGATGTTTTAAAATGTTAATAAGATGTGGAAGCAAGGCTTTCAGTGGGGCTGCCCCTGCTTTGTGGAACAGCATCCCTCACAGGGATACTCACAGACAACCTCTATTTGTAGTTTCCAGGGAAAATGGAAGAGATGTTTGCTTCAAAAAGCTTTTCCAGCCGGATGATTTATTGTCTTTTCAAGGTCTCTGCCTTGGATGTGTGCGCTGCTTTTAAGCCTGTTGTTGCTCTTATTGTGCACTTGCAAATAGCTTGATACGAAAGATAATAATAATAACAACAAGAGCAACAACAATACTGGGAAACGACCATTCTCTCACTCTCACTTTTTAGCTGATATGTTCTGATTTTATTTCATTTGAAATAATAAAGGCAGCCCAACCGATTAGCCTTCCCTACGATCAAAGCAGATAATTGGAGGGGGGGCAGGTACCGTACAGAAATTTTTACAAGCTATCATGTATTAAATGCTGTTGCTTCTCCTGCCCAGGTATTCAAAGATCACAAGCTTCTTCAAAAGGACAGGTGCCCTGACACCGTTGGACAAGACCCTTGCTGGGAATGCACTCCCCTCCCCTCTAAGTTTTCTAAAGGCCTACCGAACTTCCCTTCACACTTAATTACTCTCAATTGAGCCCTCCCGCCTATGGAGAGGTTGCACTCTGTCGTTAGCATGCATGGTGGGATAAGATGTCACACTGTCGGCTTCCAGAACTAATTGGCGCCGTTGCCCCATGCAGCATCTAGCCAACCCACTCAGTGGAAGAGCTTGGATCTTGTACCATCACTGCTGATTTAGCCCACCCACCTCCCACACACCTCCCATAGCATTTTGACTTAAGCTTCGCCAGTAAAAGAAGAAAGAGAGAGGGAGAGAGCAATTTAAATCATTTTCAAAGTTATCATCAAATTATGAGGATGAAGAGGATGCAACTGGAGGGGAGCCATGTTAGGATCACCTAGATCCTTAGAAACCAGATTTAATAATACTTATTATTAATATTTTTTTTTTATTTATATCCCACCCATCTTGCCAGGTTTCCCCAGCCACTCTGGGTGGTTTACAACATATATAAAAACACAACAAAGCATCGAACATTAAAACAAAAACAAAATATCCTATACGAGCAACAAACCAACCAATAAAAGCCAATGATAACAGCAACAATAACAGCAATAATAAACAGTTTGCAGTTATACTGAAATTAAAATAACCACCAACCCCAACTAAACATTTATCCAACATCAACCTGACAAAAACAAAACAGAGGAACCAAAATTCGAACTATTAAAAACATTTAAAAACATTTTAGACAGTTGCCCCAACCCAAAAGTGCATGAATGAGAATGTGGGGGAATAATGTGAATAGATGTGAATAATGAATGACCTGACTTCTAGCTTTGATGATGTTGCATCTTGATGGCACATTGCAGCTTATATCATTGGAAGAATTGAATGCTCTAAGCTTTACATACAGTTGATACATTTCCCCCCATTACAAGAACTCTTCCCGCCCTGCAAAAAAACAAAACCTGAAGGCTGTGGGTTTTTGTCTGTAATGTATGTTCTTTCTCCCACTGCGGAAGGACCATTATCAATTCCATTCATACATAAAAGGCATTAACAAGAGTGTATAATGAACAAAGTGCACTCCTTTTCAGTAAATGGCCTATTGATTTCCAGCTTTTCATGTGAATCACACCACTTGAACAACACATCTTGCTCAAACTCGCTTCCTTTCCTTTTCTGACCATGCATATTGAAAAGAAATAGTTTCTCTTCTTTACGATACCCGCCAAGACAGAAAATAAATATTGACTGTCCTGTGTGCACCCATGGCTTTAAAAAACAAACGTGATCATGAGTCTACTGAAGCGAGAGCAGCAGTCGTGGGGAACAACACTGGGATAGCTTGATAGGGTATAGTCAACTCTAAGCCATCCCGAGACATCCCAAGACATCTAGGCCAAAGCGAAGAAGACAATATCCTGCATTCCACTGTACTAGGAGTTGAATCTTACTTCAGCACTGGTGATGGGACAGCAGGAGGAATGGGTGAATCTGCCATTTCCAGCTTCAATCTGTTGCACATTTTATGAAATTCCCTTTGCCAACATTTACACATCTCCACCCCTGTAAAAATCCTCATTAGTGCACATTTTCCCTCAATACACAATTACTCCCCCAAGCAGTTTCCCCTAATGTATATTGACATGTACAGTGGTACCTCGGGTTACAGACACTTCAGGTTACAAACACTTCAGGTTACAGACTCTGCTAACCCAGAAATAGTACCTCAGGTTAAGAACTTTGCCTCAGAATGAGAACAAAAATCGTGAGGAGGCAGTGCAGTGGCAGCAGGAGGCCTCATTAGCTAAAGTGGTACCTCAGGTTAAGAACAGTTTCAGGTTAAGAACAGACCTCCAGAACGAATTAAGTTCTTAACCCGAGGTACCACTGTATACTTACATGTTGTATGTTTGTCTATTTATTTATTAATTTCTGCCCTTTCACTCCAAGATCACGGGGTGGTTTACACTATAAAAACACACATGAAGATATATAATAACCAAACAGCAGAAGCAGCAGCAGCAGCACACACTCACACCCCACAACACATTTAAGAGGTTATAATTGTCTGGTTATAGTAACCTTCAGGTATACAGGACCAAGGCCGTTTAGGGCCTTAAACAACTCCTCTAAATAGTTAAATTAATGTTAATAGTCATAGAATTTCCCTCGCTTTGGCTAGTAAGACAATACTGTAGTTCCATGTTGATGCATGGACTTTCTCCTCGAAGCTGTAGCTAATTAAAGCACTTATCTAAGATGTATGAAATTAGTTCCCATCTATGAGCTCTGTTATGAGCAGTACCCAGAAGTGCCGCTTTCCAAGAAATGTCTCAAATTGAGCTGAACTGAATGTGTGGAGACGGGCAAGAGAGATAATATTGCTCAATTGCAGCTGAGCTTAATGTCTAGAATTGGGTCTTTGGGGAGGCTTTCGGAACATCTTCAGGCTGGAAAGGATTTGTGTGCCAAGGCCCTGTGACCCGCAGATCCCTAATGGATCCTACACGGCCCCGACAATATGGTGGCCGATATTTGTCCATAGCAAGCTCATATCACAGAAAAGCATGGAAACAGGGTGAGTGAGTTGGGAGATCTGGTGAAAGGGTGAGAGAAGAGGGCCCGCTGCGGTTAAATCTCCCACAACCACACCCCCTACTGGCACTGATTGGCCAGCCAGGGCCGGTGACACAGCTGGGACAACATGGAGGGGGCTCAACTCTCTGCCCCCATGCCAGATCACTGCAGTCCTGGATGCCTGGCCACAACACTGTCCACTGGAAAATGTGAGCAGACTTTCCCCTCTGGGTGTGGCGATTCATGCAAATTCCCTTCCAACTCAAACCTTTGATCCCATCCATTGAAGAAGGGCAATTGGATTTCAGGATCATGACACTGCCCACCCAGCGATTCTGGGGTCTCTACCATAGTGGAGGCCCCACCCCAAAAAAGGAGAGGGGAGGCAATCCTCCTCTCTGTTGACAGGAGTTGGTGGAGAAGCAACTACAGTGGTACCTTCAGGTTACAGACGCTTCAGGTTACAGACTCCGCTAACCCAGAAATAGTACCTCAGGTTAAGAACTTTGCTTCAGGATGAGAACAGAAATTGTGCGACTAAAGTGGTACCTCAGGTTAAGAACAGTTTCAGGTTAAGAACAGACCTCCAGAACGAATTAAGTTCTTAACACTCCCTCACCAGCCATCAATTTAGAAGGCTGAAAATTGCACTCAAAGGCCTACCTCAGAATGACCTAGGCAGAAAGGTCGCAAAACAAACTACGCTAGCGGTAGTCCCGTGCCACTGCTTAATCTTGGGAACCTTTCCATTTTCTCTTTGGTTCACTTTTGTTTTGTCCTGATATAGAGAGGTGTTTTGTTTTTGCAATGCTCTTCTGCCATTGTTAAAAAATTATTTCTTTCAGACACTATGCAGGAGAGCGCCAAAAGCCTTGGAAGATCTGGAAAAGTCCGTCCCCCCCTCCAATGAGAAGAAGAAGAGTTTGGATTTGATATCCTGCTTTATCACTACCCCAGGGGGTCTCAAAGTGGCTAACATTCTCCTTTCTCTTCCTCCCCCACAACAAACACTCTGTGAGGTGAGTGGGGCTGAGAGACTTCAAGGAAGTGTGGCTAGCCCAAAGGTCACCCAGCAGCTGCATGTAGAGGAGCAGGGATGCGAACCTGGTTCACCAGATTACGAGTCTACCACTCTTAACCACTACACCACACTGGCTCTCGACTCAACTGTACACATTAAACCAATGTTGGAGACACCCACATCCACACGCCCCACTTCACCAGCAAAGTCCTGTCCACCACCAGTAGTTTCACACCCAACATCATCGCCCGCTTGGGCAGACTTGCAGGCAGTCGTGACAAACAGGAACAGTATCCTGATACGAGGTTGGATGGCCATCATTTTAATTACCCACAATGCACTGGTGCACCCTCACTCTGGAGCACCATGGGAAATTTTAAAGTGGCAAATGGCTTTCATCTGCCCATTGTCCCTTCATAAAATCTGGCAAGCGCTTATGGGGCTTTGAGGAGATGCCCTTCTTGGCTGTTCATCCAGTGCAACCACACTACTCTCATTGCCCTAAGCCTGCCCCAGCCACCTTCTTAGGGGCATCCTTTCAGCATTGATTAGCAACACCAAAATATATCCCATGAAAATCCATGGTCTCCATCTTCATTTTAAAAAGGAGCATGCATCAAATTCCCAACCACCAGGGCATGTATGTGCAATTTCCCTGGTGCTATTGAACGGAAACGTCCTCCTGAGATATTGACCTATCAGAAGCATTATCCATCTTCACCTGGTGGCTCATGGGACATTGGCCAATGCCACAAAGCCTTTGGAGTGAGTGGAATTAGGGACAGTGATGGAAAGATTGACTGTTTGGGTTCTTTTAAATTTGGCATTTTTTTCCATTAAGATTTAACTGAGCTTTGTTTCAGGGTAGTGGACTGTGAAACTAAGATGGGACGATTAGACTAAAGGGGAGCTTTGTATGAAATATGACTATGACAAGGGTTTTTGCTGCTAGTTTGTGATGTGTGAAATGAAATCTCTACTCAATGTGCCCAGACAACGCAATTAGTGCTAGGGTGCTATATTGGCCGGGACTTGTTTCTTCCCTCTTTCGGGGGGTGGGGGTGGTGTGGAATTGAAGGAAGTTCACCCTGCAAAACAGAGTACAAAGAATGAGCCTGACATAATGTCTCCAATCTTGCAAACGGCATCGCCTCTCCTAAAACAAGAGACGATGGATCTGAATAATGGAGATTTGTGTGCCTTGAATGCGGGGAGTTCAACATTTTTTCAAAGAAGTTTTGCATGTTAATTTGTGGCTTTATGCAGCGACAAATTGACATGCAAAACTTTCAGAAAACCAGTCGAACTCCTCACTCTCGAGGCAGACAGATCTCATTATTCAGATTTCCAGCATCTGTTTTATAATATATACCAACTGACGAGAGATGTGAATCTCTTTGAAAGCATTTTAGAGGGCAGCGGGTGAATTGGCTTCTTCCTGCAGTCTGTGAGGTTCTTTCCCAGCCAGACTGCAACAAAGGATGGCAGTCAACTCAGTTTTGCTTTGAGTAGACCCATTGAAATTAAGAGAGCGAGTGTAGTGTAGTGATTAAGAGTGGTAGACTCGTATTCTGGTGAACCGGGTTTGTGTCTCCGCTCCTCCACATGCAGCTGTTGGATGGCCTTGGGCCAGACACACTTCTCTGAAGTTTCTCAGCCCCACTCACCTCACAGAGTGTTTGTTGTGGGGGAGGAAGGGAAGGATAATGTTAGCCACTTTGAGACTCCTTCGGGTAGTGATAAAGTGGGATATCAAATCCAAATTACTCCTCCTCTCCTCCTAATGAACAGTTGGTCAGCCTCTGTGAGAACAGAATACTGGACTTAGATAGGCCAGCTGGCCTGATCCAGGTGGTTCTCTTTATCTTCTTAACATGACTACATTAAGTCTATTCCTCTCAGTGGGTCTTCTATGAGTAAAACGTAGTTGACTATCACCCACAGGAACAAAGGAAGCTTCTTTATATTGAGTCAGGCCCATCTTGCTCAGTACAGTGGTACCCCGCAAGACGAATGCCTCGCAAGACGGAAAACCCGCAAGACGAAAGGGTTTTCTGTTTTGGAGGCGCTTCGCAAGACGAATTTCCCTATGGGCTTGCTTCGCAAGACAAAAGCCCATAGGGAAATCTCCGGGGACCTCTTTTAAATGCTGCTGGTGGGGAGCAAAGCCTTTTCCCCCCTCCGGCCTTCAGAAGAGGTCCAGGAAGGCCGGCGGGGGCCGAAAGGCTTTGCTCCCCACCGCCAGCATTTTAAAAGCAGTCCAGGATAGAAGGGAAGCGCTTCCCGCTATCCCGGACGGCTTTTGAAGGCAGGCGGGGGAGCAAAGACTTTCGCCCCCCGCCCGCCTTCAGAAGAGGTCCTGGACCTCTTCTGAAGGCGGGTGGGGGGCGAAAGTCTTTGCTCCCCCCTGCCTGCCTTCCCGGGAGAGCGGAGAGCGCGTCTCTCCGCTGTCCCGGACGGCTTTTGAAGGCAGGCGGGGGGGCAAAGACTTTCGCCCCCCGCCCGCCTTCAGAAGAGGTCCAGGACCTCTTCTGAAGGCGGGCGGGGGGCAAAAGTCTTTGTCCCCCCTGCCTGCCTTCCCAGGGGCTTTTACATCGCCCCGGACAGCGGAGAAGTCCTCCGCTGTCCCGGGCGATTTTAAAATGCTGGGGGTGGGAAGAAAAGCCCTTGTCCCCCCCCCCAGCCTTCAGAAGAGGTCGGGGGACAGACTGTCCCCGGACCTGGTCTGAAGGCGGTTTCCTTAGGAACGCATTAATTGATTTTCAATGCATTCCTATGGGAAACTGTGCATTGCAAGACGAAAAACTCGCAAGAAGAAAAAACTTGCGGAACGAATTAATTTCGTCTTGCGAGGCACCACTGTATTGTCTAAAGAAACTGGCAGGGGATCTCCAGGGTTTGGAAGACTCAGGACAAATAAAAGTGATGATAATGATGATGATGTATTTATATGCCATCCATCTGACTGGGTTGCCCCAGCCACTCTGGGTAGCTTCCAACAAAAGATTAAAAACACATTAAAACATCAGTCAGTAAAAGCTTCCCTAAACAGGGCTGCCTTCAGATGTCTTCTAAAAGTCAGGTAGTTGTTTATTTCCTTGACATCTGATGGGAGGGCGTTCCACAGGGCAGGCGCCACTACCAAGAAGACCCTCTGCCTGGTTCCCTGTAACCTCACTTCTCGCAGTGAAGGAACCACCAGAAGGCCCTTGGAGTTGGACCTCAGTGTCCGGGCTGAATTATGGGGTGGAGATGCTCCTTCAGGTCTAATGGGCCGAGGCCATTTAGGGCTTTAAAGGTCAGCACCAACACTTTGAATTGTGCTCGGAAACGTACTAGGAGCCAATATAGGATCCTTTAGGATTGGTGTTATATGGTCCCAGCAGCCGCTCCTAGTCCACACAATGCTTACTTAAACCATGGGACTCACTCCCCCAGGTACGGACCATCAACTTGGATAGTTTTAAAAGAGGATTAGATGGATTCATGGACAGTAAGTGTATCAATGGCTACCGGTAATGACTGCTGTGTTCTACCTCCACTCTCAAATGCAGTTTGTCGTGGAATACCAGCTGCTGGAAGCCACAGCTGTTGAACTCATGTCCTGGCTGTGGGCTTCCCAAGGCCATCTGCTTGGCCAGTGTGCTAGCAGGATGCTGGAGTGGATGGGCCATTAGCCTGATCCTGCCAGGCACTTCTTACACACCTACATTCTTACATGCAAAATCATACATGTGCATGGTTGCCCTTCCACTGAAATGAATGGGCAGCACAAAGGGAACTCTTTGGAGCTCCTGCGTTGGCCACAAATGACTGCATAGGAGCAATGCTCTGAGAATGCATTTGAAAGAGCAATTTCCTTTTTCAAGCAAAGGGAATCGAGAGTTCAAAGCAAACAGAAGATTAAAATATGAGCAAGCAGGCAAATGGACCTTTCTCAGTCGAATGAGTCACACACAGTTCTTTGCAAAAAGTTGCCATAATAAACCCAGGGTTGCTCAGGTGGTATTTGGGAGAATGATGCTCTTGTAGAGACAAGATTATAAGCCTAATTGTAACACCATTTCCCGCTGAGGAATATCTGTCAGGTGGTTGCACAAATCCTTTACAAAGGCATAGTTTCAAAGCGGTGACCTTTTTTTATCATTTCTTGTCTTTTTCATTTAAATTATCTCTCCAGACATATCAAAGCCAGTTTCACAGAAATCAGAGAGATTAGAGGCAGGGTTGAGAAATGAAAGAAAATGCACAATAGGAATATTTACTTATTTAAAAAGTACATTTACTGCTAAGGATTTTCCTCCCATTCACATCCATACCAAACATTTAAAGCACTCTTACATCACTTTAACAGTCATGGCTCTCTTACCCCAAGAATCCTAGGAAATGCAGTTTGGTAAGGGTGCTAAGAGCTGCCAGGAGACCTTTTGCAGAGCTACAGTTCCCAATTGCAGAGTTTAGGAATCCTAAAAGAAGTGTGGGGGACAAAGAAGTTGACCTGTCTCTCACAGAGCAAAGTGGTACATTTCTGCCCCTTCATCATTTTCCATCTTGCAAAAAAATAAATAAATTCCAGTTCCGAATTATATGCAACAACCGTGGCAAGAATTTTGTTAGCCCAAAGATGAAACAACAGGAGTTACCAACAAAAGAAGAGTGGCAGATGAAGTTGATGGACTTTGCAGAACTGGCAAAACTGATGGGAAGAATCCGGAACCAGAGAGACCAAGCATTCCAAAAGGACTGGAACAAATTTATACTATACTAACTTAAAAAGCAGAGACATCACCTTGCCGACAAAGGTCTGTATAGTTAAAGCTATGGTTTCCCCAGTAGTGATGTACGGAAGTGAGGGCTGGACCATAAAGAAGGCTGATTGCCGAAGAATTGATGCTTTTGAATTATGGTGCTGGAGGAGACTCTTGAGAGTCCCATGGACTGCAAGAAGATCAAACCCATCCATTCTGAAGGAAATCAGCCCTGAGTGCTCACTGGAAGGACAGATCCTGAAGCTGAGGCTCCAAGACTTTGGCCACCTCATGAGAAGAGAAGACTCCCTGGAAAAGACCCTGATGTTGGGAAAGATGGAGGGCACAAGGAGAAGGGGACGACAGAGGACGAGATGGTTGCACAGTGTTCTCCAAGCTACCAATATGAGTTTGACCAAACTGCAGGAGGCAGTGGAAGACAGGAGTGCCTGGTGTGCTCTGGTCCATGGGGTCACGAAGAGTCGGACACGACTAAATGACTAAACAACAACAACATATTTATATTATATTTGAAAGACAACTGTAAGCAATTAACATCATTAGCAGGGTTATCTGAAGATTTGTAAGATGAAATTGCTACCTATTGAGGTTGAGTAATACAATATTTCAGGTAATGATATAATAAGGATAGGAAATGAAGCAAAATGTAAAGATGTAAAGTTTAAACTTTGTAAACCATCAGATGGGAAGGAGGGATGTCATTAGGCTCTGTTGAGCCAAAGAGATAAAATAAGAGGGTACAGTGGTGCCTCGCAAGACGAAATTAATTCGTTCTGCGAGTTTTTTCGTCTTGCGAAGCACGGTTTCAATTTTTTCAAAAAAAATCTTCAAAAACCTCAAAAAAGGCTACCACACCACGTGCTATGAGTTGCTCCCCGAAGTCAAGTCACAACTGCACCTCTTCAAGCAATGCACCCTGTATTACTGTAACGGTTTTAAGAAAAAGGAAACAAACTTGCAAGACGTTTCCGTCTTGCGAAGCAAGCCCATAGGGAAATTTGTCTCGCGAAGCAACTCAAAAAACCAAAAACTCTTTCGTCTTGCGAGGCATTCGTCTTGCGAGGTACCACTGTACGATGTTATGTCATATGATTGTATGTAAAACCAATCAGAATCATATATATGTTTGTTGATCTGTCTCTCACAGAGTGGAGCATTTCTGCCCCTTCATCATTTTTCATCTAGCTAATAATGATAATAATAATAATAATAATAATAATAATAATAATAATAATAATAATAATAATTCCAACCCATTGCTGCTATTGGGAGGAAAATGCACAATGCCAGCTTCAAAACTGATTGTGACCTTGTCAGGGGACGTGTCAAGGACTGAGGCTCCATTGTATTATTTGTACTATTTGCTAGGAAACAACTTAGCAAGGCACACCACTCGAATTACATCTTAGTTATAGCTGGAGAGGGATTGTCCGTTTACCACCACCACCCCTTACAGCCATCTAGGAAACTGTCAGATCTCTAATAAAAGATTCCCACCTTCCTCTTAGGAGATGGATATCGGAGCGGAACCTCAAATAGCCAGTCCATGGAAAAGAAGAATGATTGCTCTAAATGGGAATTGATTCGAGGGTAAATGCTTGGCTGGTAAGCAAGGTTTTTAATATGCTCACTTAAATAGGAAATTTTTTTACCCCCCTTTTTTCTTCCCTTCTCTGGATGGGGAGGGTGGTCACACTTCGTTGGAAGGAACAGATTCATACTTTTGGGGTGGCGCTGAACTAGCTTTGGTCCTCGAACACCAGGAATGTAGGAGAATATTTTACTAACTTATGAAACCATGATTCTATTCAGAATCAAAGAATAGTAGAATTGGATTGGACTCCAAGGGTCATCACAGCTAAAGAGTTATTGACAGGTGGCCATCCAACCTCTGTTTAAAAATCTCCGATTAAGGAGAACTTTAAGGGAGTCTGTTCCACCAAACAATGCTTAGTGTCAGAAAGTTCTTCCTAATCTTTAGCTGGGATCTCATTTCTTGTCCTTTGAACCCATTGGTTCAGGTACTAACATCTGGAGCAGCAGGAGAAAAGCTTGCTTCATCTTCCGTTGGTCTGTTTTGGATCTCTAAACATTCACCTTGGAGGGATGTTGGGATGGAAAGGTGACCAATATTATTCTGAAACAGAGAAAATCCCATCCCACCTTTGACACTTTGAATATTCCAAGACACTTGCAAAGCTTCTGAGAACCACATTCTTCTCCGATACTGTGATTGTCAACCAGTAAACTAATGGGTAGCTCTACCCAAACAGTATAGAAATTTTTTTATGTCAGTGTTTGTAAAAAGCAAAAAAAAGAAGGAAAGGGTTCTGACCTCCCTTTATCTTCTCAGCCTCCTTGTCGGCACAAAAAGAGTCCACGGGAATATCCTTGCAGAGTTTTATTCTTAAAAGTCCTTGTGCAAAACACGACTGAATAACTATACACACCAGCACCAACCAACCCAAACACCAGCCAACGCCCAAACTAACATTTCTCACTTATATATACAACTTGGTGCAGACCGCTGAGTCATGCTGACCCAGCTTTATTCGCATTAAAGAAACAGCGGCCATTTTAGCCGTGACACCCCTTCTGTTTCTTAAATGCGAAAAACTCCAACAGAAACAATACATACATACACTATATACATAAACCCAGTTTTGTCATCAATTCATTATGGCATGTTGCTGGCAAAGGCTTGGTAAACAAATCAGCAATATTATCTTGTGATTGACAGTACTCCAGTTTGATTACCCCATTCTGTACACAATCTCTCACATTCGCATGACGGATAGCAATATGTTTTGATGCGGATTTCATTATTTCCGAGCCCGCTAATGCAATGCACGATTGGCTATCTTCATACACTTGGATAGGCAAATCTACTTTACAATCTAGATCTTTTAGTATCTGTATAAACCACATGATTTCATTGCATGCTAGTGACAGGCTCCCATATTCTGCCTCACAGGATGAGGTTGCAACAAATCCTTGTTTCTTTGACCTCCATCCAATTATGGAATTGGCAAACATCATAAGCATCCCACTTATAGATTTTCTAGTAGCTACACAGCTTCCCCAGTCCGCATCAACAAATACTTCTAGTTTTTCATCTTGTGTACTAGAGATCTTCAAACATACATTTAATGTCCCCTTTAGATATCTGATAAGCCTTTTCAAAGCACACCAATCGGCAGTACTGGGTTTAGATACACGTTGGCTCAGAACATTTGTAGCACATGCAATATCTGGCCTTGACCACTGGCTTAAATACAACAGGGATCCTATTTTTGAGTGATACAACTCAGGCTGATCAAATTCATCATCACACAGTGTCTTTGGGAAATCTGGTGTCATGGGAGTCTGAACTGGCTTGCAGTTTTCCATGCCAAACTGCTCTATTAAATGAATAATTTTCTCTTTCTGGCTCAATAGGAAGCTTCCATCTGCTTCCTGCCTTACTTCTACTCCCAAGTAATTGCTTACAGGCCCTAAGGCTTTAAGCTTAAACCTCTTTTCCAATTGACTTGTGAGCTTCTGGATCTCATCTGTGGAACTCCCTGCTACAAGCAAATCATCAACAAAGACTAAGAGCATTAGATATTTGTTGCCTGTCCCCTTGGTGTACAAGCATGGATCAGCCACACTCCTTTTAAAACCAAGTTTTACAAGGGCTTCATTTAAACACTGGTTCCAACACCTTCCACTTTGTTTGAGACCATAAACAGCCTTTCTCAAACGCCAGACTGCACCATTCTCCTCTTCAAACCCAGGGGGCTGTCTCATTAACACTTCATGGTCTAAATTTGCATGCAGATATGCAGCATCAACATCAAAATGGTGCACTGCTAGTTGTCTTACAGCAGCAATGGAAAGCATTAAACGAAAAGTTTCACTCTTTACCGTGGGAGAAAACACTTCATCATAACTTTCCCCTTTAATCTGAGTGAACCCTCTGGCTACTAATCTGGCTCGAAAACGTGGTTCCCCAGATGCAAGGGTTTTCCTTTTGTAAACCCACTTGCATGACACCACTCTGCCACCAGGTGGCGGCATTATGACCTCAAACACTTTGTTACGTTTAAAAGAGTCCATTTCTTCTTTCATAGCTTGTTCCCACAAAGCACGTTCCCCAGGGGGTAAGTCTAAGACTTCATTATAACTTTGTGGTTCCACACAACTCACATTGCATACTCTCACTCCTCCTAGGGTCAAACGCTGAGGAGGTACACCCTTGTTTGAACGCTGGGAGCGCCTAGCCACAACTACTTCTTCTTCCCCCCTTATCTCTGGCTCTTCTTCCTCTTCCTCTAGAGAAGAAGTATTATCTATTGCCACATCTTTTGGGGAGATCTGTGCCTCCTCCTCATTCTGGTCCTGTGTTGCCAATGGCTGAGAAGAAGCCTCTTCTCTTACTTGCAGGGGCAGTAGGCAATCAGGGTTGGCATGGATCGCAGTCCATCTGTCCTGGTCAGCGAAGTCTGCACTTCGTGACAGAACCACGCGTCCTGGGCGTAAATTGAAACGCCACCCTTTGCCATAGGACTGATATCCCACAAACCGCAGTTTCTGCGCTCTAGCGCCCCCTTTCTGGCGCTGAGCTTTGGGAATGTTTACATGTGCCCAAGAACCCCAATTATGGAGCATTGTCCACTCTGGTTCTTTCCCAAACAACACGCGATATGGTATATCTTTTATAGAGCTAGACCAGGTTCTATTAATCAAAAAGTTTGCGGTCAGAAAAGCC
This sequence comes from Podarcis vaucheri, assembly GCF_965113315.1. NCBI lineage: Eukaryota > Metazoa > Chordata > Lepidosauria > Squamata > Lacertidae > Podarcis > Podarcis vaucheri. The sequence goes on from NC_138762.1 coordinate 13,104,108, forward strand.
TCACCCCACAGCCTATGGTTGTGGCCCAATCCTGCATCCACTAGCAGGCAGTCCTTTACTGACTGTATCACAGCCCCACGTCTTTCACACAGACCATTTTCAGCAGGGCTATAAGGGTTAGTCAAACGGTGAGTGATCCCCTTACGTCGCAACCATGTCCCAAATTGTTTGTTCAGAAATTCTCCGCCCCTATCTGTTTGCAGCTGCACAACAGGCCGAGCGAAGAGCTTTTCAGCTTGGGCAACCCATTCTCTGAATGTGGGGAAACACTCAGATTTCTGCTTTAACAAAAACAGCCAACTAAAACGTGATTTGTCATCTATTACCAGAAAAGCATATCTGGCGCCCCCTTCAGTCTTCTGTGGAAAAGGGCCTATCACGTCACAATGGACAAGTTCTAAAACCTCTTTAGATACTCTGTCACTTTTAGAAGCCACATGCTTCCTCTTAGATTTGGCCATTTTACATACATTGCAATCTAGGAAACAGTTACAGCTATTTACTTTTAGGTTCTTGCACACCTTTTGCATCTCTGAAAGCACACGGAAATTGGCGTGACCCAGTTTTCTGTGCAGTTGATGTACACACCCCTTATGAACTGGCAAATTATCCTGAACCACCTGGGCTGCTTTAACAGGCTTGTCCTGCATTACATATAACCCATTTTTCAACTTTGCATGGCCACATACCTGAGTTCCATTCTTTATCAGACAGCCATCCTGCGTGAACTTAACACTATACCCTGCATTAATCAAACAGCTTACAGACAGTAAACAATAGTCCAAACTGCTGACAAACAGAGTCTCTGGTAGAGTAGTGTTCAAGCACTGCAGGAAACATGTTCCCTGGCCATCAATCTTGCTTCTACGACCATCAGCAAGATAAATTGAGTCTTTTCCATCAGCTGGCTTCTCCAGGGTCTTAAAGTCCTCCCGACTATTGCAGATAATCCTGCTGCTGCCAGAGTCCAGCAACCATGTTCCTCGAGGTATCTTTCTCTCCTCCCGAGAAAATGCAGACACAAACTGAGCAGAACGCGTGTTCTTCTTCCTTGAAGAGAACCCCTTCTGCTTACGTTTCTGTGTTGATTGCTGTCTCTGCTCCACATTGTCTCCTGGAAGTCTTGCCCTGCATTGACGTTGGAGGTGCCCGGGTTGGTTGCATCTATAGCACCTCCTCACCGCCATGGCCAAGTCCAAACCCTGGCGTTGCTCCATTGGCAGATTCTGCTGCTGGCCCCCTCGACTGTAACTCCTCCGTTCTTGGAGTTCAGCCTGTCTATCTGACCTTCTTTCTGCTTCTTCGGTCAATCTGCCAACCACATACTCAAGGGTCAGATCTCGGGGACGCATACTCTCCATGCTGTTAATCACAGGCAACCAGCTTTCAGGCAAACTTGAAAGGATAATGTAGGTTTGGTCAGTCTCATCATAACGCTTACCTCTCTGCTGTAGTTGAAGAAACAGAGATTTCAGCATTTGAAGATGAGTTGCCAAACTCTCACCTTCTTTCATAACAGTCCTGAACAGCCTTCTGGTCAGAGAAATGATAGTTCCAGCAGTTTCTCTGACATGCATTGCCCTTAATAAATTCCAGCACTCAAACGCTGTGCTGGCATTTGCTACATGCAATAACTGAGAGTTGCTCAAACACAGCATAATTTGGGCACAGGCCCTTTCATCCAGCCGTTTTTTCTCAGCAGTGTCAGTCCTCAAAACCTCAGTTTCAACACAGTCCCATAGTCCATCTCTCCTTAACAACTGCTGCATTTTAATTGACCAACTCAGCCAGTTGCTCTCTGAGAGAAGTTCAAAAGGGATGCCTCCCCCAATATTTACAACTTGGGAAGACTGGAAATCTGCCATCTCTGCTGGTGCTTGCTGAGCCCCTTCTGTGGGGTCTCCAGCAATCTCTCCTGACTCTCTCTTTAGAGTCCAACTGGATGGTCCTGGCTGGCACTCACCGGCTTCTAGCTGCTGCCTCTGTTGACCCTCAGGTCCCGCCTGGCTCTGCAACTGGTGTAGCCACTCTGTGAGTCGCCTACTGTGGTCCTCTAGCAGTTCAAACTGTTCCAGTAGCCGACGCTGAGTGCTTTCCTGATCCTCAGATCCTAGCCGCTCCAGCGTCGCTGCAGACAGTTACAGCTTGCCACCAACTGCTCCAACGCACAGTCATTGGCTCCATAAACCACCAGGACTCACCAGCTCCCTGCTGAAATGCTGTTAGTCGTTTTGCACTCTGCACATGCTCAGAAACACTGGGCCCATAACCTGTCAGTGTTTGTAAAAAGCAAAAAAAAGAAGGAAAGGGTTCTGACCTCCCTTTATCTTCTCAGCCTCCTTGTCGGCACAAAAAGAGTCCACGGGAATATCCTTGCAGAGTTTTATTCTTAAAAGTCCTTGTGTAAAACACGACTGAATAACTATACACACCAGCACCAACCAACCCAAACACCAGCCACAGCCCAAACTAACATTTCTCACTTATATATACAACTTGGTGCAGACCGCTGAGTCATGCTGACCCAGCTTTATTCGCATTAAAGAAACAGCGGCCATTTTAGCCGTGACAATTTATGTATGCAACTACAGCTGCAAGAAAGTTACTTGCCCTAAAATGGAAAGAAGAAGAAGTCCCGACGAGAGATGAATGGATACAAAACCTTATGGATTATGCAGAAATGGCGAAACTTACTGGAAGAATAAGAAATCAAGATAACAATTTTTTTTATACATAAAAGAACGGAAATGTTTTATTGAATATCTACAAGCAAATTGTAAACAGCTAAAGACATTGGCAGGATTACTGTAATAACCTACAGTTTCAAAAGAATATATATAATCAAAATAGAGGAATAAAAGAATAAGTTAAATTGATTTAGAACATTCAGGAAATTATAACATAGATTTAAGGAACTGCAGAAAGAGGAGGAAGGAAGTTGAGGTTTGAAATGTTAAACTATTGAAATGTATATAAATGAAAACTATAAATAAAATTATGATAAGAAAAGCAAGCAAACAAGTGAACTGATGAAGAACTCAACTTGCCATTCCTTATGTGTCTGTCTCACTTTCCCTGAAATGTTTCTAGTCCAATTACGCTACTTCTGCTGTAAAACGCAAGGCTCAAGGAGCCTGCATCTGTTCAATCATTGTTGGACTTCATTTTTTTTTAATAATTTTTTTTATTGGTTTTACAAAAATTTTTAAACAATACAAACAAATAAAAAGACATACAAACACGTATAATTTCATAACCTTTTTTTCATATCCCTCACTTTCTCGGACTCCCCCATACCTCCCCTTCTTGCATCCCAATGTCCAAAGTTATTTCAGCAACTTCTAAATAATTTTATCAAATATATATCTTGCTAATCTTTTCTTCAACTTAATCTTATGTCGCTGTAATCTCTTTTTCTTTCTCAAAACGTCGACATTTTAGCATTCATCTATTTTATAATAGTTCTTAAGATAGATTTTAAATTTCTTCCAATCTTCTTCCACCGTCTCTTTCCCCTGGTCACGGATTCTGCCAGTCATCTCAGCCAGTGTCATATAGTCCATCACTTTCATCTGCCAATCTTCCAGAGTGGGTAGATCTTGTGTCTTCCAATACTTTGCGATGAGTATTCTTGCTGCTGTCGTAGCATACATAAAGAAAATTCTATCTTTTTTTGACACCAATTGGCCGACAATGCCCAAGAGAAAGGCCTCTGGTTTCAATCATTGTTGGACTTCAACTCCCATCAGCTCAAGCCAGAGCATGGCTTATGGCCAGGGATGATGGGAGTTGAGGTCCAACAACATCTGGGTACTTGCCATTGTTGTTGTTGTTTAGTCATTTAGTCGTTTCCGACTCCTCATGACCCCATGGACCAGAGCACGCCAGGCACTCCTGTCTTCCACTGCCTCCCGCAGTTTGGTCAGACTCATGCTGGTAGCTTCGAGAACACTGTCCAACCATCTCGTCCTCTGTCATCCCCTTCTCCTTGTGCCCTCAATCTTTCCCAGCATCAGGGTCTTTTCCAGGGAGTCTTCTCTTCTCATGAGGTGGCCAAAGTACTGGAGCCTCAGCTTCAGGATCTGTCCTTCCAGCGAGCACTCAGGGCTGATTTCCTTCAGAATGGATCAGTTTGATCTTCTTGCAGTCCATGGGACTCTCAAGAGTCTCATCCAGCACCATAATTCAAAAGCATCCATTCTTCGGGGATCAGCCTTTACCTGTCCATCTTGGGTGGCCCTGCACGGCATAGCTCATAGCTTCTCTGAGTTGTTCAAGCCCCTTCACCACGGCAAGGCAGTGATCCATGAAGGAGGGTACTTGCCATACATACTATGATAGCTTCGTCGTCTCTTGGATAGTTCCGTAGGTAAAGCATGAGACTCTTAATCTTAATCTCAGGGCTGTGGATTCAAACCCCACACTGGGGAAAAGATTCCTGCACTTCAGGGGGTTGGACTAGATGACTCTCATGGTCCCTTCTAACCCTATGCTTCTATTATTCTATATATTAAGTGCCATGCAACTGTAGTTATTATTGATACAACCATGATGGCTAGTTGGGGGCAGGTTGCCTCTAAATTTGAGTTACTAGGAATCAGAACTGGGAAAACACTGTTGCACTCAGATCCTTGTTTGTGGGCTTCCCATACACATGTGGTTGACCACTTTAAGAGCAGAATGGTGGACTTCAGCACAGTTCTTCTTTTATCCACAGCAAGAAAAAATGCTAGTGTTGGTCACATTCCTTCTGTCAGGTGTGGAGAGTCCTCCTCTCCCTTTGGTAACTTTACAGATAAGACTTAACAAGCAGCTGATATATTTATAGTCCTTTTATTACAGCATCATGTTGCAAGCACAAATACACAGCTCTCCACAAGTTGGCTAACATCAACTTTGTTGGACTGGTCATGTTGTGCGGATGCCTGACGATCGTCTTCCAAAGCAACTACTCTATTCCAAACTTTAAAATGGAAAGCGTAATGCTGGTGGTCAACAAAAGAGGTTTAAAGACTGTCTCGAGGCAAATCTAAAAAAATGTAGTATAAACACTGACAACTGGGAAACACTGGCCTGCGAGTGCTCCAGTTGGAGAACAGCCTTTCCCAAAGCTGTCATGGGCTTTGAAGGCACTTGAACTCAGGACACAAGGGAGAAACGTGCTAAGAGGAAGGCACGCTTGGCAAATCCACATCGTGATAAACTCCCATCCGGAAATCAATGCCCCCACTGTGGAAGGAAGTGTGGATCCAGAATTGGCCTCCACAGTCACTTATGGACTCATTGTTAAAACCGTGTTTATGAAAGACAATCTTACTCGGCTACGAGTGATTGCCAAAGAAGAAGAAGAAGACAACGAAGAAGAAGAAGAAGAAGAAGAAGAAGAAGAAGAAGAAGAAGAAGAAGACTACTCTAAATCCTACTTCCAACTTCCGCAGCATTTTAGGCACCGACAGGAAGTTCCTCCCTCCCTCGGACTCCTTTGCTCTCTGATATGTTTGGACCTCCGAGTCCATGGTGAGGGGGGGTCCCCAGTCGGGATGCACAGAATTCTGTATGAGATAGAAGTCTGCAGGCTTGAGTTTGCTAGCTGATGCAACTGGCTGATGCAATCAGCCTGCAGTACTTTCTATGGTAGTGCTGGGTCAGAATGACTCAGCAGTAAAGTGCTGACAGTTGATTGGCTGTCATCAGTTTAAATGGGAAACCTGTCCGGCAGTAAGTGTGCTGTAGTAGAGTGTGGTCAGAGAGAGAGAGAAAGATTTTCCTGTCTGCCTTGGGGTGCAGCCGGGTGCTCTGTTGGACTGTGTGAACTGCTCATGTATTGTGGCCTGTAGATATTTGTATATGTGGCTCACAATGAATATACTGCACTGAAAAGCCTGGAACTCTGAGCATTTCTGCTGGGGCGCCGCAAAGAATTCACGACATCCCCCACACTCTCAAGTGAGGTCTCGACTAGCTGTCCCCTCCCTTCTGGTTCTCTTGGCATTATGTCGTAACTGGGTAACACCTCCCTAAGTTGTTCAGCTTCTGTCTCTCTCTGCTTCTGAACACGCTGTGGACAAAGGGGGTGACTCTTCCTCCCTCCAACTCTCCATTGGTTAGAAGCCGGTCTGCCATCGAATGCATTCCCCAGTCCTCAGCTTCAGACCATTCCCTGATACCTTCACTTCTTATTACTTCTTGCGAACACCCCCGAAACAGGAGCACGGGCATGAGATAATAGGAAGAAGCAGCCCTTGATGGTGTGACTCACCCTGTGGCGACCTTTGTAGGATGAACGTCAAACTGCCTCTAAGTCATCCTATCCCTGACAGAAATCTGGATCCACCTGCCTCTCCACCTCACATTTTCTCCGGGTTACAAACAGCCTCCACTCTCAAACAATTTGTACCTCCAAGGTTCTACACATTCCCTCCGTCAGAAAAGGTGTATTTCAAAAGGTGGGAAGCTAATAGGTTTCAGTGAGAGGTTGTTCCTCACTTATACTGCCTCTTTTGTCTCCTGGAGCTGCGTCGTCTCTTTGTGGGAAAGAGGAAGAAGTAAACACCTTATATCTTTCATCGAAGGCAAGCTTCAGATTTCGTGGGTCACAGGTCTGTGAAAGTGGCAGTATTTATTAAGGGCATCAGAGGCTAAGAAGAAGAAAATAAGATTAGGACAATGCCCAGTTTGCTGCGGGAGAAATCAATAGCAGAAAAACTTAAACCTCTTATTGACCTCACACTGTCCTCTCTACAACATGGGATCCAAGCTCATCTTGGCGGCAAGATGAGACAAATGTCCCTATCAGCACCGGTGAACCAAACCATATCCCTCATAAGTAATACCTGTTCTTTCTCTTTTCCTCCCTCTCCCCCTCTCTCTCCAGCAGGCACAGGACAAGGGTGGATAACCTGTTCATCACAACAATGTTAAAAAAAGAGAGATTTTATCTTTCTGGTATGTTGGACACAAGCCATGTAGGGTTTTATAATCAGAACTTTGAATTGTGCCTGGAAATGGACCAGTAGCCAGTGAAGTTATTTTAACAAGGGAGTAGCATGCTTTTTTTTAAAAAAATCCAGTCCAGCCAGCAGTTTGGCTGCAGCATTCTGAACCAGCAGGAGCTTCTGAACACTTTTGAAAGGCAGCCCCACAAAGAGAGTCTTGTTGTTGTTTAGTCGTTTAGTCGTGTCCACCTCTTTGTGACCCCCTGGACCCGAGCACGCCAGGCACTTCTGTCTTCCACTGCCTCCCGCAGTTTGGTCAAACTCATGCTGGTAGCTTCGAGAACAGCATCCAACCATCTCGTCCTCTGTCGTCCCCTTCTCCTTGTGCCCTCCATCTTTCCCAACATCAGGGTCCTTTCCAGGGAGTCTTCTCATGAGGTGGCCAAAGTATTGGAGCCTCAGCTTCACGATCTGTCCTACCAGTGAGCACTCAGGGCTGATTTCCTTCAGAATGGATTGGTTTGATCTTCTTGCAGTCCATGGGACTCTCAAGAGTCTCCTCCAGCACCATAATTCAAAAGCATCAATTCTTCAGCGATCAGCTTTCTTTATGGTCCAGCTTTCACTTCCATACATCACTACTGGGAAAACCATAGCTATTACTATACGGACCTTTGTTGGCAAAGTGATGTCTCTACTTTTTAAGATACTGTCTAGGTTTGTCATTGCTTTTCTCCCATAGCAGTCCAATTGGGATTTAACTAAGGGATGCGTGGCTAGGGCAATCCAGCCAGATGGGTGGGGTATACAACAACAACAACAACTACTACTACTACACTGTGGCCAGTAAATGATGGGTTTCCATTCAAGCTCAGTTGTTTATTTTAAAAAAAGAAAACACTTATCAATAACTTTCACAAATAGAGTAGTTTTATAATTAATATTCTCAAAAGGCGCACTCAAAAGACTAGCCTGGTCCTAGCCTGGTTGCTGAGATACCAATTGACAAATGGGCTGCCACTCAATCACATGTTCTGCTGTCATTTGGAGAGAGAGAGAGAGAGAGAGAGAGAGCGCGCAAGGTGACCTCAGCTGCTCAAAAGCATGAACTAAAGTGACTTTTAATAAGATTTCCTTCATTGCCTTTGATCTTTCCAGGAAAGGGAAAGTGTGTCTATGAGCAGAGTAAATTCCTCGGAGCAAGTTGACAGAAGTAATCCTTGATTTTGAGCTATAAATCAATGTTTCTTCCAACTTTACAACTTACAGATATATTAAATCCTCTCTTGGGTAAAAACCATTTCCCATACTCGAAGTGAAAGGAAGTTGTCTATGTTTGGTACGTTTATACTTGCATGCTGTAGTGGTTGTGAGTGCTGAAGACAGCTCTGTTTAGGGAAGTTTTTAATGTTTAATGCTGTATTGTGTTTTTAATATCTGATTGGGAGCCGCCCAGGGTGGCTGGGGAAACCCATCCAGATGGGCAGGGTATAAATAAAAAAACATTATTGCTACATATAGGTCATTGCTTTGGGGTTTCCCATAGGCATCTGGTTGGACACCGTGAGAAAAGAGGACTGGACTAGATAGGTCTCTCATCTAAGCTTTCAGGGCTCTTCTTATTGATGTGTATTGTTCTCTCCATTGTCTTTTATTCTTAGGAGAGTACTGGGTGGCATCAGTGGGTGACACCAAGATAAACAGAGCTAGTTGAGAGGCAGGAAAGGATCTGGTGTGTTATTAAAGGAGAAATCAGGTTTGCTAGGAGAAATAAGAACTTCTGGGATCTGAATCTTAAGCGAATCATATATGGATGATAGAATATAGAACTGTAGAGTTGGAAGGGATCCTAAGGATCCCAAGAATCATCTAGTCCAATCTCCTGTAAGGCAGAAATCACAGCTAAAGAATTCTTGACAGGTGGCCATCCAATTTCTGTTTAAAAAACCTCCAATGAAGCCACCTTCCTAGGTCGTCCATTCCACTGTCAAACAGCTCTTCCCATCAGAAAGTTCTTCCACATGTTCAATTGGAATCCTCTTTCTCGTCATTTGTTTCCATTGCTTTGAGCCCTACCCTCTGGAGCAGCAGAAAGCAAGCTTGCTCCACCTTCCATGTGATAGCCCTTCAGATATTTGTAGATGACTATCATGCCACCTAGGGACGCGGGTGGCACTGTGGGTTAAACAACAGAGCCTAGGACTTGCCGATCAGAAGGTCAGCGGTTTGAATCCCCGCGACGGGGCGAGCTCCCGTTGCTCAGTCCCTGCTCCTACCAACCAAGCAGTTCGAAAGCACATCAAAGTGCAAGTAGATAAATAGGTACTGCTCCGGTGGGAAAGTAAACGGCATTTTCGTGTGCTGCTCTGGTTCGCCAGAAGCGGCTTAGTCATGCTGGCCACATGACCCAGAAGCTGTATGCCGGCTCCCTCGGCCAATAAAGCGAGATGAGTGCGCAACCCCAGAGTCGGCCAAGTCTGGACCTAGTGGTCAGGGGTCCCTTTACCTTTACCATGCTTGTTATTCTTGCCTATGAGGCTACCAGAGGGGGAGACGACTCTCCACACCTGACAGTATCTATACCAGGCATAGTAGACCCATTAGTCTCCTTACTATCCCCAGCAAATTGTATGCCAAACACCTCCACATCAAACTAATTGACTGGATGGAAACTGAGGCAGTTCTGGCAGAGGAGCAAGCCGGCTTCAGACAGGGCAGAACAACAATAGACCATTGCTTCGTATTAGCACATCTCATTGACAAATACGTCAATAAAACACGTGGGATTCTATATGCAGCATTTATTGACCTGAAGGTGGCCTTTGACTCGATCTCACGAGTCAAACTTTGGGCTAAACTCAATGCTATCAACATTGACAAAAGATTACTATTCTTGATAAAAAGCCTATATAAAGACTCCAAATTATATGTAAGAACCTCAGTAAGTGGGCAACTAATTGGCCCTGTACCAGCCACCAAAGGAGTCAAGCAGGGCTGTATTTTAGCCCCAGCCTTATTCAACTTATATATAAATGACATGGTCAAATACCTAACATCCCCAGAGTTTCATGCCCCCAAACTGGCCGAAAAATCAATTTCAACGCTCCTCTATGCGGACGGCGCGGTTCTCTTATCACGAACTAAAGTAGGCCTCAAAAGGCTATGTCAGGGAACTGACATCAGAGCGAAAGGAGAAGGAGAGGCTCCCCGATTCTGCAGGAGAAGGTACCAGCACCAGGGGGAGAAGCAGCTGGGTAGAGGGGGAAGGAAATCGGCGTAACACCAAGGATCCAGGAGGGCAAATGGGGGGAGCGGGGGAAGAGCTCCGGGATTCTTCCCTGGACATCAGTGAGGAGAGCACTGGTCCTCCACTACCCACACCCTCCCTGCGCAGAAGACTCCCGCGCAGTGAGAGGCGGAGACGACTGGGAGTCAAACAGTTTTTATGCTGGAAAAGGTTTAAGAAACGCCCACAGACAGATTCTGCTAGCGACTGAGGCAGCCACGCTGAGATGGGCTGTGCAGTCAGGACAGTTTAACCCAGGCCATTAAGCTCCCTAACGGGGACAGTTTACACACGAGTAACTCAAACCCACTACAGGCTACTAAGAGAATTCTCAGCCTACTGTAGGAGAGATCAACCGGTGGTTAATCACCAAAAAACCAAAGTCATGGTCTTTGCTAGGAGACACAGACATCATAGATGGGAGATGGACAATCAGCCAATAGAACAGGTCAACATTTTCAAAAACCTCGGAGTGGTTTTCCAGTCAACAGGGACCTGGGAGGCCCATCATAAATATGCTAGGGGAAAAGCATCTCAAAGCGCCAAAATACTGTCATGCTTTTACTTTACGAAGGGGGGCAGACACATCCCAGCAGCTCTGGAGGTCTTTCAAGCAAAACCCTTGGCGCAATTACTCTACAGGGCCCAAATCTGGATGGGAAATCATTACCGCACACTTGAAACGGTCCAGTCTAAATTCTTAAGACAGATCCTAGCCGTTCCACCATGTGCACCAAATGTGGCCCTACGGCTGGAGACTGGCCTCCTCTCCATTGAAACCCGAACCTGGCTAAGAACATTCAACTATTGGCTTTGCTTAAATTTAAACCCATCCGGACTACTACCTCTAGTAGCACGAGATGCTCATAGAAGTCGGTGGTCCAAAGTAGTGCATCAAAAACTACTTACATGTGGCCTCCAAGCACAGCATCTCCTGAAAATGGGTCTCCCCAAGGCAAAAACCATTATTGACCAGCGCATGAAGGATATTGAGCAGCAGAATAATCTGGCCTATATTAAGAAATTAAATGCTTGGTACGCTTATCTGCCCCCCTCCCACTTTGATTTTCAGGCACCTTATTTGTCTACCTTAACCATTCCAAAATTCAGACGGGCCTTTACACTGGCCAGACTAAATATGTTACCCTCAACTGTTCTTGAAGGTAGATATCAAAAAATTTCATTCGAGAACCGGCTCTGCCCCTGTGGAGCTGGCTACATAGAGACTGTGTCACACGTTCTCCTGTCTTGTTCCCTATATAAAGATCTCAGGGATGAGACCATCACGCCGCTCCTATCTGCTATCCCGGGCCGCTCTTGTGAAGCCAAATTGTTCTCACTCCTAGCCAACCAGAACAGCTCGACAACAGAGAAGGTTGCCAAATTTATCGAGAGAGCAATGAGACTGAGACCTGCTATCTGACTGACATGAGTGTCACCCAAATTCCTCGCCTAGGATCTTATCATTATTATCATTATGTTTTATTATTAGTATTTTATTACCTCTGCCAAGTTTTAAGTTCTGAGATTATTAATTTATCTGCATCTGGTTATTATTATCTTTCTCCCTGTCCTGACCATCCCTCCGAGGTTATATTTATATTTATAATCTTTCAATTTGGCTGGTCTATTTACTTAACCGACCTGGAACAATCTACCAGAGAAAAGGCCGTTGCCCATGGGACAGAGGGTCATTGATGAATGATAATCCAGCTTTTACCTAGGGTTTTAATAGGTCATAAGATTTTACGGTAACTATATTTGTAATGTATTTTTGTCGATGTTTGTCCTTTGATGCTATGGCCTGTCGGCTACACAAATAAAGTCTATTGATTGATTGATACCAGGCATAGGCAAACTCTGGCCCTCCAGATGTTTGGGACTGCAACTCCCATCATCCCTAGCTAACAGGAATAATGGACAGGGATGATGGGAATTGTAGTCCCAAACATCTGGAGGGCCAGAGTTAGCCTATGCCTCGTCTATACTGACAGCAGCTCTTCAGGATTTCAGAGAGCGGTATCCCACAGCTCTATTTTGAGTTGCCAAGAATAGAACCCATGACCATCTGCATGCAAATCAGATGCTCTACCATTGATCTATACAGTTCCCTATGTATGTTGCTGTTTAGTCGTTTAGTCGTGTCCGACTCTTCGTGACCCCCTGGACCAGAGCACGCCAGGCAGTCTTCCACTGCCTCCCGCAGTTTGGTCAAACTCATGTTTAGCCTGGAGAAGAGGAGGTTAAGGGGTGATATGATAGCCATGTTCAAATATATAAAAGGATGTCACATACAGGAGGGAGAAAGGTTGTTTTCTGCTGCTCCAGAGAAGCGGACACGGAGCAATGGATCCAAACTACAAGAAAGAAGATTCCACCTAAACATTAGGAAGAACTTCCTGACAGTAAGAGCTGTTTGACAGTGGAATTTGCTGCCAAGGAGTGTGGTGGAGTCTCCTTCTTTGGAGGTCTTTAAGCAGAGGCTTGACAACCATATGTCAGGAGTGCTCTGATGGTGTTTCCTGCTTGGCAGGGGGTTGGACTCGATGGCCCTTGTGGTCTCTTCCAACTCTATGATTCTATGATTCATGTTTGTAGCTTCGAGAACACTGTCCCACCATCTCGTCTTCTGTCGTCCCCTTCTCCTCGTGCCCTCCATCTTTCCCAGCATCAGGGTCTTTTCCAGGGAGTCTTTTCTTCTCATGAGATGGCCTATGTATAGTGTGCACTTAATAACTTAAAGGATGGCTTGATAATAAGAATAATAAGAATTATTATTATTATTTTATTGTTTATATGCTGCCCATCTGAGTGGGTTGCCCCAGCCACTCTGGGTGGCTCCAAACAAAATGTCAAAAACACCATAAAACATTAACCATTTGAAAGAAGAAAGAGTCCCGACCAGAGAAGAATGGCAGATTAAGTTGGCAGACTATGCCGAATTGGCAAAAATGACCGGAAGAATCAGAAACCAGGGAGACCAAAATTTTAATAAGGAATGGGGCGAGGGGGAATACATAATTTACCTTAAAAACCATTGTAAACAATTGAAATCATTAGTAGCACTGGAATAACATTTGTCGTTAAATGTTGAATTTTGGGTATAATGGAGATTTAAAAGATTTGGATTAGTAGAAAAGATGCAGGAGGAAAAGGTTAATATAAGGACCCACAAAGGGGAGGAGGAATGTTCAGGAGATCCTTTGGAATCTTTTTTATGTTGGTTGTTGGATAATTGATTGTAAATTTCTAAAATCTGAAAAACTAAATAAAATTATGAAGAAAAATAATAGATACTTCCCTGAACAGGGCTTAGCAATCAATGGTCCTGAGAGATCTCCTGTGTGGGCCCAATATTGGTTTTGATTACTTTGGCTCATCAGCCTGAGGCCTTCAGACATGAGGTGCAATCCTATACATATTCACACGGAAGTATGTACCAACTTAGTTCAATAGTCTCGCTCCCAGGCAGTGGCGTAGCGTGGGTTGTCAGCACCCGGGGCAAGGCAAGTAATTTGTGCCCCCTAACCCGTGGATTTGCGCCCCCTAACCCGTGGATTTGCGCACCCTAACCCTAACCCCCAGATGTTGCGCCTGGTGCGGCCGCCCCCCGCACCCCCCACGCTACGCCACTGCTCCCGGGAAGAGATGGAGGAGAAATCTGGCCCTAGTTGCATTTTCCCTAAGTGACTGTATCTAATTCGCACTTCTTGGAACTATCAGGAAACTGAACTATAGCTATCTTTTGAAACTGGCACGTCTCTGAATATCGCAGTGGCGTGAAGCTAAACTCAAACGGGGTCTGTAGGTTTCATTGGAACAACTTGAAATTTACACTCAGTGCTAGAATCGGGGTAAGCTACAAGAATGACACCGAGCCCAGCTAATTAGCAGTGCTGTAGGGTTACCTCCGGAGGTCTCCAGTTTTTTAATGGAATAATTATAATGATATTTTATCCACATATCATTCTTAAATAATTACATAGTATCAGTTAGTCTGGTTTCCTCTACATAGAGCAGGCCAGTCACTCTGGGAGGAACCAGGACAGGAAATATTAATTGATGTCAGGCTGGTTCCTGCAGCTATTATTAAACACGCGATTTGGCTATAGGAGGGGGGAAATATTGTTAGATACTTATCCCAGAAGAGCAGGCATGTTAGCAGGTAGGACAGGCAAATGTCAATGTCTGTTTATGTCATAGAATAATAGAATTGTAGAGTTGGAAGCAGTGCCGGATGTACGAATAATAATAATAATAATAATAATAATAATAATAATAATAATAATACTTTTATTTGTATCCTGCCCTCCCCAGCTGAAACTGGGCTCAGGGTGGCTAACATCAAATGTATAACATTGGTATAAAATCAAACAATAATTAAATTACCTCCTAAAAACAAGTCAGGATCAAATTAAAATCTAATTAGATGGCTTTCCGCAGGATTAGGGTTGGGGTATAAGCTAAACAAGCTATAGTTTAGGGCCCTACTCCCTTGCCACCCCCAATTCACTATTAATATACTTCTTAATTGTATTTCAGTTCAACAATTACTTTGATAAAATGCATATTTTGTTATGTGCAAATGGCTTGAGATACCTATTAGGTCCATAAATTACCATCCAGCATATATTCAACACAAAAAAATAGCAACAATTTGTTGTTGACAAAGGACAGCTGGACATATAAAGGGCCCCATTCCCTTCAGTAGCTTAGGGCCTCATCAAACCCAAATCTGGCCTTGGTTGGGAGAGACCCGAAGGATCGTCTTGTCCAATCCTTTGCAATGCAGGAATATCTGCTATAGCATCCATGACCGATGGCCATCCAACCTCCGCTTAAAAACTGCCAAGGAAGGAGAGTCCACCATCTCTCATGGGAATCTGTTCCACTGTCAAACTGCTCTTGACATCAGAAAGTTCTTCCTGGTATTTAGTTGGAATCTCATTTGTTGTAACTTGAATCTGTTGGTTTGAGTCCTATCCTTCGCAGCAGGAGAAAACAATGTCAGTTCATCATTTTTCCAATCTTGAGTTCAGCTCTCCAGATTGCGGGGTGGAGAATAGTGATTTGCAATCATCAGTGGTCATTAGAAAAATAGTTCATTGGACAGAAGCAATATTTTGTCATGCATTCAGACCTGTTAGTTAGTCAGCCAGCCAGCCAGTTAGTTAGTTAGTTATTTCATACAGGTTATACATTGCTTGATTGTAAAAAACAAACAAACCCACCCTCAAAGTACTTTAGATGGGCTGGCTGAAGACACACCTATTTACAAAAGCATTCCTTTGCTCTCCCAACCCAAGTCTCCTGTTCAAATCACTATATTCTTTTAATTGAATTTAATATATATGTCCATGGAGTTTTCTTGGCAGGGATACTGGAGTGGCTTGCCGGTTCCTGCTCCAGGTGGATCACGTTTAGTCAAAACTCTCCACTTTGACCTGTCCATCTTGGGTGGCCCTGAACGGCATAGCTCATAGCTTCTCTTATTCAAGCCCCTTCGCCACAACAAGGCAGAGAGTTTGACCAAACTGCGGGAGGCAGTGGAAGACAGGAGTACCTGGCATGCTCTGGTCCATGGGGTCACGAAGAGTCAGACACGACTAAACAACAATATATATGTGTGTTTTAATTATGGGGATTTATATTTTAACAGGATTGATTTATTGGGTATTTTAATTACGGTGCATTTTTAATTACTGTGCATTGCAACAGTGTTTGCTAAAATGCTTAGGTGAATGCTTGGCATTCAGCAGCACATTCATTCAATCATCATCGTTATCATCTGGTCCAAAGAACTAAAGAGCCAGGCCTTGTAACTCTGGTGATCTGGGGCCTGAAGTAAGAGCCAGGTGGTCTATCCCCACAACAAGTTACCCAGACTGAGGAAATGAGCAGAGCTGAGATCTGGTTGCATCAGATTGATCCTTCTCTAAAGGCAAACTTTCTACCAGGAGAGAAGTCACCAGGGACGTTCCATACAGATCAGCCCTGGAGCTCATTATTTTTTGTATTCTATATAAGGTGTGGGGAGCCCCTTGCCCTCTCTATCTGTTCTTTTGGAGGGTACACCCTCTTCCCCAGTGGCTCCCCCTGTTCCCAGGCCATGCCCCTCACCTGCCTCACTTTGCACCCTCCTTGAATGTTTTTGACTGGCTGAGATGTCTCCTTGAACTCTGATAATGCTTCTTGTTTTCCTCGATGGACAACAGAGGGATGTGCATGTAGGAACTAGCCTGCTTTGCAAAGGTAACTTTTTTGCCTCCTTTTGCCTTTGGTCCCATCCACCACTCACATGTAGCCCCTGGAAGTCTTTCCGGAAGAGAATGGGGTCCTCAGACTGAAAATGCTTCCCCACCTCTCTTCTGAATGGTCACCTCCAAATCTACTTTTCCATAAGAAGCAGTCAGAGTATCGAAAACCTATCTGTGCACGAAACAACTTGCATGATCTACCTGTGATCAGCTGGGGGAGGGAGGGAGAAATAGGAATTTGAAAGGGCTTGGCCTTCAGTGTGATGGGAGCAGAGAGGACGCTGTTGAAAGCAACCAAAAGTAGAGGATTAGAACAATCATAGTCTCCAGAGTAATCTTCTTTGAGAATTCATTGCTATGATTGCTTTTTTGATATTAGATTATTTAAGTAAATAAACTTTGCTTTTATTATCCCACATATTGGCTACTGGTTGTTTAAGGCTGAAATCCTAAACACACACATACTAACTGGACAGTAAGCCCAGCTGAACACAATGAAACTTACTTCTGAGTAAATATCTTTAAGGTTGCATAATAAAGGGCAGGACCAAGTTGATTGGAAGAGCTACTCTAAGCTTACACTTAACACATAATAGTGATCACATCAGCTGCTTTATAGAATTGCCGTAAAACCGATGAACAGAATTCGAGTTTCAAAAGTGAAATTTGATAATGTTCAGTTTTGTGAAGTTCTGAATTTTCTAACATGTTTGCTTCATCTTTTGTTCCACCCAAGTCTTCTATCAATCTGGGGGGGGGGGGGAACATTAATAGACATATTTTCACCGGTGGACACTCTATTGATAATGCAGGAGGCGAGTGCTTTTATGTATTACTGTACTCCAGTTCTGGGTTGTTGATACTGAAATAAGGCAAAGGAAGCTAGACATGGTGAACCTGATAGGCATTTTCTTAAGTGCAAATGCTATTGTGCCGCCTTCCGCTCTTGACACTATCGTCTCAAAAGCCTCAATGGGCTTCTAATCTGAAACTGCTCCAACTGACAGCCCAATATCTCCACTGATAGCCTGCCAAAGTCCCATAGATGCTGTAATTAATGGGAGTGTATGAGCAGCTGTAATTGACGTTCTAATCAATAAAGGTTTACTCAACAAACCTGCAAATGGCTTTCAATCGGTTCCCGGGAGCCGTCTTAATGTCAGTGGAAGGGTATGATTGTCCACAAACAGTTTCAGCTAAAATGGTGAGTGAATGCCAAGCATAAGCCAGAGTTCAGGTGGCCGGTATACTCCATTCATTTTCATTAGGGCATACCCGCCAACATTTCTCCAATGAAAATAGAGATGTCATTTTACTATTTCTACCCCACACATCTTACTGGGTTGCCCCAGCCACTCTGGGCAGCTTCCAACATATATAAAAACATAATAAAGCATTAAACATTTTTTTTAAAAAAAACTTAACTACAGTGGTACCTCAGGTTACAGACACTTCAGGTTACATACGCTTCAGGTAACAGACTCTGCTAACCCAGAAATAGTACCTCAAGTTAAGAACTTTGCTTCAGGATGAGAACAGAAATCATGCGGTGGCAGCGGGAGGCCCCATTAGCTAAAGTGGCACCTCAGGTTAAGAACAGTTTCAGGTTAAGAACTGACCTCCAGAACGAATTAAGTTCTTAACCTGAGGTACCAATGTATACAGGATTGCCTTCAGATACCCTGGGGGTCGGATAACTCCATACCCTTCAACATTTCTCTGATGAAAATAGGGATGTCCTAAGGAAAAGTGGGACATTCCAGGATCTATTCAGAAATCAGGGACATCCCTGGAAAATAGGGATACTTGGAGGGTCTGTTAGAACACTGGGGAAAGTGGGAGATCAGATTCACACTTGGAATTGCCCGTTCAAATGCAGTCCTGTAGAGCAAAACTACGAAGGAAGAAATGTGAATGCAGAGAGGCAGGAAGTGTAGATTGCAGTGAGCACTGTGTGCAGCATGGTCTCCCAAACAGCTCAGAGGGAACCATAAAATTATAGAAGTTGGGGCTCAAAGGTGTGGGATGTGAAACACAAGAGTAGTAAAGTACAACATTCCTAGAGTGAACATGTTTACATATGGGGAGGAATGTTTGTCCAGCCAGCAGGTAAACTTCCTGTCTTGGCTGGGACATACTTCCTCTGCATGTGACTAGAGGTGGCCATGGCCTCACCTGTGCAAGTAACGACAAAAGCACAGGGCAGGGCAGCCATCTCTCTCTTTCTGACTACATGCATTGAAGAAGCAACATCTGCTTAGCCCAAGAGAGGACAAAGGGACTGTCTCCTTATGAGATAGTTTCCAGGTGTATGTTACTTTTCTAAGCTAAGTCTCCCTTCTGGGATCTGATTATGAACAGAATGTGAGTAAACTCTTTTTTTATACTTTTGTAGAAGACTGTGCCGTGTCTTATCTTTTATGAGGGAATAAGGGGGAAATACAAGAACAGTTATTATAGAGGCTTTAGCGAACCTGAGCAAACACATCCGCTGCAAGTTTAAAAAGGGGAATGTTACTCTGCTAAATTGTGAACTTATTAACACAAGTTGGAAAGGCTATAAGCAGACAATATAATCTCTCCTGTATCCCTGAACATTCCCACAAAGGGTCATCTAGTCCAACCCACTTGCAGTGCACGAGTCACAGTTGGGGTACACTGTGCCACCAGGTCATGCTGAAGGAACTGCACACACTCCCTTTGGTTGTTCTTTTGTGCAACTAAAAAAATTCCTTCCAGTAGCACCTTAAAGACCAACTAAGTTAGTTCTTGGTATGAGCTTTCGTGTGCATGCATACTTCTTCCGATACACTGAAACAGAAGTTGGTCTTTAAGGTGCTACTGGAAGGAATTTTTTTATTTTGACTATGGCAGACCAACACGGCTACCTATCTGTAACTGGAACCATGGAAGGCACCATTTTGTGCAACTGTGCAGCAGCTATGTATGTACCCTGTCGGAACACACCTGGGGGGCACACACAGTCCCGGGATGAGACAGACCTCTTCTTGATGAAGCGCAGCCCCAGGACGTTCTCCAATCTTCAGTCCCAGTGCGCTGTAGCGACACATATCAAAAGACATGTGCACGCTCACTCAGCAGAGTGTAGCAGAAACAATGGTGGAGCGTCAGTGTAGCATTCTAAGTATTTATTAAGCAATATATACAGGACAAAGCAATCATGGCGTCTTCTCACTTCTTCTCCGAGAGAGACAGTAAGGAAGCACAAAAGTACGGTACAAGTGGAAGAGATAAGATTGGCTTCCGTTCTCACACTTTCAAAGCCTGGAAAGTAAACACAGACTTGTGATATAACAACCACACATCCAGCAACGGAGGAGTGAAATGCTGACATCCTCCTAGATGTGGGGAAATTCCCCCCCCCACGGACAAGCTTCTGGGGGGATCTCATGCTGGTGGTGGGCGGGGCCAGAGGGAGAAGTGGGTGGGGGAAATGAATGCAAATGTACTTCTGTACAGTCAGTACAGACTGTGAGTATTTTGTGGGATGGATTCAAGTACCGTATTTTTCGCTCCATAAGTCACACTTTTTTCCTCCTAAAAAGTAAGGGGAAATGTCTGTGCATCTTATGGAGCAAATGTGTGGTCAATCGCTGGCTCCCTTTCTGGCCTCACCCCCTTGCCCAGGCCTCCATTGTTGAATGTTCTGCAGACGGAGGCTGTTTGTTCCCCAGTGACATGTGACTGGCTGATTAGATTACCTGTCTGGAAACTGTAGAAACAGCTTCCTTTCCTTTCCTAATGAAGCTGCAGAACTGTGAGCTGAACCCACCCAAAAAAAAACCAGGATTTTTTTCCCCTTTGCAAAGTAAGCTCAACAACTTTGAGCTGATCCTCAAAAAAGGGGCTTTTCCCCCTTTGCAAAAGAAGCTGCACAACTGTGAGCCGATTCCCCCAAAAAACATGGCTTTCCCCCTTTCTTCCCCTATAAACTAGGTGTGTCTTATGGTCAGGTGCATCTTATGGAGCGAAAAATACGGTAAATACCAGTGACATGCTGGCAATATCCTGTCCCCATTGATTGTTCAGCCACAGTATTTTGCACCAGCTGGAGCCTCCAGAACAGGCCGAAAGGTAGCCCCACATAGAGTACACTGCAATTCCTAACCTCTCCTGCTAACATAATCTAAGAAGATCCTGCTGATTCAGACCAATGGCCCACCTACTCCGCTATTATGTTCTCACAGTAACCAACTAGATGTCTATGGGAAACCAACAGGCAGGATTCAAGCCAGGGGTGCCAACTGGAATAAAATATTGCGGGGAAGCTAGGTGAACACTGTTGGGATACTGCCAGGGAGACAAAGTCCATCATGGCCCCAAGCCGTCTGCCGGATGATCCATCGATCTCCCGTAGGCACGCAGTATCAGTGATTAGCGACATGAGTTTCTAGAAAATATCTTGCCACATTCCAGAGCTCATGCACACTCTATCAGCAGATAATGCACAGCAGAAGTCGCACTCAGGAGAGCATTATTTACAAGCTTTATTCAGCGTTGATCAGAACAAAGAAAGACATGACTGCCTGCATCAGTGTCTCCAGCAGAGAGAGAGAAACGAAAGCAATAGATAACATAAACATCCTGTGAAAACAGGAAATACGCAGGCTGTGACACAAACATCCTGCTCCCTTTTAAGGTGGAACGGAAATATCCTAACTGCCCCACATAATCAGTCACAAAATGTGGCTCATGCACAACATTTGAATATTGCATTGGATTGCCAAAAGTACCTCGGCTTTTAGGAGATGGCACCTATGATAAGAGCACAAAAGCACTTTTCCCTCCTGCAGTTTCCAGCAACTGTTATTCACAAGCATCGCCGCCCCAGATTTGGAGAGAGAGAGCGCATAGCCATCATTGCTAGTAGCCTTCGATAGCCTCCACAAGTTCAATATCTAATCCTCTTTTAACTCCATCTAGGTCAGTGGTTGTCAATGCCTCCTGCGGGAGGCAGTTCCATATTTAAACTGTGCGCTGCATGAAGAAGTATTTCCTTTTAAATAAAATTAAATAAATAGTAAATAAAAAAATTATCTGTCCTGAACCTGCAGTAGTTGGACTGGAAAAGAACGCTGGGCAAGACCCTGGGAAGGCACTTTACAAAGGAGCAGATTGCATCGAGCTAGTCAGACCAATAGTCTAAGTAATAGACAAAGTATGGCTGCTGACATCTTAACCTAAATCCCCCGCCCTTTCTCCTAATGAATTCCATTTCATTTCTATTCCTCCGGCTGATGAGGTCATCCAATTTATCCCGCATAATTCCCCAGTCCTTCTCTGTAACGAACTGTGCCTCTTAGCTTGATACCATATGCAAAGTCTCATCAGCGGAAGACTTGCTTCCCCTCTCCCAGGTCACAAACACAAATATTGAATAAAATAAGGCCTGAGGCTGATCCCTAAGGGATGTCACTGGTGAAGTTCTCTCCAGGTAGAAAGTTTGCCTTTTATCAAATTCCACTGTCTTCCTCCCTTGAACAAGTACCTGGCAATAGTCATGCCAATACCCATCATTAAGCAGTTGAAGAAATAATTTGTTTCTGAGCACTGAATAGACCAAGATTCCAGATCTAGATCAGAGCTGTCAACTTTTTCCTTTTTTAAAAGGGACATTCCCTTATTCCGAATAGGATTCCTCACAAGAAAAGGGAAAAGTTGACAGCTATGATCTAGATTATTCACTTGGAAGTCTGGTTGGACACAATTCTGCCTAGGGCTGAGCCAAAATTCCTTAGTCAAGAATTTTCTGATAAATTAGTTTGAAAACTTCCCTTCTGGAGTTCTGGGTGGATGGGGAGGGGGACAGTTTAGCCATTCCAACGGTTTGATATTCTCTATGCTGGAGAGAGGCACAGTCAAAGACACCAATGCGGAATGAAGTTGCCCCCCAGTCCTTCTGCTTGTAATCAGCGCTGGATTTATGTATAAAATAAACAAGCTATACCTTAGGGCCCCACTCTCTTGCCCCCCCCCCAAATACATGTATGTACATTTCCAAAATATAAGATAAAAAAACAAATAAATTAAAGCTACATACAGCAACAGTGTTTTGTGTTGGCTTCTATGATGTAAGTCATGGGCCCCGCCTGCTAGCCTGCTCCCTAAAATATCACTGGTTTGCTCATTTCTATATATAGGGTGCCTACATTCTGCATGGACTGGTTGCACGGCAACATGTGCAAATGGCTTGAGATACCTATTAGGTCCATAAATTACCACATAGCATATATTCAACACACACAAAAACAGCAACAATTTGTTGTTAACAAAGGACAGCTGGACATATAAAGGGCTCCATTACCTTCAGTAGCTTTGGGCTTCTTCATCATCATCATCAAACCTTTTATTGGCATCACATGCATACATCCAAAACAAATTATACATTTTCTATTACTGGGGAATGATCAGGAGCTCACCAAGTTAGTGGCTAAATATCTCTATTTGGTTTTTTATCATTGAAATACACTGCAGACGTCTGATCTCCCTGGAGACCTAGAGATGTGATGATAGACTGCTCTGACTCCTTTCTTTTAGCAAACGTTTTGTGTCACTGGGGAAGTGGTAATTCTGTATTGATTTGTTTTAGGGCCTCATCAAAACTAAATCCGGCCCTGCACGTAACACAGGTCATCTGCCACTAAAATACACACCTTCCTGTAGTCCTAACTCCGTCTTCTCCTGCACATGGCAATCTGCTGTGCTAGGAGACATTTTAAGTGGGCTTCTTGCCTGATTTGACCAACTGCAAACCAGCTCTCAGAGTTCGGTCTTGAGGCTGTCAGGTGCTCTAAGGGTTAAAGAGCGGCAGCCGTAGGAAAAAGCCAAGAAAGGAAGTACTCAGAAGAGGCAGGGGGAAGCAGCCCCATTAATTGGACCCAATCAATGCCTGCAGTGCCAAGCAATGGCCAAGGGGAAGAGGAGAATGGTATTGCTTCTGAGGGCACTTTCCAAGCCAATTCCCCCAGCACCTGTGGCTACAGCTTGAACCTTCAAAAGTGCTGCTCGGTCCCACTGGAGGCTGTGGATACAAGAGTGCTTCAATTCCAATAAATCCAGAAAATTGACATTTCCAAAAATAGCCGCCTTTCAGTCTATTTCCAGATAATTACCACCCTTGGGAATTAGAAGCATTAAGTCTACCGCAACCTCCAGGGTATGAGTCAGCTGCCGGTGGCCACACCCCTTCCCTGTCTCCACTGGCTAATTATCAGATTTCTGCTTTCATGCACAGGATGTCGAGAAGCTGCTGAAGACGAAAGCTTTGCAAACTTTGGGGGGTCTTCGGCTACGGGCCCTGCAAAGGATAGGGAGGAATCTGACCTCGGCAGGTTCAGGTTTCCAAATTGGCGGTGCTTGATGGATTGGAGTCAGCGTGCGCAAGCTGGGATGCTGGCAAACCAACTACAAAGAGGGAAGGGCTTTTGATCCTTTGTAAGCCGAGAGGGCTTTCACAGGCATAAAAAGTCCCATTGCTGGAATGTAGGTCTACGCAAAAAAAGACCTGAGAATATGCACACACCCCTCCTCTTGAGGGTCTGGTCTGTGGATAAAAACCAGGGAAATGTCACAGTCTTACTGAACGCCACATTTTCCACTTTAAGTTCATGTCCCGTTACTTTACAGCGAGGCCTTTATAAAATTTGGGGAATATATCACAGAGCTAGGTCCCAAACGCACAGTGCTTTTGTCCGCAAAAGGTTGCATCCAATGGACACCTTGTGCAGTCATCTTTCTCCTCTGAAGTTCCCCTGGCAAAAAAAGCATCTTTAGGTGGCTGGGGTTTTTACTCAGAGTAGACCCACTGAAATTAATAGACTTAAGTTAAAAGGTAAAGGGTAAAGGGACCCCTGACCATTAGGTCCAGTCGTGGCCGACTCTGGGGATGCGGCGCTCATCTCGCTTTACTGGCTGAGGGAGCCGGCGTACAGCTTTCGGGTCATGTGGCCAGCATGACTAAGCCACTTCTGGCAAACCAGAGCAGTGCATGGAAACACTGTTTACCTTCCTGCCGGAAGCTATTTATCTACTTGCACTTTGATGTGCTTCTGAACTGCTGGGTTGGCAGGAGCAGGGACCGAGCAACAGGAGCTCACCCCGTCACGGGGATTCGAACCGCCAACCTTCTGATCAGCAAGTACTAGGCTCTGTGGTTTAACAGACAGCGCCACCCACGGTCATGTGACCCAGCAGGACTAAGTTAATCATGTTAATTAAGCTCAGTGGGTATACCCAGAGTAGGACTAACATTGGCTGCAACCTAAAGTATCACTGAGCTAGACCCCTTCACTTCCACCCAGTTTCAGGCAACGCTGTATAACATAACCCACAGTTCAGCAGACCTCCCTTCCAACCCCACTGGGGAAGCTTTCTGGGGCCTGCAAAGGGAGATGTGGAAAACAGAAAGTTCAGGTGCATGAGCTGCCTTTCACTTGTGCAACAGTTCCCCATCTTTATCCACTATTGCTGCTTTGCTTTGTTGAGTCAGCAATGGCATAACTGCAATATGTGATATGGCAGTACAGCAAATACAGCAAATTATCGGTTCCTTACTTAGCTGGTTCCTTCCTCCTCTTTGTTATGTGGGTCCGTGTCCCTTAGATTCCTTACACCCTAGGAACATTTCCCAGTCATTAGCCTTTGAGAGGCATTAATCCCAGACAAACGGACTGCTTTTCCTTCCCCCACAGAAACCTCACTGCAAGCTGATGCATTCCTTGAGCATTCCGTCCCATCACAAAGCCTCAACCAATAACCAAAGGCATCACAACTGCCGTACAATCTGGACTGTGTATGTGTCTTTGTTATGAAATACTCCCGCTGTATTTCTTAGAAGTTAAACTTCACAGGTGTTTGAATTACCAGTAGCTTCTTTTCCCCCACTTAGCTTTCTTGCTGCCACCAAAGCTATAAAAACGATGTTTTCAATAATATATGGCCTTTCAGATAGTCAGAACTCTCTTGGTGAAATATAGATGAGAACACTCCATCCAACCAACAGCTATGATTCATTTATCATTGTGTGTTTTGCAAAGGATGCTGGGAAGTCCAGTCTAGCTTTTGGTGACTGTTGTTGTGGTCCTGGACTTTATCTGTCATCTATCCTCTGGCTTGTAACATAGTAATATTGCCACATGAACATTTTTACAGTGTGCCAACCGTGATGAAAGAGAGAGAATTAAAATGCACAGTGGCTGCATTAATTCTGAGTTTCCATCCAGGCTCATTAAGTAAGTTGCTTTGACTGGGTCAACCAAAAGATTATGCACCCAGCGTTCAGATTTTGCTGTTGACCTTCTGTGCTCATACGTTACAATCAGTAATTTCACTGCTAACCTTTCATTCCGGGTATATAAATAATACATCACCCAGGCCAACAATAGATAAAACATGAAAGGAATATATCTGAGCTCCGGAGTGATGCCTTTTTCATCACCAAATGTTAATTATTGCCAGCCTTTTGCAAGAGGAATTAGAGGGGGGGAATAGAAAGGTGTGTGTATGAACATATATACAGGCTTATTTATATATCAGATTTATCTGTATGTCAGTTTTAAAGCCTTGAACAAGATTCAGAAACTCTGATAAATGGCGAGCAATGCTTACCAACCTTTTAGAACTTCTTTTCTTTGAATTGAATTACCCTCTTGATCCCAAATGAGGCAGAGATGTACACCCACCCATCGCCTTAAAGATGTTCAAGTCTTATCAGATTGCTTTTTAACTTCTTAAAATTCCTCTGATATTTCACCTGGGTGAAACCTCTGTAATAGCCTTGACTTTCACTTTAGGTGAAACCTGATAACAGCTTAAAGACATGAAATCCCCCTCCCTTTATTGCAGGCATCCCCAACCTGCAGACCTCCAGATGTTTTGGCCTACAACTCCCATGATCCTTAGTTAACAGGACCAGTGGTCAGGGATAATGGGAATTGTAGTCCAAAACATCTAGAGGGCCGAAGGTTGGGGATGCCTGCTTTATAGTCAACAGATGACTATTCAGCTTCTGCTTGAAGACCTTCACTGTGGAAAAGCCTACCATGCTTCTAGAGAATTGGGTCTACTGCCAAACAGTTCTCAACATTGAAGGTCTCCTAATATTCAACTGCAGTATGCCCTCCTGTTAACTTAAGCCAGACATAGGCAAACTCAGCCCTCCAGATGTTTTTGGCCTACAACTCCCATGATCCCTAGCTAGCAGGACCAGTGGTCAGGGATGATGGGAATTGTAGTCCCATAACATCTGGAGGGCCGAGTTTGCTTATGCCTGACTTAAGCCCATTTATGAACATAAGAAAATTCCTACTGGCCCATGGCCCATTTAGTCCAACATCCTATTAACACAGCAGTCAACCCATATGGGAAGTCCAAAGTAAGACCTAAGCACAGCAGTTTGTGAGTCCTGGCAACTGTGTCAGAGGAGGCCAAGTACAGAGCCAAGTGTGGCAGTTTCAGTGACCTCTCCTCATTGCAGGAGAACTTGGGGCCCTTAACGGGCCCTGATGGTGCAGGTGGTGCCATTAAATTGCAGACAACCTGAAAGTGAAGGAATGGGTTTCCCAAACCCAAAAACTGACTGTGCAGGCAGTTTGAAATGGGCACCAAAATCCCTATTTTTCCTTAGCTAAAATCCATTAACTTGAGCTCTGAGTCAATGTATAAACGAAAACCCGGCTGTATAAACACGTGCTCAGAGCCCTCTCCTTTATCAGTTTGTGATGGCAAGGATGACCTTGGCTGTTCCAGTGGAGTAGGGATGACATGTCTAGGTCTTATCTTACATCCTGACATACAGACCTAGTCCGGGAACATCGCCAGAGTGTGTTCTTGGAGTTGGTGACTTCTTGCTCCAAGATAAGAGTAGGAACAGGAATACCCTTTTATGGTCAGAAGTACAGGAAGGAATACCCTTTTATGGTTAAAAATACCGGAGCAGGAATATATGTGATGTCAACCTGTGTGTATAGGCTGAGCTGACGTGGTTGGATTCCTGGGGAAGGAGGGAGAGGGTGCCTGGAGGATATATATACTGCATGAAATTTCTCATTTCTTTGGACTTGCTGTGCACTGACCATGTAAGTGCCTTTCTGCTGTTCCGGAGAGCAGAAATAAATAACTCTTTCTCTGAACCAACCCTCGGTGTCATTTGACTTCCTTCCTCCTGTCCGGGAGCAACGCAGACCCAATCAGTGCACTCCAATAAGGCTACAAAAGAGTTTCCAGCTGCTGTTTTATGCAGATGCAACAGAGGCGGTGAAGAAGGTCCTCTTTGCCATCGCCATTTGGTAGGCTCGACGTTGAGCTCTAATCCATGTCCCGTCAGATTCAGAATGAGTTTTCCACTAGTGGTGCTGTAGCCGTCTCAGTGATTGTTTCATTGCCCTCAGCTCCGGGGAAAACCACAGGGCTGCCCGGGCTCCATGCAATCAGAGAGGGTGCTTTGGAGCCAGACAGTCAATAGTCCTGGTTAACTCCACATTCCAGCAGGCCACCAGGGAATCAGGTGAAAGGCCATCAACGTGGGATAAAACATCCCCTACCACTCACTGGAAACCATTTGGATCCATTAAGTGACAGGGGCGGACCATCCGAATTGGTCCCACCTCCCTGCAGAAGCACGGCATGGCTTCCATGGCTGGCAGTTCTGGCGGTGCTGGTCGTGTAATGGAAAGCCAGGGGAAGTGGACCCCAGGAGGTGGCGTTGGCCGCAGCAGCAGCAGCAGGAGCCATTGAAGCCACACTGCCGCCCTGTTTGGCTCCACCCCCTGGCTCCTCCCAACATACTGGAGTGGTACACGTGGCATCCTAATAATAATAATAATAAAATAAATTTACTATTTATACCCCGCCCATCTGGCTGAGTTTTCCCAGCCACTCTGGGCGGCTCCCAATCGAGTGTTAAAAACAATACATCATTAAATATTAAAAACTTCCCTAAACAGGGCTGCCTTCAGATGCCTTCTAAAGGTTATATAGTTACTCATCTCCTTGACATCTGATAGGAGGGCGTTCCACAGGGCAGGCACCACTACCAAGAAGGCCCTTTGCCTAGTTCCCTGTAACCTCACTTCTCGCAATGAGGGAACCGCCAGAAGCCTCGGCACTGGACCTCAGTGTTCGGGCTGAACTATGGGGGTGGAGACGCTCCTTCAGGTATATAGGACCGAGGCCATTTAAAGGTCAGCGCCAACGCTTTGAATTGTGCTCGGAAACATACTGGGAGCCAATGCAGATCTCTCAGGACCAGTGTTATATGGTCCCGGCAGCCACTCCCAGTCACCAGTCTAGCTGCTGCATTCTGGATTAATTGCAGTTTCCAGGTCACCTTCAAAGGTAGCCCCACATAGAGCACATCGCAGTAGTCCAAGTGGGAGATAACTAGATGTCACACATATGTCGTTCTCCCCCCCCCCAAACAAAATCTGCACAAGTTGGTGCCTCTGCTACCATGCTATAAAACAAGGGTGGGAACCCTGTGGCCCTATGAATATTCTCAGACTTCCATTCCTATCATTCCATCCTGTTGGCCATGGCAGCTGAGTTGTGAGGAGTTTGAGCCCCACCGCATCCAGAGGGCCACAGGTTCCCCACCCCTGCTGAATAGCAATGAAGACCTCGAGTGCTGAGCTGGCCCTTGCAATGCTAGCGGAGAAATGTCTACAATAAATAATACAGCAGGAAGGGAGGAGGTTCCCAGTGAGTGGGGAAAGCAAATTTTACATCAAGGTAAGCATCTCTTTGACCCTCAACTCGACCCTTCTAGGGTAGTAGAAGCTGTTTACCTACTTACGCTATTTATTCATAACCTGTCCTTTGAGAGGTTCAAGGCTGGCTTGCATGTCATTAAAATCACAAGGAAACAAATCAAAAGAAAAGCATGAAAACAAAGACACTGGAGTAGAAGCCTGATATGAAAGAGCAGCATAAAAGGTGCTAGAAGCTTGAGCACACCAGTTGTTATTATCTCTTACACTCACTCACATTCTTTCGCTCCCATTGACACTCTTTCCCATGGGTAGGCAAACTAAGGCCCAGGGGCTGGATCCGGCCCAATCACTTTCTAAATCTGGCCCACGGACAGTCCAGGAATCAGGAGGTTTTTACATGAGTAGAATGTGTCCTTTTATTTAAAACGCATCTCTGGGTTATTTGTGGGGCCTGCCGGGTGTTTTTATATGAGTACAATGTGTCCTTTTATTTAAATTGTATCGCTGGGTTATTTGTGGGGCATAAGTGTTCCTACTCTTGAATTTGGGATTGTGGGTTTCCTCTGGGGATCTGGATGGCCACAGGATGCTGGAAAAGGTGGACCATTTGCCAGATCTAGTAAGCTCTTCTTAGGATACTAGCAAAGTGCGTTATGACCCGTAACTCCTGGTTGTACTTGGGTCAGCCTGTTCTCCTCTTCCATAGATTTGTGTTTTGCATTGAAATCAGAAATGCCACAAACCGTGATATACCACTATTCACCCATAAATTACAGTTTTCACTAATTTGTGAATTGAATCCAAAATCTGCCTCTGGGATATTGTTCTGAGTTACTGCCTCCCTGAGCCACTGATATCCTGTATTTATTTATCCCCCCCCCCCAAAAAAAAAAAAGCTTTCTCACATTATTGGGTACAGTAATGAAACAACTTCCTTTCAGACGCTGATGAAAAACAACTCCAATTCTGACCCCCAATACGTTCTTTTGGGTATCTTCTTTTTATTTAAAATGCATACCGTGGCTCAAAAAAGAGATTTCATTTCACCATGTGGAATATAATTAAAACTGGTATTGTTGCATTAGACAATTGTATTTGTCTGTGTTCAAGAGAGAAGCAATGTGAACCACTTCAGATGTCTGCCAGATTTGCATAGTGACAAAAGTCATTAAGTGAGCTGGAGTTAAAATGGCATTCTCTCTGCTCCCTGTGGGAAATAACCTGGGCTGGAAGTCTGTGGCATTTTCTAAAAAGGAATCGTTGCTTTTATGCATAGGATATGCATACTGCATATTCTGCTGGCTGGCAGAACACTATTAGGATTTAGTTTGACAGTGACATGGCAATTATAAATGTGCCCTTTTCTTTTTAAGGGCACTTCCTCTCGGCAGTAAGACTCATGCAAGTGTCTCCAGGAGTGTGAAGGGCTGACACCAGGCTGGAATGTGAAAAGCTGGCTTATACTGAGTCAGACCCATTGATCCATCTAACTCAGTACTGTCTACTACACTGACTAGCCAAAGCTTTCTTTGAAGATGGCCAGCAGAGCACCAAGATTCAGTACCATGGAGAGTGGCCATAGTTCAGTGGTGGAGCAGCAGCAGTTTTTAAGCATTCCAGCCAGGCCTCTACTGTTGCAGGGATGCGGGTGGCACTGCGGTCTAAACCACTGAGCCTCTTGGGCTTGCTGATCAGAAGGTCGGCAGTTCGAATCCCCGCAAGCTCCCATTGCTCTGTCCCAGCTCCTGCCAACCTAGCAGTTTGAAAGCACGCCAGCGCAAGTAGATAAATAGGTACCACTGTAGCGGGAAGGTAAATGGCGTTTCCGTGCGCTCTGATTTCCGTCACCGTGTCCCGTTGCACCAGAAGCGGTTTAGTCCTGCTGGCCACATGAACCGGAAAGCTGTCTGTGGGCAAACGCCGGCTCCCTCGGCCTGAAAGCGAGACAAGCGCCGCAACCCCATAGTCACCTTTGACTGGACCATTCAGGGCTCCTTTATCTTTTACCTTTCTACTGTTACACACGGGTGCATTTGCACAATCGCCCTTCTGGGTATATTTATTTGACCTGCACCAGAACCAGGGGCAACCCCCCCCCAACCAACAAGGAAGACAGCTTGTCGTCGTTTTTGGCACCTCCGCAGGCTGTTGTCAAACCGGCGTCTGTTCAGGGCTGCCCAGAGTCAGTCAGCGACTTACTGTAACAACTTCTTGTTGAGTTCCAGCACCTATTTTTCTTAGTAAAAAGCACTAACCCACTGGTTAGTTATAAGGTTTGAACAACTGCCATGGCATTTTCTCAGACTGCTGCAACCATGCATATCCTGACAAGTATGTGCCCACTTCCAATGCAGAGGTGGATGTTTATGTAGCCAGGGACAGCACCCAATCCCTGTTGGTCTGCAAGCCTGCTATTGAACTTGCACACTTCCACAGAAGCAGTGCTATTTTTCGAAAGGTTCAAAAACTCACCACGAATGCCACCCTTGTTCTCTCATAACGGCAATAGCGCGTGCCTGAGAGGTGCCAGAACTGAGTTCCCGTGAGTTCCCCCTTTAAAAATACCCTGCACACAAGGGTGTGTGTTTGAAATTGCAGATTTCAAACATGTAAACCAGCTCAAAGTCCAAATGAAATAAAAACAGGACTCAAAATCGGTAACTCAGTGTTTTTGAAGACGATCTTGCATGAACTTCCCACCTCTCCCTTGCCATGCACGCATGCTTCCCATTCCTCATTATAATTCACATCTTAGGCCTTCGAGTGTTTGGGGAAAGAGAAGAAAGGGTACATTTTGCAAAGTTACATCAACCTCCGACAAGAAAATGAGGAGCTCTTCTCTCAGATCTGACCTCTTATCTCCCATCAAAGCTCTAGTAATTACATTCTTCTCTGTGTACTGACTTGCTCTGACAACATGGTGTGCCTTAAAAGACTCCTGGCAGAGTCTATGTCAGCCTGAGTCTATGCCAGCCCAAACTCTCCAAGGCCCCGGCAAGCCACGAGAATCTCTCATTAAGGAAATTAAACAGTGTGATTATTGACATTCCGAAAAACAAATATCTCTACAGACTCGGCACTTGCTCAGTACTGTGTTGTAAATCACAAAGAAATGGGTTCTATTCCCTTGGTCGAGAACTAAAGTGAACAGTCCCAGATTTTTAATGGGGTTTCTGTAGCAGCGCAGGCAAAGCACCCCAAAACATGGTGCATATCACTAAGAGAGGTGGTGGAGGAGTTTATAGTGGCACAGCTGAAGGTGGAGCTCAGGGTAAAAGTTTACCTTCCTGCCGCAATGGTACCTATTTATCTACTTGTACTGGTGTGCTTTTGAACTGCTAGGTTGGCAGAAGCTGGGGCAGAGCAAAGTGAACCATCGACCTTCCAACTGGCAAGCCCAAGAGGCTCTATACCAGACATCATTATTATTATGCCACCCCTATACCAGACATTAAAAAGAAGATTCACTCTAAGTCAATGAAAATCGGTGTGTAGCTAAACGGTGGAACACCCACCCCCAGGAGGCAGTGATGGTTATCAACTTAGATGACTTCAAAACAGGATTGCACAAATTAATGGAGAACACAGCTGTCAAGAGCTGCTTGCCATTATGGCCATAGTCTGCCTCAACAGCTGGAGAGAGTATTCTGAGTAGCAGTTTCTGGGAACCATGAAAAGGGAGAGTACTGCTTGGGTCCTCCTTGAGGGTTTCCCACAGCAGTGGCAGACTTTCAGTGGTGCCTTGTGTGAAGCTAAAATTCAGCTGCCCCAACCTCTCATGCTCTGTTCCACACCATCGTTGCAGTGCTCCCTTGCAGCACAGTGCTCAGTGTGGCTGAAGTAGTCATGCTACCCTAAAACTGCCTCTGCCGACAAGTATCTGGATGGTTCCTGGACTAAATGGATGCTGGGCTAGATGGGTCATTGGCCTGATCCAGCAGGCTCTTATGTTTCTTGTCAGGATAGCAGATCAGGATAGCTGTACAGTCATACCTCATGTTATGTTTGCTTCATGTTGCGTTCTTTCAGGCTATGTCCCGCGGCGACCCGGAAGTACTGGAAAGGGTTACTTCCGGGTTTCACCACTCACGCATGTGCACGAGCACTAAATCATGCTTTGCACATGCGCACAAGTGCCAAATTGCACCGCGCACCTGCACAGATACGGCGCTTCAGGTTGCACTCTTTTCATGTTGCAAACAGGCCTCCAGAACAGATCCCATTCGCAGCCAGAGGTACCACTGTACATGACTGGCTCAGGTTACCTACCGGATGCTGAATGCAAAAAGTCTGAAGTTGAAAGACGGAGGCAGTAGCTGAAATAGCTATACATCTCAGATTAAATTAGGGCGAGATGTGTTGGCGATTGGTTAGCTGGCAGAGGAGAGCAGCTGTGTACGTGTGTAATATTCAGAGAGCGCTGTCAATGTTGCTTGTTAAACATTACTGAAATAAGCACGGAACATCTCCATATCGTTCCTCCTCCTTGGTTTCTGAATATAAAAATAACAGAGGTGATGCTTGGAGTGGAGGTGGCAGTGAAGGAGGGGGGAAGCATCATTAGTTTCGGTTCACAGAGTTTTATACAGATGGAGTTCTCAGTTCTGCTTTTCACCTTTTGTTTCATTTCAGTGTCATTAAATGAATGGTAGCAGCTGAAAGAACGAGATCTAAGCTCTGGTGCATGAGGCAGGCATCTCATTCATGTGGACATAAAATGATGCCATTCTACAAGACTGCGGAATCTGTGGCTCTCTAGATGTTGTGGGACCACAACTCCCATCAGCCCCAGCCAGCAGGACCAATGGCCAGAGTTCATGGGAATGCCAGTTTGACAATTGGTGGCAAATGTTCTCCACCCCTGATTTATATTGATGTAGGGATGCAGGTGGCACCGTGGGTTAAACCACAGTGCCTAGGGCTTGCTGATCAGAAGGTTGGCGGTTTGAATCCCCACAATGGGGTGAGCTCCCGTTGCTCGGTCCCTGCTCCTGCCAACCTAGCAGTTCAAAAGCATGTCAAGTGCAAGTAGATAAATAGGTACCACTCCAGCGGGAAGGTAAACAGTGTTTCTAGAAGATGTACGCTGGCTCCCTTGGACAGCAAAGCGAGATGAGCGCCGCAACCCCAGAGTCGTCCGAGACTGGACCTTATGGTCAGGGGTCCCTTTATATTTACCTCTAGGGTCATCTAGAGTAGTATTGTCTACATCGACTGATGATGATGCTCAGGCAAAGCTCTTTTGAATCATACAATTATAGAATTATAAAGTTGGAAGGGACCCAAGGGTCATCTATCCCAACCCCCTGCAATGCAGGAATCTCAGCTAAAGCATCCATGACAGATGGCCACCCAACCTCTGCTTAACCTCCAAGGAAGGAGAGTCCACAACCCCCCGAGGGACATCTCTTGAACATCTCTTACTGTCAAAAATTTTTCCTGATGTTTAGTTGAAATCTCCTTTCCTGGAGCCTGAAGCCATCGGTTTGAAGATAGCTGTGTTAGTTGTGCCTTGTGTTAGTGGATGATACTGGATGAACAAACTAAATATTACCAACCCTAGTTCTTAGATTTCTGAGTTCTTAGGTAGAAAGTTGCATACCTCTCAACTGAACATCCTGTTTTGGGGGCTCTCTCATGTGAGATCATGACTCTAAAAGCCAGCGTAGTATAGTGGTTAAGAGCGGTGGACTCGTAATCTGGTGAACTGGGTTCACGTCTCCGCTCCTCCACATGCAGCTGCTGGGTGACCTTGGGCCAGTCACACTTCTCTGAAGTCTCTCAGCCCCACTCACCTCACAGAGTGTTTGTTGTGGGGGAGGAAGGGAAAGGAGATTGTGAACCGCTTTGAGACTCCTTAGGGTAGTGATAAAGCGAGATATCAAATCCAAACTCCTCCTCCTCTTCTTCTTCTTCTAAAAGGCACACATTTTGGGGCACCGTGCCCTCACACAATTCATGTGATTCGCGTGTCCTAGTTTTCCTCTGGATTTGGTTGGCATGCATATTTGTGGCATGTGGAGGTTAAAGTTCATAAAGCTTTTTTGAATCATATAGTAAGGAAAGCCGTGTATGAAGTACAAGGAAAATATAAAAAAAATTATAACAAAAAACACCATAACGGCTTTCTCCACTGGAGGTGATATCCATGAAAAAAACAAATATGAGAAATGACTGGGTATTTTATAAAGAAATAGATCATGAGCTGAAATTAAAGAGGTTTGAAGATATAAGAGGATTATTAGCAGATAATTTGCATGCAGGATGTCCCGGGAGAGAACCCCAGACTTTTGTAGACTCATTGTAGACTTTTGACCTTCTCCATATCACTCACCCACAAATGTGTATGAGACCTAGGCCACATTCGCACCATTTGTTTAACACTACGATCCCACTTTAAGCAGTCATCACCATCACCATCATAATCATTTTATTTGTATTCCGTCTTACCATAGTTGAAACTATGCTCAAGGTGGCTTACAACATGACAAGATTTACATAATTACAAACACAACCAAAGTCATAAACAATAAATAAAACACATCAAAAAGCACACAACCAAATGGAAACCATTTCCACGTAAATCGTAAGATCTAAAACTAAAGATACAACAATAGTATCAATAACAGCAACAGCTCTCTCAACCCCCCGTAAAACTTCCGCTTTTGTAGCTGGAGTCAGTCCGCACTCCACTCTCCCAGGCCAGGTGGGAAAGGGCCAGCAAGGCAGGGTGCAGGTCATCCAGGGCTCACAGGCAAGATGGTCTCATTTAAGACAACGCAGATAAAAATTAAAAAGAATTTAAAAGCAGCTGCAGTCCTTGTGAAGCTTGCCAAGCCCCGCCCAAGCCAGGTGGAAAGAGGCAAGGGCAGGGTCCTTCAAGCCCTCAGCAGGCAGTCCTCCTGCCTCCAGCCATGGCTCCCCCCACAGAATTCTGGGAGCTGTAGTTTGTTAAGGGCACAGAGAGTTTCTCCCCAGAGCTAGAATTCCCCGGGAAGGAGGATTGAGTGTTAAACCATTATGGGAGTTGTAGCTCTATGAGGTCTCTAGTGGTCTCTTATTAACTCCCAGCACCATATAACTCCCATAATTCTTTATCGGGCAGGGACAGAGTCATGGCTTTGGAGAGACCATTGGCAGCACATCCACCCACACATACAGTGGGGCAGAGCAGGAATCTCCACACTGATGGAGGGGCGCTTGTGTCACAGTGAAAGTCTAGATTTGCAAATCAGTGACGCAGGGAAGTGGCAAGGCTGAACCATCTAGCTGGACCTGTTTTGAGTCACCCATCCTATGATGAGTCAGTGCTACAAGCAACTTTGGATAAATAGCATCTGCAGAACCCACTGGCATGAGATGATGCTCCATGTGCCCAGCTCTCGTTCCCAGATATCTCCCCCTCCACTTCATTATTCTGCCAATCAGTCAGAAGCAATTTGTAATCAGCTTTTAAGCAACGGCACATCATCTTCGGTAATTGGCATGATGCATCTTTGACAAGAGGAGAAATTGTGGCTGATGCCAATCAACATTGACTGGAGTCGGAGATGACAACCTCACTTTCATAGGGAACCCGCTGCTGTGGGGTCTCAGCCTCAACACGGGGAAATTTTATGTGGACAGCTCTGCATTCATGGCAAAATTATGGGATATACCTGCAAGTGAACATCTGCCACATACAGTTTGCAATATAAACAGTGCATGCTGGGTTTTGTTGAGGGAAATGTATCAAACATCCGACATTTTTAGAAATACGGTCTAAGTTTTTATTTTTAAATGGTGAATAGTTCAACTTATTTCTAAGTCAATCCAAGTTCTAATTGAACTCAACCCATCTGAAACTCTGGAGAGTTGCTGTCAGTTAGTGTAGACGATATTGAGGTAGATGAAATGCATGCCTCTGGGTGTCACTGGCTGGGAATAACAAGTAGAGAGTGGTTTTGGGCCCATGCCCTGGTTAATGCTGAACACCACAGTTCTAGTCTGCTCCTTGGGCAATAACCCCCCACTCCCCCCAAAAAAAAAATCACCCCAGCTGCTTTTTTCCTGGGCGGTTTGCAGTTCTGTCAGTGCCTCACATTTGACTTTGTGATTCACTATGCACTTCTGAGTTGTGCTGTATTCCTTGTAGCCACTGGGCTGCCTGACCCTTTTGCCTACTTTGTAATCACTGGAAGATGCTCCCTGGATGAGCGCTTTTCATTCTGTCTCACTTTCCCGGTGTCAGTCTTCCTGGAGAAGTGCTAAATCACCGAGATACATAATGAACTGACCTTTGCTTGCCTTCCTCAGGCAGATGCCACATCAGTTGGTAGGCATTTCACTTGCCAGCTATTACAGGTGCTTCCCAACTGTTGCCGTTATCCCATGCCAGTCTAGCTCAGGTGTCCATTAACAACAACAACAAGCTATGACCAGTTGCTCTCATGATTTGCAATATTCTCTGAAGGAGTTTTTGTAAGGCGAAGAGGTATCTAAGGAAAGAAGCTAAAGACACACTGACCACAGTGAGTCTGACCAGGAGCACGGATATGCCGCACACACAAATACAATGTCAAATGGTGGGACCAATCAGCCTATATGAGCCACATAGGCTAAAGCAGAGGTTGGCAGCTAGCCTTTATGGCTTGTTGAGGAAAGAATGGATTTGGTAGGTTTGCTGTTGAACGTAAACAGGATTGCATTCCTTCCCCATCCCTAACCTTAACACATGGAGAGAGAGAGAGAGAGAGAGAGAGAGAGAGAGAGAGAGAGAGAGAGAGAGGAATTTGCAACAAAAGGGTTGTACAATGGTGAGCTATCTCACTCAGGAGGCAATACATCACAGAGGTCATGAAGTTATGGCTGAATCTCAGCAACTTGGAGAAGAAGTATGAGAAGAGAAGAAGAGGAGTTTGGACTTGATATCCCGCCTTTCACTCCCTTTAAGGAGTCTCAAAGCGGCCAACAATCTCCTTTCCCTTCCTCCCCCACAACAAACACTCTGTGAGGTGAGTGAGGCTGAGGGACTTCAAAGAAGTGTTACTAGCCCAAGGTCACCTAGCAGCTGTATGTGGAGGAGCGGAGATGTGAACCCGGTTCCCCAGATTGCGAGCCTACTGCTCTTAACCACTACACCACACCACAAGTGGGAATTCTGCTTTAATAAGTGTGTCCCCCCCCTTCTCTCTCTCTCTCTCCCCACCACTCCCATCTCTCCTACCTTTCCACCCCAGTAAGGTCTCCAGGAGCCAATCAATATAAGACCTAGTAGTTTCTGGCTAGCACAGCCTTTGCCTACCTGGTGCTCTACAGAATTTGTTGGACTACTGCAACCCCTACCAGCTCAAGGGCAGCGCAGCTCTGTCCTTGTTCTCTGTCACTCTGAATCACAGCTCTTTTCAGAAGAAGGATTGCAGCCTGGAGGGCTTGGTCATGCCTTGCATTGTCTTTTCACCTCATCCATACCATCTTTTATCACAGTCAGATTCAACCTTCCATTGACTCTTCTTCCAAAACTAAGTGTACTAATACCTCCATTTATACATTGCTTCCAGCTAGTAAAGTTGAAGGTTGATTAGCATGAAAGTATGCACAATAACAATGCAGTCCAAACCATTTGGAGGGCATCAGGTTAGTGAAGGATGGACTAGAGTCTTCAAGGGGGAAGAGCAGATATTAAAATATCTGCATGGCTGCAAAGCTTACTGGGTGAGCTCAGGCTAGTTACTTCCATACTATCCAACTTTTCCAGAGCCAAAATCAGGATGCAGTGCTTCTGGGAAATGCTCCTGGGTGAGTCACGTGACTTATGCCACACTCTCAACCCCCTCAAAAGCCCCTTTGGGGGGCAAGAGCATGGCACCCAAAATGGCCACTGCAATATTGGGTGAAAAAACAGGATGTCCCATTTTTTCCCAGGGCACTTGGTAGGTGCTCATCTGGAAGTGGGTGGGTATGTATGGCAATGACAAACCAAGTAATGACAAACCTAGACAGCATCTTAAAAAGCAGAGACATCACATTGCCGACAAAGGTCCGTATAGTTAAAACAGTAGTGATGTATGGAAGTGAGAGCTGGACCATAAAGAAGGCTGATCGCCGAAGAATGGATGCTTTTGAATTCTGGTGCTGGAGGAGACTCTTGAGAGTCCCATGGACTGCAAGAAGATC
The DNA here is from genome assembly GCF_965113315.1 of Podarcis vaucheri. NCBI lineage: Eukaryota > Metazoa > Chordata > Lepidosauria > Squamata > Lacertidae > Podarcis > Podarcis vaucheri. Next base: position 13,143,469 of record NC_138762.1, read on the forward strand.
AAACCTCTCCATTCTGAAGGAAATCAGCCCTGAGTGCTCACTGGAAGGACAGATCCTGAAGCTGAGGCTCCAATACTTTGGCCACCTCATGAGAAGAGAAGACTCCCTGGAAAAGACCCTGATGTTGGGAAAGATGGAGGGCACAAGGAGAAGGAGATGACAGAGGACGAGATGGTTGGACAGTGTTCTTGAAGCTACCAGCATGAGTTTGACCAAACTGCGGGAGGCAGTGGAAGACAGGAATGCCTGGCATGCTCTGGTCCAGGGGGTCACGGAGAGTCGGACACGACTAAACGACTAAACAACAACAACATGTATGGCACCATTAGCTCTTTGGGGGGGGTCAAAACAATCAAATATATCAGGGCTTATGGTTCACCTTTCGTGGTGGTGGTAGCGATTTTGGTGTTGACATAAGAACATAAGAAGAACCTGCTGGAAAAGGCCAGGAACCCATCTAGTGTAGTACCCTGTTCTTACAGTGGCCAACCAAATGCCTCTGGGGAACCCTCAAGTAGGACCCCAGCACAAGACCAATCACCCATCCTTAAGTTTCCAGCAGCTAGTACGCAAAAGCATTCCTGCTTCCCAGATCATCCCAGAACTTTACACTTCATGAGAACTGACAGCCTTGAAACAGCTGGCCAATCAGAGAAGAATCAGTCCCTCGTGAATTGACTTTAAAGTCCGGTTCTGACAGAGTCACCACAACAGTTGCTCCAGCATCTGTGGCTGCGGTCAATAAGGCATTTGTCTAACAAAATGTTAAACTACTTTCCCTTCCATTCATTATGCACTTGGCTGATTCTGGTGTTTTAGAGTAATTGTCTTGCTTGTCGAAGAGTACTTTCTTGTCTCCACATTTAAGATAATTTTCCTGACAACCATATGGATAGGGTTTGTTTCTCTTACGAGAAATTTTCTTACAACATGATTTTTTTAAGTGCATGAAGCAGAAGGATTTGAGAGGAACGGTGAGGTGAAGGACTCTAATATGCCTTCCATTTTGAATATGATGCCAGAATGTTCCAAATCCCAAGCTCCTGTGTCTGAGATCAGACCACTGGTCCATCGAGCACAACCTTCCCAATCTGGTATCCTACAGATTTTTTGCACTACAACTCCCATCAGCCTCAGTCAACCTGGCCAGTAGTCTGGGATGATGGGAGTTGCAGTGTAAAACCAGGTTAGGGAAAGTTTGTCTTGCCCAATATTGTCTCCACTCCATTTAAGATGCTTTTAACTGGAGATGCTATAGATCAGGTATAAGAAGCCTTTGGTCCTCGAAAGATTCCATCAATGGTGTCTCCGAAATATTTTACACATCACTTGGGAAGATAGGTGAACTAATATCAGTATACTGGAAGAAGCAAAGATCACCAGTATTGAAGGAATGATTCTTCAACATCAACTTTGTTGGATTGGTTACCTATGTTGTTTCGATGCCTGATGATCGTCTTCCAAAGCAACTACTCTACTCCGAACTTAAAAATGGAAAGCGTAATGCTGGTGGTCAACAAAAGAGGCTTAAAGACTGTCTCAAGGCAAATCTAAAAAAATGTAGTGTACACACTGACAACTGGGAAACACTGGCCTACAAGCGCTCCAGTTGGAGAACAGCCTTTACCAAAGGTGTCATGGGCTTTGAAGACACTCAAACTCAGGATGCAAGGGAGAAACATGCTAAGAGGAAGGCACGCTTGGCAAATCCACACCATGATCAACTCCCACCCAGAAACCAATATCCCCACTGTGGAAGGACATGTGGATCCAGAAATGGCCTCCACAGTCACTTATGGACTCACTGTTAAAACTGTGTTGATGGAAGACAATCTTACTCGGCTACAAGTGATCGCCGAAGAAGCAGTAGCAGCTATAGATGAGGTGTAAGAAGCCTTTGGTCCTCCAGATGTTGCTGAACTACAACTCCCAACAGCCCCACAAGCATGTCCAATGGATGATAGGAGTTATAGTTCAGCAACATCCAGAGGGCCAAAGGTTCCCCACACCTGCTATAGATGGAACCCTTGTACCCAGCTGTAGAGGCTGCAAAGGCACCTGATAGGGAGCCATGTCTGGGTCAGAGCTCAGAGCTAAGTGCAGAAGATAGGAAAACCATTGCATCTGAGGCGGTTGTACAGTAAGTCCCAAAGGCCCATCAGAGCCTGGAGCCTGGAATTTCTCAGACACCTTCTCCTGATCCTGAAGAACCAGGAGCTACCTATCACCAGTCCAGCAGTGCACCTGATATGAGGCTATGAATGAAGGAGCAATGCCCATCTTCAGGCCAGAGGTTTAACCTTATAATGCTCTAAAGAGAACTCAAGGGAGTGGAGGCTGGAGGAGATAGTCTGGAGACAGAGTCATAAAAGGCCTCTGCCCCCAAACTTTGTTGGAGCAAGTTGCTTGCTTGGAGCTGGAACAATCCTTGCTGCAGGGCATGCTACAGAAACAGGACAGAGTTGCCATCGCCTCCCCTTCCTTTCCCATCATATAGACAACCAAGCCACCTCTCAAGTAGCTCTATGTGCCAGCAAGTAACAAAGCAAACACTGTAGAGAGACAAGTCCCACATTTCTTCTCTCCCCTCAACACCCATTTTCAAAAAGTGCCACAAGCAGCTGCCTGCCACATGGCTGGCAGGCAGCAAAACAAATAACCAAATATCTCCATGCTTACCCCACTTGTTTAAAATACACATGTTTACAAGTAGCTGCCTGACTACTGTTCCATATGGCTGACAGACAGCAAATCAAAACAAATTAAGCAGCAAATAGTGGATCCTGTGCTTTTTCCTCCACACACCTACTTTCCAATAACAACTCCATGGACAGAGCAGCTGGTTGCTGCTTGCTCCACAAGGCTAGTGGGCAGCAAAGCACAATATTGCCCGTGTGCGTAGAATTAACATGGGGGGGGGGGGCGTATGTGAACATGCCCAGATGCCAGAATTATTTTTACAAATTCTTCTAGTAAAATTGGCATTCTGAAGGAGTTATCCTTAGAGCTCAGAATCAGGGAGTTTTCTCTTCCTCCCTACTCCAAAAGTAATATTTCGATTTATGCTGTATGCTTTATGACCCCAGTCAAATTTCTTTTGCCGACAAGTGAGTAAACAAGGAGAAATGCAGGATGCAACTGATACAGAAATTAAACTAGTCACAAAAGGAATTAGAATCAATAAGCTGTTACCAAGAAAGAGTTTGAAAGGACCCAAATAATGAGAGCAATTAATGATGTCTCTGAAAACTATGGAAAGGTCAACTAATTAAATTGTCTTCAGATGAACAATAATGACTTCAAGGTGTACCGCTTTTCAAGTAAATGGCACAAAGCTTGGACCATTGTTGAGAAGGCAGTTATTCAATGCCAAGGAATATTGGGTGCCAATGAATTTTTTTTTTTAAAAAAAGTTATTTTTCTGAGAGAGAACCCCCTACAAATTAGCATTGTGTAGAGCACTTGATGTAAAACTTCCTGACAATGAAAATCACCAGCATAATGAAAATTGATCATTTATTCAGTTCACTGTGTGGCATGTAATTCTGTTCATATTGTGAAAAGATTGTGCTTCCAATTTGCAAAACAGATCTTTTATGAATGACTTAAGCCAGGCCATGCCAATCTAGTGCCCTTCATATGTTTCCAGCTACAGTACCCATCATCCCAGTGCTAAGACTGAATCAATCGCTCACAGATCTACAATGGGAAATTCAAGCAGTTCCAAATGTGGAGGCTAGGACTTAAAAATACAGAGTTGTTTCCAACTAAGTTCAAGTCAGAGTAGACCCACTGAATTTAATGGATCTAAGTTCACTGTGTCCATTAAAGTAAATGGGTCTACTTTGAGGAGGACTTGGTTGGAGACAACCCAAAAGAAACACACTGCCTATACTGTATCAGGGAGAGCTTGGGTGGGATTATTTATCTAATTTCATAGTTATATCCCACCATTTTTGTTAATTATATATTCCATGGCAGCCAACGACAGACACATTAAAACAATATAACTGTGAATATAAATGGCATACAAATATAAATGCAAAGGTCAGAAACTTTGTGCTTTTGCGTTTCTTTGGTTGACGGTATTTAAATTGCCCTAACCCTTCTGCCTTCACAGTTACTCTGAACTGAATGGATATATATATATATATATATATATATATATATATATATGCTTTCGTAGATTTTCACGGGTACAGGAATGCAGGTTTTGGTGTCTTCGGGTGTCTTCCCGTGTAAGAGTCGGGGTGTCTGTGCGACGTTTCGACGAGGTCTCACTCGTCATCTTCAGGCTGGTGCTTTCAGCTTCTTGTTACTGGAACAGAGCTCTGTTCCAGTAACAAGAAGCCGAAAGCACCAGCCTGAAGATGACGAGTGAGACCTCGTCGAAACGTCGCACAGACACCCCGACTCTTACACGGGAAGACACCCGAAGACACCAAAACCTGCATATATATATATATATATGCCATCAAATTCTATTTGATAAGTGCCACATCCTTCCTCCAAGGCAGCCATGTGTTATTACCCAAGATGTCAGTAGATTAATACATGCCAGCTTGAAACCACAGGTTTGGAATGTGCATTAATATATCCTTGTTCAATGACTGCTAGATATTTCTTCGCAATGTGTGTTGCCATATCTCCCTCCCTCCCTCTCTCTCTCTCTGAAGAAAGATGTTCATAATTCTTAAAGGGTCCTCTGCTCCGGCCAAGAACAGGCTGGCCATACTTTAATTCAGTAGCTTCCCACTTTTCTGTTCTAGTTCATGCCCCAGATAACTGCCCACATTGACCCTATTTATCTTTTCTGGTCTTCCACTGTCACACTTCACCCCTTTGCCTTTATCATCAGAACCATACTAAGAGTGTTGGATCAGGCCACAGTGGCCTATCTGGTCCAGCACTGTGTCCTCACAGTGGCCAAACAAATACCTGTGGGAAATCTGCAAGCTCTCTGTCCACCTGCGATCCTAGCAACTGGCCCAACACCTCTGGCACAAGGCCATTGTGGCCAGCAGCTCTTGATAGCCCTCTGGTCCCTGAATTTATCTAGCTCTCTTTAAAGCAAGCCCAGTTGGTGGCAGTCACTGCCTCCTGGGGGAACGAGTTTTGTAGTTTAACTCTGAGCTGCATGAAGAAATTAAATCATTCACAACTCACCCACCGCCCTTTGAAGACTCTTTCTTGAGAGATGCTGGCTTTTGGTCTGCTCCCGGGTCCTGCATGGAGTCCTTGTCTTGACCGTCCCAGCAGAAGCAGTGCACCAGGTGGACAGCTTCTCGCCAACTATCTAGCAGGTGGGTCACTGTTCTGTTGATTACTGGGAGGGACAAGGCAGATGGGAGACTCAAGTGGTGCAAAGCACTGGCAGAGCCAGTCTGGTGTTCCTGCTGCTGCGTTGACACTAAACCAACATCCTTGTTTCCTTGCCCATTGCCCTCTTCCCTCCTTGGAAGCAACACCGATCCACTTGCCTGATCCACATTAGAAAGTGTCCCTTCATACTGCATCACGGTGTGGTACTCCGGTTTGACATCAACTGATAGGAAGTGCCTACAGAGGGTGGTGAATACAGCACAAGATATTATGGGCTGTCCTGTGAATCCACTGGATGACATTGTGGAAGAAGGTTGCCTCAGGAGAGTGAGGAAAATTCTCAGGGATGATTCACACCCTGGCCGGCATTTTCTTGATCTCCTGCCCTCGGGCAGAAGATATAGAAGCATGATTAGTCGCACCAACAGGGTAAAGAACAGCTTCTATCCGTGGGCTGTTAGGCTGCTGAATGAAAAGATAACAAGAGGGCAACTGACTTTCGGGTTTGGTGGGTGTGCGTCAGTAAACGAGGGGAATTAAGACTAAGAGAGCTGAGTGGGGGGTGCTCATGTAATCTCACTGTATACAAGTTGTACAAGTGACAATAAAGTATAAAGTTTAAAGTAGCAGACTCTGCACTACCTGATGAGCCACTCCTACTTCAAAGCCCTCTGAAACTTTGCCTCCTGCTCTCATCTCTTTTATCTTCTCCCTTAACTTTGTTCTAGGATACCTTAAGCACCACTTGATACCTTATGTCCTCCTTGCTTGATCACTTCAGGGTCCCCTGCTGGTGGTCTCCCATAGGTCAGAGGAATGGCTCTTATCTACCATGAGCTGTGCATTCAGCTCTGTGGAACTCCCTCCCAAATGAATATCCTAGAGGAGGCAGTGATGGCCATCAACCTAGATGGCTTTAAGAGAAGGTTCAACAAATTTGTGGAGAAGGGGGCTCTCTACAGCTGCTAGCCATCACAACTCTGTTCTACCTTCACACTTGTAGGTGTCATGGTCCAGTTCACGGGTGATCAGAGTCCTGGCAGGGAACGTCAGGACCGGGGGCAAGATGGCAGGGTGGGAGCAGGAACGGGAGTCCAGAAGCCAGGAGTCCAGAAGCCAAGGGTCCGAGGGTCAGGAAGCGAGGAGTCGCAAAGGCAGGGCTCCGAAGATCAAGAAGCAAGGAGTCACGAGTCAAGGGTCCAAAGGTCAAGAAGCAAGGAGTCACAAAGGCAGGGGTCCGAGGAGCAAGGAGTCAAGGAACCAAACGCAACAAGGCAGGGAACATGTTGCTGTGGCAGAGCTGAAGGGAAATGCTGACCTTTTATCCCTTCCCAGCTCTTGCCACCAGGTGCTGTGAGTTACCAATCGGCCTCACCTGTGAGGCCTTGCCTCTTTAGAACAAACTTAGGAAGGCTCCAGTCCTGGTCACAGGGCCTGGCTCCTGCATGCACACCTGACAGGAGGTAGCAATACTAGCTGCTGGAAAACCCAGGAGAAGAGCGTTCTCTCTTGCCGCTGGTCTCATGCTGGCCACATGACCTGGAAAGCTGTCTGCAGACAAACGCCTCGGCCTGAAAGCAAGATGAGCGCTACAACCCCATAGTTGCCTTTGAATGGACTTAACCATCCAGGGGTCCTTTACCTTTTTACCTTTTGTGAGAGGCAAGGAGTGCAGAATTTTGTTGTTGCACAGGGTGCTGCTGAAAGTTGAGACCACAAGGTCTGCCACTGCTGCTCTTTAATCATAGAATCATAGAGTTGGAAGAGACCACAAGGGCCATCGAGTCCAACCCCCTGCCAAGCAGGAAACACCATCAGAGCACTCCTGACATATGGTTGTCAAGCCTCTGCTTAAAGACCTCCAAAGTAGGAGACTCCACCACACTCCTTGGCAGCAAATTCCACTGTCAAACAGCTCTTACTGTCAGGAAGTTCTTCCTCATGTGGAGCCAGTGTGGTGTAGTGGTTAAGAGCGGTAGTCACGTAATCTGGGAAACCGGGTTCGAGTCTCCGCTCCTCCACATGCAGCTGCTGGGTGACCTTGGGCCAGTCACACTTCTGTGAAGTCTCTCAGCCCCACTCACCTCACAGAGTGTTTGTTGTGGGGGAGGAAGAGAAAGGAGAATGTTAGCCGCTTTGAGACTCCTGAAGGGGAGTGAAAGGCGGGATATCAAATCCAAACTCTTCTTCTTCTTCTTCTTCTCATGTTTAGGTGGAATCTTCTTTCTTGTAGTTTGGATCCATTGCTCCGTGTCCGCTTCTCTGGAGCAGCAGAAAACAACCTTTCTCCCTCCTCTATGTGACATCCTTTTATATATTTGAACATGGCTATCATATCACCCCTTAACCTCCTCTTCTCCAGGCTAAACATGCCGAGCTCCCTTAGCCATTCCTCATAAGGCATCATTTCCAGGCCTTTGACCATTTTGGTTGCCCTCCTCTGGACACGTTCCAGTTTGTCAGTGTACTTCTTGAATTGTGGTGCCCAGAACTGGACACAGTACTCCAGGTGAGGTCTGACCAGAGCAGAATACAGTGGCACTATTACTTCCCTTGATCTAGATGCTATACTCCTATTGATGCAGCCCAGAATTGCATTGGCTTTTTTAGCTGCTGCATAACACTGTTGGCTCATGTCAAGTTTGTGGTCAACCAAGACTCCTAGATCCTTTTCACATGTACTGCTCTCAAGCCAGGTGTCACCCATCTTGTATTTGTGCCTCTCATTTTTTAAATCATCATCATTTTAAATTTTTTATCATCATCATCATCATCATCACAACCACCATTATTTCAGCAGGGTTTTTTTAAAACAACATTTCCACCCCCTGGTTTTATGGCTATTATAAAATGGTTATTATAAAATGCATTCCCCGCTGCACCCCACTCCAGTCTGCAAAGGTAAGAGTCCCACCCATCCCCCTTCCCGCTTTTGCCTCAAGCCCTGACCACTGCTGTCTTGTGGCCCCTGGAAGGTTGCTTATGAGCAAATGTGCCCTTGGGTTGGAAAACAAAAGCTGCCCATCCCTGCTTTAGAAAATGGCCTGGGAATTTGTCAGCATATTTCTTTACTGCAGTTCCTTTTCATAATTAGAGAGCTGAGCACTTAACTGGAGGATGATATATTTATTCCCACTCTTAAAGATAAGTAGCCTCCAACCACAATTGCAGCTTCGCCGCTAATTAGCTTGTACCCAAGGTATGTATTTTTTGAGGTGCTAAATGCTTCATCCTAGGCTTATTTTTGGCAGCCCATTAATACCTGACACAGGTTTACGGGCAAACTGTGTACCCTAAGCTAAGTGAGAAATAGCTGTTTGGTGGTGCATATTTATTTTGAGGTGCCACATTATGCTTAAGTTCCAACACACAAGTCTATTTTTGAGTGGAAATAAATTATGACTCCTCTGCAATTGTCGGAGGTTGGATGCTCCAGTAGTTCCACGAGTAGGAGCCCTTGCTTGTGGTGACACTACTATAGCATAGCATATTAAATACATTTTGAAATGCTGTTTTTAATTGCATATATATATCTACAATTTCCTTTTTCTAAAGAAAGAAAGAAAAAGTCATATATTTGAGGGGAGAGCTGAGAATTTTCAGAACAGGGAGGAAGGTCTGTGGCTTAGCAGAGCATTATTATTATTATTATTATTATTATTATTATTATTATTATTATTATATTTGTAACCCGCCCATCTGACTCAGTTGCCCCAGCCACTCTGGGCAGCTTCCAACTGCATGCAAAAGCACTAGAAACCAGGCTTTTAGTGTTGCAGCTCCAGCCATCTGGGCAGTGAGTGCCCAACACTGGCATTCAACAAAATGTGGGCATGTTGAAAGTCTGTGGGTTCAATGTAGGAGAGGCCAAGCCAATGCAAGCAGGAACTGGGAAAGCAATCAGTCTCTCATGCATTGCTTTGAGTCACCCTTTTCTGGAGGGGAAAGGCTGGGTACATGTTTTTCAATAAATAAATAAATAAATTGGTGTTGGAGGATGTTATTTCAATTTGCAAAGCACTTAATCCAAGAGCTCTCTAAATGGTCCACAAAACTGTTAAAACACAGACACAAATACACATAAAATAACAACAGTGGTACCTTGGTTCTCAAACTTACCGTATTTTTCGCTCTATAAGACGCACCAGACCACAAGACGCACCTAGTTTTTGAAGGAGGAAAACAAGAAAAAAAATATTCTGAATCTCAGAAGCCAGAACAACAAGAGGGATCGCTGTGCAGTGAAAGCTGCAATCCCTTTTGCTGTTCTGGCTTCTGGGATAGCTGCGCAGCCTGAATTCGCTCCATAAGACGCACACACATTTCCCCTTACTTTTTAGGAGGGGAAAAGTGAGTCTTATAGAGCAAAAAATACGGTAACCCATTCCGGAGGTTCATTCCAAAACCAAAGCGTTCCAAAACCAAGGTGTGCTTTCCCATGGATTAATCCGTTCCAGCCTTTTAAAAACAACCCCTTAAACAGCAATTTAACATGGATTTTACTATCTAACAAGACCACTGATCCATAAAATGAAAGCAATAAACAATGTACTGCGGTCACACAATCAATCAATTAATCAGTAGCTGAACTGGGTTCCACACAGTCACAAAAACAAAACAAAAAGAGCCGCAAAAACAAAAATGCAAAATAAATAGCAAAAACAGACAGACCTCAGCATAACACTCAAAAAGGAAGTGTGGCACTCAAATCGGAAGCGTAACACTCAAAATGGAGCACGTTCGGCTTCTGAAAAAAGTTCGCAAACCGGAACACTTACTTCCGGGTTTGCAGTGTTCGGGTTCCAAGCTGTTTGAGTACCAAGGCATTTGAGAACCAAGGTACCACTGTATATTTAAAACACAGATAAAAATCAGGAGATTAATGTGTCGCATACCGATACTAGGTAAAGGTAAAGGGACCCCTGACCATTAGGTCCGGTCGCAGACGACTCTGGGGTTGCGGCGCTCATCTTGCTTTACTGGCCAAGGGAGCCGGCGTACAGCTTCCGGGTCATGTGGCCAGCATGACTAAGCCACTTCTGGCGAACCAGAGCAGTGCACGGAAACACCGCTTACCTTCCCGCCAGAGCGGTACCTATTTATCTACTTGCACTTTGACATGCTTTTGAACTGCTAGGTTGGCAGGAGCAGGGACCGAGCAACGGGAGCTCACCCCATCATGGGGATTTGAACCGCCGACCTTCTGATCGGCAAGCCCTAGGCTCTGTGGTTTAACCCACAGCGCCACCCGTGTCCCTATACTGATACTAGTGATACACAATTTTCATCCTGCTCCCTCACTAATGGCAAATGTTGAGTTGGTGAAACTCTTTTCCTTAGGCAAGTAACAATGGCATTCACTGGGTGAGGGGAGGGAAGTGTGGCGTTTAAATAAGCGGTGTGCTTTTCAGTTACCGTGGAAAGAATAAGCACACAATTAGAACGGCATTGCTTTGGAAAGCTGAGCAGGAGTATTTGCAATTCTGAACCACTTGTGACAGTTGACATAGGAAAGTCACTGGGATCCTGTCGGGTTTGCTTTGGATTTAAATGAAATTATTACAGTAATGAAAAACACTGACTGCTCTGTCATTCCCTTTCCTTTTTATAGCAATCCGTGAAGATCACAGGATGGCAGCGGACACAATAAGTAATGTATTCCTGCCTCCGATGGAGTTCGTACATTTATATCGCAAGACATGCCTTGGGAATAAGGAGTTAAGCTATGCTGTGCTCACCAACTCATGCATTTGCATGCTCTTCCGCCGAGCTGTGCTGCATTAGCAGTCGGTCATAAGCTATTAATTAGAGAAGGCGCCAAGTTGCCTTGCTGGCAATAAATGAGGATCAAGTTTGTGGGCTGGAGGGTTCATGAAATGCATGATAGGACAGAAGGAGGCTCCGAAGTACAACTTGACCTGTGCAAGTTGCAAGTAGAGGCGGGGAGAATTTCGGTTCTTGATTTGCACTTCCTGAAACAATATGCAAATCAAGGCTCAGCCATCCTCTGAAATCTGCACCTCTCCGAATTTTGCAATGCACTTCTCCAGCTGAGTAGTGGGTACAAAATTTGTACCTGCTAGGATAAAGTCTGCACAAAATTGCATATCATTTTTTAAAGAATAACAGAGGGAAATTCTATAAGGGGAGGTTGCTGGCAAAACCTGGGTCTGTTAGGCAAAACTGCAAACAGAAATGTGTATATTAGGATCTGTGTGCACTGAACAGTGGTGAATTTTCACGAGGACTTAAAATAAATAAAGTGGAGATGTGGAAAACTGAATTTCAGTTTGGAAAAATGAGAAGCTACAGGAAACAACAGTTGACAGATTATGCCATCCACAGCTGTGATTCACTAAATATAGATAAATACAGCCCCCCAGGTAGTGTACAAGACACTTAATTTCAAGGTCATGGGTTTGAGTCCCATGTTGGGCGAAGATTCCTGCTGTGCAGGGGTTGGACTAGATTATCTTCATGGTCTCTTCCAATTCTCTATGATTTGATGATTCAAAGCTGTGTCTGGCAGGGCTACAGCAGAATCCATCCCCCAATTTATCCAAAGTGTTTTTCCCCTGCACAGAGCTGGATTAAGACCTTCAGAGACCCTAAGCACTGAAAAGATTATGGTACCCCCATATGTAATTCAAAATAAAAACTACAGTAAACCATAAAATGAACTTTGAAAATAAAACAATATATATAGATTTATTGCAACACATGACAGGACCTGATTTCATTGCATTATTTCTTCCTATGTTAGTAGGATGGCTCCTGATTTTGGTGGGGATAAATAATAATAACAGTAATAATATCAGCTCCATGGGGTACTGGTCTGTTCCAAGCACTGGTCTCTTTCCAAGTAGGGACGTGGGTGGTGCTGTGGTCTAAACCACTGAGCCTCTTGGGCTTGCCAATCAGAAGGTTGGCGGTTCAAATCCCCGCAATGGAGTGAGCTCCCATTGCTCGGTCCCAGCTCCTGCCAACCTAGCAGTTGACAAGCATGCCAGTGCAAGTAGATCAATAGGTACCACTGCAGTGGGAAGGTAAATGGTGTTTCCATGCACTCTGATTTCCACCATGGCGTTCCGTTGTGCCAGAAGCGATTTAGTCCTGCTGGCCACATGACCCGGAAAGCTGTCTGTGGACAAATGCCGGCTTCCTCAGCCTGAAAGCGAGATGAGCATCGCAACCCCATAGTCGCCTTTGACTGGACTTAACCATCCAAGGCTCCTTTACCCAATGGTGGAGCAATATGCTGCAGTCCCCAGAGAGGAGAACAGGAGGGAGCATGGCTGGCGCGCATCCCAAGGGCGTAGTGTGTCACCCGCAGGGGCGTGGTGTGTCACCCGCAGGGGCGTGGCATGCATCCCGGGGGCATGGTGCATCACTCGCAGGGCATGGTGTATGGTGCGGGGATGTGGCGCATAGCCCAGGGGAAGTGGTACACATCCCAGGGTTTTGCGGCGTGCGGCGCGTGTCCAGGAGGGGGGCAGCTGTGATGGCACCCTTTCCCCCAAATGGTACCCTTTGTGGTGCGCTCCCCCACCCCCCTTCATACGCCAGTGCCTTTACCTTTACCTTTCCAAGCATTATTCAAATTGCTGGTTATAACCTATGACAGGTCCGTATAGTTAAAGCTATGGTTTTCCTGGTAGTGATCTGTGGAAGTGAGAGCTGGACCATAAAGAAGGCTGATTGCCGAAGAATTGATGCTTTTGAATTATGGTGCTGGAGGAGACTCTTGAGAGTCCCATGGACTGCAAGAAGATCAAACTTCTCCATTCTGAAGGAAATCAGCTCTGAATGCTCATTGGACAGATCCTGAAGTTGAGGCTCCAATACTTTGGCCACCGCATGAGAAGAGAAGACTCCCTGGAAAAGATCCTGATGTTGGGAAACATGGAGGGCACAAGGAGAAGGGGACGACAGAGGATGAGATGGTTGGACAGTGTTCTTGAAACTACTAACATGAGTTTGACCAAACTGTGGGAGGCAGTGGAAGACAGGAGCGCCTGACATGCTCTGGTCCATGGGGTCACAAAGAGTCGGAAACGACTAAATGACTAAACAACAACAACAAACCTATAACACCCCACATGGATTGGGCCCAGGATATCTGAAAGACTATATGCACTGAGATTTTTTGGGGAAGACCTTCTCTCAGCTGCATCACCCAAGAGGAATGCTCGGTGGGGACCTAGGAGAAGACCTTCTCAGTGGTGGCTTCCAGATTTCAGAACACTCTTCCTAGAGAAGCTAGACTGACTCCCTCCTTATAGTCCTTCCACGTAAGGAAGCATTGAGAAGCCATCATTTGGGGGCTGGTTCTGGCAGCACCAGTGGCACCCTGAAGATGCCTCCACTGCTAATCTGCCATTTTCTTTCCACTTGATTCTCTAGCCAACATAAGCAGGAATGGAGGCTGATGCAGAAGCAAAGGCCTTCAAATATGAAAATCACCATATTAGCATTTATCCAGATTCCTCAGCTGTGCCCATCAAGGCAGGAGCTTGTTTTAATCACATCAAGTTGATGCCTTGTTCTCCCAGAGTTCGTTACAAGCTGGGAGGGGGCCGAACCGCCCTCCCCATTCTCCCAGTCAAAATTAATGGCTCGGCCAAAGAATTAGATTAGCTGAAGCAAGCAGCCTTTGAAGATCTCAAAAAAAGGGGGGGACCCACTCAACATTTTCAAGTTGTCACCCCATGAAATAGAAACTTAAAAGCTAAATCCCTGGTGAGCTGATACTCTTGTCTGAATTACTCAATCTTCACTCTAACCTCCTTAATGCTTGCTATGCGTGGTTGAAATATCTTGAGCATTCCCTGTCAAAACTCCCCCCCGCCCCCCCCACGCATCTCTGAAAATGTTGGTTTAGTTCGAGAGCTTTCACTATTTGCTTATTTCTCTTACCTCTCTAGGGTTAACTCTGCAAATGATAAAATGCAGCCCAGTGGTTGCACAAGACCTATTTTACATGAAATGAATAATGCGGACATTCCTTATCTTCGGCATAGGCTCTAACAGTGGATTTTGCTGTGCATTATGCATTGCATAAGCCGTTAGGAGTTTTGACTCCTCTCTGATTGCTAGGGACACACATTTTATTACTACTGCCCGATCCTGGCAGGACATAGCCTGACGTATCATCAAGGTACTTTCTGCACCTATTGGTTCCTCTTCACTTCTCTTGTCCATTACACTTTCACCTGTCTGCTCTAAAGTGATTGGCGCTCAGCTGGCAAATGCAAGTATCTTGCGGAGACTTTGAGGAATCCCACAGTGGCCTGCTTAGATTCCTCCCACCCCACCCCCACTTAGCAGAACCAGCTGCTCCAGCTCGTATTTCGGATGTTCAACCTCCCCATCTATTGAGGTTGAACAAATTTGGTCCTCTGTGTTGGTATTTATCAAAACAGGAAGGTCTGCAGTTTATTCTTTTAAGAGGGATATAAGGGAACTTACCAGGAACCTAATAGTGAGAGGCTTACACAAGCCTGCAACCAGCTATCTGTTGTGCATTAGAAGGGGAATGTAAACTCTGCTAGTAAAGGAACTTGCTAGTTCAAGTTAGGAAGGATATTAATAAAAATATATATCCTCTCCTGCCGCCCTGAACATTCCCACAATTTACGTGCTGGAGAATTTTTAAATCGTAAACTGCCTGGGATGCCTGGGCAGAAAGACGACACATAAACACAATAAATAAATAAAGAGTGAACAAGCAGGGTTATTCATGCAGCAGACCTTGTCCCAACATCAACCCATACAATCCAAATTCTGATGTCATAGACCTGCAAAACAAACGGGTCAAAATGCATTGAGAGCAAATATAAGCCACATTGCATGGAACAGACCCAAGTCGACTTCGTTCCATCTCCTCTTCTCCCCTCATCTTAGAGTCCATGCTGACTCCTCCCAACTACTTGTTGTTGTTGTTGTTGGTGGTGGTGGTGGTGGTGGTGTTCCTGCTCTTGCTGTTGCTGCTGAAGCAGCAGGGGGTTGGACTAGATGGCCCTTGGGGTCCCTTCCAACTCAAAAATTCTATTGCTTGTTGTTGGCATTTATCTGTTTCCAGAGGCAATGGAGTGCGCCTGCAGGGGTGAAGTCAAACTGCTGCATTAGCAGCACCAAAAGTGACCTACCCAGGGTGCAAGCCTGGGCAGTGTGGATGAAGGTCCTGGGCTGCCCAGGCAACAACAGCCCCCCCCCACCTCACTGATGTGGTCCAAAGGAAAGCAGAGCAATAAGCCTGGCAGCAGTTTGGCTGCAGGAGTTGCCGGAAGGAGGTGTACAAGATGCCATCCAACTGTCTTAGGGACTCCACTTCAGATTTGTGTAGGGTTTGCTCCTTAGCCTCTCCTGAAGAGATCCCACAAGGCAGCAAGGTTTAGGATCAGAGTTTTCCTCCTAGATAGGCTACCTTTTCATGTGCCCTTAATTCGCTTCTTCTCATTCTAATTCTTCTTCCTCCTAGGCTGCCTTTTCTCCAGAACAGGACTTAAGGTGGCTTACACAAATTAAAACAACACAGATAAAATCCAGAAAGCTAAAAACATATAGGAGATAATAGTTTAAAAGTAATTGAACTTTAAAAGAATTAAAACAATAATTAAACAATACAATAACTGACCTATTAACATACAGATATTATGTATTAACATACAGATATATTATAATTGAGATTGAGATTGAGATTGAATCCTGACAAGACAGAAGTACTGTTTCTGGGGGACAGGAGGCGGGCAGGTGTGGAGGATTCCCTGGCCCTGAATGGGGTAACTGTGCCCCTGAAGGACCAGGTGCGCAGCCTGGGAGTCATTCTGGACTCACAGCTGTCCATGGAGGCACAGGTTAAATCCGTGTCCAGGGCAGCTGTGTACCAGCTCCATCTGGTACGTAGGCTGAGACCTTACCTGCCCACAGACTGTCTCACAAGA
Source organism: Podarcis vaucheri (assembly GCF_965113315.1). Classification (NCBI taxonomy): domain Eukaryota; kingdom Metazoa; phylum Chordata; class Lepidosauria; order Squamata; family Lacertidae; genus Podarcis; species Podarcis vaucheri. The sequence goes on from NC_138762.1 coordinate 13,159,734, forward strand.
GTGGTGCATGCTCTGGTTATCTCCCGCTTGGACTACTGCAATGCGCTCTACGTGGGGCTACCTTTGAAGGTGACCCGGAAACTACAACTAATCCAGAATGCAGCAGCCAGACTGGTGACTGGGAGCAGCCGGCGAGACCATATAACACCGGTCTTGAAAGACCTACATTGGCTCCCAGTACGTTTCTGAGCACAATTCAAAGTGTTTGGTGCTGACCTTTAAAGCCCTAAACGGCCTCGGTTCAGTATACCTGAAGGAGCGTCTCCACCTCCATCATTCTACCCGGACACTGAGGTCCAGCACCGAGGGCCTTCTGGTGGTTCCCTCACTGCGAGAAGCCAAGTTACAGGGAACCAGGCAGAGGGCCTTCTCGGTAGTGGCGCCCTCCCTGTGGAACGCCCTCCCACCATATGTCAAAGAGAACAACAACTACCAGACTTTTAGAAGACATCTGAAGGCAGCCCTGTTTAGGGAAGCTTTTAATGTTTGATGTATCACAGTATTTTAATATTCTTTTGGAAGCCGCCCAGAGTGGCTGGGGAAACCCAACCAGATGGGCGGGGTATAAATAATAAATAATAATAATAATAATAATAATAATAATAATAATAATAATAATAATTACCCCTTTCCTTAAAAAACAAACAGTCAATTCCCAAAGGCCTGTCAGAACAAAACAGTCTTTACCTGCCACTGGAAGGACAACAAAGAGGGAGCCAGCCTAGCTTCCCTAGGAAGAGAGTTTCAAAGTCTGGAGCAGCCACCAATAAGGTCCTCTCCTGTCTTGTTTTCATCCAGTTCCCTCCAGCATCCCTCTTTGCATCTGTCTTTTGTGGGAATGTTCAGGGAGGCAGGAGAGGATATATTGTTTATTAATATCCTTCTTAACTTGCGCTAGCAAATTCCTTTACTTAACAGAGTTTACATTCCCCTTCTAATGCATGACAGATAGCTGGTTGCAGGCTTGTGTAAGTATCTCACTATTAAGTTCCCTTATATCCCTCTTAAAAGAATAAACACGCCACAGTCTTGTTCTTATCAGTTTAATCTTGTTTAAAGCATATAAAAGTAGTTTACTTACATTCAGTTCACAGTTGGATCCCTGAAGGCAGACTTAGTTACAAAGTATATACATGTGAATCTATCCCATATGGGGATAATCCCAGTGTCCAAGCCAACAGAGCATTTCTAGCTAAAAAGCTGCTCCAACGATGGAAGAAGTCAGAGAGAGAGAGAGAGAGAGGGAGTGTGGCATGACTTGTCCTTTTGTTACCTGCACAGGTAAGGTCACACCCACCTCTAGTCACATGCAAAGGAACTATGTCCCAGTCAGGAGGAAACATGAAGTTTTCGACTGGCTGGACCAAACATTCCCCCGCATGTCCACTCTAGGAAAACAAGGAATGTTGTACTTGACTGCTACTTATGTATCACATCCCACATAAATGGTGATCAAGGAAAGATCCTTGCTATGCAGCCACATTAAGGGGAGCTGTAAGGTTGTCAGGAATCTCGGCCGCAGTCAGAGGTAACTGGCCTCACTTCAGGCATTCGGCTGAGATCCTTGTTGACCTTCCTGTCTGCGTCTCCCGGCAGGGCACAGGCAAGGCCATAAATCAGCGATCCTCCTCAAACGTGAGAAGAACACACCCTCCTCCTCTCTCCCTCCCTGCATTCCCCAGGGAGGGGAAAAGAGACAGACAGGAGTCCTATTTACATGTCTTTTATTCCTGTCATTCAGCAGTACAGAGAAACGTGTCTGTACCCACCAGACTCCGGCAGTAGAGAGACTACTCCGCCCCTGTACTTCCAGTACAGGTCAGATGACACTCTGAGCTAACATCCGGTGCTCAGTACAGAGAATGGACTGCCCCTTTTTCCCACCAGTAGAGTTCCAGACCACAACATCCTGTTTTGCTTTCCAGCCACCTGCAGCTGGCTTTTGCATTGCTACTTTTTCCTGGGGACACTGGGACATCATGCTCACCTTGGCTGGTCTTGGTGGGATTGATTTGCTTCAGGGTTGGCAAGCTCTGGCTTGCTAACCTACTTAGGCCTGCCAGGTCTCCTGATTTGGCCCACCAGGCCTTTCAGACCAAACCACACCCACCTTCCGTACACCTGATATCAGGTGTGGGGTAGGTCAACATGGGGCTCAGATGAAAGGAACTTTGCTTGGACGTTGATCCCCAAGTGCCACCTGTCAGCTGATGGTCAGTACTTGGGAAGCTCTGAAGACAAATCTTTCCAAGCACCACCAATCAGGTGACTTGTAGGAGGGGAATGTGGGTCTCTGCTGACCAGGCAAGGGTTTTTCCCACCTGCCTTGCCCCACCCATCAGCCATCGGAGCTCCAGGAGCCTTCAGAAGGAAGTTGCTACCCATAACCATTATGTGAAGGTTTCTTTGGAGTGGAAGACTATGGCTGGATCTACATTCACCTTTTAAACGTTATTAGAAAGACGCCTGCTTCTTGGGAGAAAAGGGATGACAAACCTAGACAGCATCTTAAAAAGCAGAGACATCACCTTGCCAACAAAGGTCCGTATAGTTAAAGCTATGGTTTTCCCAGTAGTGATGTATGGAAGTGAGAGATGGACCATAAAGAAGGCTGGTCGCCAAAGAATTGATGCTTTTGAATTATGGTGCTGGAGGAGACTCTTGAGAGTCCCATGGACTGCCAGAAGATCAAACCTCTCCATTCTGAAGGAAATCAGCCATGAGTGCTCACTGGAAGGACAGATCCTGAAGCTGAGGCTCTAATACTTTGACCACCTCATGAGAAGAGAAGACTCCCTGGAAAAGACCCTGATGTTGGGAAAGATGGAGGGCACAAGGAGAAGGGGACGACAGAGGACAAGATGGTTGGACGGTGTTCTCAAAGCTACAAACATGAGTCTGACCAAACTGCGGGAGGCAGTAGAAGACAGAAGTGCCTGGCGTGCTCTGCTCCATGGGGTCATGAAGAGTCGGACACGACTAAACGACTAAACAACAAGAACGGTATCAGAAATATCATTCTCAAATTTCAGTCCCATTTGGTTTCTTCGTTTCCTTTCCACAATGTCTACCCCGTTTATGATAGCTAGTTGCTCCACAGCGTCCTCTGGTGTCACATTTTAATAATGCAGCTAAACATAATATGACCTTACATTTTGAAAAATTTTCTTAACCCTTTCCTAATGTTATAAACCACAAGTGCAGATCTGCCCTATGAGTCACAGGCATTGGGAAAGAGTGTGTGTTAAGCAGTGTTTTTGTTGCTAGCCTGTTAATGTTGTTACTATTGTTTTGTGGATTATGAGCGCTGTAACGCTTCGTGGTTGGGCTGTTTAATCTATTTTTTAACTTCTTGTGTTTATAGTGTTTTGTAGAAGGTGGTTGCTTTGCTGATGACTTGTAATTGTTTTGCGGATAATCTGTTAAGCATTTTAGGTGATATGTGTTGCAGTTTTGATGTTCTACCATGTTATTATTTATGGCATTTAAGCCACTTTGTGTGTCATGCAATTGAAAAGTGGAATGGAAATAATAAATGAAATGAAATGATAGCATTTGGGATGCTCTACAAAGCCCCTTTTGCTCAGACTATGCAGGAACTGAGAAAGCCTATCTGTGATTGGGAGTCTTGTATCTGTAGTCCTAGGAATCCCTCATTGCTGTTACTTCTAGTAAAGTTAAAGGGACCCCTGACCATTAGGTCCAGTCGTGGCCGACTCTGGGGTTGTGGCACTCATCTCACTTTATTGGCTGAGGGAGCCAGTGTACAGCTTCCGGGTCATGTGGCCAGCATGACTAAGCAGCTTCTGGCGAACCAGAGTAGCGCACGGGAATGCCATTTTTCTTCCCACCAGAGCGGTACCTATTTATCTACTTGTACTTTGAGGTGCTTTCGAACTGCTAGGTAGGCATGAGCAGGGACCGAGCAATGGGAGCTCACCCCGTTGCGGGGATTAGAACTGCCGACCTTCTGATCAGCAAGTCCTAGGTTCAGTGGTTTAACCACAGCACCACCCGCGTCCATTCTCCAAATGTTTGGAGAAGAGCCCCACCCCTTGTTTTATTACACCCGTCAGGATTTAGACACAGAGTATTAATAAATAACATTTTTTTTTGTTGCTGTTCTCTTGCCCAAGGATGCAGATATTGAATTATTAATAATACAAATGACTCCCTTAACTGCTGTTTTATTTCAGCACTTTTTGCATAATTATCGGATTTCTTTCAGGGCACTGTTAGATTTTTTTTTTTTTAAGAATCTTGGTTTCACTGTGTTCTAAGCAAACATAACATTACAAATGTTACCATTATAAATACAAATTGTAAGCAAAAAAAGGTTAGCCTTACTAGCACACTGGCTAGGAAAAATAAATGAAACATCTGTCCAGATGGGATAAATATTCTTCAGTATAATGAAAAGCCAAGACACCAGTGTGTTTTATTCCAATAAAAAACATTAAGTTACACTCTGTGGTATATCTATTATGCATAGTTTAAAAACACAGAATTAACTCATTGGCTAATGTGTAGTGCTGAGGCGCACATCACTTAATAATTTTAGTGAAATACTTTTAAAGTACACAAGAGCATTCACTGGGTAAAGAAGGCATAAAGTCTGATAGGGCATAAACAGAGCTCATATAGTACCACTTAGTCTAGTACTCTGTTTTCAACAAAACATAGGCAGATGTTTCCAGGAAGTCCACAAAGCAGTCATGAAGATAAAGGTAAAGGGACCTCTGACCATTAAGTCCAGTCACGGACGACTCTGGGGTTGCAGCGCTCATCTCGCTTTACTGGCCGAGGGAGCTGGCGTTTGTCTGCAGACAGCTGGTCATGTGGCCAGCATGACTGAGCCGCTTCCAGCGAACCAGAGCAGTGCACAGAAATGCCGTTTATCTTCCTGCTGGAGCGGTACCTATTTATCTACTTGAACTTTGACGTGCTTTTCAACTGCTAGGTTGGCAGGAGCAGGGACCGAGCAACGGGAGCTCACCCCATTGCAGGGATTTGAACCGCCGACCTTCTGATCGGCAAGTCCTAGGCTCTGTGGTTCAGACCACAGCGCCACTGCCAGAGCTTTTTTTTTCAACTCAGTTCCGGCACCTCTCAGGTGGGCACCATTGCCATTATAAGAGAACAATGGAGACGTTCATGGTGAGTTCTGGCAAAAAACAGCACTGAAGGTAGCCTCACTCACCTGCTGTTTCCCTCTGCCCCAGTTCATAGTCTCTGAACATGGAGATACCATATTGCCATCATGACCAGTGGCAGAACACATGCTTGGCATGCAGAAGGTTCCGTACTGAATCAATGGCATCTTCAGGTAGGGCTGGGAAAGACTCCCATTTGAAACTCTGGAGTCAATGTAGACCAAGGACGGGTAACCTGTGGTTCTCCATAAATTGTTGGCCTACAACTCCCATCACCCTTGACTATTCGCCATGCTGGCAGGGTTTAGTGGTTGCTGGAGTCCAGCAACAGCTGGAGGGATGCAGGTTCCTCACCCCTGGCATAGACAGCACTGACTACAGGGCCAATACAATACTGGCTAGCCAATGGGATAGCCTCCAGGTGTTATTGTTGAACTACAACTCCCATCATCCCTGACCATTGGTCACATTGGCTGGGACTGATGGGACTTGAAGTCTGGCGCCAGCTGGAGGACACCACATGGTTGCTTCTTAAACTAGATGGATTTGTGGTCTAACTCAATATAATGCCGTTCTGAGCTGTAGATAAACTCATCCTCCATCTTTTTTCTCTCTGTATCTTGGAGCCCCATTCTATCATAATTTGTAAAATTTCAGACTGTCAACTGACTAGAGAATGCTTAATTGATCAATTATCTTCAGTTTAACTAATTAAGTGATTAAAATGTTTTAGTTCATTAATTGACTCACCAGATAAAGGGCAGGTGATTAATTAATCAACTAACCGCTTTAACATCTATTGACAACCCTAAATTGTAAATAAACTTGCGTGTTATCAAAATCTCGCTGCAGGTGTCTTGCGAGATACCGATGGATGTGAATGATTAAAAAGGTGTCATGCCATTTTCGAGAGCCAAGATGTAAGAACAGCCCCTCGTTTTTAGAGCAGTGGTGGGCAAGCTATGGGTCAGGAGATCCATGTGTCCCCCACCCCACAGATGAGAACATGAGAAAAGCTCTGCTGGACCAAGTCAAGTCTCATCTAATTCAGCATTCAGTTCTTACTGCAGTCAACCAGATGTCTCAAGGCAGGCAGCCTGCAGGACCTAAGCACAACAGTTGTCTTCTGGTGGATTCTGCCTTCAGTGGTGGAGGGATAACAGGAGAGACTCAACTCTGCCAAATAGATTAAGGACTTTCTGTGCTAGCCACTTTTAAAATTTGTTTTCCCCTCCCAAAAAAATATTTTCAAAAGTGAAACATAAAAGTAAAAAGCAAATAGTCCAGGTAAGTGGTAGGTAAGTACTGGACAGCAAGGAGGGAATTATAATTGCCTAGGTAGGTGAAACACTATGGTCAAAATTGTGGGGCAGGAATTGACATTGCCTAAGAACTGAATGTGGTGGACTCTCCATCATTGGAGGTTTTTGAACATAGGTCAGATGACCATCTATCAGATAATAATAATAATAATAATAATAATAATAATAATAATAATAATAAAATTTATACCCCACCCATCTGGCTGGGTTTCCCCAGCCACTCTGGGCAGCCTTCAACAGAATATTAAAATACAATACAGTGGTACCTCACAAGACGAATGCCTCGCAAGACGAAAAACGCGCAAGACGAAAGAGTTTTCCGTTTTTTGAGTCGTTCTGCAAGATGAATTTCCCTATGGGCTTGCTTCTCAAGATGAAATGTCTTGTGAGTTCTTGCGAGTTTGTTTCCTTTTTCTTAAAGCCCCTAAGCCGCTAAGGCATTAATAGCCGCTAAGCCGCTAAGCCGTTAATAGCCGCTAAGCCGCTAAGCTGCTAAGAGCTGTGCTTCGCAAGACAAAAAAACCGCAAGACGAAGAGACTCGCGGAATGGATTAGTTTCGGCTTGCGAGGCACCACTGTAGTCTATTAAACATTAAAAGCTTCCCTAAATATTATTATTAATAATAATAATAATTAGAATTTATATACCGCCCTATTTCCGGAGGTATCAGGATGGTTCACAGTAATCAGCAGTAATTCCTGCACGGCAGAGATTGGACCACATGACCTTTGGCAACTTCCATCACTCTATGAAAACTAAGGCCGCATACACACTAACCCATTTGTGGCACAAACATGTAGCTTTCCTCAACCCAGAATCATGTACGCTCATCTTCAACATGCTGCCTTCAATCTAGATTGATTCTAGATCCTGCTGTCCACTAGGGCGGTTGTGGTGACTTGGTGCACATTTGAACCCCCCCCCCCCACGATTAGGTTATCCGTAGTGAATGAAGGAGAGAGAATGGAGACCTTGGAATAAGCCGATCCACAATGTCTTTGGACAGGTGTGACTACATCACACACACCCATCCCCTTGATGTGACTGCCAACATCTCCTTTCATCTGTTTCCAAATGGGCGCACTGTGCGGTGGTGCAGAACCCGTCTGCAGTGTGCTTTTATGTTTGGAATGTAACCAGTATCTCAAGAAGCAGGATTGGGGACAAAAAAATGCAGCGGATCGATACTGTGTGTAGAATATTAAGAAAAAACAAGTACTCGCTTTCCACTGATCCTAGATTAAAATGTCCTGCGTTTACACAACTAATTTTCCCCCAAACTAGACTGTCCCATAGCCTGGGGAGTCTTTTAGCGATCAGCTTGTTATTCCTGCTTTCTCCCCACGGTCATTGAATTTTAAGTTAAAGATTTCTAATCCAAGTGCAGTTTATGTATCATGGAAGATTTAATCGATTTGCTGTATTTCTCTAGCAGTATGCAAGTCTGGATTTAACTGCCTCTCTCTTTCAGCCATTTCAGGGATAGCAGCAACCTCCCAAAATACAACATTATCTAGGCCAACAGTCTGTGCGGCTGCATCTTACAAACAATTCCCTTTTTTAAAAAGACATGGATCACAATTTCTGCAGTGGGGACGGACCATGATTCCACCCACACCAACAAATGCTGGGCCTGATATTCGGCTATTTGGAAAAGGAAATCAGTTTATTAAATTTTTAATCACAATTTTCGTTCCATGTTATCACATTAATTATTCCTGTAGCCGTTGAGCTCCTCTGAGTTCTCCGTAGCTGTCACACCTTTCATTAAAACGGCAAGTTAATTGGCCTTAAAATATTTAAGATGAATAAGGGAGGCGCTAGGCTAGGAAAATGATTGAAAATGAAAAATTAATTCAAATTGGCTTGGATGTGAGTGTTCCATCAAAGAGACAGAATGCTGGCAGAAGCAGAAACAAATGGCAAATTCACATGTGGGTGACAGTTCTGATAGCCCTGGAGCCATCCATGAGACTAGGCTCAAATGCTCTACTTTCCCCTGTTTATCCATCCCAATGAACCACTGTTTCCTTCAATCTGTCTCGGGTAAGCCACAACCCCTAAACTGGATGCGGGTGGCGCTGTGGATAAAACCTCAGTGCCTAGGACTTGCTGATCGTAAGGTCAGCGGTTCGAATCCCCACGGCGGGGTGAGCTCCCGTCTTCGGTCCCAGCTCCTGCCCACCTAGCAGTTCGAAAGCACCCCTAAGTGCAAGTAGATAAATAGGGACCGCTTTATAGCGGGAAGGTAAATGGCGTTTCCGTGTGCTGCGCTGGTGCCAGCTCGCCAGAGCAGCTTCGTCACGCTGGCCACGTGACCCGGAAGTGTCCTCGGACGGCGCTGGCTCACGGCCTCTTGAGCGAGATGAGCGCGCAACCCTAGAGTCGGTCACGACTGGCCTTCGGGCAGGGGTACTTTTACCTTTACTTTAGTGCTGCCAAGTCAGGATCACCACAGACTCTGAGATTTCAAGGCCCAAACTTGAGACTTAGAGGTGGCTCCAGTGACGCCATGGGGGCAGGACCTGGAGACGGAGGTTAATTGGGAGTGTCTGTGCTATAACTTGCAGAAAAGGGAGCCCTAGCTCTTGTAGCAAGAACTCACCCAGTATATAGCTTGAAATAAGAGTATTGTTATAGCCAGGGTACCAGAGTCTGTTAATTAATTCTAGGAATTAATACATGGTAGGATATTTGGCATATTGAAGGGAAGTTACAGGCTGCAGCAGTTCACCTGAACTGTGCCAAACATGGAAATTCCTGGGATTGTTGTTGTTTAGTCATTTAGTCGTGTCCGACTCTTTGTGACCCCGTGGACCAGAGCATGCCAGGCACTCCTGTCTTCCACTGCCTCCCACATTTTGGTCAAACTCATGCTGGTAGCTTCGAGAACACTTCGAGAAGAGGGCTGATTTCCTTCAGAATGGATAGGTTTGATCTTCTTGCAGTCCATGGGACTCTCAAGAGTCTCCTCCAGCACCATAATCCAAAAGCATCAATTCTTCAGCAATCAGCCTTCTTGATGGTCCAGCTCTCACTTCCATACATCACTACTGGGAAAACCATAGCTTTAACTATATGGACCTTTTTGGCAAGGTGATGTCTATAATAAATAAAACTTATTATTATTATTTTTATTATTTTTAGCCTGTGCAAATAATCCTGGCTGGGCTGATTGAATGTAAGCTGTTATGAAACGATGGCCAAGCATCTACACGTTAGAGAAGGTGTTTGGGTCTCTGCCAAACAGGGGGTTGCCAAGGTGAAGGGGGTGCCAACTTGAATAAAATATTGTAGGTGTCCAGGTAAGCCCCGCCCCACATAATCGATCACATGATGCAGTGCACACACCTTATTTGAATGGGAATGCCCATCAACTATGTAGGGGCCCACCCCCTCAAATATTTTATTGTGGGGGTCGATCCCCCCAGGACCCCTATGAAGGGGCCTGATGCCATACAGGAAAATTCTCTCCTTTCACTTGAGCCTTAGAAGAAGTGGGAGTGAGCAGATGAAAGGGAAGGTGTTGCGTTTGTCTACAACTAATCCAGAATGCGGCAGCTAGACTGATGACTCGGAGCGGCCACCAAGACCACATAACACCAGTCTTGAAAGACCTACATTAGCTCCCAGTATGTTTCCGAGCACAATTCAAAGTGTTGGTGCTGACCTTTAAAATCCTAAACGGCCTCAGCCCGGTATACCTGAAAGAGCGTCTCCACCCCCATCGTTCAGCCTGGACGCTCCGAGGGCCTTCTGGCGGTTCCCTCACTGCGAGAAGTGAGGTTACAGGGAACCAGACAGAGGGCCTTCTTGATAGTGGCGGCTGCCCTGTGGAATGCCCTCCCATCAGATGTCAAAGAAATAAACAACTATATGACATGTATAAGACATCTGAAGGCAACCCTGTTTAGGGAAGTTTTCAATGTCTGATGTTTTGATCTATTTTTAATCTTTTGTTGGAAGCCGCCCAGAGTGGCTGGGGAAATATGTGTCATTAAACCATATTTCTTAAAGACCACTATAACCTCCACCATGTCTGGATTCTCAATGGAAACATGACCCTGGGTGAGCACCCAGGAACCCCAGAAACCACATGCATCACTCAACAGAGATTGGGGGTGGGGTGGGCAACCTTTGTAAAAATATATTGATCCTCTGAGAATCCTCAGTGGCAGGGAGTGTGGACGAGCATAGAATGAACATACTACGGGGTCCCCTCTACTAACATAAAGGTAAAGGACACCTAAAAGTAAAGTCCAGTCACGACTCTGGGGTTGCAGAGCTCATCTCGCTTTACCGGCCGAGGGAGCCGGCGTTTGTCCACAGACAGCTGCTTCTGGCACAACGGGACACCGTGATGGAAACCAGAGTGCACAGAAACACTGTTTACCTTCCCGCCACAGTGGTACCTATTTATCTACTAGCACTTTTTGGCGTGCTTTCAAACTGCTAGGCTGGCAGGAGCAGGGACCGAGCAACGGGAGCTCACCCCGTCACGGGGCTTTGAACCGCTGACCTTCTGATCGGCAAGCCCAAGAGGCTCAGTCGTTTAGACAACAGCACCACCTGTTCTCCTAACATAGTTGTCTTCTAACCACGGTGACATTTTCCATCTTAATGAACCACCCACTATGTCGTATGCTTCTCAGGCGGCGGAACAGATTTATTTTGCGTAAAATAATCACCAGCACTTCCTCTAGTCCTTTCTCCCATTCTGGGAAACAAAGCAATAATTTCTTGCTATTACCTTTGCTATCAGCGTACCAGGAGTCTGCCAGCTTCGCCTTTTCACCTTTCCCAGCTTTCCGCTTTCTTGTCTGAATGCACTTCATCATTTTTAAATTTTCCTTCTGGCGGATTCAATACCCAAATAACTATTCCTTTACAATGCACATATAGCAACCCCAATTTTCCGTTTGCAGGATTTTCTTCGTTTTCACAGGGAGGGAAAGCATTTCATTATAGATCTAGTCATCTGTATGTCAGGTGAAGTAAGCTTTTTTCTTTTTATTCAGGTGTGAATCTGAACAGAATATTTTTTCTCCCCTAGCAGTGGTGAAAGAATGTGGAGTAGCAGACTGTTCCCTGGGTACATTGGAACATTGGATTGTGAATATTTGGCAGAGGATCACTGCTACATCACCCCTGCAAGAAAGCAGCAAGATATGTTAAAGAGGAATCCTCTGATTTCCCTCCACCCCTGCAAAAAATGCTGCTTCTCCTATCAAGAACTTGATTGCTTCCCTCCAAATTTCAACATGCCATGCAAGAACGTTACATTGAAATTGCCTTGAGATCCTGTCCAGTTTCCTGTTTTCCCTTAGTAGCCAACCACATGTCTTGGGAAACCCTAAAGGCAGTACAGCCTGTGAAACAACAAGAGAAGCCACGACAGGAACAACAATTGCATGGGCACAGAAATCTTGTTGCATAGGTGGTTTTAGGATAGCACGACTGGTGCAATCACACTGGGTGCCACACTGCAGGGGCACGCCAAAACAATGCTATGGAATGGAGTGTGAGAGGCTGGGGCAGCGAATTTTAGCATCACACAGGCTGCCACTGAAATTTGAGAGCCCAAAGTCTGCAACAGCTTGTTGGCTGCTAAATGCATTTGATCTCTGTGAGCTGCTTAGAGGAAAGGACAAAGCTCAGGATCAGAGCATCTGCTTTGTGTGCAGAAAGCTCCAAATTCAGTCTGCAGCATCTTCAGATAGAGCTAGGAGAAGACTCTTCTCTAGGTCATCTAGTCCAACCCCTTGCAATGCATAAATCTCAGCTACAGATAACCATCCAACCTCTGCTTAAAAACCTCCAAGGAAGGAGAATCCACAACCTCCCAATGGAGACTGTTCCACTGTCGAACAGCTCTTCCTGTCAGAAAGTTCTTTCTGAAGTTTAGTTGGAATCTCTGTTCTTGTAACTTGAATGCATTGGTTCGAATCCTACCCTCCAGAGCAGGAGAAAACAAGCTGGCTCCATCCTCCATGTGACAAGTCTTTAGACATTTGGCTATCCTATCTCCTCTCAAAGGTCCGTATAGTTAAAGCTATGCTTTTCCCAGTAGTGATGTATGGAAGTAAGAGCTGGACCATAAAGAAGGCTAATTGCCAAAGAATTGATACTTTTGAATTATGGTGCTGGAGGAGTCTCTTGAGAGTCCCATGGGCTGCAAGAAGATCAAACCTATCCATTCTGAAGGAAATCAGCCCTGAGTGCTCACTAGAAGGACAGATCGTGAAGCTGAGGCTCCAATACTTTGGCCACCTCATGAGAAGAGAAGGCTCCCTGGAAAAGACCCTGGTGTTGGGAAAGATGGAGGGCATAAGGAGAAGGGGACAACAGAGGACAAGATGATTGGACAGTGTTCTCGAAGCTATGAACATTAGTTTGACCAAACTGCGGGAGGCAGTGGAAGATAGCGCCTGGCGTGCTCTGGTCCATGAGGTCATGAAGAGTCAGACACAACTAAACAACAACAACAATCTCCTTTCAGTCTCCTCTTTTCCAGGCTACACATACCCAGCTCTTTCCTCAAAAGACTTGGTTTCCAGACCCTTGATCATCTTGGCTGACCTCCTCTGCACACCTTCCAGCTTGTCAACACCCTTCCTAAATTGAGACACAGGACTCCAGGTGTAGTCTGACCAAGGTAGAATAGAGTGGTACTATCACATCTCTCGATCTGGACACTGTATGTACAGACAATACTGAGCTAGATGCACCAATGGTATGACTTTGTTACAGCAGCTTCCTTTCTTCCATCTCAAGGGGATGGGCTGTAGCTCAGTGGGAGAACATCTGCTTTGCATGCAGAAGATTCCAGGTTCAATCCCCAGCATCTCCAAATAGGGCTGGGAAAGGACTCCCATCTGAAACCCAAGGGAGCTGCTAGCAGTCAGTGTGGGCAGTACTGAGCTAGATGGAGCAATGATCTAATTCAGCGCAAGGCAGCTTTCTATGTCCCTAGCTGTGATGCTGCTCCTTGGCCACATGTGCGAACAGCGCTGATCACAGCAGAGAGCAGGTGAGCTCTTCTGGCAAGCTCACATGCTGGTGGCACAGAGAGGAAAGTGCCCTCATCTGGTTGCCAGAGGTCCTCCACCCCTGGTTCCTTACTCCTGATGATTGCATTCAATTCTGCAATGTGGCCTAGAAAAATAGAAAGCCTAATCTAGTAATGCATAAAGGCAAGAGAGTGGTTATTTCCAGCAAATTAATTTAATTGGCTCTACTACAGGAGCAAGAATGAACCATTTACAGTTCCTGTGGGAGGAGTATTTGAAAGTAGCTCAAGGAAAGTAGAGGAGGGGAGGGTGGAAATCTATTGAAGATCTAACATCATGCCAAAACCCCACTGTTTACAGCACTACCTAATTGCAACTGCAATTTTACATGCTAATGTGTTGTCTCAGTCCTGTTTTCTTCTTTTAAAATAATTACTTGATGCACCCATGTAATTAAATATGTCCCCTTTCAAAACCCATTTGGAAAAGAGAGAGAGAGAGAAAAGGAAAGCTAAATAAAGGCACTGTGTTAAATCAGTCATAAGATTAAAATTGCTCTGATTTTCATATTAATTTGATAATGATGTATCTGCTCTACATATTTTCTTGCCAAATGCCCCGCAAAATACCTTCTCCAAACACACCATAGTTGGGAGGCACTCTCTGTTGACGATGCTGTGGATTTTGCTGGTATGACTTCTCTTACAAATGGTGGGTGGATAATGTCATTTATGCAATTTCATCACTAGATGGCGCTGAACTTAGTTGTAGTCGGCAGTTTTTCTCCTGCTGCTGCTTTGCTCTTTTTGGAAAGAGACAACAACATCTTTCTGTAGCTTGTGGACATGTAGCTAATATGTCCATGTTAGGTGCTGCTCAGTTTCATCCAAGACAAGTCAAAAAACAACAAACTAGGAGGGAATCTTTTTGAAAAAAAGTGGGGGGTATTAAAGATAGGAATCTGCCTTATACCGAGTCAAATTGTTGGTCTATCCAGCCCGGCATTGTCCACAATGGTAGTGGTTCTCCAGAGTTTCAAACAGGGCTCTCTCTCAGCTCTTCCTAGAGATGTCAGAGGTTACATGGGCTACATCTAGTTTAGATTCAGGTCTTCTAAATGCCATGGTTCTGAATCTGAACTAAGTTTTGGAGAATTCTTGCCACAATGCAAAGTCAGAGTTATTGGGGATCCCTCAAGAAGCAGCTAATTCTGTAGAGCAGGGTTTTGGAACCTGTGGCCTTCCAGAATGACAACTGTCATCCATCCCTGACCATGCCAACTGCTGAGGCTCATGGGAATTGGAGTCCAATGACATCTACAGGGCCACAGGTCCCCCCCCCTTGCTGAACAGACTGCTTTGAACTCTCCTCTATTATGCGAAGGGTCAGCACACCACCAGCACATCTTTTGCTTGTGTTCCTATAATTTAGTATTAGTACCAAATGAATGGAGGTTCTGCTGGAGAGAACAATCCATTTCCTTTGGATGTTCAAATCCTTAGAAGATTAGTTTGTCAAATAATGTATAAAAGAACGAGGCAGGTTTAATCAAAACAGAAAACAGCAATCCTATAATTTCATGGGCGTCAGCTCACAACAACATCAGGGCTGATGGCCAATCAATAGCTTTTTCTATGCTAATTTTGAAATTATTAACAGAGACATAGAGTTGTAAAGAGACTCTGTGCTATTCCATGTTGGTAAATAAGGTGTGCTGCTCTAAGCACTGTCTGCACTTCCTACAATATTGCTGAGATGTGACAGGAAGTCGGATGTGGAGCTGTGCACTAGTTCAAAATTACAAACTTTGGACCTTTGCTTTGAGCCATCACAGTAATTTTTCAGTATTTATGTTTGTGTAACTATGTACCTATTAATTCATAATATTAATTATTACTGCAATTCATTTATTAATCACCTTCTAAACCACCACCAGCAAAAAAAGCTAAAGCAATTCTAGGCTTGCATCATCAGAGGTGTAGTGTCCAGATCAATGGAAGTTATAGTACCACTCTACTCTGCTTTGGTCAGACCACACCCAGAATACTGTGTCCAGTTCTGGGCACCACAGTTTAAGAAGGATGTTGACAAGCTGGAATATGTGTAGAGGAGGGCAACCAAGATGATCGAGGGTCTGGAAACCAAGCCTTATGAGGAATGGTTGAGGCAATTGGGTATGTTTACACTGGATAAGAAGAGACTGAGACAAGATACGATAGCTATCTTCAGTTATCTAAAGGATTGTCACATGGAGGGTGGAGCAAGCAAGTTTTCTCCTGCACAGGAGGGTAGGACTCAAAACAATGGATTCAAATTAAAGGAAAGGAGATTCCAACTAAACATCAGAAAGAGCTTTCTGATAGTAAGAGCTGTTCAACAGAGGAACAGACTACCTTGAGAGGCGATGGACACTCCTTTGTTGGAGGATTTTAACCTTGGATGATGATTTTTCATGGATTCTTTAGCTGTGATTCCTGCACTGGAGGGGTTGGACTAGATGAGGCTTGGGTTCCTTCCAACCCTACAATTCTATGATGTGCATGTAAGATAATAAAACTGGTAAGAACACAAAAATAACAAATACAGTGGTACCTCGGGTTACATACGCTTCAGGTTACAGACTCCGCTAACCCAGAAATAGTACCTCGGGTTAAGAAATTTGCTTCAGGATGAGAACAGAAATTGTGCTCCGGCAGCGAGATGGCAGCAGGAGGCCCCATTAGCTAAAGTGGTGCTTCAGGTTAAGAACAGTTTCAGGTTAAGAACGGACCTCCGGAACGAATTAAGTACTTAACCCGAGGTACCACTGTACGTTTGAACCAAGACTAAAGCCCTAGCATAGAAGCAAACTCCTAGGGGCCGAGGTCCATTCACCCCTCAATAAAATATCTGAGGGGGCCAGGGGGTCCCAAAATTAAAGAGAATTGCCATTCAAATGGTGTATGTGACCATGTCTTGTGATTATGTTGGGCGACGCTTACCTGGCATCCCCTAATATTTTATCAAGTTGGTACCCCTGAGCCCTAGCAAGTGGACATTTGTGGTGCAGATCCATTTACCCAGCTGGCAAAGCCTGTTAAAACAAAAATGTCTGCAACTGTTTTGGGAAAGTGCCGATAGCGGGTGCCTGCTGTATCTCAACAGGAATCCTGTGCCAAAGAACATGGGCAGCTACAGCAAAAGCCCAGTTCTTAATTACTGGGGAGTGGGCTTCTGAGATCTTTGGAATGTGCAAGAGAAATTCTCCCACAGACCACAGCGATCCACTGGATGTACATGGGATAAGTAACCTGGTCCTGAACTGTGGTGGGCCTTTTTTGTTAGTTCCAAGACCTTGAATTTGTCCCAGTATGTCAGGGATTGGCTGGACAAGGAGGAATGGTGGGAGGCTACAGCTGGGGGAACCCTTCAGGGAAGCATCACAGGAGGAAGGCTCCAAGCTAGGATAATGGTGGTGGGATACAGAAGACAGGTCAGAGGAGGAAATGGGGCAGATGGATTGGAGGCTGAGCAAGCAACAAGTTTGAGTAAGAGTGAAGCAGCTGAGGAGGAGGAGGCGGCTGTGACAGATCCACAGCAACCTGCCAGTTCCACTGTTTTCCTCTGTCCTCCTCTCCTGTCTCCAAGAACAAGGAGGGCATTACACGTAGCAGAGCAAAAGGCACAGAGAGCTCCTCCTTGAAGGAGTTTGAGGCTGTTGAGAAGGCAGCTAGTTGGGGAGGAGCCTTTGGAGGAAGTGGGAGGCTCAGATCCTCAGACCTGGCAACTGCTTCATTGGGCTAGTCCTGCCCCTGGAGTTCTCTGCTTGAATTTTGTCTCTTTGAATAAAGAATCTACTTCACTGCTTTTCCCCCAGTCTCTATGCTGACACACAGCTTGTCAGATGTGCGTGCAGGAACCAGGTCCTGTGACCAGGACTGGGGCCTTCCTAAGTTTGTTCTGAAGAGTAATTTCGTTGTCCCCGATAGGGGGCAATGACAATAAAGATATTATTATTATTATTATTATTATTATTATTATTATTATTATTATTATTATTAAGAGGCAAGGCATGGCCTCACAGGTGAGACCGATTGATAACTCACAGCACCTGGTGGCAAGAGCCAGGAAGGTATATAAGGTCAGCATTTCCCTTCAGCTTTTTGCCACAGCAACACGCTCCCTGCCTTGGGCTTCTTTCTTCCTGATCCTTGAACCTTAGCTTCTTGACTCCCTGCTTTTTGATCCTCGGACCTCTGCCTTCATGCCTCCTTGCTTCCTGACCCTCAGACCCTTGGCTTCCTGACTCCTGGCTTCTGGACCCCCATTCCTGCTCTCACCCCACCATCTTGCCCCTGGTCCCAATGTCCCCAGCCGGGACTTTGATCGCCCGTGAGCTGGACTGTGACACGGCTGAACCTGCCCTGACATAGTAGCAAATTGGTAGCCAGGACACAAGTAAGGTGTTCTATAGAGGGCGGTGGTAGTAGACTTTATATACTGCTTAATATGCACGATCACTCATCAGATTACATAAAACGCAATAAGATGGTGTGTGGGTCTTTAAGCAGTAATGCATACTGGTTCACTTATTTCAAAATGAAGTCAGCTAGTCTTGCTGTGTTGCCTTCTTCTCCTTGCTTATTCTCCTGAGTAGTGGCCCCAGTGTCTCACCCCAACAGTACTATCAGCTGGAGTCTGCATTGGGACATTTGTTGCCTGCCCCTACTTTAATGTGATTGCACAAGTATAATTTATGTTTGCATTGTAACCAGCCAATTCACTATTTTCTTTTCCTTTACAATTCCCCCACCTTGAGCTTCTGTAATCAATTAAGTAGAACCAAAACCGCGTTATTTCTCCATTGGTGAGCAAAACAATGGACTTCTGTAGCTCAACGCTTTTCACAAATTTCATCGGCGATCTCAAGAGTTTACAAGATTGCATTTCAAATAATGAATATACAAATGAAGAAAAACGAGGCTGTAAATTTGAGGGCGGAGAGGACGTGGTGGAGATTGTTGAGATACCTGTAAAAAGGTACAGAGGGGCTGATCAATGGAATCTGATGTTTTAGCACGAGACTGTGAATGGTGAACAAACCAGACCGGCCCATATTATGTCTGCGATTTTTCAAAATGACAGAATAATGGATCATCTTGAAACCTATTATTTAGCATTAATGAATGTTCAGAGGGATTTGGCAAAGGGGGAGAAATCAATTATGATAGTATTGAGATATGCTGGCCTGCTTCTGTTCATCCAAAAATAAATAACCGGCGCTGGCTTCAAAGGTACAAATAAGCCATATTCCTTTGAGAAATGTAAGCATCACAGATAAAACAGCCACTGTAATTCAATGTTTGCTGCATGTAAATTATGTAGCAGCTCAAGACGAGTGCAGCAGACATTTAACCCATACAGCTTGATCCAGAGATCTGCACAGGGAAAGGCTGTGATGCACAGATTAGTTCAAGAACTCCCTAGCCTCATGCAACCCCCTAGGTTCAGGGGACTGTCTCTGGATTGGATCTCTGGACCATCAAATACAACAACATGTCTTGTTCCCAGACACTATCAAAGGACTGGTAGACCTTTCAATGTTTTAAGAAGTAGTAAGCTCTAGTTAATACTTTGGCAGCCATACCTGAAGCCAGTTGATGTTTCTGAACCCTTTATAAGAGCAGCCCCATGAAAACATTCTATTATTAGTGGTGGTGGTGGTTCTGAAAAGGTTTGTGAGGCAGGGCTTTCCCTTCTTTGAGATGCTTGGCTATTTTATCTTTAACAATACAGTGGTCCCTTGGTTTAAGAACAGTCCAGTTTAAGAACGATTCAGTTTACAAACTCTGCAAAACTGGAAGTAGTGTCCCAGTTTGCGAACTTTACCTTGGTCTAAGAACGGAATCTGAATGGTGAAAGGGCACCTGCAGTGGGGGTAAGGGTAAGTGTGCCTCGGTTTACGAACAGTTTTGGTTTAAGAGCGGACTTCCGGAACGGATTAAGTTCATAAACTGAGGTACCACTGTAAATACTTTCCACCAGTTTCCCCAGAGCAGATGTTAAGCCAACTAGCCTTTAATTACCAGCATTCCCCTGGATCCCTTTTTTAAAAATTGAAGTTGTATTGGCTATTTTCCAGCCCTCAAGGGACATGTTACGTGTTTTGGATCGATTATCAGCAATTTCACTTTTGATTTCTTTGAGAACTTTCAGGTGGACACCATCCAGACCTGGCAATTTGTCAGATGTTATGTTGCCTATCAGGTCTAGAACTTCCTCTCTCATCACCAGTATCTGAGGCCAGTGTCACACGCAGTAGAGTATAGCTTGACCACAAAACTGGGAAGAAACGGTTTAGGAGAAAACTATCGCTGATGGTTAGAGCCAAAATCAATGCCAGATAAAGGTACAAGGAGAGCTCTGGATGTACAGCAAAAATATTGGTTTTGTTATAGGGTTGTTGTTGTTTGCTTTTGATTATATATATTGTGGTTTTATATTTTGCTTTTGTTCTGTGAACTGCTTTGAGACCTCTGGGTATAGGGCGGTTAATGTTTGATGTATCACAGTATTTTAATATTCTTTTGGAAGCCACCCAGAGTGGCTGGGGAAACCCAGCCAGATGGGCGGGGTATAAATAAATTATTATTATTATTATTATTATTATTATTATTATTATTATTATTAAATAAATAATAATAAAATTTTTTCCCCTCCCGTCTTGGGATATGCAATGAATTGGTCAATCTGTCCAAACAGCCAAACACCTCATTGGCTGTAGCAGCTAGGAAACACACACACACAAAAAAACTATCAGGGGCAATTTAAAAAGTATAGTTTTGTTACACCTAAGCGGCTCAGTGGCAACAAACTTGATATTTGGGGCAAGAGAAGATTGCAAGCAAAATCAGTCTTGGAAGCAAATGTCAAGGCGAGCACTGATCTAAATTGTTTGTCTCGGGGCATAGATAGGATAAAGTCTCACTAGAACTTTTGTCATGAAACTCAATACAAATTGGAAGTGACTTGGCTTTCCATTATGCCAGCTCCTCCCGGTAATGTAAACTGATCCCCAAGGAGTGTTTCTAATAAGACTTTTGACAAATTTATCTGGGGAAACTAATCCCCTTTGATTATGAGCTGCAAAGAGTAGTTGGAGGTGGTTTGGGTTCTTTCCTGTAGCAATGAAAGTCAAAGGAAGTTTTGCCCCTGATTTTACTGGAGTTGTTGCAAAGCAGGAAGCCATTTTGCCTGAAGTTACGAGGTCTGGAGGAAAACACTGCTTTTATTTGGCCTTCACTTAGGACGAGGGATGGGGGAGAAATGAAACTGAAGCTGGCATTTAAAGGCGAACCTGCTTAATTTGCAGGTTCTGAAAGAAGGCATGAAGAAAAGAAAGGCAGACTTCTGAAATTTGCACTTCTCTGATTTTTTTCCCCCAGTGTGGTTCTACAGTCGAGTAATGTATCTAACAATGTATCTAGTAAGGTAAAGTGTTTGTTAAAATGAATATATGGATGCAGTTGCCTTATTTAGTATCCCAGAATGCCTCTAGACCCCAGCAAATATCATGTTGGGATCCACACCCATTTTTGGATATTAAAAATGGTAGGTGTTCCAGCTCCTTTGCTCAGCACAACTCTTGTCTGTTTCTAATTCAATTGCTCAGTTGGCTGTTGTTCTTTCAACCAATGTTTTTAAACACAACATCACCGAGACCACATAACACCGGTCCTGAAAGACCTACATTGGTTCCCAGTACATTTCTGAGCACAATTCAAAGTGTTGGTGTTGAGCTTTAAAGCCCTAAATGCCCTCAGCCCAGTAGACCTGAAGGAGCGTCTCCACCTCCATCGTTCTGTCTGGACACTGAGGTCCAGCGCCGAGAGCCTTCTGTTGATTCCCTCACTGCGAGAAACCAAGTTACAGGGAACCAGGCAAAGGGCCTTCTCGGTAGTGGTGCCCGCCCTGTGGAATGCCCTCCCATCAGATGCCAAGGAGATGAGTAACTATATAACCTGAAGGCAGCCCTGCATCGGGAAGCTCTGTGGAACGCCCTCCCCTCAATGTCAAGGAAATAAACAACTACCTGACATTTAGAAGAAACCTGAATGCAGCCCTCTTTAGGGAAGTTTTTAATGATTGATGTTTTAATGTATTTTTAATCTTTGTTGGAAGTCACCCAGAGTGGCTGGGGAAACCCAGTCAAATGTGAGGGGTAAGAATAATAATATATATATATATATATATATATATATATATATATATATATATATATATATTTGCTTTCGTAGATTTTCACGGGTACAGGAATGCAGGTTTTGGTGTCTTCGGGTGTCTTCCCGTGTAAGAGTCGGGGTGTCTGTGCGACGTTTCGACGAGGTCTCACTCGTCATCTTCAGGCTGGTGCTTTCGGCTTCTTGTTACTGGAACAGAGCAGAGTCTGGTGTTTGAGTTCCTATAAATACTGTTGAGGGGTGTGGTGTATAGCCTCCAACGTTCTGGGCAGAGAGGAAGTTCCTAGATTAGTGTGCCTTTTCTTCTTTTGTTCCTTAATTACTTGAGGGATATCTTGGGTGATTTCATGAGTGATATTCTGAATACCACTGGGTGGGTCATTAAGTGTAGATTAGTTGCTAAAGCTTTCGTGTCTTGACCTCTTGAGCTTGTGAAGAGTTTTTTTGAGAAGATGGCTGTGCTGCATTTAGTTGTGCTCTGGCTTGGCTTCGTGTATAGGGGCGAGCTGTGGTTTTGTGCCTTGTGCCAGCCAGATCTGTGTAGGGATTGCAGGGGGGTGCAGCATTCGGAGGTGCCACTATAGTTTGGCTACTGGATGGAGTCTGTAATATGTCTGTGGAGAGGGTCTGGGTTTGGGTCTGGTGTGGTTGATTGGTGACGGCGTTCTGTGTGCCTCTGGTTCTGGTGTCGGTTTTTGTGGGGAGGGCTAATTTCCAGATGTCTGGCAGGCGGGACGTGTCGTCACGCTTGTTCATGTTGTGAGGGTGTTTCCATCCAGTAGCCAAACTATAGTGGCACCTCCGGATGCTGCACCCCAACCTGAGGAAAGCACTCACCAACCTGAGGAAAGACAACAACATAATCATTCTCCCAGCAGACAAAGGCAACGCCACTGTTGTGATGAACACATCGGACTACCAAGCAAAACTATCAAATCTACTCCAAGACCCTACCTACCAACCTATAAAAACAGATCCCACCACCTATCTGGAAAAAACCACCAAATCCAAAATAAAAGCCTCTCCTATCAGTGAAGAAATCCAGCTAAGAATCATCCCCAGAGAAAAATCATCCAGATGCCCCAAACTCTACGGTCTCCCCAAGATACACAAAGAAGGAACACCACTCAGACCAATAGTCAGCTCCATAGGCTCACCTCTACAAAATCTCGCTAAATTTCTCGCTAAGCAACTTCAGCCCTATGCAGAATCCATCGCTTCACACGTTACTAACTCCTTCCAGTTCATAGAAACAATAAAGAAACAATACCTACATCCCGATGACCTACTTGTGAGCTTCGATGTTGTATCTCTCTTCACTCAAGTGCCCATTAATGAAGCCTTGACAGCCATTCAAAACAAATACAACCCCCCCAAATACATCCTGGACCTGACCAACCACTGCCTAACCAACACGTACTTCATCCACAATGGACAAAGATACAAACAGATAGAAGGAGCACCCATGGGATCACCCCTCTCACCGGTCATCGCAAATCTGTACATGGAACACTTTGAAACCAATGCTTTAGACAAGTCAGAACACAAACCCAAACTTTGGCTCAGATATGTTGACGACACCTTTGTAATTTGGCCACACGGGAAAGAAAAACTAGATAGCTTCCTCACACATCTCAACAGCCTACACCCCAAAATACAATTCACTATGGAAATAGAAGACAACAACCAACTCCCCTTTCTTGACGTCCTAATCTACAAAAAACCTGATGGCTCCCTAGGACACACTATCTACCGGAAAAAAACACACACCAACCGCTACTTACATGCACAATCACACCACCACCCTGCACAAATAAACTCCGTAGCCAAGACTCTCATCTCCAGAACCAAACGCCTGGCTGACAAAGACCACTTGACAACTGAGTTACAGAATCTCTCAAATGTGTTAATCGCCAATGGATACCAGAAAAACAGGGTTACGAAGCTAATCCAAAAAGAAACACCCCCCAAAAACCAAGACACAGAAGAAAACAATGGCATGGCCCTCCTTCCTTATATCAAGGGCACTACAGACAAAATCAGCAAAATCCTCCATAAACACAATATCAAAACAGCCTTCTGCACCAACCAAAAAATAGCCAATATCCTCAGAAACCCAAAAGACAAAATCCAGCTGGAAAACCAAGGGGTCTATGAAATACCCTGCAAAGTCTGCCCAGCCACGTACATTGGACAAACAAACAGACGAATAAATGCACGTATCGCAGAACACAAGAATGCCGTCAAAAAAGAAGAAAAAACTTCCTCTCTTTTCCAACACATGAAAGAAACAGGACACGAAATTAATTTTGCAGATTCCAAATTGCTCTTTAACATGGAACATCACCACAAGAGAATAATCATGGAAGCCATCGAGATAGAGAAACACCCTCACAACATGAACAAGCGTGACGACACGTCCCGCCTGCCAGACATCTGGAAATTAGCCCTCCCCACAAAAACCGACACCAGAACCAGAGGCACACAGAACGCCGTCACCAATCAACCACACCAGACCCAAACCCAGACCCTCTCCACAGACATATTACAGACTCCATCCAGCAACCAAACTATAGTGGCACCTCCGGATGCTGCACCCCCCTGCAATCCCTACACAGATCTGGCTGGCACAAGGCACAAAACCATAGCTCGCCCCTATACACGAAGCCAAGCCAGAGCACAACTAAATGCAGCACAGCCATCTTCTCAGAAAAACTCTTCACAAGCTCAAGAGGTCAAGACACGAGAGCTTTAGCAACTAATCTACACTTAATGACCCACCCAGTGATATTCAGAATATCACTCATGAAATCACCCAAGATATCCCTCAAGTAATTAATGACCCACCCAGTGATATTCAGAATATCACTCATGAAATCACCCAAGATATCCCTCAAGTAATTAAGGAACAAAAGAAGAAAAGGCACACTAATCTAGGAACTTCCTCTCTACCCAGAACGTTGGAGGCTATACACCACACCCCTCAACAGTATTTATAGGAACTCAAACACCAGACTCTGCTCTGTTCCAGTAACAAGAAGCCGAAAGCACCAGCCTGAAGATGACGAGTTAGACCTCGTCGAAACGTCGCACAGACACCTCGACTCTTACACGGGAAGACACCCGAAGACACCAAAACCTGCATATATATATATATATATATATATATATATATATATATATATATATGCTTTCGTAGATTTTCACGGGTACAGGAATGCAGGTTTTGGTGTCTTCGGGTGTCTTCCCGTGTAAGAGTCGGGGTGTCTGGGCGACGTTTCGACGAGGTCTCACTCGTCATCTTCAGGCTGGTGCTTTCGGCTTCTTGTTACTGGAACAGAGCAGAATCTGGTGTTTGAGTTCCTATAAATACACCACACCCCTCAACAGTATTTATAGGAACTCAAACACCAGATTCTGCTCTGTTCCAGTAACAAGAAGCCGAAAGCACCAGCCTGAAGACGACGAGTGAGACCTCGTCGAAACGTCGCACAGACACCCCGACTCTTACACGGGAAGACACCCGAAGACACCAAAACCTGCATATATATATATATATATATATATATATATATATATATATATATATATATATATATATCATCATCATCACCACCATCCATCACCTTCACCATCATCATCGTCTCTCTCACACCCAAACACATGATGTTTCAAGCTTTCATGTTTTTATTGGTTATTTTGCATTTCACTTTGCATGTTACTCTTATTGCGCATCACTCAGTGAACAAGCGGGATACAAGCCTAACCATCAGATCTCTACCTGCCCTCCAAAGAACATGACTGAAATGAGCCTTTGCATTTATTTCTCGCAACACCCTGCTCTGCATTGACCGGCAATGGCTTTCTATGGCCACAGTCCATCCCCATAAAATGATGGCTTCCAGGTTAACAACCAGAGATTTTAGGCCCTGAGGCAGGATCCTGGACCTCAGATGAGATCCTAGAATCTGTGTTCCACCCTTAGGCTCAGCAGGGAATAAGGGTGCTCAGTTTTAATCTCTGCCGCTGGCAGGAAATATGCACCTGTGTGAATGACTTGGGCCGATTGTCCAATGCAACAGAACCTTCCACTTGTGGTATTTCAAGGTCCAGCTAATACAACCCTCAGTTCTTTTAGCATTTGACCTTAGCATCACTAGGCTGGCAAATGTACCCTCTAGGTTAAGGGTAGCCAATGCAGCATCCCATCATCCCTGACCATTGACCATGTCGGAAGAAGTAGATGGGAGATGAAATCCAACAAAATCTGGAGGGTACCACATTGGCTGTGCCTGTGTGGCTATCATCTCCATCAAGTGTCGCTAGGGTGCTTTTGCAGGCATCATACACTCTTAAAATGACTGGCTTAGTACTTCTGGAATAATGACAGGATGTCAGGCCTGCATCTCTCCCAGGCATCTTTTCTGTAGCAGTAGGAGCAGAGATAGAAGTGCCATTGGTTTCCAAGAATAGCTCAAATGGAAAGAACTGCAGGCTCAGGGAAAAAAAGGAAGAGGAAGAGATGAATTGAGGGGGAGGGCAGAGATTGCGGATCTTAATGAGGACATGTCCCCATTATTTCAAACCTGCTTTAGATCCAAATGTTCTGCCCCAGCAGTAGCCCAGTAGGGTTCAGAGGATATTTTCTAGCAAACAGAACCTTCCTGAGAGAGAAAATAAAACATACCTGCAAGAATTCACTTGCTGGGCTGATAATAATGAAGAGCAGATGCTGATATCTATGTACTATTCCTAATGCACAGAGAAATCTGCAGATGTTTCTTGCTTTTTTTTTCAGTGTGATGGAACCTAAGAAGGCCCCAGGCATTTTTGGAAAACATCACTATGGGGCTTAGTCTAACCAAAGAAGCCAATGACATATTGTTTCTCTGAGCAGGGGAGTCATCTCGCCCTCTGGATTGTGGGTGCCCACCACCATAATGCGGACATGCAACATCACACGCACGCACCTGCACATAGTGCATGTGATGTCACATGCATGGTTGCTCAAGCAGCCGCCCCCTGAAGTTGGTGCCCATGTCTTTGAGTTCTGGAACACAGGGGACTACAGGGCAAAGTGTCCTGTATGGATGTACACCAGATCCAGCCAGATCCCAAACCAAATTGAGTCAATTGTGTTGGCTGGACCAGGTTGAGCAGTCCTGGATCCCAACAGATCATGATGGGTTCACCCAGGATAGTCAAAAGTAGGACAGTTTAGTGCAGAGGGGGAAGAAGGGGTCGTGCAGTTAACTTGTGTGCATATTCTTCTTTGCGAGCACCTGTTTAATCTTAGTTTAAGCTTGGATACAGGAAGCAATAGAATGTCCCTAGTTTCATGCAGAATGTTGGATGGTATGAGTTGAACTTAGGAAGCAGATTTAAACCAAATCAGACAATTGGTCCATCTAGCTCACACAAAGGTCCGTATAGTTAAAGCTATGGTTTTCCCAGTAGTGATGTATGGAAGTGAGAGCTGGACCATAAAGAAGGCTGATGGCCGAAGAATCAATGCTTTTGAATTATGGTGCTGGAAGAGACTCTTGAGAGTCCCATGGGCTGCAAGAAGATCCAACCTATCCATTCTGAAGAAAATCAGCCCTGAGTGCTCGCTGGAAGGACAGATCCTGAAGCTGAGGCTCCAATACTTTGGCCACCTCATGAGAAGAGAAGACTCCCTGGAAAAGACCCTGATGTTGAGAAAGATTGAGGGCACAAGGAGAAGGTGACGACAGAGGATGAGATGGTTGGACAGTGTTCTCGAAGCTACCAGCATGTGTCTGCCCAAACTGCAGGAGGCAGTGAAAGACAGGAGTGCCTGGCGTGCTCTGGTCCATGGGGTCATGAAGAGTCAGACACGACTAAGCGACTAAACCAGTGTTTCCCAACCGGTGTTCCGCGGCACACTAGTGTGCCGCGAGACGTTGCCTGGTGTGCCATGGGAGGGAGGCGGGCGAGTCGGGCGGCGAGAGGCGGGGCGGCGGCGGCGAGGAGAGGCCGCCCAGCGCGGGGCTCTCGCCGTCTGCCTGCCTGGCTGCCTGCGTGGCGCTGACGTCACGGGGCTGTAACGTGCCCCACATAGGCACACGCGGGGCGGCGAGTGAGCTCCCTCCCACATCCCATCGCCGCTCGCTTCGGCCAGCCTACTGGGCTGTCGCAGGCGGAAGGCCTGCGCATGCGTGAGGTTTTCGCGCCTTTGGGATTCCCTTCATGCCTTCCTCCTCCCGGGTCCTTGAGAGCGCGGGAAGCGGCAGCGCGAGACCAGCGTTGAGCCTGGTAGGTATTGCGCTTGCCAAGGCAGTCATTTGGGAAATGAAAACTTGCAAAGCAAGCAACCAGTTCAATCTGAAGTACGTGTATGCTTAATATCCTGTATCTGAAACCTGTTCTGCCCCCTCCCCCACACTTGGTGCCATTTTCATCTACACATGCAGCAGAGTAAGTTGACCCAGAATAGTACCAATTCAGATGGCAGATGGGAGAATGACAGTGCTGAATGCTTTCCCATGTAGAACAGTCCCTGCAAATAAAAACCTAGCATATTTGGAAGAGGGATGCTAACCTAACCATTACCTTCTATGCTGTTACTATTTTTTTATTTTTTATTTACATAAGTAAAAAGTGACCTTTCCCCATCTGGCATGGTGGTGTGCCTCGAGATTTTTTTCATGAAACAAGTGTGCCTTTGCCCAAAAATGTTGGGAAAAACTGGACTAAAGAACAACAAGCAGCTCACTATTGTCTAAACTAACTGGCAGCCACTCTCCACAGCTTCTGACAGGACTACCCCAAGACCTACCTGGAGATGTTGAGGATCAAATCTGGGGTCTCTGCATGCAAACCAGATGCTCTACCACTACGTTTTTGTCTCTCCTCACCTCTGGAACTGCTTTGGGAGAGGAGTTTACGCAGAAATTTTCGGATAGAATGTTGCTCCCCCAAATGGCCCAGCAGCATGAATGTGGTGACTCCAAGAAGTGGGGCCATCACTGAAAAGCCCTGTTACTAGTACAGTGGTACCTTGGTTCTTGAACTTAATTTGTTGAAGAAGAAGAAGAAGAAGAAGAAGAAGAAGGAGGAGGAGGAGGAGGAGGAGGAGGAGGAGGAGAAGAAGAAGAAGAGTTTAGATTTGATATCCCACTTTATCAATACCCGAAGGAGTCTCAAAGCGGCCAACAATCTCCTTTCCCTTCCTCTCCCACAACAAACACTCTGTGAGGTGAATGGGGCTGACAGACTTCAAAGAAGTGTGACTGGCCCAAGGTCACCCAGCAGCTGCATGTGGAGGAGCGGAGATGTGAACCCAGTTCCCCAGATTACGAGACTGCCACTCTTAATCACTAAACCACACTGTTCGACTCCTGAAACCATTCAAAAACCAAGGCACGGATTCCTTTTGACTGCAGGAGCTTCCTGCACTCAAGCAGAAGCTGCGTCGGATGTTCGGCTTCCGAAAAATGTTCGCAAACCGGAACACTTACTTCCGGGTTTGTAGCATTCAGGAGCCGATTTGTTCGGCAGCTGAGCTGTCCGGGAACCAAGGTTTGACTGTACACACAGTTTTTGTACTAGTTCAGGTAAAATGCTACTGCCTCATTTATTATTATTATTATTATTATTATTATTATTATTATTATTATTTGCCCAAAGGCTACCGACCCATGCTCGAACTCTCCCCTACTAGTCAGCATTCTTAGCCCTGTGGCTTTTGCATCCACGTCACGGAATCCAGTATGATAATTTACATTTGGTTAGGGGATTTGATGCATGGTGAAATATTATGAATACATTACAGCTCCACCTTACTTAGAAATAAGCCATTGAGGAGGATCAGGAGAGTTTGAAGCAGAGTGTGTACATTCTTGTATTTACGGCATGAATTGCCTTGTTTAAAATTAAAATTTTAATAACCTTTCAGACAGAAAGCCTCAGGGGAAGCTGTCTCTTTCATAGCAGCTCAAAAGGTTTAGGGAGGGGTCCGTTCCAATCCAGCTTTTAAAATTTGATACAATCCTCTCTTTTTTTGTTCTGGAAAATGCCTCTTTTGGAAGGAACAATCGTCTTCCGATGCAATGATCATAATGAGGAAATGATACTGAGCCCGACTTCAAAGGCAGTGTGGTGGAGGAGAAGATACAGAGGCTTTATGTGATAAATGTACTAGCTGTGATAACCCTTTTGCTGACTTTCCTCCGGGGTATTCTAATTTGTATTAGCTTCCAGAGTCATCAGAATCACACGTAGTTGTCTCTGAAGCTGGAAACCTAACGCACTTGGTTTAAAAGT
Source organism: Podarcis vaucheri (assembly GCF_965113315.1). Classification (NCBI taxonomy): domain Eukaryota; kingdom Metazoa; phylum Chordata; class Lepidosauria; order Squamata; family Lacertidae; genus Podarcis; species Podarcis vaucheri. Next base: position 13,189,725 of record NC_138762.1, read on the forward strand.
CCTCATCTGAACAGTAGTGATTTTAATTAATTTAAGAAACACACAGCGGATTACATCAGAGGTTTGGGCCAGAAGCACACTGCTGTTGAAACAATACCTCTCACTGCTGCTGAGATGGCACCTGTTTATCTGTGACTTTCTTGCTTTTGACCATAGAAGACCAGCTGACAGTGAGTGACCAGTTTCAGGGGTTGGACATTTGGAGGGTTAAACCATGCATCACGGCAGAACAAGATGGGGTCAACAGCTAGGACAGAAATGGGAACTTGTGGCCCTCCAGATGTGGCTGGGCTCCCATCAAGAGCAGCCAGTATGGCCAGTGGTCAGGGATGATGGGAGTTGTAAACCATCAAGATCTGGAGATCTGTGAGTGAAGAGATCACTCTCCAGGGAAATGAAAGGTTTGACCCTGGGTACAAGGAATGTGATTCGGATGATGGCTAGAGAAGCAGAAGCCAGGAAACCATCTTGGAAGCTGGGGAATCTGGGTTGGAGATAACAATCTGTATGATACAGATACATACAAGTGCAAAGTACTGCAAAATAAGAAGTGGGCAACACCATTGTAAAATAAGAAACAACCAGTACCATTGCTGGTGGCTTAGGAAAGATTTCTCAGCCTAGAACAGGCATAGGCAAAGTCAGCCCTCCAGATATTTTGGGACTACAACTCCCATGATCCCTAGTTAACAGGGCCAGTGGTCAGGGATGATGGGAATTGTAGTCCCAAAACATCTGGAGGGCCGAGTTTGCCTATACCTGGCCTAGAACCATTGCTATTGGCTCAGGATTAGCAGAAGCCAATTACCATCATTTGAACATGACTTCTTTCATCTTTCCCATACAGTTCTATACAGAATGTTATTTATTTTTGCCACTCAACATGCTGTACATATGAAGACTGTATCGAAGTGGGTTGGGTTTATAGAATTTGGCAGGTTCAGAATCTCACTTCCCTGATTTGGGAAACCCCAGGCAAGCTGAGCTCATATCCTCCTGAAGTTCAGACCCAGTTCATAAGGGGTTTACATTGGGACCAACATTCCCCACTATCAGACAGCCTTTTCTGCGACAGATTCCCCCCTTTCTTCAGACTTACTTCTGGAGAATGACATACAGTAGCGGCCAGAAATAAGGTCCGTATAGTTAAAGCTATAGTTTTCCCAGTAGTGATGTATGAAAGTGAGAGCTGGACCATAAAGAAGGCTGATCACCAAAGAATTGATGCTTTTGAATTATGGTGCTGGAGGAGTCTCTTGAGAGTCCCATGGACTGCAAGAAGATCAAACCTATCCATTCTGAAGGAAAGCAGCCCTGAGTGCTCACTGGAAGGACAGATCCTGAAGCTGAGGCTCCAATACTTTGGCCACCTCATGAGAAGAGAAGACTCCCTGGAAAAGACCCTGATGTTGGGAAAGATGGAGGCACAAGGAGAAGGGGACGACAGAGGATGAGATGGTTGGATAGTGTTCTCGAAGCTACCAGCATGAGTTTGACCAAACTGCGGGAGGCAGTGGAAGACAGGAGTGCCTGGCGTGCTCTGGTCCATGGGGTCGTGAAGAGTCAGACACGACTAAACGACTAAACAACAACAACAACAAGCGGCCAGGAATGCTGTTACAAAGCACCTGCAGGAGCATCATCAGATAAAAGAACTGGTACTGTCTGGGGAACCATCAAAAGCAGACATGAGTTTCCCCATCCGCAGGAGTCCAAGAAATCTCAAGGAGGGGGTACAGGCTAATTGGGAGGAAAGCTGGATGGGCAGCTTCTCCATAGCAACTTCTTATGCTGCCTGGCTCCCCCTAAATCAACCTGGTCCAAACCTTGCAGCAATATTTCACATACACAATTCATTCATCTCATCTCTACGCTGCATATGCTCACAAAATATACCTCCTTAAACTCCAAGAGAATGTTAATCAAGCTATGTAAATCTTCACAGACAAGAAAATTCCCCAAGGGATTCTACATAACAGACTTTTTTCTCCTCCTCTTTAGTAACAAATTCATCTTCACTCAGGACACTTCCACTTCGTGTTCTGATGCGACACAGCTTGTGTGTGTTTTAAAAGCCTATCATGGATAGTGCTGGTTATACTTTGGAGTTTTCTGAGGACCTATTGTGACTACCTAGTGGGAGACTCGGGGACGCGGGTGGCGCTGTGGGTTAAACCACAGAGCCTAGGACTTGCCGATCAGAAGGTCGGCGGTTCAAATCCCCACGACGGGGTGAGCTCCCATTGCTCAGTCACTGCTCCTGCCAACCTAGCAGTTCGAAAGCACGTCAAAGTGCAAGTAGATAAATAGGTACCACTCTGGTGGGAAGGTAAACGGCGTTTCCGTGCGCTGCTCTGGTTCGCCAGAAGCAGCTTAGTCATGCTGGCCACATGACCCGGAAGCCAATAAAGCGAGATGAGCGCCGCAACCCCAGAGTCAGACACGACTGGACCTAATGGTCAGGGATCCCTTTACCTTTACCTTAGTGGAAGACTCAGGGTTAAGAAACTGGGCTGCAGTTCCTGGCTTTGGGGATAATCCCAACCCAAGATCCACCAGGATGAGATAAGATCTCACAGATTTCTGGCTCAACTATGCCCTGACAGATTCTTCCAGGTGGTCCAACCCAGGGCAGTCCAACTTGGCCCAAGCCCATGTCTCCTTGATTCTGTTTGGGCTTTGGATGAATACAGTTCACAGCCCTAAAAAAAGGGGACTTCTTCATTTTCTAGGCATTCCTTCAAATTAACAGTCTCTAAGGCTTCACCATTGGAGTTTGCACCAAGTTGCACCCCAGAATGGGATTTGGTAGCAGGTTTTATTATCCCATTGGACGTTTTTAGCATGGAGCTCTTGAAAAGCCTTTACTTATGTTCATAACGTGACAAGTTGTTGGCATAACCAAAGAAATACGTCTTGCCTCTGATTCTGGGCTTCTCTCTGCCAGCTCACTAAGCCCTGTTACCTCTTCAGCTTCCAATACTTCCTCTTCCCAGTCATCTCCCTCTTCTCCTGTAGCCTTATTGGAGTTCACCGATTGGGTCTGCGTTGCTCCGGGACAGGAGGAAGGAAGTCAAATGACACCGAGGTTGGTTCAAAGAAAGAGTTTATTCTGCTCTCCGGATAGCAGAAGGCACTTGCAAGTCCAAAGAAATGAAAAGTTTCATGCAGTATATATATCCTCCAGACACCCTTTCCCACTTCCCCAGCCACATCAGCTTGTACACGCAGGTTGACATCACAGATGTTCCTGCTCCGGCACTCTTAACCATAAAAGGGATTTCCTTCCTGCACTCCTGACCATAGAAGGATCTTCCTCTTCCTACTCTTATCTTGGAGGAAGAGATTATCATCTCCGGGAACACGCTTTTGGTGTTTTTCCCAGACTTGGGTCTGTGCGTCTTTGTGGTCAAAACATAAGATAAGGCACAAACGTGTTTTCTCTGTTCTACTGTTGCAGTCAGGGTCATCCTTGACATCACAAACTGATAAAGGAGAGAGCTGCGTTCTTGTTAAGCAGTTGCTCAATGGCTCAAGTTTATGCATTTTAGCTAAGGAAAATAGGGATTCTGGTGCAGTTTAAAACCGCCTGCACAGTCAGTTTTGGGTTTTGGGAAACCCATTCCTTCACTCCCTCTGTGCACTCATCATTGTCCCAGCACTACTCCCCAGGATCTGAGCCTTCTGCCCTTGGGGGTTCCCCAACTGGTTCCTCCCACCATTCCTCTGTATTCAACCTGACCATGACATCAGGAGGCTAATAAGGAACCAACGGCTTCAAGTTACAGAAAGCAGATTCCAACTAAACTTCTGGAAGAACAGTCTGGCAGTAGGAGCTGTTCAGCAGTGAAACAGACTCCTTCGGAAGGCGGTGGACTCTCCTTCCTTGGAGGTTTTCAAGCAGATGTTGGGTGGCCACCAGTCATGAATGCTTTAGTTGAGATTCCTGCACTGCAGAGGGTTGGGCTAGATGACTCTTCCAACTCTGTAATTCTATGATGTTTCTTACAGTCGAGTGATGTATACATTTTATTTTAAAAAAAATTTGCAGATGACATTGGCTGTTCATAATTTTCAGTTTTTTAATTGATTTTGTTTCATTGTTTGCCGATCCTTTGTTGCATCCATACAGTACATTTAAAGGACATCACCTCCGCCTGGGAACAGAAGTTTTAAAAAGGTGCTGGAAGTCGTAGCTCTGGGAAGGGGAAACTGCAGTTCCTAGGATTCTTTTGTGGGGAGTGGATGTGTTTTAAATGTATGGTGTATATGAAGCCAAAGTGAATCATGGTTACAGTGAGGCAGCTGTATATATAATGGAGATCGCATCCGAACTGAGGACTTCCTAGTTCCCACTAGCTCTGTCAATTTGTATGAGTGATATTTCAGCTCCTATGAAAGTCACACATCTCCCTGCTTTGCGCATCTCTCCCTCCTGCCTCCTCCTTTTCCAGGAGTGAATCTTATTTTTCTCGGGAATTGCTTCCGAAGCAGTGGATCAACAGCCACTCTACACAGTTCCAAATGCACCTGCAGCCATCTCCACCCGCTTACGAAACCCACACACACAAAAAATGTGAAAACGAAAACAGTGCCACCCTCGGAGAGAAAAAACCCGCTGAATTATGCACGAGGAAGCCTCATATTTCAGCTTGAATGAGGAAAATAAAAAGTGATGTCAGGTATTAAGAAAACACATCAGGTTCAGAGGTCTGTAATTAATCTTGTCAGTGCATGCCGGAGGCTAGACCTCTGCAAACCAAGGCATCGTCAGGGGACAACTCTCTCATTTACTTGCGCAGCGCAGAGCCACGAAGGAGCATCTGGGATCTGAACCCATTTCAGTGATCGGACACAATTATAGTCAAATCCCTGCTCTTTGCATACCACTCCGCATACTTAGGCGCATTAAATATTTAGCTAACGAGTTCATAAATATTGCAGGGAGGGGGGAACACACGGGCTTATGGAATACATTTTCATTAGTTGCTCCCTGAGAAAAGGAGACGCGCAACCAATGTTCCACCCACCCCCAAAGACAGATAGTCACTGTGGCAAAAGAACAGAAGGATATGTTTATCTAGGATTTCTCTCTGTAATTGGTGTTTTTGGGCTATTTCACAGGGGCACAAGCAAAGCAATTAGCTTCACCAATTAAGCTTTGTTAAACAACGTGACACCAAAGGAAGCATGATTATTATTATTATTATTTCTATTTTAGTGGTTTTAAATAATCATTGCTGCGGCACATTTGGGTTGCAATTCACAAGCTGTGTATTCAGAAGCAGTTTTAGGGCTGACTCAGGCATGTAGATGAGATGAGAACAAAGGAGTCTCGTAGCGATTCAGATCATTGGTCCATATAGCTTAGCATTGTCTACACGGGTAGGCAGTTACTCTTCAGAATTGTAGGTGGGGAACATTCCCAGTCCTACCTGGAGATTCCAGACCCTCCAAGTGTCCCTATTCTCCAGGGACAGTCCTGGATTTACAGAAGCCATTCCGGTTTCTGATTTGAAACCAAAATGTCCTGCTTTTCCATAGGACATCCCTATTTCCATTGGAGAAATGTTGGAGGGCATGAGATTCAACTTCTACATTTGAAGCAGATGCTCTGTGAATGGGCAAAAGACCTTCCTCACTTGAAAAAGCACTGCTGGGTGCCTTCAAAGTCTCATCTCATCCAACCTTCTGTTCTCACGGCGGCCAACCAATTCGGCTCCTTGATAAGCAAACTCTCTACTCGACCAACTGGAACCTCTCTTTCCAACATTACTATACTGACTACCAGGTGAAAAGGTAATGCTGATCAAAATTTAACCCGGCCTTCCAAAACTTCTGGCCTCTTTCCATCTGGCACAACAAGAGATATTGGGGCGAGAGGCTTAGAAAACGAAGCTGCTTATGTCCATTGTTAATGTATGCAGAGTCATGTTTAAAGACTCTCTAGCTTCCAAACCAGGGGAAATATGCTGACCACCCTAAGGCAGCAATTTAACCAGAATATTTAAATGCAGAGCTTTCATTGGTACCACATTGATATTATGAAATGGCAGGAACACGCTTTCCTCAAAAGCAAAAGGAGATCATCATTTTTCGGACATGTCCAGGCATTTTTGCTGAGGTGCAGGGAGATGGTTTTGGAGGCTGAGACAGGGGTCAGTTACAGTGATCAGCAAACCTGTTGGATGTGGATGGGTGAATTAGGTCACATTCACCTGACTGGAGTCCAGTTTCCCAGCTTTATAACACAGTAAGCGTAGGTAATTAAAAAGGAGGATTCATTGCAAAAACAGATAGCTCTGGACAGCTCTAACACAGCGGCCGGCATTATCACTCAAGATGACCCTTCTGAAGACTCGTTCCGGTGTCTACAGAAGATATTGAACTTTCACCCTTTACATCTTTTGGTTTTGCTTCCTATCTAGTCCCATTTGTTGACTTTTCGGACTTATTGGATAAGCTCCAGCCTCTTCCTGCTCTGACAGACTATCTCCTTGTCTGTTTGTGCCTGTTTGAACTTCCTGAGAGCTTTGGCTGTGTCCAAGCCCACTCTCAGTCATTCCCTCAGCAACCGGCATTCCAAGGGGCGGGGAAGTCTCACTGTGCACTGACCGCTGTTCAGCCTGTGTCACATCTAACCCTCTCTGTTCTGCAGAAGGCTGTAAAGTTCCACTAGGAGCTGGCTCATTCCTGACATCACCATACCGGGGATTGAACCTGCAACCTGAAGCAATGCGGATGTTCCATCACAGAGCTATGGCCCCTTCTGCTGGCCATGCTGCTTAGAGATAATGGGCAATGGAGTCCAGCAAATATTTCTCTGATGAAAATAGGGACATCCTATTCCATCCTCTCCAACATTTTTCTGATGAAAACAGGGACATCCTAAGGAAAAACAGGACATTCCATGTTCAAATCAGAAACCATGATGGCTTCTGTAAATCTGGGACTGTCCCTGGGAAATAGGGACCCTAGGAGGGTCTGCAAACCACACATGCAGAACAGGAAGGCAATAGATTTCATTCATTGCTGCATTTCCTGGAGGAAAAGAAATCAGACTTCAGGACTACATGGACCTTCGATCTGAGCCAGCAAGGCTTTTCTCATTTTTTATTTTTTAAAAATTCTATGTGCTCTCAACAACTCTAATCTTCTATTACCAACTTGATATGGCACTGGAGTGGCACAGATATTAATTGTTTGGGAGAGAGTATTATGAAGGCACTCAGATTTCAGAAGTTGGTTCAGCCTGCCCTTGCATGTCATTATAACTTTCCCCTTCCCGTCAATATTATCGATGGGACCATGTTCTCAAACTACCAAGGTGCTCGCTGTCCTCTTCAAGTGGCAATGGATCAATGACCTCATCAGATTGTAATCTGAAGCCCTCCCCACTTACCTTCAGCTAATCAGCATCAGAGAATACTTATCTAGCCCAAACTTGCATGCAGATGCCATTTTTATTTTGTGAGAAAGCATCGCAATCTGAGCCAGACATACGATCACTCAGATGAACCACACTGACTGTTTCAAACTGTCCTTTTATGATACTGAAGTAGGGATATATTTTTGGCTATATTTGGATGTAGATCTCCTGGCCAGCACCTAACAAATAGGTGAATTTCAGAGTTCACTAGATTTTGTGTAATGTTCTGTGTGGTGGGGGGAGGAGGGCTAGCTGAACTTAACTTAGGACAAAATTTTGTTTTAGTCATTTGTGCTCTGGTGACATCCAGCTTAGACTACTGAAATTTGTTATAAATGGGGCTTTCTTTGGAAACAACCCACTGACTTCAGTTTGTTCGGAATACAACTGTCCTATCCAGGGCTTTTCTTTAGCCGGAACTCACAGGAACTCAGTTCCAGCGCCTCTCAGGTGGGTGTCCTTGCCATGATAAGAGAACAAGAGAGGTATTCATGGTGAATTCTGGCACCTCTTTTTCTAGAAAAATAGCACTGGTCCTATTGTGAACTGGGACACAGTATTACAATAGTCATTCTTGCTAGCGCTAATACCCCAGCAGAGCTGGGTATGTGAGTTTTATCAAAGGCTAAAGAAATGATACGACACCTTTAGACAGCCCCTTGGATGACAATCTGTGCAAACTAGGGGGAAATAAGAAATCCAAGCATTAGAGGGTTGAGATTCTAAATGGTTTGGAATGACAGTTTGCGTGTGAAATAAACCAACATTGGGGGACATTCAGCCTAACAACATCATGACTGTATAACGGAGCATATTTATTATGTATTGGCACAACCAAGTTGAAGAAATTGCAGTGTCAAATATACTGTTGGGATCACTGTAAACAAGGAGAAAAAAAATGTATTCAAGTTATTGTACATGACATCCTCACCATAAGTCTGAAGCCTGACTTGATAAACAGAAAGCAAGAGTGTTGCAGCTTAAAGCCGTGTTCCTTGCTTCTAACAATTCAATCTTCAGCATTTGGAAATGCATTCCTCAGCATGTCTCCTTGGTAGCCCCTGTAGCCACCTTCAAGTCAGGAGGACACCATTTTGGTGTTGCCAGAGTTGGTCCCTACAGTTCTAAAAAGAAGAAACTGGCCCAGTTCCTTGGCTGTGCCCATCTTATTTAGATTTCAGTGACACAACAGGAGGCAGCAGACTGTAACACCAAAGGGCCTCACTTGCGATCAAATGCACCATAATAATTACTCCAAAGGAAAAGCCTAGCAGATGCCTGGATGGGAAGCCAGCAGACAGAGATAATATCTTCTAACTCTTTGCAATTTGGCATGTCTCACAGCAGATTCGCCTGGAAAGCAAGATTCTAGTCATGGAGTCTGTTCAGAACTGCAATATTCTGAATAGCACTGTTGGTGATGGCATTGCCACTCTAGGGTGACCAGAATCTGAAGGGATGCAGTAGAGATCCAGACCTATTTTTTGGCCCGAGATAGGACACAGACCTAAAGATTTGCCATCAATTTTCTACTGTCTAATATTTCACATAGTGATGTATGGAAGTGAGAGCTGGACCATAAAGAAGGCTGATCGCCGAAGAATTGATGCTTTTGAATTATGGTGTCGGAGGAGATTCTTGAGAGTCCCATGGACTGCCAGAAGATCAAACCTCTCCATTCTGAAGGAAATCAGCCCTGAGTGCTCACTGGAAGGACAGATCCTGAAGCTGAGGCTCCAAGACTTTGGCCACCTCATGAGAAGAGAAGACTCCCTGGAAAAGACCCCGATGTTGGGAAGGATGGAGGGCACAAGGAGAAGGGGACGACAGAGGATGAGATGGTTGGACAGTGTTCTCAAAGCTACCAGCATGAGTTTGACCGGAGGCAGTGGAAGACAGAAGTGCCTGGCGTGCTCTGGTCCATGGGGTCATGAAGAGTCGAACACGACTAAACGACTAAGTCTTAGCTCCCTCAGGATAAAAGACCAGAAAATAGTGTCTCACCTTGGTAAATAATGACCCCGAAGCAAGACGTTTCTTTGAAAGGAATGGCATTCACGTAATTCATTTATTTCCTGTATTTATATACTGCTTAGTACTTTAGAACAGTCTCTAAGCGGTTTACAAAAAGATAACAACTATAGGAGTGCAGGAAAACAATGCATGCTGTCACCACTTTTATGATTGAATTAAGTTGCAATCCTAACCCTACTTACCTGAGAGTAAGTCCCATTGAATCTAGCAGGACTTGATTCCAAGTAGACATGGTTAGTCTTGCACTGTTCAACATAAATCACCGCACAATATTAATGATTCCTGCATTGCAGAGGTTTGGACTAGATGACCCTCAGATTTTGATAGCATTTTTAGTAAACATTGTTACCCATTTGGGAGACAGTGAAAGAAGGAAGGAGTAGAAGGAAAGAAGGAAAGAAAAATCCATAGTCTGAATTACAAGTTGCTAATGATCTACGCTTGATGGAAACTGTGTTATATTTACAATGGTACCTCTGGTTGCGAACGGGATCCGTTCCAGAGGCCCGTTCGCAACATGAAAAGAACACAACCCACAGTGGCGCGTCTGCGCACGCGCAGATTGTGATTCGCTGCTTCAGCGCATGCGCATGACATCATTTTGTGGTTCTGCTCATGTGCGGCCAACGAAACCCGGAAGTAAACTTTCCGGTACTTCTGGGTCGCCGCAGGACGTAACCTGAAAGAATGTAACATGAAGCAGACGTAACATGAGGTTACATGAGGTTATAGTGTTACAGTGGTACCTCGGGTTACATACACTTCAGGTTACATACTCTTCATGTTACAGACTCTGCTAACCCAGAAATAGTGCTTCAGGTTAAGAACTTTGCTTCAGGATAAGAACAGCGGCGCGCGGCGGCAGCAGGAGGCCTCATTAGCTAAAGTGGTGCTTCAGGTTAAGAACGGACCTCCGGAACGACTTAAGTACTTAACCCGAAGTACCACTGTATTAGTAATTTGATAATAATAATAATAATAATAATACTTTTCTTCATGTGCAATGTCATTTGCCAAGTCACCACATCTGTGTGAGGGAAATGTTATTTTATTCATGGAGCAACAAACTGAGGAAAAGACTAAGACATGGACGTCTTTTCAGCAAAGAGGTGGTAAGACCTGTATCTTGGGCAGAGATGAAATATACACGCCGACAAATCAGTTCCGCTCTCAACCCAGGTGCTCTTGAAGTTTCTCCTAACGGCCCGTGAAATTCAACACAGTGGAAAACATTGTCAGAGCGCTCCCAGATTCTAGCGCCGTGAGAACGTCGCCACTTCGCTTCATCAGTGGAAACTAATTGAAAGAAGCCGTGTCTCTTCAAACAGCTTTGGGATAATTACTGGGAGTCAAAGAGGCACTTTTACTCAGCCTCCTTGATGAAGAGCTCTCTCTTTCTCATGCATACACACACACACACACACAAAGTATTTGCAGAAATGAAAAATAACTTGCCCAAGCAGCTGAGGGGTTGAAAGTGAGGTGCTGGGGGGTAGAGGTGGGTCCGCCATATGCTTTGTCTTAAAGTATCCTGGGCTAATGTGGGGCACAGGTGGCGCTGTGGGTTAAACCACAGAGCCTAGGACTTGCCGATCAGAAGGTCGGCGGTTCAAATCCCCACGACGGGGTGAGCTCCCGTTGCTCGGTCCCACCTCCTGCCAACCTACCAGTTCGAAAGCATGTCAAAGTGCAAGTAGATAAATAGGTACCGCTCCGGAGGGAAGGTAAACGGCGTTTCCGTGCGCTGCTCTGGTTCTCCAGAAGCGGCTTAGTCATGCTGGCCACATGACCCGGAAGTTGTATGAAGGCTCCCTTGGCCAATAAAGCGAGATGAGCGCCACAACCCCAGAGTCGGTCACGACTGGACCTAATGGTCAGGGGTCCCTTTACCTTTACCTATCCTGGGCTAATATGCTGTCCTCGGGTACAGAGGAGTACACTGACCCATCACCGATGTGGGAATGCCTAAAAGGTAGAATCGCCCCTTATACACCCAAGTGGTTATTGCACTCTACAGGAGAAGGCCTCCTGCAGATCTCATCGCACAAGGAGGTCCGTTCTGGATGATGGAGAATTTGGGTCTTTAGTGGAGCATCACTTGTCCTTTGGATCTCTCTCCTGTTGCACATCAGACAGGCACTGTCTCTCTTATCTTTTTAGGCCCCATTGAAGACCTTTTCCAGCAAGCTTTCTGAGCAGCTTTCTTTTATCCCAGTATGTATCTCTATTTGGGTCTGCAACCTTTTTTAAACACACACACACAAATCAAATGCTTTTTAGCTGTTCATATATATGGAATCATTTTTTATGATTGATGTTCTTACAGTTCTGTGCATGGGGCTGTATGCGCGAAAACTGCATCAACCGGGTTCTCCTGGAATGTGGCCAAAACAGTTTCTTGCAAAACTTCCATGGGAATTGAAAGCAGCTATTCTCCATTTTCTTTATGGTGGGTTTTAAATATTTAAGACTTGGAAAACGGTCGCCTTTAATCTTCTTTCCCCTAAACTAAGCATACCTTTTTTTCTCCCATTTCCCCTCATACATCTTGCATCCAAAGCCCTTTATCATGTTTGTTGCTATTCTCCTGCAAGTCCTAGCCTTTTTCTTTTTTTTTTTTTAAAAAAGGGTCCTAAACAAGTTTCAGAGCTCTGGATGAGGACAAAGTAATGTAATTTAAAACTGTATGGATTAAGTCTTCTTTCTTCTGCAATCTCTCCTCAAAAGGTCCATTTACAATAAAAATTATTATACATACAATGTAATGCCAACTTACTGTTACCACAGTGATACCATAAATCTCTTATATCAACATCATCAAACTGACAGGCTGACTAAGACAAGACGTTTTTCCGCTATGTTTTCTGTTGTGTGACTTGTTGTGCTGAGGTAGCAACTCTCAGGCAAGCAATGTAAGCAGCCATTTTGTTTGTTGCCCAAGAGTCATTAAAAAATTCTGTCCTTTCTGTCCTCGTGCCCTTCTTGTTGAATGCAGAGTGGATTATAAAGTCACCTTGCCTTCAAACCCAGAAAGGAGCCACAAAGTCAAGCAATGAGTTACTAAAGAGTCCCAACTTTATAATCAAAACAAGGATCTGATTATTATTTGAATAAGGATTGGCTTTGAGCAAAAACTGAATAACTTGATCCCTGCAGGCATCCCTCTCTGGGGACATATGGGATGTTAAGTATAGTAATTTAATTCACTGAAATTGTAAATGCTTGTATGAGTTCCTATGTGTTTAAATTTGATTGGCTGGTAACTGAATTCTAGAGAGTTCTCTAGTAGCTCACATAGGATTGGGTAACATTGGTCACATGGGAGGTATCTAGGAAAGGAGAGACTCCATTTTATGTGAAGCAAGATGACTGTGTTTTAGAATCCACTGTGAACACTGCTAAGTTGAATAGAGTGTGGGAGTGCTTTTTCTCTGCTGGAAAGAAAGAGAGCAGAGCTGCAGGAGAAGGGGAAAGTGGAAATCTCTCATAGGAGATGCAAGGCATGGCCTAAGTGAGATACAGAAGGCTGAGTGCTGAGCTCTGGAAAGAGAGGAAAATACAGTTGCATGGAAGTTAGAAGAAGAAACTGTAAGCCCATGCTTGGACGAGGTTTTGACTGTAAATACAGTGAACCATGTTGTCTTCGTCCATGGAGTTTGGAGTCTGTATAGTTAAAGCTATGGTTTTCCCAGTAGTGATGTATGGAAGTGAGAGCTGGAACATAAAGAAGCCTGATCGCCTTACCATGGGCTGCAAGAAGATCAAACCGATCCATTCTGAAGGAAATAAGCCGTGAGTGCTCACTGGAAGGACAGATCCTGAAGCTGAGGCTCCAATACTTTGGCCACCTCATGAGAAGAGAAGACTCCCTGGAAAAGACCCCGATGTTGGGAAGGATGGAGGGCACAAGGAGAAGGGGACGATGGAGGATGAGATGGTTGGACAGTGTTCTCGAAGCTACCAGCATGAGTTTGACCAAACTGCGGGAGGCAGTGGAAGACAGGAGTGCCTGGCGTGCTCTGGTCCATGGGGTCAGGAAGAGTTGGACACGACTAAATGACTAAACAACAACAGTGGACCCTCCAGATACGAACTTAATTTGTTCTGGGGGTCCTTATGTACCCTGAAAAGTCTGCAACATGAAGCTCCACCTCTGCACATGCGCACGGTGCAATAGAGCGCTTCCGTGCACACACGCAGTGCACAGAGCGTTTCTGCGCATGCACACACGGCAAACCCCAGAAGTATACACTTACAGGTTTGTTGCGTTCACAGCCCGAAAGATACGTTACCCGAAGGTAACGTAACCAAAGGGTCTACTGTATAATGTTTTAATTCATCTTTCCTTACTTCAACATGGGAGTAGCTCCCATGTCTCACTCCTGGCTGGCTAGCTAGAGCTGTAGTGGTCCTGGGTTGCAGGGGGTCAAAGACCCATTAGTATTTCTACAGCATTGTCCCATCATGGTCCCTGTCTCCAGCATCCTACACCTGCCCAATCAGCATGAACATTGAGCTTTTTACCCAATGAGAAAGTGGGCATCTTTCGTTCTGGACCCAATCCACGGTGAAATGAGGTGAGTCAACATGGGAAGACAAAGCATGGGAAGAACACCAATGAGTTGTCCTGTGCATTCCAAAGCTTACCATTTAGGAATACTGGAAACACAATGTGCTTCAGTGTCGAGATAATGTTGTGCAAGTTCTTTTACATGCAGTAGCACTTCAAGGAAATCACTCCAAAATAAAATACATTCATACCTCTGGTTGCAATCATGATCCATGCAGGAGGCATGTTCGCAACCTGCAGCGTTCATAGCCTGAAGAGCCGCATGTGTGCATGCACATGAAGTGATTCAGCACTTCTGCACATGCGCGTGATGTCACTTTGTGCTTCTGCGCATGTGTGAGCGCTGAAACCCGGAAGTAACCCGTTCTGGTACTTCTGGGTTTGGTGAGGTCCGTAACCCGAAAATGCGCAAACCGCAGAGTTTGTAACCCGAGGTATGACTGTATTGGAGCGCTCCAAATACAATACACTTGCCCATATACATGCACAAGCTGAAAGGCAACACGTGGAGATTGCATTGATCATTGTAGTACATTCTTCATTATTATTTTGGTATACTTTTATTATTGTTGCATAATCTTAGAGGGTGTGGAGATGTGCCAATAATAAAAAGGCCCTGAATTTCCCACTACCCAACTGGTGCTAGGTTGGCAAAGCCTGCCTTAAGGTGAATCAACTCTTCCTTTGTGTTGCTAAGGTTCATATGAGGACACAAAGGAAGAGACAATCTCCCTTTCTATTCTTTGTTTTAAAGTGTGTGTGTTGGGGGGGGGGGCGGTGAGAACACTCACAGTCAACAAAAGGTACCATCCAAATGATAATGAGAAAATAAATGTTAATGCAGTTTTACAAGAGCTTTAAAATGCAAATGCCACCTTTGCAAAGAAGTAGTGATGCTTTTAGTGTACTCTGCAATTTCCATTACCAGCAAGACCCACTAATCCTTCAACACCTTCTGGTTGGTAATAACAGAGCAGAAAGAAGCAAAGTTTTGATTACAGGACTTGGCGAGGAGAGAGAGAGAAAGAGGGAAGGAAAAGAAAGTTGATGTGCAAATATGAATGATCTATTAGTATCCTTGCTCCAGAAGATTTGAAATGAAAGCCACAAAGCAAGATGGTGTACAAACAATATTGCTTTCACCCATTGATTTATACCGTATTACGCTACTGCTGTGGATTATAACTTTACAACTGCGGCTTAACAACAGAAGTGGAGAGGGAATATAGCGCTCAGCTGAATCAGAGATATACTACACTCTTTGAAGACATTTTACACACTCCCAGCATTTTTGAGAACAGAACCTACAAAGATTCAAGAAAAGCTTCTCAATGCAGGTTTTGAGGGTACGGTCCTAATATTCCCAGTACTGTCACCCAAGATAGATAGGTGCCAACCAATGTGTAGGAACTAGCCAATCACACAAAGGCAAAAAAATTGCATCCATTGCTCGACTCACTTTTGTCTCTGCCCCAGCCCACCACTGGCTTGTGGCCCTCAAAAGGTTTTCCAGAAGGGAATGTGGACCTCAGGTTGAAACAGCTTCCTCACCCAGCCCTGGGCAATTGCGAAAGTGTTTCGCAGGTCACCTTCCATTTTGGGGAAATAGCCTTCCGGGCTTGAAGGAAGTGAAAATAGAAAAATGGAGCAGGAACGGTGACAGTTTATATGCAAAAGAAATAAGAACCTGCTGTAATATTGAAATAAAGATCGTTTCATGCACGCAAACACACACTTTCTGGAAGTGCATGTGCTTTGCCTACAGTTCATTACTTCCAAGCCTCTGCAGTTTAATGCAGCTAATCATTTTCAATGACATCCCAATTTGGGAAACAATAAGCTTTAGCACTTCTCTTCCTGCATATTCACCTCTCTCTCTCCCCCCCCTCTCTCTCTGTTCTTTTTCTACAGTCTCTCCTAGCTGTAATGAAAGGTAAAAAGGGACGTGGGTGGCGCTGTGGTCTAAACCACTGAGTCCCTTGGGATTGCCGATAGGAAGGTCGGCAGTTCGAATCCCCACAACGGGGTGATCTCCCGTTGCTCTGTCCCAGCTCCTGCCAACCTAGCAGTTCGAAAGCACACCAGTGCAAGTAGATAAATAGGTACTGCTCTGGCAGGAAGGTAAACGGTGTTTCCATGTGCTCTGGCACTCGTCACAATCCTCCATGCACCAGTAGCGGTTTAGTCATGCTGGCCACATGACCCGGAAAGCTGTCTGTGGACAAACGCCAGCTCCCTCAGCCTGAAGTGAGATGAGCACCACACCCCATAGTTGGATACGACTGGACTTAACCATTCAGGGGTCCTTTACCTTACCTTTACCTTAATTAAAGGTACAATTCTATCCTCTCTTTAAAAGAAAGAAAAGTGTGTCATAATCTGCAATCGCTCTCGTGTGAGTGCTTTGCTAGAGTGAAGGGAAAAGGCAGCTGTATGAGGGATTATTTTCCGAGGGTCTCTCTAAGCATCTAGCATTTGTTGGCAATTAAAAAGTAAGCAAGGAACAATGAACGGTACAGATTGGAGAGGTGTGTAATTGTTCTTTGCACTCATCAATTATCAGTTGTCTGGAAGAGGGACGATGAACCCAACGCGGCTGGAATACATTTTCAACTCCCATGGTGAACTTTGTAGAGTGGCTCCTTCTCCACCACTCCCTCCTCACCCCACCGGTATGTGACAATGGTGGAAGGAAAAGCTGGAATTTGCAACAAAGCGATAACAACCACAGCACACCAGAGCCTTCCTTCCCAGAGACAGAACGCTAGGCTCTTTATTATTACCCCCAGTTCCCACGTCCCCCTTGCAGCTCGAAACGAAATGGCTTTTGCAAAGGGGAATGACACATTAGCAAGACCCCAGAGACAGTATGAATTGTGCTACTGCTTAAATTATGGTAATAAACCTTCAGGCCCCAATGAAATTATTTATCAGAACTAGCAACGGGCCCTGGAATTTATTATACATTGTCAGCGCTACATACCTAGGGTCTCTTGTGCCCTCAGCAAGGAACTGCACAGGCACCCCACCATGAAAACAAACCACTTTACTGCAATAGCCATATTAGAAATCACTACGTTTTACATGATCCAAGTACTCAAAGTGGGCTGGTCCCGTGGGTTACCCGAGAGGCGAGGTCCAAGTCCGGTCTATGGTCAAAGGTGCAATGTGGAGGCCGTCCATAAGTAGCTGAAGCTGGGTGCAGGGCAGGGAGCCGGGTGAAGTCAGGAACAGGCTTGCAAGCAAGGAGCTAGGGCGGTCAGGAGCTCAGGCAGGAAAGCAGGGCAGGGTTCAGGCAGGAACTAGCAACCAACAATGTTGCTCCCGCAACTTGGGACTGGGGTTAGCCGGCTTTCATCTGCCCCAGGGCATAGGGCGGCCCCAATCCTCTGGTGGCCTGGCCTGGAGGCGAGCACTCCTCCTGTGAGAACTTACTTCCCTCTGCCTCTCTGCCCTGAGCCTCTGCAGCTCAGGAGAGGCTGGAGAGTTACCGGACCCAGAGGCAAGCTCAGCTTCCTCTGGCGGGGCTGAGAGTGGAGCACCTGCAGGCAATGGGTCCTCCGTCACCTGAGGAGCCAGAGCAGACTCAGCTGGTGCCTGCACCTGAGGATCCAGCACAGGTGAGGACCCTTCAGGCTCAAGCCCCAGCCCCGGCTCAGCTGGTTATGGAGGCAGGGACTCCTGTGCAGGCTGGGATTCCTCAGGTTCAGCCTCTGAGTCTGAATCCCAGGCCATCACACAAAGCATCCGGGGCGAGGCCAAGGCAAGAAGGAAGGGCGGAAAACAATTGCACAGCTTTGTACTGCAGTGCAAAAAGGAAGAGAAGCTTCTCTCATGTTTGACCTCTCCACAACAGTGGTGGCACATCACGACACAGTCGAATTTTTGTGCCTGCCCCTTCGGGGAATCCAATCCCCCTCCCACATGGCAGGCTGCCAGCAATGGGAAAACAAGAAGCTCTTACCAAGGTATTTTATTCAGTATTCACAGAGAGGGACGTAGGGTATATGGTGTTGCTCCGAGTAAAGTCTCACCCCCTCTGTCTCTCCTATTCTATTCTGTGTCGGCTGATCTGTGCCTTCTGCCTCTGAGCTTTCTGTTCTCCTACTCTCAATGCCCGCCTTGTCCTGGGAGGGGGGTCAGGAATGCTTTCTAAAGACACTGAGTCTGTCAGCTATCTCTTCCCTGGTGGTGGTACTTCTTCCTCTTGCTCCTGTCCCAATATTTTTGAGCTTCTTCCCTCTGCAGCCTCTGAATGATGACCTTCTGCAAACCACTGTTCTAAATCTATACTGCCTTCCTCTTCTCTGGAAGGTTCAGGAGGGGGAGGGGGAGAGGTCTCCACCACTCCTCCTCAGCATGCAGCTGCTGGGTGACCTTGGGCTAGTCACACTTCTCTGAAGTCTCTCAGCCTCACTCACCTCACAGACTGTTTGTTGTGGGGGAGGAAGGGAAAGGAGATTGTTGGCTGCTTTGAGACTCCTTAAGGGGAGTGAAAGGCAGGATATCAAGTCCAAACTCCTCTTCCTCCTCCTCTTCTTCCTCTTCTTCTTCTTCTTCTTCTTCGCAGTCCAGTCCCTGACAGCAAGGGCCAGTTTCGCCAACCCATTGTACAGAAAGCATGCTGTAATCACATCTGACGTTCTCCCCCAAGGTGATGATATTTGTTCTGGACCAACGCATCCAGGACATTTTCTGGACCAATGCATCCAGCATATTTGCAAACCCCGAGGCAATTTGAAGAAAGGGAATGTCCAAAATGGCTGCGGCAGGGAGCTATATGAACTGGAAGCCTCAGGATCACGAGGCTATGTAAAGGCCCTTCTATTGCCTGGCTACCAGAGCTCTCAGTTTGAAGACTAGAATAGGTCAAAGGTGCTTTACTTTCTGTGCTGTCTGGTAACTGGCCAGAAAGAGGGAAGCACAAGTCCAATATCAAGCCTGCACCGTAGCGCCACCATTGCAAATGGCTGGAAAGTGGCATTGCGGCTACAGTTTAGAAGACATCTGAAGGCAGGCCTGTTTAGGGAAGCTTTTAATGACTGATGTTTTAATGTATTTTTAATCTCTTGTTGGAAGCCGCCCGGAGTGGCTGGGGGAAACTCAGCCAGATCAGCGGGGTATAAGTAATAAATTATTATTATTATTATTATTATTATTATTATTATTATTATTATTATTATTATTATTACCAGCCTGGCAGGGATCAGGCGATGCAAAGAGCCCCAAGCATCCCATGTTGGGATATGTAAACCGCTTTGTGATTTCTGTTGAAATACAAAGCGGTATATAAATTCACTTGCTAAATAAAATGAAATAAATATGGCCCTACAAAACTGCTGGCTCTGCTCAGCCGTAGATTGAGCTGGTTATAGACAACCTATCCCAATGCTTGACTGCCGGCAAAACTGTCTGCCTTCCTCCAGATAACCAGCATGAGAAAACTCCAATAACGAACCCTGGCTGCAAAATCAGACTTAAGACGCTACCCATGCAGCCTTTTGACAGTTGGACCACTGTTGTGATAACCTCTCACGCTTTCCTAAGTCACCTATTTGTTTCAAGCAACCGAGTAACACGTTTTACTGGCAAGGAAGTCCTTCTTCACACTGTGCTAGGGATGGGGGGGGGATTAGTTTCAGTTCAAAAACACAGCTGTCCTTCCAAACTTGCATTTCTCCCAATTTTTTGCAGTGCAGTTTTCCAACTGCGTGCAAGTATGCCAGGGTAAAATATCCATAAAAATGCATATATTGGTGAAAATAAAATACAAAATTCCATTCTATTCAGAAAAATTGCTTTGCAAAAAAAAAGGTGTATGTTATTGTGGTGGTTGTTATTGTACTTAATTTATGAACGACTTTGGACTGCAGGAGAGCATCTCCTACAAGCAGATCACAATAATAGGCAAAACTGCATAGAAAAAAATGTGTATATTGGGGTGGGGAGAATTGCACTATCCATGCTCTCCCTGAATGCAGGCAGTTTTGTAAATGTTGCTTGGTTGGAGAACTGTCACCATTTTTTTTTTTTTAAAAAAAGTGCAAATTTTGATCTTTTTGTATTGTTTCAGGAAGCGTGAATTATATAGCCTTGTCTTTAAATGCAAACTGAATCCAGTTACCCCCCCCCCTTCCTAGTTCCACATTTGTGTTGAGCTCAGCTGTGTCCTTTAAAAAAAACAACTTCCTGAGGCTACTTTTTTGGGTATATTTGAGAAGTGTCTATGTTTTGACACAATTAACACCTCCAGGATCCAAGTTAATTTATCTTAAAATGACAAATGACATCAGCTCTGGGTGAAATGAAGATCAGCATTAGTGCATCAATCAAGGCTGGATACAGAGTAGCATGTACTTTTGAATCATGCTATTATAACAACAACATATGATATAACTGATGGTGAACACAATGGAATGATGTGTTTGGCGGGCAACAGGAGGCAGAAAGCTGAATTGTGAACGCTTAGGGAAAATGCTGCTGTTGCAGCTCTTAAGTTACAATAGCCCGAGTTCTATATTCTGCTGTTGGCACAAGCTTAACGAGAACCCATCACTCCATGTAATTTTCCTTTTCTTCCTCCAAAATGCAATTATCCAATAGTGATTAGTTGATCCAATTCCAAATTGTATTCAAATGAAAGCAATTTGGCCAGAGGTGCAGAGGCCAAAAGGTGTCACTTTTGGAAACGCCTTGAAAAATCAGACATTCTCACCTTAATTTTCGTTGCAAAAAGAATGGTCCCTCCTCCTTCTACTACCCGCCCCCAATTTCTTTTTCTGCATAGACAATTTGATTCCAGTAGTAGGGACTCTGATGGCTTCACAGATCTGGATTGTTAACACATTTGCTTCCTGAAGCAAAAAAATTGTCTACTTCCAGCTTTAGGGATGGAGGGATGACTTAATGCATCACCAAAGAAGGGAGGGGAAAGAAGGAACAGATTTGCACACACATAAAGGATGCGGACATGGGTGGCGCTGTGGGTTAAACCACAGAGCCTAGGGCTTGCCAATCAGAAGGTCGGCGGTTCGAAACCCCACGACGGGGTGAGCTTCTGTTGCTCTGTCCCAGCTCCAGCCAACCTAGCAGTTCGAAAGCACGTCAAAGTGCAAGTAGATAAATAGGTACCACTCTGGTGGGAAGGTAAACGGCGTTTCCGTGCACTGCTCTGGTTCACCAGAAGCGGCTTAGTCACGCTGGCCACATGACCTGGAAGCTGTATGCCAGCTCCCTCGGCCAATAAAGCGAGATGAGCGCCGCAACCCCAAAGTCATCGGCGGCTGGACCTAACGGTCAGGGGTCCCTTTACATTTACCTAAACAATGCATATGCTATTTTATGTATGTATAAGATGAGCCTGCTGTATCAGGCTAAGTAGCCCAGTATCCTATTCTCACAGAAGCCAACCAGATGCCTGGGGAAACCTTCAACCAAGACCTGAGGACCAGAGTGCTGGGTCCAGAAATAAATATCTCACATACATGAAGCTCCCCACTTCACTGATTTAAAATGTGAGTCTTGTCCAATGAAGGAAACATTCCATTCCAATAGCTTTTAGCTAGGTGATGAATCAATGACCATGGAAATCAATGAATCTGAACAGGAGGCTCATTTCACAAGGAAGAAGCAACTTACTGTGGAACGCCCTCCCATCAGATGTCAAAGAAATAAACAACTATCTGACGCTTAGAAGACATCTGAAGGCAGCCCTGTTTAGGGAAGTTTTTAATGACTGATGTTTTAGTGTACTTTCAATCTTTTGTTGGAAGCCGCCCAGAGTGGCTGGGGAAGCCCAGCCAGATGGGCGGGGTATAAATGATAAATTATTATTATATTATTACTGAAACCAGAGAGGGCCACAGCCACTGAGCTACAGTGGTGCCCTGCAAGATGAATGCCTCGCAAGACGGAAAACCCGCTAGACGAAAGGGTTTTCCGTTTTTGAGCTGCTTCGCAAGACGATTTTCCCTATGGGCTTGCTTTGCAAGACGAAAATGTATTGCGAGTGTTCCGATTTTTTTCCGCTCCCCCCTTTTTCTAAGCCGCTAAGCCGCTAATAGCCTTTTAGCCGCTAATCCGCTAAGCCTTTAATAGCCGCTAAGCCTTTAATAGCCACTAAACCGCTAATAGCGCTAATCCACTAAGCCGCTAATAGGGTTGCTTCGCAAGACGAAAAAACCGCTAGACGAAGAGACTCGCGGAACGGATTAATTTCGTCTTGCGAGGCACCACTGTATATCCATTTGTGCTTCAAAGCAACAAGTCCCACCAACCTAGCAAATCATATCACATTTGGTACCAGAATACCTACATATTCTTGTTCTTTACCTACCCAACCAATCACGGCACTCTGGCTCTCCAGAAGAGGGCCTCGTGCAAATACCATCTCGTCAGGAGGTCTGTTCTGTACGATGTCAGAGTTAGGCCTTTAGTGTGGTGGCCCCAACCATTGGAAATCCATCCAGTTACACAGCAGACAGGTGCCATCTCTATCATCTTTTCACTGAGGCTTTGTGGTGTGGTTGACTGGTGTTTCCCAGTTTTATCTGAGGACTGTCTTCTGCTAGTGATGGAAAGATGGTCTTTCTAGCCATCCAAACCTTAATGGCAGCAAGACTGGATGCCAGAATGATCTGGAATTATGGGGTAGAATTGGAAAAATACACATGCAGGCACCATGTTCCCTTGTTTTTGTAACCCGACCAATTTTTAAAAATTATTATTAAAACTCCCAATTTCCTGTCATGTCACATTGTATTTCTTTTTAATTCATTCAGATGAAAAGGACCTGAAAATCTATCAGATTCTTTTGTCTTTCTTGCTTCTCATCACTCATTAGTGACATTCTTAGACATGTATTTTTATGGCTTCATTGTTTTTAACTTGAGTCACCTTTTTAAAAATGAATAAATATAATATAATTAATATAATATAATAAGGATACACAAAACATACGGTACCTCTGATATGTCTTTCTTTCTTTTAACCAATTTATATCCATCTTATATGCCTTTCTTTAATCTTTTCTTCCATTTTTTTCTTTCAAGTTACAGGTAGGTAGCCGTGTTGGTCTGCCATAGTCAAAATAAAAAAAATTCCTTCCAGTAGCACCTTAAAGACCAACTAAGTTAGTTCTTGGTATGAGCTTTCGTGTGCATGCACACTTCTTCTTCACTTCTTCACACTTCTATCTGAAGAAGTGTGCATGCACACGAAAGCTCATACCAAGAACTAACTTAGTTGGTCTTTAAGGTGCTACTGGAAGGAATTTTTTTTTATTTTTCTTTTAAGTGTCCTAGATGCCTTTGGGTAGTCCATAAAAAATGCCTTATTGCTCTCCAGTAAAAGACAATTAATAGGACATACCATGTGAGGCTCCTGACTTCTTACTTTGAGCCAATGTTTCAGAGTTTTAGCCTCCCTAGAGTTGGGCCAAAATTTCTCAGGAAAGATCGGGTTGAGAAATGCTCATTTTTCTTCTTCTTCAAATCTTTGACAAATGCCAGAACCCTCTCTTTTCTCAGAGAACATTTGGCAAAGTCCCTCCCTTCAGTTCTCTCCCCACCCCCACGCCAGCAAATAGCATGGAAAATGTGGTCGCCACTGTGGATCCACCCCTTCTTTATGTATTTAGATCCCATCATGCCTTGACCTTGAAGCTCGCTGGATGACTTTGGGGGCCAATCGCTGCCTCTCGGCCTAACCTCTCTTTCAGGGCTGTTGTGAAGATTTAAAGAGAATTGGGAGAACTATGTCCGCCACCTTGAGCTCCTTTGAAGAAAAAGGCTGGATAGAAACGCAATAATTAAATAATAAAAAATCAGCTCTAATCAGACCCAAGGTGTTTGGTGCTTCTGGTAAAGGGCAAAATAACTCTCTGTGCTCCCAATTTCTTGTACAGAAGCTGAGTGGACTGGAAGCTGAATTGTGCTTGAACATTTCCAATGGGACAATGGCACGCAAGGTCACAAAGCAACATTACTGAGTTCAGGAACATGCGTTTCTGCTTTCTCCAACCTTCCATTCAGTTTGAAAAGTTTTTGTGGCAAAAGAAAAAAAAATCTCAGAAGCCAGAAGAGCAAGAGGGATCGCTGCGCAGTGAAAGCAGCAATCCCTCTTGCTGTTCTGGCTTCTGGGAGAGCTATGCAGCCTGCATTCGCTCCATAAGACGCACACACATTTCCCCTTACTTTTTAGGAGGGAAAAAGTGGGTCTTATAGAGCAAAAAATATGGTACACATTTTGGTCACAACAATATATACATTTTTCTGTGAACACTTTCCCCTTTGTAATGGGTATGGGGTTGCTCATGCGTAAGTTGCCGCCTCTCCTGGTTATGTTGCCTTGTTAAACCTTTCTGTCTAGACAGCCCTTCAATTCATGGCTGCCTCAGTCGCTAGCAGAATCCGTCAGTGGGTGTTTCTTAAATCTTTTCCAACATAAAAGTTGTTTGACACCCAGTCTCCTCCTACTCTCTCTGTGTGGAAGTCTTCTGCGCAGGGTGGGCGTGGGTAGTGGAGGACCCGTGCTCTCCCCGCTGGTGTCCGGTGAAGAGTCTTGGAGCCCTCTCGCCGATTCCCCCATCAGCCCCTCTATATCCCTGGTGTTGCGCTGATTAGCTTCCCCATCTGTGGAGCTGCTTCTCTCCCTGCTGGGCCCTTCTCCGGCATCATTTGAGAGCCTTCCCTCCGCCTCTAGCTCCGATGTCAGTTCTCTGGCACCCTTGTATATGTGAGATGATGTTTTGCACACACAGTCTGGCTGGAGAACTGTGTTGCAAAGTCTGGAAGCTTGCAAATTTCAAAGGACATCTGCTTTTGGGTCGATGCATCACTTTGGGAAGTCTGAATCAGGTAGGTTTGCTTTAAAAAGTGAACCGAACTGAACTTCTCCCTCATTGCTCCTCAGTACAAGCTTTCATCCCAGACTATGATCCAAACTGATATTGGACATTGCGAAAGGCCCTCATTAATAACTCTTGCTATGAAACAGCTGATGGGAAAATCACCTTGAGCTGTGTTGTTGTTGTTTTTAAAAAAGAAGAAATAAAGAACCCCCAAATGGATTTTTCATTGGGTCATCATTTGCACACATGAAATTGTCATGAAAAGTGAAAGATTTATTCTGAGATCTTGCAGCGTAAATGTAGATGGAGGGAGAACACCCAGGAATAATCTACATTTTAATGAGGGAACAGCACTGAAAATGATTAGTAACACTGCCACCTTGTGCTTGAAATACTGAATTTTTTTGTGAGATATACATCAGGGTAAAAATAAAATACAGGCCAATTGGCAGTTATTGATATAAGTGTAGACGCAGTATATGAAATATTTTTATTTAATAAAATCTTCTGCTAAGGGGATAGGGTGTCCTTAATATTTATTCATTTATGTAGTTTCTTTCTATGCTGCCCTTTGCATAAGCTACAAGACAAAATCAAATAAGGCAGAAATAATAGATCAAATCCCTAAAATAACGTAACAACAACGCAACTTATAACAAATCACTAAACAGCAATCAATAGCAGCAGAAGCAGCAGTAAATGTATTTTGTGTACAGTGGTACCTTGGGTTAAGTACTTAATTCGTTCTGGAGGTCTGTTCTTAACCTGAAACTGTTCTTAACCTGAGGCACTACTTTAGCTAATGGGGCCTCCTGCTGCCACCATGCGATTTCTGTTCTCATCCTGAAGCAAAGTTCTTAACCCGAGGTACTATTTCTGGGTTAGCGTAATCTGTAACCTGAAGCGTATGTAACCTGAAGCGTATGTAACCCAAGGAACCACTGTAATTTGGTCTACGCTCCCTTGAAAACCTGTTGGAAAAGATAACCAACCACTTAGAAGTCCGCTCCACTTCACTGCAGGGAGGAGTTGTGGTGGACCGTGTGGCCACCCACTTTCCTCCAGGGGCGGGGGACGAAGTCCCGAGTTGCCCAGGGTTCCCGGCCACGTCATCGACCAGCCAGCCAATCCGCTGGCTGGTGGGGGCATGGCTGGGACCATTTAAGCTGAGGCGCGAACCAGAGGGCTTCCTCTTGGCTTGTTTCTCCAAACTCCCTCCCTCCCTATTTTACAGGTTTTCTTCATTGGCCTTGCTATGGACCTTGGTTGGTCACCGTTGAGGGTCCTGGTAGGAATTTTTCCACCTGGCAAGATTGGCATGGGGCCATTTGGTTTTTGCCTACCTCGTAGCAATCGTCACAACTTTGTAACGTTTTGTGGTTAGGCATTGTTTGACCTTATGATGCGGAGGGAAGGTGCGACCATCACCTGCCCCTCCAAGCTTAAGGGTATTCCATTAAAGGAATCCAGGGGTGTGGATCTTGTCTGAAACCCGGGTCGGGGGCTAGGGCCATGACCAACCCTGTTGGGAATCTCTGAGGGAGCTCGAGTTGGTTTGCATCAACGGGACTCCCCCTTCTGGTGGTTTACCCTTAGTGGACTCCCTGCGCAATGGGCAGGATTCAGATATAGTCGGGTCCATTCAATGCCTAAGCCAATACCGCTCACAGTCTGTAATCAATAAAGTTGTGGCTGCATGTTCCTGCACTGCAAGGAGTTGGACTCGATGATCCTCAGGATCCCTTCCGACTCTATGATTCTCTGATTCTTCTTCTTCTGTGATCTTCACCATCATCACCATCACTATCCCTGGTCCTGAATGGGGTAACTGTGCCCCTGAAGGACCAGGTGCACAGCCTGGGAGTCCTTTTGGACTCACAGCTGTCCATGGAGGCGCAGGTTAACTCTGTGTCCAGGGCACCTGTCTACCAGCTCCTCCTGGTACGGAGGCTAAGACCCTCCCTGCCCACAGAGTGTCTCGCCAGAGTGGTGCGTGCTCTAGTTATCTCCTGCTTGGACTACTGCAACGTGCTCTATGTGGGGCTACCTTTGAAGGTGACCCAGAAACTGCAATTAATCCAGAATGCGGTAGCTAGACTGGTGACTGGGAGCGGCCGCCGAGACCACATAACACCGGTTCTGAGAGATCTGCATTGGCCCCCAGTATGTTTCCGAGCATGATTCAAAGTGTTGGTGCTGACCTTTAAAGCCCTAAACGGCCTCGGTCCTGTATACCTGAAGGAGCGTCTCCACCCCCATCGTTCAGCCCGGACACTGAGATCCAGCGCCGAGGGCCTTCTGGCGGTTCCCTCATTGCAAGAAGTGAGGCTACAGGAGCCAGACAGAGGGCCTTCTCGGTAGTGGCGCCTGCCCTGTGGAACACCCTCTCATCAGATGTAAAAGAGATAAACAACTACCTGACATTTAGAAGGCATCTTAAGGCAGCCCTGTTCAGGGAAGTTTTTAATATGTAACACTGTACTGTTTTATCACTTGGTTGGGAGCCAACCAGAGTGGCTGGGGAAACTCAGCCAGATGGGTGGGGTATAAATAATAAATCATCATCATCATCATCATCATCATTATTTGAACCCACAAGTTCTAAATGCTTATATACTTTACTTACAGGCACACACCTGTCCCGGGAGGGTCTGCAGGGATTCATGCAGTGGTGGGCGGGGGTGGAGGAGCTGTCTGTGCAAACCAGCCTTTATACTTAGGGTGCAATACAATATTAAGGGTATTTTAAAGGTAGTCATGTCTGATGTTTGCTTCAAACTCATCTCTATCCTTGAGCTTTCCCCGCTTCATGCACTTAACAGCCTTTGAAATTTATCAAGCCAGCTTTTCCATATAAACACCTGGGAACATGTTTTCCTGGAGATATTTGTTCATATTTTCTAAGCTGTTTGCAGACCAACTGCAGAAAGGAAACCAGTCATCTCCCCCCCCACCCCCACAGCTAAATTATGGGCTGGCTTTGGAGAGCACTGATATATATATATATATATATATATATATATATATATATATATATATTCTAAGAGAGATTCAATTTTATGTGTTATGATTTACTAGGAGTGCCTGCCAGAAAGGTGTTTGCATTTGTGAAAACGGTGCCCTGCTACTCCTTTGATAGGAAAGATAAATAGGATTTTTCATTGTGCCATACACTAGAAGTAAATGCAAGTACGCCGTAAGCCAGAAGATTCCATTTAATGGTCTTACTGGTTGGAATTTGTTAAGTAACATTTATGAAATATTAAGGAAGGGGAATTTATCCACTGACCTGGAAGGCAAACTTGAACGAATAAGCCTGAATGTTGCACAAGGAAGGACTGATAAAGATTTGACCCAGAAAAGAAGATTTTTATCTGCTTGAATAATACACTGTACATAAAATGGGGGCAGTGACTCATTGGCTTGGCAACCGGCACCCGATATATCCTGTTCGGTGCCTGTGTCACTCTCCTGAGTGACCAAGGAATGGAAGCCAAGGCCAGGGGTCAGGAAACGTTTTCAGCAGGGGGCCGGTCCACTGTCCCTCAGACCATGTGGGGGGGCAGACTATTTTTTTTGGGGGGGGAGAATGAATTCCTATGCCCCACAAATAACCCAGAGATGCATTTTAAATAAAAGCACAGATTCTACTCGTGTAAAAGCACCAGGCAGCCCCCACAAATAACCCAGAGATGCATTTTAAAGAAAAGGGCACATTCTACTCATGGAAAAACACACTGATTCCTGGACCATCCGTGGGCCGGATTGAGAAGGTGATTGGGCCAGATCTGGCCCCGGGCTTTAGTTTGCCTACCCATGGCCAGGGCTAAATGGTGCATATGAAAAACAAGCCATAATTCAAAATTAGGCCATTCCTACTCAACTCCAACTCAGTTAGAGAATCCCATGGCTTTCACCAGGGTTTTGCTATCCTACTACAGTAACTGTTCATCTGGACATTTGGGAGAAGAAGAAGGAGGAGGAGGAGGAGGAGGAGAGCACAGTGATTCTGTGTCCTTATATGTGCATTACATACATTGTACATGCATCCACTCACCCCCCATTCTGAAATTTAACTTTTGGAGAACTAGGAAGAATGGAACCTGGAAAACATTAGCACTTATGCATGCAGACTATTAGATAATACCACGGTAACATATGCCACAGAACCATATCATTGTTCCAACAGTAAAAAGGTAAAGGTAAATGACCCCTGACAGTTAAGTCCAGTCGCGAACAACTCTGGGGTTGCGGTGCTCATCTCGCTTTATTGGCCGAGGGAGCCAACGTTTGCCCACAGACAGTTTTTCTGGGTCATGTGGCCAGCATAGCTAAGCCGCTTCTGGCGAAACCAGAGCAGTGCATGGAAACACCATTTACCTGCCCACCGGAGCAGTACCTATTTATCTACTTGCACTTTTTGGCATTCTTTCAAACTGCTAGGTTGGCAGGAGCTGGGACCGAACAACGGGAGCTCACCCCGTTGTGGGGATTCGAACCACTGACCTTCCGATCTGCAAACGCAAGGCTCAGTGGTTTACACCACAGCGCCACCCGCATCCCTGGTCCAACAGTAGTCTTCTTTAATTGGCCAGTGACTCCTGGATATCTTAGGCTGAGTCTAATGCCAAATCTGCCACCTAAGGGTCAAACTAGCCAATATGTTTTCAGTATAAATGCACTCAATGTGTCTGCCATCCACCACCATTCATGGGCAAACATGGTCAGATTACAGTTTGTGGGCAGCAGTTAAGCTTTCCCAGCCCTTCTTAGGACGCTATTCACCCAGCATCAGTGTTGACATTGACACCCCCACCAGATTTGCTTCAGGCTCAGAGAACAGCTTTGAGGTGGGTTAGGGTGGTATCAGAACCCTTATATTTTAGAGAAATGCTTTTGCTTGGCCATGTCCACAGAATGGAAGATGGCAGGATCCCCAATGACGTGCTCTATGGCGAACTTGCTTCAGGCATCGGGCCTGTTGGCAGACCAACTCCACATTGCAAAGATGTCTGCAACAAGAAGGCTGGCAATATCAACTCCACCCTGGGGGAATCCCTTGCAGATGACCACAGGGCCTGGAGGCAGGCAGGCAGGTCATGCATCCATAGCAGTGGCCAGAGGAGGAATGGCTGCTGGGAGGAGCACAGAGAGAAGAAATTGTGCATCTGCATCAGTCCAGCTGGTAGCTTTCATCTGCCCCAGCTGCAATAAAACATGTATCTCCCCATTTAAGTCTCTGCAGCCACAACAGGTCTGTATCCTTCCAATACTTTGACTTCACCTCCAAAGGCATACTCCTCCATTGTCTCCCGAGACAGACAGATGGCAACTCAACTAGATTAATCCCTCTCTCACTCACCATGATCTGATAGATATTAAGTGCATTCCCACTAAAATGTTCAACTAGAGATTGACTCTGGAATTTTCTGCACACAAAGGATGTGCTCTGTTACTATGAGTCCTTGGAACGGAGGAAGATTGTACTAAGCCAGCAATTTGGTCCAATGAACTCTGTACTGTCTACACCAACCTTCTTTAAACGTCCCCAAATGTTGTTGGTCTTTAATTCTAGTCATCCCCTGGCCATTGACTAAACTGGCTGAGGATGATAATAATAATAATAATAATAATAATAATAATAATAATAATAATAATAATAATAATAATAATTTTATTTATACCCCACCCTCCCCAGCCAAGACTGGGCTAACACCAGGTATAAAAACAATTGATTAAAATACAACTTAAAAAACTTTTTGGGGATGAAAATGTTAAATCTTCACCAAGGCCAGCTATCCAGACTGGTCCTACGTGGTCCAGAAAAAAGCCAGGGAAGTCCCCAAATAGGAGTTCCATCACAGAAAGAAAAAGGAAAGAGGGGAAGGGGATCAAGTTGATTCCAAGCCAAAGGCCAGGCAGAGCAACTCTGTCTTACAGGCCCTGCGGAAAGAAATCAGATCCTGCAGGGCCCTGGTCTCATGAGACAGAGTGTTCCACCAGGCCGGAGTGAGTGTTGAAAAAGCCCTGGCTCTGGTTGAGGCTAATCTGACTTCCTTAGGGCCTGGGACCTCTAGGGTGTTGCTATTTATGGACCTTAAGGTCCTCCGTGGGGCATACCGGGAGGATGATGGGAGTTGTAGTCTACACTAACTCTAGTCTACACTAACTGGCAGTGGGAGTCCAGGAAGCCTTTCCTGCAGATGCCAGGGATGGATCCCCTTTGCATATAAACATATGCTCTACTACTGAGAAACAGCTCTCCCCAAGTCTTCTTGGAAAGACACCTCCTTTCTTTGCCTATTTGCTCACTTCTTTAGATTTCTGCACACCCTCATAGCACCAGGACTCCCTGGAGAAGGCTAGCTTCAAAGCGCCTTGTCATGGGTGGTGTAATAGGTAGGATCTTTGCAGAACAAGGGCTGATGGAGTTATACTCCAGCTGGGGCTCAGATACCTGGCCAGTGTCTGCTTCGCCCTGAGTCTTTCATCTCTCTGTGTCTTGGTCACCCAGCTGGAAAAGGAAGATAAGAGCACTGTCTTGCCTCATTGTGAGGATTAATACATTAAAGATTATGAGGTGCTCAAATATTACAGTAAAAGAGAAGCGGGTACGTACGGACCACGGATAGATAGATAATTCTCTCTCCCACTGTACAGTAAAGAGAGGCTTAAGCACTTGAGGCGATGAAATGTATTAAAGTTACAGTCTGCTGACTCATGGCTGTGGAGCGTGGGGAGGAATTAAATATTTAATGCAGTATAACAAGAGCAGTGAAGTGTGTAGCATTTTACCCCTTGCTTACAATCCCGGCAATTACTAACTAAAACAGGAAAGACACTGCCAAAAAGAAGAAGAGAGAAGAAGAAAGGAGGAAGAGGAGGAAGGAGCCCACTGCCAAGCGCTGTTTCAGGATTACATGGCTCACATATTCTGATTAGCCCCACCATTTGATATCATCCTTTTGTGACGTGTTTGGACTCTGGGCCAGACTTACCAGGGTAAACCATCACTTTAGCTTCCTTCTGTAGGTCCCTTTTCAGTTTAGTCATGTTGGCCACATGACCCAGAAAGCTGTCCGCAGACAAATGCCAGCTCCCTCGGCCTGAAAGCGGAGATGAGCACTGCACCCCAAAGTTGAATTCGACTGGACTTAACTGCCCAGGGGTTCTTTATCTTTTACCTTTACCTGTTCACCTTATAAAAACTCATTCAGAGAATATCAATCAATCAGTCAATCTTTATAACGGTCCAGAGACCCAACAAATTGTTACAAAGCAATGCACAATTCTACCTCCTGGTTAAACAAGCATTTTGTTCAGACTTAAAGATAGGGATCATTGGTTCTTGCAACCACCGATAAAAACTTCGCCACTGCTAATGTTCTAGTGTTTGTCCGGTCTTCCAATAGGAACCTGACATAGTGAGCCTCTGATTTTCCCGGGAAAGGTACCAGCAAGGGTAATATCAGTTCAGGCCTGGATTGCTCGTATTTCGCACAGTGCAGCAAAATATGTTTTATAGAATCGATGTCTTGAGCACAAGAGCAAAGTCTGTCCTGGTAGGGAACTCCTCTCAACCTGCCATCCAACACTGCAGAAGGAAAGACGTTTAGTCTGGCTTTGGAGAATAACCTTCGATAATTTGGTACTGTCAGGTTTTTAATGTAAGGTGTTAGCTTAAAGGCATACCCATATTGTACTCCTACTTCCAACGGACTACAGACTGCGTGTGATCAAGATCGCAAGTCACTGTATGTATTATCCCATAATCTTTGCTTTAACGTCATTCGGAGAATATTGCAAATCATGAGAGCACCTGGTCATAGCTTGTTGTTGTTGTTAATGGACACCTGAGCTGGACTGGCATGGGATAACGGCGACAGTTGTGCATCTGTTAGGAAGCACCTGTAATAACTGGCACGTGAAATGCCTACCAACTGATGTGGCATCTGCCTGAGGAAGGCAAGCAAAGGTCAGTTCATTTTGTATCTCGGTGATTTAGCGCTTCTCCAGGAAGACTGACACCGGGAAAGTGAGACAGACCAAAAAACGCTCATTCTGGGAGCATCTTCCAGTGATTACAAAGTAGGCAATGGGTCAGGAAGCCAATGAAGGAATATATCTGAACTCAAAAGTGCATAGTGAATCACAAAGCCAGATGTGAGGCACTGACAGAACTTCAAACCGGGAGGGAGGGAAGCAATCTGGACTGGTTTTTAATTATTATTGGTGGGATTTCCAGAAGGCCAAAGCAGAACTGTGGTGTCCAGCATTAACCCCCTGTGATTGGAAGGCAGTACAGTGGTACCTCAGTTTAAGAACTTAATCCGTTCCTGAAGTCCGTTCTTAAACCAAATCCGTTCTTAAACCAAGACGTGCTTTCCCTAATGAGGCCTCCTGCTGCTGGTGCCCTTCAACTGTTTGGCTTTCGTTCGTAGACCAAGGTAAAGTTTGCAAACCGGAACACTACTTCCAGTTTTGTGGAGTTCGTAAACCGAATTGTTCGTAAACAGGACAGTTCGTAAACCGAGGTACCACTGTATGAAGCTTTCAGATAGGGCAGTCAACTGTGGACTTCGTCTTCCCCAGGGCCCATCAGGTGTCTAGTTTTTGAACTTTTTGAAAAAAGTAATTTTTATTACATTTTCAATTTTTTGTAATCACAATATCCATACATAAATCAATAAGCTCAAACATCGCTCTATCCAAGCATCGACCTCCTCCCACTCCTCTTTCTGACTTCCATACATATTTACTTTATACTTAGCATTTCTATAACCACTTTTTTTACCTTCTCTCTTATTTTTATATTTCCCCTTATTAATTGTAAATCAGTTCCTTATATTGTCATTACAAAACATTTCAACTCAAAACTACAAAGGTTTTCAGAAGTTTACAATATTCTTTCATATATAATATAAATTTGCTCCAGTCCTTGTGAAACAGTTTGTCGCGCTGATTCCGGATCTATTTTTTGAACTTTTTATTGTTTTCACTAAACATTACAAACAAGTAGAACCCCATATAATTATTTCACCTACGAGCTTGTGCAGAGCAAAGCATAGCACACGAACAAGGCAAGTATTATTATGAGTGCTCTGCTCTCATGTATGTGGAGAGTCATCTTATTGCAGAGATCTTGCATTACCCCATTTTCAGTGAGTCCCCTACAGCTTCTCCACAGAGGAACCTGACAGACTGGGGTGTATAGAGTGTGCTCTCCCATATTTATGAAAGAGGAGAACAGAAACCAAAGCTCCTCAAACCTATCCCCTTTTGACATACGCCTGGTGGCTCTCCTTCCCTGTGTAAGGTCATCAGAGACAGCTATGATCCATACGTAGTTAATCCATTAGTAGGTCTGATTAAGCTTTGCACTACGACCGCCAAGGAGAAAACCACACTAGACCCTCCTTTTTAATCTCAATTGCCAGTAGTGGGGTTGAAGAACTGAAAATAATACTAATATATTTCACATCTGACAACCAATGTGCCCCTTTGGTTTCAGACAGTGCATGGGTAGACGAGTCTAAAAAGCCCAGGATGCAAATTGCCATGGCCCTCTAGCAGCAATGGTGGCTCCTTTACCAGAATTAATGTGGTTAGCATTAACTCTAGAAGTGTATACTTGATTCTGACCAAAATAAGCCTCTTGATGTACAGTTCGCTCTAGGAACGGAACCACCAGGGTCATCTAGTCCAACCCCCTGCAATGCTGGAATATCCCCCCCCCAATGTGGGGCTAGAACCCCCAACCCTGAGATTAAGAGCCTTGTGACCTGCCAAGTAAGCTGTCCCAGCTGTAGAAAGCTTATCCCAGATGGGACATGAACCCACAATGCATGCAGGATCAGGGCAAAGGCCTATCCAGTTCAGCATCCCGTTGTCATGGCGACCAACCAGAGGCCTGTGGAAAACACGCAAGCAGGGTATGAGCATAAGAGTACACTCAACTCCTGTGGTTTCCAGCAACTTGGTTTCGGAAGTATTGCCTTCAACTGTAGAGGCAGAGCATAGATTTCACGGATAGTAGCCATCATGGCCATCTTTAGCATATGAGCTGCCGGGGTGCAAAGATCTGCCTAGCGCCCCTAAATTTAGTTAATTTCACGTGCTCGATGCCATTGAGAATGACAAGCACCATCGTTGAGTCTGACAAGCGCCGCAGTTGTGAATGACAAGCGCCGCCGCTAGCCTGACATGTCTTTGCTAAATGAGCGCATAGAACGTCCTTTAGTGAAACAGTAGGTATACATTTCGGTAATACAGTGGTACCTCGGGTTACATACACTTCAGGTTACATACAGGTTACAGACCCGCTAACCCAGAAACAGTGCTTCAGGTTAAGAACTTTGCTTCAGGATGAGAACAGAAATTGTGCTCCGGCAGCACAGCAGCAGCAGGAGGCCCCATTAGCTAAAGTGGTGCTTCAGGTTAAGAACAGTTTCAGGTTAAGAACGGACCTCCGGAATGAATTAAGTACTTAACCTGAGGTACCACTGTACCTACTGTAGGTATATATGTATTTTGTTTTGCTAGCTTGATCAAAATTATTTATTATTTCATAATGGGTAGAAGCTTAGGTGGCTTCAGTGGCAGGTGCCTGGCGCCCCCCAGAATTCGGCGCCCAGGTGCCCCACACCCCTTGCACCCCCAGGTAAAGACAGCCCTGGTAGCCATCAATAGTCTTTTCCTCCATGCTTGTTTTACTGGAGTCAATTAATGCATCTCAGGCTCTAGAAATTGACTCTGGACTTTTGAATACACACCCATGTCCGTCACCAGATGAGAGGATACACAATCAAGTTGCCCACAGCCCTAATCTCACCCTAAATTTATTATCTCGTGGATACATTGGATAATTGAAACATTGCACCTAGAATATCGCTGCGTTATTGGAAAATGTCAAGCAGGAGTAGCTTTGAAATTCCATCACCGAGGGCTTTCTGCGTATCCTGCAGCTGAAAACTGTATAATTAGTAGTTTGTGTGTAATTTAAACAGTGTCGACTACAAAAACGGAAGGGGGGGGACCATATTTACATAGCTCCCATAAATTAGAGTCTCAAACTGTAATTTGTTTTTGCTGAAATTCTGCAGAAAGCTTTGCATTTTATATAAGGCATTCAGATGCTAAGCTGTGGATGTGCATTCCATAAACAGACTTTGCTGGAGCATTTATAATTCATATCGATGGGCTGGAAGATTTATTTTGGTATTTATTTAGACGGGGGGGGAGGACAAGGGCTTTGGAGGGAGAAAATGTACACGGAAACAGACGGTACAGCCACCAATTCAAGGGGGCAGGGCTGAGGGTGCCTGAAACCCCTGAGAGTGGCTACAAGTCAGTGTAGACGAGCCTGAGCTAGATGGACCAATCGTATAACTCAGTAAGTGAGCCTCCTATGTCTCTGTAGTCCTTTATACATGGATTGCATACATCCGTACTTTGGAGGGTGGGGAGCTACGTGGGGCTACCTTTGAAGGTGACGCGGAAACTGCAATTAATCCAGAATGTGGCAGCTAGACTGGAGACTGGGAGCAGCTGCCAGGACCACATAACACCAGTCCTGAGAGATCTGCATTGGCTCCCAGTATGTTTCCGAGCACAATTCAAAGTGTTGGTACTGACCTTGAAAGCCCTCAAGGTCCTATATACCTGAAGGAGCGTCTCCATCCCCATTGTTCAGCCCGGACACTGAGATCCAGTGCCAATGGCCTTCTGGCGGTTCCCTCATTGTGAGAAGTAAGGTTACAGGGAACCAGACAGAGGGCCTTCTCGGTAGTGGCACCTGTCCTGTGGAACGCCCTCCCTTCAGATGTGAAGGAAATAAGTAGCTATCTTATCTTTAAAATACATCTGAAGGCAGCCCTGTTTAGGGAAGTTTTTAATATTTAATGGTGTATTGTTTTTAATACTCGATTGGAAGCCGCCCAGAGTGGCTGGGGAAACTCAGCCAGATGGGCGGGGAATAAATTATTATTATTATTATTATTATTATTATTATTATTATTATTATTATTAGGCCCCTACAGCTGCATGAGAGCAATTTTCAGTGCTGGGAGGGTTTGGAAGCATGGATGTTGCTGCTGCTGTATCTACATGGTCCAGGAACGAGAGGACTCATTGGCTGTTCGGTCCTGCCCACCTCTCTCAGTCTTCTTCTTCTTTTCCTTTTTGTAGGGCCAAACAATAAAGCAGATGATGGGGAGAGATCAGTGGCATCAGTGCCCAAATCTTTGATCCATAGCTCAGTGGTACTTCAGCTGCATAGTGCCTTAATTCTGCAGACCGGCCATGCTAGGGTGGCTATAGGCTCAGTGACAGAGCATGTGGTTTGCAGACCCTCCAAGGACTCAGCTATACAGCGGCAAAGAAAACATCTTAAGTATGCTTTAAGTGCAATATACAATGTGACACAAGATAGCGATGGTGAGCCTTATGGAAAATTCAATGTATTTTTAAAAACACTTTTTAAAAAGGCATTTTTATATGTGTGTAGATTCCACCCACGTGTCTGTATTTTCCAGGGACAGTCCCAGATTGACAGACGCTGTCCCAGTTTCCGATTTGATTCCGGAATGTCCTGCTCTTCGTTAGGACGTCCCTATTTTCATCGGAGAAATGTTGGAGGGTACCGAGTTCTGCGACCCATGAGCCAAGGAGATAAGTAACTATACAACCTTTAGAAGACATCTGAAGGCAGCCCTGTATAGGGAAGTTTTTAATAAAAAATAATAATGTTTTATTATGTTTTTATATATGTTGGAAGCTGCCCAGAGTGGCTGGAGCAACCCAGATGGGTGGGGTAGAAATAATACAAGTGTTATTATTATGGGATAGGATGTCCCTATCTTCATCAGAAAAATGTTGAAGGGTATGGGTTTGCACGCAGAGGGTCCCTGGTATTTACAGGTGGGGCTGGGAATAATCCTAGACTAGAGTTGTTGCAGGTCAGTGTAGGCAATTCTGAACTAGATGACCAATGGTCTGGCTACTTATAAGGCAGCACCCTGCATTCCTGGATTCATGTGTTGGTATGTAGGGCCATCTCAATACATGATGTTGCCTGGAGAAGGGCTGTAGCTCAGGGGTAGGGCATTTGCAGAAGGTCCCAGTTTCTGTCTGATCAGGAGCCTCCCCCTGCTCCTGATCAGGATCCTGAATCTTCCCAGGAGCAGGAAAGTAGTATAGATTTGGAACAGTGGTTTGCAGAGGGACATAGTTCAGAAGGCAGAAGCTGGGAAGTACAGGGTGGGGAACAGCTAGGAGGAGGAGAACTGGGAGAGAGAGAGAGTTAACAGACTTGCTGTCACTGGAAAGCGTCCAGCCACTCAGCCCAAGGTCAAGGAGAGCAGATAAGGTGGCAGCACAGAAAGCCCAATGGTTGTGAGATCAGGTTACAAGACGTGGTAGTGAAGTGGGTGACTAGGGAGGAAGTGGGTGGAACCCTTAATTGGGAGCACCTTCATTCTGAGGAATGGATTCTTTGTTCTCTTGCTGTGATCATTAAAATTGCTAACTGATAAGAGACTCCTTTCACTTTGTTCTGCTTATCTACTGCCAAAGGAGGGGTGGGAAGCCGAGTCCCTGAAGCCTGACACTTTCCATCCCTGGGATCTCCAGGTATGTCGCAATGAGACTCAGAAGGGGAGCACGGTGGGGGCGGTGGGGGCAGTCCGCGCCGGGTGTGATGGCCTGGGATTCGGACTCAGATGCTGAACGTGAGGGATCCCAGCCTGCACAGGAGTCCCCGCCTCCAGGACCAGCTGAGCTGGGGCTGGGGCTTGAGCCTGAAGGGTCCTCACCTGTGCTGGGTCCTCAGGTGCAGGCACCAGCTGAGTCTGCTCTGGCTCCTGAGGTGATGGAGGACCCATTGCCTGCAGGTGCTCCACTCTCAGCCCCGCAAGAGGAAGCTGAGCTTGCCTCTGGGTCCGGTAACTCTCCAGCCTCTCCTGAGCTGCAGAGGCTCAGGGCAGAGAGGCGGAGGGAACTAAGTTCCCGCAGGAGGAGTGCTCACCTCCAGGCCAGGAGAGGCAAGTCACCAGAGGAGCGGGGCTGCCCTATGGCTCGGGGCAGATAAAAGCCAGCCAGCCCAGTCCCAAGTTGTGGGAGCAACATTGTTGGTTGCTAGCTCCTGCCTGAACCCTGCCCTGCTTTCCTGACTGAGCTCCTGACCCACCCTGGCTCCCTGCTTGCAAGCCTGTTCCTGACTTCACCCGACTCCCTGCCCTGCACCCAGCTTCAGCTACTACGGACTGCCTCCATGTTGCACCTTTGACCATGGACCAGACTTGGACCTCGCCTCTCGGGTAACCCATGGGACCAGCACACCAGGTGTCATCTTTTGTTGTGACAAAATCCTGGCTGGGCCCAATCGCAGCTGTGGTGGATCGCACCCCCTGCCCTGGCCGCTGCACCGGATCCCGCCCCCCAACCGGGTGCAATCGCCCTGCCCCCTTCGTCAAGAGTCATGGGTGGCTGGTGTACCATTACCCCACACTCCCGGCTGGAGGAGACAGGCAGGCAAGCAGGCAGGGGAGAGGATGGGAAGGAGCCAGGCGAGCAAACAATGGAAGCGGGCAGGAATGGGCACTGCACGCCCCGTCCCATCCCTATGGGTGTCGTGCGCCCCATCCAGTCCATCCCTATGGCCGGTTCGCCCCACCCCTGGATGGAGGTACCGGAGAGGCTTTCTCCGCCACTGCTGAGACTATCTCATGCACGACGCCCTAGACAGCCTCTGAAAGCCAGTGTAGACAGTAGCTAGATGAACTCAGTTTAAAACCTCTTCCAATGTTCCTACAGCCTTATTGCAGCTTTGTACACAGGGCGAGCCGTGAGTTGCACAGCTTCCCAAACTCAGTATTTTTGCACAGGCTTTCTCAGGAGGCTTCTTTGCCAGCTGATTCAGCATATTCAGATATGATCTCTGTTCATCACCCAGAAATTGTAGTGGACATTTGTTTACACTTAACAAGTTGGGGGGAAAGGTAATTTCAATCTCAGCAGGCAAATCACATGTGTCACTAGTATATCTAAGCAAAGATTTGAAAAGTAAAAGTTAATTAGGTTGCCTTCTTTGCATAATTTGCCAAAAATGACATGCTTTTCTAAAAGCGATGGGGGAACCAAATAACTGATTATGAGGTAAAATTAATTGCCACCACACGGCTTGAATAGATAACTAATTTTTGTCAGGAGCCAAGCTATATCTGACCCTGAGCTGAAGCTAAGTATCTAAGAAGAACCTCTTATGGGGAAGCAGAGAATTGACTGTTCTCTGTGGGAGAAAATTCCCTCTGGGGGTTCAATATAGAGGCTCAAACTAGATTCCTGATTAGTAAGAATTTTATTCAGTAATGCATCACAGGACAGAGATCAAAAGACTGTGCGAGAGTTTTCCTATATAGGAAAAGTACGTCATATTGGCTTTTTTTATTCTCTAGTCATTTACCTTCTGCCACCCCTACATTTCACCATCTCGTCATCCCACCATAGTCCTCGAAAACTTATTCAACCGAAGTTTTTGCTGTATGTACAGAGCCCTCCTTGCATCTTATCTGGAGTTGTTTTCTAGTTAGGTTCTTCCTAAACTGGTTCTAACCGATTTGGTGGTCAAGATGCACTCTTAACACAGCACACCCCGCAATTGTCCTGGAAAAACTGGGAGGATGGTGGCCATTTTGGACACCGTGATCTTGCACAATTTAAGGCTGAGCTCTCACACCGAAAAGCACCTGATCTCTCACAATGTCATGAAATGTATTAAATGGTATGAACTGTTTGACAGTGGGAGAGATGGAGGCTAAATACAGGGGTCTGTACCTGTATTAGGCACTTTGGTAGTAGAGTTCCTGTACTAGGTGGAGCAGTTGACCTTTGAGGTTCCTCCCAACACTTTCAATTCTATGAATCCACTGTTCATTATTGTTTCGTCTCCTTTTATGGTCAAATAAGAGGGTTTAAGGGGAAAAAATCCCTATGACAAATTCAATTCGCATGTGAGGGATAACAGATGATCTAGTTTATGAGTTTTGAGTCTTATTCACTTGAAAGCAAGCGACGGAAGACCAGCCTGAGGCAGCACATTTTGAGGTACTTTAAAAGGGCAGCACATTGACAATTATTTTAGTTTAGCTAATATATTTTTACCACTAGTGTGGGGGGTGAGGAACGGCATTTGGGTTTTCTGCCTCCGGCACCAAAACATCTTGAGCTACCTCGGTGGTGAATTTTCCATTCTTTATTTCCATTTTGTCTACACGCTCTTCCATTCCTCCTCCTCCCCCGCCCCGCCCCCCCCCCCCGTTCTTTCCCAACCTTGGGCAACTTGTACAACAATCAATTAATAACTTCATTGTGTGGGGTGGGAAGACAGAGAGAAGCAATCTCTGAGGTGGGAGACAAAGGAAATAACAACCATAAAGCCTTTGTTTGTCTCCCTCATAATTTTTTGCGAGAGACTCTTCAGAGTTTGTATTATCACACAACTGTCAGAGATAATTTGCCCTACTTTGGCTAATTGT
Organism: Podarcis vaucheri; assembly: GCF_965113315.1. Classification (NCBI taxonomy): domain Eukaryota; kingdom Metazoa; phylum Chordata; class Lepidosauria; order Squamata; family Lacertidae; genus Podarcis; species Podarcis vaucheri. The sequence goes on from NC_138762.1 coordinate 13,231,139, forward strand.
TCTCCTGTGAGTTTTCAAGGCATGAATAACATTTTGTACAAACTGTCAGGTGGGTAAAAAAAAAAAAAGGGGAAGAAGAGGAAACGTTCAAGGCAAACCACGGTGGCACCTGAAATTTGCCTTCTGAAGCCAAACAGATAACAGCTTATTTATAACTGAGCAGTGCCATTCATAAAAGCTCAATAGAAACATTAGCATGCTTGTGAAGACACTACTTCTGAGCTGGTACACACACACACACACACACACACACACAGTTAAACACTGTTGTCAGCTGGTTAGAAGCGGAGGAAATGCTTCAAGAAACATTGTCGTGAACTGATTCATTCATTTTGCTATTTGACAAAACTGCTACCTCAACAGAGGCACCGACTTGCACCAAAGATTGGGGGCAGCACTGTGCATGACTTCACATGCGCAATGTGCAACATCTCCTCATGACATCAGGAGACACCAGAGGCAGAGCCAAATGTGACGCCACCATAAGCTTCAGTGTCTGAGGGGTCCTCTTCTCTGGCTCTCTGCCTCCTCCTCCTGCTACCATTGGGGAGAACATCCCCCCTAGAAGATGCTGCCCCTATATCTGAAATAACATTTGTGCAGTTCACCCACCCTCCTCCTTGGCATGGGCTGTATTAATGCGCACATGGGTTGCACAGATGTGATTTCTCTGGTGGTTCTTTGGTGAACATTGGTCCACACATGAGTCCACACATTGGTCCACTTGCAAATGGAAAGCGTAATGCTGGTGGTCAACAAAAGAGGTCTAAAGACTGTCCAAAGGCAAATCTTTAAAAAATGTAGTATAAACACCAACAACTGGGAAATACTGGCCTGTGAGCGCTCCAATTGGAGAACAGCCTTTACCGAAGGTGTCATGGGCCTTGAAGATGCTCAAACTCAGGACGAAAGGGAGAAATGTGCTAAGAGGAAGGCAGGCTTCATAAACCTTCACCGTGATCAGCTCCCCCCGGAAACCTTTGTCCCCACTGTGGAAGGACGTGTGGATCCAGAACTGGCCTCCATAGTCAATTATGGACTGACTGTTAAAACTGTGTTTATAGAAGACAATCTTACTTGACTACGAGTGATCACCAAAGAAGACGACAACAACGACACATGGGTGCCTTCAGTTGTGATTGTTGGAAGATCCAGGACAAGTGAAAATACAGTGGTATGTCGGGTTACAGACGCTTCAGGTTACATACTCCACTAACCCAGAACCTTAACCTCGGGTTAAGAACTTTGCTTCAGGTTGAGAACAGAAATCCTGTGGTGGCGGCATGGTGGCAGCAGGAGGCCCCATTAGCTAAAGTGGTACCTCAGGTTAAGAACAGTCTCAGGTTAAGAACGGACCTCCAAAACGAATTAAGTTCTTAACCCAAGGTACCACTGTACTTCTTCTCACAGCACATAGTTAAACTATAGAATTCATTCTCATAAGAGGTAGTGATGGTCACCAATTTGGATGACTTCAAAAAAGGATTAGATAGATCTATAGAGGATTGGTCTATTGATGGTTACTACCCACAATGGCTAGGTTCTACCTTCACTGTTAGAGGTGGAACACCTCAGAATACCAGTTTCTGGAGAATAACTAATGGGAAGAGTGTTGTTGCACTCACATCCTTCCCACTGAGCCATCTTGCTGGCTACAGTAAGAACAGGATGCTGGACTCAGTGGTCCAGCAGGACTCTTCTTACGTTCTCATGCCACTCCCCACAATCTACCACCTGAGGCAGCTGCATCACTTTGCCTAATGATAGGGCCAGGATTGTGCTAGCCTTCTCCTGTGATATCACCACTGCTTGTCTCCTCCGAAAACCCAGAACCATTAAACCATAACAACACACTACCACCAAAGTTCTCCTCCTTGACTTCTTCCTAACATGCAGGCTGTAAAGGCAGCCATCGTTCTTTCGGCTCAGAGAAATGAACTGTGCTTAAGGCTATCCTCAGTCACACGTTAGGTAAGAGCTAGGAATTATGGCATGCTGCAGGCTTGGTGAAGAGGAAAAATACAGAGAGGCAGGGAAATGAAACACAGCTGGGGGGAGGGAGGGAATTCAATAGATGGGCAGAAGCAGAACGAAGATGAAAAGACCAAGAGGAAGTTGCATTCTGTTTACAGCGCGCTGGGCTTTATCCGAACTCAATAGCGACGCCTTTCATTTTTAATTTTTGCATTTGTGTTTGATCACAGCCCATGCAGATGTTGTTTCATGCTTCAGGTGTTTAAAATGACTAATTTTAAGGAAGTCCAGGGGGCATGCATCTTTTAACTGCTCCAAGCAGCTTTTCACACTTCGCCTCTCTCCCACTCTGCAGGCTCCGGGAGTTGTTTCTTTACACTCGAAGGCGCTTTTGTTAAGTGGCCTGGAAGGGGGATTTCTCGACAAGATTTCTTTGCACATTTACACCGAGGCTGAAGTGAATGAGCGGGTGGGGCGAGCTTGGAGGATAACCGGTGTGCTCTTGCAATGCAGACATCCAGCGTCCTTTTTGAGTTGCTGCCTGTAGAAGCAGACTCAGGTGCCTCAGAAATATACTAAACATTTCTAGTAGGGCGGTTTCCCATACATGATGGCACCAGTCTCTGTCTCCCCTCTCTTTCCCTCAATGCCTATGACGTTAGTGTCTCATGCCAAATATAAACGAACTGTGAGAAAGACTCTATGAATTGAAAACAGAGACACTATATGTACTTTTCCTTGTTTATTAGTTTGTTTTGTATCACAAAAAATGTTTAATAAAAACTAATTAAGAAAAGAAATATACTAATGAAGCCAAAGTTCTGTTTACTAAAGGTGTGTGTGTGTGTGTGTGTGTGTGTGTGTGTGTGTGTATGCTGGAATAAAAAGCATGGATGGGCTACACATGCTGAAAAGAGAATCAGACTAGTCCAGGCATAGGCAAACTCCAGCCCTCCAGATGTTTGGGACTACAATTCCCATCATCCCTGACCACTGGTCCTGTTAGCTAGGGATGATGGGAATTGTAGTCCCAAACATCTGGAGGGCTGGAGTTTGCCTATGCCTGGACTAGATTTTCTCATTCACTTAAAGTACCTAAATGTTCACCTACAGCAAAAAATAAAGGTCTGTGCAATGGATTAGGCTGAATCGTGAATTGAATTGGTCTGTTGCTGGGTGGGGTGTGGATGATGCTGATGCTGATGATTTTATTTATACCATGCCCATCTGGATGGATTCCCCCAGCCACTCTGGGCGGCTTCCAGCAGAATATAAAAACATAATATAGGCATTGGTCAAGTCAGGTGGTGACAGCCCTCCAATTGCTCTGTGTTGGGTTGACTTCTTGGCGCAATCCAGGAATGTCAGGGGGCAGGTGTTGGGTGGAAGGTTGAAGCCACATAAATTCAGGCTACAGTGCCTGCCCAGGGATGAGGCAGACTGGAGCAGTTGCCACAAAGGCAACACATCTTGCCTCCTCCTATCTCTCCTGCTGCCCGCTGCTGGTTTCCCACAAGAAACAGCTCTCTGTTGAATTCTGCAGGCAGTTCCCCTACCCCCATGCCAGGAGAAAGCCCTGAGAAGAAACCTAGAAGTGGTTGACAGCAGCGGGCACAAATCTAGGAATAGCAGAGGCCATAGTGTTCTTGCAGTGGCTGGCCATTGGGTGCCCCAGCAACTCCTTGCTTACCTCTAGAGATGCCAACCATCCTCCTTTTCCCTCCCTGGCTTCCTTCAAGCCAACAGATGCAGCACTTCTTGTTGGGAAACTGTGTACGTGCAGCTACTCACACAGAGGCAATTAAGGTTTGGCAGACAGCCAGAAGGCAATCTGAAGGAGTAAGTCTGCCTGGTGATAACAGAGGCACGGAGACAGCTCCCTGATTGGTCAAGCTCTCTCAAAGGAGTGATAATTAATGGCCTACTAACTGGAATGTGTTAGTTCAATAGTTCAGAGGTTCAGAGTTCTGTGTGTCAGTGTAGGAGTTGTGAGTCGCGTATGAGAGAGCTAGCAAAAGATCTGTGTTCTGTTCCTGTAAATAGTCCACTGTATATAATAAAGGGACGCGGGTGGCGCTGTGGGCTAAAGCCTCAGCGCCTAGGGCTTGTCGAAAGGTCGGCGGTTCGAATCCCCGCGGCGGGGTGCGCTCCCGCTGCTCGGTCCCAGCGCCTGCCAACCTAGCAGTTCGAAAGCACCCCCGGGGGCAAGTAGATAAATAGGTACCGCTTACCAGCGGGAAGGTAAACGGCGTTCCGTGTGCGGCTCTGGCTCGCCAGAGCAGCGTTGTCACGCTGGCCACGTGACCCGGAAGTGTCTCCGGACAGCGCTGGCCCTCGGCCAATAAATGTGAGATGGGCGCACAAACCCCAGAGTCTGGCAAGACTGGCCCGTTTGGGCAGGGGTACCTTTACCTTTACCTAACTGGAATGTGTTAGTTCAATAGTTCAGAGGTTCAGAGTTCTGTGTGTCAGTGTAGGAGTTGTGAGTCGCGTATGAGAGAGCTAGCAAAAGATCTGTGTTCTGTTCCTGTAAATAGTCCACTGTATATAATAAACACCTAACTACAGGTTCCTGGTTCCTGCTTTGTCTATCCTGTCTGCAACCAAGTTGCCAGTTGGTTCCGTGGATTCTGCGTGTACTCTGCTAGGTCTGGCTAAGGTCCTGCAACTAGTCAGAAAGTTGTGAAACACCAAATAGGTTTTGCCAATACTTCTTTCTCAGCTGCTGTTTTTGCCTCCTGCTCCTCCTTTGTCATCACCCACTTTCGGAACCACTGATCTAGAACTTTGAGCTTGATGCAACATTTCAAATCAGGGACTCGTGAAGAAAGACAGTGGGTGAGCTCTTGATGGGCTGATCCTTCTTGCAGTGGCAGTAGTGAGTCATGCATAACCCAAGCAAGAGCTTGGAAAGTATGGATTAACATGCAGTGACAGCAACAGGGTAGGACTTCAGGGCAGATGTCCAGGACTCCTCTCAGCAGACTGAGCAGCAGGGCCTCTAAATGCAGCAGGACTGGCTTATCACAATCAAGTAGAGCACATTGCTGTCAAAAGAAGGAGACGTGATTCATAGAATCCATTACACCCAGAGTCTAAAAAATTACGGTATGTAACTGCACCGCTGCATGAAAGACAAAGCAGTCAGGCTGCACTCCCCATGTGAGGCGGTAGCCCTGACTTGGCAACTGAAATAGAAATAAAAAAGGAAAGTGTTTGTATGTCAAAAGCCATGGTTTTTATTGGCTCTGACTTCTTTTTTTCCGGAGCCAGCAAGAATGCAAAGGAACAGAGTGGGAGAGGAAGGGATGAGCATCACGTTAAACTTGGAGAGGTTTTGTTTTGCTTTGCTTACAGTAAGCAGAAGATGGGGCTCCCCAGGGACTCAAACCCCTCACTGGAAATAATTGAATCTCATTATCAAGTGCTCACTGTGACACTCTTTCATTTAGTCCCAATCAACCATTAAAAAGGGGGCTTCCGTTCCTTGTCTCGTCCTTGGCAAGTTGACCTTTCAGGGTTGTTTCAGAGGAGCACAAATTAACGCAAGCGAGGGACCGCCGGTTAAGAAAACTTAATACAACCAGGGAGGGTCGGATGTCAGCATCATTTTATTTATTTATTTTTCCTGGCAGGCTTTTGTACTAGTGGATCACGAATTTCAGATGTTAATGGTGCACTGGAAATGAGCTGAAAAGGAGTACAGTGGTACCTCTGGTTAAGAACTTAATTCGTTCCAGAGGTCCGTTCTTAACCTTAAAATGTTCTTAACCTGAAGCACCACTTTAGCTAATGGGGCCTCCCACTGCCGCCGCACTGCCGCTGCCCAATTTCTGTTCTCATCCCGAAGCAAAGTTCTTAACCTGAGGTACTATTTCTGGGTTAGCGGAGTCTGTAACCTGAAGTGTCTGTAACCTGAAGCGTCCGTAACCCGAGGTACCACTGTATAGGTAAGATAGCTATGGCAATGGCTCACCTCTCCAAAAGGGCATGGGAGAATGTGATGCTAACATCCCATATAAAGATAAAGGTCTACTAGGCTCAGTGCTGTCTTACTAGGTGCTAGGTATGCGGGGCACCCGGGCACCGGGCTCTCAGGGGCACCAGGCCGAGAGTCCAGGGTCACGAGTTGAGTCCAGGGAAGAGCCTGCCCGTCGATCTTTGCACCCCGGTGCCGCATATGCTTAAGACAGCCCTGACCAGCCTTGCATGTTGAGCATGCTGCTTTATGGAAGTGAGTTGCAGGCAACCTGCAACAGCCAGGGGGCCAAAGATTTTGGGTATAATATACAGCTGAGTGATTGGGTGAAATTATGGAAGGAAGGTTTAAAATTTACTGCATGCAATGTGAAAAAAGAAAATGTGATGAAAATGATGTATAGATGGAATATTACACCTGTCAAGTTAGCGAAAATGTATAAAGTTATTAATACATGTTGGAAATGTAAAGAAAAAGAGGGAACATTTTATCACATGTGGTGGGAATGTAAAAAGGTGAAATGCTTCTGGGAGATGATATATAATGAGTTGAAAAAAATGTTGAAATATACATTTTTAAAGAAACCAGAAGCATTGTGGTGAGTGATATAAATAGAAAGGAATGTAAGCTCTTTTTATATACAATAACAGCAAGGGCCAAGAATATTATTGGCCCAAAAATGGAAGCAAGAAGAGTTACCGTCGATTGAAGAATGGAGGATGAAGTTAATGGACTATGCAGAACTAGATAAACTAACAGGAAGGATTCGAAACCGGCGGGACCAGAAATTCACGGAAGACTGGAGTAAATTTATGAACTATTTGAAAAGTAATTGTGAAGAGCAGACAATGTTGGTAGGGTTGCAATAAGTTTTGTGATGAGTATTATTAGAAGTATTGTAAAAATGGATAAGGGGAGGATGATTTGTTAAGAGATATAAAGGAAATATAAAGTTAAGAAATGCATAAGAAGTGGTGAAAACGGTGGACCATCAGAGGTGCTGATAGAAGTCCAAAAAGATTGTATAAGTGATAAGTTTTGTGGTACATTTTATAATTTATATGTTAAAATTAATTTTAAAAATTATTAAAAAAAACAACAACATGCAACAGCCAGGAGCAATGCTGCAATGCCTTCCACATGCACTGCATCAAGAAGTTTTGGGGAATCACAGCACAGGGTAGGGTCTCAAAGAAAGATGTGCTCTCCCAAGTCCATATTCCCAGCATGTTCACACTCCTGTCTCAGTGATGTCTACACTGGCTTGGCCATGTCCTCAGAATGGAAGACATGTTCTATGGGTAGCTGGTTTCAGGCACCAGACCCAACTCTGCATTACAAAGATGCCTGCAAAGGAGACATGAAGGCAGGCAACATTAACTCTGCTCTGTGGGAATCCCTTGCAGATGACCACAATGCCTGGATATGGTTAGACTGCATATCCACAGAGGAGGAATGACCGCTGGGAGGAGCGCAGAGAGAAGAAATGCCATGGGACATATGCGGCAGCACAACCGGGTGTCTTCATCTGCCCCAGCTGCAACAAAGCATGTCTCTCATGCATTGGTCTCTACAGACACAGCAGGTACTGTAAATCTCCAACAGTTTGACTTCACTCCCAAAGACACATTCCTCCATTGTCTCCCAAGATAGACAGATGCCAACAGAGCCTTGATTCAGGCTCAACACAAGTCAAAATAGGATTTGCAAAGGTTGGTCAGCTGGCTTCCTCTTTTGGCCTAGTCCTGGTTGTGAGCAATGCCTGAACTGAGGGAGCAGGAGCACAAAATCGAGCAAGAACATAACAGTGTGCGAAGAGTCCTGCTGAGTCAAGCCAAAATCCCATCTGGTCTCACATCCTGTTCTCACAGTGGCCAGTTTAGGGAAATGCTTTGCCATGCATTCATCCATGAAATTTGAATTCAGTGCATTTGTATGTCCATTTCCCCCTAATATTCACATGTGTGTTTTTTTAGTTATTGTTAACAATGCCTGTAGAACTTCATGGCAAAATTCAGAGCAGTGTGAATTTTGAAGGGTGGCTGCCATTCAGTTCTAGAGCGGAAGTGTGAATTAGATGGGTTCACATTAAAAGGTGAACTGACTTGAATTTTTCCCTCCTACCTACTGCACCGTACTCTTCTCCCAAGGATCTGTGTTTATGACTGAGATACTAGTAAGTTCAAAAGCTGGGTTTTGCTTGGTAGGTAAAGAGTTTCATGGTTATCCCTCCCCATAGCCTCACCCTAGATTCCTTAAAGGAAACAAAATTAAGTACAAATCTTCTAGAACAGTCGTAGGCTTTCACTTGAGACTAAAAAGACCCTAAAATAATCCCTTGGAGTCTCAAGGAACATCACAGGATATGCCAAGTCTTTGATAATACCCAGGAAGGAAATAAATATATAAGAGTTCTGCTTTTTCAAAATATATATAAAGTAGCTTTGGGCTTATTAGAAGAGAGCCCACTAGAGAATTTCCTGTTATAGTAACTTGGGAAGTGGATAACAGTTACCTTGTTGGTTATAGCTTGACTCCACATAGGAAATATTAGTCTTTGGGAAATGGTGGCAGATTAAAAACAAAAACAAAACCAGACTGTGCAGGCACACACTCAGTGACGCATATGCTGTATTTGGCATGTACGCCAACTGCTGGGGGCTGGTGCTCATTGAAACTGACAGGGTAGAATACAGGCAGACCAACACAAGGTGGAGCCAGAGCCCCGGACTGGTGGAGTCAGAGCCAACGAGAGGCACAACCATAGAATCATAGAGTTGTAGAATTGGAAGGGATCCTCACTGCCATCTAATCCAACCTCCTGCAATGCAGGAATAATAGCTGTCAACTTACAGATTTGAAAATAAGGGACCAGCAGCCTCGAAAATAAGGGATCAGCAGCCAAAATAAGGGATTTTCCAGGCACAGGTATGTTCAGCTTCTGAGCCCTTCTGAGCAAAAGGCAGAAAGCCCAGCCAGCAGCCAAATGAAGCTTCATCAATAAGGGACAGCAGCGGGACATGGCGCTGGGATAAGGGACTGTCCCGCCAAATAAGGGATGCTTGACAGCTATGGCAGGAATCCTGCCAAGAGCGGTCTCTGGATGGGCTCAAACCACCAACCTTCTGGTTAACAGCTAAATGCACTGACCCACTGTGCCACAGAGACTCCAGTTCTACTTTTGTCCCCATTCTCTGGCTTCCTGCAGCTCTACAAGGGCAACACTAAGACTAAGGAGGAGGGATCTGTCAGGCAATGCCACCTGGCTGGTTGTAGGTAAGAAAGCAAGCAGGTGAAAGCTGACGGGAAGAAGACTGACAGCTGATGGCTTGGGACCTCATTCATTCATTCCAGCTGAGTGATATCTACTGCCAGGATCTATCTTGATTTTCTACTACAGTGGTACCTCGGGTTAAGTACTTAATTCGTTCCGGAGGTCCGTTCTTAACCTGAAACTGTACTTAACCTGAAGCACCACTTTAGCTAATGGGGCCTCCCGCTGCCGGATCACGATTTCTGTTCTCGTCCTGAAGCAAAGTTCAGTTTGAAAACACGCCAGTGCAAGTAGATAACTAGGTACCGGTGCAGCGGGAAGGTAAACAACATTTCTGTGCACTCTGGTACTCGTCACCAACCTCTGTGTGCCAGTAGTGGTTTAGTCCTGCTGGCCACATGACCCGCAAAACTGTCTGTGGACAAACGCCGGATCCCTCGGCCAGAAAGCAAGATGAGTGCTGCAATCCCAGAGTCTCCTTTGACTGGATTTCACCATCTAGGGGGTCCTTTACCCTTTTACCTTTATCTAGAATGACAGTGGGACGTGGGTGGTGCTGTGGTCTAAACCACAGAGCCTAGGGCTTGCCGATCAGAAGGTTGGTGGTTCAAATCACTGCAACGGGGTGAGCTCCCGTTGCTCGGTCCCAGCTCCTGCCAACCTAGCAGTTTGAAAGCACATCAAAGTGCAAGTAGAAAAATAGGTACCCCTCCGGCGGGAAGGTAAATGGCATTTCCGTGCGCTGCTCTGGTTCGCCAGAAGAGGCTTAATTCATGCTGGCCACATGACCTGGAAGCTGTACGCTGGCTCCCTCGGCCAATAAAGCAAGATGAGCCCCACAACCCCAGAATTGTCCGCAACGGTCAGGGGTCCCTTTACCTTTTAAGGACAATAGTGTTTCATACAAGTAAACAAACTGTGGGGGGAAAACCCTGTAAAAATTAAAAATGGAGATGCTATGTGTACTTTCCCCCATTTGTTTTGTAACCCAAGGAAATCTCTAATAAAAACTAGAGTGCATAGTTGTTTTTTTATTGGATTTGATATCCTGCTTTATCACTACCCTAAGGAGTCTTAAAGAGGCTAACAATCTCCTTTCCCTTCCTCCCCCACAACAAACACTCTGTGAGGTGAGTGGGGCTGAGAGACTTCAGAGAAGTGTGACTGGACCAAGGTCACCCAGCAGCTGCATGTGGAGGAGCGGAGACGCGAACCCGGTTCCCCAGATTACGAGACTACCGCTCTTAAACAGTACACCACACTGGCTCACACTAGAGTGCATAGTTAAACATGGACCTCACTTCCACAAGAGGCAGTGAAGGCTACTAACTCAAATGGCTTAAGAAGAGACTGGGCAAATTAAGAGAGGTTAAGGTCATCAATGGCTGCTTCCATGGTCAGAGGCAGAGATGCATCTGAATGAATACCAGTTGATGGAAACCAAAGGAGGGGAGAGGGTTTTTGGGCTTGGTTCCTGTTGCAGGTTTCCTATAGGAATCTGGCTGGCCACTGTAAGAACAGGATGTTGGACTGGGTGGTCCACTGATCTGATCCAGCAGACCCTTTTACAATCTTAATTGATGGATACGTGGCCTGGTGGACCGAGTTAGTGTGCAGCACATCCCCATGTTTCTCTCCTGCTGTGATGGCCTGGGACTCGGGCTTGGACTTGGAACTAGAAGAGTCTCAGTCTGCACTGGATCCTTTGCCTCAGGCATCACCTGAACCAAGTCTGGGGCCTGACTCTGAAGAGTCCCAGTCTGCACAGGTTCCCCTGCAACAAACACCAGCTGGGCCGAGTCAGGGGCCTGAGTCTGCCCTGGCTCCAGATGCAGGGATGACCTCGTTGCCTCCAGCTGGGGCCATCACTTACAGCTGCTCCACTACCGGTTGGGTCAGGGGAGGCTGAGGCGGCCCTTGGGTCTGGTAACCCACCGACGTCTCCCAAGCTGCAGAGAATAAGGTCTGAGAGAAGGAGAGACTTAAGTACTCGCAGGAGGAGTGCTCGCCTTCGGGTGAAACAGGGAGGTGAGTCTCTGGGGGATCAGGACTGGCCGTTACCCCGACAAAGATAAAAGGCTGTCGGACTCTGTCCCAGGTTGTGGGAGCAATGGTGCTGTATGCTAGATCCTGCCTTAGATCCTGTACCTGTCCTTGCCTCGTGTTCTGCCTTGGCCCAGTCGGACTGACTCCTAGTGAAACCTTCGGATTCTGGACCAGTCCTGGACTGCCTTTCACGGTTTACCCCCGGGGCCAGCACACCTGCATCACCCCATCGCAGAATTAAACAGAAAGAGACAAAGAGTTTGAAAATGAAAACGATCAGGAATCATGAAGGAATGTGAGATTCACAAAAACATAAGGAAGTCAATGTGCATTTTTTTATAAAAAGAACGATAATTAAACAAATGCAGGGAGGTGGAGTGTGGACACATAAGTCTACATTGTTAGCATGATGGTAATCAGCAAATGCACTTAAATGAAATCAATTAATTTTTGGATTAGAGATAGGTGACTAATCTCAATTCTCAGTTCCATAGTTAAGCTGGTTAGGTATTGTGGCATTGTTCCCATCAAAGGACCTTTCCTCTGCTCTCTGAGCCATTCAGGATGAATCAACCTCTCTCTTCCCTCAACCCCCCCCCACCTTTCTTTTAATGCTGCATAATTGTGTGCCAGAAACTGACTCACTCGTGGACTGCGGGCTCCTGCGTGAAGGCATTGCGGTGCTGTCCAATGGCAAAGCCACTCCTGCTGATTCTAATGAAAGAGATTTTTCCTCTCACCAACCTGAAGGCACACACAGTTTGAAGCAATTGGCCTTTTTGCAGATTGCAGCGCCATAGGCAAGACAATGTTTTGAAGAGCAATTTCCATGCTATTTCACATTGCCATTCTGGCTGTTTCAGGAGGCCAAAGATTTCTGTGTTTTCTTCTTCTTCTTCTTCTTCTTCTTCTTCTTCTTCTTCTTCTTCCTCTTCCTCTTCCTCTTCCTCTTCCTCTTCTTCTTCCTCCTCCTCCTCCTCCTCCTCCTCCACCCTGCGAAAGGCCAGCTTGTTCTCTGGAGTCACCAAAGCAACGGCCATTTAGCCTTCCTGCATTGGTCTATTATGTCCTAGCCAACCAGAAATGCCTCTTAACTACACAGCACTTCTCTGACACAAAATATAAGCCATCATTTCCTGTGCTGGCTATGAAAAAGCAACAACTAATTTTTTGTTTTTGTTGCAGTCTGAATACCACTGATGGGTTCTACTTTGGATTATATTTAGGGATGTCCTCCTGAGAACTCTTACAGATTCCATCATACTTTCTTAGTATAAGGATGGGGAACTTCTGGACTGGGAGTGAAATGTGGCCCTCCAGAGTTCTCTATCTGGCCCCTGGGTCTCTCCCCAGGAGGCATACTTTCCCTAGATATATATATATCTACGTATATATATATATACGTTTAAGTCCAGTCAAAGGCAACTATGGGGTTGCAGCGCTCATCTCGCTTTCAGGCTAAGGGAGCCGGTGTTTGTCCACAGACAGCTTTCCATTTCATGTGGCCAGCAGGACTAAACTGCTTCTGGTGCAACGGGACACCGTGACAGAAACCAGAGAGCATGGAAACACCGTTTACCTTCCTGCCACATTGGTACCTATTTATCTACTTGCGCTAGTATGCTTTCGAACTGCTAGGTTGGCAGAAGCTGGGACAGAGCAACAGGATCTCATTCCATCACGGGGATTTGAACCGCCGACCTTCTGATCGGCAAGCCCAAGAGGCTCAGTGGTTTAGACCACAGCACCACCTGCTGTGGAGACCTATAACATTGTGGCCTCCGACTCCCCACAGCTGCTAAAGCAGGGGTGACTAAAGGACGCTCATGCCCTGAGGGGAATGGAGAAGAAGCAGAAACAGCATTTTTTCCCTAAACAAACAAGTTGTCTTATCCATTCTGCTCCAGCTTTTATTTTCTTTTTTTTAAAAAAAGGGATGCCTATGGTTATAATAATCTCCTGCAAAACGCTTGGTGAGGTCTGCCTGAAAAGTGAAATGCAGTTGCTGTAAATAAATAAACAATATTCCCTTTACACGGCTGCAGTTCCCAACGTTGCCTGGGAACAGGGATTAATGCTTCCATCTGAAAACGGTCGCTCTGCTGCGAGGAACAGGGTGGGTGTCTCCTAACCACTCTCAGCACCTTTAACAAACCACAGCTCTCAGAATTCTTTAGGGGAAGCCAAGACTACATAAAGTGACATAATATTGCATTGAATGCATAGTGCAAATGGGGCCTCGCATGTGCCATTCCTTAAGCAATATTCGTTTCCTCAGCCAACATTGTGGGGATGCGGCGTTCGTCTGCAGGAAGGTTAAGAAAGCCCACCTGCACTCTAAATTTCTATCAATTGTCACTCAATAGCTTTCTGCTAGTTTCATCCTTCAGGGCATTTTCAGGTACAAAAAAAGGACCATTCAGAAGAGCTGTCATAAAGGAAAGCAAAGGGCATTATGTTTTAGCAAAAGCGCCTGCTTTTCAGAGAAGATAAGCTTGTTTTGACTTTTGTATCCTCCAAAGACCAGTGGTAAAATCTATGATGGTAGCGATGTGCAGCAGCCCTCCGCAATCTGTTTCCTTGTTGTGTTCTCAATACACAGCGTAATAGACAAGTTTATTTACAACGCCTCCCCCTAGGCTGCACCGCGGAGAGGATCAAAACTCTGCGCCTAAAGCAGCTGCAGCCAAGGTTCTGTACTTTGGTAAGGTTGTGATATTCTGTCTGATTGATGCAGCGACCTTTGCGGACCTCATTCTATTTCTGCTCAGGTGAGAAAAGGGCCTGATCTGTGCAGGCCGCCGAAAGAGGTGGGCAAGAGGTGATCAAAGTCCTGAGGCTGTAGAACGGGCTGTACCGCTGCATCAAATGGTACAGAAAGTTATAACAGCAGAATGCTTTCTCCTTATCTTAGACTACATCTAACACTTGGTCTGCCCAAATGAAACGGATGTGTGGATGGCAGAATGGAATCTTGTCATTTCAATGGGTGGATGAAGGTGTCCATATTTGAGCATTCCCTGCAAGATGGGGAAATGAAATGAGCACAACATTCAGATGAAGGGTAGTATAGAAATTGAATGAATGAATGAATGAATGAATGAATGAATGAATGAATGAGTTTGCAATGCAACTCTCCAGCAAATTAATGTGCAGAAAAATGCATCCTAGGGTAAAGTGTTAATAAAATGCATCTCTTAGTGAACAGAGCATGCGCAAGATACATTATATAAAGGAAAATTGCATTGCAAAAAATGTGGGTGGCAGGGAAAATGGCAAAAAAAAGATTATTAGGAGATATTGGCACTAAAACACTGCCATGTTTTTGTGAAGACTGATCATTAGATTGGAAGAATGAGAAACTACAACAAACTGAGTTTCCATCTGTACTTATGACCTGAACTGCTCAGACCCATTCTACATCACAGAAACGTATTCATTTAATTTTCATTTTTCATTTATTAAAATGTACAAGAGTTTTATGAGTTTTGATTTTGCATCTTTGACCTTCATGGTTAATCTTAGAGACATGCAGCAATATTCACCTAAATTTATTTAGAGTAGAGCAACTGAAAACAATTTAGTCATATTCATGAATGTTAGTAGTTCTACTCTGAGTAAAACGTAGTTGAATAGCTCCCATAGTTTAGCTTTTGATAGACACATGTCCGCAGCAATCCAAACAAAATGTCTGGATTGATGGGGCCACAAAACTCCCAGGGGTCTCTGCTTCAGCTTTGGCCTGCATCATAGAGATCTTGTCTCACAGAAGCCCCAGATCCTTCTGAGACATCTGTCTTCAACCTGTCATCTGAGATTCACACAAATCATGGCTTGCTTTGTTGAACTGTTGGGAAACTGTGGCCCTCCAAATGTTGCTGGACTGTAAATTCCATCATCCATGACCATTGGTCATAATGGTTAGAGTTGATGGGAGTTGGAGTCCAACAACAACCAAAGATCTGCAGGTTCACCACTCCTGTTCCAAAGCTCGGTTCCTCAGTTGGAACAACCCATTGCTCACCTTGCTCCACCTGCCTTCCAGGATCTGAGCCTCGGCCTATTTTTCACCATGACACCTTCCTCTGTCCTCTCTAATCTTTGCTTGCCTACCCTGGAATCCATTCACCACCTGTTTTAGTTGCCTCTGGACTCTCGATTGCTGCCTTTGGATTCAATCTGTGCCTTCCTTGCTCCGCACCATTTGCCTCTGAACTCACTTGACTCCAAGCATTTCGTAGGAATGATATGCCACAAATAATAGGAATTATCTCTTTCCTGAAGGAGCCAATACATGAAGAGAGCCGCACCATTGGCTGAAACTGGGGGCATTTTGCGGAATAGAATTTTTCATTTTACAGGGTATTTTGTGCCGGTATGGCCAAATAAACACCTTTCCTGCACCACAGCAAATGTATATATATATATCGTTTCCAGCTGACCTTTTTGTAACCTCTATTAAGGGGCAAAATGCAACTCAGATTTCACATTCAATGAAAAAGATGCTCACATCCTTCTAGCTGAATGCATTAAGCCTGGCAGTGGTGTCAGGGAGCCGCTTTGCACTACATGTTAATCTTGCCTTTAAATTTCATTTCTGAGTCTTCTGAGTTCAGAATGTATCACCTTTGTTTATTCATGAGCCCCGCGCTGTCCTGCTAGAAAGACGCTGGAAGTTCAGGAGAAGGTTTCCTGGCCACAATTCGGTCAGCGCTATTTGTCAATAATTTTGAAATGACACATTTTTGAAAAGGCAGCATCTCAACTCAGCTGGGAATTTCTTGTGCGCAGCTCAACTCTGATGTGGCAAAATGAGAAGAACCACCAACTTTTTCTCGGAGTGAAACCGAGGCCACATCTTCACCTTCCATTTGAAGCATACCACTCAGCGTGATTATCCTTTTTGGAATCGTAGCTCTATGAAGGGAGTAGCGGGTCTCCCAACAGCTCCCAGCACCCTTAACCCCCCTGAGATCTTATGATGAAGGGCGGTATACAAAGCTAATAAATTAAAAATATATATTGAAAATAAACAAACTACAGTTCCCAGGATTCTTTGGAGGAAACCATGTATGATACTGCTTTAAATGTAAGGTACAGATGTGGCCTTAGAGGTGAAGACCTTGGGAAAATCCTCTGGATGATTCTATGAAGACACAGAATAACACTGGTGGGAAGAATACCAACTCACTGTTTGTTGCAGATATTAATACTGCGCAGTTTGAAAAGACTGGAAGCATAAGAATTGACTTATTTTTGGAAATGATTCATTGTCCAAGCCCATAAAAGTATTGTTCAAACAGAGCCTGAGAACAAAGACTCAGCCGCCATCCTTTCAAGATGATGAATTTGCAGTTCAATAGCCTCCCATGTGATCTAATGTTAAACACTCGCATGTTAGCTAGCAGAGAATAACAGTTAATTATATCAACCCACCAAGGAGCTCAGAGAGCCCTTCTCACACTACTTTAACTTCAATGAAATCTTCCAGCATTATCCATTTCAGTGTCAATTAAACAATTACGCTTAACATGTTATCGTGTACTTATGTTCTGAGTGCCACACCTTACATGAAGGAGGTTGCAGGTTTGATGATGATGATAATAATAATAATAATAATAATAATAATAATAATAATAATAATAATATATTTATACCCCGCCCATCTGGCTGGGCCTCCCCAGCCACTATGGGCGGCTTCCATAAAAACCAAAAATACAATAAAATATCACACGTTAAAAACTTCCCTGAACAGGGCTGCCTTAAGATGTCTCCTGAATGTCAGGTAGTTGTTGATCGCTTTGACATCTGCTGGAAGGGCGTTCCACAGGGCGGGCGCCACTACCGAGAAGGCCCTCTGCCTGGTTCCCTGTAGCTTTGCTTCTCGAAATGAGGGAACCGCCAGAAGGCCCTCGGCGCTGGACCTCAGCATCCGGGCAGACTGATGGGGGTGGAGACGCTCCTTCAGGTATACTGGACCGAGGCCATTTAGGGCTTTAAAGGTCAGCACCAACACTTTGAATTGTGCTCAGAAACGTACTGGGAGCCAATGCAGGTCTTTCAAGACCGGTGTTATATGGTCTCGGCGGCTGCTCCCAGTCACCAGTCTAGCTGCCACATTCTGGATTAGTTGTAGTTTCCGAGTCACCTTCAAAGGTAGCCCCACGTTGAGTGCATTGCAGTAGTCCAAGCGGGAGATAACCAGAGCATGCACTACTCTTGGTATCTCCAGTTAAAAGTCTCAGGTGACCAGTAATGGATACTCTGGAGAGCTGCTGCCAGAGCTACCAGTACTGAGCTAGACTCTGAACTGCTGTTAGATGGCTTCCTGTCTTCTACCAGCTTCTTAATTCATTTTTTAAACTAAATTAAAATCTCCCTTCATGTGCCATCGCCCTCTCCAGTTGTTTTTTGGGAATGGTAAGTAAATGCTTCATATTTATCTGCAAGGCCAACGTTACCTCTTTTTTAAAAAGCCCTTAAAACATATTATTTTGATTTCTGGCAAGAGGGACACACAACCCACGCCTTCAGGGGGGAAGATGAAAAGGGGGGAAAAGCTAAAGGAACATCTGGTGGTAGATATCATCAAGGGTTTCCTCAGAATTTTTAAGCTCTCTGAAGTCCGTTTGCATCCACGGCAAGATTCTCATGAACGTGATCATCATGAAAACACTTATTTCTAAAAGCCAGCGTTAACTCCTTGGGGCCCAATTCATTGTGTCAGTATCAGCACTGTGCTGAAATCTGCCCTCCGGTTTCCTGGAAGTTTTCCTCCTTTGTGAAACAGGCTTCCATTTTTCTGCCTCGACTTCGTTTAGCTCTTTGTTGAGCCTTCCTCAACCTGTTGCTCTCCAGATTGTTTTGGATCGCAACTCCCAATGGCAGCAGCCAGCAATGGGCAAGAGTGTGTCACTGGGCTGGGTTGATGGGAGTTGCAGTCCAAAATATAGGGAGGGAGCCACGATGGGGAAGGCTGCTCAAAGCAGTAATCAATGAAGAGGAGAGCATCTCCATTCAGGCTCAGAAACGGAGCTGAGAAAAATAATTCCAGTTCCTAAAACTCTTGGTTGATTCATGCTGAGCCTAATTATGTCCTTCTTACACACACACACACACACACACACACACACACACACACACACCAGGTATCAAGAGTGTAAAAAAAAAAAAAACCACCTTCCACCCACTGACCCATCTACTACAATTTAGGATGGGACAGAAACTCAGTTCAGTTCACATTTTAACATGAACTTACCTAATTTGCCCCCTCCTACAAATTATCAGAACCAGAACACATCAACCCTTTGGAAATCAGAAATCCTCTAATGTTTGTGATGCAGTTAATGTGTTAACCAAATAATGTATTTAAAAATGTGTATGTTAGGGTAATGTGAACATACATTTGAACCAGTGCCGGATTTACGTACAGTGGTACCTCTGGATGCGAACGGGATCCGTTCCGGAGCCCTGTTTGCATCCTGATTAGAACACAACCTGCATCTTTGTGTGCACGGGTCACAATCTTCTGCTTCTGCGCATGCGTGTGACGTCATTTTGAGCGGCTGCGCATGCGCGAGCGGCAAAACCCAGAAGTAACGCATTCTGTTACTTCCGGGTCGCCGTGGAGCGCAAACCAAAAATGCTCAACCTGAACTTTAACTCGAGGTATGACTGTATAAGCTAAAAAAGCTATAGTTTAGGGTCCCACTCTCTTGGGGGCCCCAAAACAATTGAAAGGGGGAAAAACCTGGATGTACATTTCCAAAATATAAGATAAAAACAAATAAAATAAAACCTGCATACAGCAACAGTGTTTTGTGTTGTGTAGCCTCCTATGATGTAAGTCATGGGCCCTGCCTGCTAGCCTGCTCCCTAAAATATCACTGTTTTGCTCATTTCTATATATAGGGCACATACATTCTGCATGGACAGGTTGCATGGCAACATGTGCAAATGGCTTGAGATACCTATTAGGTCCATAAATTACCATATAGCATATATTCAACACAAAAAACAGCGACAATTTGTTGTTGACAAGGGACAGCTGGACATATAAAGGGCCCCATTGCCTTCAGTAGTTTAGGGCCTCATCAAACCTAAATCTGGCCCTGATTTGAACATATCAGTAAAACTATCAATGCATCAGTTTTTCTTGTTACAATCACAGAGCAGCCAACAGTTACAATCAAACAGAAGCAAGTGTTGCTGTGGTACAGGGCAGCAAAAGATGGCATTCACAGTAGAATGATTTGATGGGTGCCAGTGTGGTTGGTAACCTGATGGTGACTTTGTTAGGGAAGTCTGATGAAAGGAAGGGCAGTGTATATGTATGCGCATATATCAGTAGCCAAACTATAGTGGCACCTCCGGATGCGCATATATATATATATATATATATATATATATATATATATATGCAGGTTTTGGTGTCTTCGGGTGTCTTCCCGTGTAAGAGTCGGGGTGTCTGTGCGACGTTTCGACGAGGTCTCACTCGTCATCTTCAGGCTGGTGCTTTCGGCTTCTTGTTACTGGAACAGAGCAGAGTCTGGTGTTTGAGTTCCTATAAATACTGTTGAGGGGTGTGGTGTATAGCCTCCAACGTTCTGGGCAGAGAGGAAGTTCCTAGATTAGTGTGCCTTTTCTTCTTTTGTTCCTTAATTACTTGAGGGATATCTTGAGTGATTTCATGAGTGATATTCTGAATACCACTGGGTGGGTCATTAAGTGTAGATTAGTTGCTAAAGCTTTCGTGTCTTGACCTCTTGAGCTTGTGAAGAGTTTTTCTGAGAAGATGGCTGTGCTGCATTTAGTTGTGCTCTGGCTTGGCTTCGTGTATAGGGGCGAGCTGTGGTTTTGTGCCTTGTGCCAGCCAGATCTGTGTAGGGATTGCAGGGGGGTGCAGCATCCGGAGGTGCCACTATAGTTTGGCTACTGGATGGAGTCTGTAATATGTCTGTGGAGAGGGTCTGGGTTTGGGTCTGGTGTGGTTGATTGGTGACGGCGTTCTGTGTGCCTCTGGTTCTGGTGTCGGTTTTTGTGGGGAGGGCTAATTTCCAGATGTCTGGCAGGCGGGACGTGTCGTCACGCTTGTTCATGTTGTGAGGGTGTTTCTCTATCTCGATGGCTTCCATGATTATTCTCTTGTGGTGATGTTCCATGTTAAAGAGCAATTTGGAATCTGCAAAATTAATTTCATGTCCTGTTTCTTTCATGTGTTGGAAAAGAGAGAAAAGAGAGGCACACAGAACGCCGTCACCAATCAACCACACCAGACCCAAACCCAGACCCTCTCCACAGACATATTACAGACTCCATCCAGTAGCCAAACTATAGTGGCACCTCCGGATGCTGCACCCCCCTGCAATCCCTACACAGATCTGGCTGGCACAAGGCACAAAACCATAGCTCGCCCCTATACACGAAGCCAAGCCAGAGCACAACTAAATGCAGCACAGCCATCTTCTCAGAAAAACTCTTCACAAGCTCAAGAGGTCAAGACACGAAAGCTTTAGCAACTAATCTACACTTAATGACCCACCCAGTGATATTCAGAATATCACTCATGAAATCACCCAAGATATCCCTCAAGTAATTAAGGAACAAAAGAAGAAAAGGCACACTAATCTAGGAACTTCCTCTCTGCCCAGAACGTTGGAGGCTATACACCACACCCCTCAACAGTATTTATAGGAACTCAAACACCAGACTCTGCTCTGTTCCAGTAACAAGAAGCCGAAAGCACCAGCCTGAAGATGACGAGTGAGACCTCGTCGAAACGTCGCACAGACACCCCGACTCTTACACGGGAAGACACCCGAAGACACCAAAACCTGCATTCCTGTACCCGTGAAAATCTACGAAAGCAAATATATATATATATATATATACATACATACATACACACAGCCATTTTGGTTTGCAGTAGTACCTACTTTGAGACATCACGGGCAACTGCTGTTCACTCAGGATGCTTGATTAAACAGCAGACGCAGGACCCGTGGAGCAAATTATGATAAATTGCGAATATTGATTGCTTTTAACCAGATGGGTGATACCTTCTGGCGTTTAAATATAGGAATGGAGCCAACGATACCTTGACCTCACCTCTGCACTGAGAACCTGCATGAAATTAATTTGAGCTGTCATTCAGGTAGAAGTCAGAATTATGTGATAGCTGATTTATTAATTTAAGAGGGGGAACTGTGGACCAGATGTGTTCTCTATTGGAAGATGACTCCAGTGGCTTTCGGTGGGTAACTGATGGAGAACTTCAAGATGTTGCCCATTTTGGTTGGATCCGTTACGACATATTGCATTTTTCACATTAATTAACATGTACTTTGATACGCGATAAACAACTTAAATTCCTCCTCTCTCTCTCTCTCTCTCTCTCTCTCTCTCTCTCTCTCTCAATGTTTTAGCTAATTAGACGTTCTACTAAATATCACTAATCACTGTTTGCTTTTCAAGGTGTAGGTGCTTCTCCAGCGATAATGAATTGATAGCACAATGTTTGGTTCAAGAACCACCACATATTTCATGTGTTTTCTACGCAGAAAACACTGACCATGTTGATAATAATATGTAGATGTGGAAGGGGAGTTGCGATCATAACAAGTCCATAGGGCTGCCAGAAAATCTAATGACGTTTTTGATGAGTTTTCAGGGTTTTTGGAACATACAATGCTGAGTTCTACCAAAGTAGAACATTGGTCCATCTAGCTGGGCCAATGGACCAATGTTTGTGCATGGTGTAAAGGCTGAACTAGATAGGCCTTTGTTCTGATCTAGCAGGACTTATCAGGTTCTTATCACTTGTTGCCTTGTAGCTCAGTCGATAGAGTGTGAGACTCTTAATCTAAGGCTGGTGGGTTCAAGCCTCAGGTTGGACAAAAGATTCCTGCATTGGAGGGTGTTGGACCAGATGACCCTCTGGTCTCTTCCAACGCTACAGTTCTATGATTCTATCTCATTATTACACGCAGTGACTGGTAGCAGCTCTTCAGGGTAGATTTCATAACATTACTATAAAGTAGCATGAGTTTGAAACAGGGATCTTCTGTAATGCTGAACATGTGCTCCACCACTGAGCAGTGCCAACCCCACAGCACAAAGCTACATGAAAAGGCATTATTTAGGGAGGTGCTTCTTTTATCTGTATCACATTCTCTGCTCCTTTCATTATGTGGCCATAACAACATAGCTAACATATGAAACCAACATGCAGATGACTGTAGGCCAAGCCATACGGAGATATTCAATGAATTCATTCCGTCACTTGCATTGGAGCATCTGCTCAAATCCTACTTGAGGGTTTCTGACACACATCTTGTTGGCCACTGTGAGAACAGGATGCTGCACCAGATGGACCATTGGCCTGATCCAGCAAGCTCTTCTTCTGTTCCAAAAGCCCCAAAACACAACAGAACAACTGAAGCAAATTTAAGAGCAGATATAACCAAATCATGTCTCTGGGAATTACAAAGTGTTCCATAGTGAAGGAATGGCTGCTTGCTGAAAAAAATCCGAATAGTTAAAGCTATGGTTTTCCCAGTAGTGATGTATGGAAGTGAGAGCTGGACCATAAAAAAGGCTGATCGCCGAAGAATTGATGCTTTTGAATTATGGCGCTGGAGGAGACTCTTGAGAGTCCCATGGACTGCAAGAAGACCAAACCTCTCCATTCTGAAGCAAATCAGCCCTGAGTGCTCACTGGAAGGACAGATCCTGAAGCTGAGGCTCCAATATTTTGGCCACCTCATGAGAAGAGAAGACTCCCTGGAAAAGACCCTGATGCTGGGAAAGATGGAGGGCACAAGGAGAAGGGGACGACAGAGGACGAGAGGGTTGGACAATGTTCTTGAAACTACCAACTTGAATTTGACAAAACTGCGGGAGGCAGTGGAAGACAGGAGTGCCTGGCGTGCTCTGGTCCATGGGGTCACGAAGAGTCGGAGATGACTAAACGACTAAGCAACAACAACAAACATTGTGTGGCACTTGCAGAAGTATAAGTTCGAAGTGATTGAGTCGGCATGTGTGGGGTAAGGCAATCCCTGAAGGAAACTTGTCCCAAGACATTAAGAGCTTTCTATACAAAGAACAGTAACTCAGCCTGTTGGCAAACTGGCAGCCAGCACAGAGCTTTGAGCACAGGTGTAACATGCCGACATAACTCTTACTCAGGCCAGCAATCATGCTGCAGCGTTTTGCACTAACTCCAGTTTCAGATCATTTGCAAGGGAAAGCCCATGCAGGGTGCATTACAGTAGTCTAGACTTGAAGTTACCAATTCGTGAACCACCATGGTCAAGGTGTTTGTGAAGTGGGCTCCGCATTTTGTCTCGGCACCATTGCAAATTGGGTATATTGCATCACTGAATTTATTCCCCCTTAAGTTGTTAATGGCCTTGACCTTAGGAATAATGGATCTAGATTCAAAAGGGGCTTCAGGATGGTCACCTTGCAATTCCCGTGTCCGTGTGTGTGTGTGTGTGTTTTCCATATGTTCAGAATCTCACAATGTAAGATGAAGTATGAAACTATCTCTCTTTTAAGGACAGACCAACCGACATTTTGTCTGTGCCAGCTCTGGGAAGATGTGTATATTATTATCTTGAATATTCAAAGTGAAACTCCCACTCCCCAAGATGTGTCTTTGGGACCAATCTTTTCTCTCTTCCTTACATAATACATTTCAGCAGGTCTTAAAGCTCTTTGTGAATTCACGGTCGCACTGATAGCATTTTATCTTACATCTCAGCCTCCTTTGCTGTTATCAGCAAGGCTAAATCCTTCTTTCTTCAGTTTGGTCTCTTTGGCAATGCATTCATCCTAAGGTCCTTTTCTTGTTTGTAACAAAAACTTTTTTTAAAAAAAACCTTATTGCCTAGAAAAAAAAATGTATATCTGATGAAATCTCTCAGTTATTGTCTTGACTTAGAAGCATTCAGCTCAGCTGTTGGGAGGGGAAGAGGAGAGGGAAAAATGTATTCTCAAGAGCTGTGGAACTGTATGACTTCAGCACACAACTTTTTATTAGTTTTGCAAAAGTCAACCTGAAGAAGGAGGGGGAAAAACACAATCATCTTCAGGATGAGTGTTAGACAGATTGGAAACACCTGTCAGTTTGCAGGCTCTGAAACTTCTCTTGCTGTGTCAAGCTCAGCTATGTTTGAATACTGGTGGTCTGTGGAGTTATAGGAACATTGGAAGATGACTCAGGGCTTCGCCACACTTATCTTTCCTTTGCTCTTTCCAGGCACGAATTGAAGCAAGAGGCAACCCTAAAGAAAACCCAGATTGACATTTGCTCCGATTGAGCACTAAAGTAGGGAGAGAGGGGCACCAACACTATTTTCTCTCTCCCTTTCTCTCTCTCTCTATCCCAGCTTTTATCTGAGGAGCTCAAGGTGGTGTACATGGTTCTCTTCCTCCTCATTTTAATCTCCACAGCAACCCTGTGAGGTACGTTAGGCTGGGAGGGAGGCAGTGGCCCAAAGTCACCCAATGAGCTTCATGTCTGAGTAGGGATTTGAACTCTGCTCTCTCAGGTCCTCGTCTGGCACTCTAACTACTGTACCACATAGAATGTGTGTCATTTGATGTCTTGGAGATGCTTCATAGGAAGCAAACCATAAACGGAATGTTAAAAGAGCAGCAATGAAGTGCTTCATTATCTTCCTCAAAATACAGGGTGAGACCAAGTACCGTATTTTTTGCTCTATAAGACTCACTTTTTCCCTCCTAAAAAGTAAGGGGAAATGTGTGTGCGTCTTATGGGGCAAATGCAGGCTGCGCAGCTATCCCAGAAGCCAGAAGAGCAAGAGGGATCACTGCTTTCACTGCGCAGTGATCCCTCTTGCTGTTCTGGCTTCTGAGATTCAGAATATTTTTTTTCTTGTTTTCCTCCTCCAAAAACTAGGGGCGTCTTGTGGTCTGGTGCGTCTTATAGAGCAAAAAATATGGTATTTATTTATTTTATTGTTATTTTTGTAAACCGAAAAGCTTGCAGTGAAAACGATCACACTGAATACACAAATAAAGATTTGTGTGTTTGTCGTCAAGACTGATTTCTGTGTTCCAACAATGTATTTTTTGGATAATCAATGCTATGCAATACTTAACTGCTCTTAACATAATAAATTTACCCGGGGTGGGAGAAGGGGACTATGGCAGGAACATTTGCATGGAAGTCTATTCCCCCAGGGCTGCTGTTTATATACATGATTTAACTGTCACTCCCTAAATATATAAACTGCTCTGAAGGAGAAACCCTCGATTCCCCCCTGGCTTTGCCTTTTTGTCTTTTTGTCTTTTCATTTCCCCCTCTTCCATTTGCAGCTGTCCTCAGCCGAGCCACGGAGATAAGGCAAGGCTTGACACTGACTTAACAGGGACCCACTGCCTCGCATCAATCACCCTCCCAAACGCTCTCTCAGAGAGACATCGGCGCCACACTTCGCAGTGGCTCTCGCAGATGGTTTGGCAGCAGCAAGAACCTGCCAAGAGCCAATGGCTGTGATAAGTGAGGACGTCAAAGGGAAGTGACAGAGAGCAACCGAGACAAACCGGTGGGAGCGATGCGAAAATTGCAGGACCGGAATATTCGGGACCAGAGTCTTTGATCTCCGTTCGGACCCCAGTGAAGTTCTCCAGACTGAACAACTGTCATGGAAGACGGGGTCAGAACTCAATGGCAGATCACACAATGCTTTGCATGCAGAAGGTCCCTGGTTAAATATGGGATCATGCTGCACAGGGGTTGGGAACATCATAGAAGAAGGGCCTACTAGATAAGGCCAATAGCCCGTCTAGTCCAGCATCCTGTTCTTACATCGGCCAACCAGATGCCTACAGGAAACCAACAAGCAGGATTTGAACACAAGAGCCCTCTTGCCTCCTGTGGTTTCCAGCCACTGGTCTTCAGAAGCATCGCTGCTTCTGGCTGTTCAAGCAGAGCAGAGCCATTGTGGTTAATAGCCGTTGATAGCCCTCTCCTTCTCCAGGAACCTGTCTAATCTTCTTTAAATAAAAAACAAAAGATTTCAATGGATAACAAAGGTGCATATGATGTCTCTGTTTCCAGCTCATAGAGTCCTAGGACCCACATACCTATGGGACCGCCTCTCCTGGTGTGCCCCACGGAGGACCTTAAGGTCCACAAATAACACTTTGAAGGTCCCGAGCTTCAAGGAGGTTAGATTGGTTTCAACTAGGGCCAGGGCCTTTTCAGTACTGGCCCCGACTTGGTGGAACGCTCTGTCACAAGAGACTAGGGCCCTGCGGGACATGACATCTTTCTGCAGGGCCTGCAAGACAGAGCTGTTCCTCCTGGCCTTTGGTTTGGACTCGGTCTGACCCTTATGTTTCCCTCCCTTTATGGTCTTGATTTATCAGCTGCTTTAAAATGAGGCTGCATTTTAAATTGCATTTTAACCTGTATTTTAAATTGGTTTTTTTCTTTTCTTTCCCCCCACTCTCTATTCACCCTATTATGTTTTAATGTGATTTTATTGGTGTTAGCCACTGTGGCGGGGGAGGGCGGGGTATAAATAAAATTTATTATTATATTATTATTATTACTTTATACATGTCAGTTACATTCAATGTAAGACATTGCAGTCATATGCATTGTGAGTTTGGGGGAAGAGAGAAGAGGGGGAGAAAGGGAAGAGATTATGATCTTTCATTGTTTTGCATAGTTTATGTGCAGAGTTTTGGTGTCAGGGTCATGTAGAGAGGTTGGTTGCCTTTGATTGTTTGCAGTGGGTTTTTGTCTCCGTGTGGGGGTGGGGTGGGGGTTATTGGGGTCAAACTAGCCATGTCGATTCATATGCTGTTGGGAAGGTTAGGTCACTGTCTTGTTGGGCTGTATATGAAATAAAGAGGAGCCATTTTGAGGTCATCCCAGTTGGAAGTACCTGAAGGTCTTGGGGTCCAATGGGTCTCTCTTTGGTCCTCAGCGGGTCTGTGTGTATAGAAACCAGCCTGTTGCACATTGATTGCTCCACCCACTTTTGCTCTGGCCCCACCCACCATCAGCATATGACCCTTGCAGTCTTGCCCAAAAGAGAACGAGGTCCTGTCACCATCACGGACGTAGATCAAGAAATCTTTCACCCATACTTTAAGGTCTGCCTCCTTCCATATGTAGCTAACTAAGCACTTCTGTCAACATCAGATGACTTGCTCTGTGTCCTACCATTGGCTGAAGATTGGCAGGTGGTGGCAGGGCCTTTTGGGATGATGTACACCTGTCATGGGATGCCCTCCACAGGGGAGCCCATTGCAATCTTTGCCTGTTTTCAGATAGCACCAAAGCAGCAGCAGTTAGGAGAAACGGCATCTTACAACTTTAAGGAAAATAGCATGGCTTGTGGGGCAGTATTTGGGGCATGTTTGTGTGGTCCTTAAGGGGGTCCCTCCCTCCTCACTATACGCTTAGCTGGTGGGCTTACCTGGTGACAGGAAGTAATGAATGCTTTTTTTAATATAAAACTTTTATTAGTTTTACAAAGTTTTTTAAACAAACACACACATAAAAAGACATACAAACACGCATAGTTTCATAACAATTTTTCATAAACCTCTTTTCTCGGACTTCCCCATACCTCCCCTTTCTGCATTCCAATGTTCATAGTTTTTTAGCAACTTCCAAATATTTCTTTCCAATCTCTGTCATGTTAATCTTTTCTTTAATCTAATCTTATATTACTGTAACCCTTTCTTTCTGAAAACCTCGACATTCTAACATTCATCAAGTTTATAATAGTCCTTAAGATATATTTTAAATTTAGGAAGTAATGAATGCTGGTCATGCCCTGGTTCAGCCCTCATAGAATCATAGAATTGTAAAGTTGGAAGAGACCCCAAGGGACATCTAGTCCAACCCCCTGCAATGCAGGAATCTCAGCTCAAGCATCCATGACAGATGGCCTTCCAAACTTTGATTAAAAACCACCAAGGAAGTAGAGCCCACAACCTCTTGAGTGAGACCCGTTCCACTGCCGAAAAGCTCTTAGTGTTACAAAGTTCTTCCTGATGTGGTGCCAAAGAAGGACAGAACTTTTTTTTATGTATGCAACAACAGCAGCAAGAATATTGATTGCAAAGTATTGGAAGACACAAGATTTACCCACCCTGGAAGAATGGCAGATGAAGGTGATGGATTACATGGAACTGGCAGAAATGACCGGCAGAATCCGAGATCAGGGAGAAGAGGTGGTGGAAGAAGACTGGAAGAAATTTAAAGACTACTTGCAGAAATACTGTAAAATTAATGAATGTTAAAGGGATGTTGGATTGAAAATAAGCGGTATTGGTAAAAAGATTAACAAGAATATGTAAATATGGATTGACAATGATTGGAAATATATAGTTATAATAGGTTAAGATATTAAGTGACATAAATGATAGAGGGTAAGGATTTGCTGAATTAATTATGTGAACTGGAATACAAAAAAGGGGTGTGTGAGGAGGTCAGGAAACAAGTAAATGAAATATAAGATATGAAAACATGGATTTTTTCCCCTAACTTTTCTCCTTTTTTTACTTTTTATCTATTTTGTCTTTGTATTTTTGTATTTTTTTCTTTTATTATTGTTACTTTTTTCTATTTCCTATTTTTAATTTTGTAATGTTATATGGTCTATAAAATTCAATAAATATCATATAAAAAAAAACCAAGTTCTTCCTGATGTTTCATCAAAATCTCCTTACTTTTGTAAGTCATTTGTTCGGGTCCTACCCTCCAGAGCAGAAGACAAGCTGGCTCCAGCTTCCATGTGAAAACCCTTGAGATATTTGAAGATGGCTATAATATCTCCTCTCAACCTCCTCTTTTCCAGGCTAAACATACTCAGCTCATGTACAGTTGCTCCAAAGCATTATGGGAAATTCAAACTGGTTCCAAGCTGCTGGGTGCTCATTAGAGAGGGCCCTAGAACGAGCATCTGTGGTTGGCTCCTGGTGGGATTCAGGAGCCCTAGAAACTACCTGAAGGTTTTGGATGCTGACACAAGCCCTGCTTTGGGTTAATCCTGAAAGTACTACTGAAACTTGAACATGGGCAAACATCCAGCACATCCCTAGCTGTGGAGTAGCCTTAACAAAGTTGTCATATTTCTGAAGTTATATTATCAGACTTAATCTTCTCTGAACTGTGTCACAGTTGCAAGAAATAAATGGGGACACTGTTGTCAAGGCCTTCTAATTTCCTGCGACAGCTGTCACTGGTTCTTCCTTACACACCAGCCACATTCCTGATAACAAAAATAGAGTTGCAAACCACTTGTGATGGGCAGCAGGAGAGGCGCAGTAACTGTTTGAGAAAGCAAATGTGAAACTGCTGCAATTAAATTTGGCCCAGTGACCTTCTTGTTAGGTATTGATTTTTACTAACTAGTATTTATAAATTATCCCTGAGTTTGTAGACCTACGAGGAGGACAGACTTCTTTTAATATTTAAAATTAGCATTTATGTTGCACTTATTATTATTATTATTATTATTATTATTATTATTATTATTATTTGTACCCCAACCATCTGATTGGGCTGCCCCAGCCACTCTGGATGGCTTCCAACGAAAAACATAGTAAATAAACATAAGCATAACAAAAAACTTAATAAATAAAGCCCCCCTTTGGAGGGGGGTTGATAAGCCCTGTGCACATTGGCCTCACAGACTTTACTCTGTAGAGTGCAGATCTCTGAAGGGGGGGGTTCTAGCTGTGTTATAATTAAGACCCTTGGAAGCCTCCCCTTGAGCAAGAACGTTGCACAACCAGGATTCCAAAACACAAGCAGGTCTATGCATGTCCAGCCAAATGCATGAAGAATCCCTCTTGCACACAGTGCATGAAGGTTTGTGAAAAAGCTGGAAAGAACAGTGCACTCTGCAGAATTGTTGATCTGGAAGAGACCCAAAGGGTCACCTAGTCCAAACCCCTGGCTTTGGAGACACTGGGGGCAATATGTGTGCCTCTTTACAGTAATCTCAGTGAAGGAGCTCAAGAGCAGGGGCGTTGCAAGAGGAGTGTGGGGTGTGGTTGTTGGGATACTGCCAGGGAGACAAAGTCCATCATGGCCCCACATCGCCTCAGGACGTCCATCGATCTCCCGTAGACACACCGGGTACCACCTGACCTTGCTATGCCTCTGCTCAAGAGACAATGTTGCAGAAGCAGTGGTGCAAAAGATAGAGCCACAGGAGGGGAGTGTTCTCCTGTGCTCAGATCCTGCGTGTGGGTTTTCCACAGGCATCTGGCTGGCCAATGTGAGAGCAGGATGTTGGATTAGATGGTCCATGGGCCCAATTCTTCAGATGCTGGTTGTCAAAGAATGTTCCGTTATTCTATGCATAGAATGGGGTTGCGTGTGTAGGTCCCCAAGCCACCCCTCAAAATAATTCACACATCACACATAATTTTAGTTTTAGGTTTCTGGTCACTATTTTGGCCACAACTTTATTAAAATACAAAATCAGTGAGTGGTTTCTTACACACTGGTTATGACTATATGTCCCCCCACCTGGGACAGAACTGACATTCCGAACTCCATCGGAAGCCAGTATGAAGGGAAAGCCACTGTTGGGGATCAGTTGAGCTGAGCGTCAGTCCCTCACTGCTCACCCAACCAGCTCCCCAAGGCTTGCCGGCCCTGGTCCCATTTCAGGGATTGGACGAAATCGTGGCAAGCCCCAGGATTCCTTTAACAGAATTCCCTTCCAGCACCTTTGGAGGGGCAGGCACAGCCTATCCTGACCCCTCCACCGCCAGCATTTTTATAACCAATGCCTAACCGCAACCTTACAAGTTGTGACGAATTGCTAAGTAGTAGGCAAAAACCAAATGGCAGTAGCCAATCACCAAATGGCAAAATTCCTACTAGGCCCCTGCCCCAAGGCAGACGACCCCATGACAGGCAAAGCAAGGTCAACCAGAACACAGGGCGGTCAGGTGGGTGATCCGATGCTCACTGCAAAAGAGAAAGTAGAAGCAGTGAGACCCAATATTTAAAGCCTATGGTCCCACCCACCGATTTGCTACATGCAATTTGCCCCAGCAACCCGGTCAGCCAATTATTGCACCAAGCAAATAGCCATTAACCTGCCTGGCAACACAGGGCTGGCCTGGCGGCCCACACCGCAACCCACGCTCTCATTTTAGGGAGAATGCGCTTTCCCATTCACAGACGAGCTCTTCACGCAAACGGGCTGCTGCAATTGGAGATTGCCCTACGCTTGCCTTCTGGAAACCCCAAGCACCAGTTCCCAAACATACTGGCAGGTAAATGGCATGAGAATGCCACCTTGGCAGCAGCGCACAGCTCTGTTGGGTCCCCAAGAAATTCCTTCAGCTGTCAGGCTGTCACAGCTGAGCCAAACATTATTCCGCTCAAAGACACAGTCCTGATTAACACCTGGGCTGTCACTCTTCCTTACCTGGGAGGGAAGCAACAGGCTTGTTCGGCAGCTGTAGAGGTTAAAATGAAGAGAAAGGTCCTAGAGGAATATTTGCCATCATGCCTGTGTGGCTGCAAAAGCAGACATAGCATTTAATGCCTCCCCCTCCCTCCCCAAGCCCATTTCTCTTGGGCACGCTGTCGGAGATTGTTAAGACAGGACTCATAGAAATAACGGAATAGCAAATGAAGGAAGTTCAGAGTTGCCATGATGAAAACAAGAGGTAGTAATGAACAATTTATTCTGGTGAGCCAAGTCACAGGGGACGGCCGATCTGCTGGATAGATGAGATTTTAGGAGGAGCTGCCTGCATAGCTTTGCCACCACGAGGGGAAGAAACTTGGTCCCCCCCTCCCTTTTAAATTAAAGCTGAAAACATCAGGATGTCACAATCTGCAGGTGTTCTGTGCTTCCAGGTCAGGTTCTGAGACTGGGATAATTCCAGCACCCTAAACACCTTGGTGGTAGAAGGGAAAGATGCAAAGGTGATAGGTTAAAGGGTTAAAGGGCACATTCAGTTCTTCAGTTTCATGTGTTTCCTGTTGATACAACATGACAGTAAGAATGTGAGTATTTCTATATTTCTGCATCACAAGTATTTCTGGCGTATCATTCCTGCTTGTACAGCACAGGCATGTTTACACTCACCTTCTCCTCTTTTGCAAAGAGGACTCAGGAGTTTGCTGTTGAAGGGAGGGGGTGAGTAGGGGGGGTCACATCTTGGATGTTGGCCAGTGAGGAGAGGGCTGGAGCACAATTTTGTCTCTTTGTGATGTTTACAGCACCCTCCCTCACTAGAAGAGTGACTAGTGGGGTGCCACAGGGTTCTCTCTTGGGCCCAGTCTTATTTAACATCTTTATCAACGACTTGGATGATGGACTCAAGGGCATCCTGATCAAATTTGCAGATGACACCAAACTGGGAGGGGTGGCTAACACCCCAGAGGACAGGATCACACTTCAAAACGACCTTGACAAATTAGAGAACTGGGCAAAAACAAACAGGATGAATTTTAACAGGGAGAAATGTAAAGTATTGCACTTGGGGGAAAAAAATGAGAGGCACAAATACAAGATGGGGGACACCTGGCTTGAGAGCAGTACATGTGAAAAGGATCTAGGAGTCTTGGTTGACCACAAACTTGACATGAGCCAACAGTGTGACGCGGCAGCTAAAAAAGCCAATGCAATTCTGGGCTGCATCAATAGGAGTATAGCATCTAGATCAAGGGAAGTAATAGTGCCACTGTATTCTGCTCTGGTCAGACCTCACCTGGAGTACTGTGTCCAGTTCTGGGCACCACAATTCAAGAAGGACACTGACAAACTGGAACGTGTCCAGAGGAGGGCAACCAAAATGGTCAAAGGCCTGGAAACGATGCCTTATGAGGAACAGCTAAGGGAGCTGGGCATGTTTAGCCTGGAGAAGAGGAGGTTAAGGGGTGATATGATAGCCATGTTCAAATATATAAAAGGATGTCACATAGAGGAGGGAGAAAGGTTGTTTTCTGCTGCTCCAGAGAAGCGGACACGGAGCAATGGATCCAAACTACAAGAAAGAAGATTCCACCTAAACATTAGGAAGAACTTCCTGACAGTAAGAGCTGTTTGACAGTGGAATTTGCTGCCAAGGAGTGTGGTGGAGTCTCCTACTTTGGAGGTCTTTAAGCAGAGGCTTGACAACCATATGTCAGGAGTGCTCTGATGGTGTTTCCTGCTTGGCAGGGGGTTGGACTCGATGGCCCTTGTGGTCTCTTCCAACTCTATGATTCTATGATTCTATGATTCTATTCTATGACTCCCTATGTGCGGCCATCTGTCATGGATGCTTTAGCTGAGATTCCTGCATTGGGCGGGTTGGACTAGATGACCCTTGGGGTCCCTTCCAGCTCGAAGATTTTATGATTCTATGTTCTCAATCCAGTGTGCCCAGAGAATGGTGCAGATCTAAATGGCTGTAGCCTCTATGTGCGCTTTTTCCAGATGCTCCAAGTGTCCCTATTTTCCAGGGACAGTCCAGATTTTACAGAAGAAGAAGAAGAAGAAGAAGAAGAAGAAGAGGAGGAGGAGGAGGAGGAGGAAGGATAGTAGTAGCAGTAGTAGTAGTAGTTTGGATTTGATATCCCGCTTTATCACTACCCCAGGGGGTCTCAAAGCAGCTAACATTCTCCTTTCCCTTCCTCCCCCACAACAAACACTCTGTGAGTTGAATGGGGCTGAGAGACTTCAAAGAAATGTGACTAGCCCAAGGTCACCCAGCAGCTGCATGTGGAGGAGCGGGGAAGCGAACCCGGTTCACCAGATTACAAGTCCACTGCTGTTAACCACTACACTACGCTGGCTTGCCATCTCGGTTTCTGATTTGATCCTGGAATGTCCTACTTTTCCTTAGGACGTCCCTATTTTCATAAGAAAATTGCGGGAAGGTATGGTAGAACATCCATATTTTTATTGGAGAAATGTTGGAGGGTATGGAGTTAGGCGACCCCCCCCCCAGCCAAGGAGATGAGTAACTATACAACCTTTAGAAGACATCTGAAGGCAGCCCTGTATAGGGAAGTTTTCTAATGCTTAATGTTTTATTATGTTTTTCTATATGATGTAAGCTGCCCAGAGTGGCTGGGGGAAATTATTGTTATGGAATAGGATGTCCCTATTTTCATAGGGAAAATGTTCTTCCAGTCACCAGTTTAGTGGGATTGAGAGGGGGGGTTTTGGTGGTGGTGGGGTATTCCTTGATTGGTCTTAGAGACCCTACATCTTTGCTTACACCATGCTACTGGGATTAATAGATCGGCAACCTTTGGGCCTGGTATGCAGATTTGGAGTGATTGCTGAATAGTAGGGCCTGGGTCTATGTGTCAGCTTCAAACCCAAGGCTCACCTACCATGGAGGAAGTCCCTGGTTTCCAGTTCCTCCAAGTTCTTATATTGTTGTTGCTGTTTAGTCGTTTAGTCATGTCCGACTCTTCATGACCCCATGGACCAGAGTCCCTGTCTTCCAGGCACTCCTGTCTTCTGCTGCCTCCCGCAGTTTGGTCAAACTCATGCTGGTCACTTAGAGAACACTGTCCAACCATCTCTTCCTCTGTCATCACCTTCTCCTTGTGCCCTCCATCTTTCCCAACATCAGGGTCTTTTCCAGGGAGTCTTCTCTTCTCATGAGGTGGCAAAAATATTGGAGCCTCAGCTTCAGGATCTGTCCTTCAAAAGCATCAATTCTTCGGCGACCAGTCTTCTTTATGGTCCAGCTTTCACTTCCATACATCGCTACTGGGGAAACCAGAGCTTTAACTATACAGACCTTTGTTGGCAAGCTGATGTCTCTACTTTTTAAGATGCTGTCTAGGTTTGTCATTGCTTTTCTCCCAAGAATATAAACCTCTCTCCCCACAATGCTTTGCCTTATGAGACTTATTTGTGGGTGTTAGGGCCACGAGGGTAGCTCAGAGCACCTGTTTTGCATGCCGAAGGTCTCAGGTTCAATCCTCAACATCTCCAGATAGGGCTTGGAATGTCTCCTGCCTGAAACCCCAGAGAGCTGCTATCAGCCAGTGCTGACATTACTGGGCTAGATGAGCCAATGGTTTGACTCGGCATATGGCAGCTTTCTCTGTTCCTTTGATGGAGAAAACATTTGTGAACAGCTGTCACAGACCATGGACAGTGTGGCTCATAACCTGAGGCAGTATGAATAATACAAACAAAATGCCTCTCATCGAAACAGGAAGTGGGTTTTGTCCATACTGTGACACCAGGCAGTACAAATGCCAATAGCTGACAGTTTCATACACCTTTCATATTCTGCATAATAATAATATCCAAAGCACCATCTGGTGTCCATAGATGAGGGCTCCTGAACTCAACACACGAATTCTTACAGCAGTATTGACGGAACTGGATATTTTCCACGATTTTCAATAAGTTTGGCAGAGAGGTGCCTTTTCTTTCTTTTTTTAACTTCCTAAGGAACAGGTCCCAGAATTAAAATTAGAAACAGTGATTTGGAATGAGCAGCAGAGGAAGAACAATGTCCTCTACCCTTTGGTAAGGTATCCCAATTACTGCCTGAGCTGAGCCAAACTCCCCTTTCAAATCTGGCTCTGTTTGAAGTCAAGTTGCTGTGCCAATTCCTCTTTTACAGCTCCTTTCCCAAAATCATCTGTGGAATTGGGGGCAGGGAGGGGGAAGGATGGCAGTCAAAAGCATTTGGGGCAGTCAGTGGTCCATTTTTACCTTCCAAGTGTTGGTACAAAAGGTAGACTTTGGGGAAATCTTTGGGAATACAGTGGTACCTTGGGTTACATACGCTTCAGGTTACAGATTCCGCTAACCCAGAAATAGTGCTTCAGGTTAAGAACTTTGCTTCAGGATGAGAACAGAAATTGTGCTGTGGAGGCACGGTGGCAACAGGAGACCCCATTAGCTAAAGTGGTGCTTTAGGTTAAGAACAGTTTCAGGTTAAGTACGGACCTCCGGAACGAATTAAGTACTTAACCCGAGGCACCACTGTAAGGCAAAGGAGGAGAACAAGTGGTATCTGAAGAAGTGTGCATGAACATGAAAGCTTATACCCAGAACAAACTTAGTTGGTTTCTAAGGTGCTACTGGACAATTTATTCATTTATTTCGACTGCGTCAGACCAACACAGCTACCTGCCTGAAGCAAGTGGAAGGTTAGAGATGGCAGAGGCCACTGAAGCTTCAGATTGACCTTTGCCTTGATCTCTAGTGGGTGGGAAGACCATTCGAGCTTTCCCTTGGTATTCTGAGAAAGACTAGGCCATCTCAGAAGAGCCTGTGGGGTCAGGCCAATGGCCCATGTAGTCCATCCAACCTCACAATGGCCAACTAGATGCCTGTAGGAACTCTACAAGCAGGAGCTGAGCACTGCAGCTCAACTGAGGATTCCCAGCAACTGATATTAGGAAATATTACTGCCTTCCAACCCTGGGGGCAGAGCATAGCCATCATGGCTAGTAGCCACCAATAGCCCTAAGCGGCTCAGGACCGCAATACCTCAAGGACAGCCTCTTTCCATAGGAACCTACCCAGACCCTGAGATCATCTTCTGAGGCCCTCCTTCATGTGCCTCCTCCTTGAGAGGTGCAGAGGGTGGCAACACGAGAACGGGGCCTTCTCTGCAGTGGCTCCCCATTTGTGGAATGCTCTCCCCAGGGATGTTTGCCTGGCACCTTCATTATACACCTTTAGATGCAAGGCAAAAACATTCTTTTTTTAAGCAGGCCTTTGGTTGATCCTATACCCTTTCAAAATGTGGCTCTTTCCTGGGGGCTGGGTATTGGGTTGTTGTTTTTATTCTGATTATATATGTTGAACCACCCTGAGACCTCCGGGTATAGGGCAGTATATAAACTCAATAAACTCAAGCATCATCATCATCACCTCCATGAATTTGTTCAATCCTCTTCTATAGCTATCCAAGTTGGTGGTCATCACAGTGGGGTTGAGTTCCTCAGTTTAGCTATGTCCTGCTGTGTGTTCCTTCCTTTCATCTGTCTTGATCTTCCAACATTTAGCTTCATTGGATGACTATGAGTTCTAGCGTTATGCATCCAGCAGTTTCCTCCACCTCTATGTCAAGAGTCTGGGCCTTTTCACATTGTTTGTGACGATGACATCTACCTTCATCTTGATGGCCCACAAAGTCATGATGGTTTGCTCTCTGCTGTCGTAAGGAAGAGCAGGGTTTCAACCCAGCATTTGCCTCCTTGTGTTGTTGTTGTTTCTGTGCTGGCAGTGCGACAATGAGACACTGATCCTTGACGGAGGTTTCCGTTACAACTCTGACACAGATTATAAATAACACCACTTAGACCCTATCCTATTATTTGCAAATGTGTCTCATATGTTCCACATCCTTGATCCGTGAGAATCCTTAATTCCAAAGTTGCCTGTGGTCGTACGGGCCATTAATTACACATTTGCATCGAAGACACTTTCTTTGTGCAATTAATAATTCATCATGAGAAGGTGCCTCACCATTTGTAAACAAACAAGGAGATTAGCTCCCTGAATGTGGCTAGAAATCTCAGCACGAGGCGCCGGGATTGTGAACTGCCGTGGTAGGCTCATCTGGAATGCCAAAAACCAGCAGCCCATTCAAAGAAAAGCAACGGGTCTTAATTTCCCCCACAATGACTTGTCTGCTCATTGTCATTTCACAATTTGTGTTCGGATGCCACGGGTCAAAGAGATTTAAAATAATTACATCAAGGATAATCATGGGAGAAGCTGTTTGCAATCTTCTCTTCAGAAGCACACATAGGCAGCGACATCAGAGCAAGCGTACCCTCTATTTTCTGCCATCTTTTCTGCGACCCTTTCTCTGGAGATTAGAGAATACTGCTCCTCCAACCAGCACTCAGGGAGAGCCATTTGTGGCAGTATCAGGATAGAGGTAAGAGGAGTTGATGCTGCAACATGTGTGCGCACTTCCGCAAACCTCTGATTTCTCTGGCATGCACCTAAACCATTCATAGGTAAAGGTAAAGGTACCCCTGCCCGTACGGGACAGTCGTGTCCGACTCTAGGGTTGTGCAATCATCTCACTTAAGAGGCCGGGAGCCAGTGCTGTCCGAAGACACTTCCGGATCACATGGCCAGCATGACAAAGCTGCTCTGGCGAGGCAGCACCAGCGCAGCACACGGAAACGCCATTTACCTTCCCGCTATAAAGCGGTACCTATTTATCTACTTGCACTTTGACGTGCTTTCGAACTGCTAGGTGGGCAGGAACTGGGACTGAAAGATGGGAGCTCACCCCACGGCGGGGATTCGAACCGCTGACCATACGATCGGCAAGTCCTAGGCACTGGGTTTTACCCACAGCGCCACCCACGTCCCCCAACCATTCATAGTTGCAGGGAATTATTCTTCCAGCCACCTCGGAGCCTGAGTAGGAAACTTTTCAGCCTGTCCACAGATTGGCCTTGTGTGGG
This sequence comes from Podarcis vaucheri, assembly GCF_965113315.1. Lineage (NCBI taxonomy): Eukaryota > Metazoa > Chordata > Lepidosauria > Squamata > Lacertidae > Podarcis > Podarcis vaucheri. Next base: position 13,269,842 of record NC_138762.1, read on the forward strand.
ACTGGGAAATTGGCAGGGGGAGCCGAATCAAACTTGTGGGCTTCATACCTCAAGCGCTCACAAATCGAACTCTATGGAATTTTTGTCCCCATATATTTACTCTGGTCTTGCTATCATGGGAACAAACAACACCAATGGCCACACCATCAAGATATCCATTTGTACATCTTCTAATGTGATGGGCCATCCTTGATCAACTCACAGCAAAGCTTTTCTGCCATTTGCAAAGGCAAGGAGTGAAGGACCTTCTTAGACTGAAGGCCACAATCCCCTTCCGTGAAACCTTCTGAGGGCCACATGCCAGCAACGGGTAAGGTGACAGGCAAATATGGCCAGAGCAACAAATGAAAATGCTTGTGTAGTATGCTAGTTTCAACACACACCAATGCACACCCCTCTATTCCCCATCCAGTCAACCGAGAGGCATTATGGGAATTCAAGGACACATTTCAGACAAGAAAAAAATAATGAGCCAGGAGGTATGAAGTAGGGTTGGTGAGGGGTGTGGCCTGGGAAGAGGAGGTGTGGCTAAAGAGGTGTGTTTGCTTGGAGAGAGTTTCAAGGACCAGAAACAAAAGTCTGGAGGTCTGCCATTGAACTCCAGCCTTGAGGTGTTCCATCATAAGACAAAGAGGTCAGTCTCTATGCAAGAGAATCAATGAACACAAATTGGGCACAAATGGGTTACAATGCGAAGCAGTGGGATATTCTTGAAATACAGAAGTCCACCTCAAACTGCTGTATTCCAACCTATAAGTTTCAATGAGAGATGCCACCATGAAACTGAATTGGAATTCATTAGCAAACTTGACACCGTGGAACTTGATCCCAACAAATCCTGGGAGTGGCTAGTTTATCACTTTCAGTTTTTATTTACATTATTGATTGTGCTATACCCATTCATCATTATCAGTGGCCACCAGTCAGGAGAGGGTCACACACACACACGCCACCCACTGATGGGATATTTTATTCATTTGACTTGATTTTGTATTCATTTGGGCTCTGAAAACATTTTGTCACTCCTGTGGTGTCCTGCATTACTTGAACTTTCAGTCTAAATTTATAACACAAACATATATGCCTCCTCCTCCTTCCACCACCAACAATTCAGATGGCTTTAAAAGAAGAGTAGTGAAATTCATAAGGCTAACAATGGTTACTTGCTTTTGAATTATGGTGCTGGAGGAGATTCTTGAGAGTCCTATGGACTGCAAGAAGATCAAACCTATCCATTCTTAAGGAAATCAGGCCTGAGTGCTCACTGGAAGGACAGATCCTGAAGCTGAGGCTCCAATACTTTGGCCACCTCATGAGAAGAGAAGACTCCCTGGAAAAGACCCTGATGTTGGGAAAGATGGAGGGCACAAGGAGAAGGGGACAACAGAGGACGAGATGGTTGGACAGTGTTCTCAAAGCTACCAGCATGAGTTTGACCAAACTGTGGGAGGCAGTGGAAGACAGAAGTGCCTGATGTGCTCTGGTCCATGGGGTCACAAAGAGTTGGTCATGACTAAATGACTAAACAACAATGGTTACTAGACATGGTGGTTGTGTTCTACAGCTTGTGGACTTCCCTTCCCCAAAGTAAATCTCTTGACAACTGTTCTGTTGTAAAGTCACAATAGGTAATGATGGAGTTGAGGTGGGGGGACGTGTTATGCAAGTACAGAAATGCATGGAGGGGGAGAGATATAAGCAGGTTTCAAATGTGTCAATGCCTCCTCCCCAGAATTCATCTTCTAAAAATGCTTTGCCTACCTAGGAAAAAGCCAATCACACAGTTAAGGCACCATCCAATTTCTTCTGTGCATTTAGTCACAGCAGACAGCTCCATATGAACCACTGTGGGTGCTTGTTGATTTTCAGCAATGGGTGAATGACATTTCAGCATCCTAGCAAGCTCTGAATATGTCAAACAAACCCATCAAACATCCCGATTACTCCCATGGCGATGACAACCCTCTTGAATGTCAACATTCTTTTAAAATTTACATTTCATTCATTTCTGTATATATTCTGAGGGCAAACATGAAGGACAGGAGGGGTACAGAAGAGTTACATAGTTCCATCTGAGAAGTGACAGTCAGGAAGATTGTCATCCTGGAATATTCAGTAGATACTCAATGGAAGTCTGGTTGGTGGTAGAGGAAAATAATGCTATATTTTATCATTCCCACGGAGTTTTATCCAATGTTGCATTCTACTCACACAACAATCTCTTGCTTGTGCAATGGATCTTCCCCTCCTGTCCACAACATCCCCCCTTGCACCCTCAAATTCTGCCCCATGGGGTTGTGGGTAGTGCTTCAGAGTAGATGTTCTAGCTGAGGAGAATTCCCTGTTCTCATCTCCCAGAAATCATTGCCCCCACCCCAAATTATTTATTTCTATCACAGAGGAAGTTAAGAACTAGGTTCTCAAAGATGAGCAACAATAGCAGGGACGTGTTCAGATTAAAGTAAACCGCAATGAAATTCAGAGTGATAAATGTATTAACTGGTTTCTTGACACTGTAGGTGGTAGTTGATTGTGTCCATTTTTGTCAAAACAAACCAACTCAGGGGTTGTAGCTTGGCATGAAGGAGAAATTCAATTCAATACACATTCAAAGCTGAATCTATCAACTCCACACTTCCAGAAACAATACATGAACGCAGCTATCCTTTGAAATTCACACTTCTCTGAATTTTGCAATGCAGTTCTCCAACAAAATGGTGTTTACAAAAATGCATATTCTAGGTTCAAGAGTGCCAAAAAATGAGTATCTTTGTGAAAGTAGCATGGAGAAATGTGTTATATTGTTCACAATATAAATTGTTTGCGAAAATGTGTACCTTAGTCAAAATTGCATACATTTTTTTAATTAGGAAAATTTCAAACTAAAATACTGATGAATTTTCATGAAGACCATTTTTTGAAAAAAAATATCAAATTGCTGCAAAATGGAGAACTGAAGTTTAGATCAGGGGAAAAAATAGGGAAATGAGAGAACTGGAATTGACATAGCCTTCTATCCCTAGACTGCATCCAAGATTACATGAGAGGATTTCTGCTTGGGCAACCTAGGATGCAGCTTTGAAAGATATCCTGAAGAGCTCAGATTGATGGACAGAGATAAGATTTGCCTTCTGCTTCCTGAGCAACATAAACACTTTACCTGTAGAGTACCTTTGTTTGCTTTCATACAAATGGAAACAATCAATTACCGTTTGCTGTCGCAAAAAGCATTTAATATCATTATCACTCAGGATTCCATTACACTTTACTGCAGTCTGAATATGCCCCCATTTGTTGTCCATCTTTGAACAGCTGGTTCTTAACCACCTCTGTCTTGTAGATAAAATGTACGAGACTGCTTTAAATGTACGTTCTGAAGGTGGCATTGTCTCATTCTGCAAATGAACTCCTGGAAACATAAGAGATCCTGGCATTCTAAGTTCCATTTGATTGGGTTGCCATATTCCAACAAGTGAAAATTCAGACAGAAAAGTTGTTGATCTTTCTTTGGCGACGTTATTGAGCTGTTTTTTTGCGATTTCCGCCTGAACCCTGTCTCCGGCAGCCAACATAGGGCAATCCTACATTGGGTAGTTTTGTGCAGCACAGCATAAGGCTTAAAGCCTAAGTCTTCAAACTGTCAGAGACGCATCTGCAAAAATAGCCCTGCCTCCACTCACACCACTCACTAATGGAAACGTTTTCAACATGGATGTAAAGCATGCCTAGAACATCCTTGCATGGAAGTTTAGCCTTGCTCAAAACAGAGGACAGCACTAATGTAATATTGTATAATTATACTGCTAAATTACACCTTGAATTATTGATGCAATATTGACCCATTTAGTATAACCTTAATAACCAATTCCTAGCATACACCACTTACAAGTTAATACACCCTAACAAGGGATTAACCGAAGAGTAGACGGAACTATAAATTTGGCCTCTGTATCACTCTATGTTTTATTAAAATCCATTACATTCTTTCTGTGTGCGCAAGGTCAGAGACTAAGAGGCATCCACCATTAGTTCAACCACATTATCAGGGAAATAAGAACAGGCTGAGGGGTTCATAGTGCCTTTGTCTTCAAATAAAGTACTTTGCGACTGGCAGCAAGAGTTCTGAAGAGGACACTGTGCTTTAACATGGAGGAGGGTTCACAACTAGTGTTCCACTCTGAGAGGCAATATGCCTCAGACTACCAGATGCTAGGAATCAAAAATGGAGAGAGAGAGTTATTATGATTAGTCCCTGCTTGAGGGTTTCCTGGGGTGGCTTCCAGCAAAATATAAAAAATAATAAAATGTCAAACGTTAAAAGCTTCCCTTGAACAGGGCTGCCTTCAGATGTCTTCTAAAAGTTGTGTAGTTCTTTATCTCCTTGACCTCTGATGGGAGGGCGTTCCACAGAGTGGGCGCCACTACCAAGTAGGCCTTCTGCCTGGTTCCTTGTAACCTCACTTCTTGCAGTGAGGGAACTGCCAGAAGGCCCTCGGAAGTGGACCTCAGTGTCCGGGATGAACGATGGGGGTGGAGACGCTCCTTTAGGTTTGTTTCCTCTCGTGCTTAACCAATACCCATCACAGGTAAAGGTAAAAGTAAAGGTAAAGGGACCCCTGACCATTAGGTCCAGTCGTGACCGACTCTGGGGTTGCAGCGCTCATCTTGCTTTATTGGCCGAGGGAACCGGCGTTTGTCCGCAGAAAGCTTCCGGGTCATGTGGCCAGCATGACTAAGCTGTTTGGTGAACCAGAGCAGCGCATGGAAACACCGTTTACCTTCCCTGCCGGAGTGTTACCTATTTATCTACTTGCACTTTGACGTGCTTTCGAACTGCTAGGTTGGCAGGAGCAGGGACCGAGCAATGGGAGCTCACCCCGTTGCGGGGATTCGAACCGATGACCTTCTGATCGGCAAGTCCTAGGCTCTGTGGTTTAACCCACAGCGCCACCCACGTCCCTATACCCACCACAGAGTCACGGTCAAATCTAGCTGCTGGGCAATGGAGGGTAGATCAAGGCCAGTGCTGGATCTAGATTTTTATTTTTTAAAATAATAATAAATTTTTATTTATACCCTGCCCTTCCCGGTTCAAAAGCCGGGCTCAGGGCAGCTAACAACAAATTTAAAACATTTTAAAACACTTAGCACCATAAAATACAGTATAAAAACATGACTAACAATAAAATTAAAAAATCAATTAGATAATCCCCAGGGCTAGCTGGCTGAATTGGTCCTACTTGGGCCAACAAGGAGGCTAGGGGAGAATTAGCTGTGGGGTCTCAGAGTGGGGGAGGGAAGAGAAGGGAAATAAAAGATCAGGCTGAATTCAAATTAAAGGCCAGGCAGAATAGCTCTGTCTTACAGGCCTGACGGAAGGAGGTTAAATCCTGAAGGGCCCTAGTCTCATGGGACAGAGAATTCCACCAGGTTGGAGCTATTACTGAAAAGGCCCTGGCCCTGGTGGAGGATAGTTTGACTTCCATAGGGCCCGGGACCTCTAAACTATGGTTATTCAGGGACCTTTTGAGAAAGGGAGTGGTCTGTGATGACTTAATGGCTACAAGCCAGGGTGGCTGCGTTGTTCCCCTGCTTTCTGAGGCAGTATGCCTCTAAATACCAGTTGATGGAAATCACCAGTGGGAAGAGCACTGATGCACTCTGGTCCTACTTGTGGGAACAGGATGCTGGACTTCTTATGTGGTAAGTATAATTGGTTTAATTCACACTGAAATGGGAATGCCTGCATCTATTGGGCTTAACTGGAAGATTCCACTGAAGCTAAACTAAGAGCAAAAAGGACTCTCTGAGCTGTTTTGATGGGTTGATATCTAACTGTTATTATTCTCAGGTAGCTCTGACATGGTGTTTTAACCTTAGATCACACGAGATGTGTTGAATTGCAAATCCGCCATCTTGGAAGGGTGCTGGCTGGAGTCTTTTGTTCTCAGGCTCTGTGAGAGCGAGGATGTAAATGAAGCTCTCCAGGAAAACAGCTCCGAGCGGAATGGATGCTGTAAGGAGAGACACCTCTCCTTCTAGGTCTGCTGGAATTATTTCGTATTTTGTAAGAACTGGAACTGTTTGGATGTATCATTTGATGTTTCTGTTCTGTTTTGAAGAAAGTTCTGCAAGTAAAATTCCAAATGATATCTAATGGGTCTGGGTAATTCATCATTTCAAAAGGAGCCAATTTTTGTGTATCCAGTCACTTCAAACAGCACAATATTAATGTGTGCAATATTATGTTCTTAGGGCCAGATGTGCATTTTGCCTGATCCAGCAGGGTTCTTAGGCTGTTATGCTTACAAGGCAGCAAGCACACATGTGCAATACTGAAACTTTCCTCAGGCATTCATCTGAGCCTATGGGGAGCACTGCATACAGAATCAGGAGTTCAAGGGGCATGCAAGGCATGCCTCCAATGTCCCCACATGCATGGGCTCCCATCATACCAATGCATGTTGAGCATTGAGGTCTGAAAGAGGCTTTTACATGCATTCTGGTGAATGCTCCTTGCAATGTCTGCAACACTGGGAAACCCATCTTATCGGGTTTTCCAGTTGCACAGAGTCTTCTAAGCATCCTCAGCTATTTGCTTTTCTGTGGACATGGGGAGATTTTCTCAGAGGTATAGGGGAGATGTCATGGTGGCACCAAGGAGGTGGTGTAAATTGGGGGCATCATTCCTGGGCCCAGAAGGCTTTCTTATTCTTCCTTTGGTTATCAGCCAGAAACATTTCTCCTGTAAGGAGAGGAAGAGGAGCAGGGAAATGGCAGCGAAAAACAGAAGCAGTCCAGAGAACAAAGATGTACTGAACAACATCCAAAACTATGCAAATGTTCTGTGAAGTGAGTGGGGTTTTTTTTGTTTTTTTAAAAGGCCATTCATTTAAGAAGGCCACTGCTTTTTCAGCAATTGTTGTATATTTATCACTCCCCTTTCTTTCATGACAGAATTCAAGATTGTGTAGATAAAAGTTCCTGGGGAACTTCATTATACACCTTTAGGCACCAGGCAAAAATGTTCCTCTTTAACCAAGCTAATTGACGTCCAATGACCTTTTAAAGTATGGAGAAGAGGTGGTGGAAGAAGATTGGAAGAAATTTAAAGACTACTTGCAGAAATACTGTAAAATTAATGAATGTTAAAGGGATGTTGGATTGAAAATAAGCGGTATTGGTAAAAAGATTAACAAGAATATGTAAATATGGATTGATAATGGTGGAAAATATATATTTATAATAGGTTAAGATGTTGAGCAAGGATAAATGATAGAGGGTAAGGACTTGCTGAATTAAATATCTGAACTGGAATACAAAAAGGGAGGTGTGAGGAGGTCAGAAAACTAGCAAATGAAGTACAAGATACGAAAATATTGGGGGTTTTTTCTTGTTTTTTTTTTGCTTTCTATTTTGCATTTTTTCATCTGTTTTGTTTTTGTACCTTTGTAGTTCTTTTGTTCTTCTATTAGGGTTATTCTTTGTTCTTATTTTTTATGTTTAAACTTTTAAACTTTTTACTGTTTCTAAAATTTCAATAAATATTACTTTTTTTAAAAAAAGTATGTTGGGGTGGTGAGGGGTTATCAGGTTGTTCTTGTTTTTATTATGTATTTTGTGTTTTCATATTGTGATTTTATGTTGAGGACCGCCCTGAGATCTGTGGCCATAGGGTGGTACACAGACTTTAATAATAATAATAATAATAATAATAATAATAATAATAATAATAATAATAATAATTTATTTGTATCTCACCCTCCCTGGCCAATGCTGGGCTCAGAGCGGCTAACAACACAAAAACAACACAATATACGTAAAAACAGACATCAATTAATTAAAATACATCTTAAAATTAAAATTAAATAGGTACTGCTCCAGCGGGAAGGTAAATGATGTTTCCATGCACTGCTCTGGTTTCGCCAGAAGCGACTTAGTCATGCTGGCCACGTGACCCAGAAGTTGTCTGCGGACAAACATCGGCTCCCTCAGCCAATAAAGCGAGATGAGCGCCGCAACCCCAGAGTCATTTGCAAATGGACTTAGCTGTCACTGGTCCTTTACCTTTTTAGAGCCTGGGCTGGAGGATAGGAAGTCCCTGGTTTGAATCTCTGGCATCACCTCAGTGGTGGAGCTTAAAGCTCCGGCAGGGGGGGGGCAGAAAGCAGGTGGGGGCGTGGCTGGCGCGCTTCCTGGGGGCAGGGCGCACCATCCGCAGGGGTGTGGCATGCATCCTGATGGCATGGTGTGCCGCCTGCAGGGGCATGGCACCCAGCACAGGGGGGCAGCCACAATGGCACCCCTCTGGGATCGTGCCACTGGGGGCTGTGCACTCCCCCCGCACCCCTGTTCCCCCCCCCAAAGCATCACCTCAGTAGGTGGCTGTAAGCACATAAGCAAGCTCTTTTCTCTTTCAGCCTCAGTCCCTGCATCTGAAAAATGGGTATAATAAATATCGAACTAGCAATACCAGAAAGCAGGGTGTTGTTGCAAGAATTACCGACATAATGTACAATATTTTGAACATCTGCGGACATGTAAGTACTAACAATTCTCACCATTACTTTCAAAGCTCCTATTACCATTTAATTTAGATCATAATGCAGCATGATTTTGTGGTGTTCATCCTTTTGTGGGGCAAGAGTCATCCTTTTCATTTGTGTCATTGGATGAACACCTTTGGAATTTTTTGCCCTATTTATTTTCTTCCATGTACAGTGGTACCTCGGTTCTCAAACGTAATCCATTCCGGAAGACCGTTCAAGTTCTGAGACGTTCAAAAACTGAGGCACAAAAGACTGTCTGCAAATTCAACTGAGAAAACTGAAAAACATGCAGACTTCCAAGGTGCTTTCGAAAACAGAAGCATTCATTTCCGGGTTTTTGGTGTTTAGGTTCCAAAACGTTCGTTACTGGAGATGTTCGAGAACCGAGGTACCACTGTATTTTGGTTTAAATGATTGACAAGCTGGTTGGTATTTTATATATATGCAAGCTGCTTTGAGACACCTTTTGTAGAGAATGATGGCTAAATGGAAGACATAATGATGATGATGATACTGTTACGGAAAAGCAGCAATGCGAGAGCAAGCTGCAAGTTGCTGGAATGCAAAACAGGATGCTGATGTTTGGGACTGTACCATGGGAACAAAGGGACAGTCTATTCACTGTACTGAGCACCGGATGTTAGCTCAGAATGTCATCTGACCTGTACTGGAAGTACAGGGGTGGAGTTAATATCTCTATTCTGTTGGAGTCTGATGAGTACAGACGCATTTCTCTGTACTGCTGCAAGGACAGAAATAAAGACATGTAAATACATTTCTGTCTGTCTCTTTCCCCTCCCTGGGGGAGGCAGGGAGGAGGGAAGAGTGGTGTGTTCTTCTCACACTTGAGGAGGATCGCCGATAGTGACCTAGCCTGTACCCTGCCGGGAGACGGAGATGGGGAGGTCAACAAGGATCTTAAGCCGAGTGCCTGGAGAGTGGCCAGTTTCCTCTGATAAGGCTTAAGAATCCGACAGATACTAATAACAATATACCACTAGTACTACCAACGATGCTGTTGCTGTTTCTGATGATATTCAGTACAGATCTCATAAGGACCACAATCCAACAGAACACGTGCTTGTTTTACTCCAGGGTTGGGGGAAATTAATACCTGCCAGCTTATGCAGTCTTCACCCGTTTCACTTTCATCATCATGCAAATAACAACTGATAAACGTGGAAATAAAACTAGTAAGCCTATACCAACATCAGAAATATGAAGAAACCTTATGGGATCCATCCACTTCAGATCCACCTACTACAGCAGCCTCCTACTCACAGTGGCCAATCAGGTGCCTCTAAGAAGTTGACAAGCAGGGCATGAAGACAACAGCCCCTTTCATTGTCCCTCCCTAGCAACTGGCCCTTGGTGGCTGGGCTGCTGGTGTATTTTCCCCAAGTGTTTTCTGGAAAGGCTCATAAACACTGAACCTACTCTATAATCTAGAGGGACGCGGGTGGCGCTGTGGGTTAAACCACAGAGCCTAGGACTTGCCAATCAGAAGGTCAGCAGTTCAAATCCCTGCAACGGGGTGAGCTCCCGTTGCTCGGTCCCTGCTCCTGCCAACCTAGCAGTTCGAAAGCACATCAAAGTGCCAGTAGATAAATAGGTAACACTCTGGCGGAAAGGTAAACGGCGTTTCCATGTGCTGCTCTGGTTCACCAGAAGCGGATTAGTCATGACCCGGAAGCTGTACGCCGGCTCCCTCGGCCAGTAAAGCGGGATGAGCGCCGCAACCCCAGAGTCGGTCATGACTGGACCTAATGGTCAGGGGTCCCTTTACCTTTACCTTACTCTATAATCTATATATGGTATCTATAGATTATCCACCACTGCATCAGAGCAGATTTTCCTCCCCTGATAACTCTTTGGTTAAAGAGGTTCCAAGGTTTCCCAGTTAGCACCTGTGTCCTTGTAATCAAAGGAGCCTGTCAAGTTCAAACACTCGTTTCTACAGCTGTTAACGCATTGGGTGGAACAAGGCATTGTGAGCCGAGATTGTCACCAAATTAAAGCTCAGACTGTTCTCTGTTGCCTTTTTGTTTCACTACCAGTGACATTCAGCTAAGGAACATTCTCTGTGATTAGTCGTCCGTTATATGTAGCCATTGTCACAGAAAGGTATTCACTCCTGAGCTTCAGTAAGGTGGCCAACAAAAGTATTCACGTGAACTTAGCTTGAACTTAGAAGTAAAACACAAATATGGATAACAGAATCACAGAATTGTAGAGTTAGAAGGGACCCAAGGGTCATCTAGTCCAACCCCCTGCAATGCAGGAATCTCAGCTCAAGCATTCATGACAGATGACCATCCAACATCTGCTTAGAAACCACCAAGGAAGGAGAGTCCACAACCTCCTGAGGGAGACCGTCCCACTGTTGAACAGCTCTTTACCATCAGAAATTTCTTCCTGATGTTGAGTCAGAATCTCCTTTCTTCTAACCTGAAGTCATTGGTTTGGGTCTTACCCTTTGGAACAGGAGAACACAAGATCTTTTGGAGTCTTCATGCTGTGGGCTCCTCCATCACATGCTCAGTGTCAGGAACATGCACCCCCCTCCCCCAGAGCTCAGGGGAAGAATCAGACTCAGAAATTGAGCTAAGTGGGTGAGAGACCGACTCTGCAGATGATAGCTGGGTGACAGAGTCAAGAAAGGGCAGTGTGACCCCCCCTTCCCGGGGAAGACTCTGTTAGCTCTCAAAGAGAGGAAGAGTTAGAAGGCAGCCAGAGCGTTGCTAGGCAATCAGCAGATAAGCAGAGGTCTGAGACTGTGTGAAGTGGAAGTAGGGAGGGCGGAGGCCAGCCTCTCAGTCCCCATTCTCGGAGACTGGATAAGATCAGAGGGCAACGGAAGGGCAAGAGGGCAGAGGTGGGAGTTTGGCGTCCTTCCTCCTGTGGTGGGGCGAAGATTCAGACTGACCAACTATTGTCAGTGCGAGCAGGCAAGAAGCTGTGGTCTGGATGGGGGGGTTGTTTTTTGTTTTGTATAAAAACTGTCAGGAATGAGCCAGCTCCAAGTGAAGGTTTGCAGCTAATGGCAGAAAGCAGCCAGGAACAGAGAGGGTTAGATGTTAGGCAGGGGAGAGCCGGCAGCTGCAGACTTCGGATGTTCTTGACCTTGACGGGGGCAGGCTGATAAGGCAGTAGCTGTGAGCAGGCTGGAACACAGCCAAAGCTTGCAGTAAGCACAAAAGGTGCAAGCAAACTCAGAGACAGCCTCTCTGAAAAGGAAGGGGTTGGAGTTGATCCAATAAGTCCACACAGTCGGCGAATGGGAGGGCTGCTAGACAGGAAGCAAAACAAGAAACGTAAGGTGTGAAAGTTCAATATATTCTGTAGACACCGGAGGCAGTCTTCAGAAGGGTCATTATGAATAATGATGCCGGAAGCATTTTTTTTAGAGCCGTCTGGAGATATCTGTTTGTTTTGGCAATAAATCCTCCTTTTTAATTACCTATGCTTGCTGTGTTATCAAGCTGGGAACCTAGACTCCTGACATAAACGTACATAAAACTGCCGGAGAGTCATTACTTCTTATCATGGCTTGTATATATGTGTAAATAAAACCAGTGGTAACAAAACGTGTCCGACTAGTTCGGCAACCTCCTCTGTTCGATTCCAACCTTCACTGAGTAAAGGACCACAAGAACTGGATGGGACTCCGGACATTATCCAGGCTGAAACACACACAGCCAGCCCCACAATATTAAGTACAGTTTAAAACAACTTACAATCACAGAAATAAGGCAGATCCTAAAAATATACACCTCAAGCATCAAAAGCCAGGGCAAAGAGGTGTGTAAAAAGAATAATATATTAATGTAAGGCCATGGTTCAGTGGGAAAGTAACTGCATTTCATGCAGAAGGTCTTGAGTTCAATCTCTGGCATCTGCAAAAGACCCTCGCCTAAAAATCCTGGAGAGCTACTGCCAGCCAGTGTAGTAAATATTGAACTAGGTGGACCAAAGCTCTGACTCAGTATAATACAGCTTCCTATGCTCCTGTTCGTGATTTGGTGACATTCCCCCCTCTGTTTCTGTTTTCACCCTTGCCAATACTGTATATTTAACATTAGAGAGCTCCTTGTATTATTGCTTAAACTGTACTGACATCTGGTGGCTCGGAATATTTCAGGATATTAAAACACATACACATGCAACCTCAATCTTTTCTTACCATCCGTCTTTCTCCAGTGACTAGTCCCATTCTTTTCAAAGGGTGAGGCTGCTTGGTCATTCAAACAGGTCAAAATTTCTAGACATTCCCCGCCCATGAGAAAAAGATTAATGGCATCCAGAAAAAGTATTTGATGGACTCAGTTGCTTTCATCCTTGAAGACAACAATTGTGTCAGGGTGAATACCTTTGAACATTTTGCATTTTAAAAGAGGCTGATTCCCCCCCCCCTTTTAGCTATTAAATATGGTTTTTTAAAAAAAAATAAAAAAGCTTTGTCCAGTATCCAAATATCTGTCCAACTCATTTTGCAAACCCAAGGAGGCCTTCTGCTTGCATTCCTTGAAAGGCAGTCTCCTATATGCCATATGGCAGAATTTCTTTGAAGAATCCAAGGGGATCTTAGAAATGGAAGGGATTTTCATCTGACTTGGCAAATTTGACTGATATTCAAGGAGGAAAGAGGGGGGAATCTATCTCACTGGGCTGTTTGACATATCTATAGCAGCTCCTTGGAGGACGAAGACTAAAGGGGGAATCATAGAGCAGGGATGAGGAAGCTATGACCCTCCAGATGTTCCTGGACCATCATCCCTGTCCATTGGCCATGCCAGCTGGGACTGATGGGCATTGCAGTCCAACAACATCAGGAAAGCCACGGACTAAAATAATATTTTTGCTCTATCTCATAACACCAGAAATGTGCATTTGATATGAATCAGGTCAATTCATACCAGAATTTGCAGAACAAATTACTCATGTGCCCCCACTGGACATCATGGGGAATGGGGTGGGGTGGGGAGGAAGCTAAGTGTACTTTTAATATAATGTCTCATTAGGCTCTGGATGTGCCTTCAACTTTGTAAATATCACCATGTAAAACAATTCCCCCATCTACATTCCCATGCATACATATACAGTCTTACCTTGGTTTTCGAACAGCTTAGTTCTCAAACGTTTTGGCTCCCAGACGCCACAAACCCAGAAGTCACTGTTCTGGTTTGCAGACTATTTTTGGAAGCTGAATGTCCAACGGGGCTTCTGTGGCTTACGATTGGCTGCAGGACCTTCCTGCAGCCAATCAGAAGCTGCACTTTGGTTTCCGAAAGTTTTGGAAGTCAAACGGACATCCAGAATGGATTCCGTTCGACTTCTGAGGTACGACTGTAATATCCACCCTCTTCATGAACACAGGAAGCCCTGCTTAGCCATGAAGCTCATGGAGTGACCTTGGGGACATCACTGCCTGTCAGCCTAACCTACCTCACCGGCTGTTGTGGGGGTGGAATAAGGAATGGGAGGACCACATGTGCCACCCCTGGAGAGAGAAAACGGGATATGAATGAAATAAATAAAATTTTAAAAAATACACTTTCTTGGGCTCCATGATCACTGCAGATGGTGACAGCAGTCACGAAATTAAAAGATGCCTGCTTCTTGGGAGAAAAGCAATGACAAACCTAGACAGCATCTTAAAAAGCAGGGACATCACCTAGCCAACAAAGGTCTGTATAGTGAAAGCTATGGTTTTCCCTGTAGTGATGTATGGAAGTGAGAGCTGGACCATAAAGAAGGCAGATCGCCGAAGAATTGATGCTTTTGAATTATGGTGGTGGAGGAGACTCTTGAGAGTCCCGTGGACTGCAAGAAGATCAAACCGATCCATTCTGAAGCAAACTAGCCCTGAGTGCTCACTGGAAGGACAGATCCTGAAGCTGAGGCTCCAATACTTTGGCCACCTCATGAGAAGAGAAGACTCCCTGGAAAAGACCCTGATGTTGGGAAAGATGGAGGGCACAAGGAGAAGGGGATGGTGGAGGATGAGATGGTTGGACTGTGTTCTGGAAGCTACCAGCATGAGTTTGACCAAACTGCGGGAGGCAGTGGAAGACAGGAGTGCCTGGCGTGCTCTGGTCCATGGGGTCACGAAGAGCTGGACACGACTAAATGACTAAACAAACAACAATACTGACTGCAGTGGCGCTCCAGGGCTACAGAGAATATTCCCAGCCCTACCTAGAGATGTCATTGGGGATTGAACCTGAGACTTTATGAGAAGCTCTGCCATTGCATTATGGTCCTTGTCTATTCTTCATGCACCTGATGAAATGGACTCTGGGTCATACTGCAATGAACTCGTAGCCCTTCAGCTACTTGCTAACTCTTTGTTGATCTTGCTGAAAGAGACTAACATGCCTGTCCTTTGTCAGCTGATAAGAAACAGGAAGATAATCTAGCTGCAGAAGACGAGAGGCGGGAGAAAAATGGGGGGGAGGGAGGGCTCCTTTTAGCAATGAAATTGGCGCCATAAGGGAGGCGGAAGGCGACTCCTTTGGATGGCAAAGCAACTTGCGAGCAGCACAGCTGGACGCCTCATATCGTGTACTCTTTAATGCGTTTGAAGTGTAGATTCCTGAGGAGAAAATTAAAAACAGAGTTGTGGAGGGAAAACCTCATCTATTTCAGACTTCCGCCGAGTTTGGGAATCAGTGGGATATTTTTTATCCTCTTTTATTTCATGCGGGGCGAGGGAAAAACTTTCTGAGATTTCAGAGTAAGCGCAAAGCGTTCCGCATCTGATATGCTCTGCACGCTTCCCTGGTGATGACTGCTGATCTTAATTAAAACTACAGCTGTTCCACACTAATAACATCCCTTTGATCGTAGTCTAGGAACTCTGGAAGTGGCAAATACATATACCTGTGGGATTACTCCGCTGTCCCACGGCCTTGAGAAATCTCTAGCATAGGAGTGGGAAGCCTCCATCTTGAATGTGGCCCTCAGGAGCCCCTTCAGGCCACACTACCTCCCCTCAGGCCACAACCCTCACTGACTGGTTCCCTCGACCTCCTTGAATAATTTTGTCTGGTTGCGGAGGTAGATTTAGGGGAGGACGAGTGGTACACCAACACTGGGCACCAGGTCAAGAGGCTGTTGCAGAGGATGCTGCAACAGTGATAAGAAATGGAAGGTGAGAGAAGGGGGGCACCCAATTTTGGCGTTGCACAGGGCACGGCTGAAATTTTAAAGCCCAAAGTCCACCACTGCTGCCTGAACTGTAATGATGTATCTTGCTTGCATAGACAGAGGATGAAGAGATGTGTGTGTACAGAAAGGAGTCTCTGGATTTTGCACCACTGGGTTGCCTACTGTACAAAGATACGAGTTGCATCTGTTGTTCCATCCACTTTGGCCTCTGATCATGCCCACCAGCGGCATGCCACCAAGGCCAGATTTATGTTTGATGAGGCCCTAAGCTACTAAAGGTAATGGGGCCCTTTATACAGTGGTGCCTCGGGTTACCTACGCTTCAGGTTACAGACGCTTCAGGCTCCAGGCTCCGCTAACCCAGAAATAGTACATTGGGTTAAGAACTTTGCTTCAGGATGAGAACAGAAATCGTGCTCCGGCGGTGCAGCAGCAGCAGGAGGCCCCATTAGCTAAAGTGGTGCTTCAGGTTAAGAACAGTTTTAGGTTAAGAATGGACCTCCGGAACAAATTTAAGTTCTTAACCTGAGGTACCACTGTATGTCCAACTGTTCTTTGTCAACAACAAATTGTCACTGTTTTTGGTGTTGAATATATGCTACATGGTAATTTATGGACCTAATAGGTATCTCAAGGCATTTGCACATGTTGCCATTCATCCAGTCCATGCAGAATGTAGGCACCCTAGATATAGAAAGGAGCAAACCAGCGATATTTTAGGGAGCAGGGGAGCAGGTGGGGCCCATTACTGACATAATAGGAGCCTACACAACACAAAACACTGTTGCTGGATGTAGGCTTTATTTCATTTGTTTTTATCTTATATTTTGGAAATGTACATCCAGGTTTTTTTCCTTTATTATTTTTTTTGGGGGGGGCAAGAGAGTGGGGCCCTAAGCTATAGCCTATTTAGCTTATACATAAATCCAGCACTGCATGCCACCACCAGAGGGAATCTGGCCCTCAGATTGAAAAAGGCTCCACTCCCCTATCACCTGGATAGCTCAGTTGGTTAGAGCTGGATAATGCCAAGGTTGCAGGTTTGAGCCCCGTATGGGACAGCTGCATGTTCTTGCATTGCAGGGGGATTGGACATGATGGTCCTCAGGATCCCTTCCAACTCTTCAGTGCATGATTCCATCATTCCCCTGCTTCAGCTGAAGTTACTCAAATGGAAGTTGCAGGACGCGCATGAAAACCAAGTGGTGAGAAATCACAAGTGCAGAGAATGCTGGTTCTGTTTGCATGCTTTCCATGGGCATCTGGTTGGCAACCATGAGAAACAGTTTACCTGAAGGAGCATCTCCACCCCCATCGCTCTGCCTGGACGCTGAGGTCCAGCTCCGAGGGCCTTCTGGCAGTTCCCTCATTGCGAGAAGCAAAGCTACAGGGAAGGGAACCAGGCAGAGGGCCTTCTCGGTAGTGGCACCTGCCCTGTGGAACGCCCTCCCACCAGATGTCAAAGAGATAAACAACTACCTGACATTTAGAAGACATCTGAAGGCAGCCCTGTTCAGGGAAGTTTTTAATGTGTGACATTTTAGTGTATTTTTAATCTTTGTTGGAAGCCGCCCAGAATGGAAACCCAGCCAGATGGGTGGGGTACAAAATATTATTGTTATTATTATTATTATTATTATTATTATTATTATTATTATTAACAGAATGCTAGACTAGATGGGCCATTAACCTGATCCAGCAGAGCTCTATTTATGTTCTTATTTCAGACAGGACCACTGCACTTTTAGGAGCAAGCTATAAGTGCCCTCATCTATGGTCATGGCAGAAAGATCCTTTGCAGCCTCTGGAACAGCCTAGAACCTGCTGGAAATCAAAAAATTTCTAACATTATGGAAATAATTTTGCAAATACAGGTTGCATGTCCTCCCCCCATTCCCCAGCCAATCCTACCTCCCAGATATTGCAATTGTTTCTCAGCCCATTACAACCTGCAGGACTCAAGCAATTTCAGGTGGGTAATAGGGGTGGTCATCAGCCAAGCAAAAATCCAATTTGTATAGCCCTTCACTTTATCACACACCCCTCTTTGGGATACCAGCCTATGCAGCACCGATATGAGCCATCTATAATAAATGACTCAGAGAGAAGAGAGATTAATCATATTTGCAGTTGTTGGTTTCAGAAGGTGAGTCTTCTTGCGGGGTGAAGGGAAAAATTGCCTTGGTGCTACATATTGAGAAGTTTGCGCACCTTAAGCCAAGGGATGAAGCACTGAATATATTTTGGAAAATAACTTTGTTTTTTCCCCATTCTGCATATTTTTCAAATGATGTTTAGGAGTATGCACAGCTTTGCAGCAGAAATACATTGCGCTAGGGCTGCCATACACCCAGGATTTCCTGGACATTGCTGGCATTTCTCTGTCGGAAGTAGCGTCCGGACAGAATTTCATGAAATCGGTAAAATTGTCTGGGAAAACTCTGGGCATTTAGAAGAGTTTATGTTATGGTGACATTGTTTAAAATAGCTCAAAAACTTCAAAAAGGCTCAACAACATTTTGTCTGGATTTTCATTTTTTGAAATATGGCAACCCTACATTATGCTGTTATTATACAGTGGTATAGAAGCACTTCAGGTTACAGGCGCTTCAGGTTACAGACTCCGCTAACCCATAAATAGTACCTCAGGTTAAGAACTTTGCTTCAGGATGAGAACAGAAATTGTGCTCCGGCGGCACGGCGCCAGCGGGAGGCCCCATTAGCTAAAGTGGTGCTTCAGGTTAAGAACAGTTTCAGGTTAAGAACAGACCTCCGGAACGAATTAAGTACTTAACCCAAGGTACTACTGTACATATTCTCCACTCCACCTGGGCAGTATTACACATTCCCCAACCAATGTGTTCTCATATCTTCCGATGTCACTTGGAAAATGCATACTGCATAAATGCATACTGCTTGGACATATCATCTCTCGGTCTCCTCTTTTCCAGGCTAAACATATCCAGTTCCTTCAACCATTCCTCATAAGGCTTGGTTTCCAGACCCTTGATCATCTTGGTCGCCCTCCTCTGCACACCTTCTAGCTTGTCAACATCCTTCTTAAATTTTGGCACCCAGACCTGGACACAGTATTCCAGGTATAGTTTGGCCAAGACAGAATAGAGTGGAACTATTACTTCCCTTGATCTGGACACTAGACTTCTGTTGACACAGCCTAGAACTGCATTAGCTTTTTTTTGCTGCTGCATCACACTGTGGATTCATAGATCTCTTTCACATGTACTGATGTGAAGCCAAGTGTCCTGCACCCTATGTTTGTGTACCTCATTATTCCTGCCTAAGTGCAGAACGTGGACTGCAAGAAGATCAAACCTATCCATTCTGAAGCAAATCAGCCTTGAGTGCTCACTGGGAGGACAGATCCTAAAGCTGAGGCTCCAATACTTTGGCCACCTCATGAGAAGAGAAGACTCCCTGGAAAAGACCCTGATGTTGGGAAAGATGGAGGGCACAAGGAGAAGGGGACGGCAGAGGATGAGATGGTTGGACAGTGTTCTCGACGCTACCAGCATGAGTTTGACCAAACTACGGGAGGTAGTGAGGTAGTGGAAGACAGGAGTGCCTGGCGTGCTGTGGTCCATGGGGTCACAAAGAGTCGGACACGACCAAATGACTAAACAAGTGCAGAACCTTACATTTGTCTCTCTTTGAAATGAAAATGTGTTTTATTCGTTTTAATTTGTAGTTTTAAATATTCTGAAGTTCAGGGGGAAATAACAAGCAGAGGCACTTTTTGGGACTTCAGGTAAGGGGTCTAGGAGGTTTACAGTGGCAGGGCCAGGCATTCACAGCAAGGCTTGTGGAACCTCCTGCAGGCTAATAGGCACTTGGAAATATTTATATATATGAAACTTCTACCATATGTGGTGGACATGGCACAAGGCAGAAAGCTAGTGGTCTACGATAATTGAGGTGATAAAATAAAATATATCAAATAATCTCTGATATTCTTCATCTGAGGCCTCCTCATCTGAGGGAGCTTTGGAGGGTCATGATAAGAGAAAAGGGCTTTTCAGTTGTGGCTCCCTACTGGTAGTTACAAAGGATTTCTGGCTCCCAATTCTTTAACAACAGGAACAACAAAATGACTCTCCTCCTTACATACACGTACTACTAAAATGAAGAAAGCTGGGGGAAGGCATACTCAGAAGCGACTTTTTCGTTTGGAAGGGCTGTGAATTCAAAACAAATCCCTGCAGTTAATAATTCTTTGGCACTAGGCTCTCTGCTTGATGAACCTCAGAGTTTTAAGAGAAAAACAAGGAACATCTTAGAACTCCAATGCTGCCCCAACATTGCTACCTAGGGGATTTTGTGGGGAGTGGGGGCAATGCCAGCCAGGCTACCATAGAGGAGTGCTGGCCAAAACAGTTTAAGAAAAGTCTCCCTTCCAAAAACAATATATTTCACCATGCCTGTAATTTCTGAAATGCCTCCCTGTCCCCACCCCCACTGCCTATCTTCCACCTAAGAATGGGCTGGCGAATTTTGCAACACCCATGAACCACCATAAGTTAGAGAGATAAGTCTCAGCCTCGAGCCCCATATTTCTTGATTCAAAACCCAGAGTCCCTGACGGCATCTTTCATCTTCCATTCGATTTACTTGTCACTTGGTCATCAACAGCAAGCATCCTCATCTGTTCCCGGTCCTCAGTTTTCGCAACTCTAGTTCAGACATTATGTCTGTGGCGCGATCCTGCTTTTTAAACATACTATACCACAATTTTAGTGCTGCTATTTTCATTGAAGGGAGCAACCTGCAATCAAATGCAGCAGGTTTTGCTTTCATTTGTCAATCCCTTTTGTGAAAAAAGACGGGGGGGGGAGTGCTGTGTTTCCTGCAACCTAGCAATGCAACTTACAGTTTTAAATAAAGGTAAAGGTACCCCTGCCCAGACGGGCCAGTCGTGACCGACTCTAGGGTTGTGCGCTCATCTCACTTAAGAGACCAGGAGCCGGCGCCGTCCGAAGACACTTCCGGGTCACATGGCCAGCGTGACGAAGCTGCACTGGTGATCCAGCACCAGTGCCACACACAGAAACGCCGTTTACCTTCCCACTATAAAGCGGTACCTATTTATCTACTTGCACTTAGGGGTGCTTTTGAACTGCTAGGTGGGCAGGAGCTGGGACCGAACGACGGGAGCTCACCCCGCCACGGGGATTCGAACTGCCGACCTTACGATCGGCAAGTCCTAGGCACTGAGGTTTTACCCACAGCGCCACCCGTGTCCCCCACAGTTTTAAATACCTGGCAACAAAACAAAATGAAGTTCATTTGGACCAGCGTTTCATTAACACACCGCATAACTTAATGCAATCAAACACAGGTCCATAGCTTCAGGTTGTGCAGGTCTGATATGGAGCAAAATATGATATAAGAAAATAGTTGTTGGGAGGCAGCCAAGGAATCGGGAGCAATTGGCAGGCCCCCAGCCGGTGTGCCGGGTGATCTCCAGTTCTTGGATCAGCATGAAACTGTGACCCTAGCTTCAGAAGCCTTTAGAAGCTGGGCACACACACTCAGCAGAGTAAATAACACTGCACAACAGAAGTGGCAGGGAGAGGCTGCGTTGAGCATATTTACAAGCAGTTTTTTCAGCATCAGGACAAAAGGAAAAACATGTCTTCTCCCCTTCATGTCCAAAGCAAGCAGCATAAGCAAAAGCTATACACAAACAGAAGTTCCCAGCAAGCTGTGCTGGAGTGTAAACAGGCATGTGACACACAACAGTCTCATGCCTGTCCCTTAAGGTGGAACGGAATATTCTAACACTTCCCTAAGCTAGGCAGAAGCTTCCTGGACTTTGGAAAGGAGGTGCTGGGGGAACATTTAGGGGACTAGCCCAGCCCCCCTAGTCCACTGACCGCACCCCACTGTCACCCATGGTCACTGCCTGGGAAGTGTGAAGCCACCTGTGCCTCTTCAGGTATTAGCAGAGGAGGATGAAGCAGGACCCTTAAGGAGGAGGAGGAGGCAGGGAGCACCATTTTCTGTTTTGCCTCATGTGGCAAAATGCCTTGGGCTGACCCTGGCCAGGCACGATGGGAGTTGTAGTCTATCCACGTCTGGGTGGGGACTAAGGGTTCTCCAGCAGCTCTGGGGTGTTTGATTTGGTGATGAGGAATGGCGGAGGAGAAATTGGGGCAGAATAGTATTCTTTTTGTACTTCACTGGCATGGCCTCTTGTACAAAATGGTCGGCGGCGTTGTGCTACGGAAAAGGCTCCCGTTTTGCTTGTCGTGGAAAAGCGGCGGTAGTTCAGCAGCCCCTGAGCTCTTTGCAGGGCCCATTCAGCCACCCAAACTCCTGCATTTGGGCATAGAGATAAGAACAGAAGGAGATCCTGCTGGATCACACCAATGGCTCATCTAGTGCTACGTCCTGTTCTCACAGTGGCCATCCAGATTCCTGGGGGAAATCAGCAAGTGGGATTTGAGCAAAATACCTTCCTCCCTTCCTGTGGTTTCCAGCAGCTGGTATTCAGAAGCATCGCTGCTTCAAACTGTGGAGGCAGAGCCATCAATAGTACTCATCCATAGCCCTCCCTTTCATGAATGTGTCTAATCCTCTTTTAAAGTCATCCAAGTTGGTAATCATCACTGCCCCTGCAGAGGTGAGTTCCATAGTTTACCTGAGTGCTGTGTGAAGAAGCACTTTCTTTTATCTGTCCTGAATTTTCTAACATACAACTACAGGGAAGCTTCACTATACAGTGGTACTTTGGGTCTCGAACTTAATCCGTTCTGGGAGTCCGTTCAACTGCCGAACCATTCAAAAACCAAGGTGCGGCTTCCGATTGGCTGCAGGAGCAAACCGGAACGCAGCGTTCGGTAGCCGATTTCTTCAACAGCTAAGCCTTTCGGGAACCAAGGTACCACTGTATTTACAATATTATACAGTGGTACCTCGGGTTACAGATGCTTCAGGTTACAGACTCTGCTAACCCAGAAATAGTACCTAGGGTTAAGAACTTTGCTTCAGGGTGAGAACAGAAATCGTGCAGCGGCAGCAGGATGCCCCATTAGCTAAACTTTTACCTTAGGTTAAGAACAGTTTCAGGTTAAGAACGGACTTCCAGAACGAATTAACCCGAGGTACCATTGTATACCAGTACTTCCTATGTTCCAGGAATGTTTTGCTACACAGAACTGGGGAACCTCTGGCCCAGGGGTCAGCTGGGGTCCCCAGTCCCCATGATCTGGCCTTTGATATTCTTTCTAGGGCACACCCCTCAGCAGACTGAACATTTGAAGGCTACTGAATTGGTTACTGCAGCTCTTCCGCATGAAGTCCTCAGTCACCTGGTGCTAAAAACTGAGTCTAGTTCTGTCCTATGCAGGCAGTGGCAGGTGGCAGGGCAGAGTGGGGAGTAGCCAGCGTTTTTCACCTGGCTGCCCAATGCAGAGGTCACTTCTGGTGATTGAATACGTAACGGGCAGGTGGCAAGAAGGCCAGTATGGTGCGGGTGCGATGGCGGGAACAGTGCATTGGCTCCGCCACTGCACCCCCACTCTGCTGACCTCCTTATTGCTTCACCATTCCTCCTCTCTCCCTTTCAGTCACCAGTAGTGACCTCCATGTTGCAAAGCCAGGCGAGCAACATTGCCCAAGTCACGGCATGCCCGTCAACTGTTCTGGAAAAACAGGGACACCCCACTTTTTTCATGCGAGAGTATGGACAGTACATTTTGGGTGCCTTGCTTTTTCGTAATTTCAAACTGAGATCTTGCCCAGCCCCCCCAAAAAAGTGCTGTTGTTTTTTGTTACGCGATCACACGTGGCACCCCCCAAATGTGCATCTTGGGGAGTCGTGCCCCCAAAGTGCCTTATCTGGGTTTGCAATCTTGTGCAGCACCCCAAAGGATGCATTTTGGGGTGCCAGGTCCGACAACTGTTTTTTTCCAGGTCTGCAATCTCACACGGAATCACAAGCCCCGTGTGGGATTTCAGATCTGGAAGATGGTGTTCTGAATTGGGACCACTTTGTGTTGAAGGGTGCGACACTGCACACCACTGTTTGCAAGTAAATGCAGGCTAGAGAGAAAGTAACCACTCAGAAAGAAGGAACACATTTGATGAAATTAAGTTTAGGATTTGCTGAAATAATTTTGGAAATTGGGATGCAGAAAGGGGAGGTTTGGGGGAGTCCGAGAAGTAAGGTTTATGAAAAAAAAGGATATGAAATTATACATGTTTGCTTGTCTTTTTATTTGTTGGTATTGTTCATAATTTTTTTGTAAAATTAATAAAAAATTATTATTAAAAAAGAAAGAAAGTAACCACTCAGTTTGTAAAAGCTCCCTTATAGGCCACTTTCTCCACAATCTCCTTCTTATTTAACACTCCCAGAACTCTTCTGCCACCCAAGGATTCAACCACTTATCCGCCACTAGAGACTTCTTCCAGGGTGTATTAGCAAGGGGTATACTGCTGCATTTAATATTGCAATCCCCACCCCAAAAAACTTACTCATAGTAGGACAAGCTCTTTTGGAAATCACAAGACTTGAGGATAACTAGGAATAGCTACAATGAAACTGGTTGGGTTTTTTTTTCCAGATGCTGTTCCTATTGAGAGCAGTAGCTCATCTCATCTGGATACTTGATACTTCAGGGTGCATTGTTTTATACACACAACCGTCAGCTTTGTTTATGAAGCACAAAACACATACCAGCAGTTCCTTCCAACAGTGTAATGATTGAATTCTTAATTATTTACATGTTGTGGCTGACCCAGTTATTCAGGTACAGGAACGAGAGGGAGATAGCAGGCGTTGATAGCTCAGATCAGATTTGTCAGTCGGTATGAGTACAACCAATTAACAAAGGAAATTAGTACATTCTAAATTGAAGTGAGAGGAAAGCAGGACCTTTTTGTAAACATGTTCAACAGCAGCGAAAAGCACCATTCCATCGACTAATTTTTCACTGATTATTTAAAAGGAGGTGAAAGTATCCAGGGAGCCTCATCCTTGCTTGGAATTACATTTGCTGCCAGTGATCTTATCATCCAGACCAAGGTGATTGGCTGTCTAAAGTTGTGACATCATCACATTCACCACGGGATTCCCAGTTGATGCAAATACTCGAAGAGGAGGAAACTTACAGTGATGAGACAAAAATTGGAGCATTCCATTTTTTTCTGTTGCTTTCAAGAATGCCTGTTGACAGTAAGTAGAAAACTCAGACTAAAGTCCTGTCTTTCCAACGCAAAACCTACTCGCATCAATGGCAAAACTACAATTCCCATCATTTCCTTGGAGAATGAAGGGTGTGAGCATGCCCAGAAGCTTTCAAATGTCGGTAGCTAAAAACTGGAAAGAGATCAATCTTGGCTCCTTTGAGCCCACGCAGCTGAAGTTTTTTGCTCCTCACCTTTCACAATCTGCAAGTTTAGGAAAGTGTGAGGAAGTCAGAGAAAAGCGACAAAACAAAGAATTGATGATCTTGGAATAATTCCCCCCGGGGTGGGTTGGAAAAACCTAGGCTATTCTGAACTGAGACAGGAGGGTTTCACACAACACTACTTCGTTTATATTAGCTAGCTAAGAAGTTGTTTTTTAAGCTATCATCTCTTCTGGTTTTTTGGTCTTTTTTATTTTAGATACCTTGTTCATTATCTAGAGGATGAAATTCTATGCTTTCTATTATGGCCACAGATGAGCATAAATGCAATGAAAAAAAGCATTATTCAATAAATTCAAACTTATTCTTACTGCATTTGTAACCCCCTCCCCCGGCAGTCTCAATCTGACACCTGTTAAACTTCCAGTTAACAGATTCAGGTATTTCCTTAAATCCATCAAACATTTTAATCAATTTTTTTGAAGGCAGATAATAAAATAAAAACTGAATTTGACAGACCCGCCTTCTGCTGTTTCACCAGAATATAAACAAACAGGGAGCAAAAGGAATACTATGAAATCTTCCTTGTAGCAGTACAGTAAAACACTGAACCCAGCTAATGTTAAAGTATGCCTATATTTATAAAGATTTAGCACTTCTAAATATTTTGCTTTAATCCCCTAACTGGGATTCACACCCACAAAGAACAGGGAACAGTTTTTCATTGCAAGAGATCATGTATTTTCAAGGTTTAAATCCCCATTCTTTTGTCCAAAAGTAAAATGTTAGCCTGATTAGTTCCCATCATTATCAAAACCTCAGGGGGGGCACCCATAGTGTATATCTTGTTCTAAGGCAGTTTTGATCCATGAAGAAACAAAAGTATCATTACTTATGTTTATTCCATCATTATAATCACATTAAATCATTATTATATAATCCCATTTGGACAGAGTCTGTTTTTAATGTATTTTATGCAGCACCTAGTGTGTGTTTTATGTACTCCACAAATAATGGCAATTAAAACTATTACTACATCCATCTGACAACCAAAGGACCAAGAATTCCCCCCCCCCAAAAAAAAAAATTCTCTATAAAAATCTCAGTAGCATAACCATCACCGAAGTTGCCCAGGAACAACTGTTAAAACAGGGCAGGAAATTCTTGATATCTAAAGCAGGGGAGAGAACATGTGACCCTTCAGATGCTACTACAACTCCCATAATCTCTGATCATTTAACAGGGTGACTGGGGCTGATGGGACCTGGAGTCCATTAACTGGAGGTCCAAAGGTTTCTCACCACTGATCTAAAGATTCGGTACACGAGCATCATTTAACTGGGCCCGGTGCAAACTTCCTACAAGTGACTTCATCCTCAAAATCCCTTTGCTGCTTTGAAAAAATATGGAAGCCCAACTGGCGTCCTTTAGGTACATAGTATGACGTCACCACTCTCAACACCAAGTAAGTCTGTAAACATGCCCTGCTCTAGTGGGGATCCCATAACCCCATTGCTTAGCTGCACACAGTTGCTTCACAAGTGACCCATCGTGTATTGTGTATCTGTTAGGCCAGTTGAACTGTGGTGCATGTTTAATACACAACTGGCTTCTGGATGTACTGTGATGAGGTTGCACCTTACAGTAAGAATAAGCTTCCACTCCTGGGAATGCAAAGTATTCAAAGGCATTTGAGATAACTATACAACATAATCATGGGACATCTTTAGAGCAGACCTAGACACATCAAGCTGAACACCACCACCTGTGGCCCTCCAGATGGAGTTGGGATCCACAAATCTCCGTCATCCTTGGCCAGTGATCAAGGATGATGGGAGTTGTAGTTCAGTAATATATGGAGAGCCAGTGGTGGAGGAAGGGGGGTGCAGACCACCCCAGGTGTCATCACTGAGGGGGGTGACAAAAATATGAGTTTTTTAAAAAATAGGGCTCACGGAACTTTTTAGTTCAGTCAACAAATGTAACAAAACACGGCTGGCACTGGGCACCACACCACGGTGGCTGGTACTTACTGCGGGGCCTACAGCGTGCCCAAGCCATGAGTCTCTCCTGGGAGTGACATGGTGGCTTGGGCGCCTGCAGGCTCCACACTGCCTGAAACGGCAGTGTGGGGCTTGCATCTGCCCACAGCCTCTCCTTCAGCCGCCCTACAGCTGAGGCGGAGGCAGCAGAGAGGCTCCACGTAGCTTGTCCTGCCCCCATGGGTAGCTCACCCTGCCCCTGGCTGCAGGACACGTGAGCCACACCGAGAACCCGAGCAGCTAGCTACGCCATTGTGGAGAGCCAAATGTTCCCCAGCCCTAATCTACAACATCCCTTGGGTTCTTGATAAATCTCTTGCTGCAGCCACTGCCTGAGACTCAAAAAACAGAATAGGACCACCATACACAACTCCACACACAACTGGTGGGCTAAACCCAGTTTGGCCAGTGACAAATTGCTCAGGCCTTCTTTAGAGGAGATCGGAGAATTCCAAAATCCCACCAAGACATATGCCACCTTTATCAAATTCCAAATGTTCAGTAGAAGACAACATGCAAAGCAAGCCATTCAGTCTGAATCAGAGATGTTTTCACATAATTTGTCAAAAAGCAATCCAGTGAGAATAAACCAACATCTAACCATGTGTGACTCACCAGGCTGTCATGGAAATGTCCATTTGCATCCCATTTACTGAAGTCTGTGGAAAGAGAAGACATAAGGGAGGGAGATTATTCAATGGGCAAGCAATGGGGGAACTGTGACTGGCCAAGTGACCTTACTGGCCAAGAGAAATTAGCAGTTTGATTTAATCTACAGATGATCCAAAATCAGGGACTGAGCTTTGCAAATATGTTTTCACGCTTTGAAAAGCAGCCTTCATTTTGGGTGATTTTTCTTCTTCTTCCTATTAAGTAAAGGGAAAGAATAAGGGAAAACTGGATAAAATCAAGGGAGACGATTTGCTGAAACGAATTTAGAAATGGGGATGCAGAAAGGGGAGGTATGGGGAAGTTGATGAAGTAAGGTTTAAGAAATAAGGATCTGAAACTATATTTGTTTGTTTATGTGTTTGTTTGTTTTTACTGTGTTATGTTTGTGTCATAAAAATTGTGAAAAACTAATAATATTTTTTTAAAAAAAGATTTTTCTTCTTCTTCCAGGGGGAGGTCTTCAAAGGGGCTTAAACTTGTTCACACGCAGAGAGGAAATGGATTCCTGTTGGCTCAAAAGGAACAGCGCTCCCTTTTGGAATCTGGAATTTGGAAAAACAGGAGTGTTGGGTGTGTGCACATTTTGATGCACACATCCAAACAGGGCCGTCTTAAGCATATCCGGCGCTGTGGTGCGCAGCTCCCTCTGGTGCAGCCCCATTTCCCAGAGTTGTCAACCTTCTTTTAGGGAGGACGGCACTGCTGGTGGGGCTGGAGGAGGTGGGGGCAGCGGTTGGGGGTGGCTTCTCTGGCAGGGAAGAGGCAGAGGCTGGATGTGGCGTCTCCTGGCTCAGCTGGTCACTTCATGCCACAGTGGCCATGGCAGACGGAGGCTCCAGGCACGGTGCTGCTTCAGTGTGGGCAGCATGGCGAAGGCGGGCAAGGGCAGTGAGCTGATGCCAGGAGGCGCTGCGTCCAACCTCCGCCTCTTCCCTGGCACCCTCCAGAACCTGGTGCCCTGGCGCCCCGAGCCACTAGCCTCTATGGGTAAGACGCCTCTGAATCCAAATACAGCGGTACCTCAGGTTAAGAACTTAATTCATTCTGGAGGTCTTTTCTTAACCTGAAACTGTTCTTAACCTGAAGCACCACTTTAGCTAATAGGGCCTTCCTCTGCTGCTGCCACACGATTTCTGTTCTCATCCTGAAGCAAAGTTCTTAACCCGAGGTACTATTTCTGGGTTACCGGAGTCTGGAAGCTGAAGCATCTGTAACCCGAGGTACCACTGTAAGCACATGAAGGCACAACCAAATGATGCAGAAACTGACCCCTGCTTTACTAAGGCCTCCTGATGGTGCTGTTTTCTTACATTGGAATCATACCTTGGCCCTTGGCCATGCTGTCTGAGGCGGATGAGAGTAGGAATCCAACAACACCAGGAAGGGACCACATTGGCTACCACTGGATTTTTTTAATTGGCTGCCCCAATGGTACAAAGGAAGAAGGCAGAGTATCGCTTGGTTGCCTTGGCAACGTGGGGCACATCCCTTCTCTCCTCCAGTGATAACATTCCCAGCATGCTCCCAATTCACCCTTCCTTCATTTGCAGCCTTGTCTTTAATTTAAACCAGGACTACGAAGATTCCAGCCCAAAGCCGAGCTTGCAGTTAGCAGTTTAAAACCTGGCAACCGATTTAAGTCCTGCTTTCTAGTATGAAGCTCCCTAGTAGAACCAATCTTAGCAGGGCTGGCACTGGGTGCCCAAAATAAAGGTTGCTGAATGCAAGTGTCCAAGGGGAACCCTTGGAAATGTGTTCTGTGGCTCCTGGTTATTTCCTTGACAGGTGTGATGTTACCTGCCCCACACCTGACTTCACATGACCCCGGCAGTCATATGCCCTAGGTGAAGTTATTCAGTAGCTGAATGTGTTTTTACTATGTTAAACTGCAGCAGCGAGTCAATGAAACTTTTCAGATGTTGCCACTCTGCCCAACCAAATGCCCATGTTAAGCCTCAGCAGGCTGGCTATTCTACCAGAAAACTTGCCTGGCTTTTCCGAACTGCAAAGGCAACAGTGTTTAAACAGTTGTCCGCACAGTACACAGTCTTTACAAATATAGGTAGAGCTGGTATTCAGAAACATTGCTTCCTCCACCTTTCAATATTTAGTGTGCCAGAGGCCAGGATAGGTCCCGATTGCTCCACCTGCATTAAGCTACCGATCGTCTTTGCGATATTTCCCCGTGAGGTTAGGCCACAGTGTCTGTTCCTTGCAAATGCAAAAGAAAAATAAGCTTCTTTTAAAGCCTATTATTTCTGAGCATACAGTACTAAAGGAGAGAGAATATGAAGTATTTTATAGACGTGGTTTAAGCAGATTCAGGAAGACCATTATGGGTATATTAAAGAGCAAGCGGAGAAGAATTTGGCACTATGTGGAATTTAATCCCAGCTGCGTTTCGCCTTAATACCACTCCACACGGCAGTCTGCTAAAAAAGGCTTAAATACCTTTAACTGGGGGGCGAGAAAGCCCACTTCCAGCTACTTTATGAGCACATAATAGCAGGCAATATTCTGATCCACATTATTCATTTGCAAACACCGCTAAACCTGACAGGATTGTATGCTATTGTTTTCCCCCCACAGAAGGGCAGTGAAGGGTCGTCTCTCACTGCACTGAAATGGAGATTTAAAGCGCTGTTGCTCAGCGGGTCTACAGAGTGACTCCCACTGACTCCAGGGGCATGTGATGCTTTTCCCATTGTGAAACCTAAGCAGGCCCTTCATCCAGGTCTATGGCCACATTCACAGCATACAGTGAAAATGTTACGATAGCACTTTAAACTCTCCTGGCTTCCCCCAAAGCACCTTGGAGACTGCAGTTTGTCAAAGGGGCTGAGAGATGTTAGGAGACTCTCCCGGTGGTGGACTTGGGGCTTTAACATATGGTTACCAGATTTCTTTCAGTGAATCCAGAGACACTTTAAATAAATAGATAAATAAATACGACATGTTCGGGATGTTGATACTGCAGCGATGGCAATGGCAGAGGGGCGGCCACTGCCTTGACCTCAACCACCATGTTTCCCCTTCCTCTGAGGCTTCTATCTCCAGGGCCACCTCTGAGCTGTTGGTTCTTTGGTGGTGGTGGTAGTGGTGGGGAAGCGGTGTGCAGTGGGTCAGGCATAGAAGGTGGAGAAGGAGGGCCGAGAGTGACAGTGGCAGCAAGGCTTGGGCAGTGTGATGTCTCCCTTCCCATTGGAGCAGCCCCAATCCCATTCCTACTTGTGTGCAACCAGGAGGGGGCGGGGATCCCTCAGCTGGGAAGGGAGGCTTCCCATTGCCTAACTGAGAGATTCCTGCCCTCTCCTGCTTGCATGCAAGCTCTGATAGGCAATGTGAAGCCCCCTTCACAGCTTAGTTGCTGGGGTCAGGGAAGGTGGAGGCAGCCCGGAAGCTGCATCTTACAGCCCCTGCACCACCATCATATGGGGACTTCCGAGCAGCTCCTGAAGCCAGCCAGAGCCAGCTGCTCCAGGCTGCTGAGACTGCCGCTGCTGCATTTCCCGGGGACATTAGATCAAATCTGAAGACATTTTGAGGATGAAATTTGTCCAGGGACTTATACGCAAATCCGGGGACTGTCCCCAGGAAACGGGGACATCTGGTAACCCTACTTTAACATTTCAGTGGGTGATCCTCGCTCAGCCATGAAGTTTACTGGGTGACCTTGGGCCAGTCACTGTCTCTCAGCCTAGTCTCCCTAGCAGGGATGTTCTGTGGATTAGCTAGGGAAGGTGAGACCCATGTACACTGCCTTGACCTCCTTGGAAGAAAAAGGTGGCATATTAATGGAAGAAATAAAATAATAAATGAAAACAGATTTAAGAAATGCAGAAACACAACAATAAAGCAAATATGGGGAGGGGAAAATATTATTGTCCAGATTCCACCAAGCCAAAGTGACTGAAAGGACCACTACTTTAACATGTGTGATGCTGCTTTGTACTGGCGTGAGACTCCAGGACCATTTAACCCACTGTTATCTCTTTGGGGTTTTCCCACCTATAATTTTTATTAAATTTCCTGTTTTACATTTTAGAATATTCATTCAAACAACCTTAAAATATCAATGACCTCCCTTCTTCTCTTTCCATGGTTCATTTGCAAAACATAAAATCCCTGCATATTTTATATAAACCAAACCATTCAGTATTCCATTATTACATCCATCAAAACTTATTTACACTGTTGAATTTATCTTAATGCTGCCCACGTTTTCAAATAATCACAATTTTCCTCCACACACACACACACACACACACACACACACACACACATATATATTTCAATAAACATTTTCCAATCGTCTTTAAACATATGTTTTTCTTGTTCTCTTATTCTGTGTGTTAGGTCCAAAAACTGCACATATTCCATTGGTTTAAGTTGCCATTCTTCTTTGGTTGGGACCTTGCTCATTTTTCATTTTGTGGCTAACAAAACACAGGCTGCAGTAGTGGAATACATAAATAACCTTTTTTGACACCTGGGAATTTCTGCACGAATTATCCCCAACAAAAAGGACCCTGGTTGTTGATTTTTGGAAAAGTACATTTAAACAATTTTTATAGCAATACTGTTTTTACAGGTCCACCACATATGATAGAAGGTACCCTCGGTCTCATTGCATCTCCAACACTTATCTTATTCAGTCTTATACATCCTTAGCAAGTCTACTGATAGCAACTCTCTAAGGTTTCAGACCCAGCTCACTCAGAGCTCTGCTACTCAATATCCTTAACTGGTGACGCCGAAGATTAAACCTGAGTACTTCAGTGTACAAAGCTTGCTCTCTTCTACTGAGCTATGGACCTCCTCTGCCACATTGATTGATAGGGCAAGTTTAATACAAAACAAAAGGAAAACCATGTTGTAAGATCTTCCGCTCCCATTCATCAAACGACGAAATGGCATGACCTGGATTTGTTCAGCGTATTTTTCATTGTAACGGCGTTTTAAGCAACAGGTTAGCAAATGGCTTTTTGAAGTAGTCCTTGTTGCAAAGGATGCTGATACTTTTCTATAGAGACACTTGGGTGGGAGGCTGGAGAATACCCTCATATGATTGCCTATTTCTTTATTTTAGGGAAATTCCCATCATTATGCCAGATTGTGTATAATAATAATAATAATAATAATAATAATAATTTATTTCTACCCCGCCCATCTGGCTGGGTTTCCCAATCCACTCTGGTTGGCTTTCAACTGAACAGAATAAAACTTCAAACATTAAAAACTTCGGATGTCTTCTAAAAGTCAGATAGTTGTTTATTTCGTTGGCATCTGGTGGGAGGGCATTCCACAGGGTGGGCGCCACTACCGAGAAGGCCCTCTGCCTGGTTTCCTGTAACCTCACTTCTCACAATGAGGGAACCGCCAGAAGGCCCTCTGAGCTGGACCTCAGTGCATGAGCACAGGAAAGTCTTGCTGGACTATATTCGTAGAACTGACTTTGGGCCAATATCCATTCCTCAGTCTAACCTAACTCACAGGGTTGGTTTGAGGATAAAATGAGGAGGGTGGGCTTACATGGACCGTCTTGAGATCCTTGGAGGCAAGGTCAGGTATCGATGTAGGTAAAAGGTAAAGGACCCCTGACAGTTAAGTTGCAGATGACTCTCGGGTTGCGGCGCTCATCTCGCTTTACAGGCTGAGGGAGCCGGCGTTTGTCCACACACAGTTTTCTGGGTCATGTGGCCAGCAGGATTAAACCGCTACTGGCAAACCAGAGCAGCACACAGAAACATTGTTTACCTTCCCGCCAGAGTGGTACCTATTTATCTACTTGCACTTGACATGCTTTCGAACTGCTAGGTTGGAAGGCAGGGACCGAGCAACAGGAGCTCACCCCGTCGTGGGGATTTGAACCGCCATCTTCTGATCGGTAAGCCCAAGAGGCTCAGTGGTTTAGAGCACAGCGCCACCCGCGTCCCTATCAATGTAAGTAACAATTAATTATTTTTAGATAGACAGACAGATGACAGACGAACAGATGAAGCTTGAATCCAACTCAGAACAGACCCACTGAAATCAAGTCTACTCTGAGAAAGGCTTAGTTAGATACAACACATACACTACCAGCCATAGATAAACAGATCTATTCCATACCCTTATAAGCTGTCTCATATTAATCCTTCATTTCATAATAGGGGCAGCAATATTGGTCCCAAATCTCTTTTATTTTTATTTGTGGCAATTTTAATCAATCTCAGTATCTATAGATGTATCTCAGGTTCGCATGCCCTCCAATAAGCCATTCATTTTGTTTTCCTTTCACCAAAACCATTATCAGAGCACATCATTAGGTGATCTTTTTAATATGTATTAAAAAAAAGTCACAGCAATTCAATAAAACTTACATTAGCTGGAGTTTCAGGAACATTAGTCTAATGTGCTTTAAAAGATCACCTTCTCAGAATGCTATAATAAGTTTGTGTGAAAAGCAGAAAGCATGTAATATGTAATAAAATCTGGCCTTTAATGAACCATTGTGGCACGGAGGCTGGTGGTATCATTCAGCAGAAAGTGTCCTTTTAATTAATGAATAAAGAAGCCAAGGGGATATTTTAAAGTGACCTCAATTGTATTGACCCCTGGTTGGCAGCTGGGTTGGCTAGCGGGCCAACTGAAACCCAATCACTGGATAGACAGGCCATAGGCAAGGGAACACCCTTCTGTGGTTGACCCTTTCCTGATATTGTTTACTTTCACTCAGAGTTAACTATATCTCTTAGCTAAAGCTGGGATCTTAAAGGTTTTGCCATTATTGCCACCATGGTGAGAGCAATAATACCCTTGTTCAGGTGATTTGGGGGTCTTTCCTGAGCTCAGTTCTGCCCATAGGTTGACTGTCCGTTGGTAATCCCTGCTGTAACTTCTCTCCTTTTAGAAACAACCACGGACACCTGATTTATGTTTCACAAGACACCGAAGTGGAAATGACCTTGATGTAATGCACTATAAACAGTAAAGGCTTGCAGCTAATTAAAAACAAGCTTCTATGATTATCCAATCCACATGCAAAGCCGGCAGAATTCTCTGAAGTGGTAATTGGCAGTCTAAATTTAATAATCTTACCTAGATTTATGAAGCATTGGCTGTCACCAAGAGTTACAATGCTTGCACTCAGCAAATGCTGGGATATAGTCATGTGACAGTTAATATGGCAGAGACGGAGCTAAATTCTGCTTTTTAGGGCGTGATCACACATGCACCTAGATCAATGAGCATGCTACCCAATGTGCCAAGGGAAAGACAATGCCATCTAGGGCATTTTTACAGTGATAGCACAGACGCATCTCTTTGCAAAATCCTTTCGAGCTATGCAGAGCCATCTTAACCATAGGCGCCAGGTGCCGGGCTCTCAGGGATGCCAGGCCGTGAGTCCGGGGTGCGAGAGTTGGAGTTTGGGGAAGAGCCCACACGTCGGTTGGACCACCACAACGGGCTCTACTGCTGTTGGTGGCTCTGTGCCATGAGTTTGGGGGCAAGCGAGCCAGCAAGGCGCTGAGGTAGCTGGCTGGCTCCACCCTCATGTGCACCTGGGATTGGCGTAGGGCCATGGAGAGGCCCGTCGAGCGCACGCAGCTTACACCACAAGGCTCTTAGCTTCGCTCAGTCGCCAATGCTGACACTTTGGACTGGTTTGTTGCGCTGGGCTCCTTGTCTTTCCTGTTTTCTTTTCCTGAGCGGAGATAAGTGTGGTGTCAGCTTCCTAAAAAAAGGCTTGCATGGCACCTTTGATACAAGCTGGGCATGTTTAGCCTGGAGAAGAGGAGGTTAAGGGGTGATATGATAGCCATGCTCAAAGATATAAAAGGATGTCACATAGAGGAGGGAGAAAGGTTGTTTTCTGCTGCTCCAGAGAAGCGGACACGGAGCAATGGATCCAAACTACAAGAAAGAAGGTTCCACCTAAACATGAGGAAGAACTTCCTGACAGTAAGAGCTGTTTGACAGTGGAATTTGCTGCCAAGGAGTGTGGTGGAGTCTCCTACTTTGGAGGTCTTTAAGCAGAGGCTTGACAACCATATGTCAGGAGTGCTCTGATGGTGTTTCCTGCTTGGCAGGGGGTTGGACTCGATGGCCCTTGTGGTCTCTTCCAACTCTATGATTCTATGATTCTATTATATGATTCTATATTCTTAAGCACCAGGCATAATAATAATAATAATAATAATAATAATAATAATAATAATTACAGTTCCCATTGCTCCTGGGTACTTGCCTTGCCAAGGGACAGGATAGGGAGATTTTACCCTCTTCCAACCATAGAGGCAGGGCAGAGCCATTGTGACTAATAATAATAATAATAATAATAATAATAATAATAATAATAATAATTTTATTTATACCCCGCCCTCCCCAGCCAAAACTGAGCTCAGAGTGGCTAACATCAAATAATACAACCTATTAACATAAAATAAGGCAATCAATTAAAATACATCCTAAACTCAAATCAGAATCAAAGTGAAATCCAATCAAATGGCAACACAGAGATTAGGGTTGGGGACCTTAAATGCTCACCAGCCTAACTGTTTGTACTGACCTTATATGAGCCTGTGAGAAAAGTTGGGGGGGCACTTTCATACAAGTTCTTATAAAGAGAGAGGGGGAGTCAGACCGGACCCCGACCAAAGGCCTGGTGGAACAGCTCCATCTTGCAGGCCCTGCGGAAAAAATGTCAGATCCAACAGGGCCCTGGTCTCTTGTGGCAGAGCATTCCACCAGGTCGGGGCCATGGCCGAAAAGGCCTTGGCTCTGGTCGAGGCCAGTCTAATCTCCTTGAGGCCCTGGACCTCTAAGGTGTTATTATTTGTGGACCATAAAGACCCCCGTGGGGCATACCTGGAGAGGCAGTCCCACAGGTACGAGGGTCCTAGGCCGTATAGGGCTTTAAAAGTTAAAACCAGCACCTTAAACCTGATACTGTAGTCCACCGGGAGCCAGTGCAGCTGGTATAGTACTGGATTAATGTGATCCCATGGCGAGGACCCCATAAGGAGTCTCGCCGCACCATTCTGCACCCGCTGGAGTTTCTGGGTCAGCTTCAAGGGCATTTATCTTCTCCTAGGCCATTGGCTAATAAACAATCCATGGCCTTTTAAACTGCTTACTGTTTGCCCTTCCCCAGCAACTGACCAAACTGCTTCCCAGTATACCTCATCTACCCTCCATTCACACAACTCACCCAAAGTCCATCTCCTCTTGACACAACTCCTTTTAAAGGAGTAGGGGTGCTTAACAGAGCAGATTGCTAAACTGCTGTGTGAAGGTCACCCCCCCCCACTCCATTATATAGTTCACACTGCAGTTGGTGTGAATTGCAGGGTGTGACGACAGCTTACATTTTAATGTATATAGGAAGAAAGGATAAGGACAGACATTACCTTGAAACTTTGCATTTTAGTGACTGGTAAACAAGCATTTGATAAACTTATTTGGTAGCTGTCATTGCAGATTTCATGTATATTATGTAAGCTCAGTAAAATAAAATTTAAAAAATATATATCCAATGCATAGTTCTAGTGATGTGTGTCATGAGTTGGCGAGACACCAAAGAAGGGGAGAAGGATCCCTGCAAAGGGATTGGTACACACCTGGACAAGCTAAAGATGGGGAAGAGGAGGACTTAGGAGGTACTCATGGGACCTCGGAGGATGTCGAGGGGGTAGCGTTCAGTTCACAAGAGCCAGGGGAAAGAGACACAACACCATAACCAGAGGTGTCCCCTCCGCTATGGACACAGTGGGCTCTGAAGCATCGGGAACAGCAGGAAGTGCACTCCAGGAGACTGAGGCAGGCAACGGAACATGGACCTGGTTGGAGATCATGGAACTCTTTAGGTCCGGGAGGATGCTGTGGTCACTCAGCTGGATTAAGCTCAGGGCTGATGAGGACCACTTGCTTTGTCAAGTGGAGACGCACAGCTGCTCAGCTGGAGCAAACTCTGGTGCATCAATTCAGAATGGTGTCACAGTCCGGTTCACAGGCAATCAAAGTCCCAGCATGGGACGTCAGGACCGGGGGCAAGATGGTGGGGTGGGAGCAGGAACGGGGGTCCAGAAGCCAGGAGCCAAGAGTCTGGTGGTCAGAGAGTCAAGAAGCCAAGGGTCTGAGGGTCAGGAAGCAAGGAGTCACTAAGTCAAGGGTCCGAGGATCGAGGATCAAGAATCGAGAAGCAAGGAGTCAAGATTCAAGGATCAGGACGCAAGAAGCCCAAGGCAGGGAGTGTGTTGCTGTGGCAAAGAGCCAAAAGGGAAATGCTGACCTTATATCCCTTCCCAGCTCTTGCCACCAGGTGCTGTGAGTTACCAATCAGCCTCACCTGTGAGGCCACGCCTTGCCTCTTCAGAACAAACTTAGGAAGGCCTCAGTCCTACAAAGTCCTATTGGTCACAGGGCCTGGCTCCTGCATGCACACCTGACAAGTGGGCTTCAATCCCAATCAAGGTTGGGCTTCAAGTTACAAGAATGGAGATTCCAACTAAACTTTCAGGAAAAAAACTTTCTGATAGTAAGAGCTGTTCGACAGGGGAACAGTCTCCCACGAGAGGTAGAAGAAGAGTTTGGATTTAATATCTCACTTTATTCCTACCACAACAAACACTCTGTGAGGTGAATGAGGCTAAGAGACTGCAGAGAAGTGTGACTGGCCCAAGGTCACCCAGCAGCTGCATGTGGAGGAGCAGGGAAAGAAAACCCGGTTCACCAGATGATGAGACTACCGCTCTTAACCACTACATCACACTGGTGGACTCTCCTTCCTTGGAGATTTTAAAGTGGATGTTGGGTGGCCATCTCTCATGGACCCTTTAGCTGAAATTCTTCCATTGCAGGGGATTGGATTAGATGCCCCTTGGGTTCCTTCCAGCTCTAAGATTCTAAGATAAAAGGGAAGCAAGGCAGGGACTCTGTATCTACTCAACTTTCTCCGTTGATGGACTGCAGCTTGGCTGCTTTGGGAACACTACTGGCCTGTGACTTTGGGACTGACCCCAAGTGTTCCAACCCTGGATCTTCCGCAGAGGTGGGATGGGAAGCTGACAAAACAGGTTGACTTTGGACTGGTATTTGGTCATCTGGAATGCCTGAATACTCTCTAGTGCTGCAGGACTTACCTCTGGGTACGCTGAGGATCAGAACAATGTGTCATTTATTGCATTTCTTAATAGTAGCAGGTATGTGCATAGTGAAAATTCACTTAACACACCATTTTCCTTAGTCCTTTTGTTAAACACAGACGACACCCCCTAATAAACTGTGATTTCTTGAGTAGTTTATTTGCAGCTATTGAAAAATGTTGACTAAGCTCTATTATTTAGCGTTTGCAAACGGTTCTAACCATTGTTGCAGCTAATTAAATTTCACAGAGGATTTTAAATCTTGCATAAGGGAGAATGCATGATGATTTTCCTCAAGCAGTATACAAACAGATGCAACGCACACACGTCAAAGTACATAATAAAAGGACCCAAGAGTTAATTGTGTAATGTTGCTTTTTCCAAGGTACAATAATCTGACACAGAATCTCTCAAGCATAGTGAAAGGTAAATAACTTTTTCCTTTTGGCAGGAAGCGGTTGATTAAGAAGTTGTGGTTGGTGGGTTCTTGGGGGGGGCACAGTAAATTCAGAATGGTGAAAAATCCACAGAGTAAACCAGAGAGAATCCATACAACTAAACCCCACTCCTTTTTAAAATAGATTTTTTTCCCCTACCTTAAATGCAGGGCTACTCAGTACTTTTTGGATATCACAAGAGATGCTTGACTGAAGCCAGGCAAGTTCCCCTGGGTCGTATATTACAATTAGATGCTATCCCCGTGGGATGGAGGGGTGAAATCCAGCCTCAGCACTCTTCCCACCAGCCCCTCTCCATAGAAACACACCAG
Source organism: Podarcis vaucheri (assembly GCF_965113315.1). Lineage (NCBI taxonomy): Eukaryota > Metazoa > Chordata > Lepidosauria > Squamata > Lacertidae > Podarcis > Podarcis vaucheri. Next base: position 13,309,541 of record NC_138762.1, read on the forward strand.
CTGTCCAGAACTACAACACTCGCCTGCTACCTTGCTGCTTCAATAATTTCCATTATAGTAATTGTTGCTTAATGTGGCTATAATCTGTTGCTCAAAGGAAACCTCACTCGCTTTCTTGAAAGCCCCTGCGATGACATTGGCTCCTTCGCCAGCAGGCCTGGAAGGTACTTCTGAATTAAGTTAACAGCTGAAGACAATTTTCACTGAAATTGAAGAGGACTTGAAATGAGCCAGAAGGTGGCGGCTTGCTAAGTGCAGTCCCATTATGAAGAACAAATTGGGGGGGGGGTTAGAAACATGTTCACCCTAGGGCTTGGCTGGCGATGGCTGGGAACTATTATGCCACCGTGCGGACAAGTTGATTGCTCCTGTATCCTGGTGGTCAAGAACTGGGATAGGAATTATGCTGCAGCATAGACTGCAAAGGGATGTGGGTTAAACCACAGAGCCTAGGACTTGCCGATCAGAAGGTTGGCAGTTTGAATCCACGTGACGGGGTGAGCTCCAGTTGCTCAGTCCCTGCTCCTGCCAACCTAGCAGTTTCGAAAGCACATCAAAGTACAAGTAGATAAATAGGTACCACTCCGGCGGGAAGGTAAACGGTGTTTCCGTGTGCTGCTCTGGTTCGCCAGAAGTGACTTAGTCATGCTGGCCACATGACCCGAAAGCTGTACGCCGGCTCCCTCGGCCAATAAAGCGAGATGAGCACCACAACCCCAGAGTCGGCCACGACTGGACCTAATGGTCAGGGGTCCCTTTACCTTTATCTATAGACTGCATTATGACCAAGCATGAAACGAACATTCCCAGGATTTATCTATTTATTTTTATTAGATCTGATTATTTTGATTTGATCATTTATTTTCTGTACTGCTTAATATATATTTTTTAAAAATCTCTAAGCGGTGTACGAAAAACTGAAGCAACAATGGACAACTTACACTGCAAAAATACACCGTTACATATAAAAATGTTATAGTAATACGAAGTTACTAATATATATACAGTGGCACCTCAGTTTTTGACCATCTTGGAGGCTGAACGTTTCGGTTTCCAAACGCCGAAAACCTGGAAGAAATTGCCTCCGTTTTCAAACGCGCCTCAGAAGTCAAATGGCTTCTGAGGCATGTTTCTCCATTTTTTCAATGGATTTTGCCAACCACCCATTGATCTTTCATTTTCAAATGTTTTGGAAGTCAAATGGTCTTCCGGAATGGATTACGTTTGAGAAACTGAGGTACCACTGTATCTCAATAGCAATTTGTTTTCCTTCTGACATGGCTTCCCTTTCAGCCTCCCGGTTTTCACCCAGGATCCAAACAAATTCTCAGATCCCCCACAAAAGTCTCACAACAAGGAGAGTTCTTGGAAACAGTGAACATTACCCTAGTCTCTCATTCTAGACTTGTTTTTTTATGGGCAAGTCCAAGGTTGGTGGTACCCCTTCAAGCTGCCCATAGCTGCATCCCATTTAGCTGCCCTCTCCACATCCAGTTCTAGGTACAGCAGGTTTGCTGGGTTTCCCAGGGGGTCCAAAGGATGGGAAAATATTCTCCCTCAGCTCACAGCTCTTCCTTCACTCTCTCTCCTCTCCTCCTCCAGCTGCTTCGGTTCCAGTTAGGAATCGCTTCCCGTAAAAATATCTGAGCACAATTTCACAGTAAAAGCATCAGCAACAAACACAATTCCATACATAAAGCTATTCCGTAAAAATGATCCCCTAGCTACAAAAAAAGTAAAGACAATAATAACATGATGATTTCTCATTATTTTGGTAATTTAGGAGCAAATTCAGGGTTTCAAATCAGCAGAAAGTGGGTTGTTTGCTTGTTCGTTCATTCGTTTGTTTTCCCCAGGGGAACCAAAAATATCCTCCACCATCCGTGTGTGTGTGTGTGTGTGTACTTTAGGGTTGGAGGCTTCTCAAACACACCAACACAAACAGACACACACATATAGAAATACAATTTTGCTTTGCAAAATTCCCCCTTTGGGACTCTGCCATTGCTTCCTGTCCCCTCTCTAAATGTCCTGGAGACACCATTGTTGTAAATGGTGGCTGCCTCGAGAAAAACTAAGCCCAAAAGATAGCCCCAACTTGTGGCTGCCATTTTCAGTCAGCCACAATTTTCATCCGGGAACCTCTTTGCCTTCTGATCCTAACCGTAAAAAGCACTGTCACCATGCTCACTGGCTGTGTGGTCCATTGATGTGGTCCAGACTCCAAGGGCTAGGGCTCTGAGCAGCGCTGTAATGAATTATCTCTGCTTTGGGTGCTGGTAGCAGAGGAAGGAATTATTCCATTGCCAGGATAAGTGGTTTTAGCTCTTTGATAAGACAGAGGATGCATGTGTGCTTAAATTGCTCTTGAAGCAGAGGGCTCCATTCAGAAATCCCTGTCTGTGCTCTGTCATGGTTCAAAAAGGATAACGGTGTGTGTGTGTGTGTGTGTGTGTGTGTGTGTGTGGTTGGAAGGGAATATGAGGGTCATCTACTTCAACCCCCTGAAATGCAGGAATCTCAGCTAAAGCATCCATGACAGCTGGCCATCCAACCTCTGCTTAAAAACCTCCAAGGAATTCCACCACCTTACAAGGGTGTCCATCCCAACTCTAACCATCAGAAAGTTGTTGCTTTGTAAAACCATTTACAGTGGTACCTCGGGTTAAGTATTTAATTCGTTCCGGAGGTCCGTTCTTAACCTGAATCTGCTCTTAACCTAAAGCACCACTTTAGCTAATGGGGCCTCCCGCTGCCGCCGTGCCACTGGAGCACGATTTGTGAAGCAAAGTTCTTAACCTGAGGTGATATTTCTGGGTTAGCGGAGTCTGTAACCTGAAGCGTCTGTAACCTGAAGCGTCTGTAACCCATACATACATACATACGCATATTTCTCAGTTTCTGGTTTACGAACTTAATCCGTTCCAGAAGTCTGTTCTTAAACCAAAGCGTTCTTAAACAGAGGTATGCTTTCCCATAGCAGCGGGGGACTCAATTTGCAAATGGAACACACTCAACAGGAAGCGGAACGTGTTCCCATGTTTCTTCTCAAACTTTTTGTGTGTGGCCAGAATACCATAGTTGCTCAGAGTGTGGTGGTGCTAACGCCAAGGTCGGAGGTTCAATCCGCATGCAGGACAGCTGCATATTCCTGCCTTGCTGGGGGTTGCACTAGATGATCCTTAGGGTCTCTTCCAACTCCCCCGTTCTGTGATAATGAACTCCTGATGGCTTGAGCCACAGAGAATGTTATAAAGGGGAGGAAGTAAAGAAGTCATATTAAGCATGTAAATGAGGGAACAGTATTCCAGACAAGGCCTGCTCATTTAATGTGGTATTGTTATGCTGCTCAGCATTCAAGAAGACACGCGGGAGGATATTTCAATTTGCCTAGGACAGCAGGAAAAAAGTATATATATCTTGGACTAGCCTTGCCTGTTGCCCTGCTCTTAATGTGCACTGGACTAGCCTGATTACCATTTATCTGGCATTTGCTAAGCACGCTGTCCTACTTCATCTCACGGTAACCAGCAATAAATCAACAGTATTTGCAATGCACATTCTTATCTTGGCAAGCGAGTACACTTTCAACCCTGCCAGCTGAAATCCCGTTACCTGCAATGCAACAACCTGAATCACCACATTTGAAATGAATGAGGCTTGTAATGCCTCGGGGATAATATTTTAGTGGCTGAAAAAATTGACATTACATACATTCGGAATATCTATAATCCCACGGTGATGCACACAGCATAAGGATCAGCCGCTGCAGTCCTCTAGGAAAGGTGGCTTTGAAAATTCATGTGTGTGTGTGTGATACAGTGGCAAACGAAACAGAAATGTTAAATTCTTATAGCAAAACGTCTCAGCTTCCTCCTCCTTATCAGTTGCTCGGATAAAAAACATGCTGTTTCCAAGATGGTTGTTTAATGCTTTCTTTACTATCTTTCTAAATAATAATAATAATAATAATAATAATAATAATAATAATAATAATTTCTACCTATTTCTAGTGTTCAAACTTTGACTGCTGTTTCATATGTAGCCGAAATGGCACCGCTCATGCACAAAAGGAAGGGAAGTACAACAAAGAAAAGTGAGAAGGAAAATGTGATACAGCAGGAGAGTGGGTTGAAATGTTTGGCAGGGTCAGGCTGAGTGACAGGTGGAGAATGTTGAGAATGACAGCCGAGAAGTTGTCAGAAACAGAGAATGAGATGGGACAGCAATTGGGGGGAAATGAAAACATAGGTAAAAGTTAAGGTAATAGTAAAGGAGGAGACTTGGCTATTTTAGTTTAATGTGCTAGAAAGCTTCTTTTAGGAGGCAGTAGAGGGAGCTAACTTTGAGAGCTGGGATTTCCTGGCTTTGTGATGCACAGCCAAGTATCCTGGGCAAGATATTTTCAAGAAAGACCCAGCCAATTCTTGGATAGAAGAACTGGAAGCTGATTCTGGTAGGATGCCTAAGACTTCTGTGCGAGGCTCACGAGGGAAAGCTGTTATCTTTAAGCTCTGCATGTGGGCTTTTCGGAGACATCTGGCTGGATGTTGTTGGAAACAGAAGGCTGGAGAAGGCAGGCCTTTTGGTCTGATCCACCAGGGCTCTTCTGAAATCCTTAATTTGGTTTCTGCCTGGCTGCAGATCTGAACCTCCTGTTCTTCAGTCAATGAGGTGCATGACACCATTTCTAGCCCTTTTAAAAGAGCAGCTGCAGCCTGCCCTCCTGAACAAACTCCACATAACTTTCAGGGTCAGGATCCAGATCATGCTATAAGATTTTCAAATGATGGATGATTCCTGTGGCTGGATGCAGCTTGCTCAAGTCAACTACTACAATGCAGTTAGATTTCAATACACAGAAGAAAAGGGGTTCAGTCAGTAGCCTGACTCCATGCTCACATGCTGTTGGAACAACACAGACAGTCTGCCTAGAGCAGTTTCCCTCACACTTGAGCCTCCAGCTGTTTCTGGACTACAACTCCCACCATCTCTAGCTACAAGGACCAGTGATCAGGGATTATGGGACTTGTAGTCCAAAAACATCTGGAGACCCAAGTTTGGGAAACACTGGCCTAGAGCTATGGCCCTTCCTTAGATACACAGACAAACTTCCCCGTGGTGCATAGAGATCATACATTAGAACTGATTATTTTCAATTTCAGGACTTGCTGTGATTGACAGAGAAGGACACCACTGGGAAGGGCTGAAACAAAGGGAGGTCTGAAGATCCTGATTCCCAAAGCAAAGATCAGCACCAAGGTTCAGGACCACGGCTAGTGCTCTTGTAGTATCCAAGATGTCTCAGCAAGGTTCTAGCAGGGGTCAGCAAACTTTTTCAGCTGGGGGCCGGTCTACTGTCCCTCAGACCTTGTGGGGCGGGCGTACTATATTTTTTTTTGGGGGGGGGAATGAACGAATTCCTATGCCCCACAAATAACTTAGAGATGAATTTTAAATAAAAGCACACATTCTACTCATGTAAAAACAAGCTGATTCCCAGACCATCTGCAGGTCAGATTTAGAAGGCAATTGGGCCAGATCCGGCCCCCGGGCCTTAGTTTGCCTACCCATGGGCTAGGTAGACATTGACTGGGACCTCACACCCCTGTCTTCTGTCTCCTGACCAGTAACAGTAGTAGTTGGTTCTTCTGCAGCTATCGGCTTCTGCAGGGTAATCAGGTTTCACTGTGGTTGATCTCTCCTCAGGGATTTCTTGATTCCCCAAGGAATCTGTGAACCAGCCATGGGAGTCTGGTGGCAGAGATGGCTTCTCAAGGAAGGGGAGAGAGACTATGGTGCTTATGAGCCCACAGGAGATGGGCCTGGGAGTGGATCCATTTTCCCTCATGGCTACAGTTGCTGGAGAACTCTGTCTCTGAGGAGTCCTGATCACAACCATAAAAGGAGTGGGGGCATAACTGGCTGTGGGGGGATAAAGTCAACTCTCCCCCCTTCCCCGCCCCTGGCAACAGCTTCTGCTTGGGTTCTGCCTTGACATACTTGTTTTACCCAGTTGCCCCCTAGAATGTCCTAATGTGATGGTGCAGCACTGCTGGGATGGGGGCTATAAGGTTATAAAAAAAAAAATGCAGCCCACCATGTCAGTGTGTTCATAGAATCCTAGGACTGAAGAGTTGGAAGATGCCCAAAGGATCATCAAGTCGAACCCCCTGAAATGCAGAAATCACAACTAAAGAATCCCTGACAGATGGCCATGCATCCTCTACTTGAACACCTCCAGTAAAGGAGAGTCCACCACCAGCTGAGGGCATCCATTCCATTGCTGAACAGCTCAGGTGGTTCTTCCTAATGTTTAGTCAGAAGAATATAATTTCTTGTCATTTGAATCCATTGGTCTGAATTCCCTCTGGAACAGAAGAAAACAAGGTTGTTCCATCTTCCCTGCGACAGTCTTTCAGATATTTGAATATATTTTTGGAGGTTGCCATTTGTATTTATCCAGAAGCCTCCAATGGAGGGATGCCATGCAGCCATTTTGGGCACCTTTATCAGGATATGAATCAGGATATCATTTTTTTTACCCCCAAAAAGTTTCTACATCTATCTATATCATCTATCTATCTATCTATCTATCTATCTATCTATCTATCTATCATATATTTATCTTTATCATCATCATCTATCTATCATCTATCTATCTATCTATCTATCTATCTATCTATATCTATCATCTATCTATCTATCTATCTATCTATCTATCTATCTATCTATCTCTTTCTATCTATCATCTGTCATCTATCTACTATCTATCTACTATCTATCTATCATCTATCTATCTATCATCTATCTATCTATCTATCTCTATCTATCTATCTATCTATCTATCTATCTATCTATCTATCTATCATCTCTATCTATCATCTCTATCATCTATCTATCTATCTATCTATCTATCTATCTATCTATCTATCATCTATCTATCTCTTTCTATCTATCATCTGTCATCTATCTACTATCTATCTACTATCTATCTATCATCTATCTATCTATCATCTATCTATCTATCTATCTCTATCTATCTATCTATCTATCTATCTATCATCTCTATCTATCATCTCTATCATCTATCTATCTATCTATCTATTGGTACAGCACTAAAAAAAATGCAGAAACCAGCTGGTGCATACTAAAGAGATGCTGTGATGCTGTAAGGCGCCACTCGTGAACCTTCAGTTTTGCCAAGTTAACTCTGAATTTTTTGCTTATGAAGCATTGTGATGGGAGCATTATTTCAGCACACCCTTAATTCACACCATTATAAGGGATGATTAGCTTGATCCCACTAACAGAGCTTGATCTCAGACCAAGCCACAGACAATGCTGAATGAATGTTCTTAAAATATCTCTCCCTGTCCAATTTCCCACCAGTTGGTTAACAAGATGCATTGCATTTCTTAAGATAGATTCTATCTGAGACATAAAGGATTTACCCTGAAAGATAGCTAGAGGCCACCAGAACATGTACACTGTGATGCAAATATACCCATGGTGACATTTATTCCATGGTGAACGGTGGGATTGCTCTAGACTAACGAGGTAGAATATGCAAAGTGTTTTAAATAGGCCTCTGTTCCATGTTCTCCCATATTGGTTCCTGAATCATAGCTAGTTTTTTAAAGGTGCTCACATGTGGTTAAGGTTGGGGTAGGGTAGGGCTGATGTAACTTTTGCTGAAAGGGAATCAGCATTGCCTTCAAGGAGATACAGAGCAGATATCCAAACAACAAACTTTTTAGCCGAAAAGGTCCCTCTCTTCAAACTCAGCAATGAGCATCAAGGTGGACTCAACTGACATTTCTGGAATGCTTTGGGGAAAACCATAACTGTGTAACATGGTATGATTCTGCTTTGAATTTATTGTGAAGATTGGATCAATGTCTCTAACTCACCTAAATGGAGAACAAAGAGGGATATATGAGTGTACAGTGGTACCTCGGGTTAAGTACTTAATTCGTTCCGGAGGTAGGTCCGTTCTTAACCTGAAACTGTTATTAACCTAAAGCACCTCCTGCTGCTGCTGCTGCACCGCCGGAGAACGATTTCTGTTCTCATCCTGAAGCAAAGTTCTTAACCCGAGGTACTATTTCTGGGTTAGCGGAGTCTGTAACCTGAAGCTTATGTAACTTGAAGTGTATGTAACCTGAGGTACCACTGTATATAGAAACCAGCCTACCGTACAAAGGTAAATTTTTTATTTCTTGTTCCATCAGACATTTTCTCTGGACCCACCCACAAATTGCATGTGGCCTCTGAAAGCTTGCCCCAAATGGAATGTGGCCCTCCCTCAAGTTGAAATAGGTTTTCCACCCCAAGTCAAGGCACATTCCAACATGCTGACTCAAGATCAAGCATTATTATTATTATTATTATCATCATCATCATTATTTCGATCACATCTTTTTCCAGATTGAGTCTTATGGCAGCTGACACCGATGAACACAACAACAAATAAAGTACATTATATGCCATGCATGGATTTTTCATGCTGGCTTTTTCACAAAGCAAGGACAATGGAGAACAATGTAACTTAAGGAGCTGAAAAGCCTCTCTCAAACAGAAAGAGCTTGTAAGATGACGTCTTTTGGTACCCTCTTCATTCTGCTGCGCTAACAAGCTTATAAAACTGGTGTGCTAGTCACAGCCGAGACGTCTGTAATTGCCACCACATTGAGAGCACTCGGTGTGATGCCTGCCTAACACATCACTTGCAATAAAGGCAGGAGTCAGAACTTTTTGCTGCTAATAAATAAAGCAGAAGGGAGCAACGCTCTGCTCTTTCCTTACCTGCTTTGTTTTTGTGGAGGCTGAAGCAGCAAAATAAATTAATTGTGTACTAAGAGGATATGGCCCAAGAGGCATGCTCCCAACTGTTTCATTTCATGCCAGAAGGAATGCATATAACATAGCTACAGTTAGGTAAAGGTAAAGGGACTCCTGACCATTAGGTCCAGTCGTGGCCGACTCTGGGGTTGCAGCGCTCATCTCGCTTTATTGGCCAAGGGAGCCGGTGTACAGCTTCTGGGTCATGTGGCCAGAATGACTAAGCCGCTTCTGGGGAACCAGAGCAGTGCACGGAAATGCCGTTTACCTTCCTGTCAGAGCGGTACCTATTTATTTACTTGCACTGGCGTGCTTTCAAACTGCTAGGTTGGCAGGAGCTGGGACTGAACAACAGGAGCTCACCCCGTCACGGGGATTTGAACCGCCGACCTTCTGATCGGCAAGCCCTAGGCTCTGTGGTTTAACCCACAGGGCAACCCGCGTCCCTTAGCTACAGTTAATGGCCTCTATTTGCCATTCTATACTATGAAGCCATTCCCCAGTCTGTAGACACACTCAGCCAATCATGATAGAGCAGGCGAGAAAGCACCACAACTGCATCAAAAGTCCATGGATGCAATAGTGTGATTCACTCAACACAAGAGGGGAGTAGAATTTACTTTCCCCCATCTCCTACAGCTGAACACAGGGAGCAACCTGATGGGGAAACACCTTGTAGGAGCATAGGAAGCTAGCTGCCTTATATTAAGTCAGACAATTGAGTCATCTAGCTCAGTATGGTCTACACAGAGTGGCAGAGGCTCACTTCTGGAAGCTTCAGGTGTGGAAGCTTCTCTCAGCTGGAAACGCTGGGAATTGATCATAGGACCTTCTGTATGCAAATCAGAGGCAATACCATTGAGCTATGGCCCTTCCCCAGCTATTAGGGTTGGCAGGAGCAGGGACCGAGCAACAGGAGCTGACTCCGTCGCAGGGATTCGAACCGCCGACCTTCTGATCGGCAAGTCCTAGGCTCTGCGGTTTAACCCACAGTGCCACCCGCGTCCCTGTTATTACCAGCTATTACCCTTCTTCAATGGGGTGAGCTCCCATTGCTCGGTCCCTGCTCCTGCCAACCTAGCAGTTCGAAAGCACGTCAAAGTGCAAGTAGATAAATAGGTATCGCTCCGGCGGGAAGGTAAACGGTGTTTATGTGCGCTGCTCTGGTTCGCCAGAAGCGGCTTAGTCATGCTTGCCACATGACCCAGAAGCTGTACGCCGGCTCCCTCAGCCAATAAAGCGAGTTGAGTGCCGCAACCCCAGAGTTGGCCACGACTGGACCTAATGGTCAGGGGTCCCTTTACCTTTACCCTTTTTTCAAATGTGCTAGTCTATAGTCATGTGGTGCCCTCTAGTTATCGTTGGACTACAACTTCCATGGGACTGATGCTTCACATCAACCTGGGAAGGTAAGCCATCTAGGAGACCCAAACCTCTTTTGCCCTACTTAGTGCTACATCTTTTTATGAGTTTGAATGGTCCAAACCGAATGTTCTTATAAGTGTGTCACAGTAGGGCTTGCTGTCCCATTCAGTGCTGATCTCCTTATCTAGATCAGGGTGAAACCATGAAGCCGGTCCGCCTGGCTTTTTCTAGCATTGATTAAATTGCTCTCCAGGAGATTTGTTCTCCCTCTACTTCCCTGTTGGCATTTCTCTCAGCGGGGAATTTTTCAAGGACAGTTAAGGAACTCAGATGTAATTGCTGCACTTTCCATTAACGCTTAAAAATGTTGTCCTTTAATGTTCAGAGTTTCTTGTGTGCATGGATTACCCACAAAGGAATATATATATATATACACACACATATATATATACATACATATACATACAGTGGTACCTCGGGTTACATATGCTTCAGGTTACAGACTCCGCTAACCCAGAAATAGTGCTTCAGGTTAAGAACTTTGCTTCAGGATGAGAACTGAAATCGTGCTCCGGTGGCGCGGCAGCAGCAGCAGGCCCCTTTAGCTAAAGTGGCGCTTCAGGTTAAGAACAGTTTCAGGTTAAGAACGGACCTCCGGAATGAATGTAAGGTATAATCATGCTCTGCAGTTTCTGTGGCTGCCCAATCACTGGGATTCATCATGTGCACAGGTGAAAATGCTTGAGTCACGTACAATATCCATTTGTGTGCCATGCTCAGTCGGTAGAGAATGAGACTTTTAATCTCAGAGTCACGGATTTAAGTCCTACATTGGGCAAAAGATTCCTGCATTGCAGGAAGTTGGACTAGATGACCCTTGTGGTCCATTCCATCTCTACGATTCTATGATTCTATGTTCTCAACCCAGTGGCTCAGAGAATGGTGCAGATCTGAACGGCTGTAGCCTCATCATATGTGCAATTGGGTTCATTGAACAAAAGCAGCAGGTTCGGTTAACCCACTGGCTATTTCTTTGCCCGCCACAGTTCTGACAACAATATTCAGAAAATTGTTGTCTTTTTCTGGAAAGCCGCCAACATCAACTTCACTGAATGGAAAATCAAGATATTTGAAACAGCCTTTAGTGTGTTCATGCCCATATACACATCTTCACATGGAAGCATATGCACAGCGCTGGGCCTTTGGCATTGTTGATTCACATGTGTGTGAGTGTGCAAGCCCCCATACTTTATTCCTACATGTCTCTGGGTCAGGAGAGCAGGCTAAATATCAAAGAAGCAAAGTTAGCTGCATGGGAAGTGTATAATAAGCTGCTAAAAACGTGGAACGCTGATGTGAAACTTGATCTCCTCCCCCTGCTTAAGTCAGTTATTTATGGTGTTTGTGCAGATTTAATGATGTTTTTTCCCTTGAAAATAAATACACAAAATCAGAGCCTCTCATCAATCCAGCTAAATCTACTCATCCTGCTTTTCAGCAGCACAATGACCTTTTCACGCTGTCTGAGTAATGTGTGCCTTACAACATTCGTAACTGATATAGATTGCTTGTTCTCTCCCTGCATGGTGGCCTCATGATTAATAGCACACTGAGAACTAGCTCCTTGCGCTCAATTCATCACCTGTCATAATTGTTCAGTGGTTAAATTATTATAAATCTGAGACTGTCCCGAGACTGTGAGGTTGACAGGGAAGCAGAGGGCAAGCATGTTCTCATGTTGCGTTCAAGACCTATAGCCTGACCCTCAGCTTTGCAATATGCTCGGGACATCTTAATACTGTCTCCAGTATTTTGCAGATTCAGACAACCAGTTGATATCACATTCTTGTGAGTTCTCTCCCCCGCTCCCATTCAGTAAGTTGTCTTGAAAGGCCTGAGTAAAGGACCATGTTTCTTGCAACTTTCATTGAGAAAATTCCTTCAGATTTGAAAATAAATGACCCGAAAGGTCCACCCCTTATAACCTCATGTAGAATGAGTTTTGGAGATGAGCAAACACTTATAACCATTTGAAGCGGAAGGAACAGCACAAGGAAGGGAGATCTTGCTTTGATTTGATTGGCTCACATTTTGTTTGACTGTCATTTTAGAAAGAACACTGCAAGTTAGAACTTAACAAAATTGTAAATGAAATGAAGAGGTTGAACAACGAGTCATCGCCCCAGGTTTGCTGTAATCACCCAGCCACTCTGTATGGTGAGCAGTATTCGGAGAAAGGCATAAGCTGCTCAAAACCTGGGGAGGAGTTGCTGCACTAATTCTTGGCAGGTAGACAGCATCTTAAAAAGCAGAGACATCACCTTGCCAACAAAGGTCCGTATAGTTAAAGCTCTGGTTTTTCCAGTAGTGATGTATGGAAGTGAGAGCTGGACCATGAAGGCTGATCGCCGAAGAATTGATGCTTTTGGATTATGGTGCTGGAGGAGACTCTTGATAGTCCCATGGACTGCAAGAAGATCAAACCTCTCCATTCTGAAGGAAATGAGCCCTGAGTGCTCACTGGAAGGGCAGATCCTGAAGCTGAGGCTCCAATACTTTGGCCACCTCATGAGAAGAGAAGACTCCCTGGAAAAGACCCTGATGTTGAGAAAGATTGAGGGCACAAGGAGAAGGTGACGACAGAGGATGAGATGGTTGGACAGTGTTCTCGAAGCTACCAGCATGTGTCTGCCCAAACTGCAGGAGGCAGTGAAAGACAGGAGTGCCTGGCGTGCTCTGGTCCATGGGGTCACGAAGAGTCAGACACGACTAAATGACTAAACAACACAGATGACTGTTGCCTTCTAGAAGCCAGAAGGGAGCATCAGCATGGAGGTCAGTGCCATACAAAAGTAGCATCAGGAGTCCTGAATTAACTCTGCCAGTCTGTTTGCATAGTCCTGAACTTTCCTCTGCCTCTCCATTCCAGTAAGCAATGATGATTCACCTACTGGAAAGCCAACATAGCTGCTCCCCCACACCTGTTGAGCTGATTCTAGAATACTAATAATTCTAATAATACTAATAATACTAATAAGGGTGCAAATGCCTTGGCACTCAAACAACTTGGAACCCAAACACTGCAAACATGGAAGTAAGTGTTCCAGTTTGCGAACCATTTTTGGAAGCCGAACATGCTCCATTTTGAATGTTATGCTTCCGATCTGAGTGCCACACTTCCGTTTTGAGTGTGACGCTCAGGTCTGTCTCTTTTTGTGGCTCTCTTTTTTTGTTTTTGTGACTGTGTGGAACCCAGTTCAGCTCCTGATTGATTGATTGTGTGACTGCAGTACATTGTTTCTTGCTTTCATTTTATGGATCAATGGTCTCTTTAGAGAGTAAAATTCATGTTAAATTGCTGTTTTAGGGGTTGTTTTTAAAAGTCTTGAATGGATTAATCCATTTTGCATTACTTTCTATGGGAAAACGCACCTTGGTTTTGCAACGCTTTGGTTTTGGAACAGACTTCCAGAACGGAATAAGTTTGAGAACCAAGGTATCACTGTAATAAAACACTGCACAGAAAGAATCACACCAGGGTTACTTTTTCACAGAGGGGAAGAGAGTCGTGAATGAACTGTGCAAATTGAAAGTTGCGACAATCCACGAATGAACAGCACTCTATATAAATATTGGGTATTTAATTAATTTATTTTTTTAAAAGAATGTGACTATGGAAAGTTTCTAAATTTCTAAAGCATTGGTTCTGTTTTGCAAACAAGCCCAGGTGTTCCTGAATGCCGGGAAGATTCGGGAAGAAATTTGGATGGAGATAAATGATTTTGCGAGCACCTCAGCTCTATACAGCCCAAAGTAAATGTATATGTTCTTGATTGTATAAATCAAACACAGTGTATTTTAAATCTAGCAAATCATTTTGAGTTTTATGGATGGAAAAAAAATCCACCACAATCCAGCCTCAAGACTGTATTCAACTAACCTCTACTCAGCATAGATCCGTTGAAATTAATGGACCCAACTTAGTAGTGGCAATAAATTTCAGTGAACCTGCTCTGAGTAAATGCTACTTGAGTTGACCCCTCAAAGTTGTACTCAAGTCAAAGTTCTTATTAAAAGCGTGACGCAGGAAACTAGCTTTTCTCAGCCAGCAGAGGGAGCAGCAAGTAATAGATCGATGAGGAGGAAGACTCCTTGCTGGGCAAGTCCTAGATCACAATGCCACCTTTCTGCTATCATCATGTAATACATGAGCTTGGGAAACAGATATTTGCCCAAAGCTATGAGATGAAAACATAGTTGAGTAAGACCATGAGTTCAGGGCAAAGTCCAATGCACCATCTGTTAGAGTGGGCTGGCAGAAGCTATTATTCTATGCCATGGAGTCCTTTTGCAGAATTATGGAAGCATTTTTTACAAAAAAAAAAAAAACCCTACAGCAATGCTTACGGGAAATGCACCGCAATCCTAATCCTGCCACAGAATAAATTATTGTCCTTGTTCACATTTCTCAGGATATCATATTAACTATCAATGGACAGCTATGTGGACATTCTGGTTGAGATAGTAATACAGTGGTACCTCGGGTTACAGACGCTTCAGGTTACAGATGCTTCAGGTTACAGACTCCGCTAACCCAGAAATAGTACCTCGGGTTAAGAACTTTGCTTCAGGATGAGAACAGAAAGCGTGCAGTGGTGGCGCGGCAACAGCGGGAGGCCCCATTAGCTAAAGTGGTACCTCAGATTAAGAACGGACCTCCAGAACGAATTAAGTTCTTAACCTGAGGTACCACTGTATTGTAAAGTGAAAGAGAAGGGTATTAATATTCATTGACCTGAAATGTTGTAAGTGGGGAGATGTAATGGAAAACCCTGATCCTAAACCTTTGATGCCTTGCGGGATATCTTCGGAAGAAGAAAAGGCTAAGGAGTGAACGCTACACAAATCCGGACTGGAGTACCTAAGGCAGTTGGATGGCGCCTTGTACGCCTCCTTCCAGCAACTCCTGCAGCCAAGGTGGTGTCAAATGTTCTTCTCTGCTTTCCTTCCCAGGCCCTCCATACACACTGCCCAGGCTTGCGCCCTGGGGAGGTCAATTGGTGCTGCTAGCCAGCGTGGTGTAGTGGTTAAGAGCGGTAGACTCGTAATATGGTGAACCGGGTTCGCGTCCCCGCTCCTCCACATGCAGCTGCTGGGTGACCTTGGGCCAGTCACACTTCTCTGAAGTCTCCCAGCCCCACTCAACTCACAGAGTGTTTGTTGTGGGGGAGGAAGGGAAAGGAGAATGTTAGCCGCTTTGAGACTCCTTCGGGTAGTGATAAAGCGGGATATCAAATCCAAACTCTTCTAATGCAGCCATTTGGCGTCACCCCCAGAAGTGCACTCTTGACACAGACAGTGGTGTAGCTAGCCACTCGGGTGCCAGGTGCGGCGCGAGCCGCCCATGGGGGTTGGGCGCACTGCATGGAGCCTTTCTGCCACCTCCCCCTCAGCTGTAGGGCTGTGGGCAGATGCAAGCCCCACGCTGCCATTTCAGGCAGCGCAAAGCCTGCAGGTGCCCAAGCCGCCACGTCACTCACAGGAGAGACGTGCGGCTTGGGCACGCGGCAGGCCCCATGGTAAGTGCTGGCCCCCGCAGTGTGGAGGCCAATGCCAGCCGTGTTTCATTACGTTTGTTGACTGAACTAAAAAGTTTCATGAACCTTTTTTGGGGGGGAAACCCAATATTTTTTGTCATTTTGTTACCCCTCTCAGTGATGACACCTGGGGCGGCCACACACCCCTTCCTCCACCACTGGAGACAGACGGATGTCTTTTGGCTATATATCAATAAAAACCATGTATCTTTAAAATAAATCTCCAACAGACCTTGGGAATTTGTTTATTTTGCACATTCCCTGGACTTTATGAATAATCTCCAACAGGTTTTGGATAATGTGCATATCTCAGGCACAGGCAAACTCAGCCCTACAGATGTTTTGGAACTACAATTCCCATCATCCCTAGATAACAGGACCAGTGGTCAGGGATGATGATGATGATGATAATAATAATAAATTTTATTTATACACCACTCTCCCCGGCCAGAGCCAGGCTGAGGGCAGTTAACACCAGTAAAATTTCAGTAAAAACATAATGGGGGGGGGGACTAATTTAAAATACAGGTTAAAATGCAATTTAAAATGCAGCCTCATTTTAAAAGTAGCCAACAAATCAAAACCATAAGGGGAGGGAAACATAAGGGTCAGACTGAGTCCAAACCAAAGGCCAGGTGGAACTGCTCCATCTTGCAGGAGTGCCTGGCGTGCTCTGGTCCATGGGGTCACGAAGAGTCGGACACGACTAAATGACTAAACAACAACATGCCTAGTCTCTAGGAAACTTCCCCCACATCACTTGTTGAGTAGTATGTAACCTGCACCCCACAGGTATTTCTTGCCCACAGCTTTGTCTTCTATGGTACAGACTTTTTATTTTATTTTTAGCCACACAAAGCATGCTGGTGGAATGGGGTGGGGGGGGATGCATCTGACACTTATGGTTTGGCCCACACTTCTGTGCTTGCAACCATTGTCCTATATGCTCTTGCCCAGGAAAGGCATTTATCCTGATTTCATTACAAATGCAACTTTACAGCGCCAGGAAAGTTCCATTGTGCTGACCTCATTTGATCAGATATATTTGGCTCGCGGCAGCCTTGAGTGGCTACGCCATCCTACTCTAATGAGAAACTCATGATACCTCGGACGATATGTCAAATAATCCCTCCAGCAGCACCTTAACTAATGACCACTTGAAATTTTTGAGAAGGCCAGTGCGTCAGCCAACCGTATCATTGGCTCTAACCAACTTAGTTTGATTAGCATCCCCTTGACTCTCCCCGGAGAGAAGCTTAAACTGATATTGCAAAATTAATGCATGGGTTGGGGATGGAAATATTAGCATGAAAAGGTGCTCCAGATGAATTATATTCAGCGGCTGCTCAAATTGTCAAGAGCCTTTCAAGATAGTGACAAATGAAGCAACCCGGTGTGCCTCAACCCCACCAAAGTAGGCGAGTTCAAAATAGATAGTACAATAAAATAATACAAAATAGATAGTGCTCTTTACCCTCATGTAGAATTAGAAAGGAACGTGGGTGGCGCTGTGGGTAAAATCTCAGTGCCTAGGACTTGCCGATCGTATGGTCGGCGGTTCAAATCCCCACGGCGGGGTGAGCTCCCGTCTTTTGGTCCCAGCTCCTGCCCACCTAACAGTTCGAAAGCACCCCTAAGTGCAAGTAAATAAATAGGTACCACTTTATAGCGGGAAGGTAAATGGCGTTTCCGTGTGCTACGCTGGTGCTGGCTCGCCAGAGCAGCTTCGTCATGCTGGCCACGTGACCCGGAAGTGTCTCCGGACAGCGCTGGCCCCCGGCCTCTTAAGTGAGATGGGCCCACAACCCTAGAGTCGGACATGACTGGCCCGTACAGGCAGGAGTACCTTTACCTTTACCTAGAATTTTAGGACCCGCACACCTTTTTTAAAAACTGTTTTAAATGTTGCGTTTAAAATTCTTCCAATCTGCCATGGAACTTTAGGGTGAAGAGGAAGTAATAAATTATAATACATTATATCAAAATGTTCTATCTGAATGTTGCAAAACAGCCTCAGGTGTGCAGCCAATTGCCCCCACCCCTGTTTTACAGTGCAAGCCTACATGTGTCTACTCATATGTAAGTCCCATTGATTTCAATTGGTTGTATTCCTAGGTAAATATATAAAATGAGCCAGTCAGTGTGGTACAGTGGTTAGAGTGTTGGTCTGGGAACCGGGAGACCAGGGTTCAAGTCTCCACACAGCAATGAAGTTGGCCGGGTGCCCTTGGGCTGGTCACTGTGTTTGAGAATAACCTACATTACAGGCTTGTTGTGGGGATTAAATGATGAGGGGGAGAACCATGGTGCCATCTTGAGCTCCTTGGGAAAGTGTGGGATATAAACACAATCAATCAATCAATCAATCAAAAATACACATTATCCCATCTCCTGCCACACATTTCAGAAGATCTCCCCCACCCCAAATCCTTCCGCTTGATCCCCTTCATATAAAAGTCAGAGGCTTCTGCACATATATTATTATTATTCATTTCTCATGGAGCGTCTTCACAATGCAAGAAAAACATGCAGAACACCGTTGCAAATATAAAAACAGTAAAATTGAAAAACTATTAAAATAATAACTTACAATCTATTTTCAAATGACTTCTGAATAACTCTCCTCTGCATATTCATATATTACACACACACACATTTTTCTCTTTCTCGATTTTTCTTCTTCTTTTCTTCTCTTTTTCCTTTCTCTCTTTTCCCCCTCCCCTTCCCCCACTTCTATGTTGTCCTGTATCTTATACACTCTCTCTTAGTTATTATTATTACTTTTATTACAACACACCTTTCTCTACTAATTTCCTTTTTACGTGTATGTGTCTTTTGTATTTGATTATACTAATATAATTCCTAATAGATGGGGTAAGGTAATTAAGTATGCAATCGCATCTAATGAAATGTGTTGTTTTTGTCCCCATTCACTTTCGGCTTTTCATTATGTAGGCACCTCCCCACCCCTTACAAAGAGAAGCGTTGGTGAGACAATGCTAAGATGACTGGGCCACGTGACAGTACAAAGGTGTTTCTCGAAGTTTCAACACACACACACATATATGATATAAATGTGTCCTGTTGGATGAGGCCAAAGTCTCACCTAGTCCCGCATCCGATTAGGACAGTGATCAGGCAGATTTGGATGGGAAGCCTGCTAGCACTATATGAGTGATAGCTCTCTTTCCCTGCTTTTGATTCTCAGCAACAGATATAAACCAGGTGCCGGAGTCTGGGTGAGGAATGAGCAAGGAATTTGGTCCTTTTTCAAAGCGGTTTGTGAAGCAGTTTTAGTGAGCAAAAAGTGTGTACAAAAATATGCAGTTTAGATTTTTACAAGGGACGCAGGTGGCGCTGTGGTCTAAACCACCGAGCCTCTTGCTCTTGCCAATCAGAAGGTCGGCGGTTCAAATCCAAATGACGGGGTGAGCTCCCTTTGCTCTGTCCCAGTTCCTGCCAACCTAGCAATTTGAAAGCACGCCAGTGCAAGTAGATAAATAGGTGCCGCTGCAGCAGGAAGGTAAACGGCGTTTCCATGAGCTCTGGCACTCATTACAGTGTCCCTTAACAAACTACAGCTGCCAGAATTCTTTGGGGAAAATCTATGACTGCTTACAGTGGTATCATAGTGCTTTGGGGGATGTGGATGCCACTGTGGTCTAAACCACCGAGCCTCTTAGGCTTGCCAATTGGAAGGTTGGCGGTTCAAATCCCCGTGACGGAGTGAGTTCCCATTGCTCTGTCCCAGCTCCTGCCAACCTAGCAGTTCAAAAGCACACCAATGCAAGTATATAAACAGGTACTGCTGCGACCGGGAGGTAAATGGCCTTTCCATACGCTCTGGTTTCTGTCACAGTGTCCCGTTGCACCAGAAGCAGTTTAGTCCTGCTGGCCACATGACCCGGAAAGCTGTCTGTGGACAAACGCTGGCTCCCTTGGCCTGAAAGCGAGATGAGCACCACAGTCCCATAGTCACCTTTGACTGGACTTAACCATCCAGGGGTCCTTTACCTTTGTAACTAGATTTTTCTATATATTAAAAGAATGCATATATTGCTGACAAATGCTCTGGAAATGCATACAGTATTTTGCTTTTCACAAGGATCTATTTTTATGTATGACGTCATAGAGTCAAACAACTGTAGAGTTGGAAATCCATACAAAAGCTCTAATTGTGGACCTTTCATCTGCACAGACCAGGATGAAACAGACCTGTGAATGAACTCCGGTGAAATGGAAACAGTGTGGGATTAGTTGCTCAGCCAGTCCATAGCCTCTGTATCTACAGGTAGAAGGAGGCCACTCTTCAAGTAACCCAGAAGCTGGTGCACCTGGCAAAGCTATAGCTATGCACCTGCTATTTATCTAAGAACAGGAAGCAGCCTCAAAATAATATTGCAGTCTCTTTAGATGCAAATCTGGGGAGCACTTCACTCTGGAATCCACACCCTGCCTTAGACAAATTGTAGCATCCTCCTTCAACCCAACAGTAACAACATTTGACTAATCGCTCCACAGTAATATGCCCAGGAGCTCAACTTCTGTTTGATCTGCTTACATGCTGCCTGTTAAGGCTGGCACTGCCCCACCAATCTCAGTCCACTTTCAGCCAGTTCGCTTTTGTCAGGAAAATTCAGGGTTATGGTGGAAGACTGTATCTGCATGGCAGAGAACCTGCTTTTCATGTAGAGCCTTGCATTAAAATTCCCCTGGTATCTCTCGCTAAAGCCTTCAAAAGAATGGTAGCCAATCAGTGTAGACAGTACTGTGGTCAGACTTGTAGAAGACAGCTTCCTTGGATTTTTTTTATTTAGACTTAAAATCATTTTTTAAAAAAATGCACAGGCTAGTTATTTGGATCAGAGTCCTGGTTTTGCTTACAATAACAACAGCAACCATTTAATATATCTAGGTGATATAAATAATTTGAACTCTCTAAATACAATAAACGATTTTGTGTTTTTGTAAAAAGCCCTCTAGGGGCGTGGGTGGCCCTGTGGGTTAAACCACAGAGCCTAGGACTTGCCGATCAGAAGGTCGGCGGTTCGAATCCCCACGATGGGATGAGCTCCCGTTGCTCGGTCCCAGCTCCTGCCAACCTAGCAGTTCGAAAGCACGTCAAAGTGCAAGTAGATAAATAGGTACCGCTCTGGCAGGAAGGTGAACGGCATTTCCGTGCGCTGCTCTGGTTCACTAGAAGCGGCACCCTCGGCCAATAAAGCGATATGAGCATTGCAACCCCAGAGTTGGCCACGACTGGACCTAATGGTTAGGGGTCCCTTTACCTTTACCTAAAAAGCCCACTATCCAAAGCATCCCTTATTGGCCAATATTGCTTTTGGGGGGAAATGAACCTGCTTTTAAAAAATGTGAATGAGAACCAATGTGGTGTAGTGGTTGGAGTGTCAGACTAGGACCTGGGAGACCAGGGTTCAAATTCCCCATTCAGCCATGAACCTCACTGGGTAACCGAGCCTAACCTAACTCACAGGTTGCTATGAAGATAAAACTGGAGACATCACCTTGAGCTTGTTGGAGAACAGGTGGGATATAAATGCAAAAGAAAAGGAAAAACAAAAGACTATACGACTGCACATTTGTAGGCACACTTAAAAAGAAGCAGTTTTCCTTCCTCAAATTCTTTTTGGCCCCCAGTTCCCACCAAAGCAACTGATTCTGTCTTTATGGATCACCTAACAGCATTTCATGTAAAATAGCATGTTTTTGAGTGCCAGCTTCAGTCTAACATTCAGGAGAATCAAAAGAATGGAATGGATCGAAGGACACACAGCAATCACCAGTGAACAGATATAATCTTTCCATCTGCTCCTCGCTTGGCAGGAAGGCATTCCCACAAGCATCTCGGCCACAAAGCTGCAGATGTAGAGCATCAGGAAAGAGATCAGAGATTTAATGGCGGTGATGTGAGCGTCAGTCCTCAGGTCCTTGTTGTCCGCCACACTGTGTCTCATCTCCTTGGTGTGTCTCCACAGAGATGCAATGAGCAAGGTGGATGATGCTACAAAGAACAGAAGCGGGATGACTGCCAATGTCAGGAACATGATGAAACCCTTGAAGTAGGAGATGGTCCCGACGGGGCTGTCAAAGGTGGCGTTTCTCAGAAAGCTCCTGGTTGAGTTGCAGAGGTGGACACTATAATCCATCCAGATGAAAGGGAGAGAAGAGATCAAAGAGACCAGCACCGAACCCAGCAGAATCTGCGGAACCATCCTGACGACTCTCAGCTTGATTAGCAGAAAGTACCGCTGGGTGAAAGTGCTGATCTTGGCACAGTAGAACATGCTGAGACACGCAGCAAACCAGAGGCAAGCTGTGCTGGCCAAAACCAGGAGGACATAGTGGACTCTGATCACTTCCCACTGGTACATCTTCGGTAAAAGGGCAGAGTGCAGGATGGTTCCCTGGAGAAGAAGCCGAGATGAACAGAGGCAGACCAGGATCACGTCGCAAGTGGGCAGCTTTTTCCTTTTCGCCCAGTCTGTGTAGCCAATGGCCACAATGAATGCACTGGCAGCCATGCCCACAGCGCCCTGGCTCACAATTATGACTTGTAAGGTTTTATGAACAGAATCTGACATCCTTGCACTCACCCTTGCCTGTGCTTCTGATTGGTGATATATCCACAGACAATCCGCGATTTGGACAAGCCTGTCAAGGATCTTCAGGGGTAGCATGTAGCTCTGATCATGTTCAGAAACAGTAGACAGGCCAATGTGAAGTATTGGTATTACCTGGTTCCATCAGTCCTACAGCCTTCCATTCTTTTGGGATCCAGCCAGAGCACATGCATTGTCCACACAAAAATTCTCATTCTCCTGGTCCAGGAAGTCGCCTGAAATCTATACTGTGTGTTTTATTCTGCTGTTGTTTCAGGGCATGCAAATGGTTGGTGTGATTTCCAATTTGGCTTTAATCCCAGCCTTTCTCTTAAACATACATTTGCAAGATGCATCTGCTCAAACACATCTCTTGTTACTTTCACCCCTCCCTGCTTTCCATTCTCTTCCTATAGTCATACTTTGGATTCTAAGATCTTCAGGGCTACAAACTATGTGTGTGTTTTTTCTTATGCTATAAAATAGGAAGGATTGAGAATACTCAATCCCATTTGCAGCCCATCAAAAATTGGTATGTGTGTGTTGGGCTGTTTTCAGTGTCAGTGGGCGTATGATTATAGGAAGGAAACTTATCAGCGGAATTCCTTTGGGCTGGTGACTGATCTATCCCCCCCCCCACCGGTACTCTGTTCCTTGGGGGGCATCCTTTCTTTACCCTGACCAACTTTTCCCCCAAAATATCATTTGGGCCATAGGGGGACGGGGAGATATGTTGAACCCATCAGAGATGCAAGGGAACTCTGGTAAATTTCAGGCCCTCCACCCTTCCCTCCAAAAATATTTGCAGTTCTTGAAAGGGAAGAGGGAGTTTTGTACCCTCCTGCCCATGCAAAAAAGTAAAAATAAAATAAACCAGCCCATATGTTCAAAAATTTGGCCAGACCTACTGGTGGAGATAAAATTGAGTGCTGCTTTGACCCAGGGAACCAGGAAGAGGGCCTTCTCGGTAGTGGCGCCCGCTCTGTGGAACGCCCTCCCATCAGATGTCAAAGAGATAAACAACTACCTGACATTTAGAAGACATCTGAAGGCAACCCTGTTCAGGGAAGTTTTTAATGTGTGACATTTTAATGCATTTTTAATCTTTGTTGGAAGCCACCCAGAGTGGCTGGGGAGACCCAGCCAGATGGGTGGGGTACAAATAATGATAATATATTATTATTATTATTATTATTATTATTATTATTATGCTCACTGGAAGGACAGATCCTGAAGCTGAGGCTCCAATACTTTGGCCTCTCATGAGAAGAGAAGACTCCCTGGAAAAGACCCTGATGTTGGGAAAGAAGGAGGGCACAAGGAGAAGGGGACGACAGAGGACGAGATGGCTGGACAGTGTTCTCAAAGCTACCAGCATGAGTTTGACCAAACTGCGGGAGGCAGTGGAAGCCAGGAGTGCCTGGCGTGCTCTGGTCCATGGAGTCACAAAGAATCAGACACAACTAAACGACTAAACAACAATCATCATCATCATATGCCTGCCAGAAGGGACTATGTAGGCCAGTGGTGGCCAAACTTGGCCCTCCAGCTGTTTTGGGACTACAATTCCCATTATCCCTGACCACTGGTCCTGTTAGCTAGGGATGATGGGAGTTGTAGTCCAAAAATAGCTGGAGGGCCAAGTTTGGCCACCACTGATGTAGGCAAACAGGCATGATGGTTGTGTTATACCTCCAGTTTCAGAGGCAATATACCTCTGAACACCAGTTGATAGAAATCAGACAGGGGGCAGAACAGGAGCTCAAGAACAACACTCTCCCCACCAGCAGTTCCCAGCAACTTGTATTTGGAAGCATTGCTTCCTCCAGTTCAACTGGGGGGGGGGGACAGAACATGATTATCATGGCTAGTAACCAAGGATAGCCCACCCCCCCCCGGTACAGTGGTACCTCGGGTTAAGTACTTAATTTGTTCTGGAGGTCTGTTCTTAACCTGAAACTGTTCTTAACCTGAAGCACCACTTTAGCTAATGGGGCCTCCTGCTGCCGCCGCACCGCAGGAGCATGTTTTCTGTTCTCATCCTGAAGCAAAGTTCTTAACATGAAGCACTATTTCTGGGTTAACAGAGTCTGGAACCTGAAGCGTATGTAACCCAAGGTACCACTGTACTTTGTCTCACCCTCTTTCAAAGCCATCTAGGTGAAGGGGTGAAGACGGGAACAAATCAATGAATGCTCCCCTCTGCTATCCCGAGCCCTGTTGGTGTCATCACCCATGTGCAAGTGGATGAATGCCTGCCATCACTTTCACCAAGTCATGCTGCTCACACATGTTGCAAGGAGTGTTTGCCTGGTCCAGGTCTTGACCGCAGTGAGGAGTTGCAGAACAAGGCCCTTGTTGTGTTTTTCTTGGGGGAGTTGGGTGTGGCCTGGCAGATGTGGCCCGATCAGGAGATGTGCAGCACCTGGAAGCAAGCCCAAGAGGAGTATATAAGGCCAGTGTTTTGCCCTGGTTCTTTGCCACAGCAATGTGGTTTATACTCTCCTGTTCCTGTTCCTCATCGAGTTTCCATCCTCCATTGAACTGCTACCATTGTTATCATCCATACCTTGGTCCTGGTGTGTCAGGTCTGGATGGCAGCCACCTACAACCCGGACAGTGACACATGTTGGGTGGCTTTTGAGTTCCTTGCAGATCCTTGGATTTAATGGAAGTTGTGGCCTCAACTCCATTAATGTCTCATGCTTTCACTCCCTGGGGAAAGCAAGACTGGCAAAAGTCAAGGGGACGACAAGAGAGAGAATGGAGTGGGGAGAGTCATTCATGGCATATAAGGGAGGAGAACAAGTAATTTTCACACAGAGTACAATTAAAACTATTGGACTCGCTGTCACAAGATGTGATGGTGGCTCAGGTGGCTTCAAAAAGGTGTTAGGCAAATTCATGGATGTTGTGGAGTTGAAAACCTGCCCCCCTGCCCTGGGGGCAGTTCAGATTCTTCCTACTCCCTTCCATCCAAACCTAAACACACACACACACATATCCTGGGATGGGACAACTATTGCTTAACCCCCTGCCCCAAGTCACTGCTGAGCATTTTTAAGCCACCTTTCCCTTTATTTCCCCTTTTTTAAATGGCATGACATGAATGAGAGGTTTAGAACACAGAAGGAAAGATCACTGGACTTTCCAAAATATACGTAATCTACCTCCAGGTTCCAGTTCTGAAGCTTTATTAAGAGGAATGATAAAGGCAAAGAAACAAAAGAGTTTATTCTCTAAATATCCTGTACCAGACAACTGAACATAGATGCTGAAGCTTACATGCATCGGCCATGACATTCTG
This sequence comes from Podarcis vaucheri, assembly GCF_965113315.1. Classification (NCBI taxonomy): domain Eukaryota; kingdom Metazoa; phylum Chordata; class Lepidosauria; order Squamata; family Lacertidae; genus Podarcis; species Podarcis vaucheri. The sequence continues at coordinate 13,335,274 of NC_138762.1, forward strand.
AGCTGACAAAGTGGTGGCAAGCGGATAAGAATGGATGGCACATGATAAGCCTCATTTTCATCCCTGGAGTCTCACACATAAGCCTCATTTTCTTACCTGGAGACTCAGGGGAGAGGGCTGGCAGAGGGAAGAGAATCCACTTCTCAGGTGTGACTAGGTGATGTGCATTTGGTGCATGTTGTTCCAGCAAGTACACAGAGGGAAATGAGCCACTGATGTTTTTCCAACTTGAGAAGATGGAAACAGAAGGAGTGCCATGGGAGATATTTCTTATCAATTCCTGGTAGGCAGAAGTTATCAGGAAGGGTGGAATCCATCCCGCTGAATCATAGGACAGAGGACATGCATTCTCTGAAATTGAGAAACTAGGCAGGTATTTTATTCTTAGGGCCACCTGCAGAGAAAAGCCATCAGTGACTATCAGCCATTGTTTACAGTATAACCTCCAGAATAGATAATGGGTGAGGAAACATTTTCAGCCTAAGCCTGTAGGGCCACATCGCAGTGGTGGGTGGAGCCAGAGGAAAAGTGGGTGGAGCAATGAATATAATTTTTGCTAGTTTGCACTCACACTCGCATCCCCTCTCTATCCTTTAGCCAGGCAAGCAAGAGGCATTATGCAACAGGGCTTTCTCTATGTTTTTTATCCCACTTCCTATTTACACATCTGCCCTTAGGGTCCAGTTCCCAGGTCCACTATTTAAATTACCAGCAGCAACTAGGGATGGATGGAATTTCAATTGCTCTGCATTTTTAACAGAACCAAGCTAACTGACACATTCCAAACTAGTACAAAGATCAGAACATACCGGTAATCATTTTTCAGATTTAGCACTTCTCCAAAATTTATTCCTTCCTGTAGCACCTTAAAGACCAACTAAGTTAGTTCTTGGTATAAGCTTTCGTGTGCATGCACACTTCTTCAGATACACAGAAGTGTGCATGCACACGAAAGTGTGAAGAAGTGTGAAGAAGTGTGCATGCACACGAAAGCTTATACCAAGAACTAACTTAGTTGGTCTTTAAGGTGCTACAGGAAGGAATTTTTTTTATTTTGACTATGGCAGACCAACACGGCTACCCATCTGTATCCAAAATTTATGCGATACAATTTTCAAAAAAATGAATGAACAATTCCCGCATTTTGCGTTTAAAAAATGCGTTTGAAAATACACATAAAATGTGTATTTAAGCATGTATTTTGTGATAACATGCATACTTAAAAAGTATTTAAACTGCAAATCCCCCATGTATATATTACAAATCAATGTGGGAACAGGACAAATGGATTTATGAATGAAGATATGGGAGATTGGCATGGCTCCTTCTTTCTGTAGTGGCAACAATGTGCCTTGATTTGTCCACCCTGCCATTCACAATTCAAGCTACAATTGTCAACACACTTCCTCTTCCAGAGCTCATGAATCCAAAGCAACACACCCTCAGCACCTGCATCTGAAGACCACAGCATGAATCAGCACGAGCTATTTATTGAAGCATGAGAATATTGTTCAAATGAGGAGCCGGATAGTGTTTCTCAGCTTTTTCTGTTGTAGCAAATGATCTTTCCTTCAAGCCACATGATAGAAGAATACGATCATTTCCTCCAGACTCTGCCAATGGAGATACAGAGATGTTGCCAAAGGCTGTTTGGCTTCTGCTCAAAGAAATGTCTGAGTAATTTTTAGGGAGGTTTGAAAAACAAAAGAGGCTTGACTACTAATAAAATTTCACAAGATGCTTCAAACATCCCTAAGACTGACTCGTTCCTTTGGGAGTCTTGGGATAGGAAGGTGGTATAGTTGCCCACAGTCTCTGACGCAGAGGATCCCACAAAGTCATGAGGAACATCTGCCTGAGTTTGGAATTTGTGATAATCAAACTGATGGCATGTCCTGAATGATATCCAGCCACCATAACAATGGACAATACCACTGTCAAGGGATTGATGAACAACATGAGTGAAATCTCAGCTGCAAAGGCTACAGTGTAGAGGAGAAGGAATGATGCCACCATCTTGACCGCTCTCAATTGAACGTCCATCCTCTGATCTCTAAAACCTTCTCTGTTCTGTTGCATCCTCTTAACATGGTGCAGAAGGGAGTGAATCAAGAAGACAGAAGAAGCTAAGCATATAATAAAGGATGGGAATGTCCCTGCAATGTACAGAAGAGAAGAAAATAGCATCCCGGTAGTCTGAACATAACACCTCCCAGTACTGTTACCCAAAGGGAGATTTGTCCCATTGCAGCATTGGTAGCAATTTTCAAACCAGTTGAAAGGAAGGGAGACAAGTAAGGAACCCAACACTGATCCTAGGAGCAGGTGTGGAACCATCCTGGAGATCCCCATCTTAATTTTCACGAGGAGAGGCTGGGTAAAGGTGAGAATTTTCATGCAGTAAAAGGCAGCAAGCCACGTGGCTGTCCACAGAGTAACAGCATTGAAAAATGTCCAGAGGAAAACGACAGATTTTGGCATATGTTTTGGATTGATGATGTCAGTAAAAACTGAGTAATGGATGCCCAAAGTTAGCCCCAGGAAAAGAAGGCGGGACACACTCAGCACCAACAGGATCATGTCGGAGGAAGAGAGTGTTTTGTTTCTGGACCATTCAAGGCCACTTGCAATGGTGATGAATCCATTTCCCATCAAGCCGATGACAACCAGAGCTGTGATGACAATGAGAAAGAAAAAATGGAGAAAAGCTGATCCCAACATCTCTCCTCGATTTGCGGACAAACAGAAGCTGATGAAAGACTTCCTGTACCTTGGACAACAGACTGTGTGTGGGGGGCTAAGATGCCATGCAGCTCTCTGTCTTTTATCCAAGGGAGGGCTAGAAATGCTGCAGAAATTTATTTAATCTAGGATTGTTTTGCTAGGAACATAAATATGGACTGCGCAGGTCAACATCCTGTTTGCGACATTTGCATGGTCTTTTCCATGCCTCTGTGTACCTACTGTCAAGTAAATGTCAACGTCAAAGAGTGGTCTTCTGTCATCCTGACTGCCAAGCATATTGCAAGACTCATTAGAAGCATATGGATTTGAGGAGTCAGATGTGAGAGGTCCCCATATTGGGAGGAAAAATGATATAATTGGGCCCTGTTCACATAGCCAGGCACACCTGTTCAGATGATCACCCAGCCCTTAATCTATCTTAATATCATCTCTGTTTTATGTAATGGTCTTCCCAGAAATGTCCACCCGGCCTTGCCATTATTGCAGCATCAGGAAAAGGTGTTTTTGTTTTCCTAGGCATGTGGGCAGAATCAACAATATTCTATTCTATTGCTAAATCTGTAAATTTCATTATATGCCTGTTGTCTTTGTCCATGGAGTTTTCTTGGCAAGGATACTGGAGTGGTTTGCCTGTTCCTGCTCAAAGCAGAGACATCACCTTGCTGACAAAGGTCTGTATAGTTAACGCTATGGTTTTCCCAGTAGTGATGTATGGAAGTGAGAGCTGGACCATAAAGAAGGCTGATCAGCAAAGAATTGATGCTTTGGAATTATGGAGCTGGAGGAGACTCTTGAGAGTCCCATGGACTGCAAGAAGATCCAACCTATCCATTCTGAAGGAAATCAGCTGTGAGTGCTCACTGGAAGGACAGATCCTGAAGCTGAAGCTCCAATATTTTGGCCACCTCATGAGAAGAGAAGACTCCCTGGAACAGACCCTGATGTTGGGAAAGATGGAGGGCACAAAGAGAAGGGAACGACAGAGGACGAGATGGTTGGACAGTGTTCTCGAAGCTACCAGAATGAGTTTGACCAAACTGCAGGAGGCAGTGGATGACAGGAGTGCCTGGCATGCTCTGGTCCATGGGGTCACGAAGAGTCAGAAACGACTAAATGACTAAACAACAACAAAGTTTCATTTTTGTATTATTATTTTTACTTGCTTGCAAATCACTTTAGGACTCTATTTCAAGAGTCAGGCAATTTACAGATTTAATAAGCTTATATTTTGTTGCCTGAGGTGAAGAACACGATGGCACCCCTCCCCATTCCACAAAAGCCTGATGATAAAATTGCACCCTTCACTACACCTGGGGGTAGCAGGTTCACTTAGTGGCTCAAGAACAGGTCATGTTCCTCAACAGCTGTGTCCTCAAGAGAGGCAAGTAGCTCAGGAGGAACAGCTGAGAGGCTACTATTGTTGACCTCCAGCATCAGTTGCCCGAAGCAGTTGTCTCACTGTGCCAATTGGTAGGGCTGCCCTGATCTAGACCACATTCACATGCTGCATTTAAATCACTAATGTTTATTATGTGCATTGAATTTCTATACCACCCTTCATCTGGGGATCACAGGGCTGTTTATAATATAAAGCTACAGTTATAGAGAGGTTTAACAATCAATAGGGAACTCTGGGAATTGTAGTTCCGTGAGGGGAACAGGGGTCTCCGAACAACTTGCAGCACCCTTAACAAACTACAGCTGCCAGAATTCTGTGGGGAAACCTAGAACTGCTTACAGTGGTATCATAGTGCTTTGGGGGACGTGAGTGGTGCTATGGTCTAAAACACGGAGCTTCTTGGGCTTGCTGATAGGAAGGTTGGCGGTTCGAATCCTCATGATGGGGTGAACTCCCGTTGCTCTGTCCCAGCTCCTGCCAACCTAGCAGTTCGAAAGCATGCCAGTGCAAGTAGATAAATAGGTACCGCTGCAGTGGGAAGGTAAATTGTGTTTTCATGTGCTCTAGCACTCATCACGGTCCTCTGTACACGGTCTAGTCATGCTAGCCACATGGCCTGGAAAACTGTGGGCAAACGCTGGCTCCCTCGGCCTGAAAAGTGAGATGAGCGCTGCAACACCATAGTCGTCTTTGACTGGACTTAACCATCCAGGGGTCCTTTACCTTTACCTATCATAGTGCTTTAAATGGATGGTGTAGCCCTACTCTGCTCACATCATCTCTGCCTGAAAGCAACTCTCCAAGATAAGAGTTTTCTCCTGACCCTGCTATTTGGAGTCTTCTAAATGAAGAGTCCTGGAACTGAATTTAGGACATTTTACATGCAAAGCACCACTATTAAGTTTTGCCTCTCCAATCCTCCAGACCCTTTCAAACCCACGTCCTCAAGAAACAGACAGGGAACATAATGTGACGAACAGCTCAAAAGCAACCAGCGCTTGACTGTCTTACCCTGTTCTATTTTGTTTGCTTAGCTTAAAATGAGTTTTTCTAGCACGCCTGATAAATTATCGCAGTCGCCCCAGCCAGCTTTTTTGCTTGCTGAGTTATGAGATTCCGCTGCCCTAAAAAGATTTCTCGAAATGAAAAGCTTAGATAACAGCTTTCTCGTCGAACAGCATTCTCTTCCCAATTCTCCCCACAAAACCCAGGAAAGCAATTTCGATGAAACACAGGACGGTGCTATGCAAAATCCCAGCTGCCAATCCATACACAATACCATAGATGAGATTTATGTAAATGCTGTGTGCACAAGTAATCTGAACACTCACTGATGAAATCCTTCTTGGATTTGCATCCTCAAGGACATCCAGCGGAAGCCTCTGGGTGTCTTTTCCAGAATATTGTCCTTCCCTGAGCAGAGATTACTGGGGATGTTGAAAAGGCATGTTCTGTTATCACCGCCAATATTTCTACCTCTCCAAAAGTGACAACATGCATTTAGTGCATTTATCCCCCAAAAGAAGTCTAATTTTCACAAAGGTAGGTCTTGCTGAACGCTTGGTTCACATTCTAGTGTTGTTGTTGTTTAGTCGTTTAGTCGTGTCCGACTCTTCGTGACCCCATGGACCAGAGCACGCCAGGCACTTCTGTCCTCCACTGCCTCCCGCAGTTTGATCAAACTCATGCTGGTAGCTTCGAGAACACCATCCAACCATCTCATTCTCTGTCGTCCCCTTCTCCTTGTGCCCTCCATCTTTCCCAACATCAGGGTCTTTTCCAGGGAGTCTTCTCTTCTCATGAGGTGGCCAAAGTATTGGAGCCTCAGCTTCACGATCTGTCCTTCCAGTGAGCGCTCAGGGCTGATTTCCTTCAGAATGGAGAGGTTTGATCTTCTTGCAGTCCATGGGACTCTCAAGAGTCTCCTCCAGCACCATAATTCAAAAGCATCAATTCTTTGTGATCAGCCTTCTTTATGGTCCAGCTCTCACTTCCATACATCACTACTGGGAAAACCATGGCTTTTACTATACGGACCTTTGTTGGCAAGGTGATGTCTCTGCTTTTTAAGATGTTGTCTAGGTTTGCCATCGCCTTTCTCCCAAGGAGCAGGCGTCTTTTAATTTCGTGACTGCTGTCACCATCTGCACTGATCATGGAGCCCAAGAAAGTAAAATCTCTCACTGCCTCCATTTCTTCCCCTTCTATTTGCCAGGAGGTGATGGGCCCAGTGGCCATGATCTTCATTTTTTTGATGTTGAGCTTCAGACCATATTTTGCGCTCTCCTCTTTCACCCTCATTAAAAGGTTCTTTAATTCCTCTTCACTTTCTGCCATCAAGGTTGTGTCATCTGCATATCTGAGGTTGTTGATATTTCTTCCGGCAATCTTAATTCCGGCTTGGGATTCATCCAGCCCAGCCTTTCGCATGATGAATTCTGCATATAAGTTAAATAAGCAGGGAGACAATATACAGCCTTGTCGTACTCCTTTCCCAATTTGGAACCAATCAGTTGTTCCATATCCAGTTCTAACTGTAGCTTCTTGTCCCACATAGAGATTTCTCAGGAGACAGATGAGGTGATCAGGCACTCCCATTTCTTTAAGAACTTGCCATAGTTTGCTGTGGTCAACACAGTCAAAGGCTTTTGCATAGTCAATGAAGCAGAAGTAGATGTCTTTCTGGAACTCTCTAGCTTTCTCCATTATCCAGCGCATGTTTGCAATTTGGTCTCTGGTTCCTCTGCCTCTTCTAAATCCAGCTTGCACTTCTGGGAGTTCTCGGTCCACATACTGCTTGAGCCTTCCTTGTAGAATTTTAAGCATAAAATTCTACATTCTACATTCTACATTCTAGTAGAAGAGCTCAAAGTTGAGGCCAGCAAGCTCTCTGAAATTCTTTTGGTAAAACAGTCTACAGTGGTACCTCGGGTTACAGACCCTTCAGGTTACAGATGCTTCAGGTTACAGACTCCGGTAAGATAAGATAAGATAAACTTTATTTGCATTAGCCAACGGCTGTAGCAACATAAAACAAGCAATATATACAATTAAAAAACAACAACAATGGATAAAAAGGACCATCACGTGACCAAGACCATCGTTCAAATAGTGGCCCTTAATCCCATTGCACCCTCGATAAACCTAGCAAAGATAAACCTGTGCAGACAAACAAGGAAGCATTTGCAAACAATTTATCGCAAATATAGGATTACTGGGGCACCCCCTTTATTCACCACATATATTTCCATAAGACGGAACTACAAACAACTATTAAAGAAGAAAAAACAAAAAGCTGAGCGAATCACTTGGCAAAGCCTGGTCAAGGCTTCACACGAGAAAAACCCAACTTGCTTTTGGCGTACCATATCTGGCCTACTGGACCAGGAGTGTAAGGGACTCATTTGTACCGTTGAACCCTGAGAGTGGATCCGATACTTTCAATCACTGTTTTATGGCAAGGGAGCCCAGTTTAACAAGTGTTCAGCCAGAGGTTTTACCTCACAGGCCACCTGTAACCACAGAGGAGGTAGAAAATTTGATCACACAGCTAAAGAACAACAAGGCCCCTGGCATAGATTATATTCCCGCAGAATTTCTGAAGACCAACATTGGGTGGTGGGCCCCCCTGCTAGCGACAATATTCTCCAACACATTGATTCAACAGGCCTATTTCCCAAAGGGTGGGCCAAGGTGATAATCATCCCAATTTATAAAAAGGGCCCCACATCGGACCCGGCGAGTTATAGACCAATCAGTCTTTTACCAGACTCCACAAACCCAGAAATAGTACCTCGGGTTAAGAACTTTGCTTCAGGATGAGAACAGAAATTGTGCTGCGGCGGCGCGGCAGCAGCGGGAGGCCCCATTAGCTAAAGTGGTACCTCAGGTTAAGAACAATTTCAGGTTAAGTACGGACCTCCGGAACGAATTAAGTTCTTAACCCAAGGTACCACTGTATTTGGGAGACTGTTCCACACAGCTCACTCTCCCATCACCAAGTATGCTTCCCCTTCCTTTCCATTAAGTCAGAGCCAGCAGCAGTGAAGGTGTCCAAGGAAGAAAGACTAGGCAGGTTTTTTTCTCCATAACTTCTCTCCATTGCCTCATTGCATCAGGCTGTGTTGTTTAGTCGTTTAGTCGTGTCCGACTCTTTGTGACCCCCTGGACCAGAGCACGCCAGGCACTCCTGTCTTCCACTGCCTCTCGCAGTTTGATCAAACTCATGCTGGTAGCTTTGAGAACACAGTCCAACCATCTCATCCTCCATCGTCCCCTTCTCCTTGTGCCCTCCATCTTTCCCAACTTCAGGGTCTTTTCCAGGGAGTCTTCTCTTCTCATGAGGTGGCCAAAGTATTGGAGCCTCAGCTTCAGGATCTGTCCTTCCAGTGAGCACTCACAGCTTATTTCCTTCAGAATGGATAGGTTGGATCTTCTTGCAGTCCATGGGACTCTTAAGAGTCTCCTCCAGCACCATAAATCAGGCTATCAGCTATCAAAACGCCTGAGCTTGGGGACCTATGGTAGATGACGTTCTCCTACATGGATCCTGAAATGTTGTTACCCTCTCTTAATGTATGTTAGAATGCACTTTGTCAAGAAATGACCAAAACGCTCAAATATGCCATTCCAACTTCACCGCAGATGTGTTTACTGAACATATGGGATGATCCACATGAAATGTTCAACCAAGGAATAGCTCAGTCGATAGGAGCACAAGACTCTTGAATCTCAGCGTCATCTAAGATAGCTGCACTTCACTGACTAATTTGGGGATAACTAACCTATGGCCCAGGGACGTGGGTGGTGCTGTGTGTTAAACCACAGAGCCTAGGACTTGCTGATCAGAAGGACAGCGGTTCGGATCCCCGCAATGGGGTGAGCTCCTGTTGCTGGGTCCCTGCTCCTGCCAACCTAGCAGTTCAACCTAGCAGAGGTACCGCTCCAGCGGGAAGGTAAACAGCATTTCCGTGCGCTGCTCTGGTTCGCCAGAAGCAGCTTAGTCATGCTGGCCACATGACCCGGAAGCTGTACGCCGGCTCCCTCGACCAATAAAGCGAGATGAGCGCCGCAACCCCAGAGTCGGACACGACTGGACCTAATGTTCAGGGGTCCCTTTACCTTTAACCTATGGCCCACTGTATGTCACTGAACGATAAAAGGTGATTTCTTTCACAAAAGTTCATTAATTTCTGCTGCTCCAGATGGTAGGACCAGGACCAATGGATTCGAATTACAAGGAAGGAAATTCTGATTAAACATTAGGAAGAACTTTCTGATGGTAAGAGTCATATGACAGTGGAATGGACTGTCATGGAAGGTGGAGGTTTTTAAGCAGAGGTTAGATTGGCATCTGTCTGAGATGCTTTAGCTGTGATTCCTATATTGCAGGGGGTTGGAATAGATGACACTTCCCACTCTGCAATTCTATGATTCTATTGTTCATTCTTATTACAGGGCTCCACAAAACCCTTCTATCCAGTCTGATTTCTTCTGCATCTTCTGTTCCTTCCTGCTTTCTCTCTCTCTCTCTCTCTCTCTCTCTCTCTCTCTCTCTCCTCTCTCTCTCCCAACACTGCCAGGTTTCAATAATTGATAAGCAATAAGAGCAAGTTATCTCTGAAGGGAAACTGTTTCAGTAACTGTGAAATTTTCCTTTGCTGTAATTAAGGTATTCCATAAATAAACAAGCATTTTAAAATGGGCTGAATTATTCATGTTCTCCAGGTTGTTATAGTGATGGAGGATCTCCCTGGCGGGCTCCTGGTCCTGCGCCCAAACGGTAGTGATTGTACATCGCACCTGGAAGCAAAATCTCTAATTGCATCAGTCAGAGCAATAGACCTCGGTGACCCGCTTAACCCAGGGGAGACGGTGACATTTTATGCTGCTAGACAGCCCGTGCTGAATCACGTCAAGAACAGCAACTTAAGGGTTTTCTGGGGCAGAGGCGAGATACGGCCAGGCCACAGCACTCGGCGGAACAATCAGGTCATAGCTAATAAGTCAGATGACAAAGCTTTATACAGGCAGTTGTTTTTTCCCAACCTATAAAATGAAGCAAGGAAACTCGTAGGGGAGGAGGAAGATGGGTATGTTATTAAAGGAAGGTGAGACTCAGAAAATGTAATGCTTGATTGCCAAAAGAGTATTTTAAGAACACCTCTGGGGAGACTCCCCCCCGTATAACAGTCTTATTAGCATAATAATACTCACTTTGATGCAATAGAATTGCAGAACTGTGGTGTAGGAAAGGATCCCAAGGGTAATCTAGGCCAGGCATAGGCAAACTCGGCCCTCCAGATGTTTTGAGACTACAGTTCCCATCATCCCTGACCACTGGTCCTGTTGGCTAGGGATGATGGGAGTTGTAGTCCCAGAACATCTGGAGGGCCAAGTTTGCCTATGCCTGATCTAGTCCAACATCTTGTGCAGGAATCGCAACTAAAGAATCCCTGACAGATGGTCATCTATTATGTGTTGGAAAACCTCCAAAGAAGAAGAGTTCATCACCTTCCACTGTCAAGCAAGAACTCACCACCAGAAAGTTATTCCTAATGTTTAGTCAGAATCTCCTTTCTTGTATTTTGAATCCATTGGCCTGGGTCTTACCTTCTAGAGCAGCAGAAAACAAGCTTGCTCCATCCACCTGTGACAACCAGGGCTTCTCTTCCTAGAAGGAGAAGAGCTGGAGTGGCAGAAGGGGGCTTGCTCAGCAGAGCGCTGGGATAATTACTTGCAAAAAATTAATAATGCGCATTTTAGGCAAAACTGCACACAAGCATCTATAGCTTAGCAGAAATTAGGCAGAGATATCTGGCAGAATCCATGACCAGGGAGAAGAGTCGGTGGAGGAAGATTGGAAGAAGTTTAAAGTCTACTTGCAGAAGCACTGTAAAATTAAGGAATGTTGAATTGACGTTTGAATGAAAATAAGTGGTACTGGTAAAGAGATGCCTAAGAAAATGAAAATAGGGACTGATAATTGAAAATGGATATTTATAATAATAGGTTAACATGTGGAGTAAGGATGAATGTTAGAGGGTAAGGATTTGCTGAACTAAATATCTGAACTGGAATACAAAATGGAAGGTGTGAGGAGGTCAAGAAACTAGAGAATGAAGTTTAGGATATGAAAATAATTTTTTTCTGTTTTGCTTTTTGGTGTTTTTTACTTTTTCTCTTCTATTTTGTTAATTGCTCTTTTTTAGTGTGTATTTTTAGGTGCTTTGTTGTGTATTCTCCTATTTTTGTAGTGTTTTTTTTTTTTGGTTTTTCTGTTTTGGGTTTAAATTGTTGAAGTTATAAATTGTTCAATAAATATTATTTTAAAAAAATATAGCTTAGGAGAAATTCACAGGAAAATGTGAATTAATTTTGCAATTAAATTAAAAGACTATTAATTTTCATGAGGAGATACACACACACACACACACACACACTTAAACTGATGTGGAAATGTGGAGAGATTAAGTTTGGAAAATTGAGAAATGGAGAGTAGCCAAAATTGATAGATCTGTTATCCCTAGTTAATACTACTTTATTTGAAGGAGTCAGCATAGCCCCACCATTTCCTGGTGCTTCCTACCCACCCACCGTTTTATTATGACATTATTAATGTTGCACCACTGCTTTGTTTCTGTTCCGGCCTGTTTCACTCAATTAGTAAGTACTGTTTTCTCATCCTTGAGTATTGAGTTTCCACTTTCCAAACCACTTATACTCTGCAACCTCATTTTAGCATTCAATATTCAGAAAGCAGTTGACATAATGAGGTGAGCAAGTGGTCAATATTATTAACTCTGGGAACTAGCAAAGCATTCTAGGCATCACGGTGCTTGGGGTGACAGACATCTCACATCTGTGGAGAAGGCGCAAAACCCACATAAATAGATTTCAGGGAAGAATTTGGGGGAGTTCAAATTGCAAAAGTGGACTCCCCTAATCAGCACCTCCAGACAGATTAGACTTTGAAATATGCACTTCTTCTTAGTTCCATTATGTGGCAGTCCAACAGCTGATCCATTTCTTGTTCTTCCTTTATTTTAGAGGTCCTGGCACAGGGCTGGATTTAGGTTTGATGAGGCCCTAAGCTACTGAAGGTAATGGGGCCCTTTAAATGTCCAGCTGTCCTTTGTCAACAATAAATTGTTGCTTTTTTGTGTTGAATATATGCTATATGATGATTTATGGACCTAATAGGTATCTCAAGCCATCTGCACATGTTACCATGCAACCTGTCCATGCAGAACGTAGGCACCCTATATATAGAAAGGAGCAAACCAGTGATATTTTAGGGAGCAGTCTAGCAGGTGGGGACTTACATCATAGGAGCCTACACAACACAAAACACTGTTGCTGTATGTAGGTTTTATTTTATTTGTTTTTTATCTTACAATTTGGAAATGTACATCCAGGTTTTTTTCCCTTAATTTTTTTGGGGGGCCCCAAGAGAGTGGGGCCCTAAGCTATAGCTTGTTTAGCTTATACAGTGGTACCTCTGGATGCGAACGGGATCCATTCCAGAGCCCCGTTCACATCCAGAAGTGAACGCAACCCGCATCCGCGGATCACGATTCGACGCTTCTGTGCATGCGCACGACGTCATTTTGACCATCTGCGCATGTGCGAGTGGTGAAACCCAGAAGTAACGTGCTCTGTTACTTCTGGGTCACAGCAGCACGCAACCCGAAAATACTTATCCCAAAGCTACTTCAACCCGAGGTATGACTGTACGTAAATCTGGCACCGTGATCTGGCAACTGGAGCAGCTGCTGCACATTTACCTGTAAGCTGTCTTGACTCATAGAATCAAAAGATCATAGAATTGTAGAGTTGGAAGGGACCTTGAGGATCATCAAGTCCAACCCCCTGCTATGCAGTTGTTGTTGTTGTTGTTGTTGTTGTTAAGGTAAAGGGACCCCTGACCATTAGGTCCAGTTGTGACCGACTCTGGGGTTGCGGCGCTCATGTCCCTTTACTGGCCAAGGGAGCCGGCGCACAGATTCCGGGTCATGTGGCCAGCATGACTAAGCCGCTTCTGGCAAACCAGAGCAGCGCACGGAAACGCCGTTTACCTTCCCGCTGGAGTGATATCCATTTATCTATTTATCTACCTATTTGCACTTTGACGTGCTTTCGAACTGCTAGGTTGGCAGGAGCAGGGACCGAGCAACGGGAGCTCACCCCGTCATGGGGATTCGAACCACCGACCTTCTGATTGGCAAGCCCTAGGCTCTGTGGTTTAACCCACAGCGCCACCCGCATCCCTTGTTGTTGTTTTTAATCTAAGGTCTCATGGTGGGTTACAACAATTTTAAAATCCAGCATTAAAACCAGTTTAAAATTAATTCTGCGGGACCGTGAACCAGCCCAAGCCACAAAAACTTTGCTGACCCCTGCTCTAGCCCCTTCTGTCATTCTGTCACCAAACTCATACCATTGTAATTTGTACATGGGGAATGTTTCCGTTGGAGTTGGAGAGCTGCCCTTGAATGATATGTTCTTCTCACTTGGCCAGGAAAGCATCTGAATTATACTCCTCTGCCTCGGGATCCAGCTGCTCAGGTGGTTCGGTAGCTGAATAGGAGGCATGCTGAACAAGTGGCCGAAACGCATCCAGGTCATATGCTAAGGCAGATGCAACATCCATCAAAGCAAAAGACAGAGCCAGAAGATGCCTCTTTTATGAACAGCCAGCCAGGCATGATCAAGAAACCCAACAGAAGGGAAGAAATTAAACTCTCTCTCTTTTCATCCACACAGCCCTTTTCCTAGCTCCAGGATAGGGAATTAATTTACATCCTTGGAAGAACCATATTTTGAATATGATACTGATTTGGCAGATGAACCTTTCTGAGTATCTGAACATATGTCTACCAGCCTCACTGCAGTCACAGTTGAAGAGAGAAACGCCACAGCCCTTTCCCTTAAACTCACCAACATCTCTAATCTGCAGGATGCGAAAATGAGGTTCTTAAATTGCCCCAATGGGCACAAGGCTTTTGACCAGAAATGGCTTGAGAGGCTGAAATTCATTAGAAAAGATTTGTTTTAAAGACATGAGCAGAAGGCCAGTGTGTGTGTTTCAGTTTAGGAAAGATTTGATATCAAGCAAATTCAATGGTGCATTATACACGAATGAGTCTTGGGGAAGGGTGAAAAAATGAGTAGCACATGCAAAGAATGATTACACGATGAGCAAAACAGAATAAGCATATGCAGCTTAACTTTTAAACCTTCTTCTACTCAGAATAACAATATGCAAGCTTAGAATGAACTACAACGTAACCCTTGCCGATTCCAGCTACTATCAATGGCTGCTAGTCATGATAGCTGTGAGTGCACACTGCTAGAATTCAGAGGTGGCCCAGATATGGAATCCAGAAAAAACCCAAACAGAAAATTAGTCCAGGTAAAAGGAAAAAAAAAGGTTAAAAATAAAATAGTGAAGTCTGAAGCTCACCAAGTAATAAAATAATCAGATCTGTACAAAAGGCATGAGGAAATCTTACCCAATTTAAAATTATTAAAAGCAGAAGGAATTGAATCTAAAAACAACGTTTTTTTCTATCTGTGTCTGTGTTCCTCACAGAACTCTAGCCCAATGGTTGCCATTAATTTGATTTTGAATTGATTTTAGAATGAGTTGATTTTAGAATGCATTTCAATTAATTGATTGGGATTTTTGTAAATTGTGTTACTTTTATTGTTGTTTGCCGCTCTGAGCCTGGCTTTGACTGGGGAGGGCAGAATATATATATTTTAAAAAAATAATTTTAATAATTTTAATAAGCAGTACATTTAATAATTTTAATAAGCAGTACATGTGAAAAGGATCTAGGAGTCTTGGTTGACCACAAACTTGACATGAGCCAACAGTGTGACGCGGCAGCTAAAAAAGCCAATGCAATTCTGGGATGCATCAATAGGAGTATAGCATCTAGATCAAGGGAAGTAATAGTGCCACTGTATTCTGCTCTGGTCAGACCTCACCTGGAGTACTGTGTCCAGTTCTGGGCACCACAATTCAAGAAGGACACTGACAAACTGGAACGTGTCCAGAGGAGGGCAACCAAAATGGTCAAAGGCCTGGAAACGATGCCTTATGAGGAACGGCTAAGGGAGTTGGGCATGTTTAGCCTGGAGAAGAGGAGGTTAAGGGGTGATATGATAGCCATGTTCAAATATATAAAAGGATGTCACATAGAGGAGGGAGAAAGGTTGTTTTCTGCTGCTCCAGAGAAGCGGACACGGAGCAATGGATCCAAACTACAAGAAAGAAGATTCCACCTAAACATTAGGAAGAACTTCCTGACAGTAAGAGTTGACAACCACATGTCAGGAGTGCTCTGATGGTGTTTCCTGCTTGGCAGGGGGTTGGACTCGATGGCCCTTGTGGTCTCTTCCAACTCTATGATTCTATGATTCTATGATTCTAAGTTGCAGTGCAGGATTCCATCCTCCACCAAGAATTCTGGGAGATGTAGTTTGTTAAAGATACTGAGAGTTACCCTCACAGAGCTACAAGTTCCAGAATCACCTGCAAAGTGGGATCGACTGTTAAATCAGACCCTCCAAGTGTCCTTATTTTCCAGGGACAGTCACGGATTTACAGAAGCCACCCCAGTTTTGGATTTGATCCTGGAATGTCCTGCTTTTACTTAAGAGGTCCCTATTTTCATCAGAGAAATGTTGGAGGGTATGAAGTTATGTGACCCCTGAGCCAAGAGATAAGTAACTATACAACCTTTAGAAGACATCTGGGAAGTTTTTTAATGCTTAGTATTTTATTTATATATATATATATGTGTTGGAAGTTTTCCAGAGAAGTTGGAGCAACCCCATCAGATGTGCAATGTATTATTATTATTTTTATTATTATCATCCGGGAACTGTAACTGTGAGGGGAATAGGGGTTCCCTGAGAACTCTCAGCACTGTTAATGCTCCCAGAATCCTTTGTAGGAAGCCATGACTGTTTAAAGTGGTTTCATAGTGTTTTAGATGTGTGGTGTGAATATGGCCTTAGAATCAATACAATAGTGCTTTAAATATATGGTGCAAATGGGGCCTAAGAAAGTTTTCAACCCCCTTTTTGGGTGGGTGTGCTTTGCAGAATCATTGCACCGAACAAAGGCTCACACAACTAATCCTCTTCTGAGTTGTTGAGAAAGAAAGAAAGAAAGAAAGAAAGAAAGAAAGAAAGAAAGAAAGCAGGAATGCTTGGAAATGCTAACACACCTCTGACCTCTCTGTTGATCATCCAAATAATGGCTGCAAAGGTTATGAGAAAACAGCCCTTCATGTTCCCATCCCTTCTCCCATTTAGCAAGCGAAGATCATAACCTTCAGAGCAGGCGCGGCATTTGGGCAATGAATTCCTGCTGACTGCTTCAGAGGGTGCTTTTGTTTTTGTGGGGTTTTAGCGGGAGGGGAAGGACTTATCTTAGAAAGTCTCTTTGCTATTGGTGTGTTCACGGAGCAATCGTCCCTAAGTGTCCCAAATGTCAAGAAGCAATAAGCCTCATTGGCTTTTATGGCCTTCATCAGCACTTTCCTCCGTGCTCCATCTTCTTAAAGGCCATAGTCATGCCCATATTTCCAAATAGTGGGAAGTTAACTCTGGCAATAAAGCAGACCAGGGTGCTTCTGTGTGGCTCAATCACAACGGCCATTTCAATGGGCAGCAGGGCGTTGCCAGATACTTAAAAGGCTCCTGGCACAAATGAGCATGACATGAACGTAGATTTGCTTTGACAGTGTTGTTAAGTGGTTACAGCATCAGACTAGGAGCTGGGGAACTAGGGTTCAAATCCCTACACAACCATAAAGCTTGGGCCAGTTCCTCTGTCTCAGCTTAGCCTATCTCCCAGGGTCACAGTGAGGATCAGGGACGCGGACTTATAAAAAATATTGGGGGGGCCGGGAAAGCTCGTGAAATGTAAATAAGCTCATGAATATGCAAATAAGCTCATGAATATGCAAATGAAGTGGCGCCGCCCCCTCGTGAGCGAATAGGGGAGAGCGTGCTGCTGCCTATTAATCAGCTCCGGAACAGCTGATATGCGGGAAACCTGGGGCTAGAGGCAGAAGCCCCCGCCCCCGGGGATTCCCCTGTTCTCGCGGGGGACGGCCGGGGCTCTCCAGCTAGGGCGCGCGGCTGGCTGGCTGGCTGGGGAGGGAGCAGGTGGGGAGGAGGCGGGGGACGGCAGCAAGGGCGCCCGAGATTATTGGGGGGGCTGAGCCCCCCCAAAAAATTTTTTGAGGGGGCTCAAGCCCCCTCAAGCCCCATGGAGTCGGCGCCTATGGTGAGGATAAAATGAGGAGTGGGGAAAGTATGTGTGCCTGTCAGAGACTGGGCAGAGGAGGAATGGTAGAGACTGTCTCCACAGCCTGACCCTTCAAGGAGAGGAAGGGAGTTCAGAATTACAACAGGGGTTTGAGGGAGGTCGCAGCTCAGATGCAGATGAGGAGGAAACCTGGGAAATAATGGGAGAGGAGGAGAGGGAAGAAGAAGCCCCAGGGGAATGACAGCTGATGGGTTCAGTGTCTTTAGAAAGCATTCCAGACTCCCAACCCCAGAACCCAGTGAGCCTTGAAAGTAGGAGAGCAAAGAACTCAAAAGCAGAGGGCACCTTTCAGCACCTGTAAGAAGCTGGAAAGGGACGCAGGTGGTGCTGTGGGTAAAACCTCAGTGCCTAGGACTTGCCGATCGTATGGTCGGCGGTTCGAATCCCCGCGGCGGGGTGAGCTCCCGTCTTTCGGTCCCAGCTCCTGCCCACCTAGCAGTTCGAAAGCACCCCTAAGTGCAAGTAGATAAATAGGTACCGCTTTATAGCGGGAAGGTAAACGGCGTTTCCTTGTGCTGCGCTGGTGCTGGCTCGCCAGAGCAGCTTCGTCACACTGGCCACGTGACCTGGAAGTGTCTCTGGACAGCGCTGGCTCCCAGCCTCTTAAGTGAGATGAGCGCACAACCCTAGAGTCGGACACGACTGGCCCGTACGGGCAGAGGTACCTCTTTACCTTTAAGAAGCTGGAAAGGGAGGGGTGGAGATTCACTCCGGGCAATGCCATTATTCTGAGCATAGCTGTCAACTTTTCCCTTTTTTAAAGAGACATTCCCTTATTCCAAATATTCGCAAGAAAAGGGAAAAGTTGACAGCTATGATTTTGAGAGGCTGCATTCCCTAGCCGCTCACTGTGAATACAGTGGTACCTCGGGTTACAGATGCTTCAGGTTACAGACTCCACTAACCCAGAAATAGTACCTCGGATTAAGAACTTTGCTTCAGAATGAGAACAGAAATCACGTGGTGGTGGCATGGTGGCAGTGGGAGGCCCCATTAGCTGAAGTGGTGCTTCAGGTTAAGAACAGTTTCAGCTTAAGAACGGGCCTCCAGAACGAATTAAGTTCTTAACCCGAGGTACCACTATATTGAATAAAAGCAGATGGTAAGGACTTTCCCTTGTCTTCTCCATTGCTGGCCAACCTGCCGTGAGGGTTGGTTCCTCTGCCTCCTGACAGTGCCAGCTTGAGCTCCTTAGAGGGAAAGTAGGATTTAAAAAACCGCAATAAATAAATGTATAGATATGTATAGATATATATATATGCCTTTGAAAGGGCCTTTTCTGCAGTGGCTCCCCATCTGTGGAATGCTCTCTCTGGGAAGGTTTCCTTGGCGCCTTCACGATACAACTTTAGGTGCCATGCAAAAGTGTTCCTCTTTCACCATACTTCTGGTTGATTTGTTTGACAACCTATGCCCTTTAAAATTTCTTTTGGGGGTTATTGGGTTGTTGTTATTTTTATTTTTATTATGTACTTTGTGGTTTTATCCTGTGAACTGCCTCAAGACCTGTGGGTATAGGGCGGTATATGAATTCAATAAATAATAACAATAATAAATAAGATTGGTGGTTGGTTGGAGTCTCGCCGTAGTATAGATATAATGGGGATGATGGACGCTAAGGCAAAGTTCCGATTATAGGAGCAGTGACAACTAGGGATGTTGGAGAATTCCAATGGGAAAGAGAGCAGAAATTGCCAGCGTTTGCTTGTTTCTCCTCTTACGAGAACGGAAATCAGTCTAGCAAACATTCAATGGTTGCTGCTTCCAGTTTGCAAACCATACATAACAGATTGCATTTCTCCTCTTTTGCACTGCTTTTTTCCTTGGCACTGAAATGAATGGGATGGAATCATTGCAATGGAAGTTGCGCAATTTCACCACAGTGAACAGTGGAGCGATTAACATAGTTTTCGGCAGAGGACCAAACTGCAGCAGAACAGAAACATTGGTGCGTGCAATGAATAAAGGGTGGGGTGACCATGTATGGTCTCCGACAAAGGCTTGCTACCTGAGATGGGGAACTCTCTCCTCCAAAGGAGGAAGCATGTGGCAACAAAGAACATCAGTCCACCAGGAGTGGGCGAATATTAGCACAGATAACAGCTCGACTCCTTTGTATTCAAAATCATTAATCACTTGGACATGATGAATCTAGCTAGCAGAAGGGAATAAATTCCAGATAATAAGTTCTAAAGTAATGAATAACTCTTGGCTGTGAAGGGGCTTAATGACTTTCCTTGTCAGAATTCAGATTTTATTATTAGCTCTGCGGAACAGGCAGCCGGCCTGAAGAGCTACACTTACAAATCAATTTCACTGCTCCTTCATAATGAGTCCCTAATTGACCCCAATTTCTGATAGAGTCGCATATTTCCTTCCATACTTTATTTTAATGACATGTATATTAGAGGATTTAGTGACTGGGCATAAAGGAATTTACTTTAACTCTGTGTTGCCGTTCGCCGACTTAAGGCGCGAGCATAAATTACGCTGAGTGCATTTGCTTTGATGGCTGGGAATGTATTTTTTATATCCCTTTGCAGATAAGATTTGTCTCATTTTGTTACATTAAGCGATTCATTCATCTATCTAATTCTGAAGAAGACAGGTTGGCGAGTAACAAAAAGCACTCTGCTTCCCAGTATAATCTTAATAGTTATGGGCGGTTAAATACTTTGCTTAACTTTCCCTGTATCTCCAACTGAAGTAGCATTCAAAGCGACTGTCAAATCCCGTACAAAAGGAATGTAAGGAGCTCATTACAAGGCCAGATTTATTTCTCTACTATTCTCTATTCCAGGGATGAAGCATCTTGGGCCTGGGGGACAAATTGCAGGGGGGGGGGGACTAGATAAAGATCAGGGTCCAATCCAACTCTTCAGTTCTATGATTCCATACCCTCCAGGATTTCCTTGATGTAAATTTCCTCAATCTCCTATTGCATAACAACAGTTGTTGTTGTTGTTGTTGTTTTACTTATGTCCTGTCCATCTGTGTGGGTTGCCCCAGCCACTCTAGGTGGCTTCCAACATACCTAAAAACACAACAAAACATTTTAAAAACTTCCCTATATACCTTGGTTCTTGAACTTAATCCATTCTGGGAGTCCGTTCAACTCCCGAAACCACTCAAAAACTAAGGCACGGCTTCCGATTGGTTGCAGGAGCTTCTTGCAGTCAAGCGGAAGTTGTGTTGGATGTTTGGCTTCTGAAAAACGTTCGCAAACCGGGACACTTACTTCCAGGTTTGCGGAGTTTGGGAGCCAAAACGTACGAGTACCAAGGCGTTTGAGAACCAAGGTACAGGGCTGCCTTCAGATGTCTTCTAAAGGTTGTGTAGTTACTTATCTCCTTGGTTCAGTGGTTGGATATCTCCATACCTTCTAACATTTCTCCGATGAAAATGGGACATCCTAAGGAAAGCAGGACATTTCAGGATCAAATCAGAAACTGGGACGGCTTCTGTAAATCCAGGACTGTCCCTGGAAAATAGGGTCACTTGAAGGGTCTGTGATTCTATGAATTGCGACCCTCGAGGGTCTGTGATTCTATGAATTGTGACCCCTCTCACCAGGTCATGCCTGTCAGAAGTCCTGCTTTCAAGGCTGGGTTATGGTGGATCGGGCCCCTGGTACAGTCCCTCCTATATATCATCCCCTTCCCCTCAAAAGGAATGCATGAAATAAGCTACCGCAAAATAAGTGGCATAAAGACTAACAAATCTAAGCTTCCAAACATTGCAAAATATACTATGAGTTTGTGGTGGTTCACAACTCTTGGCAAAACTCTTGGTCATTCCCTGTGGCTCCTAAGCTGTGGAACTCCTTCCTCGCATATGTGTGCCTGGAATCTTCATTATATAGGTGTTTGCTGAAGATTTACCTCTTTACCCTGGCATTTGACATTCAAGGAGCATGTTTTTAGGACTTGGCTTGTTTTTTTATGATTGTAAGTTGTTTTAAATTGGTTTCAATGCTGTGTTTAATACTGTAACCTTCCCTTGGGAACTTCTGCTGAAGGATGGGTAATACGTTTACAATAACAACAACAATAATAATAGTCACAAGCAAAAACATTTTGCCAACACTGATAAACAAAAGAAAATACTCTGAGCACATGCAGTTCCACATTTTAAACTCACTGAATTTTTCACTGGTTTTGCTGACTTCTGGCCTTGGACCAGTCACCAACCTTCAGCCTAGGCTACCTCACATGGCTGTTGTGAAGATAGAATTAAAAATGGCTTCAGCGAGGGGGGGGGAATTATTGCTTGCATTATAGACATCGAATTTTGGTTCCTTTAACCAGAGTGCTGCATCTTTGTACCATAAAGGGCCATGTTTTTCTGCCCACCCCATGCAAATTAGTACAGTTCTAAGGCATCAACCAATCTTAATCTGGTCTGATTCCTGGGTGGTTTAGGTGCATAAGCGCCATTTGTATCCAGTTGAGTTTATTCAAAGGTGAGTGTGCACAAGGGATTGGTTCTTCAGGAAGAAATCCTATAGTGTTTGTTGTTGTTGTTTAGTGATTTAGTCGTGTCCGACTCTTCGTGACCCCCTGGACCAGAGCACGCCAGGCACTCCTGTCTTCCACTGCCTCCTGCAGTTTGGTCAAACTCATGCTGGTAGCTTCGAGAACACTGTCCAACCATCTCGTCCTCTGTCGTCCCCTTCTCCTTGTGCCCTCCACCTTTCCCAACATCAGGGTCTTTTCCAGGGAGTCTTCTCTTCTCATGAGGTGGCCAAAGTATTGGAGCCTCGGCTTCAGGATCTGTCCTTCCAGTGAGCACTCAGGGCTGATTTGCTTCAGAATGGAGAGGTTTGATCTTCTTGCAGTCCATGGGACTCTCCAGAGTCTCCTCCAGCACCAGAATTCAAAAGCATCAGTTCTTCGGTGATCAGCCTTTTTTATGGTCCAGCTCTCACTTCCATACATCACTACTCGGAAAACCATAGCTTTAACTATACGGACCTTGTGTTTGCATTACAAAACCCTTTTTTGCCAGCTTAACTTGTTGGGTTACCAGGTCACATGACCAAGCTGAATGGGTTCAGGATCCAGATTCTTAGGACATAGAATCATAGAGATGGAAAGGAGGGACTGTAGAGTTGGAAGGGACTCCAAGGGTCATCTAGTCCAACCCCCTGCAATGCAGGAATCTTTTGCCCAACGTGGGACTCAAACCCACAGCCCTGAGATTAAGAGTCTCATGCTCTACCAACTGAGCTATGTTGAACTGGTCACACCCCTGATAAAGGTAAAGGGTAAAGGGACCCCTGACCATTAGGTCCAGTCGTGGCCGACTCTGGGGTTGTGGTGCTCATCTCGCTTTATTGGCCGAGGGAGCCAGCGTACAGCTTCCGGGTCATGTGGCCAGCATGACTAAGCCGCTTCTGGCGAACCAGAGCAGTGCACGGAAATTCTGTTTACCTTCCCGCCGGAGTGGTACCTATTTATCTACTTGCACTTTGATGTGCTTTTGAACTGCTAGGTTGGCAGGAGCAGGGACCGAGCAACGGGAACTCACCCCGTTGCGGGGATTCGAACCGCCGACCTTCTGATTGGCAAGTCCTAGGTTCAGTGGTTTACCGACTTCCGGAGGCGGCGCGAAACGAGTAATGGCGGTCCTCTTTGCGCTGCGAAGAGGGGCTCCGCAGGAAAGGGTCGTTCGCTGCGGCAAAGCGACGACCCACTAAGATAAACCACGAGCAGAGTGAGCTCGTGGCCGTGGGATCCGGCGGGCACCTAGAGCGACCCCCAAAACGAAGAAGGAACCCCGTAAGGGGCTCCGGAAGCGCGGAGGGGAAGCGGTGCTGTGGATTCATCGCTCTTTCTGCGGGAGTGAAGCCGCGCGGCTGTTACAGATGAGCGCCGACCTTTCTTCCTTAATATTGGATTACAAATCAACTACTCGTGAGTAAGAGTTACTTGAAATTGGATTACAAATTTATGAATTCGGCTGAAAGCGGGAGACGAGAAAAAGGAAGTCCGTCTCCCGATGGTGCTTAGTGATCAAAGGCAAAGGAACTGACAAGCTGGAAGCATTACAAAAGGGTTTTAAAACGGGAACCCTCTCCTCTGCTGGACTTTTAAAACTTTAAAAACCCCAGTCTCGGGCTTGCAGCGGAGCAAAAGGCTGTTTTGCGGATACACATACAAAGTTGAAATGGATACTTAGAGGCATCACTGGTGGATACAATTAAACAACTGTATTTTGCACCTCCTGAGAAACTACTGTGGCAACATTGAGAGGGCTCTGCCAGAGGGAAAAGGTCTTCTCTAAAGACTATTGTTAATTTATTTAACTGCAGGAACTTTAATGGCGACTGAAACTTTGTTTCTTCTTTCCTGAACTGTAACAATACTCCCTCTAGTGGAGTTTGGGATTTACAATTTCCTGAGAACTAACTTTGTTTTGACTCTCTGTGGTTTGGTTATTTACTCTGAGGCCTGTCTTTCCCATGGAATTTTTGACAGCTTGACCTTGAATCCAAAGACAGGTGTGGAATGAGTAACCGAGTAAAAACAAGAGCTGCGTCGAAAGCAGGGAAAGGCCAATTGGTACAAACAACCTTGATTTCCCAGGCTCGTAGATCTTCAGTCCCTGCTGTCTTACAGGGAGTTGTACCATCACCAACAACCCCATTTAAGGAAGCTGAACAGTCAACAACTGAGGATATGGCAGCTGGGGGTTCTAGCACTCTTTTAGAGGAAATGTTACAACAGTTTGCAATTTTGAACAAAAAAGTGGATGACCAAACTGCAAAAATTGACTTAGCCACATCTTCAATTACCAAACTTTCTGAACAGGTGGCTAAGCATGCACAAGACATTGGGAATCTAAAGGACGCTACATCTGAAAATCGGAAATTGGCCGAGGCTGCGAATGAAAAAGCGGGGCAAGCAATTCAGAAAGTGGACGAATTGAAAGGAGAGGTAAGGCCGCTCCATAAACATATCAGCGACCAGCAGGCCTACCTGTCTTTGGTGGAATTGAGAAACAGGGAAAATAATTTAAGATTACGCTCTATCCCAGAGATTGAGAAAGAGGACTTGACTGGCTTCTTGACAGCAGAATTTTCTAAATTCTGGGGTATAAAAGAAGATACAGATTTTAAAATAACAACCGCATTCAGACTGGGAAGAGTTACCAGGAAAGACAGACCTAGAGACTGTTTGATCATTTTAAGGACTAAGCAGGAGAGAGACAAGCTACTTGACCTACATTTCAACAAAGCACTTGAGATCCAGGACAGAAGAGCACAAATTTACAAGGATATCCCTAAACAACTATTGGATCTCAGATCTAACTACACTGACCTAGCTGGACTTTTGAGAGGCAACGGAATACCATACAGGTGGGAGTTTCCACAAGGCCTTTTATTCAACTACAAAGGAAAGAAGATTAAAATCAAAACGAAAGAGGATAGCCAGAAGTTTCTACACGACCACGGAGAAGACTTGCAGAAAGGAGCAGCAGCTATTTGGCCTCCACCAGAGCTTGGAAAAGAGCCAGCACCCTCGGACTTGGATAAAAAAGAAGACGCCCCATAAAGAGCAACAACAGATTGATACAGGATGTCTCTTCAGCTGTACAGTTGGAACATTAATGGCGCAAATTCCCCGGAAAAACGCAAAAGGATCTTTCATATTTTAAAGAAAGAAAATTTGGACATAATTTGCTTGCAAGAAACCCACGTGACCAGGCTACATAGGAAGGTGTTAATAAACAAAAGACTAGGCCAAGAATTTATTTCATCAGATAGAGTTAAAAAGAGAGGCGTGGTGATCTATGCTAAGGAGAATTTATCACCAAAATTTTTGTTCAAAGACGAACAAGGAAGAATCCTGGCTATTGAAATACAGACTCAAGGAGAGAAAGTTTTGATATTAGGAATCTATGCACCAAATGAGGGGAAATCAGAATTTTATAAGAAGCTACATGAGACACTACTGGACTATCTGGACTATTCTAACATCATTATGATGGGAGACATGAATGGGGTTGTCTCTACCTTTATGGATAAGTCACAGAACCAGAATTTGACCAAAGATGGAAGACTACCAAAAACTTTCTTCGAACTAACTGACAATATGGATTTAATTGATTTATGGAGGACGAGAAACCCCCTAGGTAAAGAAGGAACTTTCTTTTCTGAGGCCCACCTGTCATGGACAAGAATCGACCAAATTTGGACAACTAGAGGGCTGGCACCTAAGACCACAAAAGTAGAAATCTGCCCAAAGATTTGCTCCGACCATAACGCTTTGAAAATGGAAATGAGATTTACTACTGCCGATTCCTTCAGATGGAAAATGAATGACAACCTGTTAAGAGATCAAGAGATTGTAAAGAAGGCCCAAAAAGCTTTAAAGGACTATTTTGAAATTAACTTGAATACCTCGGTGGAAAAAAGAATAATCTGGGACACAAGCAAAGCTGTTATGAGAGGGTTTCTGATACAACAGAATACGATTAAGAAAAAATTCTGGAATGGGAAAAAAGATAAGATATTGGAGAAGATACGAGAAGGAGAGAAAAAACTAAGATTGAATCCAAAATCAAAAGAGACTCTAAGAGAAATCAAATTCCACCAATCACAATATTCGAAATTGATTAACCAAGAAGTGGAATGGAAAATTAAACAAATGAAACAAAGATCTTTTGAATCTGCGAACAAATGTGGGAAACTGCTAGCTTGGCAGTTGAAAAAGAGACAAAAACTAAACTATGTTACCAATCTAGAAGTTGAAGGGAAAAATATTCAGAAACCGGGAGAAATTAGAAAGTGTTTCCAGAAATATTTTAAAAAACTCTATAGACAAGGACCCGAGGAAGCAACTGAGATAGAACAATTCCTGAAAGACAATGGCCTACCAGAACTATCACAAGAGAAGAGGTCAATCTTGAATTGTAAAATAACACAACAGGAAATTGAGGATGCCATTCAGAACATGCAGTTAGGCAAATCTCCAGGCCCGGATGGACTTACCTCCAAATATTACAGGACGTTAAAAGATTTCTTGATACAACCATTAATGGAGGTTTGTAATCAGATTATGGGGGGAGGGAAGGCACCAGATACGTGGAAAGAAGCATTCATCACATTGATACCCAAAGTGGAGACTGAAAAGACTCAACTTAAAAACTATCGTCCCATCTCACTCCTAAATGTGGATTACAAAATATTTGCAGATATATTGGCTAACAGATTTTAAAAAGTTTTAAACGAAGTAATTCACAAAGACCAAGCTGGCTTTCTCCCAGGTAGGCATTTGTTTGACAACACTAGGAATATTATCGATATTCTGGAACTTTTACAAACAAATATTAACACCAGAGCAGTTTTAATTTTTATTGATGCGGAGAAGGCCTTTGATAATATTTCTTGGAAATTTATGAAGAAAAATTTGGAAGGGATGGGAGTGGGAAGGGGGTTTGAGAATGGAATAGAAGCAATCTATTCAGAACAAAAAGCTAAGTTGATAGTGAACAATGTGGTGACAGAAGAACTTCATATTGAAAAAGGAACACGTCAGGGGTGCCCCCTTTCCCCTTTATTGTTTATTTCGGTCCTGGAGGTTTTGCTGAATATGATAAGGAAGGACCGGCTGGTGCAAGGAATCCAGGTCGGAGCGAAACAATATAAACTGAAAGCATTTGCAGATGACTTGGTTTTAACACTACAGGAGCCAGAATCTAGTACAAAAAGAGTTTTGGAATTGATTCAGAAATTTGGTCGGGTGGCGGGTTTTAAGTTGAATAAACAAAAAACTAAGGTGTTAGGGAAAAACCTGACAGTTAATGAAACAGAGGGGTTTCAGAGGGAAACAGAACTAAATATTGTTAAAAAAGTGAAATACCTGGGGGTCAATCTCTCTTCCAAGAACTTGAATTTATTTAAAGACAATTATGAGAAATGTTGGTCAGAAGTGAAAAAAGATCTAGAAACTTGGTCAAGATTGAAACTATCCTTGTTAGGCCGAATTGCAGCTATAAAAATGAACGTTTTGCCAAAAATGTTGTTTTTGTTCCAGGCCTTGCAGATTGTGGACAGAGTGGATTGTTTTGGAAAGTGGCAGAGGGATATTTCTAGGTTTGTCTGGCAGGGCAAAAAGCCCCGAATAAAGTTTAAAATACTAACTGATGCAAAGGAGAGAGGGGGGTTTGCCCTGCCGGACTTAAGGTTATATTATGAAGCTGCGGCCTTCTGCTGGATGAAAGATTGGATCTTATTGGAAAACACTGATGTCCTAGATCTGGAAGGCTTTAACAATTCGTTAGGTTGGCATGCGTACTTGTGGTATGTCATGGCAAAAACATTTGGAATGTTTAAAAACCATATTGTCAGAAAAGCAATATTTATGGTCTGGAAAAAATATAAGGACCTATTGGAGAGTAAAACTCCGAGGTGGATATCACCAATAGAGGCCAAGGCTCGGAAAAAACCCAATATGGAGGCCTACTGGCCGAAGTATTGGGAAATAATAGAAAACATTGGAGGTAATTGGAGGTTGCAGAGCTTTGAAAAGTTAAAAGGTAAGGTGCAAGATTGGCTACATTATGCCCAAATCAATGAGGTTTTTAAGTTAGACAAAAAAACAGGATTCCAGGTGGAAAAATCGAAACTCGAGACAGAGTTGTTAGAACCAAAGACTAAGTTATTATCGAGAATGTATAACTTGCTGCTTAAATGGAACACTCAGGATGAGACAGTTAAATCAGCCATGATAAAATGGGCTCAGGACATTGGTTATAACATTATGTCTGAGGACTGGGAAAGGTTATGGACCACCGGTATGAAGTTTACGGCATGTAATGCCTTGAAAGAAAATATTATGAAAATGGTATACAGGTGGTACATGACCCCAGTCAAGCTTGCTAAGATTTACCATTTGTCCGACAATAAATGTTGGAAATGTAAGGAGGCTGAAGGGACATTTTTTCATCTTTGGTGGACCTGCCCAAGAGTGAAGGCTTTCTGGGAAATGATCTATAATGAGTTAAAAAAGGTGTTTAAATACACCTTTCCCAAGAAACCGGAGGCCTTTCTTCTGGGCATTGTCGGCCAGAAGGTGTTAAAAAAGGATAGAACTTTTTTTATGTATGCTACAACAGCAGCAAGAATCCTTATCGCCAAGCACTGGAAGACCCAAGATTTACCCACACTGGAGGACTGGCAGACGCAACTGATGAACTACATGGAATTAGCCGAGATGACTGCAAGGATCCGAGATTTGGGAGAAGAGGCAATGGAGGAGGACTGGAAAAAATTCAAAGACTATTTGCAAAAATATTATAAGTTATATGAATCTTAAGATGCCGTATGACTTGGAAGGCTAGCCCCAGCAACGAAAGTTGATTATATATGAAATTGAATAATATTTATGAAAGAATCAAAGTTTAAATGGGTAAAAACGACAATATGTTATATTTTTAGAGTAAATGGAAAATAAGAATTTAAACTTAAACTGCAATTGAAAATACAAAGAAACACACGAAATAAGGTTATAATTTGCTGATAACTTTATTGTTAAGAATGCACTGTGTGGGAGATGCGGGGAAGTCCGATAGAAATCTGAAACAAGTTGTTGAAATGGTTGTGATTTTCTGCTTTCTTTCTTTCTTTCTATCCTTTATGTTCTTTCTTTTTTCTGTCTTATTTGTAATTTGGAAAAAATGTAATAAAAATTATTATAAAAAAAAAAGAAATTCTGTTTACCTTCCCGCCGGAGTGGTACCTATTTATCTACTTGCACTTTGATGTGCTTTTGAACTGCTAGGTTGGCAGGAGCAGGGACCGAGCAACGGGAACTCACCCCGTTGCGGGGATTCGAACCGCCGACCTTCTGATTGGCAAGTCCTAGGTTCAGTGGTTTAACCACAGCACCACCCGCGTCCCTTAACTATATGACTTATGTGGACATATATAACTAATGGCTATTCAAGCCACACCCAGCCAGCCTCATTGACTGTTCCATCTCCCAGGAACAAGGCTGGGTCGTCTTATCTATTGCTCTTTCCTAATCGAGCTATTTGTATTCCCACTGCTCTAAAGAAGAAACCTCCTCATTTAAAGCAAAGCATTGGGGGAAAGCCATAGCTGAGTGGTGGTTTCACCTGCCTGAAATCATGGTGAGCTAGGTGGACACCGTATAAGACGGCTTCCTATGTTCCTAAGCTCTCAGTTCAAGAGCAGGGCACTGTGGGAAGAAGCACTCCTTCAGATATCATGGTCCTAAGCCATTTAGGGAAATGTAATCATGCTATTCAGCATCATCATGAAGGTAAAGGGACCCCTGACCATTAGGTCCAGTCGTGAGCAACTCTGGGGTTGTGGTGTTCATCTCCCTTTACTGGCCGAGGGAGCCGGCGTACAGCTTCCGGGTCATGTGGCCAGCATGACCAAGCCGCTTCTGGCGAACCAGAGCAGCACATGGAAGTGCCATTTACCTTCCCGCCGGAGTGGTACCTATTTACCTACTTACAATTTGACATGCTTTCATAGAATCATAGAATCATAGAGTTGGAATAGACCACAAGGGCCATCGAGTCCAACCCCCTGCCAAGCAGGAAACACCATCAGAGCACTCCTGACATATGGTTGTCAAGCCTCTGCTTAAAGACGTCCAAAGAAGGAGACTCCACCACACTCCTTGGCAGCAAATTCCACTTTCGAACTTCTAGGTTGGCAGGAGCAGGGATCGAGTAACAGGAGCTCACCCCGTTGCAGGGATTTGAACCGCCGACCTTCTGATCGGCAAGTCCTAGGCTCTGTGGTTTAATCCACAGTCGTCCCCCCCCCCGTGTCCCTCCACCCCTGATACTCCCCTGTAATTCTCCTTTTCATGGCTTACTCTGATCCTCCCATCCCAGTTCAGCAGGGTTGGGGGAAATACGCTGAGCTTTCCCCAGGGCAGTTAAAGGTATTTCAGGTATTAAAGTGTTTCCCCACCCTAGAGATGGAGAAGGACTTATTTCAGACCTCATTTTAAGCGAACCAACCTAATTCACACCTTCCAGTCTAATGCATAATTAGAAGGTAATTATCCTTTGAATTTTGTGCTTTGCAGAATTGTGTGAGACAGTTCTTGACTTTAAGTGGGGGGGAGTACTAGTATGTGTAAACATACATATTTTGGGATAAAGCATGTTCAGAAATGCGTACATCGAGATGAAGTGGATATTTAAATGTTAATCTTCATACATTTTTCCCCCTTTTAAGATCACAAAATAAAGAGGAGAGAGGATGGACTACATTTATGAATGACGGCATGTGAACTTGACCTAAGCCCAGAATGGAGTGACCTGGGTTGCAATCATTTTTATTAGTTTCAAAGGCTGGTTATTGCTCACTTCTGACACCCACAACATAATCTCTATCTTCCCCACGCATCTAAATCTATTTTATAATTGCATGTATTCTGAACTTCCAACCTTGCAGATGTTGTTGGACAATGAGTCCCACTATTTTTGACCTTTTGACCATCGAGCATGCTGTTTAGGGCTGATGGAGTCCAAAATATACATTGGGAAGAGGGGGCACGTCAGAAAAGGCCGCTCCAAGTCCTCAACACCACGAGCCTGTTGTTGTTGTTGTTGCTGCTGCTGCTGTGCTTGTTGGTTTTTTCCCACTTGGGGGCTACATCCCCATGTCAGCTTATTCCATTTCCCCAATTTCCCCCTAACTGACAGGTTTAGCATTCTATCCAAGTTTTTGCAAAACATAAAAAAGCCAGTGCCAGAAAACTAAAGGAATACAGTGCAAGTTTAGCACTCATTTCTGTGTTATTAGATTCCAGGAGAAAAAAATCTGTTTGCAGCCACCTTTAAGGGGAAAAATGGCAGGAGTAAAGTGAGACAACATTTGGGGGAAGCATACCAGTGTATAGGTCTTTCCTGCTGTTTTCATGGGGGAAGAAGAGAGCACATGTTTAGGGGTTGTTATGTACTGAGTTGAATAGGATTCAGAATGCAGCAGTCGGATTGGTCGTTGAACAATAGGATTCAGAATTCAGCAGTCTGACTGGTCCTAGAACAATAGGATTCATAATACAGCAGTCTGATTGGTCCTAGAACAATAGGATTCAGAATACAGCAGTCTGATTGGTCCTAGAACAATAGGATTCAGAATACAGCAGTCTGACTGGTCCACAGGAGCCACCCAATCCAGCTCCAGGTGGAAGTGAATCCGCAACCTGATTGGCCTACAGGAGAATCCCTCCAGGTGGAAGTGAATCCGCAACCTGATTGGCCTACAGGAATTAGCCAATCATGTGGGGCCCATTGTGTAAATAATGTATATAAAGCTTTATTATTATTATTATTATTATTATTATTATTATTAGGCTATGAGTGATTGTCAAAGAAGAAGAGGAGGAGGAGCTATGATTCCTTCATTGCAGGGGGGTGGGCCAGATGGCCCTAAGGTTCTCTACCAACCCTACAATGTTATGATTCTATGAGTCTAAGGGAATTCAACCCACAGTGCAATGGTGAGCTAGGGGATAGTGCATTGGTTGGAAGCCCACTATTTCTAAAGTTTATTGTTAAAATACTCAAGGCATTTCAAATGTTCAGTTTTGAAAAGGTCATAGAAAAAGTGAAGAGAGTTGAACGCAGGCTCTGGGCAAGTATTCGGGTGCCATTTTCATGCATAGCCAATTTAGGCATCCCTATAAATATTGAACTGTCCAGATCCCAAATGCTCCAGTTCTTTTCTCAGGCTGCCTTTCTATCAAATCTATCCAGATTTCTACCCAGAATCCCTGCTGGTTCTTATCCATCCAGATTTCAGCTGAAGCCTATTATTCAGTTCAGTGAAGCTTTCAATATGCAGAGCTAGGCTTTGCTGGGAGTGAAAACCTTGATTTGTTCATTGCGTTTTCAAAATATTTAGCACACTCAAATCCAAGACATATTAGTGCTGTTTTGCTATGCCACGGAAACCCTTGTGACTGCCCTAATTTGACTATAGGTGTAAGAACCACTCATTAAACCATAATGCCGGGGCCAAAAGCTAGCACAAAGTTTCATTATGCAAACATGAAATTGACTAGGAGGGCTAATGAGGGTAGCAAGATACCCCAGGTGTCAATAGAAAACAATCTATTTCTAACATAGCTCCTCTTCGGGGACATTTCTCCATCTACCATAAAGATTTTGTTTACTGATTTCCTGTTGCTTGTTAAGCAGAACAGCCATGGAGGCACAGGGAAAAAAATGGAAGTAATAAAAATCGGGAGAATAATTTATTCCTTTATTTTATTATGTAGCAACCATTTCTAAAAGCCCCCTGAAATTCCACCGTCCATTTCAATTTCCCATATTTGTTTCAAGATTCAAAATGTCGCCCAGGTGCTTTCTATTTAATAAAATACTCTGGCTGTTGTTCACAGTCAACTTGCCCAGGTCAGGCCAGGACCACAGGCAGTTGTAATTCCGTGTTTTTCGCCCTATAGGATGCACCGGCCCATAGGACGCACCTAGATTTTTTTGGGGGGGGAAATAAAGGGGGAAAAATATTTTCCCCTCCCCCATGCAGCTTTGGCATGGCTCTGGGAGCTTGCGGGGCTGGAGGAGGGGGAAGCCCTCCGCCAGCCTTCTAACCAAGTCGGGGGACAGCGGGAAAGGCGTGCTGCGCCTCCCGCTGTCCCCCGAGTTTGTGGGGCTGGCGACGGGGAGGAGCAGGCTTCTCCCCCCCCCCCGCCAGCCTTCTAACCAAGTCGGGGGACAGCGGGAAAGGCGTGCTGCGCCTCCCGCTGTCCCCCGAGTTTGTGGGGCTGGCAACGGGGAGGAGCAGGCTTCTCCCCCCCCCCGCCAGCCTTCTAACCAAGTCGGGGGACAGCGGGAAAGGCATGCTGCGCCTCCCGCTGTCCCCCGAGTTTGTGGGGCTGGCGACGGGGAGGAGCAGGCTTCTCCCCCGCCAGCCTTCCAACCAAGTCGGGGGACAGCGGGAAAGGCGTGCTGCGCCTCCCCGCTGTCCCCCGAGCTTGTGGGTCTGGCGGTGGGGCTCTCCTGAAGCCTGGAGAGTGAGAGGGGTCGGTGGGCACCGACCCCTCTCGCTCTCCAGGCTTCAGCGAAAGCCTGCATTTGCCCCATAGGATGCACACACATTTCCCGCTCATTTTTGGAGGGGAAAAAGTGCGTCCTATAGGGTGAAAAATACGGTAAATCTGAACTAAGTTGCTTGAACTGAAACTGGAAATTGGAGCTGGAAGCTGCAGGCAGAAGACATGGCTCAATTTTCCGAACAAGGACAGAAAGTCTGCTTCCTAGTCATTGGCCTGTCCAATCCAGGGGATCCACACTTCCTGCCAGTCATAGTAGCTGCACATCTTGTTTTCTCTGCCTGAGTGAAGAGAGCTTTGAGGCTTGACCTCACAGTCCAGGGAAGCTCACTAGGCTGTGTACCTGCACCAAACCTTGTACTTCCCAAAACAACCACCTTTTTAAAGGATGTTCAGATGACCTAGAAAACTAAGGAAGGGGCCCCCCAAAAGCCAGAGGCTTTTCTACTTGGCTTGATGGGAAAGGAGATTAAGATCAAAGATTATTTATGTATGCCACAGCTGCTGCAAGGAACTTTGTTGGCCCAACATTGGAAATCAAAATAAGTTCCTATCATGGCAGAGTGGCAGACGAAAATGATGGATTATGCGGAGTTAGCCAAACTGACCGGAAGGATTCGGGATCAGGACGATCAGAGATTCCAAGAAAATTGGTGTAAATTTATTGCATATCTAAAGGACAGCTGTACAAACTTAAAGACACTAGCAGGATTGAAATAACTCCAACAATGTAGATGATAAAAGGTAAAGGGGCCTCTGACCATTAGGTTCAGTCGTGACTGACTCTGGGGTTGCGGCGCTCATCTCGCTTTACTGGCTGAGTCAGCCGGCGTACAGCTTCCGGGTCATGTGGCCAGCATCACTAAGCTGCTTCTGGCAAACCAGAGCAGCGCACGGAAACGCCGTTTACCTTCCTGCCGGAGTGGTACCTATTTATCTACTTGCACTTTGACTTGCTTTCAAACTGCTAGGTTGGCAGGAGCAGGGACCGAGCAATGGGAGCTCACCCCGTCGCAGGGATTCGAACCACCAACCTTCTGATTGGCAAGTCCTAGGCTCTGTGGTTCAACCCACAGTGCCACCCGCGTCCCCTAATGTAGATGATAGAAGATGTGAAAAGATAAAATACGCAAATGGATTTGATAAGAGATACCAATTGAAGGGAGGAAGTCACAAGCTCAGCAGGGCTAAAATGTTTATATGTTATACTCTGGTTTCTCTTCAGATCGTATAAATCTTTCGCCTTTTAAAATTTTTATATGTTGATTAATGCATTGTAAGAAAGAATGTGTAAAGAAAAGAATAAAAACTTATTGGGGGGGAGAGAAAACTAAGGAAGGGCAGATCCATATCATATATATATCATACACACACCCCCAACATTCCTCAGTTGAAAATTGGGACATTTCTCACTCTCTTGCAACTGACCCTCCTCAACCCAGGGCTGGAGGGAGGGGGCGCGGTAGGGGCAGGCCACCCCGGGTGTCACCACTGAGGGGGGGTTGACAAAATGCCAGGCGGCACTCACTGCGGGACTTGCAGCGCGGCCAAGCCACGTGTCTCTCCTGGGAGAGATGAGGTGGCTTAGGTGTGCACAGGCTCTGTGCTGCCCAAACAGTCCGCCCGCTGCCTCCCCCCCCCCCCCAGCTGTAGGGCAGCTGAGTGGAAGGAGGCAGGCAGACTCCTCAGAGGCCCCGTGGAGCGTCCTGGCCCAGCTCACTGCCAGGTGCCAGATTGCCCGTTGAGAATTTCTATTCCACCTTAAGGAGCAGATGTGTGGAACATGTTGCGTGTCACATGTCCGTTTCCATTCCAGCACAGCTTGCTGGAAACTTCCATTGTGTGCATTGCTTTTGCTTTTCCCTGTCTCTCTGAGAAGACGAAGAGAGAGACAACATGTTTCTTTGTCCTGATTTATGATTAATAAATCTGTAGTTGTAGTATGCTTTCACAAGCCTCATGCCTATTCTGTGTCCACGGTTTGATCTGCTGATAGTGTGCCCTGGCTTTGAAGCCCGGGTCGCTGATTTACATCGGAAAGAGGCCGATGGATCTCCGCAGTGGGATGGCTGGAAGGAGACAGCCCAGATGGGGCTAGCCAGCTGGCCTTTCAGCCCTCTGCATGTCAACATTGCCTTGCTCCGCCGCTGCCACAAGCCACCATTTTTCTCTCCCCTGCCCTACGACAGAGCATTTCCTATCAGACAAGAAGGCAGTGGCGTAGCGTGGGGGTGCAGGGGGGGCCGGCTGCACCGGGCGCAACATCTGGGGGTTAGGGTTAGGGGGCGCAAATCCACGGGTTAGGGGGCGCAAATTACTTGCCTTGCCCCGGGTGCTGACAACCCACGCTACGCCACTGCAAGAAGGACAAGTGCCAGCACTGAGACACCAACAGAGCACATGCCCTCCACCATCCTGGGAAAAGGCCTTAATCTTGGTTTTATTTTATTCTTTGGTAGATTTACAAAAAGGAAAACACACCCCAATAAGAAAATTTTTGGAAGGGGCAAGATTAGACGCAGACACACAAATCATTTGAACAACAACCATATCAAGACTCATTGCTCTGCCCCCTCCGTTGTGCTCCCTCTTTATTCCTTCCCAGGGCGGCTCTGCACTCTGCTTGCCCCTCAGAGCCAAGGCATCACACAGGGCTGGGCCTTGTTGGTCACAGTCTCTCCTCCACCTCGCCCGCTATGAACTGCCCAAGAGAGGAGGCCAGCAGCCATGGCCATGGAGAGGCCATGGGCGGCTCCCTCGCCACCGTTGCCACTCAGGATAAGCACTAGCTCATCCTCTTCCCCGAGCTCAGCAGCGGCAGCACTGGTGGGGAAAATAGGGTTGACATTCCAGGGTCAAATCAGAAGCCAGGGTGGCTTTCCTAATTCCAGGACTGTCCCAGGAAAATTGGGACACTTGGAGGGTATGATATATATAAAGCACATAAACCACAGAGCCTAGGACTTGCCGATCAGAAGGTTGGCGGTTTGAATCCCCGCGATCGGGTGAGCTCCCGTTGCTCGGTCCCTGCTCCTGCCAACCCAGCAGTTCAAAAGCACATCCAAGTGCAAGTAGATAAATAGGTACCACTCCGGCGGGAAGGTAAATGGCATTTAAATGCACTGCTCTGATTCGCCAGAAGTGGCTTAGTCATGCTGGCCACATGACCCAGAAGCTGTACGCCGGCTCCCTCGGCCAATAAAGCGAGATG
Organism: Podarcis vaucheri; assembly: GCF_965113315.1. NCBI lineage: Eukaryota > Metazoa > Chordata > Lepidosauria > Squamata > Lacertidae > Podarcis > Podarcis vaucheri. The sequence continues at coordinate 13,372,053 of NC_138762.1, forward strand.
AGCGCCGCAACCCCAGAGTCGGTCACAACTGGACCTAATGGTCAGGGGTCCCTTTACCTTTAACTTCCTCCAAAGATTCCTGGGAACTGTAGTCTGTTGAAGGCACTGGAAACCGTAGCTCTGTGAGGGGGGGCAATACCCATAATAAACAATCCCCACAGAGTCCAAGAAACATTCCATGCATATACAGTTTAAAGGATACAGTCAAATATTAAGCAGGCTTGTGTAATAGTTTAGAGTTGATAATACCATGACATCTCAGGAAATCTTGTAGATATTTGAGAGTCCTTTTTATGCGTATTTCAAAATGGGTTCTGCGCAGTGGCAGAGGAACCCTCTCCAGCACCTGGGGCAGGACGCTGAGGCGTGGGGCGAATCACCCAGTGGCGCACGTGCGACGTCCGTATGGACTGCTCATGTGTGGCATCCTGTATGGAGTGCGCATGTGTGACAGCCCATACGGTTGCTGTGCAAGAGGCAGTCCATATGGACACCCATACAGACGGCGCACGAGAGCGGTGCCCCTACTGACTGCACGTGCCCTCAGCCACTCTACAGCTAGGGAGAAGCAGGGGCCATCTTGTCACCCCCCCCAGTGGCACCCGGGGCGAACTGCCCCTCCACCCCCCACTTCATACGTCCCTGGTTCTGTGACTGGTTTTAAGGTTTGGGGCAGCTTGAGACAGTACTGTTGGGTTAACAGAGAAATGCACAATTTGGTGTGCAGACAGCCAATTTGTTTCAAGGTCACCGAACTGCTCCTTTATTTGTTCTGAAATATCCTTTGTGACGTCAGGTGACCAGAACCATACATTGTGTGTGTCTGTGTGTGTGTGTGTGTGCGCGTGCGCACGCGTGCACACACACACACGCGCACACACACACACACACACATACCATAAAGGATGCGAGTTCTGTGTCTATTTCCTTGAATAGAACTGACAGCTTTGCTCTTTCAGATGTTTCCTCTTTTGTGAGGAAACACTGGGAGCCCCGGGCAGCCACAACTTATGCGCTGCTAATTTGTGTTTGCATGTGCAGCTTCTGTATTTAACAGATACGCTGACATATTTCACATCTCAGCTTAGCAGCACTGCAGCCTTTGTACCCAAGGGGTTGATATTACCTTTTGCTATAATTGTGCCACCTTTTGCAGATTGGTACTATACCAGCTGTTGGAGAACATATGCCACAAAGGAATTTTCTTCTGCCTCCTCCTCACATTTATCACCATAATCTGCCACTTATTTGGACCTACCTGTGTGATTCATAACCCTATTTCTGATGTGCGGTGTGAGTTATTCTTTCCCCCCCAATGTGTTTAGAATGAGCTGTATCCAAGCATAGCTACACTCAGAGTAGACCCATTGAGATGAATGTGACTTGCGGTGCAATCCTAAGAGCATAAGAATATCCTGTTGGATCAATCCAATGGCCTATCCAGCCCAGCCCTCACAGTGGCCAATCAGATGCCCACCTCCCCATAAATTTGTCTAATCCTCTTTTAAAGCAATCCAAGTTGGTGGCTCTAACTGCCTACTGTCTACTCAGAAGTAAGGCCTATTGAAGTAAGTGGAGTTGAGATTTCAGCCTAACTGAAGTCCATTCATTTCAATGGACTGATTCCAAGTAGAACCTAGTTGCGTCCCCCCCCCAATGTTTATATATAGTGCTTTTCTGTGGAAAATATCATATCCAAAGAGCTTTATAGAATTTGACCCAGAGTGACAACCATACATACTGATCAATTAAAAAAAGAAGAAGTCTACTATACTAGAAAGGGAAGTAAAAACAGCAAGCACCTATTAAAAGCCTGTGAGAATACAAATCATAGGACTGGATTTAAGTAGCTGGCTCCGATAACAGAACCCCATAAGGGCTTTCGTTAGTGTAATGGGGAAGGCGACTTTGAAGAAGCATGAACTCAGGATGAAAGGGAGAAATGAGCTAAGAGGAAGGCATGTTTTGCAAATCCTCACAGTGATCATCTCCTGCCCAGAAGTCTCCTTCCCCACTGTGGAAGGACGTGTGGATCCAGAATTGGCCTTCACAATCATGGACACACTGTTAAGACCATATCAGGAGGAAGAACTTTCCACCCGTCTCCTCCTCCTGTGAGCCCATGGGAAAGTGGTGAGACAAGTGGAAGTATGGATGATCCTTTAGTCTCCAAGACGCGTATGAGAGTTAGAAGCAAGGGTGCCTTGCCATATCTCTGCTGAAAATAGATTCCACAGCATGGAACCAGAGACACTAAATGCCCAACCTCTGATCCATTTGGGCCTCTGGAACATGAAGGACAACGCACCACACATCTCTAAGGGATCTCGGTGATAGGGGTGGTATATAATGACTCGGACAGTCCTGACATGCTATGACAACCCTAAATGTCTTGAAGTTAAAGAAATCCCCACACACCCTTGGGGTTGTCTGTGCCTGGTTTCATTCATATAGGGAGCAGAGAAGTGGTGCATCTATTAAAGCGAATGGCTCCAGCCTTAGGAGTCCATGTGAGTAGAAGTGGTCCTGGTTCAGAACACATAAGCAAAATGCTGGATGAGGCCACTGATGCACTTCTGGCACCTCATAAGCCAGTAAGCAGGAATTTTATAAAGCCATACAGAGCTCTTGTCAATAGCACTTTACATTTTACTGACATATATTCTGCTGTAATCTGGTTTGCTCTTATTGGAAAATGCTATGAATTGCTTCTTTCGTGGCAGTGCAACTTTCCCGGGAGACACATTACCAAGTCAGAGAGAGAGAGAGATGGAGAGACAGGAGAGAGAAGGGGGGGAGAGGGTTGGGGACATTGGTAGTCTGCTTGGGAAGCAAATGAGACAAGAGTTACTTGAGAAGAAACTGCTTGATCCTAGGGTTTAGCTGCTGTGGTGCCATCAGCTATTTGAAATGGCACCAAAGCTCACAACTGAAGACGTGGTTCAGAACCAAATCCCTCAAGGCATTGTGATCTGAGCTTAAACAGCCTTGAAGTCCAACTCCCAATGGTTTGAAATACTATCAGTCCAAGTATAGACTCATAAGATCATTTAGATCATCCAGGGAAACTCTACTCGTGGCAACACACGGCACCACTGCAAAATGTGGAGAACTGCATTTCAGACTGGTAAAATGAAAAACAGAGAGAAATGGCCCAGAGCTGGAAAGAAGGATGTGGCATTTGCTCGTTCATTTGAAAATGTCTGTACAGGGGGAGAGAAAGAGTTAATAGGTAGACCAATAAAAAAGCCAGAGGCGGAGCCTATCTGTTTATAAAAGGGCTTAGCCCGAGGTTAGTTAGTTGGTTGGTTGGTTGGGAAAGGGCAGTTGGGAAAGCAGTTGGCAGACAGTTGGAATTAGAAAGACAGTTAGTGCAGTTGGTCTTGTGTGAGGGGAGGTAGAAGAGTTAGATAAAAATAAGACTAAGAAGGTAAAGAGTAACAACGTTTTGAATGCAGTTAAAGTTTATTTTTGTCTGCAATAAACTACACTCTTTGTTAAATTAAGAACCTGACTGAGACTAAGTGATTTACCAGGGAATACCTGGTTGGTGGCAGCGGATTAGTGGTGTACAAGTCAATAGTCCTGAGACGACCGGGGGCTCCGTATGAATGCCACAAAGGTAAAGTCCCTACCAGAGAAAAATGGCAAATTAAGCTGTTGGAGTATGGCAAAATGGCAAAACTGACCGGAAAGCTCAGGAACAAAGAAGACAAAAACTTCAAGAAAGAATGGGAAAGATTTATACAGTGGTACCTCTGGTTGCGAACGCCTCTGGTTGAGCACACTCAGGGTTAAAAGCTCCACTAACCTGGAAGTAGCTGCTCCTGGTTGCGAACTTTGCCCCAGGATTTGAGCGGAAATCATGTGCCAGAGGCACACAGCGGGAGGCGCCATTAGCGGAAGCACGCCTCATGGTATGAGCGGTTTCTGGTTATGAACAGTCCTCTGGAATGGATTCTGTTCATAACCAGAGGTACCACTGTAATTTATTTAGGAGACCACTGTAAGCAAATGAAAACATTATCAAGATTCTAATAACACTTGTAATGTAACAATTACCACGAACAATATGGAGAGATATAAAATATGGATGATGAAATAATATGCAGTTGAAAATGTTGACAATAGGACCCATGGAAGGGATGGTGGGAAATCTGGAGACTCAGAGAAATCTCTAAATATGAATATGTATTTGGTATTGTTATGACTTTACACTCGTACAGTGGTACCTCTGGTTAAGAACTTAATTCGTTCTGGAGGTCCGTTCTTAACCTGAGGTACCACTTTAGCTAATGGGGCCTCCCGCTGCTGCTGCACCACCGGAGCACGATTTCTGTTCTCATCCTGAAGCAAAGTTCTTAACCTGAAGCACTATTTCTGGGTTAGTGGAGTCTGTAACCTGAAGAGTCTGTAATCCGAGGTACCACTGTAAAATCAAATAAAAAAATATTTCAAAAAGAGAGAGAGAAACAGAGAAATGAAACTGGTAATCCTTTGCATCCCTAGCTGTACCATGTGGTATGCGTTAGTGTGTGAAGTCACCAAACTGGACTCCTTCACCCTCTTTGCTGTGAGTAATCATATCCCCTCAAAATTAAAGCTTGGGCTTCTTCTAAGCAACGAGGGGAATTTACTTACACGTTTCCGGCAACAACTCGCCATGTTTTACTTGCCTCCTATCGCCTAATGGATACCTTTCCTGAGATACAGCCCATGGTTGTGCATTCTAGGCAGTAGTGGTACTAAGTCATCAGTCATCTCTTTATGGAGAGATTGGAAAGTGTATCATGGAGGAGACCAAAATCAAGTTTCCACAGGTGAATCCCCATGTGGACGTGCCATATGGATCCTTGAAAAATCCATTATTTCATCTTACATCCGAGACTTGCAAAGCTAGTTATGGGAGTTACAATGTTCCCCCGTTCCATTAATGTTAATTGGGAACTGGGAGTCAAAATCTCCCTGGAACTCTGAAGAAAGAAAGGAAAGATGCTCAGCCTGGAAACTAATTAGAAGGAAAGGTTAATCCTATTCAAGGAAAGAAAGATGGGCCATGCTGACACTTAAAATTCTCTCTCTCTCTCTCTCTCTCTCTCTCTCTCTGTGTGTGTGTGTGTGTGTGTAAAATATAAGCAGACAAGTTGTGTGAAAATGCAGGGGACCATAAACTTCATTCAGATCCAATAATGAGACGTATGGTCCAAAGAACATCATCCTGCCCCTTTCTCCTAAACCTTCATACAATGTCACACAATTTCATTGAAATTATTGTCACATGATTGGACACAGAGCCTTTGGTAACCAACACTGGTGGTTTTTGTGAAAATCTGGCCCCAAGTAAAAGCCAGACTTGCTCCCTGGTGATTACTTGGAAGAAGAGTTCTAGTATTGTTTTATTTTTTACAGGTCTGCATCAGCTTTGTGTGTACCCCAAATTGTTCGGCTTCTTTTGAAAAGGTTCTCATGATTCCAAGTCAGATTGCACCATAAATAAAATTTCTCGAGCTGGATTTCCTAAGCTTCTGAGTCTTTCTCTGGCCTTGGCTGCCTAAAAAAGATACATGGCCATCCTCATCCTCTCCCTCCCACCCCAAAGAACAAAACCAAGATGCTTGAGGAAACACCCTGGCCTCAAGGTGGGAGGGGATTTAGAGGAGATTTGTTTTTCAGGACAGGTCTAGCTTTTAATCACAGTTACTTATTTCTCCAGGGCCCTCCAATCAGTGATTTGGGAGATGAATAAAAAACTGTGATTGTTTGCTTCAGTTCATGCTTTCCTATACAGTGGTACCTCGGGTTAAGAACTTAATTTGTTCTGGAGGTCTGTTCTTAACCTGTTCTGAAACTGTTCTTAACCTGAAGCACCCCTTTAGCTAATGGGGCCTGCTGCTGCCGCTGTGCCACGGGAGCACGATTTCTGTTCTCATCCTGAAGCAAAGTTCTTAACCCGAGGTACTATTTCTGGGTTAGCAGAGTCTGTAACCTGAAGCATATGTAACCTGAAGCATATGTAACCCGAGGTACCACTGTATTCAAGTTACTGGAGAAATCTCCACTGTAGACCCAAAAATCCATGTAGAGCGAAGAAGCCTATTACCGAACAATGACCATTGATGGTGACATTGCCCTCACCCTAGTCTCTCTTGAGGATTCAGTTGAATTCAATGGATTCTCTCTCTCTCTCTCTCTCTCTCTCTCTCTCTCTCTCCTTCCCCACCACAATCCACCCCTCTCATTACCAGCTCCTGCTTCTCACATGCATCTGTTCCCTCTCATCAACTAGAAGGTCATCACCAGTTCCAAATTCTTTTTTGATATCTCATTTAAAAATACAAAGAAACTCCCAACTAAAAACATGAGAAGAGCCCTACTGGATCTGACCCTTGACCTCTCTTCTCCAGTTTCCTGTTTCCCACTATGATCAACCAGATGCCTACAGGAAGGTCCCAAGCACAGCACGAATGCCATCACACTTTTCACCTTTGTTCCCCAGCAACTGGTATTCAGAAGCATGTTGTCTATGTTATTGAAGGTAGCATATGGCCAGCAATCTACCCAACAGAAGAATCATCAGTCATTGGTACATGCTACATCTTTGATGTTGGTCATTATTAATTCCATTTGATCTGTGGTTGCAGCTGGGCATCAATTGGGGAGAGTGGTGTTGTGTCCATGTCCTGCTTGGGGGACACTATGAACAAAGATGGCTTGTCTAGGTGGACCTTTGGTCTGATCCAGTAGAGCTCCAATTATTTTTGTTATGAAGATGAGATAATAAGACTTGAACAAGGCCACCCAGTGAGGTCATGGCTGAGATGGGTCATGAGCCCACATCTGCGACCAGCACTGTTATCCAGTTGGACCAAAGCTGGTTCTCATACCCCTTAATTCCACTGAAGAACTAGTTAATCCTTCCTGTCCTGTTCTTATTTACAGCCAGAGGCTTACATTCTTCCTTGCCAAAACTGGTTTCCAAGGCTACCACCGTGTGCTACCTGAAAAAATCAGGCCTGGTGTAAATATATATTTGTCAAGCCATTTGCAATTCAAATGCAAAAGTTTGCAGCAAGACTGCACTGCATCAATCCTGAACAAACAACTCATCAAGCCCTATAAACATGGCATGATCCCAGCAATGAGAAATGAGCTCTCGCAGCAGAAGCCTATAATTATCATGGGACTGACAGGCGCATTGAAACCTTTTGGAGCATATGGGTAATTAATGAAAAACGATGACAGTACCACATCAGCAAGCGTACCCAAGTGGCTCTTCTAAGGTTTGGCTGCCTCTTGCTGAATTCTGGTACACCACTTAATAACAGCCATGGAAACATTACTTTAACACCAGTTGGATGATGGAAGGTACCCTGGGGCAGGGGCAGGGAGATGAGAAATGGAGGGAGACACCAGCCAAACGATTTGGATGGGGAGTCCTAAAGTATCTCAGTTTCTACTGAAGTTGATGGCAACATTCCCGCTGACTTCCAAAGTGCCAAAATTCCTGGGTAGACTGTCTTTGAAGTGCCCCCAAACTTCTTACAGTAAATGAGCTGTACAGTCCAGGAAGCCTTTTCAACAAGATTCCCAGTAAGTTCTTGGGTATTAGGCTAGCTTTCAGCAACAGGGGTGTAGCACTAAAAGCAGTCAGAACCCCCAACACCACCAAACCCTTCCCTAGTGCCATGTTAAATAGGGCTGCCATATGTCCGACAGTTTGTCCTGGATCTTAGGCAAGTCAATTGAAAAATTGCCCTTTTTTGTGTTTTTGTTTCTGTTGTTGTGTGTTTTTTTTTTATAAAAAAAGCTCACACTTCTGGGGGTTTCCTTAAAAAAGCTTGGGGTGTGCCAATTTTTACTTTCTGAAATATGGAAACTCTATAAATATCCCAAGAAAGCGATCTGTCTTTATCCCAAGTCAATTTGTTGGCCCAGTAATGTCTACTTTGGTTGGCTGTAGCTTTTCAGTGTCTCAAGCGTATCTCCATTACCATCTGTTCCTGTAAACTGGAGATACCAGAGGAGATACCAGAGATTGAACTGTTTATTCCTCTTATATAATGAAATGTCAAAGTGCAAGTAGATAAATAGGTACCGCTCCAGCAGAAAGGTAAACGGTGTTTCCGTGCACTGCTCTAGTTCACCAGAAGCGGCTTAGTCATGCTGGCCACATGACCCGGAAGCTGTACGCCGGCTCCCTTGGCCAATAAAGAGAGATGAGCACCACAGCCCCAGAGTCGGCCACGACTGGACCTAATGGTCAAGGGTCCCTTTACCTTTACCTATAATGACATTTGTATACTGCTTGAATGTGAAGTAGAACCTCTAAGTGGTTTACTACGAAGCTTGGAAACATCAGCATTCATAGGCTCTACCAGCGAGCTGTGACCTCTTCAGCCTGACTCCAGTCACCTAGGCTCTCCTCAAGAAGATTGGAAGGGTGATCAGTGTTTTCTTCTCAGAGTGGGACTTTGCCTGAGTCTCTGTTCTTTCATCTTGATATCTACCTGTTTACTCAATATTTTTTTTAATTGAAGATGTCAGTGGTTCATCATAGAACCTTCAGCAAGTTCTCTACTATTGAGCAATGGCTTTCTCCAAAGCTCTGTTGACACGTAGCTGCTTTCTACTGGCTCAGATCACCGATCTATTTGGCCTGACATCCAGTCTGGTGGACAATGTGTAGTTGTATAGGGTCACATTCTAGTCTTGTCCCCTAATAATCCTTTAAATGATATCCAAGGCATATGGCTGCAGGTTTATGAACAATAAGGCTTCATGCCATTCACAGCCTGCCATTTTACATGCTACTCCTGATAGCTTTACTCCAGAGATTACCCTATAGGCTTTTTAGAAGATAGTGAATGCTGATTACAAGGGCTGTATGCAAACTCTAGGCCCGGCGGCAGCATGCCACTGTCACTAGGGAGCAACTACAGAGGCATCTGGTTCGCCAGTGTAAGAAGCAGGGTGATGAAATAGGTTGAGGTGGCCTACATGGAGCCCATCAGGCATTGTTGAACTCCAGTTCCCATCAGTCCCAGCCAGTCTATTATCAGTCATTATGGGAGCTGTAGTCCAACAATATCTGGAGGGGACTATGCAGGCAAGTGTGTCCCAGTTTCCACCTGTGAAATCCAGGAAGGTGTGCAATTGGTTGCATTAACACTTTTCTACCTCCCCCGTGCAATTCTAAACATAAGTACAAACCAATGTAAAGGGAGAGGGGGCCATTTGATTATTTTAGAGATGGCTATAAAGCACAGAGCTTAGGACTTGCTGATCAGAAGGTTGGCGGTTCAAATCCCCGCAACGGGGTGAGCTCCCGTTGCTCAGTCCCTGCTCCTGCCAACCTAGCAGTTCGAAAGCACGTCAAAGTGTAAGTACAGTGGTGCCCTGCAAGACGAATGCCTCGCAAGACGAAAAACTCGCTAGACGAAAGGGGTTTTCGGTTTTGCGTTGCTTCGCTAGACGAATTTCCCTATGGGCTTGCTTCGCAAGATGAAAACATCTTGCACTTTTTTTTTAAAGCCGCTTGAAGAGACGCAGTTGCGACGGACCGTGCTTTGCAAGATGAAAAACATCACAAGACGAAAAGACTCGCGGAACGAATTATTTTCGTCTTGCGAGGCACCACTGTAGATAAATAGATACTGCTCCGCCGGGAAGGTAAACGGCGTTTCTGTGCGCTGCTCTGGTTCGCCAGAAGCGGCTTAGTCATGCTGGCCACATAACCCAGAAGTTGTATGCCGGTTCCCTCGGCCAATAAAGCGAGATGAGTGCCGCAACCCCAGAGTCGGTCACGACTGGACCTAATGATCAGGGGTCCCTTTACCTTTACCTTTATAAAGCATAAAAAACCCATGATAGAGCTGGCATCAATTATCCAACTGAATCTTTATCATTCTCTCTCTCTCTCTCTCTCTCTCTCTCTCTCACACACACACACACACACACACACAAAGAGTCCTATTGTTTGTTCTCAGCATTCTTTCTTAGGGTGGGCTACAGTAAAATATCATAATATCCTATTGCATTTCCATTGTGATTCATAAAGCATGTTGCACAGTGGTCTATTATGGGGGGGGAAACAACCAGGATTTATTAACCAGTGAAGAGTGAAGAAATTGTGCAGGAGGAAAAGGAGGGGGTAAGAAGAGGAATAGTAGGATTTATTGACCCATTGACCTCATGTTCAATAGTAATGATTTAAACCTAACCAAGCATTATATCCAGCTCTCCCACCTCTATTACGTATGAATATATAAGAGAACAGATGTTGTGTTTATCACTGATGACTGCAGCATCAGGTGATGGTGGGGGGAATATATGAATGAGTTGCGGCAAATCAAACAAACACCAGAAGCTAGATATGAAACTGTTCCCCCCCCCCCATTCTGTCTTCTCTGTACTCTTCCATGGATTCACCATGGCCTGTGCTTTCATAGCTGGTCGGGACCATGAGGGTCATCTAGTCCAACCCCCATGCAATGCAGGAATCTTTTGCCCAATGTGGGGCTCAGTCCCATAACCCTGAGAGTAAGAGCCTTGTGCTCTACTGACTGAGATATCCAGCCTTAACTGGGTAGCTTTGTTCCTCCTGAATTCCTACTGATGGCCTTCATTGGATGTCCTGCGTGAACACAGGAGGACACAAAGTGCTTAGGGCAGGAGTCAGTAAACTTTTTCAGCAGGGGGCCTGTCCACTGTCCCTCAGACCTTGTGGGGGGCCGGACTATATTTTTTTTTGGGGGGGATGCATTCCTATGCCCCACAAATAACCCAGAGATGCATTTTAAATAAAAGCACACATTCTACTCATGTAAAAACATGCTGATTCCCAGACCGTCCGCGGGCCTGATTTAGAAGGCGATTGGGCCAGATCCAGCCCCCGGGCCTCAGTTTGCCTACCCATGGTTTAAGGAGCTGGCAGCATGTTATAATGGCTTGGGTCTCTCCCACAAACGCGAGAGGACTCCAACAGTCAATTATTTCAGATTTATTGTTCAAACAAACAAACAAACAAACAAACCATTTACCTTCCCACCACAGCGGTACCTATTTATCTACTTGCACTGGCATGCTTTCGAATTGCCAGGTTGGCAGAAGCTGGGACAGAGCAAAGGGAGCTCACTCCGTCGTGGGGATTTGAACCACCGACCTTCCAATCAGCAAGCCCAAGAGGCTCAGTGGTCTAGACCAAAGCGCTACCCGCTTCTCTTTTTGTTTCATAGTAATTGCATAAGGTCCCTTCGGGGATCACTGCCTTGTTGTGGCAAAGTGGCTTGAATAACTCGAAGAAGCTATTAGCTATGCCATGCAGGGCCACCCAAGACGGACAGGTCATAGCCGAGAGTTTAGACTAAACGTGATCCACCTGGAGAAGGAACTGGCAAACCACTCCAGTATTTTGTCAATAAAACTCCATGGACATTAAAAAGGAGAAGCTTTGAGAAGAAAGTGAGAGTTTCCAAGGCATGCTCTGGTTCATGGGGTCACAGAGAGTCAAACACGACTAAGACGACTAAACAACAACAGCAACAAATTACATAAGGAGCTAGAAGTTATGCAAAATACACTTATCGAGTTCATATACATGCCAGCATGTAGGTGCCACTGTAATTCTTAAGGCAACACAATACTACAGGGCAGCAATCTTGGATGCACTTACTTGGGAGTAAGCCCCATTGAAATTAGTGAGATTGATCTCTGTGTAAACATACATAGCATCTGGATGCAACTAGTTTAAACAATACTGGAAATGTGGACCATACAAGAACTGGATATAATGTAAAGGAAAACCAGTGGCTCCATTGTTTTATATTTCTCTTCACATACAGTACAAAAGTGTCATTTCCATACAACCTTTACTGACCTTTAGGCTTTCCCAGGCATTGATTCTGAACTTTGAAACAAGACACTTTAGAAAGGTAGGAAAAAAATAAGAAAAGCATTCATTTATCGGCTTCCATTTTCTATTTCTTTGGGCAGGGTGGCGTGGGGAGAGTTGTTCCAAAAAGTAAAGCAATTATTCTTCCTCATTTGTGCATCCTGCCATTCCTCAAGTTGTCATATATTTGGATGATCCAATATTCCTTTCACTGCAACCCTGTGAGGTAGGTTAGGCTAAGATTTAAAATGTCATTTTATTTTATTTTTACTTTGGGCAATAGAAGAAACAACTGTACTTTGAACAAATTAACATCATAAAAATGCATCATAAAACTTTGGACTCTGAATGTCCCCTCTAATACTTGTACAGTGAGCAAGAATTCCTTGCAATATCCATTAAAAAAAAACCAACAGTAAGGTTACCAAGCCAGCTGCTCCTACCCCTGATTTTATGTTTGTTGTTCAATATGACCAGCTCCCTTGAAAGGTTCTTTCAAAGCAAGTTTTAAAATGCTTAATAGCACACTTCAGACAAACTCAACACCATCCACAAAATATACAAAGGAACATCAGCCAGGCCATTCCTGAGGGAGGACGTGTAATTATCTGGAATGAAAGAAGGCAGATAGGAAGATATTGACAGAGGAGGGCTTATTGAGTTTCAGCAGCTGTAACTGGACACGGGTGATGAAATTGACTCTCAATAAAGTTTTCATTCAAGGCAAGATTTAATCTGGGATCAAAAAGTGAGAGGAGAGAGAGAGAAATCTAAATTGTCAGGTTCTACAGTTTCACTGTTGACCCAACAGAGCAGCCTTCAAAAACTAGAAATGGAATGGAACACCTCAAGCAGAATACATGCAGGAGCCAGATTTTCACATCATGAGTGTTCTTGAGACTCTGTAGGTAGCAGGTGGACCTGCGAACCCTACTAATGGGAGGTGGGAAAAATGGCTACCGTACTTTTCTGTGTATAAAACTATGTTTTTTTCTTTAAAAATCATGCTAAAAAGTGGGGGTCGTCTTATACATGGGTAGTGCATAGGGTGGGCACTTGATTGTTTGCTGCTGAGGCCGTCAGCGGCTATTGTGCGTGCTATTGGTTGCTTCATCAATGGGTGGTGTTGATTGGCTGATGCTCTGGCAGTTAGGTGGGCGATTGGCAGCTTCTGCCGGTGATGGGACAGGCGGTAGGTGGATTCAGCAACGTGCGTGGGTGAGCGATTTTTGGCAATCTCCTCTTTGAAAAGCTCAAAAACTATGGGCAATACTCCGCAAAAAAAGCTCACCAACTGTGTGCCATCTCCCCCCCCCATTTTCTTAAATTTGAGTCCCCCAAAATAGGGGGTGTCTTATACATTGCAGTGTCTTATAGATGGAAAAGTACGGTAATTATCCTGTGGGGGACTTCAAAATAGAAAGTCTCCCAGGTCAAAAGAGTTCTCATCCTAGTTTGAGCTAAGCTTATACTCCTATGAATTCATGTTGGGATCAAAATGGGATTTGCCATCACTGCTATCCAGTTCTTCCCACAACTACTGAAAGTCAGTTAGGAAATTATGAAAAAGGCCTGCCTGTCCCTTCCTTCTGCTGCAGATCACTGGGCAGGGAGGAAGAGAGGAGAGAAACAGAGAAGGGGTTGTTGGAGAGTAGGGGGTGAAGACCCATCCTGCTCACCCCTATGGCTTCTTACCTGCTTCTGACAAATTGCCCCAAGGGACTCCCCAATAGAATGACAGGTCCCCCTCCATCCTTGCAACAGACTAATGTATAAGTCAGACTATAAATCAGACTGTTGTGTGTCTGAAGCAAGGAGTGGACAGTTAAGCATACCTAGGGAAGACTGTCCCATCATCTAAGAAGCACCATTTTATATAAACCATAAGCTTAACGGTGCCCTTCAGAATATGGAAGCCGCTTTCAATATGGGCAAAACCTGGAGGAAAATGGGATGATTTATGTCCCCCCTCCAGTGTCAGAAAGCTGCGAAGCAACTTTTAGTGGCAACAATAAAAGTATCAAAGAGAAGATGGTCTGCTGTAAATTGAGAAGCTTGAAATTTATGAGAGCAATAGCTTCCTGGTAGGGGAGAAGGGAGAGGAGAAAAATCCCATCCATTTATTATATGTTCACATCTGGTTTTAAGGTTCAAGCAATGGGATTCACATGGGATGTTGCCTGATGCTTTTATGGCCACGGAGATATACTGCCTGTAGCTTCTCATGCTAAGAATGAGAGAAATAAAAGGACAGATTTCAGGTCCGCAAACTCCAGGAACGCCGAGCATGGAATGAGAATGCTGTTGCATTGTGTTGAGGGAAGAGTGAGCCATCAGAAGAACACAGTAAGAACCTAATGGATCAAGCCCATCTAGTCCGGAATCCCTTCTTGTTCTTCTTTGGCAATCACTCGTAACCGAGTAAGATTGTCTTCCATGAATATGGTCTTTAAAGTGTGTCCGTAAGTGACTGTGGAGGCCAATTCTGGACCCACAAGTCCTTCCACAGTGGGGACATTGGTTTCCAGGCGGGAGTTGATCACGGTGTAGATTTGCCAAATGTGCCTTCCTCTTAACTCATTTCTCCCTTTCGTCCTGAGTTCAAGCGTCTTCAAAGTCCACAACACCTTTGGTAACGGCTGTTCTCCAACTGGAACGCTTGCAGGCCAGTGTTTCCCAGTTGTCGGTGTTTATACTACATTTCTTAAAGATTTGCCTTGAGAGTGTATGTGTTGGGGAATGGTGGCAGTCACCAGGAACATCACTTCCAAAACCCCCATGAGGAAAGCCACCCCACCTATAAAAATCCACCTAATAGTCCCCATGCTTTTTGATCCTTGAATTTGAGGGGGTCTTGGCCATTCATTTCAACAATGCTATACAAAGTCCATAACTGGTCCCAAACAACTATTATATTTGATCCTGGCAGGGCAGAAGACCTATTATTATCTGGATGGTAGACCAGATAGCTTCAGGTAAAAAAATATTATTTGCCCCTCAGTGAAATCTAGTTTTAGGTCTAGATCTAGATTCTAATACATTACCTCCTTTAAGCCTTCAGGATGGAGCAGGCAGCAATCTATAATAATAATAATAATAATAATAATAATAATAATAATAATAATAATTCTGCCATTTCTCATATCCTGCAAGTTGCATTCTCTCTTTTGAATTCTCTATCAGCATTTTCAATCTAATTCCAAAAATCATTTGCATGCCTTTGTCATGGAAATGTGGCCCTTAACAAGGAGAAATGAGCTTTGATATTTCCCCCCAAATAATAATATTTGAAAGCTTACCTACATCATCAAGCTTGCTTATCAGAACTTCCATACCAGGGCTATAGAATGAGATTCTTCAGCAATCTGAATCATCCAGGAAATGGCTGGCAGAAAATCAGGAAGGGATAAGTGGCCTTTCCATTGTAATGACGATTAATAACAAGCTACCTCTAAGCTCAGTTAATGTGGATAAGCTTTTAAAGGATTAGGATCCAGCCTCACTGAAATCATTATCCTAATTAGCATAAGATTAGTTTGCACAAACTTTGCAGGAGCAGTTGAATAAAGCTAGCATAAATGCTTGGTCACAGAGACAGTCTACCTCCCTACATAATGAAGTGTTGAATAATTGGCTGCTCTTAACGGGGAGCCAATTTTTCAATAGTTTCCCAAGGAAAGGGAAGTGCTAGTGTCCCTACTGAAAGGGATCAGTCATTGGACCCAATTAACCATTGTCAAAACTATTTGCTTTTTCCGATGTTGAGATGAGCCACCAAGGGGGAACCCCAGTAACAAGAAGAGCTAAGCCTACTGACAGACAGATCAATCTGGTCCACATCACTTTTACATAGGACTCCCCAATCCAGTTTCTAAATCAATATGCCCTTCAAAACAACAACAACAAGCAAAAAACCAAAAAGCTATGCACAAAAATTCACATTTAAATACAGTACAGTGGTACCTTGTGTTAAGAACTTAAGAACTGGAGGTCTGTTCTTAACCAGAAACTGTTCTTAACCTGAAGCACCACTTTAGCTAATGGGGCCTCCCGCTGCCACCGCTGCGCGATTTCTATTCTCACCCTGAAGCAAAGTTCTTAACTTGAGGTACTATTTCTGGGTTAGCAGAGTCTGTAACCTGAACCATCTGTAACGCGAGGTACCACTGTACTGGGATGGAAGAATATTCAGAATCCAGTTGCTAGCTTTACAGATCTCAAGTGTGAGATTTAATAATAGGGTGGGTGTGTTTTAAAGGATCCATACAGACTCTCTACATTGTAATTCACTTTTGGGAGGGTGACTTTGGTTTCATCTAGGACATAGTTGCTAACCTCCCCAACAAGAGATGTCTAGTGACTTCCAGAACAATCCAAATCCTAAAGCCAGTGGAAGCTTCATGCTCTGGCACCGAGGCGGAGAACAGATGGGGGTGTGGTGTGCATCTTGGGGGTGTGGTATGCCACCCGCAGGTATGTGGCATGCATCCTGGGGGCATGACGCGCCGCCTGCAGGGGCATGGCACCCAGCACAGAGGGGGCAGCCACGATGGCACCCCCCCCCAGGATCGTGGTGCCAGGGGTGGTGTGCTGCCCCTGCCCCCCTCTTCCTCCACCAGTGCCTAAATCTACCAAGCTGGAGAGGGTTTTGTCCATCCATCCATCCATCCATCCATCCATCCATCCATCCATCTCTGCCTAGCTGCACCAGGCTGTGCTAAAAGGGTGGCTCCATTTACCGAAAGTATCTCCACATATGGTAGACGGGGGGCGGGGGGAGCCACCCTAGGGGGCATTTGGGAGGTGGGGTTAGAGCAGCAAGGAGATGAAGCTGAGGCAGTTCAGGATCCTCTGAATTAAGGAAGCAGCCCTGTTTTGGGAAGCTTTTAATGTTTTATGCATTACTGTATTTTAATATTTTGTTGGAAGACGCCCTAAGTGGCTGGGGAAGCCCAGCCAGATGGGCGGGGTATAAATAAATTATTATTTATTATTTATTATTTATTATTTATTATTTATTATTTATTATTTATTATTTATTATTTATTATTTATTATTTATTATTTATTATTTATTATTTATTATTTATTATTTATTATTTATTATTTATTATTTATTATTTATTATTTATTATCATTATCTGGCTCAGCAAGCCACAAATTGCACCAGGAGACCTGAGCAGGGTCCATTAGCTGCATTAGCCTTGGAGATGGTATAGCAAAACAGCCTGTTCCCAGATGGATGTGAATGATGTGGATGCAGATTTAGGGGTGGCTCTGCCACTCCTTTGAGCCCCACTGTTGTCAGTCTGGTCTCAGGATTGCACCCTGGGGTCCTGCAATTACCTACATGGGTCACATGGCCCTCAAGGTCTTGTTGGTCCCTCAGCCAGCATGGCCTTGGGTCTGGGACAGTGGCGTAGCGTGGGGGGGTGCAGGGGGAGCCAGCCGCACCGGGCACAACATCTGGGGGTTAGGGTTAGGGGGTGCAAATCCATGGGTTAGGGGGCGCAAATTACTTGCCTTGCCCCGGGTGCTGATAACCCACGCTACGCCACTGGTCTGGGATGATGGGGGATGTAGCCCAGTGACCACAGGAAGGTCCCAGGTTCTCCACCCATTAAGGTAATTCACCCATATAATTCAGGAACAAATGTGTACCAATATGGATCTGTGCCTCTGCAACTAATGCGCTCTCTGTATCCAAATCACCTTGCATAGTAGTTCTCTGCCTGTCTGCCTCTTCGTTTGTTTAATGGATTGCTGGGTTGTTCTTTTCTGTTAACCAAATCCCACAAAGGACCTTACAGAGATCAATAAAATAGTTTCAAGAACTTAATAAGCCGAGCCATGCAAAAGCAGTCTATTGGCAGATTAAAAACTGTTTTAAATTATGGGGAAAGAATAGCAGCAATGTATCTCCTGTTAAGGCGCACTCTTGTGGCGTTGTGGTTACATAGAATAGCTTCGACAGAGCCCTGATAGTTGGAGGCCACTGCAAAGCAAGTCTTGCCCTGCCTTTCAGCCAGTCTTTCATCCCAGAAAGCGAAGACTAGGGTCCAAGCCCCACTTCCTGACTGAAGTGTACGGGGAGGCACAGAATCAGAAGAAGCTATTCTGAGTTCCCTTATACTGGGAAATGATATACAGTGGTGCCCCGCAAGACGAATGCCTCGCAAGACGAAAAACTCGCTAGACGAAAGGGTTTTGCGGTTTTTGAGCTGCTTCGCAAGACGAATTTCCCTATGGGCTTGCTTTGCAAGACGAAAACGTCTTGCAAGTTTGTTTCCTTTTTCTTAACACCGTTAATACAGTTGCGACTTGACTTCCAGGAGCAACTCATAGAACGCGGTGTGGTAGCCTTTTTTGAGGTTTTTGCTGATTTTTGAAGCTTTTCCAAAACTTTTCCGACACCGTGCTTCGCAAGACGAAAAATTCGCTAGACGAAAAAACTCGCGGAACGAATTAATTTCGTCTTGCGAGGCACCACTGTATAATGAAATGAAAAGGATGTTTAAAATAACCTTTGTAAAAACAAACAAAACCAGAAGCTTTTCTTTTGGAAATTATAGGGACAGAACTATCTAAAATGTATAGAAACTTATTCATGTATGCTACTACAGCAGCCAGAATGTTACTAGCCCCAAAAAGAAAAGAAGCAGAAGTCCCAGCAAAAGAAGAATGGCTACCCAAACCTACAGAATATGCAGAAATGGAGAAACTTACCGGAAGAATAAGAAATCAAGATTTTTTAAAAAAATTAAAATAAAAGAGTGGAAATGGTTTGTTGACTATTTACAGATAAATTATGAACAGATAAAAACATTGGTAGGATTATTGTAATAACCTGCAGTTTTATAAGGGTCTATATTTAAAGTAGATGAATAAATGAGATTTGCAGAAGATATTAAAGACAAATTTAAGGAACCGCAGAAAGAGAGAGAAGGAAGTCAAGTTTTGAAATGTCAAAATGATTGTAAAATTAGTGAAATCTATAGAATTAGTGAAATGTAAAAACTTGAATAGTATATATAAATAAATAAATAATATAAAAATAAGGGAAAAGGGAACAACTCTCTCTCTCTCTCTCTCTCTCTATATATATATATATATATATTTGCTTTCGTAGATTTTCACGGGTACAGGAATGCAGGTTTTGGTGTCTTCGGGTGTCTTCCCGTGTAAGAGTCGGGGTGTCTGGGCGACGTTTCGACGAGGTTTCACTCGTCATCTTCAGGCTGGTGCTTTCGGCTTCTTGTTACTGGAACAGAGCAGAGTCTGGTGTTTGAGTTTCTATAAATACTGTTGAGGGGTGTGGTGTATAGCCTCCAACGTTCTGGGCAGAGAGGAAGTTCCTAGATTAGTGTGCCTTTTCTTCTTTTGTTCCTTAATTACTTGAGGGATATCTTGAGTGATTTCATGAGTGATATTCTGAATACCACTGGGTGGGTCATTAAGTGTAGATTAGTTGCTAAAGCTTTCGTGTCTTGACCTCTTGAGCTTGTGAAGAGTTTTTCTGAGAAGATGGCTGTGCTGCATTTAGTTGTGCTCTGGCTTGGCTTCGTGTATAGGGGCGAGCTGTGATTTTGTGCCTTGTGCCAGCCAGATCTGTGTAGGGATTGCAGGGGGGTGCAGCATCCGGAGGTGCCACTATAGTTTGGCTACTGGATGGAGTCTGTAATATGTCTGTGGAGAGGGTCTGGGTTTGGGTCTGGTGTGGTTGATTGGTGACGGCGTTCTGTGTGCCTCTGGTTCTGGTGTCGGTTTTTGTGGGGAGGGCTAATTTCCAGATGTCTGGCAGGCGGGACGTGTCGTCACGCTTGTTCATGTTGTGAGGGTGTTTCTCTATCTCGATGGCTTCCATGATTATTCTCTTGTGGTGATGTTCCATGTTAAAGAGCAATTTGGAATCGGCAAAATTAATTTCGTGTCCTGTTTCTTTCATGTGTTGGAAAAGAGAGGAAGTTTTTTCTTCTTTTTTGACGGCATTCTTGTGTTCTGCGATACGTGCATTTATTCGTCTGTTTGTTTGTCCAATGTACGTGGCTGGGCAGACTTTGCAGGGTATTTCATAAACCCCTTGGTTTTCCAGCTGGATTTTGTCTTTTGGGTTTCTGAGGATATTGGCTATTTTTTGGTTGGTGCAGAAGGCTGTTTTGATATTGTGTTTATGGAGGATTTTGCTAATTTTGTCTGTAGTGCCCTTGATATAAGGAAGGAGGGCCATGCCATTGTTTTCTTCTGTGTCTTGGTTTTTGGGGGGTGTTTCTTTTTGGATTAGCTTCAGCACCAGCCTGAAGATGACGAGTGAAACCTCGTCGAAACGTCGCCCAGACACCCCGACTCTTACACGGGAAGACACCCGAAGACACCAAAACCTGCATATATATATATATATATATATACAGTGGTACCTCTGGTTACCTACTGAATTTGTTCCGGAGGTCCATTCTTAACCTGAAACTGCTCTTAACCCGAAGCACCACTTTAGCTAATGGGGTCTCCTGCAGCCGCCGCGCTGCCACTGTGCGATTTCTGTTCTCATCCTGAAGCAAAGTTCTTAACCCGAGGTACTATTTCTGGGTGAGCGGAGTCTGTAACCTGAAGCGAATGTAACCTGAAGCGTATGCAACCCGAGGTACCACTGTACTGACTCAGATCATCAGACTATCTAACAATGCTTTTGGTTGGCATGCATATTTATGGTATGACAAAGTTAATAGTGCCTTTAAAAATCATATTGTTAGAAAAGCACTATATAATGTTTGGATAAGATATAAAGATCTGTTGGAAAACAAAACCCCTAGATGGGTGTCACCAGTGGAGGCTAAAGCAGTGAAGAAACTCAATATGGAGGTCGGATGGCCGAAGTATTGGGAAATTTTGGAACAGGATGGAGATAAGCTTAAACTACAAAGCCATGAGAAATTGAAACATAAAGTACAAAATTGGTTTCAATACCGTCAAATAATGGAGTTTTTTAAACAGGATAGGAAAATTGGCTTCCAGGTGGAAAAATCAAAACTAGAAACTGAGTTATTAGAACCCAATACTAAGATTTTATCTAGAATGTATAACTTGTTGCTGAAATGGAGTACACAGGACGAAACAGTCAAATCGGTTATGATCAAGTGGGCACAGGATGTTGGGCACAATATCATGTCAGCTGACTGGGAATGGTTATGGAACACTGGTATTAAATTCACGGCATGTAATGCCTTAAAGGAAAATATTATGAAAATGGTTTACAGGTGGTACATGACTCCAGTCAAGCTGGCAAAAATTTACCATTTGCCCGATAATAAATGTTGGAAATGTAGAGAGACTGAAGGTACCTTCTATCACCTCTGGTGGACGTGCCCGAAGATTAAGGCTTTCTGGGAAATGATCTATAATGAAATGAAAAAGATACTTAAATGTACTTTTCCTAAAAAGCCAGAGGCCTTTCTCTTGGGCATTGTCGGCCAATTGGTGTCAAAAGGGGATAGAACTTTTTTTATGTATGCTACAACAGCAGCAAGAATACTCATCGCGAAGTATTGGAAGACACAAGATCTACCCACTCTGGAAGAATGGCAGATGAAAGTGATGGACTATATGACATTGGCTGAGATGACAGGCAGAATCCGTGACCAACGAAAGGAGACGGTGGAAGAAGAATGGAGAAAATTTAAAAGCTACCTTAAGGACTATTATAAACTTAATGAATGTTAAAGTGTTGTGGTTTTTAGAGACAAAGGGATACAGTGATATAAGGTCAGAATATAGAGAAGACTAAGATGACAGAGTTTGGAAGTAACAATTGGGAGTTGCTAAAAATTATAGACATTGGGATGCAGAAAGGGGGGGGAAGGGGAAGTCCAAGAAAAGAGGTTTATGAAAATATGGTATGAAACTATACGTGTATGTTTGTCTTTTTAAGTGTTTGTTTGTTATTTAAAAACTTTGTAAAACCAATAAAAATTCTATAAAAAACAAACAAACAGATCATCAGACTATCTAATGCAGTACAGGCAATCACCGATTTATGTGCTTCCATTTATTTTATTTTATTTTAAAAAACTTTTTATTTATTTATTAATTTTTTATTGGGTTTTATAAACAGGAATAATGTTATACAAATAAGTATACCAAGTTTTCTCATGCCATTTGTATATCACAAAAAATAGAATAATAAATGTGAAAAAAGTATCTAAAACATACATTTCATTATTAGTGATCAATGTATAAGTTATTGGTTAATGAATTGATTTAAACAATTAGGGAGGAGGAGGAGGAGGAGGAGGAGGAGGAGGAGGAGGAGAAGAAGAAGAAGAAGAAGAAGAAGAAGAAGAAGAAGAAGAAGAAGAAGAAGAAGGTGGGAGGGGAGTCGCGAGTGGGGTGGGGACACATGGCTGTCCATGCACACATCGTGGTGACATAGAAGTGACTGGAAAGGGGGGGCAGAATGGGGTGGAATAGGGGAGGAGTGGAACAGCTTATATGCACTCTGCTATTGCACACAATGACCCATAATGCAACGTCCGAACAATGGGGGTTGCCTGTAGTGGCAGCAGTTCTCCAGGGTGAGAAAGATAGGAAGCTTCCTTAAGAGGAAGAGTTTGGATTTGATTTCCCGCTTTATCACTACCCGAAGGAGTCTCAAAGCGGCTAACATTCTCCTCGCCCTTCCTCCCCCACAACAAACACTCTGTGAGGTGAGTGAGGCTGAGAGACTTCAGAGAAGTGTGACTGGCCCAAGGTCACCCAGCAGCTGCATGTGGAGGAGCGGGGAAGCAATCTCGGTTCACCAGATTACGAGTCCACTGCTCTTAACCACTACACCACACTGGCTCCCTTAAACTGAGATGGAGTCACTGCTCCATCTACGATCAATATTTTCCACATGCCAGTATCTCTCCAGGGTTTCAAACACAGGTCTCTCCCATTCCTACTTTGACATTGAACCTGGGACCTTTTGCATGCAAGCAGATGCTCTATCACAGAGCTACAACCCTTCTCCCAGAGAGCTTCATGGGCAAGTGGAGATTTGAACCCTGGTCTCCCAGGTCCTAGTCTGACACTCAAATGACTGCACCACACCGGCTCCACTAGAGATCACCATTCATGAAGAATAGCTAAGCCTAGAATACAGTGGTACCTCGGGTTAAATACTTAATTCGTTCCGGAGGTCCGTACTTAACCTGAAACTGTTCTTAACCTGAAGCACCACTTTAGCTAATGGGGCCTCCTGCTGCTGCTGCGCCGCTGGAGCACGATTTCTGTTCTCAACCTGAAGCAAAGTTCTTAACCTGAAGCACTATTTCTGGGTTAGCGGAGTATGTAACCTGAAGCGTATGTAACCTGAAGCGTTTGTAACTTGAGGTACCACTGTAGTTTGAAAGGGAAAACTCAGTGGATGAACAGATTTATCAATGCCAGAGATGCCAAAGTGAGTTTCAGCAATAAAACTGTGTGAATGTGGGTTAGTGGAAGAG
Organism: Podarcis vaucheri; assembly: GCF_965113315.1. NCBI lineage: Eukaryota > Metazoa > Chordata > Lepidosauria > Squamata > Lacertidae > Podarcis > Podarcis vaucheri. Next base: position 13,395,419 of record NC_138762.1, read on the forward strand.
AAATGAACACCCGAAGAGATGTTAACGTTAATACGGCCAGTATCTAGTTCGCTTGGGCTCCTCTCCTGATAACGCGGAGAATCTCTCCAATGATTTATTTTCCATCTTTTCACCAACTAAATGCCCATTTTTCTAAATGGGAGATTTAGAGTGCATTTAAGCAGATAAACTCCATAAACCCCACAACGATTAGTTCAGGATTCAGTGAGTGGAAATGGATTGTTTAACAAGGTCTGGCGAAGGAGCCCCGTCAGAACAGGAAGCCGTTTCTATCACTTTCAACGCCAATCTCTCCCGCATTTAGGTGCAAATTGAAGCTGTTGCTTCACAAGACTCACTCATTATCTTTTGCTAATTTCACCCTCAAGTCTACCTGATAATTTATTAGGCTGCTAAAAACATTTTACAGCCAAGCAAAGTACTTTTTTTTTATTGCATTGATTTAATCTTTATGCAAATGTGGATTTCCTGTTAAAATAGGCAAGGTTTCATTCACGGTTATGGGGCATCAGTTTTCTGTTCTTTGTTGAAACTGATTAACATGATGAATAATTTATGGGTTGTTTGCAACGGTTGTGTGAGCAGGTGGCATCTTGTACAACCGTAAGGGCCCAGAAAGAGCCCTGGTGCATCACAGCAAGGTCCTGTAGTCTACCATCCTGTCTAGTGGTTGGATTATTGCAATGCACTCTGTGTGGGGCTACCCTTGGGGACGTGGGTGGAGCTGTGGTCTAAACCACTGAGCCTCTTGGGCTTGCTGATCAGAAGGTTCAAATCCCCATGACGGGTTGAGAGGGTGCCACTACCGAGAAGGCCCTCTGCCTGGTTCCCTATAACCTCACTTCTCACGGTGAGGGAACCACCAGAAGGCCCTCGGCGCTGGACCTCAGTGTCCAGGCTGAATGATGGGGGTGGAGATGCTCCTTCAGGTATACAGGGCCAAGGCCATTTAGGGCTTTAAAGCTCAGGACCAACACTTTGAATTGTGCTCAGAAACTTACTGGGAGCCAATGTAGGTCTTTCAGGACTGGTGTTATATGGTCTCGGCAGCCACTCCCAGTCACCAGTCTAGCTGCTGCATACTGGATTAGTTGAAGTTTCCGGGTCACCTTCAAAGGTAGCCCCACGTAGACCGCATTGCAGTAGTCCAAGTGGGAGATAACTAGAGCATGCACCACTCTGGCGAGACAGTTTGCAGGCAGGTAGGGTCTCAGCCTTTGTATCAGATGGAGCTGGTAGACAGCTGCCCTGGACACAGAATTGACCTGTGCCTCCATGGACAGCTATGAGTCCCAAATGACTCCCAGGCTGCACAGCTGGTCCTTCAGGGGCACAGTTGCCCCATTCAGGACCACATTCAGGAGTCCCCCACACCTGTCCACCCTTCTGTCTTGTCAGGATTCAACCTACTTCCCCCAACAAAACCAGCAGTCCTTAAAATTCTTAACTTTGGTTGAATTATGTCCTTGGAGTTTATAGCGATCACATCTTCATAGTCCCGGGAAGCATGTACTTGACAAACATGACATGTTAATGTGGCAAGTGCAGAACAGCATATCTAATTGAAACTTCAGGGGGTGGGAATGGCTGGCATAATACAATTATCCTTTCTGGCCTTTCTCCAGGACACCTGGGTAAGCTCTAGCAGTTACAAGTAGCAGAGTGAGATTGTCCATAACCGCATTGGCTCAGGAAGGACATCATCTTACATCCTTTCTGATTATGTTAACTCCATCTTGCACAGTGGTCCTTCACCTTATGAGTGGGACACTGAGTTGCTACACTATTTTAGTGGGCTTATTTTATAGTACATTTTAATTATGGATTTTTTTATTTAAAAAAAGTTTACATGAAACTGACTTATTGTGCTATTTAATTATGTACATTTTCCAAAATATATATAATTGGTTTTACAATTCTAAACCTCCATTTGGACAAGTAAGCAGTATATAAATTGTATAACACGAATAATAATAGTGTCTACACCCAGAATAAAGAGAAGAGTCACTTGTCATTGGGTTAACTGGGGCCGCAATTGCATTAACCTTAAGCATAGCAGAGATCTACATTGTATCTTATGACTAGTCTGCAATCTGGATGGGCAAATCTGTTAATTTTAGTCTCTCATTTTTAAAATCTTAAATTCAATTCATCATAGTTCTGCATCAGTTTGCAGAGGCAGTGTGGTGCAGCGGTTAGAGTGTCTTACAAGGGCATGGAAGACCAGGGTTTCAATTTCACTAAGTTCTGAAGTTTGCTGGGTGATCTTGGCTCAGCCACCAACTCTCAGCCTAACCTACATCACATTGTGAGAACATTATGGACAGAGAGGGAATCAGGTATACAACCTAGAGCTCCTCAGAGGAAGGATGGTATATAGCAATACAACAATAAAATCAATAAAATTAAAATTAACATCAACACCGTCCTCATTGACAGCAGCTCACTATCAATGGCAGAAGGTCAACTACACTGTTGTAAATTTGCAATAAATATTTGGCAGTTAGTTGAGAATTGAGACACTATCTGGGGACTGGCATCAACATTATCAGAAGACAATTTTGAGGGGGGGCTATTGAGATAAAATTTATTTCACCTCCAGTGGAGATGCCATTTTCACAATCGACACATGCCATAACTGTTGCTACCCGTCTCCAGGCCCAATTTGCTGTTGCTCATTACACTCACAATTGGCTTAATTGCACATCATGTTCTCCATTCAACAGCTCAGCCAGCAGCATTATACAGCATTGTTGAGCACTGTATGCATAAATTGGCCTTAACTGTGCAATAGCTCATTCATTCAGTTGCCACCGACTCTCCCCCTCACTGCTACTCTGAAAACGCTATTTGCAAACCTGCTCTTTCTCTGACACCTTTATTTGCAAAAATGAATTGTGTGAGCTTTCCTTTGAAATTTTCTCCTTTGATACCTGGGTGGAAGCCTACAGATATTTGTGGAATCCCCAGGCTTCCATTGCTTGGTGAATACACGGCAGAAGATGCGTATTCTATGCATTCTGAATAGGAATCTGTGGCCAAATGTTACTGGACTCCAATTCCCATCATCCCTGACCACTGACCATGCTAGCTGATGGGAGTTGTAGTCCAACAACATCTAGAGGGCCACAGGTCCCCTGCCTGTGTTGAAACGAGGTCTGAGATAAAGTATCTAGGTTTGCCTGGCCCCTTCCAATGAGGGAGACAGGCAGATCACACTAGGGAGGGCATTCCACACATGAGGAACTGACACCAAGAAAGATCCTGTTTCACGTCAGCACCAACCAAGCAGCGTCCAGTGGTGCCACCATCAACAAGGCCTCCCTAGCTGCTCAAAATAGTTGATATTGGGAGATGTGCTCTTTTAGGTACTTGGGTCCCAAGCCATTTAGGACTTGGGGGGTCTGACTTTCCCTTTCCCCAATTAACCTCCATCTTCAGGACCTGCCCCGTGAAATCACTGGGGAATGACTCCATGACATCATCAGGGGCTTTCCTCCCAGTGACATCACCAGGGGCTACCCCTAGGTCTCAGTTTTGGACCCTGAAAACTGAGTCTGGTATGTTCCTGACCTGGGAATCTTAGCTGCAACAACTGTTCCTGCTCACCCAATCACTTGATGGCTGAACAATACTGCAACCTTGAAATCGTAAACTGTGATGTTTTTAATGTTTTGAATGTGCTCGTTTTATTTCTAATTATATTGTTTTGCTATATTCTTGTTTACTGTCCTAAGCTCCTTTGGGTGGAAGGGTGAGATAGGAAATTGATACACCATAATAATTAAGATTCAGCTGCTAGTCCAGTCAGCATCTGCCCATGGAATGCAGAGGGGGCGCCATTTTGTCCTTCACCTCATGCTGCAAAACATCTTGGGTCGGCCCTGAGCTTCCCAGAAGCATCTTGGCTGGTCTCTGTTGGATGTTGGCTATCAGACTAGATGGACCTTTGGTCTGATCCAGCAGGGTTCTCCTCCTGCTCTCCTCTTTTAGAAAAGGAAAGATGAGCAGTAGTTCTCAAGATATTCCCTTTGAATTAAACTCACTGACCTATGAAGTGTTTACTGTTTTACTGTAAGCAAACAGCCATCTGGTCTGAGTTAATGATGAACAAGGGAGTTCAGGCAAAGCGATATTTCATGCAAAGGTATTTTATAGCAGGCATATCATAAACATTACACAGTTGGGAAAACAGTTGATGCTTGAACCATTGAGCGGAACAACAGCGAAACGAAAGCGTCCCATTACTGGGAGGTACCACTGGCATGCATTTCTCAACATACTCGGTAGAGTCCAGGTTGTCTATTCTTCGGAATGCCAAAAGAAGAAAGTCTGGGCAGGATCCAAGGAACTGCAGATGGAGCATCTGCTTGTGCAAGAGAGCTTCTCCCCTATCCTCTTGGACCTCCCCTCCCATTAAAAGCTCTCCGAAAAACTACTCTTATCCAGGATACATTTACTCTTCAAGTCTTGTTACAGATAGGTAGCCGTGTTGGTCTGCCATAGTCAAAATAAAAAAAATTCCTTCCAGTAGCACCTTAAAGACCAACTAAGTTAGTTCTTGGTATGAGCTTTCGTGTGCATGCACACTTCTTCAGATACACTGAAACAGAAGTTGCCAGATCCTTCTATATAGTGAGAAGGTGGGGAGGGGTATTACTCAGAAGGGTGGTGGGAATGGGAGATTGGCAGATAGCTGAGATGAGCCTTTTGACTAAGCCATTTTTCACCTTCTCACCCCTTGCCTTTTCCTGTAAGACCTATTGCAGTCGTTAAGAGTGTGCATGCACACTTCTGTTTCAGTGTATCTGAAGAAGTGTGCATGCACACGAAAGCTCATACCAAGAACTAACTTAGTTGGTCTTTAAGGTGCTACTGGAAGGAATTTTTTTATTTTGTCTTCAAGTCTTGGTGAGCCATGGCACAGTTTCAGCAGAGTTGAAACAAGAAATCCTGAGGATGCTGAGCACATGTACTCAGATCTTTGGATGCCAGTCTATCTTTGTAAACCACGTGAATGTTTTTATATATTTTAAACATTTCAATATTGTTTACCTGTTTTATTGTTTGCCATTCCAGGCTCCTTTGGGAGGAAGCGCAGGATAGCGATGGAATAAATACTGCTGATAACAGGATTACTGGTGAACACTGAAAGAAATTAAGACCACAGCCACTTTAAAGGAGACTATCCTTTATGCTCTCGTTAGATAGTAAAATTCATATTAAATTGCTGCTTTAGGGGTTGTTTTTAAAAGTCTGGAATGGATTGATCCATTTTGCATTACTCTCTATGGGAAAGCACGCCCTGGTTTGGGAATGCTTTGGTTTTGGAACGGACCTCTGGAATGGACTAAGTTTGAGAACCAAGGTACGACTCTACTAGTTGCTGGGAATCACAAGTGGGAAAATGCTGCTGAGTTCAGGTCCTGCTTACGGGCTTCCACTGGGCATCAAGAGGACCATGGTGAGAACAGGATGCTAGGCCCTTCTTGTGTTCTCCTGAGCTATGTTCTTACATAGCTGGCAGTCTAGATTGAGCCTGGTGCTATTCTAAAATCAAATCACATATTCCAAAATTTATTCTAAACTCAAAATAAAGTCGGGCCTATTCTAAAATCTAATGGGACCTTTGTTATCTACATTTGCTCTCTTTGCATTCTGCAGTTTTCATGTTGGTTCCATTTTACATTTCCAATTTTGAGTCTCCAGGCAACTCTCTAAAACAGCTCTTCTGTATCATATTGCATTTTTGTTGGCTTTAAACTCACCGATGGGAAGAGAGGTGGGTACATTCTAAAGGAGTCACTCATCTACCTAATGACATTCTAATTTTGCCCAAATTGGAGTGCAGTATAAAATTTGGAAGTGAGAGTCATTTGGGCAAGCCTCACAAATTCATCATTCTTCTCTTCTCTGCTTGTTTAATGGCAACAGCTTGTGTGCAAGGGAAGGAGAGAACTAATGACTTAGCAATGGCATGCAGGCCACAGCGAAAATAGAAAGTTGGATGAAATCTGAAAGGGACCCCTGACCATTAGGTCCAGTCATGACCGACTCTGGGGTTGCGGTGCTCATCTCGCTTTATTGGCCGTGGGAGCCGGCGTACAGCTTCCGGGTCATGTGGCCAGCATGACTAAGCCGCTTCTGACGAACCAGAGCAGCGCACAGAAACGCCGTTTACCTTCCCACCAGAGTGTTACCTATTTATCTACTTGCACTTTGACGTGCTTTTGAACTGCTAGGTTGGCAGGAGCAGGGACCAAGCAACGGGAGCTCACCCTGTCGCGGGGATTCGAACCGCCGACCTTCTGATCAGCAAGTCCTAGGCTCTGTGGTTTAACCCACAGCACCACCCGCATCCCTAGCCACATCTTAGCCAGGGTTAAAATCAACAGGTACCTGCCAATATTAATGCAAGGAGCTTCATCAACTGCCATTCTTTCACCTGGATATGGGCCTCAGATGTGCATATGAGATGCGCTGGTGGACTCAACTGCTCTCACAGACAGGAGATGTTGGGGTATTTTTATATCTTGTGTGCGAGTTTTACAGAGACATGTGGTTCCTTGCTTTGGGGAACAGGATGCTTAATCAGAAGGAGTAGGAACCATCTGATGAGACGGGCAATTGGTTTGATCCAGTAGGACTCTCCTTATGTTCTCAAGACTCGATCAAGCCTAAATAAAGGGAACTCACATTGTTCAGCAGCACATCCAGCATGAAGAGCTGATGACATTTGTAACGGTTATGAGGTTTGAATTTAGATGGAGGAAAAAGGGGGACAGGAGGAACATGTTGGTCTTCTATCATATTTTCCCTCATGCCTCTTTCAACACCAAATACTCCGTTGTTTCAACCCCAAGTGCTTTTGCCTGGCTGGAATGTGTCCTTGAATTCTTGCTTGTCTGAATGGAGGATAGATAACACCGGTCCTGAAAGATCATCATTGGCTCCCAGTATGTTTCCGAGCACAATTCAAAGTGTTGGTGCTGGCCTTTAAAGCCCAAAGCAGCCTCAGTCCAGTAGACCTGAAGGAGCGTCTCCACCTCCATCGTTCTACCCGGACACTGAGGTCCAGCTCTGAGGGTCTTCTGGTGGTTCCCTCATTGCGAGAAGCGAGGTTACAGAGAACCAGGCAAAGGGCCTTCTTGGTAGTGGCACCTGCCTTAGGCAGCCCTGTTTAGGGAAGCTTTTAATGTTTGATGTTTTATTATGTCTTTAATATTATGTTGGGAACCGCCCAGAGTGGCTGGGGAGGCCCAGCCAGATGTGTGGGGTATAAGTAATAAATGATTATGTGTATTATTATGTGTAGCTAGCTGTCTACAAAATGGTGAAATTTACCTGAGTTGTTCAGCCCTCTTTTACCTCTGGCACCACCCACCACTTGGCATGTGGCCTTCAGGAGGGAAGATGTCTCTCAGATTCCCCACCTCGGATCTACCTGCTCCTCCTCCTCCACCCACCACCACCTGCTCCTCAAATCAACTCTTTTCCTAAACTGAAATGTAAAGATTTTCATATTGTTCCTGGGGAGCATTCCTTGATTGTAGCTAATTGTGAGCATTTTCATCAGCTTTTTAAAAGGAAAAGGAAAATACTCATCTGCACAGTGGTGGAGGAAAATCCTCTGAACGCACATTTGAAAAGCAAGCAAGAAATGCTGAACGTGAAATAAATCCCACACGGTTGGGTTTTATAGCAGTTGACCTAATAGACTGTTTAGACTCTGCAAAATGCTTGTACTTTTTCATGTAAATCTACGGTAACATGGATTATTGGCCAAAGGGACTCGGTGAAATCCTCTGGGTATTGCTAAGATCTATCATGTCCTTGAGTATTTAGGAACTCTTTCCCACACAGATCAATGCATAATTGCCTGCAAGCGCTTCAGCAGAGCTATTGCTATATATTGTGTTATGGTGTGTGTCATTTTGCCCCATAGGCTACTACATTATCACATTTCTTGTGCATTTTTGAAGCAAGAGGATTAGCTTGCTGAATTTTGCTTGGCTAAAGAATATATGTAGTTTTGAATTATTTCTTGACAATTGTTTGCAGGGCACAGGGGTTTTTTTTTGGGGGGAGACCCTTTTTTGCAGATGTGGGAGTCATCTCAGCTTCAGGTTAGTGAGTGAGGCAAATCCTCATGAGATTTGCATTTCTGCAATACTTCCAACTTCTGCATAAAACCATTCTGTGTTCTCACAATTAGCTCAAATCTCTTGATGACAAACTATATTTGAGGTGTTGTTGTTGTTATTTATCTGAAGGCTGCTACCACCACTAATAATAATAATAATAATAATAATAATAATAATAATAATAATAATAATTTATTTATACCCTGCCCATCTGGCTGAGTTTCTCCAGCCACTCTGGACGGCTCCCAATCGAGTGTTAAAACAATACAGCATTAAATATTAAAAACTTCCCTAAACAGGGCTGCCTTCAGATGTATTTTAAATATAAGTTAGCTGCTTATTTCCTTGACATCTGATGGGAGGGCGCCACTACCAAGAAGACCATCTGTCTGGTTTCCTGTAACCTCACTTCTCACAATGAGGGAACTGCCAGAAGGCCCTCGAAGCTGGATCTCAGTGTCCGGGCTGAAAGATAGAGGTGGAGACACTCCTTCAGGTATACAGGACCAAGGCCATTTAGGGCTTTAAAGGACAGCACCAACAATTTGAATTGTGCTCGGAAACATACTGGGAGCCAATGAAGATCTCTCAGTGTTATGTGGTCCTGGTGGCCACTCCCAGTCACCAGTCTAGCTGCTGCATTCTGGATTAATTGCAGTTTCCGGGTCACCTTCAAAGGTAGCCCCACGTAGAGCGCATTGCAGTAGTCCAAGCAGGAGATAACTAGAGAGATAACCACTCTGGCAAGACAGTCCGCAAACATGTCTATCAAATACAGTAATCAGAAATCCTACTGTATGTTCCACCACCAAAGGAGGTGAAGATAGCAATAGCCTCAGACAGAGTCTTCTCAGTAATAGCACCCTATTTGTGGAGCTCCAGAATATAAGAAGAGCTATGTCCTGCAGATGTTTTGGTCTTCAGTAACTACTATCAACCTCAGCCAGAAAGGGCAGTGGTTAGGGAACATGGGAATCCAAAATATCTGGAGGGCAGCATAGTGAGTCTGGGGTAGAGAGAGAGAGACTTGAGGAAACCAATGTAAAGCCTGGCTTACACATGCAGAAATGGAAACTGAAGTAGTTCTCAGGCAGTCGAATGGACTATGTTCTTTAATTTTGGGTCCCCAGCTGTTGTTGGACTACAACTCCCATCATCCCTAGCCAACTTAGTAAATGGTTGGAGATGATTAGTAACAACAACTTCAGACTGCACATAGGTGGTGTTACTTTATTTCTGTTCCCCAACGAGTAGAAAACTAGTGCATAATAGTTCTATTTTTGGAGAGAGAACTTTTCTTCAACATAGAGGTTAGGCAGTAGAGGAAAAGGCAACAGGTGGGGGCAATGGAACTGTTGGCTAAAGTCTGGTGGACATTGAAGCTATGGGGTCACATCACGGTGGCCATTCTCTCCCCATAGAAATCTCCTAGTTGCTCAAAATTGAACTGTACCAGTACTAAGAGTATGCTGTACAGAAGGCCTAATGGAAGGCCTAATGGAAGGCACCCAAAGGCAAGGTTTTGTTCAATGTTTTGATGCCTAGGACATTTCTAGGCCTTTCCTAACCTAGTATCATCCAGATGTTTAGGACCCAGCCAGCATGGCCAAGGATCAGGATTTATGAAAGTTGTAGTCCAACAACATCTGGAATGAGCCAGATTGGAGAAGACTTGAGTTTCTCACTAATTAGTTATATATTAAAATTGAAAACAACTGAATTCCATATTTTATATTATTTGATGGTTGGCATGAGAGTGGATAGCATTTTACAGATAACACATGGTGATATATTAGTATCTAAAACTGACAGCTTATTGGATCCCTGTTGTCAAGACTGCCAAACCGAAAAGCATTTGAATTCTGAATTTTGGGGGCAGACATTTCTCACATTTTCAACCTTCAAAATGGGTATTCCAGATTTGTCAATGAAGATATGAAAACTGAATTGTTCTGTTTCACTGAATTGTTAATGTTTCATTTCATCTCTGCTCCTATCCCTGCCCAACTGTGGAGACAATTTGGAAATGGAGGAAAAAACATGACTCAAAAAAACCATATTGCACTGTGACCGCAAACTAGTAATGCCAGGCATGATTTGTAGATTACAATAGTCTACACAAGACTATTCTTAGGAGGATACAAGGAGACAACAGTTTGTAGAGAATGTACAAATATGGGACAAATATGAGACAGTAATAAGAATAAAGAAACATGATTCCATGTGATTGTGTACTAGAAATGGCCTGCACAATTTGTAGTAAACAATAGCCTATACATTATGAATATTTTGGGGGAGCATTCAAGAAATCAATAGTCTTTAGATATAGACTGACAGGAATGCACATGTCATATTAAAAGCCAGGTGGTTTAGCTAGCTTCAAGGGTCAAGAAAAAGAAGAAGTCGTGCTGGTTTCATTTAGAAGATGAAGTCATACCATGCAATGAGAATTCGATTCAGCAGGTTGGAGTATTGCTCTCCAAAACCTCCTTGGCAATCAGCTTTTATTCACAGACTTTTAACCTGCAATGATTCGGGTCAGCTTTTTCTTTACAACATAACAGACTCCCCTACTTGTTCTTTAGACACCGCTCGGCTATTAACTAAGTGTCTCAAGCATCTCTCCGCTGACCTTCAGTTCATCCTAAAAGCCTGAACTAGCAGGAGATGCTGTTGCGGCTCTTTCAGAGGAGAAGGCTCTCTTTCGATGGCAGATCTTGTGATACTGCATTATGGGATGGCGCATAAGCGCTCCTCCTTAGTATTTTGAAGGTCTTTGGTTTGTTCTTTGGCATTTAAAGCCACAAGGAATCTAAAATAGAAGGGCTAATAAGAATGTCTAGATGGACAGAAGAGAGAATACTGAACTAAATTATTCTGGATCCAAATAGGGGGTTTTTCCTGGCATCCTTATGCAGTTTTTAGAATCCAACCTGGAAAAGTACAGTGGTACCTCAGGTTAAATACTTAATTCGTTCTGGAGGTCCGTACTTAACCTGAAACTGTTCTTAACCTGAAGCACCACTTTAGCTAATGGGGCCTCCTGCTGCCACCGCGCCGCCAGAGCACGATTTCTGTTCTCATCCTGAAGCAAAGTTCTTAACCTGAAGCACTATTTCTGGGTTAGCGGAGTCTGTAACCTGAAGCATATGTAACCTGAAGCGTATGTAACCTGAGGTACCACTGTATCTGTAAGGAGCACTGGGAATATTACAGTTCCCATTGCTCCTGGTACCTGCCTTGCCAAGGGACAGGGACAGGGAGATCTTAATCTCTTCCAACCATAGAGGCAGAGCAGAGCCATTGTGACTAATAATAATAACAATAATAATAATAATAATTTTTATTTATACCCCACCCTCCCTGGCCAAAACCAGGCTCAGAGCGACTGACATCAAATATATAACGTATTAACATAAAATCAGGCAATCAATTAAAATACATCCTAAACTCAAATCAGAATCAAAGTGAAAGCCAATCAGATGGCAACCCACAGATTAGGGCTGGGGACCTTAAATGCTCACCGGCCTAACTGTTTGCATTGGTCTTATATGAGCCTGTGAGAAAAGTTGGGGGGGCACTTTCATACAAGTTCTTATAAGGAGAGATGGGGAGTCAGACTGGACCCCGACCAAAGGCCTGGCAGAACAGCTCCATCTTGCAGGCCCTGTGGAAAGATGTCAGATCCCGCAGGACCCTTGTCTCTTGTGACAGAGCATTCCACCAGGTCAGGGCCATGGCCGAAAAGGCCTTGGCTGGTCAAGGCCAGTCTAATCTCCTTGAGGCCCGGGACCTCCAAGATGTTATTATTTGTGGACCGTAGCCATTGATAGCCCTCTTCTCCAATAATTTGTCCCACCCTATTTTAAAACCCTCTAGGTTGTCTCCCACCACCTCCTGTGGAATGAAATTCAAAACATTGTGTGAATAAGTAGTTTCTTTCTTCTGTCCTGAATCTTCCAACATTCAGCTTCAGATCTTTATTTTCTTTCTCTGGCTATAATGCCCTATCTCTGGAAAGAGTTATTTAGTACCACTGCAACTTGGACTGGCAGATCTTCTTTTTTTATATAACAGTGCAAAACCTTTCCTTAACAGCATACCATCTTTTCTTTAAAAAAAATAAAAGTCCCTCTTTTGTCAATTTCCCTCCACTTTTTAATTGGCTTGGAAGTTAATTGCAGGCAGGATGAGATCTTCAGTTTTATCACAGTTTAATTTAGAATTGCACATGCAGCTGTTGCGAGTGGCAAAGGGAAGTTGAGATCCTTATGGCCCAGAAAAAGGAGAGAAAACCCAACTTGATTGAGAAGCAACATCACCAAAAGTAACAATAATGCATACTGAGGAGAAAAAGCCATATGTCAGAGTTGCAGAGACTCCAGGATATGTGAGCAAACATAGTGAAAGGATGATTTCATTGGCAAGGAATTACTTAGCAGAGTCGACAACAAATCCAAGAAACAAAACAATTATACCCTAAGAGAGCCAGCATAGTGTATTGGTTAGAAGAAGAAGAGGAGGAGTTTGGATTTGATATCCCGCTTTATCACTACCTGAAGGAGTCTCAAAGCGGCTAACAATCTCCTTTCCCTTCCTCCCCCACAACAAACACTCTGTGAGATGAGTGAAGCTGAGAGACTTCAGAGAAGTGTGACTAGCTCAAGGTCACCCAGCAGCTGCATGTGGACGAGCGAGGAAGCAAACCCGGTTCACCAGATTATGAGTCCACTGCTCTTAACCACTACACCACACTGGCTCCAGAGTGCTGGACTAGGACCTCCTCTTCCTCCTCCTCCTCCTCCTCCTCCTCCTTCTTCTTCTTTATGTCGTCCATCAGAATCGGTTGCCCCAGCCACTCTGGGCGACTCCCAACAGAACGTTAAAAACACAATAAAACATCAAACATTAAAAATTTTCCCTAAACAGGGTGACCTGAGGCCAGTCTTAGTTTCTCTGCCTACATCGCAAAGTTGTTGTGAGGATCAAATGGGGAGGAACAGAACCATGAATGTCACCTTGAACTGGGCACAAGGGTTTCTAATTTGGGGGGTGGCAGTCTTGGTCACTGTTTGGATGCCAAGTGCCATTTTGAATCAGGATGGTGCACTGAAACATGACTTTGGCATAACTTCACCTGTTTTTTGTCACAGATTTGATTGCCACTCAAGGTTTGACTGCCACCAAATTTGGCAAGAGAGTTCCCAAGGTGGGGTTCTTCATAGATGTTTGGATGCTAGGACCATATTATTGAATCTAGATGGAAGACTGAAACATGACTTGGGCATGATTTCACCCATTTATTTGGCACAATAGGCCCAAACTCACAAATTACACTATCCATATTTTTTTTAAGAAAAAACACACACCAATACATTTTGGTTTCTTAAAAATCCTGGGCAGCACCGGGAACACCCTGCTATGGAATTATATCCTAAACCTCTCGCTATGTCAAAACAGTTTTGGATGGCACCAATGGATTCAGTGTACACTTTACAATATGTGTGTTAATTAAATGTTTCCAGCTGACTGAATGGTTTTGTTATAATCTCTACAGACATTTCAGCTCTGCATTCTTAATTGCCGTGTCTCGGGTCAAGTAGATAATAATGCATTTTCTCTAGTGGAAGCAAAGGAAAAGGAAAAGCTGGGGGAGAAAAATGTACCCCTTGATTCTCACTGCTGAGCACAGTACATGTAGAAGCAGAGATAGCCCTGCAATATGATGTCAATATAATGAGCTAATTGTTCCATTCAGAGCTATTTGCCTCAAATTAAATACACTCTTAAATTATTTTAATTTCTGCCTCTTCTAATTAGCACAATTTGGTATTTGTTTCATTCGAGCACAGTGGTTGCAGAGACTCACTGCTTTCACCTTCAAGTGTGTTTGTTGCAGATGAGATCTTAAGGGACTTCTTGCGATTACAATGGAATTGATTTGATGGCATAATTCTTTGCCAAAGAACACCCACTTCCCACCCAAAATTGACTGAGTTTTCAAAGTATTTCTGGCTCTCAGAAATATTCCAGAAAATGACTTTCCTCCATCATTCAAGGGTAAGCTAGTGGAAGCCTGTAGGATGCTCACCTTTCCACACCTAACCACCGTAGTGACCAATTTAACCTATTTACACATTGTGAACAAATAAGTCAAAAAATTGTACTTGGCCCCCAAGCAACCAAATGAATCACACTGTGAATCAGGGAGGAAGGGTGGCTGCCGCCACAAAGAAGAGAGAGTAAGGAGCAGACAGTTGTTGTTGTTTAGTCATTTAGTCATGTCCGACTCTTTGTGACCCCATGGACCAGAGCATGCCAGGCACTTCTGTCTTCCACTGCCTCCTGCAGTTTGGTCAAACTCATGCTGGTAGCTTCGAGAACACTATCCAACCATCTTGTCCTCTGTCGTCCCCTTCTCCTTGTGCCCTCCATCTTTCCCAACATCAGGGTCTCTTCCAGGGAGTCTTCTCTTCTCATGAGGTGGCCAAAGTATTGGATCCTCACCTTCAGGATCTGTCCTTCCAGTGAGCACTCAGGGCTGATTTCCTTCAGAATGGATAGGTTTGATCTTCTTGCAGTCCAGAATGGATAGGTTTGATCTTCTTGCAGTCCAGAATGGATAGGTTTTATCTTCTTGCAGTCCTCCAGCACCATAATTCAAAAGCATAAATTGTTCAGCGATCAGCCTTCTTTATGGTCCAGCTCTCACTTCCATACATCACTACTAGGAAAACCATAGCTTTAACTATACGGACCTTTGTTGGCAAGGTGATGTCTCTGCTTCTTAAGATGCTGTCTACAGACTGCCCCTTAAATAGGATGCTAGAACCAGTCAGCCCACATGCTATGCACAACACAGTGTCAGAAGGGGCTGGCACTTCCAGCCAGGCAGGCCATAAATGTGTTTCCCCACTTGATGCTGGATGGATCAGAGTGGTAGAATGGAGCATCTCAAAGTCCCATTATTTGTGATCAGTTCCTTTTCAAGCAGGGGTGGAGGAAAGAGTTAATATTTTGAGCTCCCCCCCCCCCAAAAAAAGCCCAGTTTTAAGTCTCACACTATCTTTAATCTTGACCGGGGTTTAAGACGGGGATTTCAACTTAACAGAGATGGATCCATTTTGAGGGCTTTCTCCACACCAACATTCAGCAGCTGCGGAAAGGGAAATCCCACTGTGATCCTCTGTTTGCAGCAGCCATCTGCTTCAGGCTCCCCTTCCACCCACACAAAAACAGCAGTTGGCACAAAGGAGGCTGCGGAGAAAATCTGATATGGTGGAAAGTGGTTCAGAACCATAAGGCTGTCTGTGAAATGTTCCAGTAAGGTAAACACGCAGATAGTTCATGTGATGGAACCATGCAAACAATTTCAAGCAGCTTGCAAATCTCGTTTAGCAAACAGCTATGATTGTCTCTGAGTACTGGTAGGAGAGAGCCAAGCGGTGAAGGCCGATCCATCAGAAGGCAGGAGGTATTGTCCCATCAACCTCATTCTGCCCTCAGCAGGGGAAAGGAATCAGAGAGAATGAGGGTTTGGTCAGCTGCCATGCGTGTGAGAGAGTTTAATACTTTTCCTTATCAATAGTTATGATGGCTGTGCTGTGACACCACAGTCAGTGGCAACAGCAGGAGGAAACAGCAGACTTGTGCTCAGGTCCTGCTTGTGGATTTCATAGAATCATAGAATGATATAGTTGGAAGAGACCACAAGGGCCATCGAGTCCAACCTCCTGCCAAGCAGGAAACACCATCAGAGCACTCCTGACATATGGTTGTCAAGCCTCTGCTTAAAGACCTCCAAAGAAGGAGACTCCACCACACTCCTTGGCAGCAAATTGAACAGCTCTTACTGTCAGGAAGTTCTTCCTAATGTTTAGGTGGAATCTTCTTTCTTGTAGTTTGGATCCATTGCTCCGTGTCCGCTTCTCCGGAGCAGCAGAAAACAACCTTTCTCCCTCCTCTATGTGACATCCTTTTATATATTTGAACATGGCTATCATATCACCCCTTAACCTCCTCTTCTCCAGGCTAAACATGCCCAGCTCCCTTAGCCGTTCCTCATAAGGCATCGTTTCCAGGCCTTTGACCATTTTGGTTGCCCTCCTCTGGACACGTTCCAGTTTGTCAGTGTCCTTCTTGAATTGTGGTGCCCAGAACTGGACACAGTACTCGAGGTGTGGTCTGACCAGAGCAGAATACAGTGGCACTATTACTTCCCTTGATCTAGATGCTATACTCCTATTGATGCAGCCCAGAATTGCATTGGCTTTTTTAGCTGCCGCATCACACTGTTGGCTCATGTCAAGTTTGTGGTCAACCAAGACTCCTAGATCCTTTTCACATGTACTGCTCTCAAGCCAGGTGTCCCCCATCTTGTATTTGCGCCTCTCATTTTTTTGGCCCAAGTGCAATACTTTACATTTCTCCCCGTTAAAATTCATCTGTTAAAATTTCCCAGAAGAGGCATCTTATTGGTCACTGTGAGAAGAAGATGCTGGACTAGATGGGCCAATGGCTTGATCTGGCAGGCTTTTCCTATGTTCTTAATCTGTCAAGCTGGGGTTTGGTATTATGGGACAAAGGTGAGAGCACCTCTTCACCAGCAGAAAGTAATATATCAGTGCTAGAAGAAGAGTAGAAGAAGAGTTTGGATTTGACTACCCAAAGGAGTCTCAAAGCGGCTCACAATCTCCTGTCCCTTCCTCCCCCACAACAAACACTCTGTGAGATGAGTGGGGCTGAGAGACTTCAAAGAAGTGTAACTAGCCCAAGGTCACCCAGCAGCTGCATGTGGAGGAGCGGGGAAGCGAACCCGGTTCCCCAGATTAGGAGTCTACCACTCTTAACCGCTACACCACACTTGCTCTCTGGTACCTTGGGCTCACTGGTACCTTGGGTTAAGAACTTAATTCATTCTGGAGGTCCGTTCTTAACCTGAAACTGTTCTTCACCTGAGGTACCACTTTAGCTAATGGGGCCTCTCGCTGCTGCCACGCCACCACTGCACAATTTATGTTCTCTTCCTGAAGCAAAGTTCTTAACCCGAGGTACTATTTCTGGGTTAGCGGAGTCTGTAACCTGAAGCGTCTGTAACCTGAAGCATCTGTAACCCGAGGTACCACTGTAGAAGGAAAAGGGAGAAGGAAGCGGGTGTCAACAGAGGAGATTGCCCTGTGCATGGAGATGAGATGCTTTCAATGTCTAAAAGGTTTCTAAGTAGTCAGGTGAAAAGAATCATCTCCTGTGCTTGAGATGGACTTGGAAATAAACATAGAAACAAAGGCCAAAGATCCCATCTTCCTCATAGTGAATGGGTGTTTAAAAAATATTTCCCAATATACCCCCCCAAAAAAAAACCCTGTGAACAACAATAGCTGGGTTAAGTAACACAATCTCCAACCCACCAAAATAATTTTAAAAAATGCATTGAGTATGAGTAGTTGGTGGGATAGAATTGTTATCTTCTTCTCTAACATATGAAAAGAAAGAAGACCAGGCTTCAGCAAAAGTACCATATTTTTTGCTCTATAAGACTCACTTTTCCCCTCCTAAAAAGTAAGGGGAAATGTGTGTGGGTCTTATGGAGCGAATGCAGGCTGCGCAGCTATCCCAGAAGCCAGAACAGCAAGAGGGATCGCTGCTTTCGCTGCACAGCGATTCCTCTTGCTGTTCTGGTTTCTGAGATTCAGAATATTTTTTTCTTGTTTTCCTCCTCCAAAACTAGGTGAGTCTTGTGGTCTGGTGCATCTTATAGAGTAAAAAATACGGTATCTCTCTGTGTAACACCTACTGCTACGCTTCTAAGGCAGATTAAAAAAGTTTTAAGATGGTGCCGGAAAGAGTTTATCTTTTTTTTAAAAAAAGGTAGCAAAGTGGCTTGTGGGGGTGGGGTATTATTCTGTGGTTCAGGTGAAATGGGGGGGAAAGAGATTAACATATATTTTGGGTTCTGCTGGGAAGAGCCTCTGGCTATTGAAACTTCTTGATTTGTAACTGTGGGGGAGAGACATATCGGTAGCCATATCTTGGTTGAAGGAGTCTGGTGCTCTTTTGTTTTCTTTTAAATCTACAAATGGAACAGGAGGGATGCCAGAGATTTATAGTGAAAGAAGACAATGAATTTACCAGGTGTTCTTGCAACCTGGAACATCTGAGCCTGGCTATCTGTCAGAGTAGACAATACTGAACATGTGCAAAAAAACTAGGAAGCTACCTTATATCAGATAAATCTAGGTGTTTAAGAAGAACCCTGCTTGGAAGATGTTTAGTAGGGCCAGTTCTGGGGTAATTTCTAATACTTGCTTAGCTATTTTACACATTTCTCGTATGGCTGTTGTCCAGAATAGTTGGATTTTGGGGCACTCCCACCACATGTGGAGGTATGTGCCTGTGGAGGTGCACCCTCTCCAGGGTCTTGCTTGAGACCTCTCCAGACAGGTTTGAAACTTCCTTTTGAGGTGCAAGCTGTTATAGCAAGAGCTGAACATAATTTAGGAATGCTTCATAACAACCCCCAGCAGGCTGATACATTACAATCCAGCAAGAACTTTGATTAGGTTGATTGTGTAAGTCGGTGCGAAAACAGTTAGGGCTTAGAAGAAAGAGGGAGGATTTTTCAGTTGATAGGACAGTGATAAGTAGGATGAGTAAGTTTTAAAGTCTAGATGTGTTTAAGGGGGACAACAATTTTGATGTCTGTTGGTAGAAATAAGTCAGAACTCCAATCGATGACTTTTAGAACTGTGTCTTTAGACTAGTTAACAGAAGTTTTCCCCATGCAAACTGCAAAATGTAATGTAATACAGACACTGTTCCTTGATGTCTGCAAGTTTAATCAAGGGGAATTGGGCCAAAAGTTATTTACCCAGAGATTACTCTGCAAGATGCAGTTTCAGTACCGTAGACAGTTCAGTCTGATATGAATCCAAATGTGCTATTTGCATCATCTACATGAAGATCAAAGTTCCTTGTCATGTGTGCAGTCAGGGGTGCTCCTAAAGTGCACATGTGAAGTCAGACATTATTTATACAGCAATTTGCGGAACCAGGAAAATAGCAGGAGCACCAGGAGTTAGCAGTGTGCTCCAGATTTGGCTGAATCCTGAACCAAATTGGGCGGAGAACAAAATATTTCGGCAGATTTGATTTAAATCTGATTTCCACTTTTCTCACCAAGCCTGATCCACATATAAACAGAATCCTTCTGTGTAGGTCTTGGCCTACATTTCCTTAATCATTTAGCCAGAAAACCATCAGCCAACGATTACTCCCTTCTTACAAGTTGAGGCTTGGTATTTGTAGGTGCAACAATCACACTCATGCCCCACTGTGCAGGGCTCACCAAGATGATTTAGAAGACTGATGCTCTGCAGGACCTCTATCTATCCTGCCTTGCAGAAGCCAAAGGTTACAAGATTATGTGAAGGACCTTTAACCAGCCAGTCAGCTCCTCTAGGGGAGTGTAGCCTAACACACTACAGGTCTAGTCAGTCAATATTGGACTTCAATTGGGCTCTAGGCTCCTTGCAGAGAAAGCTGCTCCTGTAGCAACAAGGTTCCTCGGAACAGTCCCAAGTCCTGAATGTTCCCTGCTTGACATGTACACTGCAGGTGATATGAAAGACATCTGTCCCTTAGAAAGCTGTTACCAGTCAGAGTAGACAATACTGAACATGTGCAAAAAAACTAGGAAGCTACCTTATATCAGATAAATCTAGGTGTTTAAGAAGAACCCTGCTTGGAAGATGTTTAGTAGGGCCAGTTCTGGGGTAATTTCTAATACTTGCTTAGCTATTTTACACATTTCTCGTATGGCTGTTGTCCAGAATAGTTGGATTTTGAGGCACTCCCACCACATGTGGAGGTATGTGCCTGTGGAGGTGCACCCTCTCCAGAATTTTGGTGAGGTTCCTGGCATATTAGTGCTAGTTTTCTTGGTGTTAGGTGTTAGGATATTTCCATTCCACCTTAAAAGGGAGCAGGATGTTTGTGTCACAGCCTGCGTATTTCCTGTTTTCACAGGATGTTTCTGTTGTGTCTTTGCTTTTGTTCTCTCTGTGTCGTAGACACTGAAGCAGGCAGTCATGGTTTTCTTTGTTCTGATCAACGCTGAATAAAACTTGTAAATAATGCTCTCCTGAGTGCGACTTTTGCTGTGCATTATCTGCTGATAGAGTGTGCATGAGTTCTGGAATGTGGCAAGATATTTTCTAGAAACTCATGTCGCTAATTGCTGATACTGCGTGCCTAAGGGAGATCGATGGATCGTCCAGCAGACGGCGTGGGGCCATGATGGACTTTGTCTCCCTGGCAGTATCCCAACATTAGGTACCACCTATAGGTGAGTTTCAGAGTGAGTTCTTTTCGTTGATATGGATTTAAAGGGGGGTTTAGATCAAATTCTGGTCTATTGAGTGGGGTTAATAGAACCATCGCCACCTGACCCCATCCCCACTCATCTTCCCCCCTCCACCTCTTTCCCACTCTTCTTCTTAATGTCTCAACAAATGGAACTGATCTGTAAAAAATGTTACTTGGAAAAAAGAGAGAGATAGACATTTTGTAAACCAAGAAAATCTTTAATAAAAATACATAAGAAGAAGAAGATGAAGAAGAAGAAGAACCCTGATAGATCAGACCAAAGGCCCATCTTGTCCAGACCATTTCTTACTATGGCCAACCAGATCTCCTCAATAAGTCCATGAGCAAGGCTTGAAAAAAATAGCCATCTCCTATAGTTGTTCCTTAGGGAAGTGTTTTCGGGGAATATTTCCTCTGAACATGTACCTTCTAAATCTCAACTGGAAGGCCTAGGCTCTATACAACTGCCTCCTTGTCCTGCTTCTGCAGTTAGGTCCTTTAACTTCAACGGATTGCATACCACCCAATATGGCTCTGAATACCAGTTGTTGGGAATCACAAGTGAGGAGGGCATCACTGCACACAGGTGATGGAGGCTTTCCACAATGGTTAGCCATTGTGACAACATAGTGATAGATCAGATGTGCCTTTGACCTTATCCAGTGAAATGCTTCCTTTGCTCTTCTGAGATTGCCTTCTGCATCTAAAGGAGGTTTCTGTAAAAAGATTATAAACCTAAGACTTCTTAGAAAAGCAAAAGTAGTTGCAGTTCTTTGGATCTCAGCCAATATTTTGGAGACTCACAAATCATTCTTGAAAGCACCTGTAGGATTCCCCGCCTTTCCTGAGGAAGAGAAAAGTAGAAAGTACCTTTGTTTCCTATTGTGTAGTCTACAAAGGACTGTCAGTTAACAGATTGTTCCTTCCCCTCTTTTGTTCCTACCTGATTATTCAGAAAGACCAGCATGATAAGGAGTTGCCCACTTTGTCATTCTCTTTTATTCCCTGAAGCAAGATTTGGGTAGCTACCATTTCTCTCCCCCTCCCCAGTTCTCCTTTCATTTTAGAGCTTATCATTCAACAATGGTACCCCACCCACCTCTCTCTCCCTTGCTCTATGTAGTAACTTGATTTGGCTAAAAGCAGGTTTAAAATGTCATTATTTCCCTCTGTCTTCATTGGCTGACATGCACTTTGCTGGAGCATGCAAAGGGGGGCATCAACGGGGTGTCAATCAGAATTTCCTTCCTAAGTCATGGCACCCGTATTTCATGCTCAGCAGAAAGTTGCAACAGTGCAGGTCTTCATTAAGGAGTTTCAGATCAGCTTTTATGTCAGAGGAGAGAAAGAGCCCTCCACCTCTTCTCTCACAGCCCCTCCAGCTGCTAAACACATGGATTTTTCTGCCTGGAGGTGGGAGAGAGGAATCGCCTGTCCATAGCAATTGTTTTGGCTTGGGATTGGCTGAGCAGTGGAAGAGCCAATTGGACAGAGAATGGATAGAGATGTCTCCAGGAATCTCTATGTTTGAAAAACTAAGGAGTGTGTGGGAAACAGGAAATACCATGGAGCCAGTGTGGTGTAGTGGTTAAAAGCGGTAGACTCGTAATCTGGTGAACCGGGTTCGCATCTCCGCTCCTCCACATGTAGCTGCTGGGTGACCTTGGGCTAGTCACACTTCTTTGAAGTCTCTCAGCCCACTCACCTCACAGCGTGTTTGTTGTGGGGGAGGAAGGGAAAGGAGAATGTTATCTGCTTTGAGACTCCTTAGGGTAGTGATAAAGCGGGATATCAAATCCAAACTCTTCTTCTTCTTTGCATTTTTATTTTTATTTTTTAGACACACACATATTCTTTAAGGGACGTGGGTGGCGCTGTGGGTTAACCCACAGAGCTTAGGACTTGCCGATCAGAAGGTTGGCGGTTCGAATCCCCGTGACGGGGTGAGCTCCCGTTGCTCGGTCCCTGCTCCTGCTGACCTAGCAGTTCGAAAGCACGTCAAAGTGCAAGTAGATAAATAGGTACCACTCCTGCGGGAAGGTAAACAGCGTTTCCATGCACTGCTCTGGTTCGCCAGAAGCAGCTTAGTCATGCTGGCCACATGACCCGGAAGCTGTACACCGGCTCCCTCGGCCAATAAAGCGAGATGAGCGCTGCAACCCCAGAGTTGGTCACGACTGGACCTAATGGTCAGGGGTCCCTTTACCTTTACCTTTATATTCTTTAAACTGGTATGGCAGTGCATCAGTTACTCTAATGGACCAGCCTCCAGTGCCTTCTTATGAGTCAAATGGTTCTTTGAACTTATTTTTGCAAACTGCTGACCCAGTTATTGCCGTCACTATCAAATCCCTGGCCCTAGATGATGACTCAGACTCTGATCGTCAAGTTGTGGGGTCAAAGTTCACGTAGTTCCAGAGCACCCAAACTCCTTTCTAGATAAAAGCAGAGGGGCTTCAGTGCAACCATCAGTTGAGGGGAAACCCATTATGGTGGTTCACACAGCCCATGGTTATTCCAAGCCCTGTGAGCCGCCTCACCTATTGATCAAAATCTCATATACACCTGTTTGTTTCAGCTGAATGTTGAGCGCTAGTTTGTTTTGATTCTATATTAAAGGAGAACTCTTTTCAGGCAGTGAAATGCAAGTTGACAAAAAGGAGCTTGGGATTCTTGTCAACGGTTGAATTGGTCATGTGATAGTTTTACTGTGCATCAAAGTCTTGTTGAACTCAGGTTCAACATTCTGTTCTGGCCAGCTGGATGTTGTCGCAAACCCTTCCCATAGTTACCTGGTACATGGTGGTATTAACCAGGTTCCTAATGCATATTAGCAACAAAAGGTTCCTTTGTTCTTTAATATCTAGCACTACTGGAAATCTGGCCCTTTTCCATTTGCTCTCTTAAATATAGAATCTCCCACCCATCTGCCATTGGACAATTGAATTGGTTGCTGCAGACAAATGTTCAAGCCACAACAGCAGGTGGACATTTTTTTTAAACACACTATAAACGTTCAGAACCAGGCTTTGCAGTTTTCCAAATGCGCTTCAAAGATGTTCCATTGAAACTGTGCCTTCCTATTATTATTTTGACAGACAGAAGAGGGGAACAGAAGATTGAAAGGATTGTAGGAAGCGGGCGCTTTTTGCAGAAAGCAGCTTTAATAAAAGGAGTTTATTTCTCTGGAGTTTCTTATTTTCTGGGTTTGTTGGGCATTTAAGAATGCTTCTTTATTGCTCTCTCCTTCCCTATTCGGAGAGATTGGGGCATCAATTGAGGCGAGACAGTCGTGGATCGCTATAGGTCAGGTTGGATAGCTCCTAGTGATCTGGGGCTGTCAGAGAGTAGAGCATCAGGTGGGGAAACCCTTGAGAAGGCTGAGACCTTCCTAAACAATGGCTACATCTTTCCTGGCGAAGGTAGGGTGCTGCCTGATATTCCTTCCTGCCTGACACCCTGACACCCAGGATTGCTGCCTCCAGTCAACAGCTGTTAAGCAGAGACATCAATTCTGCAGAATTTAGGATGCTCACAAGCAGCTTGTGAAGTGCACCCAAAATAATTGAAACCCATTCCCATTCTGGGGTAGGGGAGATGCAACTTCTCTGTCCCCTACCCCCTCCTGGACACGTGTTTAATTCGGGTCCGTCTGTCCCCCCGGCCACCATAATTAAAGTTTAGCCCTGCCCCCTAACTAATTTGGGACTGGATCCGAGATGGGGCAGGAAGGTCCCTGAGTTGGACAAGGGCAAGTTGTGCTGATTGGGGACACCCCCCCCCCCAGACTGGAGCCATGACGAAAAGCAGGGTGGGGATCTTTGTGCAGCTCTGATTTTTGTGCACCAAAACTGCAGCGCAAACTCTAGAGAAGTGTGTGATCCAGCTAGGAGTTGCATTTTGATCTTCAAGCAAATTCAGGAATGGCACATTGGGTAATCCACAGCAAAATGGACTGAACAATTTCCTCCTCCACCCTATTTATCAAAATAGGCCTTCAGCTGATCTAGAGGGTAGGGACTCTTCCTGTTTAATGGGGTCAAGGTATGTTAGATATGCTTCTTGGGAAAATATTTCCATGTCTGCCACACGTGGAGATAAATCGGTGTTCAATAGCACAAATCTCCATGCTTTAGCTGTGCGGACTCCTTGAAGCCAGTTGAAATAGATTGGGGGTGGAGAATACAGGTTTCCAAAGTGTGTGTCTTCAGTCAAACATCCAGTTCACAGACCTACCCAGGGACACTGATTGCAAGAGAGCAGAGCCCTCTTCAGGCCAACTCTTTAAAAGCAGCCAACAGGCACCCTTCACATCAATGATCTCAAATCCCACAGTATCTGAAATTTGAACCCAATTTGCGGGTTCCACTTCAGGCAAATCTCAGCCTGAAATACAAAGCTAACTTGCTGCAAGTCTCTTTGCACATGAGCAGAGGCCTCCATGGATAGAGCTTTCCATGCATGTGTGGCGAGGCTTAGACACTTTTCCAAAATCAGTAGAAACCCTTCAAGACTCAGGTAAGTTGGGGTTCCTTGTTGTTTGGGGCTTTATCCTTAACCCAACCCAGATCATCAGACTAGGCCTTGTCCCGTGTGATATTTTTCAGGTACATCCTGCATTTTGGGGTCTCTTGAGGGCAACAGCAAATTCTCATATGAATTCAGATATGGACGGACCCTCTTGAACACACAGAGCAGAATGTTATCAACTCATTTTCACACTTACAGAATGTTGTGACAGTTCTCAGATAGAACAAGGCAAACCGAAGTACATTTAAACATGCATGTAGGGAGAGGAAATGCATTTTGAAAGGTTCGTTTGATGAGAAAATGCTTTAGAATGCATATTTCAATGGCATTAAATTGTGAATTTTCACACAGTTTGAAACCCCCACGCTCTCAAAGAATAATCATGACACCAAAGTTTGGGGAAATTGTTATATTTGTTGCAAATTATGTTCCTGAGTTTCCAGTTTTGACCAAATTGGGCTAGAGAGGAGCTATAAGGTTAATCGGTCCATATCTGGCAAGAGAGAATCAGACTTTGCCATCACCAGGGCTCACACTCCATCCCAACTTACCTGTTCCATTCTGACAAACAAGCCCATTATGACTCTAGAAAGACAGATTATGCCAAATGCATACTTTTCTCCAACAGCTTTACTCCACACAAATAATAACTTCCCAGTAGTTCTGACCAGTCATGTTACTTAGGATGCCTGCCAATGCAACTGTGTCTTTGTTTGGGTACCATCTGCCACTTCCATCTAATGTCCCAGAAATGAACTTGCTTAACACCTTCTGTTAAATCGTTCTGAATACCTTAAGGTTTCATAAGAATTATACTTTTTTTTTGTTCAACTTCGAGACATTGCCAAGTAAATTGTTGTGTTCCGGCCTGGCAAAGTATAGACATTTTGAAAATCATTTTATCAACAACACCCTTAGCTCACCTAGCACAGTCAGAGGTTTGTATTTATGGGCTCTTCCAAAACATGAATCAGGCTGCCCTGACTGGTTACATCTGCTAGCATCTATGCATGAAGCATGGACATCTGTAAGGACGGAACCTTTGCACAGACAACTGTACCTGTAAAAGCTTCCATGCAGCATGCAGCCCTAAATGATCAGTGTTCTAGATCACAGGGAAATTTTTGCAGAGATAGTGTGACATCAAAGGGGCAGCAGCTAGTGGGGAGAACATCTTGGGAGAACATGAAATTCAGCCTTTGAATAAGGTCCCTTGTAATATACAAAAGTTATGGTGCATTTTCCTGAAATGGGGCAGGAGAATTCATTCACTCAGGACTGCTTTGTTAAGTAAGTAAGAATGCTAGAGAGAGAGAGAGAGAGAGAGAGAGAGAGAGAGAGAGAGAGAGAGAGAGAGATTGTGTTTACAACAAAAATGAGGCTAGCCTGTTGGCCAGAGGGCAGTTGTCATTACACAAGGGCCAACATTGATGCCGAAATCCAGCATCTCCTGAGCTCTGCGAGTGCGGCTTTCTCCTGATTGAAGTGCAGAGTGTTTGAGGACCGGGACATTCACAGGGAAACTAAAATGCTTGTTTACAAAGCTATTGTACTATCAACCTTACTTGTGAAACATGGACCACATGAAACTCTTCAAAAGATTCCATCAATGGTGTCTCCGGAAAATTTACCCATCACTTGGGAAGACAGGCAAACTAATGCCAGTGTACTGGAAGAAGCAAAGATCACCAGTGTTAAAGCAATGATTCTCAGGGGCGCCGACTTATAAAAAATATTGGGGGGGCCCATACCGGGGTCCTGCCGCTGGTTCGCTCGGGTAGCCGGGAGAACGCAGTTCGAGGTGGCGGTGTTGGGGAGAGACGCTCGCTCAGGGCGCCACTAGACTTGGCGGCCGGCGGCCTATCTGGGGGGTTTTGGAGCGTATTTCGGCGGAGCGATTGGGGAGGAGGGGGCTTGTTGCCGGATTCTTCAGCTGAGCCGGAGATCCGCTGCTGGGGGTCCCTGGGCCGAGTTGTGAGCACGGCCTGCTGAAGGGAGATCCAGCCGATTGCGCGACGGGGACGGCCGGGGCTCTCCGGCTAGGGCGCGCGGCTGGCTGGCTGGCGAGGGAGCAGGTGGGGAGGAGGCGGGGGTCCTCACTCTCTTAGGAAACGCACCCGCGCGCCCGATTGCCACGAAGTCCGAAGGGTGCGTGTGTGGAATTAAAAAGCTAAAACGAGATACGGGCAGGGCAGGCAAAGAGTTTTCTGCAAGAGGATGGAGGGCAGGTTGAAGAGAAAATCACTCAGGATGAGATAGTCAAATCAGCCATGATAAAATGGGCTCAGGATATTGGGTATAACATCATGTTTGAGGACTGGGAAAGGTTATGGACCACCGGAATGAAATTCACGGCATGTAATGCCTTGAAGGAAAATATTATGAAAATGATTTATAGGTGGTACATGACCCCAGTCAAGCTTGCAAAAATATATCACCTGTCTGATAATAAATGTTGGAAATGTAAGGAGGCTGAAGGGACATTCTTTCACCTCTGGTGGACTTTTCCAAAAGTGAAGGCCTTCTGGGAAATGATCTATAATGAGTTAAAAAAGGTATTTAAGTATACCTTTCCCAAGAAACCAGAGGCCTTCCTCTTGGGCATTGTTGGCCAGAAAGTGTTAAAGAAGGATAGAACTTTCTTTATGTATGCAACTACAGCAGCAAGAATACTTATCGCAAAATATTGGAAGACACAAGATTTGCCCACACTGGAAGAGTGGCAGACGCAATTGATGGACTACATGGAACTGGCTGAAATGACTGGCAGAATCCGAGATTTGGGAGAAGAAACAACGGAAGAGGACTGGAAAAAAATTTAAGGACTATTTACAAAAACAATATAAGTTGTATGAAAAATTTACACGATTCGGAAACTATAGCTTCAGCAATTAGATTTGGGAAACAGGAAATTATATTTTAAGTAAGAAAAGGTCAAAATCTAAGGTAATACTATGTTTAATTTAAGATATAAGTAACTGATGAAAAGTATGTTAAATTTAGAGGTATAGTATTTGAAAAGTACAAAATAAGAAGAAGAAGAAGAAGAAGAAGAAGAAGAAGAAGAAGAAGAAGAAGAAGAAGAAGAAGAGTTTGGATTTGATATCCCTCTTTATCACTCCCCTTCTGGAGTCTCAAAGCGGCTAACATTCTCCTTTCCCTTCCTCCCCCACAACAAACACTCTGTGAGGTGAGTGGGGCTGAGAGACTTCACAGAAGTGTGACTGGCCCAAGGTCACCCAGCAGCTGCATGTGGAGGAGCGGAGACACGAACCCGGTTCACCAGATTACGTGACTACTGCTCTTAACCACTACACCACACTGGTACGAAACAAGGTAATAATTTGCTGATATCTTTATTATAAAGAATGCAGGGTAAGGGAGATGCGAGGAAGTCCAGTTAGTTATATAAAAAATGTGTTGAATGGTTGGTTTTCTTTTCTTCTTTTTCTTTTTTTCTTTTACTTTTTTCTTCAGTGTATGTTTCTAACTTTGTATTTGAAAACTTAATAAAATATTTATATATATAAAAAAAGAGAAAATCCTTTCGCTTTTCTGGGGCTCAGGGAAGTCTCAGAGCCGGAGGTTGGGGAAGGGACCCCCTTTGCTCTGCCCTCTTCTCCCGTCTTAGATTCGCATGGGGGTCCCCGCCTGAGCTTGCCTGGCCACCGGGCCACACAAGGGCCGCGCTCTACGCGGCGCACCTTGCTAGCCGCGCAGCTGTCCTCCGAGGCTGTGGAGCAGCCCTGCGCCGGTGCCCAGCCCCTCTGGGCGCCCGCTGCGCTGCCAATGACAAGTGGGCGACGTCGCGGGCGGGGAAGGCGTCGCTTTCTTTCCCGATCCTTCATCCTCCCAGTCTTCCAGCCCTTTTTTGGGTTGGAAGCTCGTCTCGTTGGCCTTTCTCCTTTCTTCACCCTGCGCGCAATTTTCCTCCCTCGTCTCCCTCCCCATTTCTCCTTCCTTCCTTCCTGACTGACTGACGGGCTCGGGTTCGGGCTTCGGCTCAGGCTCGGGCTTCGGCTCGGGCTCGGGCTCGGGCTCGGGCTCGGGCAGCCACAGCGTCGGCGGTGTTGGCGATCGGCGGCGCGGGGGGATGGCCCTCCCGGGGGAGCCGGCGCTGCTCAATGGGGTTGCCAAGGAGACAGGCCGGCCGCCCCCCTCCCCCGGCCCGGCGCCCCCCGCCGCGCCGGTGCCCGTTATCGAGCTGGTGCGCGCCGGGCGCCCTATAAAAGCCGCGGACGCGCCCACCGCCGCCCGAGATTATTGGGGGGGCTGAGCCCCCCCAAACGAATTTTTGAGGGGGCTCGGGCCCCCTCAAGCCCCATGGAGTCGGCGCCTATGATGATTCTCCAACATCAACTTCGTTGGACTGGTCATGTTGTGTGGAAGCCTGATTATTGTCTTCCAAAGCAACTACTCTATTCTGAACTTAAAAATGGAAAGCGTAATGCAGGTGGTCAAGAAAGGAGGTTTAAAGACTGTCTCAAGGCAAATTTTGAAAAATGTAGTATAAACACCAACAATTGGGAAATACTTGCCTGGGAGCACTCCAACTGGAGAAAAAGCCTTTACCAAAGGTGCCATGCGCTTTGAAGACACTCAAACTCAGGATGCAAGGGAGAAACATGCTAAGAGGAAGGCATGCTTGGCAAATCCACACCGTGATCAACTCCCGCCTGGAAACCAATGTCCCCACTGTGGAAGGACGTGTGGATCCAGAATTGGCCTCACAGTTACTTACAGACTCATTGTTAAAACCCTGTTTATGGAAGACAATCTTACTTGGCTACGAGTGATCGCCAAACAAAGAAGAAGACAGACAGAACACATCCCAGGCAATGATGTAGGACAGAGTGCAGCAGAAATAAGACCATAAAAACCAGAATAAATGAGTGTCCAAACTCCAGTGGCTCATTGAGGTACTGCATGAAACTTTGGGGAGAACTTAATGATAGAAATGTTGAGAAATATCAAACTGCAGTTAAAGGCACAAGAGCAATTCACATAGGAGGCTTTTCCTGGTCAGCTGGCAATCCTAGCTTAAAGAGTAGGACCACGCAGCAAATGATGGAGTAATAGAAATTGCAAAATGTTAAGACTGATAGCCCAGTTTCTTATATTGGGAATCTCTCTAATTTTTGTAATTCTCATACCAAATGACCACAAAACACTACGAAACATTGAGGAATCCCCTTTTTCTCAAATCAAAAAACACAAATGTTGCCCTTGCAGGAAAATCATTGCTGCTATTCTTCTGAAATTTGACAGGATTCATCCCCTCAGAAGGAGAACCTAGCCTGCAAATTTAATCCAATTCTTCCCCCAAAATAAAAGAGTTAAGGACTTTTATTTTTTCCCTCTCAGAGGGGTCACTTTAGTAGTAACCAGCACATACCCCCAAACAAATGCTTTATACATTCTGGAAGAGCTAGTATGTCTGTGGATTTTATTCACTCTTATAAAAAGAGAAAGGTTATCACCTTTTTTTGTTTGTTTGTTTGTTTCCAAATAGATGAAGGGGGGAGGGCTAAGTAGACTTGGACAGCCAACGAAGTGCCTAGGAACTGAAACAGGCTGTTTTCCAATGTGTTAAACTGAAGTTCAAACAAAATCTCATAGTCAAGGCACACCGCTAGCATGTACACACCAGGAAGTCAACGGTTCAAAGACAGGTACATAGGAAAGCTGAAGAGAATTGGCGGTTGTGGGATAGGTTGAACCATACCAAAGTGATCACACAACCACTTTGCCATGCACGCATATCTACACAACTCACACTCTCAAAAGACTTGTATGTATGTATATATACGTATGCGTGTAAACTAGGTGTATAACCTTTCAACTGTGTGTGTGTGTGTGTGTGTGTGTGTGTGTGTGTGTGTGTGTGGATTTCCACTGTCCCCACCCTGGCACTGCATCATTGATATTTTTATAGAACCTGGGTATCACCAATACTATTCTTAACACTCTAACCACTATGTCACACTGGCTTACAAATCCCTTGTTGAAAATAACCAACCAGAGTTGATGACATTGATATATTTGTTTGGAGAGTTCAAATCTCTTTTGGAATATATAAGTTTGCTCTTAGCAATAAAGTTCCCAGCTGCTACATTTTGAAACTGCTCCTGTAATCAAAGCCAATCCACAACACACACACACACATGGATTCAAGGGTGCAAAATGAGAAGTTAACCTTTCATGCCCCAGCATCCTGTTTTCGGACAATGTCCAAGAGCAATGGGGACATGAATGCCCTTTGAATTCTCACCACTTGCATTGGCTTATCAGTTGGAATGCGGAGGATAACGGGAGAGCAATCAAAGCTTCTGCTAAAACAGACAAACTATTCTAATCTCTACATTGTCATGGAATTATGGGGGTGAGAGGATATATATATATATGAGAGAGTATATATAATGAGAGAGTATATATATAAAAAAACATATCCCAAAACAACTCAGAACAAAGAAAAATTAAAGCTGAAGAACAGCAGGCAGGAGAGCCCTAAACCTAATCCAGTGTATTGCTATATAAAGACTTGCCATCTGGAGCCTAATTTTCAACTTTACTGCTGGTATGTATCATGCTGTTCCTTTTTTTATAAGAAAAAAGCCATATATATATCACTCATTAGAGTGATGGGTACCCAAAATGCCACTGCTACTGATTATTTTTAATCTTCAGCTATTTTGGAAAAAAATCTGATGCAGTCTATAAATAGACGGTTGTCTAGAAACAGTGCACCTGTTTGGATTTTGCAATGCTTTTCTTTCCTCCCTACCTCTCAATTTTTCCAACAAGATGTGTCCATGTAGCACTACTACCATTAATGTAATACTCAGCCTAACATCTGTTGCAGGTAATTTGGTAGAAAACATTATTAAAGAGAGAATTATTACGTGTACCGAAGAACAAGCCTTCCTGGGGAAGGATTAGCATGGCTTTTGCAATGAGAAGCCCTGCTTCAGCAGCCTTTTAGACTTCCTTGAATGTGCCAGTCAATAAATGTGGTCTGACATACATTATGGGAGTAATTCAATGTTGCTATAAGTTAAAAGTCTGTTAGTGGTGCAGTTGGTGAGCTAGCAGAATAGCTTGTGCAAGAGAAGGGCAGGATGGCAGCATGGTTCTTGTGCCTGGTTGTGCAACAAATTGCAATAGCCCCAGCACTTCCTGTTGCACAACCAGTTACACGAAAAGCATCTGCTAATAGAGTTGTTTCGTGGGATTTCATATCGTGCAAATGTTATTCTTACCCTTATGCTGGTGCAATAGTCCTTATGCTAGCAGTCAGAGAAAGCTGAATCTGAGCCTATGGTTTGTACCCAAAGTACTACTAGATTATGCATCTGATCAGAAGAAAGATTTCTGCTTGCACAGTGGGACTTGCTGCCTCTCCTCCCCCACGTACCCCTTAAATCCATTCTATAGTTTCTCTGAACACTCAGGAACTGATTTAGGAAGGGCAAGGGGCACATGTGGGGGCAGAAGAATAGGGAAGTTCCATTGCATCATCAGCATCATCATCATTAATAATAATACCCCATTCATCTGGCTGGGCTTCCCCAGCCACTCTGGGCAGCCCAACAGAATATTTAAAAAAAGATAAAACATTAAACATTTAAAAATTTCCCTAAATGGGGCTGCCTTTAGATGTCTTCTAAAAAGGAGAAAACCTTGCACTAATGGGATGTTTTAGTTGGATACCACTCAGTTTTCTTGGGCTTTGAAAAAGCTTTTGACAAAGTAAAAGGATAGGTCCCCAGCTGAATTAGCAATGTCAAGAAAGAGGATGGGGAAGGGACTATAGCTCTGTGGAAGAGCATCTGTTTTGCATGTAGAATGTCCCAGGTTCAATCCCATCATCTTGAGTTAAAACTGGGACAGACTCCAATCTTAAATCCTAGAGTCACTGCCCGTCAGTATGGACAGTAATGAGCTATCCTAAGCTGCCTCAACAGAAGTATACTGTCCAGGTCAAGTGAAGTAATCGTTTCACCCTATTCAACCTTGGTCAAACCACACCGGGAATACTGTGTGTGTAGAGGAGCGCAACAAAGATGATCAAAGCTCTGGAAACCAAGCCTTATGAGGAATGGTTGAAGGAGCTGGGTATGTTTAGCCTGGAAAAGAGGAAACTGTAAGCCTACAAGGACAGTTCTTGTTTGGGAATCAGTAAATCACCCAAATTGCTGGAGGAGACTCTTTCAGTAAATCACCCAAAGTGCTGGAGGAGACTCTTGAGAGTCCCATGGACTGCAAGAAGATCAAATGTATCCATTCTGAAGGAAATCAGCCCTGAGCACTCACTGGAAGGACAGATCGTGAAGCTGAGGCTCCAATACTATGGCCACCTCATGAGAAGAGAAGACTCCCTGGAAAAGACCCTGATGTTGGGAAAGATGGAGGGCACAAGGAGAAGGGGACGACAGAGAATGAGATGGTTGGATGGTGTTCTTGAAGCTACCAGCATGAGTTTGATCAAACTGTGGGAGGCAGTGGAGGACAGAAGTGCCTGGCGTGCTCTGGTCCATGGGGTCACGAAGAGTCGGACACGACTAAACGACTAAACAACAACAATCACCCAAAGATCTGTACTGGGACCTGTGGGATCATTCCAAATGATCTGGAATTACTGGTGAGCAGTGAAGTGGTCGAGCTTGCAGATGATGCCAAATCACTCAGAGTAGTGAAAACCCAACTAGACTGCAAAGATCATCCAGAAGATGTCTCCAAACTGCGCTTATGGGGAAAATAAAATGGCAAATGGATGTCAGTGTGAATGATGTAAACAAGCCCAAACTCCATATGTATACTAATGAGATCTGAACTGTTGGAGACTAACCAGGAAAGACAGTGTGGAGTCATGGTGGATAGTTCCATGACAACATCAACCCAGTATGGAATGGAAATACAGTAAAGTAGCTTGTAATATGATGCCTTAACCGATTGACTCAGATTTAGATATGGCCTTTCTGCACTAGGTGCCAAATACAAATAGGAACAATAGGTGATAAAATACAAATAGAATTATTGTATAATATAGATAGATAGATAGATAGATAGATAGATAGATAGATAGATAGATAGATATAGATATAGATATAGATATAGATATAGATATAGATATAGATATAGATATAGATATAGATATAGATATAGATATAGATATAGATATAGATATAGATATATAGATATAGATATACACACACACACACACATATATATACATGTGTGTGTGTGTGTGTGTGTGTATACACATGTGCATATACATATACTAAGAAACCCAGGAGAAGGCAAAGCAGCATTCATGCAAGGAGAGAGTTGTGTCCTGGTTTTTACAATATCCGTTCATCTATACAAACTGAAGAAAGGAATCACATAAGCAGTATCACTTTCCCCAAAGATATCAGCAATGTCCCAGGATGCCATTACTGACCAGCCTCCCTTCTACAGTAAGACAATTATATCAACTGCCATCCAGATGTTGTTGCACGCCATCTCACATCGGCTCGGTCAGCAGTTTTGTATGATGGAAGTTGTAGACCAGCAATAGGGATCAGCTAAGGTAATCAATTAACAGTATACCCCAACAAATGATTGTTACAGAGAAAACTTTCCCAAGTCAACTGCCTCCTTCTTTTGGGGAGGGGATAAACAACACCTTACGTAATAAATCGTGTTGGTGGTTAAGCCCAGGAAAGGCTGCAGTGTGCAGCAGCAATTTTGGGAATTCCGAAGCAAAACCAATATTCCTTCAACAAAAGTGTAGCTTTATTGCAAAGTGAAGTAAGCCAATATGAAGTAGCCTCACTGGTGTTGAAGACACTATTTCATCATAAACCATTTGGAAAGATTAAGTGATATTTCTCCACTCGGACACTGTAAAAGTTGCCTTTGACTTGCTAACCAGGATTACTTCAACTTGCCAGTAGCATTTCAAAGAATCGTAGCGCGAATCAACAAGTGTCTCGAGTTATTTGCAAAAAGTTGAAGCGACAGAGAAATCCACCCTGCAAACACATACACTTTTGGAAAATTTAGCATGCCTAATCCAACAGACTTCAGTGTACTCAAGAACATTGAGGTGAATATCTTAAGTGCTGAAGACTGAATTTTCACTACCAGCAAGACATCTCTAAAGACACCGTATATAATCAACAAAGTCACATGACCAAGATTTTTTCTGAGATCACATACCATATCAAGCTAGAGTCAGAAAGCCCCACGTCCAGTCGCTTTTTCTCCATGACATGACATTTTTCTAGTTTGTGTTCTGTGGGAGAGCATTCAGACATACTTTGCTGCCCCACCACCATCTAAAGTGGTACAATCAGGTGCTACTTTGGCACTTAATAGTTCTGACTGCATAACACAAGTCTACCTTTGGGAGAGGGGAGAAGTCCTCCTGAACTCAATGGAGTTTTCTTAAACATTGCAAGAGCATGATTGCTTGAGTACTCACTTTAATGGGACCACAGCAGCGTAAGCCAACAATTACTTCACACTGACTGGATACTTTGCCCTGTGTCTTAATCCAGTAGCATCCCTGAAACCACCTGTGTTTCGGAAAGAGCCACATCAAAGCAACTTCACTGCCTTTGATAGCACATTGCTAGAGTTGCATTTCCCCCCCCCCTCTCCTGCCACAGCCTTCAAGGGGGCCACATGAATGCTAAGTCTTTGATGACTTGGTATTGGTTGCAGTTTACAGAAAGCCCACCCTCCCAAAGCTTTGCCTGAAAACTTTTTCGCATCTTGACTTGTGATTCTTAAAAGCAGGCAGCACCTAAGATTAACTGCTCTCACCACATCCCCCCCCCCCATTAGAAACAGCGAAGCATGTTGCAAGCTCTTAACAAGATCAAAATTAATTGAAAAGTCTGCTGATGACAGCCAGATCTTGCTGCAAGGTGCATGGGAAGGGCTTTCAACAAAAAAACAAATGAACCAGCTGATAAAACCCTTGTACACAGCTACATCTAAGCAGTCAATTGGAAAATGCTTTGCTTTCAAAGTACGATTTTCAAACCAGTGGTTAGCTTGCCCTGGTGCACAGACCGAACCATCAGTTTGTGCTGAATGTCGACACACCAGTCGCTCAGTCCGGTCGTTTAGCATCAGGGTCTGTGGCTACTCAGGGGGAGACCTTTGGCAATTCCTTCCTACCGTGGTGACTTGCTAAATCCAACAGCTTGCGACAGGGAGTTGTGCGCAGCGAAATCGCTCTCCACTACTGAGAAGCAGGCAGCCACAGGCATTTGACAAGAGAATTACAGGCAAAGAGGATGGCAAACATACCTTGAGCCGTGGACTTCCCCCACCTATCAAGGCAGCCAATGTTCTATGCCGGCGTATGCCCTTGATGTGCCTGGAATGCTGCTGAAAGTGCACTCAGCATCAGTGGCACTTTTTCTGCTGTTGACAGGAGGCGCGGAGAGGTCCTTTTGAAACTTGCCTCCAGGTTGGTTGCCGTCTCCTTCCTCCCAGCAGGATCAGACAGTGGCTTCTCGCCCTCAAGCCAGGGAGGCTGGAGTCCTTTTCCCAACTGCAGTTGCTAATGCTCCACTCTCCGGGAAAGCGCTGAAGTATGTGTGTGCCGGCAGTAGCAGCGCACGCTCATCAGCCAGGCACGAGCAGGGAGATGTGAGATGCATGCCGAAAAAGCCACAGCAAGGAGAAGCAGGCTCCTGGAGCGCAGCCTCTCTTTTTAATCCCCCTGCTAATTACACCCTATTGACCTTCCCGCGATAGATCACCAAGGGCTTGATCAGTCAAGAAAGAGAGAGAGGTTTCGTACAAGCAGATTCCGCCTCCTTTATTGTTACAGACACCTGTCAGAGAGGGGAAAGTTTCAGGGTTGGGTTCTCTCTCCCCCCCCCCCTTGCTGGGGTTGTGGCATTTCTTATTCATCAAGCCTTTCCTTCTTGGAGTGAATCCCCACAGTGCTCACCGCTGATCTAGCTCAGTTGGTCTGAACAATGGCAGGGAGGAAACAGCCTCTTAGCTTTATAGAAGAAGATTCCTTGAAATCTACCAGGGCAATAACTGAGAGGCACTGCAACACATTGTTTGTCCTGGCTGGGAAATCTCGAGGGAAGCTGACTCGCTTGCCTGCAGTGGAACAGCAACTAAATCTTCAACCATGACTGGAAAGGAAATGATCTGGGCTACACTTTTGTCTCTCTGCTTGTTCTCTTCTCTTTCCCCTAACAATGTTGATTGAATCCAGAACTGTACTTGACATTTTCCAACCCTCTCTCTGTTCCTGAAACTTGTAGTGCAACAGATAGCATTCTGCTCGCTAATTTATGGAATTCACTGCCACAAGAGACACAATGATGGGCATCATGGCCACCAACTTGGAAGACTTCAAAGAAGGATTAGACACTTTCATGGTGCAGAAGGGTACCAATAGTTACCCTCATACCTACGGGCCCGCCTCTCCTGGTATGTCCCACAGAGGAATTTATGATCTTCAAACAAAAACATCTGGGAGGTCCCAGGCCACAGAGAGGTTAGGCTGGCCTCAACCAGAGCTAGGGCCTTTTCGGCTGTGGCCCCGATCTGGTGGAACGCTCTGCCGCAAGAGACTAGGGCCCTGCGGGACTTGACATCTTTCCACAGGGCCTGCAAGACAGAGCTGTTCCACCAGGCCTTTGGTCAGGGCACAGCCTGACTCCCTCCTCCGGCAATCTTCACTGAACTCTAGCCCATTGGTTGTCATCAATTTGATTTGAATTAATTTTATAATGAAATTATTTTAGAATGTTGTATTATTTTATTGTTGTTAGCCGCCCTGAGCCTGGCTTCGGCTGGGGAGGGTGGAATATAAATAAAAATGTATTATTATTATTAATTATTATTATGATGATGATGATAGCTATGTTCACCAATGAAAACATTGGATAACAGTTGCTGGGAATCACAAGCGGGGAGAGTGCTGTTGCACATGACTCATGTTTGGGGTTTTCCCATGAGTAGGCCACTGTGAGAACAGGAAGCTGCGTTGGGTGGGCATTTGACCTGATCCAGTAGGGCTCTTAAAAGGCCAGGGTCCTGGAATTTAATTTATACCAGGGCTATCCAATCCAGAGGCTTCATATTGAAGGGAAGTCCACAACCTCCCAAAAGAGTCCATTCCACTGTCGAACATCTCTTACAGTCAGAAAGTTCTTCCTGATGTTTCTTACAAAGAAATTTGTCTAACTAGTTCAGAATTCTTCTGTCTTAGATTATAACCCTCATGGGGTATAGGACCCCAAGAATTGGAAGGGACTTAAGGAATCACCCAGACTGACCCTCCTCCTCCTCCACACACACACATACACACACACCAAAGAAACCCCCCACAGTATCAGGAGATAGGCCCTGTCCCCATCACAGGGCATCAGGAACAGCCACCCATTTCCAAGGTTATTTTTTTATTTAAAAAAACTCCCAGCTGCCCCAAGGGACTCATTGGGCTAAATAGAACCTAAGAGAGGCAGAAGCACCTTGTGGAGGTGGTGGTGGAGGACAGTGCTGCAATGCTAGGTTCCGGTCAGGTGTGTCGCTGCTGCTAACATGGAAGGGAGAAGCCACAGGGAGACTGATACAATGTGGGGGCACCTGCAGAACAAATATGGTACTCCCATTGTTGTGCTCATGCTGCGCCAACCTCCCTAACACCTCTCTCCTCCTCCTCTACTTCACGATAAGTCGCTGTGACACAGCTGCTGGGATGAGTCTAGGGAGATGGGGGCAATTGGCAGGCTCCCAGCTGGCTCCAGCCCACCGGCCAGCAGCCGGGCGAACTCCAGTTCTCGGAACAGCGTCAAGACTGCGACTCAAGCCTCAGAAGCCTTCAGAAGCTTAGCACGCAAGCCAGCAGAGATAAGAACTCTTTGCAACAGAAGTAGTGGGCAGAGGCATATGTAAGCATATTTACAAGCATTTATTCAGTAGCAGGACAAAGGAAAAACATGTCTGCTTCCCTTCGTGTCCAAGCAAAACAGCATAGGCAAAAGCTATATACAACGGAAGTTCCCAGCAGACTGCGCTGGAAGTAAACAGGCATGTGACATACAACAACTCCACATGCCAGTACTAAAGGTGGAATGGAACTATAGCCTAACAACAGCTGCTAGAAAGCTAGCATTGCAGCTATGACTCACTGGACTAGCCTTTCGTGCAAGCAGCCATTGCTCCATTCCATCCAGTGCTTCTCTCACCAGACGATAAGAGATGAAAGAGATTATCAGCAGCCCCTTCTATAGCTGTTGGGCCATCTGGAGTCAATGGGAGCATCCTTGGAGGAAGCAGTGGGGCGTGGCTACCTTTGCACCCCTGCTGTCAGACTCTTGTGACGAGTTTCCCCTGTTGTTAGTCCTTACCATCTGGTATTGATAAGGGGAGAGGTCCAAATTCCATAAGAGTCATTTGGTATACCTACCCTCCATAGAATGGCCACCACTAGTTTCTGTGTCTTCTCCACCATCCCCCTAGTACAGAGCGTGATGGATTGTCTCAATGAACTGGTTATGGGATTAGAAGGATATTATTAAATAACACAGAATGGTGGGTTTTAATGATCCCATTAATATTTTAGGCCATGTCAGTACTCCCCCCCCCCTGGTGTCATACTGACAGTTCTTGGAATGAAGTTTCACTCTCCAGAGAATCTCCGTCCATGCATTTTCAACAGTGCCGTCCTAATCATTGCCCTCATTATCCCCATCTGTGGCTTGAACTGATTATGCTTGGGTGTCAGGCTGGGGACTGCTTGAAATGCTCAGCAGAATCATGCGACAGAATCCTAAGGTGGTAGAGTGGACCGTACCATTTCGTTCTGCAGGCCAGGGTGTGCCACTTTGAATATTTCACCATGCAAAAGCTCCCTGGAAGCAAAGCAAGGAGGCAAACAGAATGCAGCAGGAGGAAAGGTCAGCTTCCACAACCTGCTGTGCTAGTCTCCTTTATTGTTTTCTAACAAACAAACAAAAAGAGAGCTGTTAAAAATATATTTCCCCACGTGCATTATGAAGTGGTACAAATCTATGGTATTTTTCTAGGGGGGAAAGGTGCCGGAACTCACCATGAACTCACCCTTGTTCTCTTCAAACGTCAGTGGTGCCCACTTAGCAGGTGCCGGAACTGAATTCCGGTGAGTTCCCGCTAGGAAGAAAAAAAACCTGAGCATGACCACAATTGGAACACTCTGTACAGTTCTGGTTGCCTCACTTCAAAAAGGATATGGTAAACTGGAAAAGGTTCAGAGAAAATGAACTGAAATGATCAAGGGCATGGAGTGATTCCTCTATGAGGAGCAGCATTTGGGACTTCGTAGTTTGAGAAACTACGGGATGCGGGTGGCGCTGTGGTCTAAACCACAGAGCCTAGGGCTTGCCGATCAGAAGGTCGGCGGTTTGAATCCCCACAACAGGGTGAGCTCCCGTTGCTCAGTCCTTGCTCCTGCCAACCTAGCAGTTTGAAAGCACGTCAAAGTGCAAGTAGATAAATAGGTACTGCTCTGGCGGGGAGGTAAACGGTGTTTCCGTGCACTGCTCTGGTTTGCCAGAAGCGGCTCAGTCATGCTGGCCACATGACCCAGAAGCTATCTACGGACAAATGCCGGCTCTCTTGGCCTATAGAGTGAGATGAGCTCCACAACCCCAGAGTCGTCCATGACTGGACTTAACTGTCAGGGGTCCCTTTACCCTTTACTAGTTTGAGAAAAGGAGAGTAAGAGGTGATGTGATTGGCGGTTATAAAATCATCATGGCATGGAGAAAGTGGATGGAGGACAAATAATTTCCTAGAACGCTGGAACTTATGGAAATCCAATGAAACAAAATGCTGGGAGATTTGAAACAGATATAAGAATGTCTTCATGCAGCAAACAGTTAGACTATGGGTTTTGCTCCCATGGGAGGCAATGATGGACACCAATGTGGATGGCTTCAAAAGAGGACCAGGCAAATTCAAGGATGGTACAGCTATCAATGCCTACTAGCCATAATGTCTATGAGTTATCTCCATGGTTGAAGGCAGTAATGCTTCTGAAAACCAGTTGCTGGAAGCCTCAGGAGAGGACAACACTATTGTGCTCTTCTTAACAGTTTCCCGCAATCATCTGGTTGGCCACTTTGTCTCAATGGCTTGATCCAGCAGGCTTTTTCTTAAGTTCTTGTGTACAGTTCATACAGCCGCTTCAGGAAGCTACCTTTTCATTTCCACCTCATTCTACCCAATGTGTAGATCAGGCCTTTGGAAATGGCTGTCATAATATTTTCTCAGGCCAGAGAACACTTTCCAAGCACAGAGAAGCCTACCATGAACACCACACTTGGATGTTCAGGTTCTGAGTGTTGCCCCTCCATTCAGACACTTGCATTCTATGTGTAGACAATAGGTGGAGAGACTACATAGCATGACCCCACTGCCTGCTCTCATGTGGTTGTCAACCATGAGTAGGACACTTGAATATGGCTGATGAGCTGCCTAGATGAACCTCTGGAATCTTCCCAATATTATCCTTGGATTGCTTTTGTCCTATAATTGATTGGACCCTGGTTTACTTATAAAATGTGACAAGATCATGGTTTAGGTTGCTTTGGCTGATGGCCACGCTGATAAATAGTAGGAAGCAAGCATTAAGGGAATAGCTTCTGAGCAGGAGAAGGAATTCCTTACCCTAGAGATCTAAACTGTTGTTTGATAAAGCCTTTATACTCCTTGCTGGATATGAGGCATACTATGTACAACATTTCACTGAAGAATTGATGCTTTTGAATTATGGTGCTGGAGGAGACTCTTGAGAGTCCCATGGACTGCAAGAAGAACAAACGTATCCATTCTTAAGGAAATCAGCCCTGAGTGCTCACTGGAAGGACAGATCGTGAAGCTGAGGCTCCAAGACTTTGGCCACCTCATGAGAAGAGAAGACTCCCTGGAAAAGACCCTGATGTTGGGAAAGATGGAGGGCACAAGGAGAAGGGGACGGCAGAGGACGAGATGGTTGGCTGGTGTTCTCGAAACTACCAGCATGAATTTGACTAAACTGTGGGAGGCAGTAGAAGACAGAAGCGCCTCGCGTGCTCTGGTCCATGGGGTCACGAAGAGTCGGACACAACTAAACGACTAAACAACAACAACATGTACAACATTATAAAACAATATTGTTCTCCTAAAAAGACATCACATAGGGCTGTTCCAGAATTCCCCTCCTCATCCAAAGTTTACCCAGGATTTGTGTGGTTCTGAATTGCCTGACATGTTTTTACGAAGTGAAACCAATGTAAAAGAACTTCTCCATCATTCTGCTTTTTGATTTATATTCTCAGTTATTCCTTAATCCTGACTCCTGATTTGTTTTATGATTCTGAATTATTCTTTGGTTTTGATTGCTGGCT
Organism: Podarcis vaucheri; assembly: GCF_965113315.1. Lineage (NCBI taxonomy): Eukaryota > Metazoa > Chordata > Lepidosauria > Squamata > Lacertidae > Podarcis > Podarcis vaucheri. The sequence continues at coordinate 13,437,852 of NC_138762.1, forward strand.
GCTCCTATGACCCTTCATCTCCATGTCTCACCTTAGACTGCTGTCCATAGGAAAAAAATGATTAATTATCCACAATGTTTATAATCTAGAGTGCACTTTCAAGTACAATCGTACCTTGGTTGTCAAACGGAATCCATTCTAGAAGTCCGTTTGACTTCCAAAAACGTTCAACAACCAAGGCACGGTTTCTGATTGGCTCCAGGAACTTCCTACACCCAATCGGAAGCCATGGAAGCTTGAGGTTTGGGTTCCAAAGAATGTTCACAAACCGGAACACTCACTTCCAGGTTTGCAGCATTCGGGAGCCAAAACATTCGACTCTCAAGGCATTTGGGATCCAAGGTACAACTGTATATAGGAAAGAATTGGAGAAACCCAATGGACTTGGTGAATGCTATTGGACCACAACTCCCATCATCCCCAGCCAGTGTAGCCAATGATCCAGGATGATGGGATTTGTAGTCCAACAACATCTATGGACCCAAGGTTGAAGAGGATAGCTTCTAAAACACACCCCAGAACGTTCTCCAAGAGAAGAGATATTTGGTAGATGAATCCTAAACTGAAAACTTACAACTGCACTAAGAAGAGATTATGATAAGTGAGGTGAATCTTTCATTCAGCTGCCAAATTTCCCTTAGCATTCCACACTTGACTTTCTAAAGATACTGTTGACTTTACTTTCTCTTTAACTTTCAAAGCAAGGGTACCTGAATGTCATTCAAGACAGGTTGTGTGTTTAACCTAGTAGACGGCATTTTTCCTCTTTCCCAGGGAACATTAATAATTTACCTTCCAAGATATTAGAATGGCATTAAATTCCCCTCATATTTTTACAAGATTTGTATATGACAGCTACGCCTTCCGAGTCTCTTTCATGAACAAGGCTCTTTTGAAAATGTGTGTTTCTCCTACCGGCTCTGAATAACGAGGAGGCCTAATCTGGAGTAAAGCCCCAATTTGCATTTGTGACAGTTTTTGCCAGCTGGTGAAGAATGGTGGATTAGGAGCCACACCTAAAAGAAAACTAAAAAAAAAAAAATGTTGAAGAAAGTGTAAGTGACTTGTGAGCTGACTGGCTGATGACTTTGTGCTCCTCTGTTGGGATGCTGGCCCCAACAATTGATGCCCTTGGGCAGCTGCAAGAGCCCAAGCACTCATCTAGGGTCCATAGAATCATAGAATTGTAGAGTTGGAAGGGACCCCAAGGCTTATCTAGTCCAACCCCCTGGAATGCAGGAATGGCTGCCCACAGCCATCTCTGGGTGGGCTCAAACCACCAACCTTCTGGTCAGACGCATTGGGTCTCTGCGTCACGTTCATCAAAGCTGATGCCTGTTTTCATCTTCCCACCCTCTTGAACCCTTGGTTGGTCATGGGCTCATTTGGCAGTGGTGGCTGGGTGTGAGGAGCCAGTCTCACCCTTGAGTTTTCTACACTGCTCCAGATTACCAGACATAGAGTCACTCCACGGCACTGTGGGAAATTCAAATGGTGGGTGGCTCTCGAGACTATGTACTCAAAATAAGCTTGTGAATGGGAACTGGGCACCCTACAGGGTCCCCCTGAGAAGATATACAGTGGTACCTTCGTTCTCAAACTTAATCTGTTCTGGAAGTCCATTCCAAAACCAAGGCACGCTTTCCCATAGGAAGTAATGCAAAATGGATTAATCCATTCCAGACCTTTAAAAACAACCCCTAAAACAGCAATTTAACAATTTACCTCTATTGTTAATGGTTCTCTTGGCTTTGCAGCTTTTATCCATTTCCGCAGTCACACAATCAATCAATCAATCAATCAAGTAGCTGAACTGGGTTCCACACAGTCACAAAAAATAAAACAAAAAGCCACAAAAACAAAAGTGCAAAATAAATAGCAAGAACAGACAGACTTCAGTGTAGCACTCCAAACAGAAACACTGCACTTGAAACGAAAGTGTGACACTAATTGGAAGCGTAACGCTAAAAATGATGCATGTTCAGCTTCCCAAAAAAGTTTGCGAACCAGAACATTTACTTCCCGGCTTGCAGCATTCGGGTTCCAAGTTGTTCGAGAACTAAGCTGTTCAAAAACCAAGACACCACTGTATAGAACCCTAAAAGACTTAGGCCCAAATATCTGAAGGAGCACATACTCGTTGGTATGCACCCAAGGAAACAGGGGCAATTGGCAGGCCCCCAGTTGGCTCCAGCCCACCGGCCAGTGTGCCAGGCGAACTCTGGTCCTTGGTGCAGCATAAAACTGTAGCCCAGGCTTTAGAAGACTATTCAGCAGAGAAAACGCTGTGCAAACAGAAGTGGCACGAGAGGCTGTATGAGCATATTTACAAGCAGGTTTTATTCAGCGTACATCAGGACAAAACGAAACATGTCTGATATCCTTCATATCCAAAGCAAAACAGAAAGCTATACACAAATGGAAGTTCCCAGCATGCAATGCTGGTATGTGTTACAGACATGTGACATGCAACAGTCCCACATCTGTTCCTTATGGTGGAATGGAACATCCCAACAATACTCCCATTCTGAAGATCAACAGGAAAGGCCCTTGGAGTGGTGGCCTTTAAGTTGTAGAGCTCCCTCCCTTCCAAGGTTTGTCTAGCCCCATCATTATCTCCCTTTCACCAGCAACCCAGCAACTCAAGAGTCAACTATTGGAAAGTAGATGAGTGATGGACATATTTTGCTGGTGCCTTGCTCAGTATTGTCTACACTGACCTGCCCTCCAGGGTTTCAGACAAGAGTCTCTCCCAGCTGTACCAAGCCAGCGTGGTGTAGTGGTTAAGAGCGGTAGACTCGTAATCTGGGGAACCGGGTTCCCGTCTCCACTCCTCCACATGCAGCTGCTGGGTGACCTTGGGCTAGTCACACTTCTCTGAAGTCTCTCAGCCTCACTCACCTCACAGAGTGTTTGTTGCGGGGGAGGAAGGGAAAGGAGAATGTTAGCCACTTTAAGACTTCAGGTAGTGATAAATCGGGATATCAAATCCAAACTCTTCTACCAAGCAATTGAACATGGGACTTTCTTCAATCAAAGGTCCTTCCCTAAAGCTAACTCTGTCTACTGCAAGAATTCCTCTAAATCACATGCTCTAAGCTAGTGGACTTTTCCTTTTTCTCTTTTTGCAAGCTTACTGGGTCTCTACTGATGATCAGGACTCCTGGTTTCCATGGCTTCCCCTCCAAACAGACTCCCTGACCATCAGCCTGTGAGCACCAAGATCACTGTCAGTATAGAAGCTTAATTGGGTCTATTTGGGAAACAGTCATTGTTTGCTTCATCTATCACAGGCGATCGCAGCACCTTCCTTTGTATCACAAAAAAGCGAATTGCTGGCTGGGTGCTCAGGAGAAGCGGAGTAGCTTTATTAATACCCTTGATCTTTTCATCCTTTCAGCCTTGTGTGTAATAAACCCAAAGAAGATCTCATTAACTGGAAACTTTTTTTTTCCAGGGGAACGTCAGGGAATATAACGGAATAAAGATCCCTTCTAGGCACCATCAACATCATTATGAGCAAATGTGGCATCTGTTGTAAGATTTAACAAGGCCGTTTTGGAGCACTAATGGGCATTCCAGCAGGATGAGATGATGTTCCTTCCACCACCTGAGAATGGGTCAGTGTTATCATTACTCCTGGACAAAACCCAAACAGTCCCAGGCACTGGAGAGAGTGTAGACTACAGGTGTCAGGAAAATATCTTTTATTTTTAAGGAGAGAGTGTAGACTACAGGTGTCAGGAAAATATCTTTTATTTTTAAGTAGGTCTGGAACAAAGGCTTCCTTATGGAGACGCCTTAGAAACTTATCTTTAGTGGTTGAGCCAGGCTGAATCCTTCAACGAACTCAAATGAAAGGTGTGAGTCTATTTTCTAAACCATCTGAAATTTGTATATATTGAAGGGTGTGTGAGAGAAGGAGAAGCCTTATGCATGTCCTGGAAACATAATCTGCCTGTCTTCTTATATGAGCTGGACACCTCAAGCAAAAAATATACTTTATATGAAGCTCAACATCCCATTTTTTCCCAGCCTTCTTGCTTTCTAAGGTCCCTAGCTTAGAGTCTTTCTGCTATTCTGGATCCTGCCCCTTTCCCAGCATCAGCAAAAAATATACAATCTAAATATGTCCTTACAGAACAGGAGAGTGGTATGAATGGAAAGAGGAGGAGGAGAAGGAGGAGAAGAAGAGGAGGAGGAGGAGGAGGAGGAGGAGGAGGAGGAGGAGGAGGAGGAGGAAGAGGAGTTTGGATTTGATATCCTGCTTTATCACCACCCTAAGGAGTCTCAAAGTGGCTAACAATCTCCTTTCCCTTCCTCCCCCACAACAAACACTCTGTGAGGTGAGTGAGGCTGAGAGACTTCAAAGAAGTGTGACTAGCCCAAGGTCACCCAGCAGCTGCATGTGGAGGAGCAGGGACACAAACCCGGTTCACCAGATTACGAGTCCACTGCTCTTAACCACTACACCACACTGGCTGGGATTTCTGTGTTAATTGTGCACAGTAGCAAGCCTTGGAGAAAGAAGGAGAAGAAGAAAAAGGTAAAGGTCAAGGAACCCTGGATGGTTAAGTTCAGTCAAAGGCGACTATGGGATGCAGCGCTCATCTCGCTTCAGGCTGAGGGAGCCAGTGTTTGTCCACAGACAGCTTTCTGGGTCATGTGGTCCGCATGACTAAACTGCTTCTGGCACAACAGGATACCATGATGTGAGCCAGAGTACACAGAAATGCTGTTTACCTTCCTGCCACAGCAGTACCTAATTATCTACTTGCACTGGTGTGTTTTCGAACTGTTAGGTTGGCAGGAGCTGGGACAGAGCAATGGGAGCTCACCCCATTAAACAGACTCACGCTGCTGACCTTCTGATCGACAAGCCCAAGAGGCTCAGTGGTGTAGACCACAGCGCCACCCGCTCCCGCAGGAGAAGGAACCTCAGCACAAGGAGATAGGAGAAGCCCAAAGGACGGTCCTGTGGTAAACAAGCCTCCAGAGGTCTGAGAACAAAGGACCCCCCCCCCCCAGTTCTGCTCTGTAAACAAGAGTGGCTTGGTGTTCTTAGGAACCTAAAGGGGAGGGGGAGAGGAGAGACCAGCATACAGTGAAGTGTCACAAGGGGCACTAGGAGAAGTATGAAGATAAGTGCCAAGGGTGCATGAGAGCCCCCTCCAGTGGCAGGAGTGGTCTATCTGACTTCAATGGGTTTTAATCCTATAGAATTAATTGCTCCCAATTAAGGATCATTCCCCTTCTGTCCCTATTAATCTAGATCACTCCTATGTCTTGTAATCTGAGCTTGTACCCTCTGTGCTTTCTGTTCTGAGACTTTCTGAGCTCTTCTTGACCTTGGTCTGAGTGGAGGAAAGCTGTCCAGAGACTGTGAATTTGTTAACCCTCTCTCTTCCAGTGCTTCCTCTCCTAGCTGTTCTCTGTCCAGCATTTCCCAGCTTCTGCCTTCTGAAATTTGCCCCTCTGCAAACCACTGTTCCAAATCTATACAGTGGAACCTCTATTTACAACCATAATCCATTCCGGAGGTCCGGTCATAACTAGAAACGTACGTAAGTAGAGGCTCACTTTTCCATGGAAAGTAATGGAAAAGTGAATTGATCCGTTCTAGACCATGAAAAACACCCCCTAAAATAGCAATTTAACACGGATTTTACTGTCTAACGAGACCATAGATCCATAAAATGAAGGCAATAATCAATGTGTTGTTGTTGTTGTTTAGTTGTTTAGTCGTGTCCGACTCTTCGTGACCCCATGGATCAGAGCACGCCAGGCACTCCTGTCTTCCACTGCCTCCCGCAGTTTGGTCAAACTCATGCTGGTAGCTTCGAGAACACTATCCAACCATCCCGTCCTCTGTCGTCCCCTTCTCCTTGGGCCCTCCATCTTTCCCAGCATCAGGGTCTTTCCCAGGAAGTCTTCTCTTCTCATGAGGTGGCCAAAGTATTGGAGCCTCAGCTGTCCTTCCAGTGAGCACTCAAATAATCAATGTACTGTACTATAAAATAAATAAGACAGTATTGTAAATGAAAAAAAATTAACATTTTTTTTATTACGTGCACTGAGGGTGGGTGGGCTTACCTGGCTACAAGCTGGGGGTGGGACAAGGGTCAGTAAAGAGCTGATTCACTTCGGCCAGGGTCACTTTTTTTCTTGCCAGGCCAGGTTCTTCTCTGGACTTCCTAAGGTGAGTTCCTCAGCAGGGTTTGGGGCTGCAGTGCGCTCTGCTGTGCCTCTTGCAGGCGGCACCTCTTCCACAGCTTCGGGGGTGGGGTGGGGGCCCTCTCCCCAGCAGCGGAGGCTCCAGCACTGCCCTGCAGCTGGCTGGGCAAGCTCCAGGCTGCTGGCAAGGCCTCTGTTCATATCTAGAGGAAAATTCATAAGTTGAAGCACCTACTGAAGGTCGTAACTGGAATCATAAGTAAGTAGAGCCGTACGTAAGTACATGACAATGGAGCAGAAGAGGCCAGGCACAGAAGTGAGTGTGATGTGGCTTCAGTGGCTGGCTGCTTCTGAGCATGAGAGAGGAGGACCCGCCGGCCATTGAAGCTGCACCACACTGGGCTCCATGCTTGGCCTCTTGTACCTATTTCAAATCCCAAGAGATCCTCTTAACAATGACCAATGACCAGCCATTTCTAAGGGGAGGACTGTAGGCTCAGTGGAAGAGCATCTGCTTTGCATGAAAAACACAAATGTTCCATCCACATCATCTCCAGAAATGACTTGGACATCTGAAACCCTGGAGAGCCACTACTAGTCAGTGTTGACTGGACTGAGCTACAAGGTCTCATTTGGTATTGGACAGCTTCCTATGAAATATATTGTCACCAAACTACCCTCATATGGTCAGCAGACCTTAGGGGATAAGCAAGGTCCAACAGTCCTTGGGCACTGGGAGGTTCAATCCTTGGGACAGCTCGGTGATAGATCATCTGTTTCAATTCCCAGTATCTCCAGGTGGCTGAAAAAGACTCCTGCCTGGAATTCTGGAGAACTACCACCAGTCATTTTAGACTATATTTAGCTAGATGACCCAAAGGTCCAACTCAGTACAAGGTGACTCCCTGTGTTTCAACCTAAGCAGTCAACCATTTTCTCATGCAGACGTCCCCAAAGAGATTGAGCTTTGATGGGTAGCACCCACTGGGTTTATCTACAAGTTGCTCCCATGGAGACAGCTTTCTTTCAACAGAGCTTGTACCCAATAAGCGGTGTTAGTATCACAGCTCCAAAGTGCTGTATCAATGATTGATAAAGACGCCTCCTGCTAGCCCAACGCAATGATTGCTGAACCCTATATCCCCTGAGTAAATAATTTAATTCATGTTTATTGAACTCAAATGCCAAGGCATGTGAATTAGTTTAAACTGCTTTAAGGTGGGTGGAGAATTAAAATAAAATCAATGGCAGGAGCGTTGGGCTTTACTGTTCCTTGAGGTGTGTGTGCACACTCACAAACACACAAAAGCACTGGAAGTTTTGGAAATTAAATGCTCCATCATTACCTAAATAGGCAGAGGTAACTGTCTGGGTGATTAATATCAGAATCAGCTTGCACCGTGGAGAGGCCATTCCATGCGGCAAAGTGCCCCCTTTTATCAGATCTTTCCCAGACTCCGCAAGAGTCTCTGGGAAACCAACCAAGCAATAAATACATCAGAGAGCAGCAGTAAACAAAATCATAAAACACCTGATGTGACAAGTAAGACACCCACGAATATATAAATATGTATGAACCAATGGACACTTCCGGAACACCCCAGTAGATTTTGACTGGAGGCCTACTGTTTCGACTGTCCAATCAAATCATTGTGTATCCATAGGCTCAGGTGCATGGAATTGATGTGGCTTTAAAAAGGAGATAATAGAGAACTGGACATGTTGTATATTTCTGGTAGCTTTGTTTGGTTTTAGATTGCCCTCAGTACCCTGGAGAGAAGAGGAGAGAGGGAGATATATATATATATATATATATATACACACACACACACACACACACACACATATACACATATATATATATGTAATCTGCCTCAAATATTCTTATTCTCAGAATGAGATTGTTTTAAGAAGGCTTTAAGTGACCCGCAACAAATAATACATTAAAAATTAAATGTGAAACACACACATGTACACAAGGCTATTTTAATTACATTTATGAGATAGATGCCCACCATTAAGGTTGGGAATCTCGCATAGTATCTCCCACCCACCCATCCAAAAATCCCTCTCCATGAAGGATAGGCTATGCAGAGTGAACAATGATGAAAGTTTGCCCTTTCCCCTATTCCCCCCCCCAAAAAAAGCAAGTGTATTTTTAACCTCTTAACGTCTCGGGGTCATGGGTTTCAGGCTCACACTAGGCAAAAGATTCCTGCACTGCAGGGGTTAGACTAGATGACCTCCATGATCCCCTCCAACTCTACAATTCTATGATTCTATGAAAACAGTGACCTTATGCTTATAAGACATTCTTAGACATTGTTGCCTTGGGAACTCAACTTGCTGTTTGCCCTGCCGCGTTCCCAGATTTCCCCGTTCCCAAGAGGCTTGCTTGTTTTAATTAGAGGCGGTGAATAGTGTTCAGCTAAGTTTTGTTCAGGGACGCGGGTGGCACTGTGGCTTAAACCACAGAGCCTAGGGCTTGCTGATCAGAAGGTCGGCGGTTCAAATCCCCGTGAGGGGGTGAGCTCCCGTTGCTCGGTCTCTGCTCCTGCCAACCTAGCAGTTTGAAAGCACATCAAAGTGCAAGTAGATAAATAGGTACCGCTCCAGAGGGAAGGTAAACACCGTTTCCGTGTGCTGTTCTGGTTCGCCAGAAGCAGCTTAGTCATGCTGGCCACATCACCTGGAAGCTGTACATTGGCACCCTTGGCCAATAAAGCGAATTGAGTGCCACAACCCCAGAGTCGTCCGCGACTGGACTTAATGGTCAGGGGTCCCTTTACCTTACTAAGTTTTGTTCAGAGTAGACCTATTGGAGTTCATGAACACGACTAGGTTAGATCCATTAATTTCAGTGGATCTACTCTGAGTAGAATTTAGCTGAATGACACCCAGTATGCCTCTGAATACCAGTTGTCGGAAATCAAACATGGGGGGAGCATTGTTGCACTGAGGTCCTGGTTGTGAAGTTCCCATAGACATCCAGTTGGCCACCAAAGAACCAGGATGGTGGACTAGATGGGCCTTTGCTCTGATCTAGTAGGGATATTAATAGAATCAACTGTTGAGTTGAAGGGAACTCCAAAGGGACATCTAGTCCAATGCCCTGCTATACAGGAATCCCAACTAAAGCATCAATGACAGATGGCCATCTAACCTCTGTTTAGGAAAGAGAGTCCATCACCTTCTAAAATAGTCCGTTCCACTGTCAATCAACTCTTACTATCATACAGTTCTTCCTGATGCAGAATCAGAATCAGAATTCCTGATCAGAATCTCATTTCCAGTAACTGGAATTGATTGGTTTAGTTCTACAGGCTTGCTCCATCTTCCAGACAAAAGCCCTTTAGATATTTGAAGATGGCTATCCTATCCCTTCTCAGTCTCCTCTTCTTCAGACTAAACATACCCAGCTCCCTCAATCGTTCCTCATAAGTCTTGGTTTCCAGATCCTTGATCATCTTGGTTGCTTTCCTCTGCACACGTTCTTGCTGGTCAATATCCACCTTCAATTGTGGTGCCCATAACTGGACACATTACACCAATGTCCAGCAGAATACAGTGCTACTATTATCTCCCTTGATCTGGACACTATACTTATGTTGATGTAGCCTAAAGCTGTATTAGTTTCATTAGCTGCTGCATCACAGCATATTCGTCTATTATTATGTTCAGTACTCAGTTGAGAATTGGGTGGCTGAGTCTTTTGTTGTTGTTTAGTCGTTTAGTCGTGTCCGACTCTTCATTACTTCATGGACCAGAGCACACCAGGCACTCCTGTCTTCCACTGCCTCCCGCAGTTTGGTCAAACTCATGCTGGTAGCTTCGAGAACACTGTCCAACCATCTCATCCTCTGTTGTCCCCTTCTCCTTGTGCCCTCCATCTTTCCCAACATCAGGGTAGGAGCCACCTTTTAAATTTCCCACAGTGCCTCCAATGCAACAGGGAGTATTGTGGGAAATTAAAATGGTGGTCCCTGGGCTGATTGGAGCCCTGCCACGCTCCTTATGCCTCCTGTTTTGCAGAATGTGCCACGGTCAGACTTTTCTACAAATCCAAAGACCCCCTGATGAGCGTGCACCAAATTTCAGCTTCCTGTCTTGTGAGGATTTTCTCCAACAATGTTGATAGCTCCATGAGTCACGTTAGACATTATAGGACAAGACTTGCCCAAAGAGCAGAAGACGTTATTTACGTATGCGACAACAGTGGCTAGGATATTACTAGTCCAAAAATGGAAAGATGACAAGATACCAACTAAAGAAGAATGGCAAGAAAAACTGATGGAGTGTGCTGAAATGGCAAAGGTCACGGGAAAACTCAGAGATAAGAACAATAGAGACTTTTTTAAAGACTGGGAACCATTTATGTTGTATTTACAGAAACATTGTAAAGAAGTGGACTCACTAGCAGGGTTTGAGGAAACACCTACAATTAACAAAATATTTCTTTTAAAATGATATTTATTAGAGGTTTGAAAGTTACAGAAAAAAGAAGAAAGAAACAATAAAAAGTTGAACAAAACAGAACAATACCTTACAATACATCAAAAATAAAAAGAAAAAAGAAAAAACAATACAGCAAAACAACAAGAAAAACAAAAACATTTAAAAACACATCCAATATTTCTGTGTCTTTACCTTTCATTTACTTGTTTCATCAACCTCCTCACACCTCCCTTTTTTGTATTCTAGTTCAATTAGCTATTTCAGCAAATCCTTTCCATCTTTCTCAATTTTTGTTCTATAATTTATCTTAACAGAATCTAACCTTAAATTTTCCACTTTGGCCCATTAACAATCTATTTTTACTTAATTCTTTATAACATTTCTGCTAAAGCCATATAGCTTCATAACAAAATAAATATAGAAATTAAGATGTAAAAACTGGAAAATAGATGTAAAAACTGGAAAATAACAAAGTATAAGAGGAAACTTGATAATAAGTATGGTATAAAAACGTTAAGACTATAGCAACAGTTAAGTTAAAGACTGTAATATTAAGGAAGAATAAAACAAGAAGGGGAAGCAAATATCCAAAGAATCAGAAGAGGAAGTTGAGGGAAGTCATCGGAGGATGGGGAATGTTATTCTTTATTGTTTCTATGTTGATTGTGATGATTATAAAACTGTACAACTTAATAAAAATTTATTTTTTTTTTAAAAAAAAGATAGCTCCATGAGTCAGCCAGCCAGCCAATCGCATGCCGTACTTGAAACATAAACACAAACCCAGACTGGGATTCGCTGGAAGATGAACCAAGGCAATAAAGTAAGACCTCGAGATTAAGGCGAGACCTTAAGAATATTTCCCCTGCACTCAGTAGGACTCTTGACCTAAGGATGCTTCATTTTGCAGAGCACTGCTTTCTGTGTCACTATGGGGTTGCGTAATAACTGTTTTTACCCCTATTGATCACTTAAAGCGGCAGGAGTCCCTCCCAGGGATTGTCGAACATGGCACTCTTAACATTTCAAAAAGCACTTCAAGGAGAATTGCAAAGACAAACAAAGCCGTGCGGGGAGATTTGAAATGAATGAAATAAAACAAAAAGCTACTTCAGTAATTGGAGGGGGGCATGCCTGCTTCTGAGACGTGATGAGGGAAACAGGAAGACATCACAGTGCTTTCCAGGAAAACACCAGCATCGCAGAAACCAATGAGCAAGCAGGGGTGAGGATAAGTGTTATGTACTAAGCTTGGATCCCAGAACAATAGGCAGGTAGGATCCTAGAATGCAACAACTGATTGGCTTGCAGGAGAAGACCAATCAGGCTCCAGGAGGAAGTTAAGCAGCCTATTAGACTGGTAATACCATAGAATGCAACAACTGATTGGCCTGCAAGAGAAGACCAATCAGGCTCCAGGAGGGAAGCAAAATCAGCCAATCAGATGGGACTCATTGTGCAAATAATGTATATAAAGGACTGAGGTTTGGAGGGAAATTCAATCACTGTTTTACAAGCTGCAATAAAGAGCATGAAATCACTGCAGGGCTCCGAGTATATTTCAATACGCTACTTATTTCATAACAGGAGTGATGATGTCATATCCTGGAGTTCCATTTACCAATCATTTGCATGCCGAATAGATATCGTGTTTTTTGCTCTATAAGACTCACTTTTTCCCTCCTAAAAAGGGGGGGGGGATGTGTGTGCGTCTTATGGAACGAATGCAGGCTACGCAGCTATCCCAGAAGCCAGAACAGGAAGAGGGATCGCTGCTTTCACTGCGCAGCGATCCCTCTTGCTGTTCTGGCTTCTGAGATTCAGAATATTTTTGTTCTTGTTTTCCTCCTCCAAAAACTAGGTGCATCTTGTGGTCTGGTGTGTCTTATAGAGCGAAAAATACAGTAAGTTTTTTTTCTTTTTCTCAGAGAGAAACACAACAAAGAAGTGAAGCAAAGAAGAGGCAGGTTACTGTCTTGCTTTTACTATCTGTATTTTAATATATTTGCTTTTTATATGTTGTTTCAAACCTATTAGAGTTTAACTATTCTTTAATGATTACCTTGTATATATTTTTAGCTTTTTGTATTTTATCTGTGTTGTTTTAGTTTTTGAGTCCCGGTTTGGGCGAAAGGCGGGTTACAAATAAATTTAACTGCAGCAGCAGCAGCAACAACAACAACAATTGCATTAGCATGCAGGCCACTTTTGTTGCAAAATCTTCCAAAATCCCTTCATTATGGCGAACCAAAATGTCAGATAAATAGCCATTTTACCCAGGGAAAAAATACAATTTTTACACATTTGATCCTAGTATAGACATTTTGGTATTCATTTTAACCAAAGTAGGCAAATGCATTTTGGAACATTCCAAGTCAAACAAGTGTCTACCTTTCTCAGTACTGTCTGCATTGGCAAGCAGTGTGGCTTTCCAGAATTTCTGGCAGGGTTCTATCCTAACCCTACCTGGAGATACTGCAGATTGAACCTATGGCTCTTCCTCACAGTTATTCTCACAGGTGGAGAATTTCTCTGTATGGCTTTACACATCTCTAATGCTGTCTTCCACCAAGTGAACATTGCCTATGTTCCACCACAGAACAGAATTCAAAATAAGAAAGGAATAAATAAAATCATGATACATTACTCTCCCTATTTGATCACAGCAAGCTACATTTGAGCCCATTAGCCCAATTACTTCCTTTCCGTTACACTTGTTGGTTTCTGTTTGCTGCGCTTTAGTGTGTAAAAATAGAACCAGTGCGAACAGGTTTTCTCTTAATGTACCAATTTGGCTCCAACATGGATTAAGCCAGCAGCTGTTTAGATAACCTTTGGCTCGAAAGCCATTGGCTGAAACTGTCCTATCTTAACAGGCCCAACAGTACTTCTCGCTCTGTATACGTGATGCTAGAATGAGGTGATCATTTATGCCAGGCTTCCTCAACCTCGGCCCTCCAGATGTTTTGAGACTACAATTCCCACCATCCCTGACCGCTGGTCCTGCTAGCTAGGGATCATGGGAGCTGTAGGCCAAAAACATCTGGAGGGCTGAGGTTGAGGAAGCCTGATTTATGCGATTGGAAGTAAATCTTGTAATTGTGGAAGTCCTCTTCCCACCTAGCATTACCAAAGGAAATATCCTTGTTTAAGAATACTGACAAGTATGTGTGTTTATACGAATATAAATTTCTAACAGATGGGATACGTTAATTAGGTATGTATTCACGTCTAATGAATTGTATTCTTTTTCTCCCCATTTACCTTCAACATTTCATTATTTAGGCACCCCTCCTTGGGAAAAAACCAATGCTGAGACAGTGCAAAGATGCCCGAACCACATGACAATATAGAAGTTAGAATGTGTGCAGAGGAGGGTGAACAAGAGGATAAAATGCCTTATGAGGAATGGTTGAGAGAGTTGGGGATGTTTAGCACGGAGAAGAGAAGACTGAGAGGTGATAAGATAGCCATCTTCAAATATCTGTTGGCCTGTCACATGGAAGATGGAGCAAGCTTGTATTCTGCTGCCCCAGAGGGTAGGACCCAGTGCTGTTTTTTTTTGGGGGGGGATGCAGGGGGACACATACCCCTAAACATTTTGTGAATCTAAGTTTGGCCTCATTGAGGGGCAGTATTTCAATGCGAGTAGGAAAATGAGAGTACAGTGGTGGTTGATGTTTAGTCGTTTAGTCGTGTCCAACTCTTCGTGACCACATGGACCAGAGCACGCCAGGCACTCCTGTCTTCCACTGCCTCCTGCAGCTTGGTCAAACTCATGTTAGTAGCTTCGAGAACACTGTCCAACCATCTCTTTTTTTTTATAAAATTTTTATTGGTTTTACAAAATTTTTTAGAAAACAAACAAACACTTAAAAAGACAAACATACACGTATAATTTCATAACATATTTTCATAAACCTCTTTTCTTGGACTTCCCCATACCCCCCCTTTCTGCATCCCAATGTCCATAATTTTATAGCAACTCCCAATTGTTACTTTCCAACCTCTGTCATCTTAGTCCTCTCTATATTCTGGCCTTATATCACTGTATCCCTTTGTTTCTGAAAACCACGACACTTTAACATTCATTAAGTTTATAATAGTCCTTAAGATAACCTTTAAATTTTCTCCATTCTTCTTCCACCGTCTCTTTTCGTTGGTCGCGGATTCTGCCTGTCATCTCGGCCAATGTCATATAGTCCATCACTTTCATCTGCCATTCTTCCAGAGTGGGTAGATCTTGTGTCTTCCAATACTTCGCGATAAGTATTCTTGCTGCTGTTGTAGCATACATAAAAAAAGTTCTATCCCTCTTTAACACCAATTGGCCGGCAATGCCCAAGAGAAAGGCCTCTGGCTTTTTAGGAAAAGTGCATTTAAGTACCTTTTTCATTTCATTATAGATCATTTCCCAGAAAGCCTTAATCTTCGGGCACGTCCACCAAAGGTGGTAGAAGGTACCTTCAGTCTCTCTGCATTTCCAACATTTATTATCGGGCAAGTGATAAATTTTTGCCAGCTTGGCTGGGGTCATGTACCACCTGTAGACCATTTTCATAATATTTTCCTTTAAGGCATTACATGCCGTAAATTTGATACCAGTGTTCCATAACCATTCCCAGTCAGCTGACATGATGTTATGCCCAACATCCTGTGCCCACTTAATCATAACCGATTTGACTGTTTCGTCCTGTGTACTCCATTTCAGCAACAAGTTATACATTCTAGATAAATTCTTAGTATTGGGTTCTAACAGTTCAGTCTCTAGTTTGGATTTTTCCACCTGGAAGCCAATTTTCCTGTCCTGTTTGAAAAACTCCATTATTTGACGATATTGAAACCAATTTTGTACTTTATATTTCAATTTCTCATGACTTTGTAATTTGAACTTATCTCCATCCTGTTCCAAAATTTCCCAATACTTCGGCCATCCGACCTCCATATTGAGTTTCTTCACTGCTTTAGCCTCCACTGGTGACACCCATCTAGGGGTTTTGTTCTCCAACAGATCTTTATATCTTATCCAAACATTAAATAATGCTTTTCTAACAATGTGATTTTTAAAGGCACTATTGGCTTTGTCATACCATAGATATGCATGCCAACCGAAAGCATTGTTAAAACCTTCCAGATCCAAAATGTCTGTGTTCTCGAGGAGCATCCATTCTTTCAGCCAGCAAAAAGCTGCTGCCTCATAATACAATTTTAAGTCCGGCAGGGCAAAAACCCCTCTTTCTTTAGCGTCTGTCAATATTTTAAATTTAATTCTGGGCTTTTTGCCCTGCCAGACAAATTTCGAAATGTCTTTCTGCCACCTCTTGAAACATTCCATCTTGTCAAGAATCTGCAAGGTCTGAAACAAAAATAGCATTCTAGGCAATACATTCATTTTGATCACAGCAATTCGGCCTAACATTGACAATTTCAAATTTGACCATATTTCTAGATCTTTTTTAATTTCTGACCAACATCTTTCATAATTGTCCTTATACAAATTCACATTTTTAGATGTCAAGTAGACCCCTAGATATTTCACCTTCTTGACCACTGTCAGCCCTGTCTCCTCTTGGAATTTCTCCTTTTCCATATCTGTTAGGTTTTTTCCTAAAACTTTGGTTTTTTGTTTATTCAACTTAAATCCAGCTACCTGGCCAAACTGTTGAATTATTTCTAGCACCTTTTTCGTACTAGTGTTTGGCTCTTGCAAAGTCAATACTAGGTCATCTGCAAATGCTCTTAACTTGTAATGTTTAGCTCCGACCTGTACACCTTTAACCTGCTGGTCATTTCTAATCATATTCAGCAACACCTCCAGAACGGAAATAAAAAGCAATGGGGAAATTGGGCACCCCTGTCGTGTTCCTTTTTCTATCTTAAGTTCCTCAGTTACTACATTATTTACAATCAATTTAGCTTTTTGTTCAGAATATATTGCAGCCATACCATTCTCAAAACCTTGGCCTACCCCCATCCCATGAAGATTCTTTATCATAAAGCTCCAAGAAATATTGTCAAAGGCTTTCTCCGCATCCACAAAAATCAGTACTGCTTTAGTGTTTATATTCACCTCTAACTTTTCCAAAATGTCTATTACATTCCTTACATTGTCTGCTAGGTGTCTTTTGGGGAGAAAGCCTGCTTGGTTCTTATGAATCTTTTCCATCAGCACTTTTTTAAATCTTTTTGCCAGAATGTCTGCAAAAATTTTGTAATCCACATTAAGTAGTGATATTGGGCGGTAGTTCTTCAGTTGAGTCTTTTCAGTCTCTGTCTTTGGTATGAGTCAAATATATGCTTCTTTCCACGATTCAGGTGCCTTTTTTCCCACAAGGATCTCGTTACAAACTTCTTTTAGTGGTTGAGTCAACCATTCCTTCAGCGATTTGTAGTATCTGGAAGTCAGTCCATCTGGTCCTGGAGATTTGCCCAGTTGCATATTCTGAATGGCAGCCTCTATCTCTTGTTCTGTTATTCTCTGGTTCAGATCCATCTTACTTTGATGAGAGATTTTTTGTAATCCATATTTATCAAGGAATTTGTCTATATCTTCTTCATTTTGCGGGCCTTGAGTATAAAGTTTTTTTAAATAACTCAAAAAGCAATTTCTAATTTCATTGGGTTTAGATATATTCTTTCCATCCACTTCTAGGCTTGTAACCGTATTTAATTTCTGCCTTTTCTTCAATTGCCATGCCAGAAGTTTGCCACATTTATTTGCTGATTCAAATGTCTTTTGTTTCATTTGCTTTATCTTCCATTCAATCTCTTGGTTCATCAATTCCATATATTGTGTTTGGTATAACTTAATCTCTCTTAAAATCTCCTGGGACTTTGGTTTTGTTCTTAATTTTTTCTCTCCTTCCTTTATCTTTTCCAAAATCTTTTCTTTTTTCTCATTTTGTTTTTTCCTCTTTATTGAGTTTTGTTGAATCAAGAAACCTCGCATCACCGCTTTGCTTGCGTCCCAGATCACTCTTTTCTCCACATCGGCCCTCAAATTTATTTCAAAATAGTCTTTTAAAGTTTTTTGGGCCTTCATAAGGATCTCCTTGTCTCGAAAGAGGGTGTCATTCATTCTCCATCTGAATTGACCAGTTGTTGTAAGTTTCATCTCCATCCTCACGGCATTATGGTCGGAGCAAGTTTTTGGACAGATTTCTGCCTTCTTAATCTTTGGAGCCATACCACTAGTAATCCAGATTTGGTCAATTCTGGTCCAGGTCATCATTGCTTGGGAGAAGAAGGTTCCCTCTCTCTCCAGAGGGTTCCTTGTTCTCCATATATCTATCAAGTCCATGTTTTCCGTCATTTCAAAAAAAGTCCTAGGAAGTCTCCCTTCCTTGGTAACTGTTAGTCTTTGTGCCTTGTCCATGTTAGTGGAGACCACACCATTCATGTCTCCCATGATTATCATATTGTAATCCAAATAGTCCGTCAGGGTTTCATGCAATCTCTTGAAGAAATCAGATTTACCCTCGTTTGGTGCATAGATTCCAACAACTAAAAGTTTTTCTCCTTGTACTTGTATCTCCACTGCCAGATATCTCCCTTGCTCATCTTTAAACATCATTTTTGGGGCCCATTTCTCTTTCACATATATCACAACTCCTCTTTTTTTAACTTTATCTGATGAAATAAATTCTTGTCCTAGTCTTTTATTTATAAGTAATCTCCTGTGGGCTCTAGTTATATGAGTTTCTTGTAGACATATCAAATCCAGTTGTTCTTTGTTCAAAATATGAAAAACTTGTCTTCTCTTCAAAGGCCCATTGAGCCCATTACAATTCCAACTAAGGAATTGCAAAGCCATCTTGTTATTTTTCTGAGACTCCTCCAACCGCTCCAAGTTGTTGCTCTTCTTCTGATGGTGGTGGTTTTTGTCCAAGCGAGAAATTCAGAATGTCTAATGCTCTCCTCTGTTCTGCAATTGCGTCCACAGTCCCCTTCTGCAGGTCCTCCTGATTTCTTGCCAAAAATTTGTCTTTGTCTTGAATTGTCTTTATTTTCACCTTCTTTCCTTTGTAATCAAATGACAGTCCTTGTGGAAATTCCCACCTGAAGCGGATGGAATTTTTCTTTAACAGAAGAACTAAATCCTTGTAGAAGTTTCTTAAATCCAATATATATTTTGGGATGTCTTTAAAGATCTGTACAGCTGAGTTTCCGATTTGCAAGGCCTTTTCAAAATGTAGTCCTAGTATTTTGTCTCTTTCCTCCTTGGTTCTAAATGTAATCAGACAGTCTCTCGGGGTCTTTCTGTCCTGCTTCTTACCCAGTCTAAAAGCTATTGTAATTTTAAATTCGTCTTCTTCCAGGTCCCAACAATCAACAAACTCCCGTGTCAAATATTCCACAAGGTTGTCTCTTTCATTCTCTGGAATCAATCTCAATTTCAAATTTCTCTCTTTTCTCTGTAATTCCCACAAAGCCAAAGTTGCATCATGCTCATGAACCTTCTTAGCAATCGGCTCTAAATTCTCTTGTGTCTCTCCAGCGATGGCTTTCGCTTCTTCGGCAATTTTGCGTGTGGTAGAATTTTCCTCCACCAATTTATTAATAGATTCTGTATTCTGGTTTAGTCTTACTGATATTTCTGTTAATTTTTGTGTATTTTCTGAAGTCTGTTTTGTCAAAGACTCCAGAGATTGATTTATCTTGAGCAGGGCATCTGTCACGGCTTCCATAGAAACAGCTGTCCCTTTTTCTTGTCCTGTTGTTCCTGCAAGTCCGGCAGTTACGCCAGAGATTGAGCCTCTTTTCTTTGTCTGTTGTTGCTGCAGCTGTTGTTGTTGTTGTTGCTTGGTCTTGGCTCTTGTGACTATCTCTTCTTGTGGGCCACTCATGTCAAGGTCGTTTCCCACGGGAGCTATTCCCCGCTGGAAAATTCCACTGTCTTAGGCCGTGCCAACCTTTACTTTACCCTCTAGGGGGAGCAAATCAATATGGCCAAAAGTAAGATGTCCAAATACAGAGAAAAAGGGAATATCCAAAGATGTAGAGAAATTAACACAGTTAATGTAAGAATAGCTGAAGGCTTGTAGCTGCAAATTTTTCCAATAGATACTGTTTCGTCTTACTCTGATGTACTGTAGCTAAACAATGCAGGCACTTTGTATCACAGTGTAACTTTTACAGGGAAAAGTCAGTTCAGTGTCCTATTGTCCTAGAAGGCAGACCGTTTCATGCTCTTAAATAACTGAGACAGCGGGGAATTTTTCTTTTAAATAAATCATGCAGTTACCAAAGTCTCTTTCACCTCCCCTCTGCCCTGCTAGCTAGAGGGGAGATCTAAGGTCCAAATGTCAGGTTTGATTAAATAAAAACAAAGTTTTAACGGATGCAGCTTTAAAGTTCCGTTGCTTTCACTTTCATGCAGTCGGGGGGAGGCAGACTTCCTTGATTTTAGCCTCCCCGCTTTCAGCCAAATTTTTAATATTTAAAGGGTCCCGATTCTTTTTCTGTTCTTACTCACGGGAATTCAGTCCAGATTTTCTTTTCAGGAAGGAATCGGCGCTCTCCGCTTATGGCGACGCGGCTTCACTCCGCAGGCTGGGTAGCGACTCTCAGCACCGCGCTCACTCCCGATGCCGCTCCGTAGCCTTTAAAAAGGCTCTTTCACAGTACCGGGGGGCGCAAAGGTGCCCACCGAATCTCCTTGCTCTCAGGCTTCCGCGCCTGAGATTTTAAGGGTCCCCCGCTCGCCGTAGCGGGTAAGACCCGAACTTGCGGAGCAGTCCTTCTCCGGAGCTCGGAGGTAGGACCGCCATTAAGCGCTGGCACCGACCGGAAGCCCACTGTCCAACCATCTCGTCCTCTGTCGTCCCCCTCTCCTTATGCCCTCCATCTTTCCCAACATCAGGGTCTTTTCCAGGGAGTCTTCTCTTCTCACGAGGTAGCCAAAGTACTGGAGCCTCAGCTTCACAATCTGTCCTTCCAGTGGGCACTCAGGGCTGATTTCCTTCAGAATGGATAGGTTTGATCTTCTTGCAGTCCATGGGACTCTCAAGAGTCTCCTCCAGCACCATAATTCAAAAGCAAGAATTCTTCAGCAATCAGCCTTCTTTATGGTCCAGCTCTCACTTCCATACATCACTACTGGGGAAACCATAGCTTTAACTATTTGGACCTTTGTCGGCAAGGTGATGTCTCTGCTTTTTAAGATGCTGTCTAGGTTTGTCATTGCTTTTCTCCCAAGAAGTACAGTGGTACCTCGGGTTAATTGCTGCTGGAGTTGTTTTACTTCTATGGGAGAGACACAACCATTACAATAAGGCTCTTACAGGGTTGTGAGTTTGAGCCCCACATTGGGCAAAAGAATCCTGCATTGCAGAGCATTGAACTAGATGACCCTCGTGGTCCCTTTCAACCCTACAGTTCTATGATTCTCACCCATGTACTAAGTTCCCAGGTGTCAGTGGTTGTGGCCAGAGGACACAGCTGAACACATGAGCTATTCTGGAGAAAGGGACTTCTGCCCTATTCTCAAGGAGAGTCACATGGCAGGGCATAGCTGAGTGACACTATCCACCAGGGAATAAGGATGCTAAAAAATAAAAACCCCGCAGTAAATTATAACCTAGCCCCCCCCCAACCCTCCCCAGGTTGTTTTTGGATGCTTTTTACACTACACTATAAGATTAGCAATCGCTTTCTTGCACTCATGTTGCATTTGGGAAACAGATGGAGTTCTGAGCATAAGAGGGGCCATAAAATTTGTTGATCACCAGGACAAAACACATTTGTTACAGCATGTCAAAGGAATACAGAGCTTGGAAAGTCAGCACTCACATCATTTCTTAAACATAGATACTTGATTTATTTCAGGGAGGAAATGGAACAGTGCAAGGTGCAATTCTGGCAGAGCTTTTCCGAGCGAGAAAACTGGCCAGCAAAGCCCAGCTTACACAGGGTACTGTTCAGAAATGCCATCTGCACACACACCGGCAGCCCAAAGTGGTACAACCCATTCATCTTCGTCATCGTCATCAAGTTTGTCTTTTAAGGAGAATCAATGCATCTTTCAAGCCAAGTTCCTGGTTCTCTCCACACTGTGACAGCACCTTTTATGAATACGATATTTTAAAAGTTTGAACTCTTTCTATTTTAGTTTATTTATTTATTTCGACGCTGCAGGATTGCTATCAAAGACAAGAGCGCAACATCTTAGTTATTCTTTTCTGTGAGAAATTGATTGCTTATGAAGTCCTCCTTTTGGGTCTTCACATGAATATTTTCATTCTGAGCAGAATTAGAGCAAGCCGGAGCATTTTAATGTATGAAAATGGTATTCCGGATTCATATATATTCCACTGTTCCTGTTTTCAGCCACAGACAATGTTTGTCCCCAGCATCCCACTGGCAAATAGATTTCCTTTGATCATTGTAGCATTAGTGATTTGAGTGATAAATATTACATCAACCAATACTTCTTCCTTTTGTCTGCTCAGTTTGAGGCTTTCAGGCAGATGCCTCCTTTCAGCCCAAACAAATTTATCTTACTATTAGTTTGGTTTGGCTTTATGCGGTGATATTTGCATTGCTAAATACACCTAGCGAAAAACGCAAAGGCCCTCTTCTCACCGAAACTGTAAATCCATGTCAGGGCTGCAAATGGGGTTCACATCTGCGTGCAAAATTCCCCACAAATATGCACACACAATAATACACACAGAGAGAGAAAACCACATGAGTTCTAGCCTGGCCCTTTGCCTTGCATACTACTTTTCTATGTGCAGGGATTCTGAGAGAAAGAGAGAGCTCATCCACACTTCTGCCTGTCTTATGCCTAGAAAGCATGGGTCCAAACGGTTTTCCCACTTGCCCCCAGTCTTTTCCCGCAGGCTTCAGGTTTCTTTCAATGAAGCCAGGAGAGTCTTGCAGTCCCGGCTTCAGCAAAAGGAACCCAAAGCCTCCGGAGCGCAGTGGGAACTCGTGCTGCACTCCGAAGGCTTCAGGGATAGTGGGAGGTCCCGCTGCGCTCCGGAGGCTTCGGGTTCCTTTTGCTGAAGCCAGGAGAGCAAGACTCTCCTGGCTTCAGCAGAGAGGGAGAGCTGCGCAGCGCCCCTTCAGCCAAGCGGGAGGAGAAGTGGAAGGGGCTCCGTTTCTCCTGCCGCTTCGCTGAAGGGGCGCTGAGCAGAGAGGGGGAGATTTTTTTTTCTTGTTCTCCCCCTCTAAAACAAGGTGCGTCCTATGGTCAGGTGCATCCTATAGAGTGAAAAAGACGGTACTTAATTTGTTCCAGAGGTCCGTTCTTAACCTGAAACTGTTCTTAACCTGAAGCACCACTTTAGCTAATGGGGCCTCCTGCTGCCGCCGCACAATTTCTGTTCTCATCCTGAAGCAAAGTTCTTAACCCGAGCTACTATTTCTGGGTTAGCAGAGTCTGTAACCTGAAGCGTCTGTAACCCGAGGTACCACTGTACAAGGAAAACTTAACTGCCGTTTGTGCTAGAGAGCAGTCCTCCCCCCAGTGGGGGGGGAGAGCAAGGGGCAGCGGCGGAACAAGCCAATAGGGTGCCTGGGGCAGTGTGCGTGCCCTGTGCCCAGGGGAAGGGCCAACCACCTACGCCCAGGGGCCAACCGGGGCAGGAGACTCTGCAGGGCCTCTGAGCATAGCTGTCAACATTTCCCTTTTTAAAAAAGAAATTCCCTTATTCCGAATAGGATTCCTCACAAGAAAAGGGAAAAGTTGACAGCTATGCCTCTGAGAAGTCTGCCTGCCTCCTCCCACTCAGCCGCCCTACAGCTGAGGGGAAGGTGGTGGGCAGACCGTTTGAGGCAGCGCAGAACCTGCTGGCGCCCAAGCCACTGTATCACCCCCAGGAGAAACACGTGGCTTGGGGGCACTGCAGGCCCCACAGTAAGTGCCGCCTGGCATTTTGTCAACCCCTCCCAGTGGTGCCATCTGGGGTGGCCAGCCCCTGCCGCACCCCCTTTCTCTGCCCCTGGCAAGGGGATGTGTGAGAGAATTACAGTTTGTTAAGGGTGCTGGGAGTTCTTCCCTTCACACAGCTACAATTCCCAGAGTTCCCCGGGAAGCGAGATTGATTGTTAAACCCCTCTGCAAATTGTAGCTCTGTGGGGGCAATAGTGGGAGGGTCTCCTAACAAGTCCCAGCACTCTTAACAAGGTATATTTCCCAGGACTCTTTGGGGAAAGTCACGACTGTTTAAAGTGGCATGGTACTTCTTTAAATGTATAGCGCAGATAGGACCGTTTCAAAGGCGCTGTCCTTTGTGCTGCTATCCTGCAGCAAATGGTGAGGGACAGCCAAGTAACATTTCAGCATATGAAGGAGAGAAAGAAACCAAAGGACCGAAGTTGATGGCTGTATTGGGGTGGGGGGGGGGAGCAAAAAAAAAGAAAACGGTAAGCAGGGCTGGATTTAGGTGTGATGAGGCCCCAGGCTACTGAAGGTAATGGGGCCCTTTATATGTCCAGCTGTCCTTCGTCAACAACAATTTGTCGCTGTTTTTTGTGTGTTGAATATATGCTATATGGTAATTTATGGACCTAATAGGTATCTAAAGGCATCTGCACATGTTGCCATGCTACTGATCAATGCAGAATGTAGGCACCTTATATATAGAAATGAGCAAACCAGTGATATTTTAGGGAGCAGGCTAACTGGCGAGGTCCATTACTTACATCATAGGAGCCTACACAACACAAAACACTGTTGCTGTATGTAGGTTTTATTTTATTTCTTTTTTATCTTATATTTTGGAAATGTATATCCAGGTTTTTTCCCCTTTAATTTTTTGGGGGGCCCCCAAGAGAGTGGGAGCCTAAGCTATAGCTTGTTTAGCTTATACGTAAGTCCGGCACTGATGGTAACATCCGACTGGTGTTTGGTGTGGCACGCCACACTGGTGGGTCAGGAGAGGATGGCAAGTGTGGCAGAAAGATTCAAGGACAATCAGTATTATATTTTCAGAATGATTTGTGCTTTTATGTAGCTGCATTGTTTTATACTTTCTGGATATCCCCTGATCATGTTCTGAAGCAGTTATATCCCATGTTATGAATCAAGGATTGCGAGCAAATTTTTAATCTGAAAAGTGTGGCCCAGAGGTAAATGTTTTGAGAACCACTGCTCCAAACCAATATAGGCTGAGATCCCTTTGCATTCTAAGAGGTCCTTCAAATGCTAGACACAAACTCGATATTTGTGAACACTAGATACACATGCTAATGATACAATTAGGGATGTTTCTCTCCCCCCTCCCCCCCAAAAAAAGCAGGGAAAAAGCATTCCAGTAGTGTGATAATTCTTATCAATTGCTGCCTGACAGAATTTGTCCGAAAGCTTTCCAGGAGTCATTATATTCTTCTCGTATTCACTCCCCCAACACCCTGCATGCCATCTCTTCTGTTTTTCTGCCCGCTGCAATTATTTCTGAATTAATTATGGACCATTTGTTCCTCTTTTTCCTTTCCCATAGCTCATGGCTATCAGTTGGTTATTTACATTGGATTTTACTTCTGTAATGCTTTTAACTGTTCGGTGTGGACTCACTTTAATGGCACGACTGATGGAGCACAGTTCTCCGCAGGATCCAGGAAATTTTTTGCAGGCCCTCTGCCTGGTTCCCTGTAACTTCACTTCTTGCAGTGAGTGAACCACCAGAAGGCCCTCGGAGCTGGACCTCAGTGTCTGGGCTGAACAATGGGGGTGGAGAAGTTCCTTTGTGTATACTGGACCTGTCAGGGAACTGACATCAGAGCCAGAGGCGGAGGCGAGGCTCTCAAACGATGCTGGAGAAGGGCCCAGCAGGGGGAGAGGTGGCTCACTAGCTGGGGAAGGAAATCAGCATAACACCAGGGATAAAGGGGGGCAGATGGGGGAATCGGCGAGGGGGCTCCAGGACTCCTCGCCAGAGATCAGCGAGGAGAGCACAGGTCCTCTGCTACCCACGCCCTTCCTGCACAGAAGACTTCCGCGCAGGGAGAGTAGGAGGAGACTTGGAGTCAAACAAGTTTTATGCTGGAAAAGGTTTAACAAACGCCCACTGATGGATTCTGCCAGCGACTGAACAGCCACGAAGTGTAGGGCTGTCCAGACAGAAAAGGTTTAACAAGGCAAACTAGCCAGGAGTGGCACCAACTTGCGCACGAGTAACCCCTACATTTATTACAGGAGACCGAAGCCATTTAGGGCTTTAAAAGTCAGCACCAACACTTTGAATTGTGCTCAGAAACATACTGGGAGCCAGTGAAGATCCTTTAGGACAAGTGTTATATGGTCCCTGCGGCCACTCCCAGTCACCAGTTTTCCTGCCACATTCTGGATTAGTTGTAGTTTCCGAGTCACCTTCAAAGGTAGCCCCACGTAGAGCACATTGCAGTAGTCCAAGTGGGAGATAACTAGGGCATGCACCACTCTGGTGAGACAGTCTGTGGACAGGTAGGGTCTCAGTTGGTGTACCAGTTGAAGCTGGTAGACAGCTGTCCTGGACACAGACTTGACCTGCACCCCCATGGACAGCTGTGAATCCAAAATGACTCCCAGGGGCACAATTACCCCATTCAGGACCAGGGAATCCCACACACACACACTTTCCAACCTTCTGTCCCCCAGAAACAGTACTTCTGTCTTGTTGGGGTTCAACGTTAACCCGTTGACTGCCACGGAAGGTGCAAAATGTAGCTTGGCAACATCTGAAGGGGGCTCACTACCCGTGAGCTTGTGGAATCCTTTTCAAAGCTACTGCTATTCAAACTCTGACAGCATCTCTAAGCTCTAGCCAAAACAGCTTTGCCCCTATTATCTTCCATTCCTTGTTAGAATACAAAGGCATGTCTTGTTAACAGCGGTACGACCGTTATATAACTCTGCACATCAGGGTCTACTTAACTTTGAAAAGGATCTTGTGAATAATAATATAGACATTATAAATATCACAGTGGCAGATCTTGATTGACAGGATGAGACAGCTCTACCCATTAAGACGAGCCACAAAAGCTAGCGGGGACTTCAGAGGTAATCAGACTGCAAAGCAGAACCTCTGGCCTTTTTCCATTATAGAGATGATAAAATCCAGCTACTGTTGTTCCCCCGCCCCTCCTTTTTAATATTTCAGTGTTGAAACACTTTAATTTAATTAAATGCTCTCTCTGAAAAAGGAACTGATTTGCCATCTGTATTAAACGGTCTCTTACCCAAAGGAGCAGATGATTAGCTTCGTTCCATTTTCGGTGTCAAGGAGATCCGGAACTGGGCAGCAGAAGGGGCAGGGGAGATGATGAAGGACGACGAAACACATCCTGCAGCTGTAAAGCAATGCCACATCCCACCTCCAGGGAAACCTGGAGGGAAAAGAGTGGCGCACTCTGTTTTAGAGCAGGTAAGAGCAGGTAAATGGGACACGGGTGGTGCTGTGGTCTAAACAACAGAGCCTAGGGCTTGCCGATCAGAAGGTCGGCGGTTCAAATCCCTGAGATGGGGTGAGCTCCCGTTGCTTGGTCCCTGCTCCTGCCAACCTAGCAGTTCGAAAGCACGTCAAAGTGCAAGTGGATAAATAGGTACCACTCTGGCGGGAAGGTAAACGGCATTTCCGTGTGCAGCTCTGGTTCGCCAGAAGCGGCTTAGCCATGCTGGCCACATGACCCAGAAGCTGTACGCCGGCTCCCCGGCCAGTAAAGCGAGATGAGCGCCACAACCCCAGAGTCAGCCATGACTGGACCTCACAGTCAGGGGTCCCTTTACCTTTTACCTTTAAGAACACTTTAAAATAGAGATAGATGATTCCAGTGAAATCTTCTCTATTCGGGCAATCAGGGCACTGCCCAACCAACTTCATGCCACAATCACACCATACACTTAAAGCGCTATGATGACACTTTAAGCGGTCAGGTTCCCCCCCCCCAAAAAAAAAAGAATTCTGGGAACAGTTGTATGTTAAGGGGTGCTGAGACTTGTCATGAGGCCCCTATTGTCCTCACAGAGCTCCAGTTCTCAGATTTCCCTATGATGGAGAATTGAATGTCACACCGTTCTGATTATTGCAGCTCTGTGAGGGGAATAGTTGCCTCCTAACAACTCTCCGGAAATATTTTTTGGGAAGCCATGACTGTTTAAAGCGCCATCATAGTGCTATAAATGTATGGTGTTGATGTCATTAATGAGCCAGCTTCCAGACAAGGGTTGCTGCCAACTGAAGAAAGCAGCCAGGAACAGAGACGGTTAACTGCCATGCAGGATGGGCATTGACTAGTGCCGACGCCCCCTTGGAATGCCAGCTGATAAGGGAATGGCGGGGAGCAAGCTAGAACGCAGTCAGAGCTCACCAGAAGCACAAACAGGCAGGAAAGAGTTAAGAGACAGCCTCTCAGAGAATGGGGAAGAGGAGGGAGCTGACCCACTCAGTCCGAGGTCTTGACAAATGGGAGGGCTGCAAGATAGGAAGGCGAAACAAAAGGCATATGAAGTGAAAGTTCAGTTGCTTCTGGTCACACTGGAAGGAGTCTTCAGACGGGTCATCTTGACTGGTGCTGCTGGAGGCTTTGTTACACCCATCCGGAGCTATCTGTTGTTTTTGCAATAAATCCTCCTTTTTAATTAACGATGCTTGCAGTGTTATCAAGCTGGAAACTTGGACGCATGACAGTAGATATGGTCTCAATCTTTCCTCAGTCAGCTCACACCTTCCTGCCTTCTTACTTAAAACCAGCCCAAGCCATGAGGCTAGCTGTCAGCTTCCTCCTCTTAGGTCTCAGTGTTGCTCTTGTAGAATTCTGTTTGGGCTCTTTGCCTTCTGCTCTTCCAGTCCCAATGGGCACCAGCCACAACTGCATGTTTCTACAGATTTATTGTATCCAGCATGCTTTGGAAACCACACTGTGCGGTTGGGGAAGCTACCCTGGAGAGTGTGGCTGAGGAACGGGATGGGTGTCAGGCCTGGTCTGTGGGCAGTAGTTTGACCAGAGTGAGGGGACAGCTCAGGCCAGAAAGGAACCAAGGTCTAGTGAAGGCTGTTTTAAAACTGGAGATATCTGTCCCCCTACACCTAGTTCTTAAAAGTATTCTAGTTGCTGTCCATGGTACCAACTAGGGTTTCCAAACAGCCTTCAAAGGAAAGCCCACATACAACCCATTCCACAATCCAAGTGGGATGTTACAAGAGCATGGATAACTGGCCAACTGGTGTGTGCAACCCTCTGATGGCAAGACATCCTTCATGCCACAGGGACTAGAACTGACGGAGCCCAATTTGAGAAGAGCGTTTACTATGGCCCGTTTCCATTCTATACCCACGGCCTTCCTCCAGGGGATTTACTCCAAGACCCCTATTACTCAGCGTCTATGTCCATGCACAATGAATGAAGTAGAGGACTTCATACATTTCTTTTTCTACTGCCCTATTTATGAGCCAATAAGATCTAAGCTCCTCCTCTTGATCCCGTCCACCATTATGTCTAAGGAAGACTGTTTGAAATCGCTTCTTGTGGACGCAAATCCCCAAATTTCACGTGGGGTGGCAATCTTCATAGTGCAGGCTCTGAAACTCAGGGCTACTCTGACAGGGTAGTGTGTCCTAGACCTGGACCTGTTTTAATTCTTTTTATTACATTTTTTTTTTAACTCAATGTGCCGAGCTTATTTTGGGGCCATTTTATGCTTTATATATATCCGCATATTAGATTTTTGGCGTTGGCAACTAAATCTTTGCATTATTGTCTTAGGGTAATTTAAATGTCATTATGCCAGCAATATCGCCTTGAATTGCTTGTCTCTAGCATTTTTGTATTGTCTTATTTTGCTATGGCTGTATGCTAATGCAATAAAGGTTTGATGATGATGCCACAGGGACCACTTCGACCTTCAAAGTTATAAATGGATCAGGTAGTCTCCCCAGGTAGGGATGGCCCTGACCTGTTAGGGAAGGGCCATCCCATCCAGAAGAGACTCAGTTAAGATCCAATATTTAAGGTGCAAATCGATTTAAGTCCATTGACATCCATCCAGTGGAAATCAATTGGACCCACATACTTTAAGCCACTTGTGAAGTGGGCTCTAAAATTTTTGGCATCTGATCCAAAAAACCAGAGTTACTTAAAGGAGCTGGGTAGATGATTCTGTCAGTTTCAGTTCCCCTCTGCTTCTCTTCCCCCCCCCCCAATCTTAAGTTCTTAAGTTCCCACATTTCCACATCTGTTTGCAAAAAAAATTAAGTCCTCCTGAAAATTGACCAGCATTTTTTTGTGAATTTCTCTCAATATGCACATTTTTGTATGTGATGTAGCCTAAGATAATGCGTTTTTGTATATTATTTTCACCAACGTGTGCATTTTAATGCCTACTGTCAGAGCTGCTTCCAGATCCGAGCTCACAGAGGATCAGGCTAGCCAGCATTCACTGTATAAAAGTCTTTATTGATTTACAGTTTCCATTTTCAAGCTGTAGCGTGCAACTCTACGTCTTATAAGCTAGACCGGCGAAGCTCCGTCTGAGTCTCCGCCTCCTGTACACCAACTTAATACCCTAGCCTTACTCCACCTTTTCCTCCTGACCGTTCTCCTCTGGGTCCCTCTGCCCCCCGTGGTCTCTTCCTTCCGGGACTCTTCTGACGCTGACCCCCCGGACCCTTCTGTCTTTAGGACCTGGCTCCCTTTCCGGGCTGCTTACTGTGCCGCCTTCCTGTGCATTTGAACTTGGCGCACGCGCCCAACCTCCCACTTTTCGTTTGACCGTTTCTTCTCTCTCCGATGGAGGTGTGGCCACTCCTGACTCATGTCCTCCCCCCTGCGGCGAGCCGCCTGATCCCGATGCCTGGCGCCCTTCCTCCCCACTGCGCTCTGTTGGGGATGTTGGCCCCGATTTCCAACTGCTGCTCTTTGAACCCCCTTTTGTCCCTTCTTCCTGGGGTGTCCCCCTAAGCTCCCCCCTTGCTCTGGTCACTGGCGCTCCTTTCTGTGAATCTTCCGATTCACTGGAAAGACTCGGAGATCTCGGGTCGTCGTCATCGCTCATCTTTCCTTCGGACTCCTCCCCTTCACTCTGTTTCCTCCCTTGCCCTCCCCTCTGCTCCTGAACCCCTGACACCTACCTTGGCTCAATATATGCATTTTTGCACACATTGCTTGGATGGAGAACTGCATGGCAAAACTGCAAGATGTGAGAATTTCATAGGTCTGCTGTCCCTCCATGTACTGTATTTTTCGTCCTATAAGGCGCACCGGCCCATAAGACGCACATCATTTTTTTGGGGGGGAAATGAATTTAAAAAAATGATTCCCCCCCCCAGCCCTGGCTGCCGCCCCAAGCCTTGCGCTCACCTGCCTGAAGCAGGGGAAGCCCTCTGGAGGGCTCCCCGTGCTTCGGGGTGACAGGCTGCCGCCCCAAGCCTCGCGCACCCGGTGGGACCTCCTGCCGGGCGCGCAAGGCTTGCAGACACTCGCCCAAAGCAAGGGGAGCTCTCCGAAGGGCTCCCCGTGCTTCGGGCAACAGGCTGCCACCCCAAGCCTCGCGCACCTGGTGGGACCTCCTGCCGGGCGCGCAAGGCTTGCAGACACTCGCCCAAAGCAGGGGGAGCCCTCCGGAGGGCTCCCCGTGCTTTGGGCAACAGGCTGCCGCCCCAAGCCTCGCGCACCCGGTGGGACCTCCTGCCGGGCGCGCAAGGCTTGCAGACACTCGCCCAAAGCAGGGGGAGCCCTCCGGAGGGCTCCCCGTGCTTCGGGCAACAGGCTGCCGCCCCAAGCCTCGCGCACCCGGTGGGACATCCTGCCGGGCGTGCGAGGCTTGCAGACACTCGCCCAAAGCAAGGGGAGCTCTCTGGAGGGCTCCCCGTGCTTCGGGCGACAGGCTGCCACCCCAAGCCTCGCGCACCCGGTGGAACCTCCTGCCGGGCGTGCGAGGCTTGCAGACACTCGCCCAAAGCAAGGGGAGCTCTCCGGAGGGCTCCCCGTGCTTCGGGCGACAGGCTGCCGCCCCAAGCCTCGCGCACCCGGTGCTTGAGGAGAGATCCGCGAAGCCTGGACGCGCTGAGATCAGCGCACGCAGGCTTCGGGATACCGCCAACTCTCCCCAAGCAGCGGGAGCGTTCCCGCTGCTTGAGGAGAGATCCGCGAAGCCTGGACGCGCTGAGATCAGCGCGCGCAGGCTTCGGGATGCCGCCAACTCTCCCCAAGCAGCGGGAGCATTCCCGCTGCTTGAGGAGAGATCCGTGAAGCTTGGACGCGCTGAGATCAGCGCGCGCAGGCTTCGGGATGCAGGCAACTCTCCCCAAGCAGCGGGAGCGTTCCCGCTGCTTGCCGAGAGGTCTGCGAAGCCTGGAGAGCGAGAGGGGTCGGTGCGCACCTACCGCTCTCGCTCTCCAGGCTTCAGCGAAAGCCTGCATTCGCCCCATAGGCGAAAAATACGGTACATATTGTTTTGGAAATGACAAATTTGTCAGGTTCACCTTTAAACACGAACTGAACTGAATTTCTGTCCCTGCCCTATTCTCAGGTAAACATAAATAGGACTGCAAGGCTATTAATCTCAAACCTTCCTCAAACTAAAAATCCACAGGATTATTTTCTCAATTTTCTGTCCTTACCTGGTATCCCCGGCAAAGGAGGAGTTAAGTACCCAAGACTCCACAGACCTACAAACTGTGGATTTCGATGTTATGAGCAAATCACATTAAGTTCTTTTTTTTATTAGCACAAGCCAGAGCAATTCTAAACGAATGGTTGACGTTAACACGTTCTTCTTTACCTTGATCTCTCCTAGGATATTCTTGTAAACAAAGCATTTTATAGGAATGAGGTTTTACCTATAAAACCTTTGCTAAATAAGTTTCTTCTGACTGCCTTGTTAAAAACTCCCTTGGTCAAGGTAAATTAAGGTTTGCCAGACAAAATAAGGGAAGATTAGACTATTTCTAAGAAGGGGTTGTTGTTTTTAAGGTCCCTAAAGTTAAAGCAAACTTTCCATCCACCATTTTGAAACTGAACAAATCTTTTCTTGGCACTGTCATCAGTTGTCAAACCAACAGTTGCAACGAATGATATTTGACAGCAGCTTATTTATATTACTTACTAGTTATCTGCATGACTATATTTTATGCTAGGTATTTGTATACAAGGGCCCAAAGGAGCAAAGAAAAAATTAAAACTTAAAAACAATTTGACACACAGACATATACAGTACAGTCAAAACTCTATTTTCGAACATCTCAGCTGCCAAACGTTTCAGAAGCCGAACACCAAAAACCCAGAAGTGAATGCTTCGGTTTTCAAATGCGCCTTGGAAGTCAAACGGCTTCCAAGGCACATTTTTCATTTTTTCCCCCATTGACTTTGCAGTCAGCCCTTTGATCCTCAGTTTTTGAACATTTCAGAAGTTGAACGGACTTCCGGAATGGATTATGTTCGAAAACCAAGGTTCCACTGTAATTGCATTTGTGCAAGGGTGAAATTTTAATATTTATTAAAATTATTATTTACAATTTTGATAGCCCACCAAATCACCAAAGATTTCTGAGATGTCTTACAAGATGCAGTCACAACTACAAGAAGAGAAAAAACAGATTATCATTTTTTTAAAGAAGGGTTGAAAGGGACCCCAAAACATCTCTAGTCCAACTCCCTGAAATGCAGGATCAAATCAGTTTCTTTAAATGACATGCCCATGTAAGCCAGAAGTATTTTATCTTGTAATCTAAACTCATCAGAGCAGGATTATAGTAGTAACCAAGAGAAGGGTGACCAGAGATGGCGAGATGCTTGCAGAGGAGGCAAATGAGAAGGTGGAGGTATTTGGGTTAGTATCTGAGTTTGTCATTCCATGGCAGACTTTGTGAAATGAAACTTCCTCCTCTTCTCTCTCCTGCAAGCTACCCATGTTCAACCTCGAAATTTGAGGAGGGGAAGGAGAAGTCCCACTGTGTGACTAAATCTCCATACATGCAGCTGTAGACATGTTATTTCTATGTCCCAGTGTAGTAAAACACGGGTTATTTTCCCCCCTGCATTTTGGGAATTATTTCTATCTTCTCTTTGCTTCTAAAACAGACTATAAGGCCTGTTTATAATCAATCACGCTTCTCTCCCTCTCTTTCACGCACAAGGCTAAAGGTCTGTGCCTGGCACAGATCTTTCTGTATATCATTCTTTGCATACCACACTTTTTTCTCTTTAGTTCACCTTTAGTTCACAATGATGTGTAAATCACAATGATGTGTTAATCCTCAATGTATAATTAATTGTGTGAGTTTATATAACAATCTAAACATTAGTAAACACCTTAGTCATAACATTATCAATCTTAGTCATAGGTGGATTAAGAGCTTATATGCCTGTCTAAATACAGCTCTAACATTCTGTCTTTCATGTGCCAAAGATCTATGGAGCTATGTAAGCCCGCCTTACATACAAATGAGCCAATAGGATTTCAGTTTCTTTGTCTTGTATTGAGCCAATCAGCCACTGGCACATTCGTGGCCATGCTTGTTGTAACTTTGAATAAAAGGAGATGCTGTGAGGCTAGAGAAAGAATCTCTCTCTCTCTCACTTTCACCTGGCACACACGCAAGCTCTCTGAAAGAAAACATCTCGTTGTCTGCTTTATTCATCTCTGCAAACCCCCAAAATCCACATCTGGTGACCCCTTGACGTGATCCTGAAGAAGGGTAAGTAATCAGATCCCAAAAG
Source organism: Podarcis vaucheri (assembly GCF_965113315.1). Classification (NCBI taxonomy): domain Eukaryota; kingdom Metazoa; phylum Chordata; class Lepidosauria; order Squamata; family Lacertidae; genus Podarcis; species Podarcis vaucheri. The sequence continues at coordinate 13,472,121 of NC_138762.1, forward strand.
AGATCCCTTTAGAGCCAAAAGCATTCCTCATACTAATCCGACTGGGAAAAGTCTAAAGCGCTTAATTCGTTAGTATGGGAGGGGATTTAAGTAAGGTGCAAAAGGCTCATGCGAAAGAGCTTCTTTCGTTAGTAAGACAGACAATAGATAAAGTCCAAATTTCTCTAAAAGAGATTGAACAGCTGCTGCAGGAAATAAATCATCAATGTCCTTTTTATCAAGCAGAAGGTACATTGCAAATTAGAACATGGGAGAAAATCGGCAAAATTTTATTTTGTGAACCACGTGCGCAAATCAGCTGCCTACTCACATGGCAAAAGTGTGCAACGGCCATTGCGAAATTAGAACAAGCCTCTCTTTCAATTTCTCCATTGCTGGCAACTGCAGAAACACCTCCCCCACCATACCCTCTGATTCTGCCTCCTTTGTCTCCTTCATTACCTAGCCAAAATCCCCCTCCCTTTTCTCCTTCCCTTGCTCCTGCGTCGTCTCAGCTTTCTGAGACCCCTCCCCCTCTCCCTGCTGTAAAAGTTGTGGCTCAGCCTGCTGTTTTTTCTGCTGCTCCTTCTCAGTTTACAAATTCCCCCCCAATCCCCCCTCACCCCCCTTCTCTGCCTGAACAAGCAAATCAGCATGTCTTTGTCCCTTCCTCTTTGTCTCTAGACCATGCTACTTTGCCAAAACAATATGGAGCCGTCCGTGCTGGGCTTTTACAGGCTAAGCAGGATGGGCTTTTTTCATTGGAAGAAACAGCTGCATGGGCTGGTGAAATGCCATTAATTTTTCCTCTCACATATCAAAATGCTCCTGGAGGTCAGCAATTACAAGTTTATCATGAAAAATTGCCTTATGCTGTCATGAAAGATCTCAGGAAAGCCATTAGTGATTCAGGTCTCAAATCTTCTTATGTAATGGGAATTATAGAGGGCATTTCTACCTCTTATTCAATGATTCCGATGGACTGGAAAGATCTGATGAGGATGATGTTATCTCCAGCGCAATTTTTAGTTTTTGAAAATGAATTTAAACATGCCGCTATAGCTCTCGCTGATCAAACGCATACAGCAAGCCAGCTTTTCGGCGCTCCTCCATTTGAGACCCTGGCTGCCCAAGCCGTGTTGTCACCTTCACACCTTCAGCGCACTGCAACTTGCGTGCAGCGTGCATTTCGTAAAATTCCTGTCTCAGGACAGCCACTGAGTTCTTTTGTAAATGTTAAACAGCAGAATACAGAGCCATACCATCAATTTGTGGATAGATTGAAGGAATCTATCTGCAGACAGATTGATAATGAAACGGCTCAAAATGAGTTGCTAAAAAAATTGGCTTATGAGAACTCTAACACGGACTGTAAAAAAATGCTGCAATCAATCATAAGCCGTTCAACATATTCCCTTGCAGATTTGATAAAAGCGTGTTCGGAAGTAGGGAGTCAATCTCATACAATATCTTTGTTTGCCAATGCACTTCACGCTTCCGTGATACAAACAGGAAACTGTTATAATTGTCATCGTCCAGGTCATTTTGCAAAACAGTGCAAGGCCCAAGGTGGGACTGCACAGAAGAATAATAATGCAAATACCACGACCAGACCTTCCAAAAAATGTCCAAAGTGTGGAAAAGGCTATCATTGGGCAAATCAATGTAGATCTCAGGGAAACTTCACTGGGCCCAGTCTCTCGGGCCCCAAAGAATAGAGAGATGTCAGCCTTTGGTTTCTGCTGCTGCAAAAGTTACTAAAAATATGCCTTCTGAATTTGCCATTGATTTGATTAATCAAGAGACCAAAAACACTGCATTGCCTGGTGAAATCATAATCATGGCCAGCCAAATGGCAGGTCCACTTCCTCCTAATATCACAGGTTTAATTTTACCTAAATTTTCTGCTGCAAAACAAGGCATTCATGTCATCCCAGGTGCCTTGCCTCCTGACTATGTGGGCACAATCATGGTTCAATTTTGGAGCCATATGCCCATGCAGTTAACAAAGGGTGAATCCTTTGCTCATTTGGTGATGCTGCCTTCACCACCTGATGTTGTTTATGCAATTGACACTAATCTGCACAAGCTCTCTTTATCTTTTTCCCCTCAGCTTCTAGCTGTGACCCAACGTATTGGAAGAGAGAAACTCCTTCGTAAGTATAAAATCAATGGAAAAATATTAGAGGGTCTAATAGACACTGGTGCGGATGTTTCGGTCATTTCCAATAATTTTTGGGAACAAATTTGGCCGCTTGAAACTTCTCCTGAAGTGTGGGGCGTGGGAGGTAATCAGGCTTCTTGCAAAAGCGCACAGTGGCTGCCTGTCTCTTTGCCTGATAGCTCTGAAGTTATTGCATATATTCAGCCCTGTGTGCTCAAAATCCATCTTAATTTGTGGGGAAGAGATTTGTTGCAACAATTACAAGCAACGATTCAAATAGATGAATAAGTTTGTGCTTCCACTTACTTGGAAGTCCACTGATCCTATATGGATTCCTCAATGGCCTCTTACAACAGAGAAATTGATTGCTTTGAGACAATTGGTCGATCAGCAATTATTAGCTGACCATATAGAACCTTCTGTCAGCCCTTTCAATAGCCCAGTTTTCGTAATTAAGAAGAAAAATGGGAAATATAGATTTTTGCACGATCTGAGGTCCATAAATAGCATCATTGAACCCATGGGGCCTTTGCAATGTGGTATGCCTAATCCAAATATGATTCCACATTCATATCAATTGGCTATAATAGATCTGCAGGATTGCTTCTTCTCTATTCCCCTGCATGAAAAGGATCGCAAATTTTTTGCTTTTACAATTCCAGAATTAAATAATTGTAGACCATCTGAGAGATATCACTGGAAGGTTCTGCCACAAGGCATGATAAATTCCCCCACTATGTGCCAATATTTTGTGGATAAGGCACTTCAATCCTTTCGTCTTAAGTACCCACATCTTAAGATTCAGCATTATACGGACGATATACTTTTTTATTCTCCAGTCCTTCCCCCTAATTGGAAACATGATTTAATAACCAGTTTGTCTTTGTATGGTTTAAAAATAGCTCCAGAGAAAGTCCAGGAATCTCCCCCCTTTCAGTATCTAGGACATAAAATGATAGCTAGTTATTCTATTCCAATAATCCCAGAACTTCATGTTTCAAAAACAATGAAATATGTACAACTGCAACAATTGCTGGGAAACATTAATTGGATAAGGCCTTATTTTAAAATCCCTCTTGAAGTGCTAAAGCCACTGTTTTCAGCCTTAAAAGGCCATCAATCTCCAGGTGAGCAAATCACCTTGAACTCTGATCAACTCAAAACTGTTGCACAGTTGAAAGCACTCATGCGTATTCATTGGGTGGATAGAGCAATCCCTAATGTTATGCCTGATTTGGTCATAATGACGGATTCTGTACAACCTTTTGCTGCAATTATTCAGAAAGGTCCATCAAAAGTTCATATACTAGAATGGCTTTATTTACATCATGCACCAAGAAACACAGTAAACCCTTTAGTGGATCTCCTTGCTCAGCTCATTAGCAAGGGACGACGACGTTGTAAGCATCTTTTTGGTATTGACTGTAATCAAATTATTGTCCCTATGCCTTTAGAACAATGGGAAACAGCTCTTTCCACGAGCATGGATTTACAGTGTGCGTTCGCTGATTTTGTGGGTCAGGTGGATTGTCATATTCCACCCGATACGCGCCTGCAAATGAGCAAGCAATTCCCGATGTCTTTCTCTTCTATCATTTCCCCTGTTCCTTTGAATGCCCTGACTGTTTTCACTGATGGGGCTCCTTCTAGAGGAGTTGTTGCTTGGCAACAGAATGAGGAGTGGCATAGCCTGTACACTCTCCCACAAAAGTCTGCTCAGCGTTCTGAACTTGCAGCTGCGGTAAAAGCTCTGCATTATTTTTCCTCACAACCAATTAACTTGATTGTTGATAGCTTATATGTTTCAAACGTCATATGTAGAATGCAAGGCAGTTATGTAAGTCCTTTATTAGATGATAACTTGTTGAGTCTCTTCCTGTCTTTGCAACTGCTTCTTTCTAATCGTTCTCACCCACTCTTTGTAGTGCACATTCGCTCTCACCAACCTTTTCCAGGTTTCATTTCAGATGGAAATGCAAAAGCAGATTCCTTGCTAAAAATTTTGCCTGTCTCTCCTATAGAAAGTCATGCTTTTCATCATCAAAATGCAAAAGCCCTTAGCCGCCAATTTCAAATTTCATTGGAAGAGGCGCGTGCAATTATTCAGCAGTGTCCTCAATGCTCCAATCAGATTGGCCATCCCAGCCCTGGGGTTAATCCCCGTGGACTGGAAGCAAATCAGTTGTGGCAAATGGATGTAACTCATTTTGCCCCTTTTTCACCCTGGAAGTTTCTGCATGTCTCTGTCGACACATACTCTGGCTACCTTTGGGTTACGCCTCAAAGAGGAGAGCAAGTAAAACATGTTTGCAATCATCTTGTTCGTGCAATGTCAGTTATGGGCAAGCCTCATTCTATAAAAACTGACAATGCCCCAGCGTATTGTGCAAAAGGCTTTGCTAAGTTTTGTGAAACTTGGGATATTCATCATCTGTTTGGCATCCCTTATAATTCTCAAGGTCAAGCTATAGTTGAACGCTCTCATCGTACCCTGAAAACTGCACTGATCAGGCAGGAAAAGAAAGCAGGCATTCCAAACTCACTTTCAGAAAAGGAAAGTTGGTTGTCAAGTGTGCTTTTCACTCTTAATCATTTGAATATCTCCATACAGGATCACCAATCTTACACACGTCTTCAAAAGCATTTCCAGCAAAAGGAAATTCTTCCAGCTCCACTGGTGCGCTATAAAATTCTACCCTCCAATGAGTGGAGTGAACCAGTGAAATTGATTACATGGGGTAAGGGTTACGCTGCAGTTTCTACTCCACAGGGTGCTCGGTGGGTTCCTGCACGTTGTATCCGGCTGCACCATGGCGTGGCGACAGGTTCTTCCGGATCCATTGCCTCAATTCAACCACCAACTCCAGATCACCAGCGATGTGACGTCCAGCCCCCCCAGGACTCGTAAGCGGGGACATCGCAATCCCCCAGTGACGTGGGGCCAAATAAAATCGCTCTCTCTACAAGCTGAACAGTATAGGAGAGAACAGCAACTGGAAGCAAGCCCTACTAACCAGCTTCTATCCCTCATTGCTTGTCTTAATATGAATTCCATGATAATTCTCATTTTCAGTATTTTAATTTTGCCTCTCTCTACTTCAGCTCTTCCTACTGGTGATTCCACATCGTTAAATGTATGGGAATCGTTTGCAAGGACGCTCAATGTCTCAGCATTTTGCCTTACTCAGCAAGTAGCCATTGGTGATATCCTTGGCTCTTGTCTCATTCCAGTTTGCCATGATCCTCATGACATACAGAATGATACTTGGTTTTTCTCATTCCTACCTCAAAATGATTCACTTCGTACCCTTGGATATAAAGGTTATCACAATTGGGGAACGCAAATGCGTGAACGCCCACCTTTAGCTATTGATTTGACAACACCATATGTAGCCTCTTATAATGCCACTTGTGCACGTATGGTCAACTGTAAAAAGACAAATTGCATAAAAATGGGCAAAAATAACTTCAATTGCTCTGATTATGTAAACATTTCTTATATATATAAGTACACAGAACTGCCAGCAGGCTGGTTTTGGTCCTGCCCAGGTTACACTTTCAATTACATTCCGGCAAACATTAGTCACGGCACACCTTGTTGTTTAAGCCGTCTGTCTATCATATTGCCTGAAAAACATCATTTCTCTTACTCTAGACATCAGCGTAGTGTTGAATTGTCTGATGACTGCGATGATCTTGTCTCTCTCCCTAGCAGGTCTGAATACATCTCTTTAGCTGTCTCTCTCTTAGGTGTTCCAGGTTTGGCTGTACGTAATAGCGCAAATATTAATTCTTTAGCTTGCTCTGCAGCAAAATCCCTGAATATTACGTCTAAGGCGCTTCATCTTCTTAACACAGAGCAAGCCGAACTTCGCAACGGTTTATTAAGGTCGAAATCTACCTTGGACTACCTACTCATGGTACATCATTATGGTTGCGAACAATTCAAGGAAATGTGCTGTTTTAACATCACTGACAATTCTAAGGCCGTTCAAAGGCAAATTTCTCATTTGCAAAATCTCACTCACCACATCAAAGAGGATATCGGATTTTCCGGACTCTGGGATTCCTTTTCCTTGTGGTCGACGGCGTGGCTACCTAATCTCAAATGGCTACGCGATGTCTTTTTTTATGTAATTATTATTGTATGTATATTAATTTTGTTTTGTTGCTTTCTCCAATGCATTCCTAGCCTTACAAATCTTTTTTCTCGCCTTCTCTCTCCTCCACCACCACCTAGCGCGCTCCTTGCAGCCTATTATGCGAAATGGCAACGCCACCAGTAAGAAAAAACAAAATAAAAGGGGAGATGTGGGTAGGATTATTTTGAGATTCGTTGGCAAACCACTAATCTTGAAGTACTTTTGCCCCATCAAACCTAGCAGTATTATTTCCGGCATTTGATGGCAAACCACTGATCCGGAAGTATTGTTGCTTTATTCACCTAGTTGCCTTACCTCGCAAAGAAGAAAAAAAAGGAGGAGATGTAGACATGTTATTTCTATGTCCCAGTGTAGTAAAACACGGGTTATTTTCCCCCCTGCATTTTGGGAATTATTTCTATCTTCTCTTTGCTTCTAAAACAGACTATAAGGCCTGTTTATAATCAATCACGCTTCTCTCCCTCTCTTTCACGCACAAGGCTAAAGGTCTGTGCCTGGCACAGATCTTTCTGTATATCATTCTTTGCATACCACACTTTTTTCTCTTTAGTTCACCTTTAGTTCACAATGATGTGTAAATCACAATGATGTGTTAATCCTCAATGTATAATTAATTGTGTGAGTTTATATAACAATCTAAACATTAGTAAACACCTTAGTCATAACATTATCAATCTTAGTCATAGGTGGATTAAGAGCTTATATGCCTGTCTAAATACAGCTCTAACATTCTGTCTTTCATGTGCCAAAGATCTATGGAGCTATGTAAGCCCGCCTTACATACAAATGAGCCAATAGGATTTCAGTTTCTTTGTCTTGTATTGAGCCAATCAGCCACTGGCACATTCGTGGCCATGCTTGTTGTAACTTTGAATAAAAGGAGATGCTGTGAGGCTAGAGAAAGAATCTCTCTCTCTCTCCCACTTTCATCTGGCACACACGCAAGCTCTCAGAAAGAAAACATCTCGTTGTCTGCTTTATTCATCTCTGCAAACCCCCAAAATCCACATGCAGCCTTGGGATACAACTCTCAGATCTTAACAACTGGACAAGTTTATATGAAAGAAAGTGGTCCTTCAGGTATCCCAGCACCAGGCAATTTAGAGCTTTGGGGGACAAAACAAAATTGTGTTTTGAATTTAAATTGTGCCCAGAAAAAAAATTAAAAATTGGATAGCCAGGGAAGTTATCATTCCTCTGATTTTTATCAGCCACCTTGCAGGTATAATCTGAGCTGATTGAAACTTTCCAAGCAATCTCCCTAGGCAGTCCCATGCACTGTGCATCACCAAAATCTAACCATTGCATAATCTTAGGGATACTTTGGGATGCAGCGACTCTGAGAAGAGCACAATGTCAAATCTGATAGGATCTGTTATCCGGCTCTCTGGCACAATCTGTCAAATTAATTTATTCTGATACTTGGGGGGCATTTTATTGAAATCCTTACATTCTGTATGAAGATATGCTTTCAGCGGTGATATGCAATACTGTAGCTTTGGAATGAACACCCTGCTGGGTGTGATTTAGGCACTAGTCCATCCAATTTGCAACACCTGATGAAAGATCCTATCTGATGCCTTGCAGGAGACAAGAGCTAAGATATACAAAGCAGGAACCGGGGAGAGATTTGGTTCAACATGCCAGTGATTATTGGAAACTTGGATTTTTCTCCCTGAAGCCACATCGCATGAAACGAGAGAGAGAGAGAAGGAAATGGAGAGCAATTATTTCCAAAAACCTGAAACGTCTTTTCCTAATGTTTGCCAAACTGTGTTTAGGTACTGCTTTAACTCATAGGAGAGATAGCCATAAGAAACATTTGCTGTAAGTGGAACTGACTCGGGGAGCAATCTTAAACTGGTATAAAAGAAAGCTAGTGCAAAGTTACACTGGATCCAAACTCTGTTGAGCAGCATGACTGCTGTTGCTGCATAGCCTAAGATTGGGGAGGGGGGCTATGCCAGGTTCCCAGATCATATGACTCAGCTGAATGAGCTTAGGATCCAGCCTAAGTCCCCCCCCCTCTGGTCCCAACCCTCCTGTATCCTTGGAACACCCTCTTTTGGGGACTGGTTGGTTCCTGGCTGAATGGTTAAATGAGAGAGCAGGAGAACGATGCATGCCACCTCGAGGTCCTTGGGGAGAAAGGGGTTGTATAAATGCAGTGAATAAATAAATACAATTTAAATACGCATTTTGCGAGGATAGGGGTGGAAGTAGAGGATTAATAGGAGCTGATTAATAGATCCCCTAGGGGGATCCCTTCCAACTCTACTATTCTATAATTCTATATGGAAACAGAATGGAAAGGAATTTTGAGTATAATATGACATGGCTGGAGGAGACTCTTGAGAGTCCCATAGACTGCAAGAAGATCAAACCTATCCGTTCTGAAGGAAATCAGCCCTGAGTGCTCACTGGACGGACAGATCCTGAAGCTGAGGCTCCCATAGTTTGGCTACCTCATGAGAAGAGAAGACTCCCTGGAAAAGACCCTGATGTTGGGAAAGATGGAGGGCACAAGGAGAAGGGGATGACAGAGGACGAGATGGCTGGACAGTGTTCTGAAAGCTACCAACATGAGTCTGACCAAACTGCGGGAGGCAGTGGAAGACAGGAGTGCCTGGCGTGCTCTGGTCCAGGGGGTCACGAAGAGTCGGACACCACTAAACAACTAAACAACAACAACAACAACATGACATGGAGTACAGTGGTACCTTGGGTTGCGGACGCTTCAGGTTACAGACGCTTCAGGTTATAGACTCCACTAACCCAGAAATAGTACCTGGGGTTAAGAACTTTGCTTTAGGATGAGAACAGAAATCGCGCCACCGCCGCGGTGCAGCAGCAGCTGGAGGCACCATTAGCTAAAGTGGTACCTCAGGTTAAGAACAGTTTCAGGTTAAGAACAGACCTCCAGAACGAATTAAGTTCTTAACCCGAGGTACCACTGTACAAACAAATGCCTTCCCATGATACATTGGCTGGATGTTGTATTTATGTAACTTTTCCCACACACCCCTTTCCAGAGACACTCGTTTCCCTCCTTTCAAATTCGGCTGACCTTCCTGAGATTGCAAGAACAGTGTTTTACCAGGACGCATGAACCCCAGAAAGAGATTGTTTGTCCTCTCTGTTTAGTTCAGTCAAGCAGTATCAAGCAACCTCCCGACACTGGCCTGTCATTAATCACCACAAAAAGGGTACGAGGACAAGAAAAGAAAAGAAGAAAAGAATTGCAATCAGATAGAAGGTTCTGGAAATTGAAGGAGAGAAAGAGAGAGGGGGAAAGAGCCCATGCCTGATAGAGGAAGAAGTAAACCAAGCTTGGCAGGCTGTTTGGATCTGGAGAGTCCCCTTTGTCTCGCGCGATGCTTTTAGCCTCCCTCAAAGTGATCGATACAAAAATCAAATGCATGATCTTTGTTTACATCCCAGGCGCAGCGGTGTGAAAATCTTTGCTTGGCTAAGGAGCCTGGCGTCATGTGATGGATGCCCTGTTTAAATGACGACTTTGAAAGCTTTCGCAAAACGCTCTGACAGAGGACTCGCTGGAGAATAAATGACTTCCCCTTAAATTACAAGTGCCTGGGTTTTAGCAGACATGCAGTGTGAATGTCGCCCTATAAATTCAATATATTCCACCGCTGCTGGGGGCGAAGGAGCCATTCTCAGTAGAGGGGAAAGACATCTGAAATTGTCTCCTGACCCAAGGTGATTTTCAGTGACGAGGATGCAGAGGGGAAAGAAGGACAGAACTTTTTCTTTTCTTTTCTTTTCTTTCTTTTCACCCTCCCATCTTACACAACTTGTTTGTGACAAACAACCCAAATTGTGCTTCAAGCTTCATTTTGCCATGCCGGCTCTCGGCACTGAGGGAATACATTAAAAATCCATTCAATGCATTCAAGTGTGTACGGTGTGTTATGCTTAAGAATAACTCCATTGCATTCCAATGTCGCTGTTTGGCATGTGAAGTCTTTCGTGGAAGTTTAAGCCTTAAGGTGATGCAACTGAAGTCACTGGGATGTCTGTACTCCTTGAAGAAGCCCACTTCCTGTCCTACTAGCTGTATATCTCTCTTTCTTTCTCTCTTTCTTGTTTCCTCCAGGCTGTGTTATAGATGTAATAATGGTTGCTGTTCTGCTCCTTGGTGCATCTGCCTGAACATGCACCTCAAGGACATCATTTCTGATAATTTCTAGTTGCTGAGTACTTCTGCCCTCTGAACCCATATATAAACAAGAATTCTTGCCGACATGTATATATGAAGCCAATGGTTATGTTCTTTCACTATTGTCAGAAGCAGTATGCCTCTGAATACCACTTGCTGGGAAGAATCATAGAATTGTAGAGTTGGAAGGGACCCCAATGCAGGAATCTCACTAAAGTCTTCATGGCAGATGGCTATTTGACCTCTGCTTAAAAACCTCCAAGGAAGGAGAGTCCACAACCTCTCGAGGGAGACCGTTCCACTGTCTAACAGTTCTTACTCTCATAAAGTTCTTCTTGATGTTTAGCCAGAATCTCCTTTCTTCTAACTTGAAGTCGTTGGTTTAGGTCTTACCCTTCAGAGCAGGAGAAAACAAGATCTTTTGGAGTGTTCATGCTATGGGCCCCTCCATCACATGCTCAGGTTGCATATATGTGTAGATGAAACCAATGGCAATGAAACTTGTCCAACTAGTTCAGCAACCTCCTCTGTTCGATTCCAACCTTTCTATCCTTCAGAGCAGGAGAAAGCAAACTTGCTCCATCTTCCATGTGATAGCCCTTCAGATATTTGAAGATGACTATCATATCTCCTCTTTGTTGTTGTTTAGTCATTTAGTCGTGTCCGACTCTTCGTGACCCCATGGACCAGAGCACGCCAGGCACTCCTGTCTTTCACTGCCTCCCGCAGTTTGGTCAAACTCATGCTGGTAGCTTTGAGAACACTGTCCAACCATCTCATCCTCTGTCGTCCCCTTCTCCTTGTGCCCTCCATCTTTCCCAACACCAGGGTCTTTTCCAGGGAGCCTCAGCTTCAGGATCTGTCCTTCCAGTGAGCACTCAGGGCTGAATTCCTTAAGAATGGATAGGTTTAATCTTCTTGCAGTCCATGGGACTCTCAAGAGTCTCCTCCAGCACCATAATTCAAAAGCATCAGTTCTTTGGCAATCAGCCTTCTTTATGGTCCAACTCTCACTTCCATACATCACTACTGGGAAAACCATAGCTTTAACTATACGGACCTTTGTCGGCAAGGTGATGTCTCTGCTTTTTAAGATGCTATCTAGGATCTCCTCTTTGTCTCTTCTTATCCAGGCTAAACATACCCAACTCCCTCAACTAATCCTCATAAGGCTTGGTTTCCAGACCTTTAGTCATCTTGATTGCCCTCCTCTGCACATGTTCCAGAGTGCAGTGTTGTTGCATTAAGATTTTGCTTGTAGGCTTCTCATGAGCATCAGTTTGGCTGCTGTAAGAACATGATGTTGGAGAAAAGGGGACATTGGTCTGATCCAGCAGAGTTAGAGAATCATAGAGTCATAGAATTGTAGAGCTGGATGGGACCGTGAAGATCATCCAATCCAAAGCCCTGCAATGCAGGAATATGCAGCTGTCGCATATTCTTCTTATGTTCTTTGATTTGAGTCAAATCATCATCATCAAACCTTTTATTGGCACCACATACAAACATCCATAGCAAATCAATACAGAATTACCACCTTCCCAGTGACACAAAACATTTGTCAAATGAAAGAGGCAGAGCAGTCTAACATTACATCTCTAGGTCTCCAGGGAGATCAGACATCTGCAATGTGTTTTGATGACAAAAAACCAGATAAAGATACTTAGCCACTAACTTGGTGAGCTCCTGGTTTTTCCCCAATAAGAGAAAATGTATGACCTCTAACCCTGGTTTCCATTTGGGGATGCAGAGTTGATCTTTTTCTTCTTCTTAACGACCTCTCTTCTTTACTAAAACAGGTAGCCCACAGCCCAAAACTCAACGTATCAAGCATTCCCATCCTTCTATACGCAGATGATATGGTTTTGCTTTCACGGACTAGAATTGGCCTAAAAAGTTTGAGTCAAATTATTGGACACAAGGGTTACCCAAAGTATGGAATCCAAGCATGTCTCTCCAAAACTCTATGATTCTATGATAACTGGCTGAAAGTACCAGAGCTTTTCTCTCTTTCAGCAAGCCACAAGGGGGGAAAAAAACAATTTACTTTATATGATCTCTTCAAAATGCAGTTGAGCAAACTAGCTGGTGAAAGACGATGGCCTCAAGGATCTGTAAGACATTTGTCAGTTCTTTATCAGCGTCACCGGAACTGTGATGCAGTGACACATAGATTTTATTTATCCAGCTGCTGGTTCATTTGAGACCAACGCCTCACGCAATTCCAACTCACTCTACTAATGTTATTCTGGAATAAAGAAAATGCTGCAAATAAAAATGCAAACCTATTTCACAAACCCCATCTTTCCCTTCCAGATAGATTAGTCACCACATTTTATAGAGTCAGAAGCACAGCTGAAGCATAACCATATAGAAAGATTACCTTAAAAATCCATTGAAGACATTCAAGTGTGTATGACATATACATCTTAAAACATCACTCAAAATCCATTCCATCTGGAAAAGGTACAGGGAGGGGAAATGTAAGTAAAATAATCCTCTGTATGTCTACTCTGATGCAAGTAAGGTTCAGAGCTACTTCAGGCATCCTTTCTATTCTGTATGCTTGGTTTTTTGTGCTCCTGATGCTACAGGGAAAGGTTAAAGATGATCCTGCTTTCAATATTACCTACAGCCGCAAACGTTTCAGGACAGAGATTTTGGTGCCTGTGTTGGGATATGAGTGCAACGCAGCTGCAAACCAGTAGCTTGATGTTGACGTCACATGATGTGACTAGTCCTGGGAAAGAATGTACCAGGCAGTTCTTATCAGAACGGTTCACAGGGATTTGTTCTGTGTGTAATATGAGACCTTCCTGTTGCGCATGTGAAGGAAGTCTTACTGAGTTGCTTGGTGGAGACTGAACTGAACGGACATGATTTTGTACAGCTGTAAAGTCAGAAATGTAGACTTTCTGGCTATCTTCTTTCTCCTGCTGGTATCCGCGTGGAGAAGGGGGTGTGCATCTTCCACACTGGGGGATGTCACCTATCAAGATCTCCCTGGACTTGCGGGGAAGCCAGCCAGGGTAGATCACCGGTAAACAAGCCCCGGGAACCTGAAGAGGGGGGCCAGACTCTCCCGAGGGAGCATGTTTTCCAACAGCCTGTCCTGTAGCTTCCGGCGGAAATTCCACAACTTTTCATAGCGCAAATGTTCCAGACTTTTTTTGCCTTGGTTTTGTTGTAATACAACACAAGATGCCAGATGGCATTGATGTGGTAGCATTGGGGAAGAATCATGGAACAGCTAGTGACATAGAATGACATCCAGAATATAAATCCATGATTAATGCACTATTATTGCATCAATGACATGTTGCAGAATACATCTATGGGGGGGGGAAACATCCCACAACAGTCTGAATCATAGAATTGTAGAGTTGGGAGAGACCCTGAGGGTCATCTAGTCCAACCCCCTGCAATGCAGAAATCTCAGCTAAAGCATCCATGACAGATGGCCATCCAACCACTATTTAAAAACCTCCCAGAAAGGAAAAGGAAAAGAGGCTGCCATGTTTAAAACAGGCACTTAACATGGGGGCTGGACAGCACAACCATTATTATTGGTGTGTTATAGGACAAATCTCTTCCTGTATTCCTATGGCAGACATTTTGAATGTACTGATTGTTGTAGCATTTATGTTTTTTACCAGCCGCAAAATATTATAATTAGGTGAATGGGGATTTGTGGCCACTTAACCCTCACCCAGAGGAACTAAATTAAGGCTGATGCATTTTTAGATCAAAGCAATAACTTTATTTTCACTCAATGAAGTTATAGCTTAGTGCAGGGGTCAACAAACTAAGGCTTGGGGGTCGGATGAGGCCCCCCAGGCTTGTAAATCTGGTCTGCGGACACTGCCGCCCACTCGGTCAATCCTTGCTCGCTGTGGACGCCTCACCACACGAGGACTGACTTCCACAACACTGGCACAGCTTCTGGGCGAGTGGCGACGTTGGCACGGCTTCAGATTGGCTTCAGGAAGTTCCTGCAGCCAATCCGAAGCCTCACCACCCATGGCTGAGTCTGGGCCACGCCATGCGCATCGCGACTAGCACATCGCGGGGCTTAAGCCGGAGCTTGGCGTGCCTGCTGGCCCCGCACATGGCACACGACTCGGCACTGCTGATGGTGGTGCGCTTGGTGGCTGCGCTGAAGCAGCTGGAGGGCGAGCTGTGCGCCGCCTGCCCGGCGTTCCGTGTGTGTGGCCTGCCCACTGACCTGGCCTCGGACGATGGGTTGCAGCGCATGGTGCATGCTGCCTGGGAGCTCCGTGGGGATGGGCCAATGGAGTGGCTGCTGCTCGTCAACAACGCCGGGGAGCGGATGGCACCAAGATGTGCTCCTGAGCATGTGCAGAGTGCATTCCTCCTCCAGGTCCAGAGGCAGCTGCGGGACAGGCTTGCAGGGTATTTATATTTTTTGAAATATAGTCCGGCCCCCCACAAGGTCTGAGGGACAGTGGATGAAAACGTTTGCTGACCTCTGGCTTAGTGGTTACTTTTGGGAAGCACAATACTTTGCTTCAAACGAACAAAGCTTATGATCAAGCTTCAAACCCATCATTGGACAGAGAAACTCTTTCGAGGATACCTATTATCTTACACTACCTGTGAAGCACTTCCAGCCCCATCTAGAATCCTAACCTTCTACACAGGTAGGTAAAACCTCTTCTGACCCATCTCTAACTGAGACAATTCACTCTCTGACCCCACTGACAGATTAATCCTGTCTGAGTCGGCTCAGACAGCCAGAGGTCCCTTCTACCCATCCAGTTCTTCTAATCCCAGGTCCTTGCCTAACCCACGGGCAATCCCTGTCTGACCTCTTCTCAGACATTCCCTATCTGTCAGCATCTAACTTCAATTCTACTCTTTCTCTCCAGATTGGCTGATCAACTCAACAACTCTCATTGGTTCCTGGGTCACCAGGAGGCAAGTTCAGAGCCTGTTTGAACCTCTCTTGCTGGTCTCTTTGTCTTCCACCCTACCAGTCCCACAGAGTCTGGTTCTGATAGGAGCTAGAGTCAGATATCTGGAAGCTTTCATATAAATGTCATGCCTCGGAACAAATCAAGTGCATTTCGTGGAGCTCGATAAGAACGGGAACCTTCCTTCCAAAAATGTTAGTGTCATGTTCACTGCTTGTAGAGCTCAGATCTCCCTCACTCACGTTAATACCAGGCTGGATTTATTGTAAGAGTGTTTAAAACGGCTACGCTGTCAGGTACTTTACGAAGTGTGAAATTGCGTCAGCGGAGCAGGGAGAGTGTGTCTCAAAGTTAAAGGTGATCAAATAAGGAAACGATAGACAAGCAACACCTTCGGTGGTTGATGAACATGCAAACCAGCGAGGGTGGTGGTGTTTTTCAGCAAACAAGAAGCTCAGCCAGAGCTGAACGGAAGGCGAATGGATGGTTAAAATTAATTGAACTGGAGCAAGCCTAAGGACTAGGCAGGCTGCTATGTAATGGCTGGTTGCCAGTGTATGTCAGAGGCTTGCCATCTTTCAGCTTTGCTCCCATTGCTGGGAAAGTGGCCAATCTGATAAGAAGGAAAGATCCAAGAGGAATGATCATGTGATGCCTGTTTCACCCCTACAGTGAATCAAATGATGGCTGCAGTCTGTACGTGATTTGGGATATTTCAACAGAATTGCATTAAACGTAAGGAGGGGAAGCAACCTGATCCATTTAATGGGGAACCTGTGCCATTCACACTTCATCCTTCGCAGCCTTCACTTGAAATTTGCTCTTATCCTAATTTTGCAGTGCTAAATTGAGAATTTTGAAGTGCTAAATTGCAAATTTTGCAGTGCTAAATTGCAGTCAATGAATGTGTACAAAAAGACATATGCTGTGCTATAGTGTCCCTAAATATGCACATACTAGTGAAAATAACATAAAATTGCAATGTATGTGTATAATTGGCAAGATTGCATGTGAATGTGTATATTATGAGAAATTTGCATGAAAATGCTGGTAAATTTTCAGAAGAATTTTTTTTTTTTTTTAAAGAGCCCAATGTGATGTGGAAACGTAGAGGGCTGAACTTAAAATGGGAAAAATGAGAGACTGACCGAACGAGCTATGCAACTTAATGAATGAATGGGTAATAAACTTTCCTATTACAATGTTGAGGTTGAAAGCCAAGCTAAATGAGACATGGGGTTCCACGTCTCTCCTTCGGTTTATTTATTCTTGAAAATATATCCTTGGAGGTTGCCATTCAACATGGGATAGGGAAGGATGAAGATTTTGTTTGGCCTGCATTTTGCAGCAGACAATGTCGGGATCTCCACTCAGCCAAGCTGATAAAGCTTATCTTCTGGAATCGCCTCCCGACGTGATTAAGGACCTGAGCCTTTGATGAGGCCTCGGGCACATTCCCATCCAGCAAAAACTCAAAGCAGCACACGGAAGTGACGAGATTTATGGCTACGTGGCTAAAGAGTTTTATTTCTCGGTACGCAGACAGAAAAAAAACATCCTCTCTCCATGAAAGCTGAGAGCAACTGAACAACAAAGGAACAAAGAAACAGAAAACCAGTACGTCATATCCGTCTCCCATCTCCCATGAGATTTCCAACAGCCTGGACTGTTTCTGGAATGTGTGGAATGTAAACAGAGTCTTGTGACTCCAAAGCACTGCTCAGTGGCAAACAGAAACTAACAGACCAACCTGCTCCAACATTCCCAAGTTAGATGGACCAGTGGCCTGACTTGGTAAACAGTGGCTTCCTATGTTCCAAACAATAGAATTAGAAAACAGAAAAGGGTGGGAAAATGCAGAAGAGCTAGGGGAGAACCAATGGAGGGAAAAAATGAATAATATTATAATTTTAGAATATCTAACTGTGAAGGCACACAGAATGAAAGGGTTTAAGGCCAGTGAGAAAGAGGAGGATTGGTTTGAGAAGATATTGAATTATTTGGGTAGGTTTGAACAATTTGGGGCAATTAAAATGTTAAAAGTTAAATAAACCTTGTGGATGGAGGAGTGTTAACGTGTATAAAATTGTACATATGGTTGATTTGAATATGTTATTATTGATTATGTATACCCAATGTGTCATCCACCTGGGGGGTTTCACTGTTTGTGTTTTGATTGTTGTTAAAAAAATAAAAACATTAAACATTAAAAAAAAGAAAACAGAAAAAGGACTGAGGTCACCACAACCATGAAGCAATGTACAATTGTCAGTTCAAACCCTCAACCAGATTTCTGTGTTAAAATTGAATTTTACCACCACCCAAAAAAGCATTCTGTTTGGTGTGTGTGTGTGTGTATGAAAGCATGACTAAGATGAAGAGGAAAGCTACTGGCAGAGCTATTTTTAAAGCTGCTTCACATTTGTCTTCATACAAATATGTCAGGGAGATAGAACAATAGTTATACCAGGGGCTCAGGGGCTGAAAGCGCCCCTCCAAAGTTCTGGCTCTGGCCCTTTGGGCTCTACAAAGGCCACACACCTTTCCCAGCCACACCTCCTAATGTCCCTGCTTCATACCTGGCTCTGCTCAGGTTAGGCTGAGAGTGAGAGACTAGCCCAAGTAAGCTTCATGGCTGAGTGAGGATTCAAGCCATGGCCTCCCTGTGTGTGTGATGACCTGGGACTCAGGCTCAGACTCGGAACCAGAGGAGTCTCTTTTCCCCCAAAAAAAGATATTTATTAAAGTTTTTAAAATATAACAATGAAAAAAAATAAAAAATAAAAAGAAACAAAATACAACATAAAAACAGTTAAAAAACAAATAATTTTCCATAACATATCTTCCTTACGCTTATTTCCCCAGACCTCCTCATACCTCCCTTCTTTGTATTCCACTTCAAATTGTTAGTTCAGCAAATCCTTACCATTAAGCTTTTACCCATTTATAAACCTTTTTTTCTCGTATCTCCTAAAGCATTACAGCTGGAAACCCCTTAGTTTCTATCCAACATCCTTCTAACATTCATTAATTTTACAATATTTCTGTAAATAGTCTTTAAATTTCTTCCAGTCTTCTTTCACCAACTCTTCTCCCTGGTCTCGGATTCTGCCAGTCATTTCTGCCAATTCTATGTAGTCGATCACCTTCATCTGCCATTCTTCCAGAGTGGGTAGATCTTGTGTCGGAACCAGAGGAGTCTCAGTCCACACCAGATCCTTTGCCTCAGGCGGCATCTGAACCGTCTGGGGCCTGATCCTGAAGAGCCCCAGGTTCCCCTACAACAAGCACCAGCTGGGCCAAGTCAGGGGCCTGAGTTCCAGATGCGGGGTTCCAGATGCGGGGATGGCCTCGTTGCCTTCAGCTGGGCCATCACTTACAGTTGCTCCACTACCAGTTGGGTCAGGGGAGACTGAGGCGGCCTCTGGGTCTAGTAACCCACCGACGTCTCCCGAGCTGCAGAGACTGAGGTCTGAGAGAAGGAGAGACCTGAGTACTCGCAGGAGGAGTGCTTGCCTTTGGGCGAAACAGGGAAGTGAGTCACCGGGGGATCAGGACCGGCCATTACTCCGACAAAGATAAAAGGCTGTCGGACCCCACCCCAGGTTGTGGGAGCAACATTGCTGTATGTTAGATCCTGCCTGAGACCCTGTGCCTGACCTAGCCTGGTTACCTGCCTCGTGTAGTGCCTTGGCCCTGTTGGACTGACTCCTCACGGAATCCTTGGATTCAGGACCGGACCTGGACCGTGTTGCTTGGTTTACCCTTGGGTCCAGCACAGTGTGTCCCATAGACATCTGGTTGAGCACTGTGAGAATAGGATGGTGGCTTAGATGGTCCTTTGCTCTCATCCATCAGGTTCTCCTTATGTTCTTACAGATCCAGCCCAGCACATTGAAATGAGTTGAGGTTTGGGGGCTATCTTCAAGGGCAATTGCATGTGAAGTCCTGCTTACATTAAAAGAGGAAGCATGAGGCTATCATCTGGTGGTGACATGAAAACATCATTAACTAGGAAGTGGGTGGCCATGGAGTCAACGTAGCTGTTCATCAAGAGCCTAAATTCACTCAAAGGAACGTACAGTCGTACCTTGGTTCTCAAACGGAATCCAGTCCGTTCGTCTTCCAAAAACATTTGAAAATCAAGGCGTGAATTCCGATTGGCTGCAGGAGCTTCCTAAACTCAATCAGAAGACTATTGGGTTCCAAAGAATGTTCGCAAATCGGGACACTCACTTCCGGGTTTGCGGCATTCGAGTCACAAGGCATTCGCAAACCAAGGTACGCCTGTATAGGGAAACGGTTTTAAAAGTTCTTTCCCCCTTTCTAAACATAGCCATTATTCCCCGAGAGAAAGAAATTGATGAGCATACTCTAGGCCCAACCCCCACGTCTCTGGATTAAGATTTACACAATTTAGTAATCAATAGCTGGCAAGAGGGGAAAACACATCATTTGAAATGCCAGGAAGAAGACCTTTACTAGGAAAAATGTATTTCATCTAGCACTAATCCATGAATTATTCGGAAGTATTTATTGCTTTTAAATGGCCATTGTATAAAAATGGTTTGATAAACACCATCATCATCATCATTATTATTTTAGTTTCCTTCATATTATTTTTGGTTATTTATTTATTTACCACATTTTTTTAAATGCTCCTCTGTCCTGGATTTTATGTGTTATCCCCCCCTCCCCCCATTTTTTGTTCCTCAAGCTATTTTCTCTTTTATAGCAAATAAAGATATGCTTGGATGAATTGCACATAAAATTGTTTGTTGCTCTTTAAAACTCCAGAACCTTGAAGTGGGGGGGGGGTGAGGGGAGGCAGAATGGGTAGCCAAGCTTTTTACCATAATTCTCATTCAAATAACATGAACATGAAGTCGACTAAATTTTACTCAGAGTAGACCCAGCTTAGTCATGTTCATTAATTTCAGTGGGTCTGCTTTGAGTATAACCTAGCCGAATACCACCCTAAGAGAACTTTAGGATTACGTGGTAAAAAACTATTTCTTAAATAGATGAACAAAATATAACTTTTTTTTTAACGTTCATGACCTCTTGGGATCATCCATCATAATATTTTATAAATAAATGAATAGGAACATAAGGAGAATCCTAAGCCTCCCCAAGCTACTGGCAAGTCGTGGAAAGAGGCCCAATAATTTTAATGCCAATTTTAATAATTTGTGAACTGCTTTGGTGACATTTTATGTAGAAAGAGTGGGGTGTTGGAGTAAGGATAATGAAATCGCAGCTAAGGAGCTCAAATCATATCCATGACTGGAACCTTTCTTTGAAAACATCATATTTACAGTCACATGCTTCTGAAAGCATGAGTTTTGTCTCTTCTTCTAAATTCCAAACAACTGCATTTTCCTCTCTTTCCAAAGCTCAGCATTCAGCCTTCTGTATCTCAGTTAGGCCATGCCTTGCAGCTCCTATGAGAAATTTCTACTTTTACCTTTTCCTAGAGCTCTGCTCTCTTTCTTCCAAGCAGAGAAACAGCACTCTATTCAACTTAGCAGTGTTCACAGTGGATTCTAAAACACAATCACCTTGCCTCACATAAAATGGAGTCTCTCCTTTGCTAGATACATCCCATGCGACCAATGTTAGCCAATCCCATGAGAACTGCTGGAGAACTCTCTAGAATTCAGTTACCAGCCAATCAGATTTAAACACACAGTAATGCATACAAGCATTTACAATTTCAGTCAGTTAAATTACTATACTTAACACGGGAAGACAGGAGTGCCTGCAAAGACAGGAGTGCCAGGCGTGCTCTGGTCCATGGGCTCACGAAGAGTCGGACACGACTAAACAACTAAACAACAACACGGGAGAGAGAAAGAGAGCCAGCAATAAGACCATAAGAAGAGGTTGGCTGCTGGATCAAACCAATGGCCTTTTTGTCCACTATCCTGCTCTCACAGTAGCCACTCAGAGGCCCATGGGAAACCTGCAAGTTTGACCTGAGTGCAACAAAGCCACTTCCGAATTCAAGAGGAGGTGGAGATGCGGGCTTCACACATTTTTTACGTACCCTGGAGCTGGCTCTCAGCCCCCGCGCCAATTGAGGGAATCCCTGGTCACGTCATCCCCTAGCCAGCCAATCGGCTGGTCTGGGGGGGACGACGTGGTTTGCCTTATATTACGCCGATGCGGCCAGGGATCTCCCTCTTTTTGTGGCCTCAGCTTCACCGGTTTCCCACCCTCCCGCCCTTTAAAAGGTTTCCTTCTGACCTTGCTATGGACCTTTGTTGGTCGCCATTAAGGGGCCTGGTGGGAATTTTTTCCACTTGGCAAATTGGCACCAGCCACTTGGTTTTTCCCCTCAAGTAAAGGTAAAGGGAACCCTGACTGTTAGGTCCAGTCGTGACCGACTCTGGGGTTGCGGTGCTCATCTCACTTTACTGGCATTTGTCCGCTTCTGCAGATAGTTTTTCCGGGTCATGTGGCCAGCATGACTAAGCTGCTTCTGACGAACCAGAGCAGCACACGGAAACGCCGTTTACCTTCCCGCTCGTAGCAAATTGTCACAACTTCCTTGGCACTGGCGGTTAGGCATTGGTATGGGTATTGTTATGTGGGTGAAGGGGGAAGGAAGCACCATCACCTCCCCCAAATATTGAAGGGTAGTCCGGTAAAGGATTCCGGGGGGCGTGGCCCTGTCCGAAGCGTATGGAGGTGAGGGCCTAAGGCACGCCCCCAAGCAGTGACCCCGGGGAAGTTCCTAGTTGATGTGCATCAGCAGGTCTCCCCCGATTGGTGTTAACCCTTCCCCGACTTCAAGCAATTAGGTTGAAGCCGGATAGTCGGTTAGGACCAATGCCTAAGCCAATACTGCTAATTACCTGTAACCAATAAAGTTGTGGTCATTTTAGCCCATTAACCTAATTAATTGTGACTTGTGTCTTTATTTCCATCGGGAGGGGGGGACTTGTCACACAACACTCTGCCCACCTGTGAATCCCAACAACTGGTATTCAAATGCATAAATAATTGTATAAAATATACATAATAGCCATGCCTCAATCTGTGCCACAATTTGCCCCATTGCTGTGTGCAAATTTGACTCTACTGCCTGATCCCATTGACTTACAGGCTGCGTGTTGAGGCCACAAATAATACTTTATTATAATAATTTATTTTTTATACCCCGCTCATCTGACTGGGTTTCCCCAGCCACTCAGGGTGCCTCCCAACAGAATATTAAAAACACAATAAAACATCAAACATTTAAAAACTTCCCTAAACAGGACTGCCTTCAGGTGTCTTCTAAAAGTCAGATAGTTGTTTATTTCCTTGACACCTGATGGGAGGGCATTCCAGAGAACGGGCGCCAGTACTGAGAAGGCCCTCTGCCTCATTCCCTGTAACCTCACTTCTTGCAGCAAGGGAACCGCCAGAAGGCCCTCAGTGCTGGACCTCAGTTTCAGGGCAGAACAATGGGGGTGGAGACGCTCCTTCAGGTCTACTGGGCCGGACCATTTAGGGCTTTAAAGGTCAGCACCAACATTTTGAATTGTGTTCAGAAACATACTGGGAGCCAAAGTAGGTCTTTCAGGACCGGTGTTATATGGTCTCGGCGGCCGCTCCCAGCCACCAGTCTTGTTGTTGTTTAGTCGTTTAGTCGTGTCCGACTCTTCGTGACCCCATGGACCAGAGCACGCCAGGCACTTCTGTCCTCCACTGCCTCCCGCAGTTTGATCAAACTCATGCTGGTAGCTTCAAGAACACCATCCAACCATCTCATTCTCTGTCGTCCCCTTCTCCTTGTGCCCTCCATCTTTCCCAACATCAGGGTCTTTTCCAGGGAGTCTTCTCTTCTCATGAGGTGGCCAAAGTATTGGAGCCTCAGCTTCACGATCTGTCCTTCCAGTGAGCGCTCAGGGCTGATTTCCTTCAGAATGGAGAGGTTTGATCTTCTTGCAGTCCATGGGACTCTCAAGAGTCTCCTCCAGCACCATAATTCAAAAGCATCAATTCTTCGGCGATCAGCCTTCTTTATGGTCCAGCTCTCACTTCCATACATCACTACTGGGAAAACCATGGCTTTTACTATACGGACCTTTGTTGGCGAGGTGATGTCTCTGCTTTTTAAGATGTTGTCTAGGTTTGCCATCGCCTTTCTCCCAAGGAGCAGGCGTCTTTTAATTTCGTGACTGCTGTCACCATCTGCACTGATCATGGAGCCCAAGAAAGTAAAATCTCTCACTGCCTCCATTTCTTCCCCTTCTATTTGCCCCTTCTATTTGCCACCAGTCTAGCTGCCGCATTCTGGATTAGTTGTAGTTTCCAGGTCACCTTCAATGGTAGCCCCACACAGAGCAAATGTCTTCTAATCCATTTGCCCTAAAACCACCTCGAGAAACTCGCTATGTAACCGTAGAAGAGAAAACGTTTGCTTTAATTCTGCTTATTTGGAGTAACAAAATCTGGCACCAGAAGCAATTGTGCATGTCTGTCCCGTAATGATTCCCACCTCTGAGGATCCATTTCCCCCTTCCACATAGAGAAGCACACACGCACACACATTGTTTTGTCAGGAGGATCATTAAGGTGTTAAATAGAAAGGAAACTGCTTGATGGAGCCCGGCTCCAGACAGTCTGATAAGTGAAGAATCATTGTTGCAAAAGTGTTACCACATTAGGCTGTTGATTAAACACTAGGTAACTTGGCACGAGAGCTCCAACCAGGAACGGGAGGAGAGGTGGGTGGCGGAAGACAGAGAGAATGATTAAAACAGAAGAGCTATGCGGTGGGTGGGTCTCTTTTTCCTTAAGCTCCCCCAAGAAAGGCGTTTAATATTTCTACTGTCAACCAAAATTTTAAAAAGGGGAAATGAGAAAACGAGAAATTGGCTTTGCGCTCTACATATATATAAGTCCATGCTTCACAAATGGTTGCAGAGGCATCTACAGAGCTGGTGTTTTAGAAATCCCTTTGCCTACAAGGGCAGGCAAACGTCTCTTCAAACACACAAGCGTGCAAATAAGTCCCAACCTATTTTCACAATAAAGAGAGCAGCATATTAAAATTGAAAATACGTGACTATAAAAAAAAACCAAAAATTTTCAAATGCCAAGCAGAAAGCTGGTGCTAGGCTTTGATTAATGAATGGGGGGGGGTTATTTTTTTAAAAAAGGAAATTATTATTATTATTTACTTTTTCTGTTTTATCTATTTTTAATTTAGTTGGAAGATTCAGAACATTCAAAAGTGAGATCCCATCACCACCATCAGATCTCCCCAGCCTAAAAACAGGAGATGTCACATAGAACCAGTCAGATTGAAAACACGATTATGTCACTGAGGGCGACCAATGAAACTAATTGAAACTGATGTAGGATTAATTACTTCTGCAGAGTTTCATACTTTGCTGTTTAAAAAAGAAGGAAATAATGTATCTATTTCGCTCAAAAAGAAAAGTGTTAAAACACCCTGTGAATGGTCACTCCATGAAGGAAATAGTGGTCTCCTAACAACTCTCTTATGTCTAGTAGTCCATGGTAGTCTTTTCCTCCACAAATTGGTCATAACTACTTTTTAAGCTATCCAGGTCAATTGGTCCTTACCACATCTTATTCTAGAGCAATAGTCAGGAACTACACCTTATCATGGGGGGTGCAGGGGGTGCTGTGGGTTAAACCACAGAGCCTAAGACTTGCCGATCAGAAGGTCAGCGGTTCGAATCCCCGCGACAGGGTGAGCTCCTGTTGCTCAGTCCCTGCTCCTGCCAACCTAGCAGTTCGAAAGCACGTCAAAGTGCAAGTAGATAAATAGGTACCACTCCGGCAGGAAGGTAAACGGCGTTTCCATGTGCTGCTCTGGTTCACTAGAAGCAGCTTAGTCATGCTGACCACATGGCCCGGAAGCTGTACACCAACTCCCTTGGCCAATAAAGCGAGATGAGTGCTGCAACCCCAGAGTCGGTCACAACTGGACCTAACGGTCAGGGGTCCCTTTACCTTTACCTTTACCTTTATACCTTATCATAGGGTTCTCATCAGGAGGACAATCCTACTGGATCCATAGATGATGATATTATTATTATTATTATTATTATTATTATTATTATTATTATTATTATTATTTTCTAGCCCACCCATCTGGCTTGGTCTCCCCAGCCACTCTGGGCGGCTTTCAACAGAACATTAAAAACAGAATAAAACTTCAAACATTAAAAACTTCCCTAAACAGGGCTGCCTTCAGATGTCTTCTAAAAGTCAGATAGTTGTTTATTTCCTTGACATCTGATGGGAGGGTGTTCCCTTTCCCTTTGGGAAAGAAAAAGCAACTTGGAATGGTAATTTCCACCAAACGTCCTACTTGGAATGGATTCTAAAATCACATTAGGAATGTATTTCATAACTCACACCCAGTTTGGTCCCAAAGCATAGTATTTTGGAGGGCGGGAGGAATGCCTTCAAAATGGGGCGCCTTTTTGAGAAATACCATTATCCCTTCCAGCAATAAGGCATCAAAACCAACCGGCACCTTGGCCTTGAACGTTTTTTGTTTTTTTTTAATAGAAGTTTAAAAGCTAGTCTTTTCAAATTATAGCACGCTCTCGTTAGAGCCAAAAGGCCCCTGGGAAATTTTAAAGTTTGGCTTCAGCCTGCGTGTATTTTAAGCAGCTTTTCTGCCGCCCAGCCACCATATCACTTCAGCAGGTAATATCGGCCGAAAGTTTGATGGTAAGCACAGACATGATGAAAAGGCTTCCAAGCGTGGCACTTTGCAGCATCAATAAACACTTCAATAAAATGAACAGAGCTTGAGGGAGCAGCATTATTTGAGGCCGACAGGAGCAAAACGAGACAATATTAGACCATAGCAAGTATCGTATGGCTATTTGAAGTTAGGACCAGAGTTAACCATACAACGAGGCAAGGAAATCCACCAGCAGGACATGACATCTACTGGGCAGGGGCTGGGAATTCAGTTCCCAGCATGGCCCACTGCTCACATCTGCGCATGGATCTTCCATTGATGCTCTGATCAGCACCTTGTGGTTGGATAGCTGTTAGCAGCCATTTAAAATCCCGCCGAAATCCCTGGAGCACTGCTAAGTTGGGGGTAGAGTGATCAATCATGCACCCTCCTTTACAGTCCTCTGTTTGAAGGAGCTCTCTTTACAAAGGAAGATTACATGGGATCATGAGAAGCTATCTTATGCTGCAACCATTGGTCCATTTAGCTCAGTACTGTCTACACTGATTGGCAGTGCCTCTCCACGATTTCAAACAGGACCCTTTACCTGCCCTACCAGTAGATAACAGGTATTGCACCTGGACTGATCTGCATCCAGAGCAGTTGCTCTGCTTCTGACCCATAGCTCGTCCCTTCTGTTTGAAAAGCTGTGCAGTCCAAGCCCATTTTAAAGACAAAGACCTTATGAGTCATATCTGCATTATTGTGGAAGTTTTCTTATAACTAAATGTATGTATCATCTCATGCCATGCGATCTCAAGACAATTTACACAGGACATAAAAAAATTTGTTGTTTAGTCGTGTCCAACTCTTCATGATCCCATGGACCAAAGCATGCCAAGCATTCCTGTCTTCCACTGCCTCCCACAGTTTGGTCAAACTCATGTTGGTAGCTTCGAGAACACTGTCCAACCATCTGGTCCTCTGTCGTCCCCTTCTCCTTGTGCCCTCCATCTTTCCCAACATCAGGGTCTTTTCCAGGGAGTCTTCTCTTCTCATGAGGTGGCCAAAGTATGGGAGCTTCAGCTTCAGGATCTGTCCTTCCAGTGAGCACTCAGGGCTGATTTCCTTCAGAATGGATACGTTTGATCTTCTTGCAGTCCATGGGACTCTCAAGAGTCTCCTCCAGCTCCATAATTCAAAAGCATCAATTCTTCGGCGATCAGCCTTCTTTATGGTCCAGCTCTCACTTCCATACATCACTACTGGGAAAACCATAGTTTTAACTATATGGACCTTTGTCGGCAAGGTGATGTCTCTGCTTTTTAAGATGCTGTCTAGGTTTGTCATCAGTTTTCTTCCAAGAAGCAGGTGTCTTTTAATTTCGTGACTGCTGTCACCATCTGCAGTGATCATGGAGCCCAAGAAAGTAAAATCTCTCACTGCCTCCATTTCTTCCCCTTCTATTTCCCAGGAGGTGATGGGACCAGTGGCCAAATTAACAACAAAAGAGAACAAAGAGAGGAGACAGGCTAGCCATCTTCAAAAATCTCAAGGGCTGTCACATGGAAAAGGGAACAAGCTTGTTTTCTCCAGCTCTGGAGGGTAGGACTTCAAGTTGCAAGAAAGGAGATTCCGACTAAACATCAGGAAAAAACTTTCTGATGGTAAGAGCTGTTCAACAGTGGAGAAGCCTCCTTCAGAAGGTGGTGGTCTCTCCTTCCTTGGAGGTTTTTAAGCAGAGGTTGGATGCTTTAGCTGAGAATCCTGCATTTCAGGGGGTTATACTTAATAACCCTTGCAGTCCTTTCCATACCTTCTATGATTTGATGAAATCCAGCAAACCACAGAAGATAATAACACCCAAAGCCTGTGAGCAGAAGTTGCTCTTGATCTGACCCCAAACATATACCAATGTCAGCAACAAGAATGCGTTCCTCAGGAAAAGATGACTTTGCCCATCAACTGCGCACAGCAGATTGAGAAGGACACAGAGGCCACCTGGTCACTCTCTTCCCCAGTATGATGAGATCTATTGTATTTCCATTTCAATGTCCTGAAACCTCTGAAGCCCTGGAGAGCCAGTACCAGTCAGTGTTGATGACTTCCTATAGTACTATGTCGCTGTTGCTAAAATATATGTGTTCCAATGTAAACGTACTGGGCAGAAAGGAAGTTATTGTTCCTAGTTTTCCAGATGTGAACATGAGGCGTTGAGAAAATAAGTGACTTGCTAAGGGCCAAATGGGGGTAGAAGTTGAACCCAGCTGTCAAAAAAAAAAGTCTTCAATGTCCTCCATCCAATGTCACTCTCAACCTTACTACAGTTATCTTCATCACTGCCCAATTCATTGTTGAAATTAAGCTTTGGTGCTATGGATTACTGCCCTCTGGGGAAGTGATTAATTAATTTTTGAAAGGATGTAAAACAAACAAACAAACAAACAAACAAACAAACAAACAAGAATTGACCTTCTTGCATTCCCAGGAAAAAAACCCATCCTCTACATCAGTGCTTAATTAAAGGGTGGATTGAAATGAGAATGTTTCAGCTTGAAAAGGCACATAGTCACGCGTGCGAGGAGTTTAGGCTTCAGACTTGAATAAAACTGAAAATTCCAGAGGCACATAGCAGAAATCTCCTGCTTTTGAATGAGAGAAATGGCAGCCTTGCTGTTACCTTGCCAGCCGTAAAAGATACAAATGCACGTTCTTTATTTGTTTTTCTTTTCATTGCTTAATCTATATCATTTTAGTAGCTTTTAATTCACTACTAGGCAGTGATCTAAATCCAAGATGGTGCTGCCACCTGCTGTTCGTCACAAATCCAAGAGTTCTCTGGAGCATTGTCCGAGCCTGTCACCTACCTACCTTCCCAAACAAAGGCTTTGTGGGGATGTGGCTGCTGCCCATTGGGGCCAGTAGGGCGGAAGTGAAGGAGCCCACTAGTAGGTGGAGCCAGAGCCAATGCCAGGCAGAGCCAACCAATTCTAGTTGTGACCCAACTTCCCCCCTGCTACGTTTTACAGGGGCAATGTCAGGACTAAGGAAGAGGAAGCCAGAAGCCCAGGGCAAGTCCATGGGCTGGTTGTAAGGAAAGAAGGAGGCAGGTGGGATCTGTAAGAGGGCAGGCTGAGGTTGGTGGGGCAGTGCCCCATTGACCCCATGTCCCAACCTACAGTGTGTGTTTGTGTGTGTGTGTGTGTGTGTGTGTGTGTGTGTGTTCTATTGGCTGAATGAGGATAGGTAAGAGTCCTAACCCTAGTTAGGACATGACCCCAGAGTCCAGCAGTGACCAGGACACTGGGTTGCAGGCTACAGTGCTGCTGCCTGAGGAGTTGGATTAGGTGATCAGGAGACTCCTAGAACCCAAGGCTGGCAGGCAGGAACCCAAAGCATGAGAGCTCGTAGAATTATTATTATTATTATTATTATTATTATTAGCAGTACATATTTATTTAAACCCAACTTTTTCTGATGGGACTCAAGGCAGCTTGCATACAGAAATGAGAACTGCAAGAATGTAGAAAAAAACAATAATTTAAAAAAACCAATTAAACATTGTTAGAAATAAGACTACATATATACATAGATATAATCTATTACGACCATACAAATAATTACAAGAAAAACACTTGTCATTATATTAAAAGCAGTGGGCTCAGGAGGGGGGGTGCCCTGAGGAGTGTCCTGAGGGCCAGATAGATTGGCTCCCAAATCTGAGGTTCTCTACCTATGACCTGGGGCATCATGGGAAATAAAAATGGCGCATTTCAGACTTAGTCAACTCAGGACTAATTGAAGCACTGGGGGAAAATGTGAAGGATAGTGGGGCAAGCTTCAGGGATGGGTGTTTCCAGGCTGCAGGAACCTCAGAAACTGTCCAATGGTACTTGCTGAATGTTGATGCTTTTCTGTCAGCCCTCCTATTCTTCCATATACAGTCATACCTTGGAAGTTAAACAGAATCCATTCTGGAAGCCTATTTGACTTCCAAAACGTTCGGAAACCAAAGTGTGGCTTCTGATTGGCTGCAGGAAGCTCCTTCAGCCAATCAGAAGCTGCGCCGGACGTTCAGCTTCCGAAAATCGTTCAAAAACTGGAACACTCACTTCCGGGTTTCCATCGTTCGGGAGCTGATTTGTTCGGGAGCCAAGGCGTTCGAGATCCAAGGTACGACTGTACGTAGTATTTCTAGTGTATTCCCCATGTTCTAACATCACAGAGCCATTCCCCAGAGAATCACAGTGACGCTGAGGAGTGCACAAATATTGGGGATTCCTCCATGATGCAATTTTATTTCTGGAACAGTTCTGATATTCTATTCAAACTCGGGCCTAGAAAATCTTTCAATGTATTTTTCAAGCTTATCCTGACTAGAAAGTCTGCCCTCCGTTTCATTAGCTCCTCGGTGGAATGGCATGGATGTAACAGAGCAGAACATTTCCTCCCAAAATTGCTCGTGCTGCGATGTTCTGATATAGCATCCCTGCCACTTGTACGCTGATGGGAGTGATCTGGTTATGTCCCATTTTCTTCACTGAACAATCAGTGTTAGGTTCATCAGGGAAAGCAATACTACCGCTAACGTTAATCTGGGTTTCTAACGGCATGGGGAATTAAAAGTCCATTGATCTTGGCAGAGAGCAGTACATGTGAAATATGTGGAGGCTTAAAGTCAAAACACCTGGATAAATTTAGCGACCTGAAGGCAGAACAACTTGTAAATGTTCCATGTAATGATTCTAAAAGGAACCTTTGTAGTTACCTGAGCTGATGGGGGGGGAAGTGTCCCTGGAGACAAACGGAGAATGGGGTTTCTCTCTTCTGTCAAAGCATTCATTCATCTAGCAGAGAATTGTCTAGTCCAGGCTTTCCCAGTCTGCTACCTACCACATAGGGACATGGGTGGCGCTGTGGTCTAAACTACTCTTGGGCTTGCCAATTGGAAGGTCGGGGGTTCGAATCCATATAATAGGGTGAGCTCCTGTTTGCTCTGTCCCAGCTTCTATCAACCTAGCAGTTCAAAAGCACATCAGTCCAAGTAGATAAATAGGTACTGCTGCGGCGGGAAGGTACATGGTGCACTCTGGCTTCCATTGTGCCAGAAGCAGTTTAATCATGCTGGCCACATGGCCCAGAAAGCTGTTTGTGGACAAACACTGTCTCCCTTGGCCTGGAAGCGAGATGAGTGCCACAACCCCATAGTCGCCTTTGACTGGACTTAACCATCCAGGGGTCCTTTACCTTTACCTATTGCAAAGTATCTCAGTGTGCCTGGGGCTGATGACCCAAGTAAGATGGAGCACTCTCTCTCTTTTTTTTTTTTTGTCGGCCAATTGGTGGCAAAGAAAGACAGAACTTTTTTTATGTATGCTACAACAGCAGCAAGAATACTCATCGCAAAGTATTGGAAGACACAAGACTTACCCACTCTGGAAGAATGGCAGATGAAGGTGATAGACTACATGGGAATGGCTGAAATGACTGGCAGAATCCGAGACCAGGGGAAAGAGACGGCGGAAGAAGATTGGATGAAATTTAAAATTTATCTTAAGAAATATTGTAAAATTAATGAGTGCTAAAATGTCGCGGTTATAGAAAGTAGGGGATTACAGCTGTAAAAGATTAAGTAAAAGAAAAGAAAAGGAAAAAATTAGGCAAAATTAAGGGGGAGGATTTGCTGAAACAAATTTGGGAATTGGGATGCTGAAAGGGGAGGTACAGGGAAGTCAGTGAAGTAAGTTTTAAGAAAAAAAGGATTTGAAATTATACATGTTTGTTTTTGTGTGTGTATGTTTGTATTGTGTATTGTGCGTGTTTTTATAATTTGTGAAAATCCAATAAATATTTATTAAAAATAAAAAGATGGAGCACTCTCAAGGGATACTGCAACTGCCCCATCTCCCATGGGTCACTGACCTCAGGTGCACCCATGCACTGTTTATCAGACATTTAGTGTCAAACTCCACATTTGATGTAACACGTAGTTTGGCCTAGGACATAATGGGGTAAGCTTCAGACTACACAGATTTTACAGCTTCCTATGTGAGAAATAACAGAATGAATTAAATTAGAGAGAAAACAGCTAATACTAGTAATACTGATTAACTGATTCCTGTATATATTCCTGTATATATTCCTGTATTCTATATAGAATGAGAAGGATATATAGCACAGCACATAATGGCACCCTCACCACTGTTTGTATGTGTGTATGTGTGCACTTTCAGCCTCCTGTCAGTAATTTAAACATTTGGTTGTGTGCATGACCTTCACATCATCTAGTCCTTTGTTGAAAGCCTGTTAACTGTAACAGCACAAATGAGAACAATCACACCACTTCTTCTGCTAAGACGGAAAACCCGCTATACCTTCAAAGCACATTCAAAGTACATTTCCCCCTCAAAGAATTCTGGGAACTGTAACTCTGTGAGGGGTAAACTACGATGCCCAGAAATTTTTGAGAGAGAAATGCACTTCAAATCTGCTTTAAAGGTAGGTTGTGGACCCTGTTAGCAACATCATCTAGACAAATCGGTGCTGTTTCTTTGCTTCAAATTAAATTGCATAAAGCATTATATTGTAGAACAAGAAGCTTTCACTAATGGTGGGTGTGTGTGAACCTAGTGTCAGTGCATCTTTCCAGATCGTTAAAAAATTGCCGTGTATTATCCAAAGTGGTTTAAATTTAGAGATAATTCCTGACCCTGCCTCTGGTGCAAATAACATGAAGTTGGTACTTCCAGGAGGCTGGGAAAGAGGCATACCATCAGTGGCGTAGCGTGGGTTGTCAGCACCCGGTGCAAGGCAAGTAATTTGCGCCCCCTAACCCGTGGATTTGCGCCCTCTAACCTGTGGATTTGTGCCCCCTAACCCTAAGATGTTGCGCCCGGTGTGGCCGGCCCCCCCTGCACCCCCCACGCTACGCCACTGGCGAGTGCCTCCTAAGCATGTGCAGAGCGCCTCCCTCCGCCCCCGCCACGCAGAGCTCAGCCTGTGCGTCGGCAGGCCCTTTGCGTCACGCGCGCTTGGCAATCCCCGGCACCTCTCCTCTCCTCTCTCTCTCTCCCTGGAGAAATGAAGCAGTGACCCGACAAGGAGTAGCGAAGGATGGGAGTGTTTCGTCCCTGATCCGGATGAGATCAAGGCGCCGGCAACGGGAAGGAGGTGGGGGAGAAGCAGGAGCAGGCCAGCCGGGGCTGCTCCCCCCCCCCCAATCTCTCCCATCGCCGCTGGAGGGGTCATGGAGGCACTGAGCCCGGGAGGCGGGTAGCCAGCCAGGGCGCACCTACCCAACCTCTCTCCAGCTTCCTCCCGGCTGGGCCAGCGGCTCCACCTCTTCCTTTGCCTCTTTGAGCCACTTAATTCCCAGCAAGTGATTAGCAGGCTTGGATCGGATCCTGCGGCAGGCAGCACCTCCACCTCCTCCTCCTCCCGGCTTTGCTGCTGCTGCTGCGCGGCTCTTTTCCCTCCACCGACAGCGTGCTGCGCCTTGGAGATATTCCCGCTTCCTCGAGGGGGGCTGGCCAAATGGAGACGACGATCCCCCACCCCAAACAAGCCTTGATTGCTTGTCCCTTCCCTCTGGACTCGCGCCCCCCCCAGATGTTGCGCCCGGTGCGGCCGGCACCCCTGGCACCCCCCACGCTACGCCACTGCATACCATCATTGCCCTCCCTGACATTTGCCTTTTGCTGCAGTCAGCCTCCTCTGGAGTAAGGATATTGATCCAGCCATATGCCATCTATGCCTCCCCTCTGAACTGTGTTTAAGCCAGGCTACTCGGAGCGCAAGCAAGATCCGTGGCAGAAACATGGCTGGGGACTGGATTATAATAATAATAATAATAATTTATTATTTGTACCCCGCCCATCTGGCTGGGTTTCCCCAGCCACTCTGGGCGGCTTCCACAGAAACCAAAAAACACTAAAATATCATACATTAAAAGCTTCCCTGAATAGGGCCGCCTTAAGATGTCTTCTGAATGTCAGGTAGTTGTCCATCACCTTGACATCCAATGGGAGGGCATTCCACAGGGCGGGCGCCACCACCGAAAAGGCCCTCTGCCTGGTTCCCTGTAGCTTCGCTTCTCGTAATGAGGGAACCGCCAGAAGGCCCTCGGCGCTGGACCTCAGTGTCCGGGCAGAACGATGGGGGTGGAGACGCTCCTTCAGGTATACTGGGCCGAAGCCGTTTAGGGCTTTAAAGGTCAACACCAGCACTTTGAATTGTGCTCGGAAACGTACTGGGAGCCAATGTAGGTCTTTCAAGACCGGTGTTATGTGGTCTCGGCGGCCGCCCCCAGTCACCAGTCTAGCTGCCGCATTCTGGATTAGCTGTAGTTTCCGAGTCACCTTCAAAGGTAGCCCCACGTAGAGCGCATTGCAGTAGTCCAAGCGGGAGATAACTAGAGCATGCACCACTCTGGCCAGACAGTCCGCGGGCAGGTAGGGTCTCAGCCTGCGTACCAGGTGGAGTTGGTAGACAGCTGCCCTGGATACAGAATTGACCTGCGCCTCCATGGACAGCTGTGAGTCCAAAATGACTCCCAGGCTACGCACCTGGTCCTTCAGGGGCACAGTTACCCTATTCAGGACCAGGGAGTCCTCCACACCAGCCCGCCTCCTGTCCCCCAAAAACAGTACTTCTGTCTTGTCAGGATTCAACTTCAATCCATTAGCCGCCATCCATCCTCCAACCACCTCCAGGCACTCACACAGGACATTCACCGCCTTCACTGGTTCTGATTTGAAAGAAAGGTAGAGCTGGGTATCATCTGCATATTGATGGACACCCAGTCCAAACCCCCTGATGATCTCTCCCAGCGGCTTCATATAGATGTTAAAAAGCATGGGGGAGAGGACGGAACCCTGAGGCACCCCACAAGTGAGGGCCCAAGGGTCTGAACACTCATCCCCCACCACCACTTTCTGAACACGGCCCAGGAGGAAGGAGCGAAACCACTGTATAACAGTGCCCCCAGCTCCCAACCCCTCTAGACGGTCCAGAAGGATGTTATGGTCGATTGTATCAAAGGCCGCTGAGAGATCCAGCAGAACTAGGAAACAACTCTCACCTTTGTCCCTAGCTCGCCGGAGATCATCAACCAGTGCGACCAAGGCAGTTTCAGTCCCATGATGAGGCCTGAACCCTGATTGGAAGGGATCCAAATGGTCCGCATCCTCCAGGCGTGCCTGGAGTTGTTCAGCAACCACACGCTCAATCACCTTGCCCAAGAATGGAAGATTTGAGACTGGGCGATAGTTGGCCATACTGGCCGGGTCTAAAGATGGTTTTTTAAGAAGCGGTTTAATGACCGCCTCTTTCAGCGGATCTGGGAATGTTCCCTCACAGAGGGAAGCATTCACCACCCCGCAGAGCCCATCGCCCAGCCCTTCCCGGCTTGCTTTTATTAGCCAGGATGGGCAAGGATCAAGGAGACAGGTGGTTGGTTTCACGCGTCCAAGCAGCCTGTCCACATCCTCGGGGGTAACGGATTGAAATTGATTCCATGCAACTTGACCAGACAGGGCTCTAGCACTCTCCCGCCCCGGCCCTGCTCCCACGGTGGTGTCTAGCTCCTTCCGAATATGAGTGATTTTATCTGCAAAAAACTTTGCAAAATCGTTGCAGGATATCTTGGGGTCTTTACAAGGCCCCGGTGGTAAAGGTGGTTCCGTTAAATTGCGGACCACCTGAAAGAGTCTCCTGCTACTATTTTCTGCAGATGCAATAGAGGCGGTGAAGAAAGTCTTCTTCGCCGTCGCTATCGCCACTTGGTAGGCTCGACGTTGAGCTCTAACCTGTGTCCGGTCAGATTCGGAGTGAGTTTTCTGCCACCGACGCTCTAGCCGTCTCAGCGATTGTTTCATCGCCCTCAGCTCCGAAGAAAACCACGGGGCTGTCCGGGCTCCATGCAATCGGAGAGGGCGCTTCGGAGCCAGACAGTCGATAGCCCTGGTTAACTCCGCATTCCAGCGGGCCACCAGGGAATCAGCTGAAAGGCCATCAACATGGGATAAAGCATCCCCTACCACGCTCTGGAAACCATTTGGATCCATTAAGTGGCGGGGGCGGACCATCCGAATTGGTCCCACCTCCCTGCAGAGGGGAAGGGTCGCGGAGAAGTCCAGTTGCACCAGGAAGTGATCTGACCATGGCACTTCTTTGGTTTCACTTTTACTTAGTGTCAGATCACCCACGTCACTAGAGGTGAATACCAGGTCTAAGGCATGTCCATGACTATGAGTTGGGCCCAACTTATTCAGGGACAGCCCCATGGAGGCCATGCTTTCCACGAAGTCCCGAGTGGCCCCTTGTAAGGTCGTGTCGGCGTGGATGTTAAAATCCCCTAGGACAACCAAACTAGGTGTCTCCAGGAGAACATCCGCCACGACCTGAAGCAGCTCGGACAGGGAATCCTTGGTGCAGCGGGGAGGTCGGTACACCAAAAGGAATCCTGTACTGCCCCTATTGCCCAACTTCCAGAACATGCACTCAGAAAACTGGGTCTTCCCAGTAGGACGCCTGGTGCAAACTAATGACTTCCTAAAAATCACTGCAACCCCCCCTCCCCGCCCACATGACCTGGGTTGCTGTGCATAAGAGAAACCTGCTGGGCAAGCGGCAGCAAGGACAGGCCCATCTGCCTCATTCAACCAGGTCTCTGTCACACAAGCCAGGTCAAATCCTCCATCCACAATCAGGTCGTGGATGGCAGTGGTTTTATTCATCATTGACCTGGCATTACACAGCAACACCTTCAGGTTATGTGGGTTTCCCCTGTTGATTCCAGTATCCATCTGGTCAAGGCCAGACCCGGAGGCAGGGATAGTCTTCAAACAACGACTAAACCTGCCTCCTCGGTAATGACATGGTCTGGTCTTAGCGTAACTCCGCCTCCTGCCCATGATCACCGAGATCGGATGTCCCAGTGCTTCCCCCCCTGTGGAGCTTGTCCCAGCCATCGTGTTGGCTGGGGCCTCACTCCCAGGCAGCCCCGATCCCGCCCCTTAAAAACAAAACACAAACTATACAGAACCAATAAAACAAAAGAAAACAAAAACATAACAATTATACTAAAATTAATCCCCAACCAAATATCCATTACACCCACCCACCCCCAACAAGAGAAAAAAGGGAAAAAAGAAATACAAATTTAAATTGCCACCGACTGCTTGAGGACATTTTAAAACACATTGGAACAGGGAAGCAATTGCAGAACACTTCCCAGCTTCCCCAAAAGTTTGTTCCCAATAAGGGCCTGGGCCACGCCCCCTGGGCCAGTTGGAGAAGGCCCTGGAAGGGAGCAGGCCCTGCAGTCCTCACCCAGCCGATGGTTCGAGGCTTCCCTGCAGCAGGAGTCCCCTTATAGCCGGGAGAAAGAGCCTGGGCCACGCCCCCTGGGCCAGTTGGAGAAGGCCCTGGAAGGGAGCAGGCCCTGCAGTCCTCACCCAGCCGATGGTTCGAGGCTTCCCTGCAGCAGGAGTCCCCTTATAGCCGGGAGAAAGGGCCTGGGCCACGCCCCCTGGGCCAGTTGGAGAAGGCCCTGGAAGGGAGCAGGCCCTGCAGTCCTCACCCAGCCGATGGTTCGAGGCTTCCCTGCAGCAGGAGTCCCCTTATAGCCGGGAGAAAGGGCCTGGGCCACGCCCCCTGGGCCAGTTGGAAAAGGCCCTGGAAGGGAGCAGGCCCTGCAGTCCTCACCCAGCCGATGGTTCGAGGCTTCCCTGCAGCAGGAGTCCCCTTATAGCCGGGAGAAAGGGCCTGGGCCACGCCCCCTGGGCCAGTTGGAAAAGGCCCTGGAAGGGAGCAGGCCCTGCAGTCCTCACCCAGCCGATGGTTCGAGGCTTGTGGTCCCTTCCAACTTTACACATCGGTCGATGGTTTTACACCTAAGAAAGACAAAAGAATTCAACAAGCATTCTGGGAAATGTTCTTTGAACTTCCTCCAAGCCAAGAATGGATGGTTCTCTCTGGGTTCTTTCTTTTCCTTTCTTATGTAGACTAAAAGTCCCTTAGGACAGCTGATAAAAAGAAGCCGAAGTGTTTCATCTATAGACTTCGAAGGAACTACAAATAACCTGCTCACAGAGTCATAATTCATGCAGGACAATGGGTAGAGATGGCATTTCATGTAATGAATCAGGCATTTCCTTTCGGAACTTTCCTTTAGATTTGACAGATTTGTAGAGTTTTCACCAACTGACTCAGTCAACTCTGGATTTTAAACAATGGCGATTTGATCTAATGCTTTATTGCATACTCCAGCGAGGTGACACATGCCCATTTATTGTCCTCCACAAAGATCAGTGCCACATACGGATAATTAGGCTGAACTCCTATACACTAAATTCCCTGAGGGTTTGCTTCTAAAGAGACATGCATGTCAATGCACCGCTAGTCTTCCAAAACAGACAAGTCCAAAAGCAGAATGAAAGAAAAGCACCATGTACACACATTGAACATCTGATCTGGATTTTGTAGAATCGTAGAATTGCAGAGTTGGAAGGGACCCCAAGCATTATCAACCTCTTGCAATGCAGGAATCTCAGCTAAACCATCCCTGACAGATGACCACCCAACCTCTTCCTAAAAACCACCAAGAAAGGAGCGTCCACCACCTTTTCCGAGGGAGTCTTTTCCACTGTCAAACAGCTCTTGTTATCAGAAAGTTCTTCCTGAATTCTTCCATGAATTCTTCCATGAATACTGTCTAAAGCAGGCTTCCTCAGCCTCAGCTCTCCAGGTGTTTTGAGACTACAATTCCCACCATCCCTGACAACTGGTCCAGCTAGCTAGGGATCATGGGAGTTGTAGGCCAAAAGCATCTGGAGGGCCGAGGTTGAGGAAGACTGGTCTAAAGTGTAACTCCCACAATTTAGGTGCTCTGCAGGCCATGCCACCCCATAACGCTTCCAACAATATCTGGAGGGCCGCATGTTGGCTTTTGTTGTTGTTTAGTCGTTTAGTCGTGTCTGACTCTTCGTGACCCCATGGACCGGAGCACGCCAGGCACTCCTGTCTTCCACTGCCTCCCGCAGTTTGGTCAGACCCATGCTGGTAGCTTCGAGAACTTTGTCCAGCCATCTCGTCCTCTGTCGTCCCCTTCTCCTTGTGCCCTCCATCTTTCCCAACATCAGGGTCTTTTCCAGGGAGTCTTCTCTTCTCATGAGGTGGCCAAAGTGTTGGAGCCTCAGCTTCAGGATCTGTCCTTCCAGTGAGCACTCAGGGCTGATTTCCTTCAGAATGGACATGTTGGCTACTCCTGGTCTAATAGGAGGGGCAGCCAATAGGAAGGTGTCACCTGACCAACTCTGTCCTATCAATGGCATTGCAATCATTCAGCAGGTCTCTCCCATTATTGGTCTGGCCAAGATTCCTTTCCACCTTCCACCTGCATTGAAACACAGAATGTGACAATGCCGTTTCGTGCTTTTCACTTTAACACCTCCCTCCCCAGGGCTCTGATTCCAAAGCGCTAGAACAATGAGCACAATTCTACCCCTAAGCAAATCATGGCATGTTTTATTTATTTATCTGTTTGTTTGCCTGTGCAGAATATTGAAGGCAAGAGGAAGACTGACCTCTCCTTTCCTTGGCTGACGCTACTCCCACAGAGAGTCAGCAGCACGTTCGTAAACACGAAAAGGATGGGTAAGCAAATAGAATACATTTTAAGGGCTCTGATTAAATTCTCCGTGGTAGCGTTCCATGAACCCAGGAGCAGATTAGGCTAGCTTATGTCAATGAAAGAAAGACAAGGACAAGACATGGCATTGGGGTAAAGGGCAAATGTACGTGGAAGAGGGGGGGGGACTTGGATAAGCTTTTCTTTACCCTCTGTTTCTTGCAATTAGTTATGGGAAGGGTTGTAGCTTAGTGGTTGAGTATCGGCTTTGCATGCAGAAGGTTCCAGGTTCAATTCCCAGTGACATCGCCAGGTAGGGCTGGGAGACACTCCTGCCTGAAATCCTGGAACGCCACTGCCAGCCAGTGCGGACAATACTGAGCTAGCTGGTTCATTGATCTGACATGGTACATAGCACCTTTCTATGTTCTTAAATTAAGGGATGCCGGTGGTGTTGTGGGTTAAACCACAGAGCCTAGGACTTGCTGATCAGAATGTCGGCGGTTTGAATCCCCGCGACAGGGTGAGCTCCCGTTGCTCAGTCCCTGCTCCTGCCAACCTAGCAGTTTGAAAGCATGTCAAAGTGCAAGTAGATAAATAGGTACCACTCCGGCGGGAAGGTAAACGGCGTTTCCATGTGCTGCTCTGGTTTGCCAGAAGTGGCTTAGTCATGCTGGCCACATGACCCGGAAGCTGTACGCCGGCTCCCTTGGCCAATAAAGCGAGATGAGCGCCGCAACCCCAGAGTCGGTCACGACTGGACCTAATGGTCAGGGGTCCCTTTACCTATGTTCTTAAATTAAGTAGCTAGCTCAGTTGGCAGAGCATGAGACTCTTAATATCAGGGTTGTGGGTTCGAGTCCCGTGTTGGGCAAAAGATTCCTGCATTACAGGGGATTGACTAGATGACCCTTATGGTCCCTTCCAACTTCATGATTCTATTCTAAGATGGTGGTGGTGGTGGTGATATAATATTACTGGATTTAAAGACGTTAAAGCAAAGATTATGGGATAATACACACAGTGACTTGCGATCTCAATCACACGCAGTCTGTTTTCCGCTGGCAGTAGGAGTACAATATGGGCATGTCTTTAAGCTAACACCTTACATTAAAAACCTGACAGCACCAAATTATTGAAGGTTATTCTCCAAAGCCAGACTAAACGTCTTTCCTTCTGCAGTGTTGGATGGCAGGTTGAAAGGAGTTCCCTACCAAGAAAGACTTTGCTCTTGTGCTCAAGACATCGATTCTATAAAACATATTTTGCTGCACTGTGCGAAATATGAGCAAGCCAGGGCTGAACTGATATAACCCTTGCAGGTACCTTTCCCGGAAAAATCAGAGGCTCACTATGTCAGGTTCATATTGGAAGATCGGACAAATGCTAGAACATTAGCAGTGGCAAAGTTTTTATCGATGGTTGCAAGAACCAATGATCCCTATCTTTAAGTTTGAACAAAATGCTTGTTTAATCTGGAGGTAGGCTGTCTGAATTGTGCATTGCTTTGTAACGATTTGTTTGGACTCTGGACCATAATAAAATTTTATATATATATATATATATATATATATATATATATATATATATATATATATGCTTTCGTAGATTTTCACGGGTACAGGAATGCAGGTTTTGGTGTCTTCGGGTGTCTTCCCGTGTAAGAGTCGGGGTGTCTGTGCGACGTTTCGACGAGGTCTCACTCGTCATCTTCAGGCTGGTGCTTTCGGCTTCTTGTTACTGGAACAGAGCAGAGTCTGGTGTTTGAGTTCCTATAAATACTGTAGAGGGGTGTGGTGTATAGCCTCCAACGTTCTGGGCAGAGAGGAAGTTCCTAGATTAGTGTGCCTTTTCTTCTTTTGTTCCTAATCTACACTTAATGACCCACCCAGTGATATTCAGAATATCACTCATGAAATCACCCAAGATATCCCTCAAGTAATTAAGGAACAAAAGAAGAAAAGGCACACTAATCTAGGAACTTCCTCTCTGCCCAGAACGTTGGAGGCTATACACCACACCCCTCTACAGTATTTATAGGAACTCAAACACCAGACTCTGCTCTGTTCCAGTAACAAGAAGCCGAAAGCACCAGCCTGAAGATGACGAGTGAGACCTCGTCGAAACGTCGCACAGACACCCCGACTCTTACACGGGAAGACACCCGAAGACACCAAAACCTGCATATATATATATATATATATATATATATATATATATATATATATATGCTTTCGTAGATTTTCACGGGTACAGGAATGCAGGTTTTGGTGTCTTCGGGTGTCTTCCCGTGTAAGAGTCGGGGTGTCTGTGCGACGTTTCGACGAGGTCTCACTCGTCATCTTCAGGCTGGTGCTTTCGGCTTCTTGTTACTGGAACAGAGCAGAGTCTGGTGTTTGAGTTCCTATAAATACTGTAGAGGGGTGTGGTGTATAGCCTCCAACGTTCTGGGCAGAGAGGAAGTTCCTAGATTAGTGTGCCTTTTCTTCTTTTGTTCCTTAATTACTTGAGGGATATCTTGGGTGATTTCATGAGTGATATTCTGAATACCACTGGGTGGGTCATTAAGTGTAGATTAGTTGCTAAAGCTTTCGTGTCTTGACCTCTTGAGCTTGTGAAGAGTTTTTCTGAGAAGATGGCTGTGCTGCATTTAGTTGTGCTCTGGCTTGGCTTCGTGTATAGGGGCGAGCTGTGGTTTTGTGCCTTGTGCCAGCCAGATCTGTGTAGGGATTGCAGGGGGGTGCAGCATCCGGAGGTGCCACTATAGTTTGGCTACTGGATGGAGTCTGTAATATGTCTGTGGAGAGGGTCTGGGTTTGGGTCTGGTGTGGTTGATTGGTGACGGCGTTCTGTGTGCCTCTGGTTCTGGTGTCGGTTTTTGTGGGGAGGGCTAATTTCCAGATGTCTGGCAGGCGGGACGTGTCGTCACGCTTGTTCATGTTGTGAGGGTGTTTCTCTATCTCGATGGCTTCCATGATTATTCTCTTGTGGTGATGTTCCATGTTAAAGAGCAATTTGGAATCTGCAAAATTAATTTCGTGTCCTGTTTCTTTCATGTGTTGGAAAAGAGAGGAAGTTTTTTCTTCTTTTTTGACGGCATTCTTGTGTTCTGCGATACGTGCATTTATTCGTCTGTTTGTTTGTCCAATGTACGTGGCTGGGCAGACTTTGCAGGGTATTTCATAGACCCCTTGGTTTTCCAGCTGGATTTTGTCTTTTGGGTTTCTGAGGATATTGGCTATTTTTTGGTTGGTGCAGAAGGCTGTTTTGATATTGTGTTTATGGAGGATTTTGCTGATTTTGTCTGTAGTGCCCTTGATATAAGGAAGGAGGGCCATGCCATTGTTTTCTTCTGTGTCTTGGTTTTTGGGGGGTGTTTCTTTTTGGATTAGCTTCGTAACCCTGTTTTTCTGGTATCCATTGGCGATTAACACATTTGAGAGATTCTGTAACTCAGTTGTCAAGTGGTCTTTGTCAGCCAGGCGTTTGGTTCTGGAGATGAGAGTCTTGGCTACGGAGTTTATTTGTGCAGGGTGGTGGTGTGATTGTGCGTGTAAGTAGCGGTTGGTGTGTGTTTTTTTCCGGTAGATAGTGTGTCCTAGGGAGCCATCAGGTTTTTTGTAGATTAGGACGTCAAGAAAGG
Source organism: Podarcis vaucheri (assembly GCF_965113315.1). Taxonomy (NCBI): domain Eukaryota; kingdom Metazoa; phylum Chordata; class Lepidosauria; order Squamata; family Lacertidae; genus Podarcis; species Podarcis vaucheri. The sequence goes on from NC_138762.1 coordinate 13,515,474, forward strand.
GGAGTTCTGACTTGTCTAAAGCATTGGTTTCAAAGTGTTCCATGTACAAATTTGCGATGACCGGTGAGAGGGGTGATCCCATAGGTGCTCCTTCTATCTGTTTGTATCTTTGTCCATTGTGGATGAAGTACGTGTTGGTTAGGCAGTGGTTGGTCAGGTCCAGGATGTATTTGGGGGGATTGTATTTGTTTTGGATGGCTGTCAAGGCTTCATTAATGGGTACTTGAGTGAAGAGAGATACAACATCGAAGCTCACAAGAAGGTCATCGGGATGTAGGTATTGCTTCTTTATTGTTTCTATGAACTGGAAGGAGTTAGTAACGTGTGAAGCGATGGATTCTGCATAGGGCTGAAGTTGCTTAGCGAGAAATTTAGCGAGATTTTGTAGAGGTGAGCCTATGGAGCTGACTATTGGTCTGAGTGGTGTTCCTTCTTTGTGTATCTTGGGGAGACCGTAGAGTTTGGGGCATCTGGATGATTTTTCTCTGGGGATGATTCTTAGCTGGATTTCTTCACTGATAGGAGAGGCTTTTATTTTGGATTTGGTGGTTTTTTCCAGATAGGTGGTGGGATCTGTTTTTATAGGTTGGTAGGTAGGGTCTTGGAGTAGATTTGATAGTTTTGCTTGGTAGTCCGATGTGTTCATCACAACAGTGGCGTTGTTGTCTTTCCTCAGGTTGGTGAGTGCTTTCTGTTCTTCTTTGTGTAAATTGCGAGACAACAACTTAACTCCCACATGCTTCCAACTTAAATTCCACTCTAAAACCCCAGCTACCGAAAGGATCCTGAAACGAACTGAACTATCCCTAATCAGAAACGAAATACATAAGAAAAGATACCTACTAAACCAAACCAACAAAGATCTGCTCACTCTTCACCTCAAACTATGTAACAAAATCCACCCTGCACTCTGGGACAAATGCAAACAACTAGCCGTCTGGAGAGCTGAAACTGAGACCTCACATAAGACAGACAGACACACCAACAAACTCTACAAACTAGAAAAACGCCAGAAGCCCAGCCACCCTCCACAACAACCCATGAAACAAACAGTACATAACATATCAGACAGGATCCTCACCCCAACTGAAACCAAAGTACTCTCCAAAGGTTTCAACTTTGCAGTCGCCCCGAGACGCATCCCCACGGAAAACATCATATGCGGAGTCGAAGCTAGCCTGACCAAAATCGACCCAGATGAAGCCAATAAAATCAGACTTGAAGTCACCAACATCCTCTGCTCCAGCAAACCACCCAGAAGCAATTTACACAAAGAAGAACAGAAAGCACTCACCAACCTGAGGAAAGACAACAACATAATCATTCTCCCAGCAGACAAAGGCAACGCCACTGTTGTGATGAACACATCGGACTACCAAGCAAAACTATCAAATCTACTCCAAGACCCTACCTACCAACCTATAAAAACAGATCCCACCACCTATCTGGAAAAAACCACCAAATCCAAAATAAAAGCCTCTCCTATCAGTGAAGAAATCCAGCTAAGAATCATCCCCAGAGAAAAATCATCCAGATGCCCCAAACTCTACGGTCTCCCCAAGATACACAAAGAAGGAACACCACTCAGACCAATAGTCAGCTCCATAGGCTCACCTCTACAAAATCTCGCTAAATTTCTCGCTAAGCAACTTCAGCCCTATGCAGAATCCATCGCTTCACACGTTACTAACTCCTTCCAGTTCATAGAAACAATAAAGAAGCAATACCTACATCCCGATGACCTTCTTGTGAGCTTCGATGTTGTATCTCTCTTCACTCAAGTACCCATTAATGAAGCCTTGACAGCCATCCAAAACAAATACAATCCCCCCAAATACATCCTGGACCTGACCAACCACTGCCTAACCAACACGTACTTCATCCACAATGGACAAAGATACAAACAGATAGAAGGAGCACCTATGGGATCACCCCTCTCACCGGTCATCGCAAATTTGTACATGGAACACTTTGAAACCAATGCTTTAGACAAGTCAGAACACAAACCCAAACTTTGGCTCAGATATGTTGACGACACCTTTGTAATTTGGCCACACGGGAAAGAAAAACTAGATAGCTTCCTCACACATCTCAACAGCCTACACCCCAAAATACAATTCACTATGGAAATAGAAGACAACAACCAACTCCCCTTTCTTGACGTCCTAATCTACAAAAAACCTGATGGCTCCCTAGGACACACTATCTACTGGAAAAAAACACACACCAACCGCTACTTACATGCACAATCACACCACCACCCTGCACAAATAAACTCCGTAGCCAAGACTCTCATCTCCAGAACCAAACGCCTGGCTGACAAAGACCACTTGACAACTGAGTTACAGAATCTCTCAAATGTGTTAATCGCCAATGGATACCAGAAAAACAGGGTTACGAAGCTAATCCAAAAAGAAACACCCCCCAAAAACCAAGACACAGAAGAAAACAATGGCATGGCCCTCCTTCCTTATATCAAGGGCACTACAGACAAAATTAGCAAAATCCTCCATAAACACAATATCAAAACAGCCTTCTGCACCAACCAAAAAATAGCCAATATCCTCAGAAACCCAAAAGACAAAATCCAGCTGGAAAACGAAGGGGTCTATGAAATACCCTGCAAAGTCTGCCCAGCCACGTACTGTCAGGGAACTGACATCAGAGGGAAAGGAGGTGATAGGGCTCCCAGAGACGGGGAGAGACTCAACAGCCAAAGCAGGGACCAGCAGGGGGAGCGCGGGGTCTCTGGAGGAGGATCTCAGTAATACTGAGAGAGACGCAGCAACGCAGGCAGGAAGCAGGGGAGAGAAAGGGGTGAGAGACACGTCCAGCGAAAATAGTGGGGAGGTGTCAGAAGCAACTGCAGGGAGACCCATGCTTCGTCGGAAGCTGTCACGTCGTGAGTCCAGGAGACGTGTTTCCGTTAAGGAACTTCTTTGTTGGAGGCGTTTCCGCAAACAGCCACTGTCGGACTCTAATAGTGACTAGAGCAGACATGTCTGAGGAGCTCTGTTACACACAGAGGTTTGTGGGGCCGCACAAACTCTGAAGGGGCACCATTTTAAGCACAAGCAGCTAATCATCCCCTGATAGCAGTCCGACAGTCTCTGTACGCTGCCTGTGCAGGAGAAAGCATCATGAGCGACCCAGCCGGAGCCGGAGTAGCAGGGGGAGGAGCTGATCCAAGCTTGGAAGAAAGATGCCGAGCATTGGAGGTCCAACTGGCGCTGCAGACGGCGAGGCTCGAGGAGAGGAGGGCTCAAGATGCAGACAAGAAGGGGAGAACCACTCAGTTCCCCAGAAAGGTACCAGGATTGGTGCAGAAGTTTGGGGGGGACCCCAAGGATTACCATGCCTTTAGGACTGAAATGCAATATGCCCTGAATGTCCAGTTTGATGAGTTCCCTGATGAGGAATCTCGAGTTGCTTTTGTAATTGGGCATCTTGAGAAGGGCGCGCGAGACTGGGTTCGACCCCTGATGGCAACGCACAACGATATCCTAAAGGACACTATGAAATTCTTTCGTGCAATGGATATCATGTTTTCCAGCGACATTGAGGAAGGGGCGGTGCGCAGACAGTTAATGGCTTGCAAGCAGGGAAGCAGATCTGTCCGTGAGTACTGGACTGAATTTACCATGCTGATTCACAGATTGGGGTGGGATTTATCGGCAGCACCCATTCAGATGCTATTTGAAGAAGGTCTTTCTTCAGCTGTGAAAGACGAGCTGGCCAGGAGCCCCAGGGCGGTGTCTATGGATCAGCTGACCAAATCTGCGCTGACCATTGGAGCGCGCCAGGAGGCAAGAGCCTTGGAGAGGCGGGAAGGGAGAGGGGAACGTTGGAAGGAGTTACGCATTCCAGACATTCCTGAGCCAGCTTTCCCGCCGGCAGAGCCGATGGAAATCGGAACAGCCCGCGCGCGCGCAGTTTCAAAGCCCAGTGAGGGGGCGAAGAAGGAGGGAAAGGGAGCCCGGAAATGCTATCTCTGCCAACAGCCAGGCCACTTTGCCAGAGTCTGCCCCCAGAGGAAGGAATGGCAAGGAATGGTGGGAGCTGTTGAGGGGGAAGAGCAGGGAGAAACGGAGCAGGTAAAAGCCAACGCCTGGTTGCCATCAGGGCACTGCAGCCAGGTCAAAGAGCAGTGAAAGTGCCCCTTCCCCAAGTGCCAGTGCCAGAAGCTCCTCGACCTGCTCTAGTGATTGAAGTGTCGCTAGAGCTGCAAAATGGACACCCCCTAAAAATAAAGGCACTGTTGGACTCAGGCAGCTCCTGCAATTTTATGAGCAAGGAGTTTGCTGCTGAACACCAGATACAGACTATCCCTTTAAGCAACCCCCTGCAGGTGACCACGATCGATGGCAGGGAACTGTTGGGAGGAGGAGTCAGCTTGCAGACCATCCCAATGATAATGAGGGTGGCAAGGCACACAGAACTGATAGCGTTTAATGTGGCCACCTTGGGAGGTGCTCCCATTATTTTGGGAATGAGCTGGCTAGCCCTACATGATCCGCTGGTGGGCTGGCATCAAAGAGTGGTTTCCTTCGGTTCCGCACATTGCTTAGAACACTGCAGGGGGGAAAAGGGGTCAGCAGGGGCCCAAGCCACCCTGGCAGGGACTGAAGTAATGGAGAAGGGGAAGGTGCCACCACAGTATGCTGATCTCAGCGACGTGTTCAGCGAGAAGGAAGCTGACCAACTACCTCCGCATAGACCCTTTGATTGCCAGATCAATTTACTCCCCGGAGCACAGCTTCCTGTAGGCAAGTTGTATGCCATGTCAGACAGGGAAATGCAGGAGTTGCGAGCGTTCATTGACAAGAACCTGAAGAGAGGCTTCATCAGAGAGTCCAAGGCAGCGGGGGGTAGCCCAGTGTTTTTTGTGGACAAAAAACACACGGACAAGCCGAGGCTGGTATGTGACTTTCGGGCCTTAAATGCAGTGACCGAGCCGGCGGCTTTTCCTATGCCCAGGATTGATGATATTTTGACCAGGGTGCGGAAGGGAAAGATTTTTACAAAGCTGGACCTAAGGGGGGCGTACAACCTGATACGTATAAGGAAAGGGGATGAATGGAAGACCACCATGTTCACCCCTTTGGGGGCATTTGAATACTTAGTTATGCCTTTTGGATTACAAACAGGCTCCGCGTGTTTTCAAGCTTTCATGAACCACGTACTGGGGCCTTTGCTCTACAAGAATTGCGTGGCCTTCTTAGATGACGTGTTGGTGTATTCGGAGAATGAGGAGCAACATGTGAGAGACGTCAGAGAAGTGTTGAGCAGGCTGCAAGCCAACAGACTGTGGGTGAAACTGGAGAAGTGTCAGTTTCATACCAAGGAGGTGGAATTCCTGGGGTACCGCTTGTCAGATAAGGGGTTGGCCATGGACCCCGGCAAGGTTCAAGCGGTGCTGGAATGGAAAACACCCAAGACCAAGAAGGATGTGCAGAGGTTCCTAGGGTTTGGAAACTTTTATCGTAAGTTCATCCGAAACTTCGCCCACCTGACGGCGCCCATCACGGACTGTCTCAGCAGCAAAAAGAAGTTTGTTTGGACGGGGGAGGCGGAGCGAGCGTTTGAGGAACTGAAAAGGGCCTTCGCCTCTGACGAACAACTTCTACATGTGGATTTACAAAAAAAGCTGAGGGTCGAAACAGACGCGTCGGACAGAGCCATAGGGGCGGTGCTTCTTCTGCAGCCGGGGAAGGAGGGGTCAGAGTGGCGACCGTGTGCCTTCTTTTCGCGAAAGCTGAACAAGTCTGAGAGGAACTACACGGTGTACGACCGGGAACTTCTTGCAATTTATGAGGCCTTCCGGAGATGGAGGCACCTACTAATTGGTGCACAACAGAAGGTGCAAGTGTGCACGGACCATAAGAATCTAGAGTATTGGAGAACTGCGCGAGTGCTCAACCAACGGCAGTTGAGATGGGCCCAGGAGTTCTCCAAATTTAACTTTGAGATTTGTTACGTACCAGGCCCGGAGAACGTTAGGGCGGACGCTCTCTCACGCAAACCTGAATATTTGGAGGGAGAGGGTGCACCCGAAGAGACCCATGTCATTCCCGAGGACCGCTGGGTGTGTGGGGCGGCATTGGTGGGGCAAAGGGAACTGGTAGAGGGAACGGGGCAGGATGAATACGCCCAGGACAAACTCAGGAGTCTTAGGAGGGAGGGAGACAAACCCGGGGGTTTTGAGGAGAGAAATGGGGCGTTGTACTACAAGGGAGCGTTATACATACCTGAAGGGGAATTGAGGGAAAAGGTACTCAAGCAACTGCACGATAACCCCACAGCAGGGCATTTTGGGCAACACAAAACCATGTGGCTGGTTACCAGGGAATTCTGGTGGCCCAAGGTTAGGGAAGATGTACGGGAGTATGTGAGAGGGTGTGACCGATGCCAACGAGCCAAGGGGGAGAGGCGGGCGCCGGCAGGTTTATTAGAACCACTACCCACGCCGGAAAGACCGTGGGAGGCAGTGGCAATAGATTTCATGACTGATCTGCCCAGGTCCAAAGGGAAAACAGCCATTATGGTGGTGGTAGATCTGTTAACCAAGATGGCCCACTTTATAGCCTGCTCACATGCGGTCACAGCAGAAGAAACCGCCAAATTGTTTGTGGAAAATGTGTTTAGGTTGCATGGCGCCCCCTTGAGGGTGGTTTCGGACCGAGGGAAACAATTTACTTCCAGGTTCTGGAGGAAGCTCATGAGCTTACTGCATGTAGAGGTTAATTTCTCTACTGCCCGTCATCCAGAAACCAACGGGCAGGCGGAAAGAGCTAATGGTGTCCTCCAGCAATATTTGAGGTGTTATGTTAATGACAGAGAGAATGATTGGGTGGAGAAGCTGGCGTTGGCAGAATTTGCTTACAACAATGCAGAGAACGTGTCCACGGGGATGAGCCCTTTTTTGGCCAATCACGGGTGTCATCCCCGAGCCTTCCCAGGGGGGGAGGGGGAGAACTGGAGCGTTCCAGCAGCAGAACAGTTCGTTGAAGAAATGGAAGCGATCCATCGCCAACTCCAACTTAATTTAAACCGGGCGAAGGAGGAATATAAGAGGCAGGCAGACAAAACCAGAAGGGAAGGGGAAAGCATTAGGGTGGGAGACCAGGTGTGGCTGTCCACCCAAGGGTTACCATTTAAAGGAGGTTGTAAGAAGTTAAGACCCAAAAGACTGGGCCCATTTGAAGTCACGCAACAGGTCAACCCAGTGGCTTTCAGACTCCGGTTACCGAACCACATGAAGTTGCACCCAGTGTTCCACAGATCGTTGCTGTCACCGTATATAGGGGACAGAGAGGGGAGGGTCAATAGGGGACCAGCGATGGAGGAAAAAGAACACAGCTACCATGTAGCGGAGATTCTAGATTCCAGGTGGAAGGGAGAGCAAGTAGAGTATTTGGTAATGTGGGAAGGGGAACCGGAGTCGGAAAACACCTGGGTCAGGGCAGAGGATGTAGATGACGAGGTTCTAATTGAAACTTTTCATCAGAGATTCCCTCGTAAACCCCAGCCAGTGGCGAGGTTCCGGAGGGAATACTTCGCCACCACCGACGAAGAAGAGGAGTTGGAGGGGTTCTCTGATTCCGAGGTGGAGGAGGATTCAGCGAGTCGGAACGAAGACCGATGGAGGGAAATGTTCGAGACGTCTGAAGATGAAGAGGATTCGTTTCGGGGTTTCAGCTCCTCACCGCCCAGAGGAGAGGGAGGGGGCGGGGGGGAAGGGGGCCCTGGAGGGGAGGTGGATGTCAGGGAACTGACATCAGAGGGAAAGGAGGTGATAGGGCTCCCAGAGACGGGGAGAGACTCAACAGCCAAAGCAGGGACCAGCAGGGGGAGCGCGGGGTCTCTGGAGGAGGATCTCAGTAATACTGAGAGAGACGCAGCAACGCAGGCAGGAAGCAGGGGAGAGAAAGGGGTGAGAGACACGTCCAGCGAAAATAGTGGGGAGGTGTCAGAAGCAACTGCAGGGAGACCCATGCTTCGTCGGAAGCTGTCACGTCGTGAGTCCAGGAGACGTGTTTCCGTTAAGGAACTTCTTTGTTGGAGGCGTTTCCGCAAACAGCCACTGTCGGACTCTAATAGTGACTAGAGCAGACATGTCTGAGGAGCTCTGTTACACACAGAGGTTTGTGGGGCCGCACAAACTCTGAAGGGGCACCATTTTAAGCACAAGCAGCTAATCATCCCCTGATACGTACATTGGACAAACAAACAGACGAATAAATGCACGTATCGCAGAACACAAGAATGCCGTCAAAAAAGAAGAAAAAACTTCCTCTCTTTTCCAACACATGAAAGAAACAGGACACGAAATTAATTTTGCAGATTCCAAATTGCTCTTTAACATGGAACATCACCACAAGAGAATAATCATGGAAGCCATCGAGATAGAGAAACACCCTCACAACATGAACAAGCGTGACGACACGTCCCGCCTGCCAGACATCTGGAAATTAGCCCTCCCCACAAAAACCGACACCAGAACCAGAGGCACACAGAACGCCGTCACCAATCAACCACACCAGACCCAAACCCAGACCCTCTCCACAGACATATTACAGACTCCATCCAGTAGCCAAACTATAGTGGCACCTCCGGATGCTGCACCCCCCTGCAATCCCTACACAGATCTGGCTGGCACAAGGCACAAAATCACAGCTCGCCCCTATACACGAAGCCAAGCCAGAGCACAACTAAATGCAGCACAGCCATCTTCTCAGAAAAACTCTTCACAAGCTCAAGAGGTCAAGACACGAAAGCTTTAGCAACTAATCTACACTTAATGACCCACCCAGTGGTATTCAGAATATCACTCATGAAATCACTCAAGATATCCCTCAAGTAATTAAGGAACAAAAGAAGAAAAGGCACACTAATCTAGGAACTTCCTCTCTGCCCAGAACGTTGGAGGCTATACACCACACCCCTCAACAGTATTTATAGAAACTCAAACACCAGATTCTGCTCTGTTCCAGTAACAAGAAGCCGAAAGCACCAGCCTGAAGATGACGAGTGAGACCTCGTCGAAACGTCGCACAGACACCCCGACTCTTACACGGGAAGACACCCGAAGACACCAAAACCTGCATTCCTGTACCCGTGAAAATCTACGAAAGCAAATATCTCACCTCTACGGGGAGGAAACCTTCCAGCTGACAAGAACCTACGAGAAACTAGAAATCCGAAGAGCCACCATCTTATGTGATCTCCTGTTCCTACGCAACTGCCGAGACAACAACTTAACTCCCACATGCTTCCAACTTAAATTCCACTCTAAAACCCCAGCTACCGAAAGGATCCTGAAACGAACTGAACTATCCCTAATCAGAAACGAAATACATAAGAAAAGATACCTACTAAACCAAACCAACAAAGATCTGCTCACTCTTCACCTCAAACTATGTAACAAAATCCACCCTGCACTCTGGGACAAATGCAAACAACTAGCCGTCTGGAGAGCTGAAACTGAGACCTCACATAAGACAGACAGACACACCAACAAACTCTACAAACTAGAAAAACGCCAGAAGCCCAGCCACCCTCCACAACAACCCATGAAACAAACAGTACATAACATATCAGACAGGATCCTCACCCCAACTGAAACCAAAGTACTCTCCAAAGGTTTCAACTTTGCAGTCGCCCCGAGACGCATCCCCACGGAAAACATCATATGCGGAGTCGAAGCTAGCCTGACCAAAATCGACCCAGATGAAGCCAATAAAATCAGACTTGAAGTCACCAACATCCTCTGCTCCAGCAAACCACCCAGAAGCAATTTACACAAAGAAGAACAGAAAGCACTCACCAACCTGAGGAAAGACAACAACATAATCATTCTCCCAGCAGACAAAGGCAACGCCACTGTTGTGATGAACACATCGGACTACCAAGCAAAACTATCAAATCTACTCCAAGACCCTACCTACCAACCTATAAAAACAGATCCCACCACCTATCTGGAAAAAACCACCAAATCCAAAATAAAAGCCTCTCCTATCAGTGAAGAAATCCAGCTAAGAATCATCCCCAGAGAAAAATCATCCAGATGCCCCAAACTCTACGGTCTCCCCAAGATACACAAAGAAGGAACACCACTCAGACCAATAGTCAGCTCCATAGGCTCACCTCTACAAAATCTCGCTAAATTTCTCGCTAAGCAACTTCAGCCCTATGCAGAATCCATCGCTTCACACGTTACTAACTCCTTCCAGTTCATAGAAACAATAAAGAAGCAATACCTACATCCCGATGACCTTCTTGTGAGCTTCGATGTTGTATCTCTCTTCACTCAAGTACCCATTAATGAAGCCTTGACAGCCATCCAAAACAAATACAATCCCCCCAAATACATCCTGGACCTGACCAACCACTGCCTAACCAACACGTACTTCATCCACAATGGACAAAGATACAAACAGATAGAAGGAGCACCTATGGGATCACCCCTCTCACCGGTCATCGCAAATTTGTACATGGAACACTTTGAAACCAATGCTTTAGACAAGTCAGAACACAAACCCAAACTTTGGCTCAGATATGTTGACGACACCTTTGTAATTTGGCCACACGGGAAAGAAAAACTAGATAGCTTCCTCACACATCTCAACAGCCTACACCCCAAAATACAATTCACTATGGAAATAGAAGACAACAACCAACTCCCCTTTCTTGACGTCCTAATCTACAAAAAACCTGATGGCTCCCTAGGACACACTATCTACCGGAAAAAAACACACACCAACCGCTACTTACATGCACAATCACACCACCACCCTGCACAAATAAACTCCGTAGCCAAGACTCTCATCTCCAGAACCAAACGCCTGGCTGACAAAGACCACTTGACAACTGAGTTACAGAATCTCTCAAATGTGTTAATCGCCAATGGATACCAGAAAAACAGGGTTACGAAGCTAATCCAAAAAGAAACACCCCCCAAAAACCAAGACACAGAAGAAAACAATGGCATGCCCCTCCTTCCTTATATCAAGGGCACTACAGACAAAATTAGCAAAATCCTCCATAAACACAATATCAAAACAGCCTTCTGCACCAACCAAAAAATAGCCAATATCCTCAGAAACCCAAAAGACAAAATCCAGCTGGAAAACCAAGGCGTCTATGAAATACCCTGCAAAGTCTGCCCAGCCACGTACATTGGACAAACAAACAGACGAATAAATGCACGTATCGCAGAACACAAGAATGCCGTCAAAAAAGAAGAAAAAACTTCCTCTCTTTTCCAACACATGAAAGAAACAGGACACGAAATTAATTTTGCAGATTCCAAATTGCTCTTTAACATGGAACATCACCACAAGAGAATAATCATGGAAGCCATCGAGATAGAGAAACACCCTCACAACATGAACAAGCGTGACGACACGTCCCGCCTGCCAGACATCTGGAAATTAGCCCTCCCCACAAAAACCGACACCAGAACCAGAGGCACACAGAACGCCGTCACCAATCAACCACACCAGACCCAAACCCAGACCCTCTCCACAGACATATTACAGACTCCATCCAGTAGCCAAACTATAGTGGCACCTCCAGATGCTGCACCCCCCTGCAATCCCTACACAGATCTGGCTGGCACAAGGCACAAAATCACAGCTCGCCCCTATACACGAAGCCAAGCCAGAGCACAACTAAATGCAGCACAGCCATCTTCTCAGAAAAACTCTTCACAAGCTCAAGAGGTCAAGACACGAAAGCTTTAGCAACTAATCTACACTTAATGACCCACCCAGTGGTATTCAGAATATCACTCATGAAATCACTCAAGATATCCCTCAAGTAATTAAGGAACAAAAGAAGAAAAGGCACACTAATCTAGGAACTTCCTCTCTGCCCAGAACGTTGGAGGCTATACACCACACCCCTCAACAGTATTTATAGAAACTCAAACACCAGATTCTGCTCTGTTCCAGTAACAAGAAGCCGAAAGCACCAGCCTGAAGATGACGAGTGAGACCTCGTCGAAACGTCGCCCAGACACCCCGACTCTTACACGGGAAGACACCCGAAGACACCAAAACCTGCATTCCTGTACCCGTGAAAATCTACGAAAGCATATATATATATATATATATATATATATATATATATATATATATATATATATGTTACTTATACGCCGCCCATCTGGCCGGGCCTCCCCAGCCACTCTGGGCAGCTTCCAACAGAATATTAAAAACATGATAAAACATCAAACATTATAAACTTCCCCGAACAGGGCTGCCTTCAGATGTCTTCTAAAAGTCAGATAGTTGTTTATATCCTTGACATCTGGTGGGAGGGCGTTCCACAGGGAGGGTGCCACTACCGAGAAGGCCCTCTGCCTGGTTCCCTGTAACCTCACTTCTTGCAGTGGGGGAACTGCCAGAAGGCCATCGGAGCTGGACTTCAGTGTCCGGGCAGAGCGATGGGGTTGGAGACGCTCCTTCAGGTCTACTGGGCCGAGGCCGTTTAGGACTTTAAAGGTCTCTACATGTCTCTCTACAACCACAGCAGGCACTGTAACCTTCCTCCGTTGTCTCCGTTGTCTCCCAAGAACAACTATTACTATTAATTTATCAATCACCTTCTAAACCGCCATCTCAAGGCAATCGACATGGGAAATAGTTGCAGACACTTAAAAACACAAATCCAACAAATATATTTAAAACAACAATTGCATTTAAAACAAAACAAAAACTTGTTTTGTGGTAATGACCCATTTATTCAGCTGGGAAAGCCTGCCGTAACAAAAATCCGTTTAACTGTTCCCAGAAAGTGTGGGCAGTGGGCACCTGTCATATATCAACAGAACAGGGGCAACCACACAGAGCCCTGCTCTGAGTTGCTGCAAACTGGGCTGCTGAGGTTTTGGGAACTTGCAGGAGAGACCCTCCCTAGGACCATAGAGATCCACTGGTGGTCTCTCAGACCTGGTCCCAGCCAGTTTAGGGGCTGTTTAGTACCATCATATTGAACTTGGCCTGAAAGCATATTTTTTTCATTTTTAAAAAAGTTTTTATTTCATTTTAATACACCACATACAAAAAGAAAATATGAAGATACCCATCACCTCCTAACAACTAAGAAAGGAAGAAGAAGAAGAAGAAAAACAAACACCAATACATTGAATATTACTCACAATACATTTAACATAAAAATGACTTTTTCCTATATAGCTGTCTTCCCATCTACGCCTTACTCCTATTTCTCACCCATTGTTCACTGCCATATTATAGCATATTTTGGCTTTAATGTTATTTATTCTATCCTAGGTTTTCCATCGGATTTGAAACTCCTACCGAAGTTATTCAAACGCTGCTACAGACTTCAAACTGTCATTGCTATTTTTCAAATAAATTTTAAAGACTTCCCATTCTGTGGTAAATACTTCCTATGATTTATTTTTTATTCTTTCTGATAGCTGGTCTAATTCTGCATATTCAGTCACTTTTTGAATCCACTCTGATCTAGAACTTGGCCTGATAGCAAATTGGTGAGCAGTACGAATCCCACAAGCGAGGTGCTATATGCTGGTGGTAGTTTGTTCCCGCGCGAAAGGAACCTAACCATCACATTCTGGAGAAGTTGCAGCCTTCAGATGAACCCCAAGGGTGGCCCTACATAGAGGCATGTACAAATCCAATTTGCTAAACAGAAGCTCTTTGCACCGCTCCTCTATTTGGAACAAAAGAGAGGGCGTGTCCAATCCTTGCATCCAATAAAATGTGGGCATGTTCAAGGAGGCATGTTCAATGTGGGAGAGCCCGAGCCAGTGCAAACAGGAGATGAGCAGGAAGGACACTTTCACCTGTGTTGCAGATTTTTGAGGGGATGTATTCTGCAACCTTTTTGAATTATGGTGCTGGAGGAGACTCTTGAGAGTCCCATGGACTGCAAGAAGATCAAACATGTCCATTCTGAAGAAAATCAGCCCTGAGTGCTCACTGGAAGGACAGATCCTGAAGCTGAGACTCCAATATTTTGGCAATCTCATGAGAAGAGAAGACTCCCTGGAAAAGACCCTGATGTTGGGAAAGATGGAGGGCACAAGGAGAAGGGTGCGACAGAGGATGAGATGGTTGGATAGTGTTCTCGAAGCTACCAGCATGAGTTTGACTAAACTGCGGGAGGCAGTGGAAGACAGGAATGCCTGGCATGCTCTGGTCCATGGGGTCACAAAGAATCATAGAATCATAGAGTTGGAATAGACCACAAGGGCCATCGAGTCCAACCCCCTGCCAAGCGACTAAACGGACACAACTAAACGACTAAACAACAACAACATTCTGTGACCTTTTCATGGATGCCATAGGAGATACTGCCAGGCACCCAGATAAATGAATTATTCTCCACTTAATTTATGTATCAGTGGCAGGTCCATTAGAAACAGGTGCATCCCTATCAATTTTGCAATCATAATTCCTCCTGCTTTTCATCTCATTCTTACCTCAGCAAGAAATTTTTGCTTCATAGAACCCCTGCTTCCATCTAGACTTTCCAGTAATCTCGCTTTGTTCTTCTTTCCGTGGGTATCAATAAAATCTCCATCTGTGGGTGTGTGGAGGGTTTTTTTTTATTTTTAAATTAATACTGATGTGCAGATTGAGAATAAAAACCTTCCCAGGCTGACTTCAAAATAAGTCTTGGGAATTTCATTAAATCTTTTTAATGGGCCCTGTCAGACGAACCCTCTGTTCTCGATGAAATTGCTATATTACTTCTCTGTCATGATTGTGCTTTTTGGGGTTGTTTTAAAGGGGACGGAGGAAAAATATCTCTGAAGTAAAAGGAAAACAATTTAAAAAGTTGTGACAACATCTTTTCTCTTCTGCTTGCCCAGTGGGCTCGATTTCACAATATGGAAGCAGAGATTTTAGCAATACTTAAAGGGCAAGACTTGGATATATTCAGGATTTAAAAATATTTTTTAAAGCAGTATGTTTTTAAAGCAATTTTCTGCCTAATCCTAACGCTTTGCAATGTTTTCAAAACACATCAAAGTGTAGCTTAAAAAAACAAAAGGCATAAGTGCATTTGAACTAACACACAGGCCTAGTTCATTTTTTCCAACAAACTTTGGATGCAGAATCAACACGTTGTCCAGAGATAAGCAACTGTGATATGAAACACAAGTCTGCCGTCGTACCTTGGTTGTCGAACGCCTTGGCTCCTGAACAAATCAGCTCCTGGACGCTGCAAACCCAAAAGTAAGTTTGCAAGTGGTTTTTTGGAATTTGAATGTCTGCCATGGCTTCCATGGCTTCTGATTGAGTGCAGAAATCTCCTTCAGCCAACTGGAAGCCGCACCTTGGTTTCCGAACGGTTCCTAGAGTGGAATGGACTCCTGGAACAAATTAAGTTCAACAACCAAGGTGCCAATGTATCTTCTTCTTTGGCGATCTCTCGTAGCCGAGTAAGATTGTCTTCCATAAACACGGTTTTAACAGTGAGTCCATAAGTGACTGTGGAGGCCAATTCTGGACCCACACGTCCTTCCACAGTGGGGACATCGGTTCCCAGGAGGGAGTTGATAACAGTGTGGATTTGCCAAGAGTGCCTTCCTCCTAGCACGTTTCTCCCTTGCGTCCTGATTTCAAGTGTCTTCAAAGCCCATGACACCTTTGGTAAAGGCTGTTCTCCAACTGGAGCACTCGCAGGCCAGTGTTTCCCAGTTGTCAGTGTTTATACTACATTTCTTTAGATTTGCCTTGAGATAGTCTTTAAACCTCTTTTGTTGACCACCAGCATTACGCTTTCCATTTTTAAGTTCGGAATAGAGGAGTTGCTTTGGAAGACAATCATCAGGCATCCACACATGTCCAGTCCAACGAAGTTGATGTTGAAGAATCATTGCTTCAACACTGGTGATCTTTACTTCTTCCATACACTGGCATTAGTTCACCTATCTTCCCAAGTGATGTGTAAAATTTTTCGGAGACACTGTTAATGGAATCTTTCAAGGAGTTGGAGATGGCGTTTATAAGTTTCACTAGCATATAGTAAGGTTGGTAGTACAATAGCTTTGTAAACAAGCATTTTGGTTTCCCTGCAAATGTCCCAGTCCTCAGACACTCTGCACTTCAATCGGGAGAAAGCCACACTTGCAGAGCTCAGGCGATGCTGGATTTCGGCATCAATGTTGGCCCTTGTGGAAAGATAACTGCCTAGCGAGGAGAAGTGATCGACATTTTCCAACGTTACACCATTGAGTTGGATTTGTGGCGCTGCAGAGGGGTTATTTTGTACTTGTTGGTGCGGCATTTTGGTTTTTTGGATGTTGAGTGATAGGCCAAGCTTCTCGTAAGCTTCTGCAAAGATATTTAGGTTGGTTTGGAGGTCCCTGTTGGATTGGATCTAGCTAGCACAGCTGTGGGAAACCTCTAGCCCCAGGTCTGTGGGCCCAATCATGCCTACTAGGCATTGGCATAGCTAGGGGGTGCACAAAGGGTGGATCGCCCTGGGCGGCACTTACTTGGGGGGGCAGTACAATGGAGCCCAAGGTGGCTCGCAATCCCAGGTGCCCTGAGAGCCCAGCACTCCGCTCACAAAGGCAGTGCAGGGCTGGGCTCACAGTGTGCCTGAGCTGCCACATCCCCAACCAGCCACCCACTAGTGGCTGAGAAGGATGCGACAAGTAGTCTCTGGCCCCACAAGCAGCACTGGGCCTGCAGCACACCCAAGCCACAGTGTCCCTCCCAGCCACCCTCCAGGTGGAGGGCGCCCAGGAGGGAAGCGGCAGCTCTGGCACCCTGCAGGCCCAACACTACCCAAAAAAGTAGCATGGGTCCAGTGCACACATAGCATGTCTCCCTCACCTGGAGGGCACCTGGGAGGGATGTAGTAATTCTGGCAGCACACTCTGCCCCCACAGTATGGCGCAGTTTGCAAGTGTGTGCACTCCCAGGCGTGCCGGCTCTGAGGTAAAGGTAAAAGGTAAAGGATCCCTGGACGGTTAAGTCCAGTCAAAGGTGACATGGGGTTGCAGCGCTCATCTTGCTTTCAGGCCAAGGGAGTTCTAATTTCTATATGTAAGCTGCCTTGAGTCCCATCAGGGGAAAAAGTGGGGTATAAACAAATAAAAAGGTAAAGGTAAAGGACCCCTGGCATGTTAAGTCCAGTCGCAAACGAAGAAGAAGAGTTTGGATTTGATATCCTGCTTTATCACTACCCTAAGGAGTCTCAAAGCGGCTGACATTCTCCTTTCCCTTCCTCCCCCACAACAAACACTCTGTGAGGTGAGTGGGGCTGAGAGACTTCAAAGAAGTGTGACTAGCCCAAGGTCACCCAGCAGCTGCATGTGGAGGAGCGGGGAATTGAACCCGGTTCACCAGATTACAAGTTCGCCGCTCTTAACCACTACACCACACTGGCTCTCAATGACTCTCAGAATGACTCTGGGGTTGCGGTGCTCATCTCACTTTCAGGCCGAGGGAGCTGGCGTTTGTCCACAGACAGCTTTCCGGGTCATGTGGCCATTATGACCAAACCACTTCTGGCGCAACATGTCACCATGACGGAAGCCAGAGCACATGGAAATGCCGTTTACCTTCCCACCGCAGCGGTGCCTATTTATTTACTTGCACTGGCCTGCTTTCGAACTGCTAGGTTGACAGGAGCTGGGACAGAGCAACAGGAGCTCACCCCGTCACGGGGATTCGAACTGCCGACCTTCCGATCAGCAAGCTCAGAGAGGCTCAGTGGTTTAGACCACAGCACCACCCATGTTTCTCGGCTCTGAGGTGCAGTCAGAGAGCAGGGCTGCCCTGGGCAAGAATAAGGGGGCATGGAGCAGAGTGCAAGGAGTCTTGATTTAAAAACAAAACAAAACTGCTGTCTAAAATGCAAGACTTTAAGAAAAGCATTGCTAGATTGGATCTACCTAGCACAGCAGTGGGAAACCTCTGGCCCCAGGTTTGTGGGCCTTATCAAGTCCACCAGGTCTGCCCATTAAGCTCAGAAGGCCATTTCAGCCATGCTACCATACCCTCCCAGTGCCCTGATTTTCCAGGGACACAACACATGCCCTCCCACACCTGGGGGGTGATGAAATGTGGTGCCACCATGTCAATATCATGTCACCCCTCCTTTTGGGGGTGGACTCAGTGCCTCCCTCCCCCACCCAGGCATGGTGGGCATGAGGGTAAGAAAGGAAAGGTCATTTTGCCAGATTTAGGTAAACATTTGCTGGATATTTGAGAATACTTGCTTATCAAAAATTTCCTGAACAGAAATTTTAAGAATAATTTTGTGGTGGGTTTGGGTTTTCTTTAGTGTGGGGGGTTTCAGCTATAATGACACCTCAGCGCATGGCAGCTGCAGGAGAAGACTAAGCCATGCCAACTCCAGCTGTAGCAAGCTGTTAGCTCAAAGGATCACAGGTCCTCTGAATTGTAAATGACAGAAATCATGCATTGAAAATGTAGTTACCCGGACGGGGGGTGGGGGAGAGAGAGAAATGTGACTACAGAATCCTCTCATGATTTATTGATATTGTTCCTCGCCATCTCTGCATATAATCTGGAAATAAATTCTTGTTGCCACTCGCTCAAAGAGGGAAATATTTATTCCAACAGGTTCGGGGAGCAGATTGAATTAATCATGATCTGCCAGTCTGCACTCCAGGTAATGCTAACCTTAGCACCATTTCCTCAGCTGTTCTCGAGGTAGCTGCAGCATACAAATGCAGCTGATAGAAGTAAATGCATTTCTGCTTCTACAATGGTGCAAAAATAACTCTCACACCCACTCAGAGTATGGTTTGGTCATCCGACACTCTGGCCCTTGCCAATCTAACGCAGTGCAGCCTGGATTAAACCATTAAGCAAAATAAACATGTGCTCAAGGCATCAAGGGAAGCTGGGCACCACGGAAATTTCCCACTGCCAGATTTTTATCTTTTTCAAAAAATCATTTTTACTGATTTTCCAATAAAAAAACATCCAGTTAATATATCCAATCATAATACTCCAATTAAAATAAAAAACTAAAATTAAAAGACCAAATTACAGTCCAAATTGTAATTATTAATTGTTGTTGTTGTTTAGTCGTTTAGTCGTGTCCAACTCTTCGTGACCCCATGGACCAGAGCACGCCAGGCACTCCTGTCTTCCACTGCCTCCCGCAGTTTGGCCAAACTCATGCTGGTAGCTTCGAGAACACTGTCCAACCATCTCGTTCTCTGTCGTCCCCTTCTCCTTGTGCCCTCCATCTTTCCCAACATCAAGGTCTTTTCCAGGGAGTCTTCTCTTCTCATATATAAATAAAATGGAAGTGTACAAAATTATATTTCATTTTCTGTCTTACTGTAGGCTTTCTTTAATTTTGAAAAATAATTTTTTATTTTACAGTGTTTTATTGTTTATATTTTGAATAATAATAATAGCAAACTCATACGGGAATGTGGAGAACTGAACCTGGTACTGGAAAAACGAGAAACAGAGAAGCCAAAATTGGCAGTCAACTCTAGTTCGTTTTATGGCTGTCATTGCAACCCCTGTCTCCAAGTTCATGTTATGCTTTTTGCTGTTAAAATTTTCTAAGGCACTTGGAGGCTTCCTGATTAGCAAGCAACTCAAAAAGTGAAAATAATAATAATAATAATAATAATAATAATAATAATAATAATAATAATAATAATACAAAATCTTTGTTGAACTTCTTCCCTACTGAAATCAATGGGACACGTCTGTCATGGTTTAACTCAACTTCAGCTAAGTCTTCATCCAACCCATTGCTGTTTCCCTCTCCCTCTATGAGGGGACTTTGAAAGGGGAATAAAATTGACATCTTAAAAAAAAAACACCTCCAGACCCCTGAATAATAACATAAACTGATGATTTTGTTCCCACCCGTGTTGCAACAGCACCGTGCTCTGATGAAATCAAAAAAAGATTATGCCAGAGATGGCCCTGTCTCTAAATGGAGCACCACTCTGATTTGGCATGGCCTGTTCTAATTTCCTAATTTCAGATAGCGGTCTATTTTAAAACATGTCCCACTTCGTTTCATTTCATGTCAAACCGTCCTTTCTTTAATTGGAAGAGAGCTTCACCGGAGAGCTAGTCTCTGCACAGCGGTGGCCATAAAGGAAGTTTCAGGCTGCTGACATGCAATTTTACATTTTTAACTTCAAATAAAATGTTATAAAAGTTTTGTGAAGTTCAGCATCCACGTTCAGGATTTTTCTTTTCCCCCAATAAGGGGAGAAACCCCTTCTAAAGGTACATGAGAAAGAGTTGAGAGTTCTACTTTGGACAACATTCAAAACACACCAACGATACCTGAAAGTCTTGCTAAGAAAACAATAAGTAAAAAATAAATGTTATTTATATATGTTGTATAAGTCGTTGATGCAGCCAGGAAGAATGTTTTTAATGTAAAGGTGCAGGGAAAGGACAAATTCTAGTTTTGTGTTTGTGTTAAGGAAGAAAAACATTTTTTGAAAAATATATCTTCCATTATCTAAAAACATAAGCAAATCCCTGCAGGATCAGATGAGAGTCCTATCTAGTCCAGCCATATGCCTCTGATAAACCCACTAGCAGGACACAACAGCCATTTCTCATTGCCGTTTCCTAGAAACTGGTATTCAGAGGCATGCTTCCTTTGATCATGGAGTTAGTATACAATCATCATGATTAGCAACCACTGAGAGCCTTAGTCTCCATGAATTCCTCTAATCCTCTTTCCAATAGTAGAATATTGTAAATTTCTTGTGTGTTAATTGTTGTACCATTCTCCCTCCATTAATAAGAAAACTGCATTTGAAACAATATTGTATACCATTATACAGTGGTACCTCAGGTTAAGAACTTAATTTGTTCTGGAGGTCTATTCTTAACCTGAAACTGTTCTTAACCTGAAGCACCACTTTAGCTAATGGGGCCTCCTGCTGCCGCCGCGCCACTGGAGCACGATTTCTGTTCTCATCCTAAAGCAAAGTTCTTAACCTGAGGTACTATTTCTGGGTTAGCGGAGTCTGGAACCTGAAGCGTATGTAACCCAAGTGTTATGTACTGAGTTGAATAGTACCCGAGGTACCACAGTATACCAGTATACCTGAAGGAGCATCTCCACCCCCATCGTTCATCCCGGACACTGAGGTCCAGCACCGAGGGCCTTCTGGCGGTTCCCTCCCTGCGAAAAGTAAGGTTGGAACCAGGCAGAGGGCCTTCTCAGTAGTGGTGCCCACCCTGTGGAACACCCTCCCATCAGATGTCAATGAAATAAACAACTATCTGATGTTTAGAAGACATCTGAAGGCAGCCCTGTTTGGGGAAGTTTTTAATGACTGATGTTTTAATGTATTTTTAATCTTTTGTTGGGAGCCACACATGGACATCTACACATGGACATCACCAGATGGGCAACATCGAAATCAGATTGATTATATTCTCTGCAGCCAAAGATGGAGAAGCTCTATACAGTCAGCAAAAACAAGACCTGGAGCTGACTGTGGCTCAGATCATCAGCTTCTTATAGCAAAATTCAAGCTTAAAGTGAAGAAAGTAGGAAAAACCACTGGGCTGGTAACATACAATCTAAACCAAATCCCTTATGAATACACAGTGGAAGTGAGGAACAGGTTTAAGGATTTAGATTTGCTGGACAGAGTGCCTGAAGAACTATGGGTGGAGGCTCGCAACATTATATAGGAAGCAACAACTAAAACCATCCCAATGAAAAGGAAATGCAAGAAAGCAAAGTGGCTGTCCAACGAGGCCTTACAAATAGCAGGGGAGAGAAGGCAAGCAAAATGCGAGGGAGATAGTGAAAGATACAGGAAATTGAATGCAGATTTCCAAAGGATAGCAAGGAGAGACAAGAAGGCCTTCTTAAACGAGCAATGCAAAGAAATAGAGGAAAACAACAGAATGGGAAGAACCAGAGATCTGTTCAAGAAAATCGGAAATATGAAAGGAACATTTCGTACAAAGATTACCATAATAAAGGACAAAAGTGGTAAGTACCTAACAGAAGCAGAAGACATCAAGAAGAGGTGGCAAGAATACACAGAGGAATTATACCAGAAAGATATGGATGTCTCGTACACCCCAGGTAGTGTGGTTGCTGACCTTGAACCAGACATCCTGGAGAGTGAAGTCAAATGGGCCTTAGAAAGCACTGCAAATAACAAGGCCAGTGGAAGTGATGGTATTCCAGCTGAACTATTTAAAATTTTAAAAGATGATGCTGTTAAGGTGCTACACTCAATATGCCAGCAAATTTGGAATACTCAGCAGTGGCCAGAGGATTGGAGAAGATCTTCCCAATCCCAAAGAAGGGCAGTGCCAAAGAATGCTCCAACTACCGCACAATTTCACTCATTTCACACGCTAGCAAGGTTATGCTTAAAATTCTACAAGGAAGGCTCAAGCAGTATGTGGACCGAGAACTCCCAGAAGTGCAAGCTGGATTTAGAAGAGGCAGAGGAACCAGAGACCAAATTGCAAACATGGGCTGGATTATGGAGAAAACTAGAGAGTTCCAGAAAGACATCTACTTCTGCTTCATTGACTATGCAAAAGCCTTTGACTGTGTCGACCACAGCAAACTATGGCAAGTTCTTAAAGAAATGGGAGTGCCTGATCACCTCATATGTCTCCTGAGAAATCTCTATGTGGGACAAGAAGCTACAGTTAGCACTGGATATGGAACAACTGACTGGTTCAAAATTGGGAAAGGAGTACGACAAGGCTGTATATTGTCTCCCTGCTTATTTAACTTATATGCAGAATTCATCATGCGAAAGGCTGGGCTGGATGAATCCGAAGCCGGAATTAAGATTGCCGGAAGAAATATCAACAACCTCAGATATGCAGATGACACAACCTTGATGGCAGAAAGTGAGGAGGAATTAAAGAACCTTTTATTGAGGGTGAAAGAGGAGAGCGCAAAATATGGTCTGAAGCTCAACATCAAAAAAACGAAGATCATGGCCACTGGTCCCATCACCTCCTGGCAAATAGAAGGGGAAGAAATGGAGGCAGTAAGAGATTTTACTTTCTTGGGCTCCATGATCACTGCAGATGGTGACAACAGTCACGAAATTAAAAGACGTCTGCTTCTCGGGAGAAAAGCAATGACAAACCTAGACAGCATCTTAAAAGTAGAGACATCACCTTGCCAACAAAGGTCCGTATAGTAAAAGCTATGGTTTTCCCAGTAGTGATGTATGGAAGTGAGAGCTGGACCATAAAGAAGTTTGATCGCCGAAGAATTGATGCTTTTGAATTATGGTGCTGGAGGAGACTCTTGAGAGTCCCATGGACTGCAGGAAGATCAAACGTATCCATTCTTAAGGAAATCAGTCCTGAGTGCTCACTGGAAGGACAGATCCTGAAGCTGAGGCTCCAATACTTTGGCCACCTCATGAGAAGAGAAGACTCCCTGGAAAAGACCCTGATGTTGGGAAAGATGGAGGGCACAAGGAGAAGGGGATGACAGAGGACGAGATGGTTGGATGGTGTTCTTGAAGCTTCCAAACTGCGGGAGGCAGTGGAGGACAGAAGTGCCTGGCGTGCTCTGGTCCATGGGGTTACAAAGAGTCGGACACGACTAAACGACTAAACAACAACATGTATGCAGTTGTTCCATATAAATTTTATCACATTATGGAGATGCTTCGAAGGAAGTAATTCATAAAGGAAATTAAATAATAATGAAATGACCAGAGTGTTGGAGAAGACCCAAGTTATTATTTGTTCACATGATTTGTTGTTGTTTGTGGCTGTTCAGCTGTTTCTCTGTTGTTGTACATACTATATGCTTTCTCTTTGAAAAAGCGCTGGATTGCAGAATGCTGAGGACTAGAATAATTCTTCTAGGTTGCAAATGCAACCATTGCTGGTGCAGCACTGCATTTCCTATCATGCCACGGCTTGCTGCCCCCTCTGGGGACTGTTTTGGTTCTTCTGCCACTGCTATCCCACCCTAATAGCACCACCACATTTAAGAGAGACTGCCCTTTTGAGCTGTATTTATTTTGACAGCTCTTCCTATTGTAAGCTATTTTCTTCTTCTACAGCTAGATCGATAAGGTAAAAACGTGCCAGATCCAATATTTGTCTCCTTCCTCCCCTCCAAAAAGCTTTATAAAAGTAAAAAGAACAAGTCTAAATTAATAACAGCCATAATTTGATGCCCTGTGTATGGATTGGAAGAATATACAGTTGTTTGTTTGCAAGTAAAGAGACAGTGCATATGTTCGTTTCCGATTGCTTTGGCAGAGATTCAACCGGTACAGAGCATTTCCTTGTTTAATGTGTGAGATATTATGAGAAGAGCAAGGAGAAACATCAATATTTTTAGCAAGGCACATTTGCAGCAGTCCAATGGAGAACAAATTTAGGTTGTGAGTCTTCCGCATTCAAACCCCTGCCAAATCATTCGTGTGTTCCTTTCCTGTAGGGTTGCCATATTTCAAAAAGTAAAAACCAGGACACCCCAATGGTTGAGACCCCAATTGTTAAGCTTTTTTTTTTTTTTGTAAACCAGTGAAATTGATGAGCTGTTTTTAGACAAACCCCAAAGTTTGTTGCAAAAAGGAGTGATTTTTCAATTGATGATCCAGGACAAAGCACCACCTTTCAGAGATTCCCCTTGGATGTCAATTCTGCCTTTGAAATCCTGGTAATGTCCAGGAAAATATGGACGTATGGCAGCCGTACTTTCCTGGATGACAGCACTTTTCTGTGTATCTTTCCACTGTTGGCCCACCGGAAGTTAAGAGAAGACATCCTAGTCACCTCCATTGCTTTTGGGGGGGGGGTGTCGTGGGGTGGGGTGGGGTAGGTATTTGGTCTGATAAGTCTGTTCCACTTCTTTGTGGGGACGAGTTGAGGTGGATTGTGTGGCCACCCACTCTCCTCCGGGGGCGGGGTACGAAGTCCTGCATTGCTTGGGGGAATCCCAGTCACATCAGTGGCCGGCCAGCCAATCCGCTGGCTGGTGGGCGTGGCCAGGACCATTTAAACTTGGGCGCAAGCCGGAGGGACTCCTCCTGGTTCGCGCCATCACCTGCCCCTCCAAGCTTAAAGGTATTCTGTTAAAGGATTCTGGGGGTATGGATCTTGCTAGGGCAATGACACAACCCTGATGGGAACACCAGGGGGAGCTCGAGTTGGTCTGCATTGACGGGGCTTCCGCTTCTGGTGGTTTACCCTTACCTGACTCCTTGCACAATGGGCAGGATTCAGATATAGTCGGGTCCATTCAATGCTTAAGCGAATGCCGCTCACATTCTGTAATCAATAAATTTGTGGCTAAAATTTGCCCAATAACATTAACCTAATATTTGTGTCCTGTGTGTTTCATTCTTCAATGAGGGGGTGGTTGTGGGGTCTTGACATGCAAGCATTTTAATGCGAACCCACCTAATTTGTACTTCCCCAAACTGAAAGGTAATTATTCTTCGTTTGAACTTTTTTAAAAATTAGTATGGTTTCAGGGCTTGCTAGCTTAAAATACGGGGGGGGGGGCTCTGTTAGGCAAAGTCTTGGATCTCTCTCTCACATCACACATACACTTGGTAGAGCATGAGACTCTTAATCTCAGATTCACGAGTTTGAGTCCCACGTTGGGCAAAAGATCCCTGCATTGCTGGGGTTTGGACTGGATGACCCTCATGCTCCCTTCCAACTCCTCCGTTCTGTGATTCTATAAACTTATTTTGCTGGCTTCCATATGTTATGAAGTTGTTGATACTTACTATTATCTTTTTGGTACTAAGTTTCATTAACTAATAGGGATCTATATCCCCCCTCCACCTTTCAAATTCCTTTCAGCTCTTATCCTCAGTGCAACAAATGAGGAGACACTCTGTTTTAAAATAAGAAAGAAGGCAAGAGCTTAAAACTGGCCTCTGAAAATTGACTTCCTAGTGTAAATGTGGGTGGGTTGTGCTGGTTGTATACAACTCACAACACACTCTGAAAACCCCCTTTGAGAAAACAACGACTTAAAGTATAAAACCTTGTTTTCAGTCTTTAAACGCTAGCTGCCAGTGCAATGGATAGCTCAAGTGTTTTCTTTAAAACTACCTTTCAGAGTCTAAATGTACAGCCTTCTCCTGTGCTCCATATCATGGGGGAGTTATATTACCAAAGCACATAGCCCGCTAACGATACTTATATGAAAAGACTGTGGAAGGCTCCATGATGAATTTCTCAGCTTCCTCCATATCCATGCTGGACATCCCAGCCCCATTCTTTCTCTCCTCCTGACACATTTTATCTCTTTTAGCCCTTCTTTAAGAAAACATCTGTCCATTAGCATACTAACGGTGGTTCTGCTGGCGCTTAACGGAGGGAAATGTCTACCTTTATTATTCCATCTGGTTTTGAGAAACTTTTGTGAAGAAGTTAACAGTTTTTCAAAGGTGCTGTTCTCCTTCTGTTTGCCGGGATAGGAAAGAGATCCCAAGGGTGTTGACTGAGTAGACGCCTGGTTGGATGAAACCTCTCAGGCACCTGCTAAATCTCCCTCAACCCTATTGAACAGATTCCCCTCCCCCGGCGGGAAATCAAAGCACACACTGGGAGGAGAGGAGGAAGTTCCATTGCACAATTGTAGATCGTTGCACTAATGGAATTAGTAAGACAAGAAGAAGAAGAAGAAGAAGAAGAAGAAGAAGAAGAAGAAGAGGAGGAGTAGTAGTAGTTTGGATTTGATATCCCGCCTTTCACTCCCTTTAAGGAGTCTCAAAGCGGCTAACATTCTCCTTTCCCTTCCTCCCCCACAACAAACACTCTGTGAGGTGAGTGGGGCTGAGAGACTTCAAAGAAGTGTGACTGGCCCAAGGTCACCCAGCAGCTGCATGTGGAAGAGCAGGGAAGCGAACCCGGTTCACCAGATTACGAGACTACTGCTCTTAACCACTACATCACACTGGCTCTCAACACGGGAAAGCTCACCCGGCCCGGACACGGAAAGGATTGACAGATTGATAGCTCTTTCTCAATTCTGTGGGTGGTGGTGCATGGCCGTTCTTAGTTGGTGGAGCGATTTGTCTGGTTTGTCTGTCTGGACTCGAACCAACAGAGAGTAGGACTTGAACCAATGGCTTCAAGTTACGAGGAAGGAGATTCCGACTAAACTTTTTAGGGGGAAATTCTGACAGTAAGAGCTGTTCAGTAAGAGCCAGTGTAGTGTAGTGGTTAAGAGCAGTAGTCTCGTAATCTGGTGAACTGGGTTCGTGTCTCCACTCCTCCACATGCAGCTGCTGGGTGACCTTGGGCCAGTCACACTTCTCTGAAGTCTCTCAGCCCCACTCATCTCACAGAGTGTTTGTTGTGGGGGAGGAAGGGAAAGGAGAATGTTAGCCACTTTGAGACTCCTTCGGGTAGTGATAAAGTGGGATATCAAATCCAAACTACTACTCTTCTTCTTCTTCTTCTTCTTCTTCTTCTTCTTCTTCTTCTTCTTCTTCTTCTTCTTCTCCCACGAGAGGTGGTGGACTCTCCTTCCTTGGAGGATTTTAAGCAGAGGTCGGGTGACCATCTGTCATGAATACTTTAGCTGAGATTCCTGCATTGCAGGGGTTGGACTAGATGACCCTTGGGACCCTTTCAAGGTCTAAGATTCTATGATTCTAACTTGCCACCGGCTGGCATCCATGCTATTCCTACAGATTAGTGCTCGTCCTGGCCTCTGGATCAGGACAGACAAGCTAGCTCCATCTTCTGAGCGAAGCCTTTCAAGTATTTGAAGACCACTATCATGTCTCCTCCTTAATCTTTTCTTCTTGAGGCTCAATTCACCCAGCTCTTTCAACTGTTTGTCAGAGGACTTAGTTTCCAGACCTATCACTTATTCTGGTCTCCCTCTCTAGGTGAGATATAGATATCTCAGTTAAACTGAATGTTTGTCAATGAATATAGATCAAGGATGGGGGCCCTGATGTTGTTGGACTGCAACTCCCCTCAGCCCCAGTTAGCATGGCCAATGGTCAGGGATTATGGGAGTTGTAATCCAATAAAATTTGAGGTAGGTGTGTCACATTGGCTGCCCCTGGAATAGATTATATTAAAAAATGGCATTAATCTCCATTTTCTCACTTTCACAGGAAAATCATTTTGTAACCGTTGCCTTCAACTGCAGTGGAGGTGAAATAGAGAGAATTAGAGAGAGCATCAAATTAAGCTCTACTATGGACACACCTTTAGATTTGACATTTGGTTATGACATTTTGAGTCTTTGCTACTTTTTTCAGGGGGTGGGGTGAGATTAGTAACAGGAAAAATACAGGCTGTTTGCATTCCCATTTTTACTTCTTCTACCCCATAATATATATAGGGTGATATCCCAAAGCAGTGGGAACTTATCTTTCTTCCCACCCTCCCCCTGTCATCCTAGCTGCCCCATAAAGCCATCAAATGCTGTAAAGTAATACGAATGATATGATTTTTCTTCTTCTTTTGGTATCAGGCTTTTTATAAATAGTCTGTATTACTTGGATATATGAAAACTCAGCTGTAATAACATTTATATTCATGAAAACCCAGTTGTAATAATAATACAACATCAAGATAGCAAAAGGATCAAAACTGAGAAAGGGATATGCCTCAAGAATATTATTTCGCCAAAGTTATTCACTGCCTCTGATCCTACAGTACCAATTTTATTGGGCCAGTACAATGGATCTTCTGTCTTCAAGAAACTTTCCACATCAGGTGGCCTAGTAAGGAACGCCATGGCATCTGCCACAGAATCCCCACGTGTTGCAAAGGATTATGGGGCATGTAGGGGACATAATCGGCACACCTGCCAGACTCACTGCAACTATTCCATGTGAATTATGACTTCGTCCCAAAATATAACCCCAAATGTGCTGCGGCGACATCTTTCTTGAGTAAGGTTGCTTTGAAGGAGTAAGCATACTTTGGTCGATGTAAACTGCCTGTGTGAAGTAATATTGAAAGGTGGTATACAAATTGATGGCTTTAAAAGAGGATTAGGCAAATACATGGAGAACAAGGCTATCAATGGCCACTAGCTATGATGACGTATTCCAAATTATGCCTCTGAATACCAGTTGCTGGGAATCGCAAATGGGTACGCTGGTGTTGCAGTCATGTCTAGTCTGCGAGCTTCCCACAGGCATTTGGTTAGTCACTGTAAGAACAGGATGCTGAACTAGATAGGCCATTGACCTGATCCAACCGACTCTTCCTATGTTATAATAATAGTAGTAGTAGTAGTAGTAGTAGTAGTAGTAGTAGTAATATATTTATACCCCGCCCATCTGGCTGGGTTTCCCCAGCCACTCTGGGTTGTTGTTGTGTAGTCGTTTAGTCGTGTCCGACTCTTTGTGACCCCATGGACCAGAGCACACCAGGCACTTCTGTCCTCCACTGCCTCCCGCAGTTTGATCAGACTCATGTTGGTAGCTTTCAGAACACTGTCCAGCCATCTCGTTCTCTGTTGTCCCCTTCTCCTTGTGCCCTCCATCTTTCCCAACATCAGGGTCTTTTCCAGGGAGTCTTCTCTTCTCATGAGATGGACAAAGTATTGGAGCCTCAGCTTCACGATCTGTCCTTCCAGTGAGCACTCAGGGCTGATTTCCTTAAGAATGGATATGTTTGATCTTCTTGCAGTCCATGGGACTCTCAAGAGTCTCCTCCAGCACCATAATTCAAAAGCATCAATTCTTCGGCGATCAGCCTTCTTTATGGTCCAGCTCTCACTTCCATACATCACTACTGGGAAAACCATAGCTTTTACTATACGGACCTTTGTTGGCAAGGTGATGTTTCTACTTTTTAAGATGCTGTCTAGGTTTGTCATTGCTTTTCTCCCAAGAAGCAGGCGTCTTTTAATTTCGTGACTTCTGTCACCATCTGCAGTGATCAGGGAGCCCAAGAAAGTAAAATCTCTTACTGCCTCCATTTCTTCCCCTTCTATTTGCCAGGAGGTGATGGGACCGGTGGCCATGATCTTCGTTTTTTTTTTGATGTTTAGCTTCAACATTTTGATGTTGAGCTTCAGACCATATTTTGCGCTCTCCTCTTTCACCCTCAATAAAAGGTTCTTTAATTCCTCCTCACTTTTTATGTCATAAAAACAATTAAAGCAATTGCCAATGGGGGAAAATTCAAATCGAGTACAGATCCCCACAGAGATAACACAAGGCTTGTTGAAAAAGATGGGCGTCTTCCACACATACCAGAAAGACCATTGAGATGGCACTTGTCTGGTACTTAATGGGAGGGAGTTTCAAAGTGGGGGTACTGCTCTGCTAAAGGTGTGGCTCCAACTTTGCACGGAACAAACCTCCTGATGGGAAGGATTCTCTTTTCTGCAGATTGCAGCCACTGGTGGGGTACATCATGCCCCTCTCCAAATCCTGAAATTTTTGACTGTTGCAGCACTCATTTTGTGCAACATGAACCTCTGAAGCCTCTGCACCTCTAAAAAAAATAGCGTATTTTTCCTTGTATTAGACGAGCTTTTTTGACTCAAAGAATTGGAAGAAACAAGACTTACCAACTATTGAAGAATGGCAGATGAAGATGTTGGACTATAAGGAACTTGCCGAACTGACTGGGAGACTCCGAGACCAGAGAGAAGAAACGGTGGAAGAAGATTGGAAGAAGTTTAAGGAATATTTGAAAAAAAAATGTTAATATTTAAATCTTAGAATAGCTTTGGAAGTGGATATAGGCTGTAGGGTTAGAAGTAGAAGATAGTGTATTTTAAAACAGTATTATTTGTAAGTGATAAAATGCGAAGATTTTTATGGTAAAAGTAAGTGTGATTTTTTAAAAAATGTTAGAAATTATTATATATGTAAACTGCTAAAGATGAGGTACAGTGGTACCTCGGGTTAAGTACTTAATTTGTTCCAGAGGTCTATTCTTAACCTGAAACTGTTCTAAACCTGAAGCACCACTTTAGCTAAAGGCTCCTCCTGCTGCCACCGCACCGCCAGAGCACAATTTCTGTTCTTATCCTGAAGCAAAGTTCTTAACCCAAGGTAATATTTCTGGGTTAGCGGAGTCTCATTGGTGGGAGCACGGCTTCCCCTAATGTCGCTGCGTGCAGCGGACGCTCCCTGGGCCATTTCCACACACGGCTGCATTGGCGGAAGTTGTGCTCCCGGAGCGCAACTTCCCCTGATGCTGTTGCATGCAGTGGGTGCTCTCTGAATTGTTTCCCATGCATGGCAGCATCGGAGCGCAATGGCTGGTGGGAGCGCCAATTTCCCCAATGCAGCTGCGCGCAAGAATTGGTCTAGCAAGTGTTTGGTCCATCTCCCCTCATTTTCCTAAAATTGAGTCCCCTAAAAGGGGGGGTCTTATACACGGGAGCATCCTATAGATGGGTGTTAGTACATAAGTTGAATAGGATCCAAAATGCAGCAGTCTGATTGGTCCTAGAACAATAGGACCCAGAATGTAGCAGTCT
Source organism: Podarcis vaucheri (assembly GCF_965113315.1). NCBI lineage: Eukaryota > Metazoa > Chordata > Lepidosauria > Squamata > Lacertidae > Podarcis > Podarcis vaucheri. The sequence goes on from NC_138762.1 coordinate 13,546,902, forward strand.
GATTGGTCCACAGGAGCCACCCAATCCAGCTCTAGGTGGAAGTGAATCTGCAACCTGATTGGCCTACAGGAGAATCCTGGAATTAGCCAATCATATGTGGTCCATTGTGTAAATAATGTATATAAAGCAGATATTGTGGGGGAACTTTCATTCCTCGCTACTATGAGCTGAATAAAGAGCATGAAATCCAACTCGACTCCGAGTATATTTCAATGGGAAAATGTGGTAATTTCTAGTTTGCCATTTTCTCCCCTATTCATTCCCAAGTATTTATCGGGGGGGGGGGAGGATATTAAATAGGAATCTGGATCACTCAGAATGGGGAAGTCAGAGGAACAGGATACCATGGAACAGCCTTCCATTGACTCTCTGCAGCATTGGCTTCCCACGATTCCCGGAGATCGCACTTTCATTTTAGCCCTGTAACTCTCAGCTTCCTCGGTGTTCTGAAAATAGAGTGTGCTGGCCCTGTATTTCTCTCAAGCTCTGAAGCTCACCAGGTGATTCAGGATGAGCTTTAATTGTAGGCTTGCAGCCCTAGGACTATGAGGGTATTTTGAAGGGAAGCGGTTAAAAAAAAAAATTCATGCTGTGCTGAGCTGCATATCTGCAGCTCTGGTTCCAAGGATATTTCCCAAGATGATTTTTTTTCCCCATTTCAAAGCTCACTGGGGGGAAAGGAGATGGAGGGAAGGGAGAGAGAGATGGTGAGAATTGCTAAAGCAGGTGTGCTTCACCGATCTGAGTCCTCCTATGGTGATCTAAAGGAAGAGGTCTAATGATACAGCTCTGGAGCTTTAAGAATTGTGAGCTGAGAAATGGAGCGGGGGGAGCAAGAGAGTCCTGGTTCAGGAGGTATGAAAATGTCACAAGAAATAGATGGTTTCTGGTAAGTTTAGAATGCAGGCATTTGATCCCCAGCAGAGAGAATTGCCACAACGAAGAGTTTCAATAGTTGTGAAGGGGGCAGGTATGGGTTGTTTTTTTACTTACTTGCTGCAATATTATTCCAACCTGGGCCAACGCCAGGAGGAGACATTTTTGGGCACCTGTCGAGACCCATTCAATTAAACAAAACACCTGCAAAATGCCGGTTATTCAGTTTAGTTTCATACTTTTCCACCACTAGGTGGAGGCATTTGAACTTTCTACATCAGCCATCTTAGGCTGATGCTGTTTCAGTTTTGGCATGATGTAGAGATACCATGCAAGGTCATACAAGGGCCAGATAAAAAGGCCAGATTGACAAGCTAGGCCATGTGCAGAGGAAGGCGACCAACATGCTCAAGGGTCTGGAAACCAAGCTTTATGAGGGACAGTTAAAGGAGTTGGGTATATTTAGCCTGGACAAGAGGAGACTGAGAGGAGATAGGCTAGCCATCTTCAAATATCTAAATGTCTGTTACAAGGAGGATGAAGCAAACTTGTTTTCTCCTGCTCCAGAGGCTTGGGCCAAAAGCAATGGATTCAAGTTACAAGAAAGGAGATTCTGACTAAACGTCAGGAAGAGTTTTCTGACGGAGCTGTTTGGCAGTGGAATCGTCTCTCTCAGGAGGTGGTGGACTCTCCTTCCTTGGAGGTTGTTAGGCGGAGGTTGGGTGACCATCTGTCAGGGATGCATTGGTTGAGATTCCTACATTGCAGGGGGTTGGACTAGATGACCCTCAGGGTCCCTTCCAACACTATGATTCTATGATAATCATGGCAGGTGGTTTGACCCTTTGAAGGCCCCAAATGAGGACTTCAAAGCAGCTCACAGGCAGCAAGGCATTGCAAAAACAGATGGAGAACACTTTTTAAGCCGTGGTTTCAATGCACACTGAATCTTCCTGAACTGAGCAGGACTTGACACTCCACTCATCATCTGAGAAGTGGGGAAATAAATCCTGCTTCTCTTCCCACTACCTCAGTTCCCTGCAGGAACTGTTGCATTGTCTGCACATTAAAGGGAACACCCCCACACACCCAAACTGTGTAGGATTTACACTTCCACTTATTCACTACAAACACTAGAACTGAACTGCACCCAGATAGATGATGATAGATAGATAGATAGATGATAGATAGATAGATGATAGATAGATAGATAGATAGATAGATAGATAGATAGATAGATAGATGATAGATAGATAGATGATAGATAGATAGATGATAGATGATAGATAGATAGATAGATAGATAGATAGATAGATAGATAGATAGATAGATAGATAGATGATAGATAGATAGATAGATAGATAGATAGATAGATGATAGATAGATTAGATATAGATAGATAGATAGATAGATAGATAGATAGATAGATAGATAGATAGATAGATGATAGATAGAGATAGATAGATAGATAGATAGATAGATAGATAGATAGATAGATAGATAGATAGATGATAGATAGATAGATAGATAGATAGATAGATGATAGATAGATAGATGATAGATAGATAGATAGATAGATAGATGATAGATAGATAAATAGATGATAGATAGATAGATAGATAGATGATAGATAGATAGATAGATAGATAGATAGATAGATAGATAGATGATAGATATAGATGATAGATAGATAGATATAGATAGATGATAGATAGATAGATAGATAGATAGATAGATAGATAGATGATAGATAGATAGATAGATAGATAGATAGATAGATAGATAGATAGATGATAGGCTGTTTGGAGTGACATCAGGAAAAATGTCCTTGCAGGGTGAATTGCAACCCCTGACATGCCGCAACTGGCCTGCAAGGAGAAGGTTCCCCACCCCTAGCCTGCTCAGACAGGCTGCCGCTCTCCATGGCCTCAAGCACAGAGGTCTTTCCCATCATCTAATCATTTTATCTGGAGATGATGCCAGGGATTAACTTTGGAACCTTCTGCATGCAAAGTGTGTGCTCTGCTACCAAGCTATGAGATCTTCCCATAGGTAAGCCGTAACCCAGACAAACACCTAGATCAGGGGATCTGACGTGATACCTTCCAGGTGCTGTTGGTCTTGAGCTTCGATCATCACTAGTTGGCATGTCCAGTGGTCAAGGAGGATGAGAGTTGTCACCCAGCAGCATCTGAAGAACATGCCGCATTGGCTACCCCATCATAGGTCAAAGAGTTGGAGATGGCGTTTATAAGTGGTCCATGTTTCACAAGCATATAGTAAGGTTGGTAGTACAATAGCTTTGTAAACAAGCATTTTGGTTTCCCTGCGAATGTCCCTGTCCTCAAACACTCTGCACTTTATTCAGGAGAAAGCCCCACTCGCAGAGCTCAGGCAATGCTTGATTTTGGCATCAATGTTGGCCCTTGTGGAAAGATAACTGCCCAGGTAGGAGAAGTGATCAACATTTTCCAATGTTACACCATTGAGTTGAATTTGTGGAGCTGCAGAGGCATTATTTTGTACTTGTTGGTGCAGCACTTTGGTTTTTTGGATGTTGAGTGATAGGCCAAGCTTTTCTTAAGCTTCTGCAAAGATATTTAGGATGGGTTGGAGCTCATCCTCTGAGCATGTGCACACTACGTTGCCATCAACATACTGAAGCTTTATGATGGAAGTTACGGTAACCCTACTCTTTGCTTTTAGCCTGCTCGGATTGAAGAGCTTTCCATCTGTTTGATATATGATTCCATCAACGGTGTCTCCGAAAAATTTTACACATCACTTGGGAAGACAGGCAAACTAATATCAGTGTACTGGAAGAAGCAAAGATCACCAGTGTTGAAGCAATGGTTCTTCAACATTAACTTCGTTGGACTGGACATGTTGTGCGGATGCCTGATTATCGTCTTCCAAAGCAACTACTCTATTCCGAACTTAAAAATGGAAAGCATAATGCTGGTGGTCAACAAAAGAGGTTCAAAGACGATCTCAAGGCAAATCTTTAAAAAATGTAGTATAAACACTGACATCTGGGAAACACTGGCCTGTGAGCGCTCCAGTTGGAGAACAGCCTTTACCAAAGGTGTCATGGGCTTTGAAGACACTCGAACTCAGGACACAAGGGAGAAACATGCTAAGAGGAAGGCACGCTTGCCAAATCCACACCGTGATCAACTCCTATCCAGAAACCAGTGTCCCTACTGTGGAAGGACATGTGGATCTGGAATTGGCCTCCACAGTCACTTATGGACTCATTGTTAAAACTGTGTTTATGGAAGACAATCTTACTCAGCTACGAGTGATCGACAAAGAAGAAAGAAGAATATAGGTCAAATGACCAAGGTGAAAGCTTTAATTAATAATGCTCAGCAATACAAACCAGTCTTTTCAGAGGTTCACAAAACTTGACTTTAAATTCCCACTGAATGTCAGCGTATTACTGCAAGGCGTCAAACTCTGGAAGACCAGAAGAAAAACCACGATGACCCTTGTTAGAAATAATATCCTTCAGAAAGAAGGAATTGGGAGAGGAATGAAAATCTACAGTGGTAATGAATGACACTGAGAACGACTCTAAGCCCTTTCTGGCCAGCATTATATTTTATTGGCCTAGACAGTCCCATTCATTTTGAAGTCATGGGCTATGAAGATTACTTTTGGCGGAGTTTATTACAGCAGGTAATGAGACTATAAATCTGCAAGCTGTTTGCTTAGCTTTCTAGACAGTGTGAAGTTGAGCATACCTAAAAAAAATAAATGCCACTATTTAGGTTATGTTGAAAAGGAAGTAAAAGCAAGGCTTTTTAAAAAAGTATCATATATCCCCTGGATATTTACATTAGTGCCTCAGCTTATCGTACAGTTACCTAGCATATAGTTAAATATGCTTAATGGGAAATTAAATCCCAAATAGCTCGACCGCCCCATACACTTCGTCTATTTAATACATTGGGAGGAATTAATACTCTCTCCTGCCTTGGAGAAATTTCTGGAACAACAATGGGATATCAGCTCCACCCAAGGTGGAATAATTGCCACACACAGGAAGAACAAGGATATAGTTTGAGTGCCTCACTTGTAGTTTTATTTTTTTTTAATGATTTTTATTGCATTTTTTCCAAATTACAGAAAGAACAGAAGAAAGAAATAACATAAAGAATAGAAAAAAAACAAACAGAAAATCACAACCATTTCAACAACTTATTTCAAATTTCCATTGGACTTCCCCACATCTCCCACATAGTGCATTCTTGACAATAAAGTTATCAGCAAATTATACCCTTATTTCGTGTGTTTCTTTGTATTTTCAATTGCAGTTTAAGTTTAAATCTCTTATTTTCCATTTACTCTAAAAATATAACATGTTGTCATTTTTACCCATTTAAACTTTGATTCTTTCATAAATGTTATCCAATTTCATATATAATCAACTTTCGTTGCTGGGGCTAATATTCCAAATCATACGGCATCTTAAGATTCATATAACTTATAATACTTTTGCAAATAGTCTTTGAATTTTTTCCAGTCCTCCTCCATTGCCTCTTCTCCCAAATCTCGGATCCTTGCAGTCATCTCGGCTAATTCCATGTAGTTCATCAATTGCGTCTGCCAGTCCTCCAGTGTGGGCAAATCTTGAGTCTTCCAATGCTTGGCGATAAGGATTCTTGCTGCTGTTGTAGCATACATAAAAAAGGTTCTATCCTTTTTTAACACCTTCTGGCCGACAATGCCCAGAAGGAAGGCCTCTGGTTTCTTGGGGAAGGTGTACTTGAACACCTTTTTTAACTCGTTATAAATCATTTCCCAGAAGGCCTTCAATCTTGGACAAGTCCACCAAAGGTGAAAGAATGTCCCCTCAGCTTCCTTACATTTCCAACATTTATTATCGGACAAATGGTATATCTTAGCCAGCTTGACCGGGGTCATGTACCACCTGTATACCATTTTCATAATATTTTCTTTCAGAGCATTACATGCAGTGAACTTCATACCGGTGGTCCATAACCTCTCCCAGTCTTCAGACATGATATTATAACCAATGTCCTGAGCCCATTTTATCATCGCTGATTTAACTGTCTCATCCTGAGTGTTCCATTTAAGCAGCAAGTTATACATTCTCGATAATAACTTGGTCTTTGGTTCTAACAACTCTGTCTCAAGTTTCGATTTTTCCACCTGGAATCCTGTTTTTTTGTCTAGCTTAAAGACCTCATTAATTTGGGCATAGTGTAACCAATTTTGCACCTTATCCTTTAATTTTTCAAAGCTCTGCAACCTCCAATTACCTCCAATATTTTCTATTATTTCCCAATATTTCGGCCAGTATGCCTCCATATTGGGTTTTTTCCGAGCCTTGGCCTCTATTGGTGAAATCCACCTCGGAGTTTTGCTTTCCAATAAGTCTTTGTATTTTTTCCAGACCATATATATTGCTTTTCTGACAATATGGTTTTTAAACATTCCATGTGTTTTCCCCTTGTCATACCACAGATACGCATGCCAACCTAGCGAATTATTAAAGCCTTCCAGATCTAGGACATCAGTGTTTTCTAGTAGAATCCAATCTTTCATCCAGCAGAAGGCCGCAGCTTCATAATATAACCTTAAGTCTGGCAGGGCAAACCCCCCTCTCTCCTTTGCATCAGTTAGTATTTTAAACTTTATTCGGGGCTTTTTGCCCTGCCAGACAAACCTAGAGATGTCCTTCTGCCACTTTCCAAAACATTCCACTCTGTCCACAATCTGCAAGGCTTGAAACAAAAACAACATTTTTGGCAAAACGTTCATTTTTATAGCTGCAATTCGGCCTAACAAGGATAGTTTCAATCTTGACCAGATTTCTAGGTCTTTTTTAACTTCTGACCAACATTTCTCATAGTTGTCTTTAAATAAATTCAAGTTCTTAGAAGACAGATTGACCCCCAGGTATTTCACTTTTTTGACAATGTTTAGTTCTGTTTCCTTCTGAAACCCCTCTGTTTCAATAACTGTCAAGTTTTTCCCTAACACCTTAGTTTTTTGTTTGTTCAACTTAAAACCCGCCACCCGACCAAATTTCTGAATCAATTCCAAAACTCTTTTTGTACTAGATTCTGGCTCCTGTAATGTTAAAACCAAGTCATCTGCAATGTAGTTTTATAAATCCTTTAATGTGTCAACACAAAAAGAAGTTATTAATATTGCAGTTGTATAAGGGATTGTTATTATGAACAGAATGTAATGGAAATTAATAAGATTTTGGAATGCAGAATTAAAGAAAACAATCAAATCATCAATTCTAGCACGTGGGGGGCCACTTTATCTAAATTATATTATTCGGTACTTGAATGATTGGTATTTATAATTGTATTATAAATTTGGTATTGTTATAATGAGGCTATTATTGGACTGTAATTGAAAGCTAAGAAAAATTATTATTAAAAAAATAAAACTCTCCTGTCTTACCTTTAGGTCTCTCACCACATCCCTCTGTGGTCTCCACCCAACCCCATCTGAACTTCAAGTGTAAGCTTCCCTCTAGTCAGTTCCCTCTTCCCACTTCCCTCTAGTCACTTCCATCCTCTCGTCTCCTAGCCATCTGATCTCTCAACCATTGAGCCTTTTGCAAAGTCACCTTACCTAATCTCCTAGCCTTGAGACTGAGAGGCTGCCCATCTTCCAGTGACAGAGAGTTGGCTAGCTCACTCTCTCCCCGTTCTTCTTGCTGTTCACCTTCCAGTTCTGCCCAACTATAGTCTTCCAAACTGTGCCCCTCAGCAAACCGTTGTTCCAAATCAACACTACTCCCACCACTTTCTCATCAGAGTTGTACTCCTGAGACTGGTCTCTGACACTTGCTGACTGATGGCACTACGCAAATTAATAAAAATAAATGTGGACATTTATTTATTTATTTATTTATTTGCAATACAATACAATATGATACGATACGATACTCTTTATTGTCATTGTCCCATACAGAACAACGAAATTGTAAAATCTACATAAGACATTCAAAAGCCAACAAGCCTGCTATCCCAGCTATCCCAACCTGGTTAGCCCCCTAAAAACTCTGATACCCCATTTTTAAATACAATATACTCCCATAGAGACTCCTTACACTGCGTTTAAAACCAAAATCACATTTGGATAGAAACTGTTTCTCGGATGGCTAGTCCTGGTCTTTATAACCCTGTACCTTCTTCCAGAAGGCAGAAGCTGAAAGAGATCATTTCTGGGGTGCACACTATCTTGCGTTATCTCTGCAGCTTTCTTATGTCACCTGGCAGCATAGATTTGATCCAAGGTGCGAAGAGTGCGCCCAATTATTCTCTCCGCAGTCTTTACAACGCTGGACAGCATTGGTTTTTTTCCCTGACCATGCATCTCCCAAACCACACACACAAACCATAAGTTAATATTTATTTAGCATCCCACCTTTCAAGGTGGTGTACATTGCCCTGTCCCTCCATATTTGATTCTCACAACAACCCTTTGAGGAAGGGTAGACTGAGAGGCAGTGACTGGCCCAAGGTCACCCTTCATGGCCAAGTGGAGGATTTGAACCCTGGTCTCCCAAGTCCTAGTCCAACACTCTAACCACTACATCACCCTGGCTCTCAATATTCATCATTGGACTGCACCAAATTGTGACCTGGGAAATGTTTCAGCACTCCATGCCATCAGCATTGGTGACCATGTCCTTGAAGGAGTAGACAACTTTGTCTTACCTGGGTTCCACCATAACCAGCAACCTTTTCTGTAGACACGCTGAGCTGGACAAGTGTATTGGCAAGGCAGCTATGGCAATGGCTCACCAGGGTGGAGAGCCAGCGTGGTGTAGTGGTTAAGAGCGGTGGACTCGTAATCTGGGGAACCGGGTTCGCTTCCCCGCTCCTCCACATGCAGCTGCTGGGTGACCTTGGGCTAGTCACACTTCTCTGAAGTCTCTCAGCCCCACTCACCTCACAGAGTGTTTGTTGTGGGGGAGGAAGGAAAAGGAGAATGTTAGCCGCTTTGAGACTCCTTCGGGTAGTGATAAAGCGGGATATCAAATCCAAACTACTACTACTACTACTACTACTACTATTCTTCTTCTTCTTCTTCTTCTTCTTCTTCTTCTTCTTCTTCTTCTTCTCCTTCTCCAAAAGGGCACAGTGGTATCTCGCGTTACATACGCTTCAGGTTACATACGCTTCAGGTTACAGACTCTGCTAACCCAGAAATAATACCTCAGGTTAAGAACTTTGCTTCAGGATGAGAACAGAAATCGTGAGGCGGCTGTGTGACAGCAGTGGGAGGCCTCATTAGCTAAAGTGGTACCTCAGGTTAAGAACAGTTTCTGATTAAGAACGGACCTCCGGAACGAATTAAGTACGTAACCAGAGGTACCACTGTATTAGAGAACGTGATGCTAATGTCCAATACCAGCCTTGGGCCACCCATTGTGGACTTTTGGTTTAACTGAACATGCTGGTTTGGCACCTGGAAGCTGTAATGGGTGTCAGAGGCCACCCAAGCCAATACAGCCAAGTAGCCATAAATGAGATGCTTTGACAAATTGTGCAGGTCAGAGTTAAACTGAGGCATTGCTCAACACAGATATGCAAACCACATATACTAAGTTGGGAGTGCAAAAAATAATAAGTAAAAAAAAGCAACAACCAGAAAACGCACAACTGTGAAATCAATGACCTACATTATTTAGCTGTCAAAGTCAAACTGTGCAGAAATGGCAATCAATGTGAATGTTAATTGCCAAAATTAATTCTGCCTAACTCTCCCACTTATGCACAAACACACAGGCATAAAGCTGATGTCCTGACTGCAGCATTTCAGAAATGATGGACGGGAAGTCACAAGACAATATGCACCTCCACGCCAAGAACACATGGTCTTTGTCCTCAAATGTCTGTGATATCATGACATCAAACATATCATTGGCCAGAAGCACTTTGGTTGCTACCACCAGTCTGACTGAAGGGCAGTGATGGGAAATGAGGGAAGAAGAAGAAGAAGAAGAAGAAGAAGAAGAAGAAGAAGAAGAAGAAGAAGAAGAAAATATAGCACTGAGAAGAAGCAAGTGGAAGAGGGACTACTGAACATCATCAAAGCAAAGCAAAATATATTGCAATGAACATAAAAAATGTAAAACACTTACTTTTGTACTCATAAAAAAAACAGGCAAGAAATTTTAGCTCCACCTTGATTTAAAAGCACATAATCAATGTCTATTGTACACCACCAACTTATCAATGACTATGACTCATCCACACAGCTGCAAATAAAACGTTTTAAATGTGCTGTAAAGTGCAATATACAAACAAGACACTAGATGGTGAGAGTGAGATATGCAAAATTCAATGTATTTTTCAAAACTTTTTTTTTTAAAAAGCATTTTTGCCACTTTTTATATATGTGTAGATTCCACCTATTTCACAGCACTGAATTATCTTAGGTAGATAGATGATAGATAGATGATAGATAGATGATAGATAGATAGATGATAGATAGATATAAATTAATTCAATTTTACACTATACATTTTAATTCAAATATTAATCATAATCATCAACATTTAAGATTCCCTGATTCTTTAAACTTCCCCCCGCCCCTCCATGGTTTCCATTATCAAACTTTTTTTCTACTGCATCATATAGTTTCTTCATTTTTCTTAAAATAGTCCATTTGTACTTTAGTTTTTAGTTACTCAAATCCTGCCAAAGTTTGTAGTTGTTTACAGTGTTCTCTTAAGTAATTTATAATCCCCACCCCCCATTCCTTATTAAAGTTTCTATCTTCCTGGTTTCTGATTTTCCTGGTCATTTTCACCATTTCGGCAAAGTCCATCATCTTCATCAACCATTCGTCTCTGGTTGGAGATTATCAATGTTATATTGCACCCTGCTATATTATGCAGACTACTTACAGGCTTGGGACTCAGGTTTATGCTATATTTTTGCTGGGACTGTCCTCATCCGTTGACTACCTCTGCATTTCATCCCACAGGGTCTACCACAGGAGGAGTGTCGACTTACACCCAATCTATCTGGGTCAAATGCAATCACAGCCTGGGGTCGAATTCTTTTTTTAAAGACCTTCATCTCATAATCCACAGAGAATCACAATGCACACCCCTTCCACTTAGCACAATGTTTGACCAGCTCTCACAAAACTCTCTGCTGCTCTCCTAACCTGTAATTTGTTTTCAATCATAACCTAACCTGTCATTGTCATAGGAGGCCCCCAAAGGGAGAAGAGCAAAGTTTTGAGGCTGGCAGTCAGTGCCTGTGGAGAGAGGCAGGATGTTCAGAGTTGTCTACCATCGTGTTGTCCTTACTGTTTCCATATTTATTAGGAGACACACACACACACACACACACACATACACTCACACACACACTGCAAACATTTGGGTTGACAGGTGATCTAGAAATATTGCAAATGACCTGATCCTGAATTGGGTCCAACATTCTCCAACAATAGCCTGTGCATCTCACTTTTTTTGGATATTTTTTTTTGGGGGGGGATATGTTCGTATTTATATCCACTGGTTCCAAAGTCATATTTAGAATTAACTGTTTTTAATATTGAATTTTAAATTGTTGTAACCTGCCCTGGGACCTGATGGTGAAGGGCTGGCAACAAATTGAACTATTAATAATAATTACAACAATAACAACAGCAACTGTAACATTTTTTTGTGATTTTTAAATTACGCTCACTTGACTGAGGATGTTTATGTTGCATCAAGAGAAGAAGAAAAGGCTTAAGTGCGATCTTATAGGTGTCTGCTTGAAAGTAAGGCCTAGTGAGTTCAGTGGGGCTTGCTCCTAGCTAAATAAAGGCTAAATAGGCTCCTAGCACCCTAAAATCCCATGGACTGCAAGAAGCTCAAACCTATCCATTCTTAAGGAAATCAGCCCTGAGTGCTCACTGGAAGGACAGATCCTGAAGCTGAGGCTCCAATACTTTGGCCACCTCATGAGAAGAGAAGACTCCCTGGAAAAGACTCTGATGTTGGGAAAGATGGAGGGCACAAGGAGAAGGGGACAACAGAGGACGAGATGGTTGGACGGTGTTCTTGAGGCTACCAGCATGAGTTTGACCAAACTGCGGGAGGCAGTGGAAGACAGGAGTGCCTGGCGTGCTCTGGTCCATGGGGTCACGAAGAGTCGGACACGACTAAACAACTAAACAACAACAAAGCACCCTAAAATACACATTAGACCTCATAAAATGTTGTACCCTTATTAGAATCTTGACCATAACTAAATATGTAGAGAAATAGCACAGATATGCTCCATTTTTTATTTATTTTATTTTATTTTATTTTATTGGTGGGGAAACGGGAGAACTCCAAAACATGTGGCAGGCCAATGCCTTTATTAGGACTCAATGAAATGTAAGAAAATGGCAAGCAGGTTTTTGAGTTTTGACCCTATAAAGCAGAATTGGCCAAACTTGGCCCTCCAGCTGTTTTGGGACTACAAATCCCATCATCCCTAGCTAACAGGACCAGTGGTCAGGGATGATGTGAACTGTAGTCCCAAAACAGTTGGAGGGCCAAGTTATATGCCTGCTATAAAGCATGTAAGTGATCTCGAAGGCTCCATATCATCCTAGCACAACAGCAGGTGCTGTGGCAATTAATATCATGCCAGTTTGCTATTCTTCGCCTTTCTCTTTCACACATAACCATTTTGCTTAATTTCCAGCGGGACAATAATTATTGAGACTGATTCTGAGCAATGGGTAGATAATTATTATTATTATTATTATTATTATTATTATTATTTATACCCTCCCTGGACAGAGCCAGGCTGAGGGTGGCTGACACCAGTAAAATTACAGTAAAAACATAATAGGGGGAAAAACAAATTTAAATTACAGGTTAAAATGCAATTTAAATGCAGCCTCATTTTAAAAGTAGCCCATAGATCAAAACCATAAGGGATTACTGCCTTATTAGCCTGCCCGTTAAGGTCAGGAAGAGCCAAAGTCTGCAGCTGCCGGCTCTCCCCTGCCTGAGTAACATCTAAGCCTCTCTGTTCCTGGCTGCACTCTGCAGTTGGCTGCAAAGCTTCACTTGCAGCTGGCTCATTCCTGACGCTCTGGCACACTTCTGGACTTCCTCTTGCCTCTGATCCCTGTTTGGACTTGTTGGTTCCTTCAGCCCATAGACCCATTAGCTAGATTGTTCCCTGCCTCTTCTCCCTCTGTTTTGACTTCTTGTCAGCTACTCGGACTACCTCTGGCCCATGCTGGGACTTCGGTTGATCGTGTGCTGGCACCTTGGACTGCCTTAGCTCCAGCCCTTGCCTGTGGCACCTCAGTCGTAAGTGGTCCTCTGCTACTGGTGCTGCTGCCCTGCCCTTACCTGGTCCTAGCGTTCCTGCCCAGGACCCTTGCCATTCATACCCTGGATCATGGCAGTGGGGGGCGGGACTTCAGGGGAAGAAGGATTATCCCCATTGACATATGCCTTTCATCAGCAGAGAGGAAGTGTTGAACCCACCACTAGCAACAAGAAATGTTATATCATATGCATCTCGTTTTTTTGGAAGGGGGGGAGAGATCTCTTATAGACTTTGATTTTTATGGTTTGTAATTGCACTATGAATAATTTTTATACTTGAAATGGGTTGAGAGCCTCTTGGGGAGGGATAATCTTTAAAATGCTTCCATATAAATATCTAAAAATAAATTCTCCTATATAAATATAGAAGTAAATAAAATTAAGTGCAAGAAATCAATCAAGCATACCTTAATTTATTCATCTCGTGGAACTTCAGGACCTGATTGCTAATAGTGTTAGCTTTGGAAACAATTAATGAAATGCGCACAACACAAGTTAAATCAGATTATTTAGGAGCACCAAGTTAGAGTTTTGGTCTGTCCAGCTCAGTACTATCTACTGGGGTTGCCAACGTGGTGTCCATGGGATTCAATGTATCCTACTGTACCTTCTGCAGCACCCACAAAAGGTCTCAGTATATCTCCAGTTTGTGGTTTTGCCATGCCCTACAGCAGCCATTTGTGATATGCCATGACACCATGACAGTTCAGCAAAATCATAAATATGCTCACTGGTTCCAAAAGATTGGTGGCCCCTAGTCATTGACTTTATTTTCTCTGTTCTAAATCTTCCAACATGAAGCTTCATTGGAGGTCCTTAAGTTCTAGCATTATGAGTAGCTAATGCCATAGAAAACAGAATTAGGATTCAAGATGACTTTAGTAGATTACAGCCACTCCAAGTATCCCTATTTTCAAGCAAGGTCCCGAGATTTAGAGAAGCTGCCTCGGTTCTGATTTGATCCCGGAACGTCCCAATTTTCCTTAGGGTGTTCCTATTTTCCCCGGAGAAATGTTCGAGGTTATGGAGTCATCCACCCCCCGAGCCGTCTGAAGGCAATCCTGTATAGGGAAGTTTTTTTAAAAAATGCTTAATATTTTATTATGTTTTTATATATGTTGGAAGCTTCTCAGAGTGGCTGGGGCAACCCAGTAAGATGTGTGTGATTTAAATAGTAAAGTTATCATTGTGGAATGGGACGTCCCTATTTTCATCAGATAAATGTTGGAGGGTATGAGATTGGAGAACCGGGCCAAAGTTAACAGAATGAATCTCAACAGGGACAAATGTAAAGTTCTGCATTTTGTGTTGTTTGTTTAGTCGTTTAGTCATGTCCGACTCTTCGTGACCCCATGGACCAGAGCACGCCATGCACTCCTGTCTTCCACTGCCCCCTGCAGTTTGGTCAAACTCATGCTGGTAGTTTCGATTTGGGTGATGAGTGGGAAAGCAACAGAGGCTGAAGAAGAAGAAGAGGAGTTTGGATTTGATCTCCCGCTTTATCACTACCCAAAGGAGTCTCAAAGCGGTTCACAATCTCCTTTCCCTTCCTCCCCCACAACAAACACTCTGTGAGGTGAGTGAGGCTGAGAGACTTCAGGGAAGTGTGACTGGCCCAAGGTCACCCAGCAGCTGCATGTGGAGGAGCGGGGAAGTGAACCCGGTTCACCAGATTACGAGTCCACTGCTCTTAACCACTACACCACGCTGGCTCTCAGAGGTTGGATGGCCATCTGTCAGGGATGCATTAGCTGAGATTCCGGCATTGCAGGTGGTTGTATTTGATGACCCTTGAAAGTTCTCTAGAACTGCAATCTAGTTCTTTACATTTCTATGAGTGAGCCGCAAAACCTTTTCCTCTACCCACTTTCTCCATGCCATTCCATCATTACACCTCTTATGTCTTTTCTCCAAGCTAAAAAGTCCCAAATGCTGCAACTTCTTCTTGCAGGGGACCCACTCTAATCCCTTCGATCATTTTGGGTGCCCTTTTATTCCAAGTAGCAGCAATTAAGTGCAAAAAAAGGAGATGTGATTTAAAGGACTTATTGTTTCCGCATTATTTCCAGGCACTCTCTGGTGGCATCTTAGCAACTTCCTATCTGATATGTCTTTAGCACCTGCCAATCACCTTTCCATCTTCTAAAACGCTCGCCGCTAGGGATAATCTCACTGAAGCAATTACTCATGATAGGAAAATGCGACTGGGATCGGGCAGTCAATAGGGGCGATATGTCAGAAATTGTGATGGACTGTGGGAGATGAGAGTGGGTAACAGAAAGAACATGCAAGGATCAGAGTCCACTCTGTTGGGAAGGAAATTGCTCCCAAGGAGAGCTTGATGCCTGGATTTGATTAGTTTTGCATGTTCCTCGCTGGCTGCTTAGAGGGGGGAAAGTATTAAAAAGAACAAAACTGCACTCCTCTACACGGGAGGTAATATTTAAAAATGTATGAGCATCAGCCATCAAAGCCCTGTGGCTTTTCTCCATTGCAAGACAATTGAAATGTAATGGAAATCCTATTGATTTTCAGTGGGGGGAACTGCAGGATGCCAATTGTCCAGAATCCAGTGTTGTTGCTCGAGGTGGAATTGCACAAAGAGAAGCCAATCACAGCTGCTCAGCTCCCCTGCGAAGCCTGCCCCAGAATCCTGCCTTGATGACGGCTGCTTTTCTCCGACTCCTGATTAAATTGCTAGAAAATGAGATCGTTTGGTTGGCTTCGATATTCCTGAAGAGCTTGAGGTTACCTGTCTCCAGACTTTGATTTCCAGAGGTGAAGCCATGCTAGTCTCTGGCAGCAAAAGCAACAAAGAGTCTCACAGCACCTTAAAGACTAACAAATGTATCATGGAACAAGCTTTCGTGGTCCACAGCCCATTTCATCAAATGCACAGAGCATTTAGGGAGGGGCAAATTGATCAGTTTTGATTCCTCTACATTCCTGACGTTCTCCCCAACCTTTCAGTTCAGGTTGCCACATTTCCACATTGTGAGATATATATATATATATATTGTGTTTGTGACAACTTGCCAGCATTTTAGTGCAATTCTCTCCTAATATATGGGGGCCAGATTCAACTGAATAATTGTGCTAGTGGGAGCCAGCATGGTGAGTTGCACTAGCACAACGAGGCTTCCCCCCTCTCCTACGTCCCCTGTGTCCCACCCAAATTGGGGGGCATTGGGAGAACCCCAGGACATCATGCAGGGGAAGGCAATGGGAAGTAATTCTATTGGGCAAGCAGAGGTGTTTGTGATAATGGAACGATCATATTAGCACTACTTTGAATCCCACCATTTGCATGCAGTTTTCCATATATATTTTTGCAAGCATTTTCCCTAGGATGTTTTCTCATGTTACTTGCATGAATATAGACATTTCTCTCTATACTAATAGCAACGCCTTGAATTCGGCCAGGTTGCAAATAGGCAGCTGGTGCAAATCTCTGAGCAGAAATGTTAAGAGAGCCAGTGTGGTGTAGTGGTTAAGAGCGGTGGACTCATAATCTGGAGAACTGGGTTCGCGTCTCCTCTCCTCCACATGCAGCTGCTGGGTGACCTTGGGCCAGTCACACTTCTCTGAAGTCTCTCAGCCCCACTCACCTCACAGAGTGTTTGTTGTGGGGGAGGAAGGGGAAGGAGAATGTTAGCCGCTTTGAGACTCCTTCGGGTAGTGATAAAGCGGCATATCAAATCCTAATTATTATTCTTCTATATGGGCTGACTGCATTTAGTTTAATACAGTTAGAAGCACTGCATCAGGGTTCTCGATTCTGCAGAGACTTCTATCCACATTTAGCTTTCTATAGGCAGAAGGGTCGCCATATTTCAAAAAGTGAAAATCTGGACACAAAAGATTGGGGGGGGGAATCACAAAAAAGGAAGTTTTTGAGCTACTTTGAAGGAAAATCACCCCAAACAAAACTGTTGACATGGGTTGCCATATGGTCTGGGTTTTCCTAGACATTTTATAAATTTTTGCCTGGGAAATTCAGGACTTATGGCAATCCCACCTACAGACATTTGTGCTAAACACACAAAGACTGGAGATGGGGACAAGCTCTGCTGACCTCCTAAATAGGGCTAAGAGCTTCAGGTGTAATAATGTGTGATGGACCCCCTGGAGGAGACTTGCCATAGTTGACAGGGCTGAAACTAATAGGAGTCAATAACGGGATTAGCCTTGGTTGGGTGAGGACAGGTTTCTCCAAATTCGATGGGACAAAGAAACAGTAATGGCAGATCCCTTATCCTACCTTTATCTTGGTATGCCCCGCGGAGGAGCTTAAGGTCCACAAATGACAACATTTTGGAGGTCCCAAGTCACAAGGTGGTTAGATTGGTCTCAACTAGGGCCAGGGACTTTTCAGTACTGGCCCCGACTTGGTGGAACACTCTGTCACAAGATACTAGGGCCCTGCGGGACTTGACATCTTTCTGCAGGGCCTGCAAGATAGAGCGCCCTGGTTCCACCTGGCCTTTGGCTTGGAATCAGTCTGACCATTATGTTTTCCTTCCCCTTAAGGTTTTGTTCTATGGGCTACTTTTGAAATGAGGTTGCATTTTAAATTGCATTTTAACCTGTATTTTAAATTGCCCCCCTTATCTTTTTATTGTAATTTTAATGGTGTTAGCCACCCTGAGCCTGGCTCTGGCCGGGGGGGGGGGGTATAATTAAAAAATTATTATTATTATTATTATTATTATTATTATTATTATTATTATTATGCTCCTTACACCCACCTTCACCAAAGTGATGGAGAGGGGAGAGGGCTGGTCAGCTGACAGGATTCACCTCCCATCAGTGCCACCCTTCATTAATTGTTGCTATAGATAAGAGGGCTGTGTATCAAATGTCACAACATTATGTAACTGAGTTTTGTAAACTGGCTTTCCCACACACTTTTGAGATGTGCATACTTCACACACAGAGATGTACGTTCAAATACACCCAAGTCTTGGGAGGCCCACAATCCTATAATAAGATCCACAAAGATGTGTGGCATAGGGTGCAGCAGATCTCTGGCTCAGCTAGCTGATTCCCAACCCTGGCTCACCCTGGTGTAACTTGCTTATCCCAGCTTAGATGGCTAAGCCAAGGCCAGTGTAAGTCCAAAAAGGGGGGACATTCTGGAAGGGGCTGGAGAGGACTTAGACTGGATCCTCAGCTCATTCAGTTCCATCATGTGGCCTGGCAACATGACTTTGAACACTATTTTAAAGATTTCTTTTCCCTCTGCCCTGGTTAGACAGAGCAGCGGCGGCAACCCCACTGCTGAATGGGGTTTCGATTTAGTGCAACTTTACACCAGCTTAAAATTGCACGGGCTTAGTTTAGACCTGCTTCTTTGGCACAGGGTTGCTCCCTCAGAATTTGTCTGTCACAGATGGAATCACATTACTGAAGTGCTAATAACTACCGTATTTTTTGCCATATAGGACACACTTTTTCCCCTCCAAAAATGAAGGGGAAATGTGTGTGCGTCCTATGGGGCGAATGCAGGCTTTCGCTGAAGCTTGGAGAGCGAGAGGGGTCCGTGCGCACCGGGCTTCGGGCAGATATCCGCAAGCCTGGGGAGACCGGTGTGACTTCCCGCTGGGCTCCCTAGGCTTGCGGATAGCAGCCTGTTCTGGGGGCTGGGGTCGGGGGAAGCTCGGGCTTCCCCCGCCCCAGCCCCGCGCCTGGGGGGGGAATAAAAAAAAAATCTTTATTCCCCCCCAAAAAAAACAAGGTGCGCCCTATGGGCCAGTGCACCCTATGGGGCGAAAAATCAACATTCACCTGCAAAGATCTCCTGCTGACGATGATAAGAAAGGAAGATGTACCATGCAAAACGTGCACCTTTCGCTTGAAAGCCAAGGTCCAAAGGCATCACTCTCAACCCACTGCCCACAGGTAGAATGCAACATCAGCATCTTTGAAACTATTTGCTGATTTCCAAACATAATCCATAAAGGGGAACCAGAGGCTCTAATGGATACAACATTAATATAATCATAAAAACAACATTACATTAATTAGAACTTTGTAAATGCAGTAATTAAGATATTCGGGGACAGCTGTCTTGCCTGTCCCCAAACATCCCTGAGAAATCTCCCAACACTACTTACTTGAGAGCTGTCATCTGTCCAGTTTCTGGGAGAACCATCTGTTGGCGTTTTTTCAATCTTGGCTGGCAAAGAAGATTCAAAGAAATGTGTCTAAACTCTTCTTTTACGAGAATAACAAAGGGAGCAAAATCCCATATCTGCAAAACCCCAGTTGCATGGCGAGTTCCCGCCTCCCGCCAGTGGAAATAAAGACACATGACACCATTATTTTAGGTTAATTGGCCACAACTTTGTTGGTTACAGGTAAAGAGCGGTATTGGCTTAGACATTGGTCCTAACCGACTATCCGGCTTCAGCCTGTTTGCTTGAAGGGTTAATACCAGCAGGGGGAGCCCTGCTGATGCACATCAACTAGGAACTCCCCCGGGGTCACCGCTCGGGTGCGCGCTTTAGGCCCTGGCCTCCATAGGCTTCGGACGAGGTCACGCCCCCCGGAATCCTTTACCGGACTACCCTTCAATATTTGGGGGAGATGATGGCACTCCCCCCCAACACATCTACATAACAATACATCTACCAATGCCTAACCGCCAAAACCAAAGGAGTTGTGACGATTTGCTACGAGGTAGGTGAAAAACCAAATGGCCAGTGCCAATTTGCCAAGTGGAAAAATTTGCCAAGTGGAAAAAATTCCTACCAGGCCCCTTAACGGCGACCAGCCGAGGTCCATAGCAAGGTCAGAAGGGGAACCTTAAAGGGTGGGCGGGTGGGTGACAAACCTAGACAGCATCTTAAAAAGTAGAGACATCACCTTGCCAACCAAGGTCCGTATAGTAAAAGCTATGGTTTTCCCAGTAGTGATGTATGGAAGTGAAAGCTGGACCATGAAGAAGGCTGATCGCCGAAGAATTGTTGCCTTTGAATTATGGTGCCGAAGGAGACTCTTGAGAGTCCCATGGACTGCAAGAAGATCAAACCTATCCATTCTTAAGGAAATCAGCCCTGAGTGCTTACTGGAAGGACAGATCGTGAAGCTGAGGCTCCAATACTTTAGCCACCTCATGAGAAGAGAAGACTCCCAGGAAAAGACCCTGATGTTGG
Source organism: Podarcis vaucheri (assembly GCF_965113315.1). Taxonomy (NCBI): domain Eukaryota; kingdom Metazoa; phylum Chordata; class Lepidosauria; order Squamata; family Lacertidae; genus Podarcis; species Podarcis vaucheri. The sequence continues at coordinate 13,567,275 of NC_138762.1, forward strand.
GAAAGATGGAAGGCACAAGGAGAAGGGGATGACAGAGGATGAGATGGTTGGATAGTGTTCTCGAAGCTACCAGCATGAGTTTGACCAAACTGCGGAGGCAGTGGAAGACAGAAGTGCCTGGTGTGCTCTGGTCCATGGGGTCACGAAGAGTCGGACACGACTAAACGACTAAACAACAATATTTCCCAATATCGATAGTTCTTTTCCTGGAAATACTTCTTCCAGAAATGGAGGAATATTTGGTGCAGTTGTATACAGAACAACATTTGAGCTTCAATCCAGGAAGGGACTCTCAGCTTGCATTTGTCCATTGTATGTTCTCCTCCTCTGATAGATAGCTACATATTCCTGGGGAACCATCCAAAACAGATATTTAGTTGGCAATTTTCAGGCAATTAGGGTGTCGTATCTCTGGCCTGATGAAGTTTCATCTTGAGTTTGCTCCATTCAGTGTGAAATGGGAGCTAAATAAAACATACTTCTCTTCAGGCCTTCACCACAAAATAAGCAAAACCTCTCCACGGAATTAATAGTGGCAGCAATTTCAACTATTGTCTTCCAGTAATAGATTCATTGGACTTTTTATAGTGTTGACGCTGACCCGCATGACTCTCCAAGAGTCTGGCTCCATAGTACATTAAAAAAATGAACTATCTGAGTTTCTTAGAGGCTATTAAAAACTGAAAAGCTTATTTTCAGCAGTGTAAAGAGAAGAAGGGTAACTGTAGGTAATTCAAACATTTGTCATAACCTATAGCTTCATGCGGGGTGGGGTCCCTTTGCTAAGTTCAATGTAGAGATGAGTCGTATATTCATTTGTTTCCTATTTTAATGAGAACCTACCTAATTTACACTTCCCAAACCAATGTGTACAAACCATAATATTCTTCAACATTTGCACTTCTCTAAATTTTCCAATGTTGATCCCATTTAAAACATATATTTTTAGAACTGCTTAATAGGAAAAACTACTTGCAAAAGGGTAGACATTTAAGGCAACAGTAGGTGTTTGGTTCACGTTAATTACCACAATTTCACCATGCAGTTGACAATTAATGGATGTAATGAATTTAAGTTGTGTTATTAATCATGTAAGTTTCATAATTTCACCACACTGGACTATGAGATGAATATTGCCGTTTTTTTGCAGAAGGCGAACTGCAGCAGAAAGGAAATAATGGTATATGCCACATACAGAGTAGAATAGAAAACGGTGCCTCAACACAGTCAAAACTGTGATTAATGGGAGTTTGCATTTAATATGAAGTACATCTACAGCTTTGTAATGCAAATGTTTCCCTCAACACTTAATTCTCGAAAGGATTTAGGGGGAACTGAACTCCATCCTGGCGTTGTTGTTGTTGTTGTTTAGTTGTTTAGTCATATCCAACTCTTCGTGACCCCATGGACCAGAGCACGCCAGGCACTCCTGTCTTCCACTGCCTCCCGCAGTTTGGTCAAACTCATGTTGGTAGCTTCGAGAACACTATCCAACCATCTCATCCTCTGTCGTCCCCTTCTTCTTGTGCCCTCCATCTTTCCCAACATCAGGGTCTTTTCCAGGGATTCTTTTCTTCTCATGAGGAGAACCTGGCAACAACTTCCTACTGGTGTATATAGTACCCAAAAATACAGTCCCGTAGAGCACCTGAACCATCCAAGCTGAGGTACATCAACTTGAGAAATTGAGCAGACACAGCACCTCAGCTCTGCTTCGCTTTTATACTTTGATGGCAGCATCTGGGCTTGATGAGGCAGGTTGACCCTCACCTGTACTGAGCCTACTCCAGCTGAGGAATTACACCTTCTCCCAGAGCTAGTGAGCCCGACCTGGCCAGCTAGTGAGTTGGGCTGTGGGCCCTTGCCTGCCTCAGCTTCCTAGAGCAGGCAGAGGCAAACTCAGCCCTCCAGATGTTTTGGGACTACAACTCCCATGATCCCTAGCTAACAGGACCAGTGGTCAGGGATGATGGGAATTGTAGTCCCAAAAGCATCTGGAGGGCCGAGTTTGCCTATGGCTGCACTAGGCCTCTGGACGTAGTACAATTCCCATCATCCCTGACCACTGGTCCTGTTATCTAGGGATCATGGGAGTTGTAGTCCCAATACATCTGGAGGGCTGAGTTTGCCTATGCCTGTCCTAGAGTGTACCTCCCGCTGCTCCCTACACCTCAGCGCCCATTGTGTTTGTGGAGACAAGGATCCTTCCGGCTCAGGTGATGGGTCTTGCTCCTCTGATTCCCTGCCATCACCCTGTGAATACTTTTTATACCCCAACCTCTCCACCCACAGCGTGCCCTGGTGTCATGTCTGCACCCAGCGCCGGATTTACATATAAGCTAAATAAGCTATAGCTTAGGGCCCCACTCTCTTGCCCCCACCCCCAAAAGCAAATAAAATAAAACCTACATACAGCAACAGTGGCAAATGGCTTTAGATACCTATTAGGTCCATAAATGACCATATAGCATATATAAAACACCAAAAACAGTGACAGTTTGTTGTTGACAAAGGACAGCTGGACATATAAAGGGCCCCATTACCTTCAGTAGCTTAGGGCCTCGTCAAACGTAAATCCGGCCCTGGCTGCACCCCTCATTGAGATCCTCTTCCCCATTGTCTTGCCAGTTCATGACAATGTATAATTCAGGTACTTGGAATGTGAGTTGTCTTTGTTTTTGCATCAGTTAATATTTGTTCAATTCCTAATAACCGATTGGACTTTGATCACTTTCAAGGTTGCTCCCAGCGAAGGCAGCAGGTCACTGGATGCCATGATACTGCAGAGGCAGAATGCTTCCTTGGGAAAGTATATTTCCACTGTTTAATGGCTTGTACACCAAGAGTAATCTGTATCTACGTCCATATTTTATGAGAAGCATTAAGAAAGGTCAGGCTGTTATATTTAGGAAGATACTTTATTTCACCCATTATTCAAAAGGGTTATGTCCAAGCCTCCAGCTTGGCTCAAATCACCAGCCTAAAGCTTTAAACTATGAAGCACCAGTTCAGAAGTCGTACTTTGCACCCTTAAAAGCCCAGAGTTCTTCATCCCAGATGTGTGGGGAACTGCCTGTTTTCTGTTTGCAACTCTTATATCATCATTTATTATTTATACCCCGCTCATCTGGCTGGGTTTCCCCAGCCACTCTGGGCAGCTCCCAACAGAATATTAAAACCACAATAAATACATCAAATATTAAAAACTTCCCCAAATAGGGCTGCCTTCAGATGTTTTCTAAAAGTCAGATAGTTCTTTATTTCCCTGACATCTTTGGGAGGGTGTTCCACAGGGCGGGCACCACCACACAGAAGGCCCTCTGTCTGGTTCCTGATAACCTCACTTCTCGCAGTGAGGGAACCACCAGAAGGCCCTCGGTGCTGGACTTCAGTGTCCAGGCTGAATGATGGGGGTGGAGACGCTCCTTCAGGTATACTGGGCTGAGGCCATTTAGGGCTTTCAAGGTCAGCACCAACACTTTGAATTGTGCTCGGAAACATACTGAGAGCCAATGAAGGTCTTTCAGGACCAGTGTTATATGGTCTCAGCTGCCACATTCTGGATTAGTTGTAGTTTCCAGGTTACCTTCAAAGGTAGCCCCACGTAGAGCAAATGTCTTCTAATCCATTTGCCCTAAAACCTCCTCGAGAAACTTGCTATGTAACCGTAGAAGAGCAAACATTTGCTTTAATTCTGCTTATTTGGAGTAACAAAATCTGGCACCAGAAGCAATTGTGTGTGTCTGTCCCATAATGATTCCCACCACGTAGAGAGCAATGCAGTAGTCCAAGTATCCAGGAATATCTTGGAGGACCACAAGCTATAGACTATAGACAACTTAGAAGCTTCATTTGCAAGCTGCAAAAGTGTGTGTTTAGATGATATTTGGTGGGGTGGCATAGAATCATAGAATTGTAGAGTTGGAAGGGACCACAATGGTTCTCTAGTCCAACCCCCTGCAATGCTGGAATATTTTGCCCAACATGGGGCTCGAACCCACAACCCTGTTTTGTTTTGTTTAGTTTTGTTTTTAAGAGGGACATACCAACGGTAGCATCAACAGCGTTTCTGTCAAGTTTTATCTATGTATATTTACAGTCAATTTGTTATTTTTAGCAGGTTTATGCCCAAAGTTCCATGTGAAACTTTGGGGGGACATTTTTTTGTAGCTTATTATCTCCAGAAGCCACATTATTGGACTTGCCCACACATCATGAAGCAGGGCTTCTTCTTCACCCGAGCATGGCAGAGGGGAAACAAGCCTTTAAATTAATCATGGGATTGTCGAGTCGGAAGGGACCACCAGGGTAATCTAGTCCAACCCCCTCTATACAGGAATCTGTTGCCCATTGTGGTGATTGAACCCATGACTTCAAGATTAAGAGGCTCACGCTCTACCAACTGAGTCATCCCTATGTTTTCTGCAAGGTTGCCAGGTCACATGACTGAGATGAATGGGCTTAGAAAATTCAACCTCTCTGGTCCTGCCATGCCCCCAAAACACCCCTTTGGGGGAACTTCCACTGGCCTCAGCTCAGCCAGTTGAGCCCCAGCTGAGCTTAGATGCAATAGGCCTATGGATTTAATGCTGGCGGAGCCTGGCTAAGCCAGGAACCACCTGGCTGAGTCAGAGATCCATTGCATCCCGAATTGCTAAACCTGGGGAACCCTGCCATGGGATTGCTCCCTTAGTTCCCTTCTTTGAGGTTTAAAAGCCCAACCCTCTGGCATTTTTTATTTTTATTTTACCAACAACCAAAACAGTGAAAACAAACAGTGAAACCTTCCAGGCGACTGATACATTGGGTATACATAATTGTCAGGGCTGCCACCCAGTCCCAGCTCACATAGGACCAAGTCCGCCAGCGTTCACTTTATAAGAGTCTTTATTAAGTTACAGGTTTCATTTCCGAACTGCAGCGTGCAGCTCTACACCTTCTGCCCTAGGTCGGCGAAGACCCGTCTGAGTCCCCGCCTCTTGCACACCAGCTTAATACCCTAGCCTTGCTCCACCTCCTTCGCCTCTCCCTACGTCTCTGGGTCCTTCTGCCCCCCTGGGCCTCCTCCCTTCTACTCTCCTCTGACGCTGACCCCCCTGATCCTTCTGCCTCCTTGCGGCGGGCTTTAGGACCTGGCTCACTCTCCGGGCTGCTTACTGCTCCAGCTTCCGCTGCATTTGAACTTGGCGCGCGCGCCCAACTCTCTACTTTCCTCTTAACCGTTGCCTCGCTCTCTGAGGAGGGCGTGACCACCCCTGACTCGTGCCCTCCCTCCTGCTGACAGCCTCCGGAACCCGATGCCTGGCTACCTTCCTCCCTGCTGCTCTCAGTCTTGAGCGTGGGTCCCGACTTCCAGCTGCTGCCGCTCTCAGTTATGAGCGTGGGTCCCGACTTCCAGCTGCTGCTCTCTGAATCTCCTCTGTTCCCTTCCTCCTGGGGTGTCCCCCCGGATCCCCCCCTTGCTCTGCTCACTGGGGCTCCCTTTTGGGAGTCCTCTGACTCACTGCTTAGGCTTGGAGATCTCGGGTCGTCATCATCACTCATTTTCCCTTCGGATTCCTCCCCCTCGCTCTCTGCTTCCTCCCTTCTCTGCGTCTCTGCTCCTGAACCCCTGACAATAATCAATAATAACATATTCAAATCAACCATATGTACAATTCCATATACCTTAATACTCCTCCCTTCACAAGGTTTATTTAACTTTTAACATTTTAATTGCCCCAAATTGTTCAAACCTGCCCAAATAATTCAATACCTTCTTGAACCAATCCTCCTCCTTCTCACTGACCTTAAACCCTTTCATTTTATGTATCTTCACAGTTAGATATTCTAAGATTATAAGATTTTTCAATTTTTGGTTTACCCCTAGTTCTTCTGCATTTTTCCAGTTACTCGCTATAACCTGTCTGGTTGCAATTACCATCAATTTTACCCATTTACATTCCTCTTTTGTTTCTAACTCGGTGCTACTCAGGCTAATAAGAACCATTAATTTAGGTATTTCCACCTCCCTACCCATAATTCCCGATATTTCTATACCAATCTGTTTCCAGAATTCATTAATTAACGGACGATCCCACCACATATGCCTGTACATTCCCATCACTCCACAGGTCCTCCAACAATTCTTACTTCCAGATTTTGTAATATGATGTAACCGTACAGGTGTGTAATACCATTTTTATACCAACTTCAACCCTTGTTCCTGGATTATCCTAGAGGTCGCAACAAAGGGTGGTTGCTGAAAGATTCTTTCCCAATCTTCATCTAAAATCGGTTCCTGAATATCTAGTTTCTAATATTCTTTCAAACCTTCCTTTGGTGAAACCAAAGATTGGAGGAGGTTGATTTGCAACAAAATCTTACTACAGGTGGAGGTACATGTTCCCCGATAAACCAGGGCATTACATTTATGCCCCAGATACCTCGATATTTCTCTACCTTATCGGTTGCATCGCATAGATTCGCTTTTGTTAGAGCCAGATTTAATGTGTTCCCCTCAAATATGTTGAACAATAGATTTTCTAATGGTAAAACCTCTGTTTTATGCGCATGTGACAACAAATCAATAGAATCCCTTCATCATATCTTGTTTAATTGTCCTTTATATATTGTGCCCCGATCAAGGATTCTGAGTTCAATCATTTTGGAAACTCTTGCAAAACCACCTGAATCACATCTAGCCTATCTACTCCAGGACATTGATTCTTATAGAACATTACAGGTTGCCAGATTCCTGAATTCAGTTCTTTCATATAAAAGACTTCATGGAATGCTGCATGACTATAAAAATCTAGTAAACTCTATCCACCATCTTTATAATCAAGGCCACAATATGGTACATCTAGAGATTGTATGTAAGGTCAAGGAGACTATGCGTTGAAATATTTTAGTTGATATTTTAGAATATAAAATGCTATTTTATTTATTGATGGGTTTTTACCTTGTGGGCTTATAGCCGAATAAAGTATTATCTATCTATCTATCATCTATCTATCTATCTATCTATCTATCTATCTATCTATCTATCTTCCTTTGGTGATTTCTCTTTGTCTAATAACACCTTATACAATTTTAAAACTATTTTGGCCCTATCCGTCCTATATCCCTTCACTAATTCTTCCTCTGGCATTTTAGCCCAAAGTGCCCCTGCATATAGTCTCTGCACCTCTCTTCAAGCGAATGCATTATACATCAAAGGCATGTTAAATTAATGCACTGTCACGATAGCCAGAATTTCTTTGCCCATTAATTAGGCCAACTGGCAAATTAAATACCTTGGCTGGGAAACCTGCTATGCAAACTTAATAAATAAATAAAGTAAAGCAAAACATTCCCCCCATCACCTTTCATGCAGATGTATTGCTGTATTGACTAAAAAAAAGTTTTGTCATCCAAAACATAAAATGTTTTCTTAAGAATACAAAGTGTTGGAAAACAGAAGGAACAAATGAATTCCACATTTTGGATTGAAGTGCACACATCAGGCTTAATGTGCTTCTCGGGGTGACTTTCGGCACCATTTTGACTTACATTTCTTCCACCACAGCTCAGAATTTAGACTTGATAACTATTGATTCCAGCCTTGCAACGTTCAGAATAATTAACAAGTGTTTCTTCTCAATCGCCCAAATACTCCCTCATGAGATTTTCATTCTCTATCCCTAGATTTCATCCCAAGCGATATAATGTCCTTTCGTTTGTTACTATGTTATGTATTTTTGTGTTTTTTAAATGTATTGCAAAGCACCCCGTGATCCTCAGATAAAGGGCAGAATGGAAATTTAATGGACAATAATAATAATAGTAATAATAATAAACAGGGGGAAAACTCAGAGTCTGTTGCACATGCCCAAGGGCACTAGTGAATACCTTCAGGGACACCATACTGCTCATGGGGTATGAGGGGACAACCCATGCCTTAGAGTAAACATAAAAGCATATTCATAAAAACCCATTTAAACAGTTAGAAAACAACAATGAAACATCTTCCCAAAGCCTGAACATCAGGGCATCACATGCACAACATTACGGTAAAGGTAAAGGGACCCCTGACCATTAGGCCCAGTTGCAGATGACTCTGGGGTTGCGGCGCTCATCTCGCTTTATTGGCCAAGGGAGCTGGCATACAGCTTCCAGGTCATGTGGCCAGCATGACTAAGCTGCTTCTGGCGAACCAGAGCAGCGCACGGAAATGCCATTTACCTTCCCACTGGAGCGGTATCTATTTATCTACTTGCACTTTGACGTGCTTTCGAACTGCTAGGTTGGCAGGAGCAGCGACCAAGCAACGGGAGCTCACCCTGTCGTGGGGATTCGAACTGCTGACCTTCTGATCAGCAAGCCCTAGGCTCTGTGGTTTAACCCACAGTGCCACCCACGTCCCCTATGCACAACAACATTGGGCCCCCACAATTGCTCTCATGTCAGGTGCAAGAGTCCTATCACATCAAGTTCAGGGGGAAAGCTATAGCTCAGTGGGGGGGGGGTATCTGTACTTGTGAAACATGGGCCACTTATAAACGCCATCTCCAACTCTTCAAAAGATTCCATCAACGGTGTCTACGAAAATTTTTACACATCTCTTGGGAAGACAGGCAAACTTATGCCAGTGTACTGGAAGAAGCAAAGATCCGCAGTGTCAAAGCGATGATTCTCCAACATCAACTTTGTTGGACTGGTCACATTGCATGGATGCCTGATTATCGTCTTCCAAAGGAACTCCTCTATTCTGAACTTAAAAATGGAAAGTGCAATGCTGGTGGTCAACAAAAATGGTTTAAAGATGCTCTCAAGGCAAATCTTTAAAAATATAGTATAAACACTGACAACTTGGAAACACTGGCCTGCAAGCACTCCAACTGGAGAACAGCTTTTACCAAAGGTGTCATGGGCTTTGAAGACACTCAAACTCAGGATGCAAGAGAGAAACGTGCTAAGAGGAAGGCACACCAGGATCAACTCTCTCCTGGAAACCAATGTCCCCACTGTGGAAGGACATGTGGATTCAGAATTGGCCTCCACAGTCACTTACGGACTCATTGTTAAAACCGTGTTTATGGAAGACAATCTTACTCGGCTATGAGGGATCTCCGAAGAAGATCTGCTTGGCAAGAACCAGGTTCATTCCCTGGGTAGGTCTGGGAAAGAGTATCTACAGAAAACTCCAGATTTAATCCTAGATTATTTGGGGCATGGCTTGGACAGGCTCCCAGCGGGAGGTCCTGCAAAGCCTCTTGTAGTCATTGTAGACAATGCAGAGCTGGACTGACCAATGGCCAGACTCAGCTAAAGGCAACTTTCTATGTTCTTAGGTTCTTATTTGGAGCAGTTCCAAAACCAGAGGTTTCTAAGAACTGGAAATGGTACTGGTTTTGAAAGCTTGCAAATTGCTGTTAGCTTCACATGATTTCTCTCATCTATAAACATTTCCTTTTTCTTTTCTTTTTTTCTTTGCAAATCTATCATTCCATTGATTGTCACACACAAAAAACCACCCACCTCTAAATGCAAACAGAATATGCTACATTCCTCTAAGAGGGGATATGACGAGTCAGTCCGCTCTAAGATGCTGGAAATCTATCTCCACTGATCCTTTCATCTATTCCCGAGTTATACTTTTCGTAAATTAATTATCATTGCTGATACATGCCCAAACTGCTACATTCAGCCGATACAAATCAATGGCAAAATAGATGCTGTGATTAAATGAACAGGCAACACAATGGTGATATGATGAAGCTAGTTTGGAACAGTTTGAAATGTCGTTCTCCTTGCTGCAGACTTCAGTGGTCATAATTAGTGCCGCTCCAGGCCCATTATAATCACAGCGTCTTTTTCATATAAATGAAGCAACATTCATCAACTAAAGCTTTTGTTCATTATTGGCGGGGGTCCATATTAATCAGTGGGGGCTGCGAGCAGGGACACGAGGTTGCAACTTGGCGTACGTGTGTCCATCTTTAAATGGGGAGGGATATTGAGCAGGGGCAGATTTAGTTTTGATGAGGCACTAAACTACTGAAAGTAATGGGGCCCTTTAAATGTCCAGCTGTCCTTTGTCAAAAACAAATTGTCACTGTTTTTGGCGTTGAATATATGCTCAATGGTTATTTATGTACCTAATAGATATCTAAAGCCATTTGCACATATTGCCATGCAACCAGTCCTTGCAGAATGTTGTTGCTGTTGTTTAGTCGTTTAGTCGTGGCCGACTCTTCGTGACTCCGTGGACGAGAGCACGCCAGGCACTTCTGTCTTCCACTGCCTCCCGCAGTTTGGTCAAACTCATGCTGGTAGCTTCGAGAACACTGTCCAGCCATCTCGTCCTCGGTCGTCCCCTTCTCCTAGTGCCCTCCATCTTTCCCAACATCAAGGTCTTTTCCAGGGAGTCTTCTCTTCTCATGAGGTGGCCAAAGTCTTGGAGCCTCAGCTTCACGATCTGTCCTTCCAGTGAGCACTCAGGGCTGATTTCCTTCAGAATGGATAGGTTTGATCTTCTTGCAGTCCACGGGACTCTCAAGAGTCTCCTCCAGACCATAATTCAAAAGCATCAATTCTTCGGCGATCAGCCTTCTTTATGGTCCAGCTTTCACTTCCATATGCAGAATGTAGGCACCCTATATATAGAAATGATCAAACCAGTGATATTTTAGGGAGCAGGCTAGCAGGCGGGGCCTATGACTTTCCGTACATCATAGGAGCCTACACAACACAAAACACTGTTGCTCCATGTTGGTTCTATTTGTTTTTTTTATCTTATATTTTGGAAATGTACATCCAGGTTTTTATCCCTTAAAATTTTTTTTTGGGGCCCCCAAGAGAGTGGGGCCCTAAGCTATAGCTTGTTTAGCTTATACGTAAATCTGGCACTGTGTACGCGTCTCCATCTTTAAATGCAGAGGGGAAGAGAGTTAAGAGACGGATGGGCTCACTTGTTCTTGTTTCTTCCTTGGCCTTTTCCATCCACTCTCCTTCTTTGCAAATAGAGGAACAAAAAGGGCCTCAAATCAGCATGCTTCTGCTGATGGGAGTTGTAGCACAGGAGTTTTAGCTGGAGGGTGCCAGCATGGGGAAGGCTGGTATGTATCCACATCCAAAATGGCTGCTAGCCTTGCTTCAGTCTTGTGTAAAATGGGTCATGGCAGGGCTGAATATACCAGAAAAGAAGTGGAGAAGGCTCGTGGCTTTTATCACAGCTAGAACGCAACCCACCTGCTATTTTTCTTTGTATTCAAAAGAAAGCATTGCTGCGGAATTTTTCCTCGTTTATCTGAGGTCACTTGTTTCCTCAGATGTGTCATTCCCTGAAGTAACATGACTTTAGCCATGAATAAATCAACAATAGATTAATCTCCATAGGCCGGCATAAAAACAAAACAACAACAAAAATGAGAGGGAGGAAAAAAAGAACACCCAACAACAGAAGAAAACGAACACCACCCAGGAGAAAAGTAAACCATAAATAAAAGAGGAACGTGAACACAGGGAGAAAAATGCAACCAGCAAAAACTCATTAAAAATACATTTATATTAAGGGAAGAAAGAACTCTTGTACACAAAGCAATCTGGCGGAGTTTAAGCAATGCAGATATGACATTCACGGTATTGATCAAAGGGCTTATTTTGTCAGGGAAGTGTGTGATAAATGTTATTCCTACATAAATCCTGCCACTAACAGGACGTTGGGTCTTTCTGTTTTGGAACTCCGTGAGGAGGCTGGTTGACACGCTCAGAGAAAAGAAGTGAAGCCGAGATGTTCAGCGGGGATTCGAGATTAGAGGTGGGCCAAATTCTCGCTTGTTGACTGTCTTCATTAGTACTTGTCATTTCCTTCCCAGTCTCCATCACAGCCAGTGTTCGAAATGCCTCGGAGAATCTTCCGGAAGTGCATGGGCAGCCTGCCTCTAGCCAGTGTGGTGTAGTGGTTAAGAGCGGTGGCCTCGTAATCTGGTGAACCGGGTTCGTGTCTCCACTCCTCCACATGCAGCTGCTGAGTGACCTTGGGCTAGTCACACTTCTCTGAAGTCTCTCAGCCCCACTCACCTCACAAGAGTGTTTGTTGTCGGGGAGGAAGGGAAAGGAGATTGTTAACCCAAGGATTAAGGCTTTCTGGGAGATGATTTATAATGAAATGAAAAGGGTATTTAAATATACCTTTCTGAAGAAACCAGAGGCCTTTCTCCTGGGCATGGTCGGCCAAATGGTGCCAAAGAAGGACAAAACTTTTTATGTATGCCACAACAGCAGCAAGAATACTTATTGCAAAGTTTTGAAAGACACAAGATCTACCCACTCTGGAAGAATGGCAGATGAAGGTGATGGACTACATGGAATTGGCGGAAATGACTGGCAGAATCCGAGAGCAGGGAGAAGAGTCGGTGGAAGAAGATTGGAAGAAATTTAAAGACTATTTACAGAAATATTGCAAAATTAATGAATGTTAGAATGATGTCAGAATGAAGTTAAGTGGTTTAAGCAGCAATGTTATAAAGGTGCATGTAAAAATGGATTGTTAACAGGTGAGAATCCAAAGTTATAATATATTATGTTAAAGGATTAAGATAAAAACAAAGAGGGAAAGAAATTGCTGAATTAACTAACTGAATTGGAATACAAAAAAGGGAGGCGTGAGGAGGTCAGGGAAACAAGGAAATGAATGTAAGGTATGGAAAGATTGATTTTTTTAAAAAAAGGGTTTTTTATCTTTTTTGTATTTTGTATTTTTTCTTTTATTTTTTTATTTTTCTTCTTTTTTTAATTCATGTAATTCTTTTCTTTGAAACCTTAATAAATATCATTTAAAAAAAAAAATCCACCAGAGTGCAGGAGCCTCTGGCTACAGCCAGCTAGAAGGAACAGCACTTTGGGGGTAGGAATAAAAGGAGCAGTTTTCTGACAGAGTGAGTTAGTTAGGGCTGGATTTAAGATGAGATTTGGGCTGGATTTGAGAAGAGGAATAAGATTAGACTTGAGATGTTAGACAGGTTTCAGGTTGGGCGATCGGGAGTGAGATACGGAGAACTGGTTCTGAGTTAAGTTAAACACACACAATGAGTTGATTATCCATAGCGAGAGGACAGAGCCTCGTAGCTTGGATAGGGAGACTGGGTTGAGGGTCTGGGTTCAGGGAAAGGGATACAGACAGGAGTGTTCTGGGAGGGCTGAGTTTGAGCCGGGAGAGGTAGATCCTGTGGGAATTCAGGCTACCTGGGTGTCAGTATAGCCAGAAGGGGAGAGTTCTTCTAGGAACTAGACAACTCCCAAACCAGTAACAAGGGATGAGGCTATTCCCTAGGTCTGTTATACCATTTAGAAGACCTCAGGTATGGGATGGTTAAGAGCAGGCACCCCCAGGCTCGGCCCTCCAGGTGTTTGGAGGCTGCAATTCCCATCATCCCTGACCACTAGTCCTGTTAGCTAGGGATGATGGGAGTTGTGGTCCCAGAACGTCTGGGGGGCTGGGTTTGGGGGTGCTTGATTAAGAGAGTGGGTAACTGAGGAAAAGTGCCCTCGCTCATGAACCAAAGTATTTAGCTGTGAAGGAAGCAGTACAGTGTTGAAAGTACTTAACTGTAATATCTAAGTGACAGAAACTGAGTTAAGCATTTTGGAATCTATTCTGGAAACCTGAATATTTAACCACCCGAAGTGTACCAACTGATTTCTAGTAACTGAAGTTTAAGAAGAGTTGTATCTATAATATTCTGTTTAAACCTGACACATCTTAATAGTTAAAGTAAATTAATTAACTTCTACCTTTCCTTATGCACTTGGTTTCATAAACTTCCTTTTGTTTAATAAAACGTTTCTTGTTTGTTTGATTAAAAAAAAAGGAGATTGTTAGCCGCTTTGAGACTCCTTCGGGTAGTGATAAAGTGGGATATCAGATCCAAATTCTTCTTCTCCTTCGGCACCTTCTCTTCACACATATGCTGAACTTATCAGTCTACACAGGGAGCGGGAAGGGGCACTTTGCCCTCAGTGGAGAGCCAGTATGGTGTACTGGTTAGGGCAGTGATGGCCAAACTCGGCCCTCCAGCTGTTTTGGGACTACAGTTCCCATCATCCCTGACCACTGGTCCTGTTAGTTAGGGACGATGGGAGTTGTAGTCCCAAAACAGCTAGAGGGCCAAGTTTGGCCATCACTGGGTTAGGGTGTTGAGTTGGGATCTGGGATACCAGGGTTGAAATCCCCACTTGGTCATGAAACTTACTGTACTGTCTAAGTCGAGTCAGTCACTGCTTCTTGGTGGGGATTAAATTAGGGTTCCATATACATCCTCTTTTTCCAGAACATGTCCTCTTTTTCAGGGGTAAAATTTCAGTCTGGCTGGATTTTTCGAATTTGCCAAAATGTCCGGGGGTGCCGGAATGAGCTTCTTTTTTAAAATGTTGCATATGCAGTACTATAGACAACCAAGTGCAAAATATATACATGCCGTGTGAGTTTTGCATGATGCAGAAAAGAACCAAGGCCTTGTTTTTGTATATTGCTCCCGCTCCTTCACCACCACCCCACTCCAAGCTCTGCCAAATGTGTCCTCTTTTTTGCTCTTCAAAATATGGCTGCCCTGGATTAAATGAGGAGGGGAAGAACCATGTATGCCACCTTGAGTGACTTGGCAAAAAAAGGTGGGATATAATGTAACAATTAAATAAATAAATAAATAAATAAACCATAACCCCCAGATTCCCAATTTTCATTTTTAAAAAGTGAGGGGAAGGAGTAAATTTCTAGCATTTCTTAGAGCTTAATGTACAGGCACTATTCTTGGCTGCATGGCATTAAACAAAATGGCTGCTGTGAGGAAGCCATTCATAAAGATGCAGCTGATAGGATAGGCATGGCCAAACTTGGCCCTCCAGCTATTTTGGGACTATAGTTCCCATCAAGAGGCTCCTTTTCCCTGTTCCCTTGAGAAGCCCAGAATGAACATTTCATGTCAAAACGGAAGGTGGTCAGTGGGTGCGGGTCTACACTTCTTTTTAGATCTATGACTCCACCTAGCTTCTGGCCGCTCCTAGGCACGATAGGTCAAGCTATGCAGCAGGACCAATTCATAATTTCCTCTCTTCAACCCATCTCTCATGTAGCAGTGGCGGGCTTTAAGCTTTCCAGCCAAACCTCTACCATTGCACGTTTGTACAAGGGTCCTTCCAAGTTGCCCTAGCCATCTACAGTGGTGCCTCGCAAGACGAAATTAATCCATTCCGCGAGTCTCTTTGTCTTGCGGTTTTTTCGTCTTGTGAAGCACGGCTATTAGCGGCTTAGCGGCTTAGCGGCTATTAGCAGCTTAGCGGCTATTAACGGCTTAGCGGCTTTAAGAAAAAGGAAACACTCGCAAGAACTCGCAAGATGTTTCGTCTTGCAAAGCAAGCCCATAGGGAAATTCATCTTGCGGAACGACTCAAAAAACGGAAAACTATTTCGTCTTGCGCGTTTTTCGTCTTGCAAGGCATTCGTCTTGCGAGGTACCACTGTACCTGAATCTACCTCTCTTTTAAATCAGAACCAGTGAAGGCGGTGAAGGTCCTGTGTGAGTGCCTGGAGGAGGTTGTAGGATGGATGGAGACTAACAGATTGAGGTTGAATTCTGACAAGACAAAAGTACTGTTTTGGGGGGACAGGGGGCAGGCAGGTGTGGGGGACTCCCTGGTCCTGAATGGGGTAACTGTGCCCCTGAAGGACCAGGTGTGCAGCCTGGGAGTCATTTTGGACTCACAGCTGTCCATGGAGGCGCAGGTCAATTCTGTGTCCAGGGCGGCTGTCTACCAGCTCCACCTGGTACGCAGGCTGAGACCCTACCTGCCCGCAGACTGTCTCACCAGAGTGGTGCATGCTCTGGTTATCTCCCACTTGGACTACTGCAATGCACTCTACGTGGGGCTACCTTTGAAGGTGACCCAGAAACTACAACTAATCCAGAATGCGGCAGCTAGACTGGTGACTGGGAACGGCCGCCGAGACCATATAACACCGGTCTTGAAAGACCTACACTGGCTCCCAGTACGTTTCCGAGCACAATTCAAAGTGTTGGTGCTGACCTTTAAAGCCCTAAATGGCCTCGGTCCAGTATACCTGAAGGAGCATCTCCACCTCCATCGTTCTGCCCGGACACTGAGGTCCAGCGCTGAGGGCCTTCTGGCGGTTCCCTCACTGTGAAAAGCCAAGCTATAGGGAACCAGGCAGAGGGCCTTCTCAGTAGTGGCACCCGCCCTGTGGTACGCCCTCCCATCAGATGTCAAAGAGAAAAATAACTACCAAACTTTTAGAAGACATCTACTCCACAGGTGGTAAACACAGCTGTTGTCCAACCAGCATCTGTTCAGGGCTGCCCCGAGTTCAAGTCAAGTCAAGTAACCTTTATTGGCATCACATAAGTACATTCAGAATATAGTCAGAATAGATAGGCCATTGCGATCTCGTCACCACCCCAACAGCACAGTCACCCACCAAAGGGCAGAAGAGGCAAGCAATCCGCCTCATCTCTGTGGGTTTCCAGCAGGGGCAGGATCCTGTAGCATACTTCAGTGACAAAAAATCAAATAAAGGAACTTAGCTACTGTCTTGGTGAGCTCCTGGTCTCTCCCCTGTAATAAGAAGCACATAACCTCCATCTCTGGTTTCCATGTTGGAATACGTAGATGGTCTAGAAACTGTTGGCAGAGATCATCATACGTTTTACATTTAAGGGCCATGTGAGCTAGAGTTTCCACCAGGTAGGCATTGCAAAGGCAGATTCTATCTCCTTCTGCCAAACCCGCAAACCTTCCCCAAAGGAGGTTAGAAGGATTAGAATTGAACCTAGCCAGCGCACAGCAACTTACTGTAACAAGTTCATGGTGAGTTCCGGCACCTATTTTTCTTGGGGAAAAGCACTGCTCCTAAGAACTATCAACACCCTTAACAGAGTTCTTTGGGGGAAGCCAGGACTGTTTAAAGTGGTTTCAGAGCTCTGGTGGGCACCACATAGGGGACCTCTGAATAAGGAAAGAGAGAAGAAGAAGAGTTTGGATTTGATATCCCGCTTTATCACTACCCGAAGGAGTCTCAAAGTGGCTAACATTCTCCTTTCCCTTCCTCCCCCACAACAAACACTCTGTGAGGTGAGTGGGGCTGAGTGACTGGCCCAAAGTCACCCAGCAGCTGCATGTGGAGGAGCGGGGAAGCGAACCCGGTTCACCAGATTACGAGTCCACCGCTGTTAACCACTACCCCACACTGGTGTAGGAAGCAGCTGAAACAGAGTTGCCAAGGAAGCCATGGGCAGGAGTGAGGTTTCTACAGATTTGAAAGACTGAGGAACCAGGGGGCAATGAAAAGAAAGATGGAAGCAAGCCAGCTGGGAAAGTACGCTGGGGCTGACAGCGACTTGCCTGCTTGGCTCCAGCACATCTTTATCACCAGATTTCCATATATATCCCCACCATCTGGTGAGCATCTCCCTAATTTAATAATATTGATGGAGTTTCTCATTACTTTTGCGACGCCCAATAAACCACAGGATATTCCGGTGAAATTGGCAGGACTGGATCTCTGCGTCTCCGGAGGCAGGTAAACGAAGCAAATGAAAGCTGGCATCCGAGAGAGAAAACACTCAAAGCAGAGGCCCCAAGCGCTGACAGGAGAGGATGGAGAGCTTCAAAGACCTGATTTGCTTCATTTGCTGGAAGTTTAGACAGAGTCTCTGCAAAATAAAAAAAATAAAGGGCCCGTCAATGTAGCTTTTCTGTTGTAACTGACGTGGTGTCCTAATTCTTTGCTTTGCTGAACACTGCTTTGGCTTTTTTAGAACAGAGAATAAACTAACGCCTGATAAAAAAGAAACTAGGAATGATAAGATGCCAACATAGGAAAACGCTTCACGGTCAGAGCACTGCAGGGCCGGGCTGCCCATAAGGCAGCTTGATGCAGCCACCTCAAGTGGTGGAAACTTGAGAGGCTGCACCCCTGGGGGTGTCCTGCCCACCCTGCCACCGCCAGAGAAGAGGCAGCAGCACCAGTTTCTAGCGAGGTCTCGTGAGATCTCACCGAAATCTCTCACAACCTCACCCAAATCTCATAGCATGCATGAGATCTCATGGCAGGATTTTGGTGAAAATTCGCTTCAGGCAGAAAAATGGGGAAGCATTGCCCCTGGAGAACTGGTTTATCAAGCTCAGTACAGTAGTACCTCGAGTTACAGATGCTTCGGGTTACAGACGCTTCAGGTTACAAATGCCGCTAACCCAGTAATATTACCTCGGGTTAAGAACTTTGCTTCAGGATGAGAACAGAAATTGTGCTCCGGCGGCGTGGCAGGAGGCCCCATTAGCTAAAGTGGTGCTTCAGGTTAAGAACAGTTGCAGGTTAAGTACGGACCTCCAGAACGAATTAAGTTCTTAACCCGATGTACCACTGTATTGTCTACACCAGGTGTGCACTGAAACTCCGTCCTGGGGCTTCTCTGGCTGGCTCTTGAGACTGTCCCTCCTTGACCCTCCTTCTCCTCCATGTTCTCCTTCACTGTTTTTGCTTGGGGTGAAATGTGTCCTGTAGTGGAGATAGAGAAGCCTGGGGGGGCCATATGTCGGCCCCCGGAACTGGCATAAGCCAACCTTGCTTTATCTGCATCTCTGCCGCAGACTGCACATATATCCCTGAATTCTACTGTATCAGGATGTGGTGGGTTTTTCCTTCCTTACCCTTGACACTAAAAAAACCAAAAACAAATCCCTGATAGATTTTGCATCTGAGAAGAACCGGAACCGATCCTTCCCATCTGTGGCAAGTTGGCATTATCGAGCAAAGGTTTCCTCCCTGCATTTAATTAGCAATAATGCTGCAGCCATTATGTATTTTGGTCAAGGCTTGGCTCACGCACTCTCTCTCTCTCTCTCTCTCTCTCTCTCTCTCTCTCTCTCTCTCCCCCTGGCCTGGAAAAGGAGCTGTTGACGAAAGCTCTTGATAAGCATATATATCTAAGAGGCTCATTGGGGACAAAAATCAATGGTATAAATATTTACCAAGGCTTAAGGTGTGTAAATCATAGACCTTCCAGGGGAACAGAGTCTTCCTGTCAAACACTCTCCTTATTGATTACGGTTTGGACATTAATGCTTTCTTCCACTTCTGGCAATAACAGGAGCATGGACTAGCGAGGAACAGTTACTTTGAGCCATTAAAAAAAAAAGATACTGTCTGAAATATTTAATTTTTTTTAAAAAAAAGATATTTATTGAAAGTTTTTAAGATATAGCAAAAAATGAAAAATAAACATACAAAATAAAAAAACAATTAAAAACACACATTAATTTTCAATAACATAACTTCCGTACACTTATTTCCTCAGACCTCCTCACACCTCCCCTCCTTGTATTCCAATTCAGTTTGTTAGTTCAGCAAATCCTTACCATTAAACTTTTACCCATTTGTGAATCTTTTTTTTTTATGTCTCCTAAAGCATTACAGCTGGAAACCACTTAGTTTCTATCCAACATCCTTCTAACATTCATTAATTTTACAATATTTCTTTAAATAGTCTTTAAATTTCTTCCAGTCTTCTTTCACTGACTCTTCTCCCTGGTCTCAGATTCTGCCAGTCATTTCAGCCAATTCCATGTAGTTGATCAGACAGGAAATGGAACTGTCTGAAATATTTAAGCTGCCATCTCCTTCCAGTCTCAACTCAGGAACAATCAGATGCAATAAATATTGGTGCATGCTTCAAGTGGTGAGAGGTTCCAAAGGTCAGCCTGAGCCAGGATTCGGTTTCCTGTGGATGTGAGAGCATAAGAGAGTTTTGGTGTCTTCATAACCCTGGTTTTATTTAGAAATAAGTGGGAGTTCTACTGCTGCCTTCCCTAACTTGGTACCCATCAGATATTTGGACCGACAATTCCCATCATCCCTGTCCATGGCCATATTGGCCGGGGCTGATGGGAGTTGGAGTCCAACAACATCTGAAGGGCACATTGTTGTTGAAGGCTGAACTAATGGGAACTTTATTGAAACAAAGAAAGAGATTCCTTGAACAACCTCAAAATTATTAGCTGTGAGAGCATGTGGCTGTTTTTCTTAAATGTTTTGCTGTTCATTTTTAATCATCGTATTTTACTGTTTTATTGTGTGCTGACGCAGGCTCCTGTAGAAGGGAGGGAGGGATAGAAATAATAATAATAATAATAATAATAATAATAATAATAATAATGCTCAACAAGGATTCAGGAGCAGTCCATACAGATGCCACATGGGCACCACCAGGCGGTTCACCCCGGGTGCTGGAGAGGATTCCTCCGCCACTGCAAAGATTCAAACCACAATGTCTGAACCCAGGACGACCAGACCATCCATGAGGCAGACAGAGGCAACTGCCTTGGGTGGCAGAATCCCATAGGATAGTGCCCCTGCAGAAATGACAGCATTGCCTTCTGGTGAGATCTTGAAATTTTGCCTCAGGTAGTGAGATAGGCTGGGCTGTTCCTGCCTGAACCCCATCCTCACCTTTTCCAAACAGACATGCAGATTTGTCCCTCCATCTGGTTGTATCGAAACGAAAACTTGCCAGCCAGCAAGAGGAAAGGATGCAGCATGCAGGAGTGTGAGTGATCAGAGGAATACGGCCTGCGATGTAGCTAGAAGCGTCTTATTGTCTGTGGATTAATGCTGTCAAGATGTTACAATAAGAGCTTTGCTGTAAGTGATGAGCTCCTATGAAAGAGTACCATTTTGGCTTTCTCTTTCCATTCAGTCTAACAAAGTAACCTACATAAACAGGCTTCTAAATTAATTAGCAGTGTTGTACAACAGCCCCCCAAGAAGCATCGTTTTCCCTCTCGGGGATCCTGAAAAGGGATGAAAAGAGATTATACTGTTCTTCCCATTTCCCATGCTTGTAGCTATTTTCTTGTAATTCTGGCTGACTGATTAATAACTAATTTCAGTTCTGAGCTCTGTTGCTTTTCAGGATCAGTTCAAGATGCTGGAGATGACCTACAAGCTTCCAAATGACCCAGGCCTAGCACAATCCAAGAGATCACATCCACTCACATGTTCCATCACAAATGTCAATTAAAAAATGCCCTCTTAATCTTATCATCCAGGGCATCCTTCATTAACCTAGTGCCCTCCAGATGTTGTGGACCACCACCGATGATGGACGTTGTTGTCCAAAACATCCGAAGGGCATCAGGGTGGTGAAAGCTGGTGTAGGCTGGTCTAGGGACAGTCAGGACCACAAGACAATACAGTGGTACCTTGGGTTACATACGCTTCAGGTTACATACGTTTCAGGTTACAGACTCCGCTAACCCAGAAATAGTACCTCGGGTTAAGAACTTTGCTTCAGGATGAGAACAGAAATCGTGCTCCAGCAGCACGGTGGGAGCGGGAGGCCCCATTAGCTAAAGTGGTGCTTCAGGTTAGGAACAGTTTCAGGTTAAGACTGGACCTCTGGAACGAATTAAGTACTTAACCTGAGGTACCACTGTACAGAAATTGTCCTTTTGAAACCTTGTACTCTCCAGATGTTTTGGACTACAACTCCCATCATTCCTGACCATTGACCATGATACACACACACACACACACACACACACACACACACACACACACCTCCATCCAAACAAGGAACAGCCATGATCAGAGTTGAAGGATACGTTCCACCCAGGCAAAAGCATTCAGGTTGCAAAGCCAATAAGGTGTGGGGCATGACCTGAGGAGAGGGGGTGTGGCCTAGGGAAAGAGGTGTGGCCTAGAAAGAATTCCTAGGGATTGATAAGCCACCTTTGACCATAGGGTCTAAGCTTCTCTACTCATTGTCAGAATGTTTTCCGCGGTCCCCGCCTGGTTGCCCAGGAAAGTATAAAGACAAAGAAAAGTTTCTTAGAGTTCTTTTTTATTTCAAACTTTACAGAGAGAGGCTCTAGAAGCCAGCCTCTTGGATAATGGCATTGTCCCGAGTGAATCTCCACCCCACTTCTCTCCCACTTCCTCATTCGTCATCATCACCTCCTCTACAGGTGCCACTCAGTGCCCCCTGTCTTCAAGCTCTTTGCTCTCCTACTTTTAAGGCTCACCAGGTTCTGGGAGATGGTGGGTCTGGAATGCTTTCTAGTGACAATGTGACAGCCAGCTGCTGCTCCAACTCTCCCTGATCCTCTTCCCCCTCATTATTTCCCAACTTTTACCCTCATCTGCCTCTGAGCTGTGACCTCCTGCAAACCACTGCTGTAAATCTATACTGCCTTCCTCTTCCTCCTCCCTGGAAGGGTCAGGATGGGGAGTCGGTCTCCACTACTCCTCCTCTACCCAGTTCCTGGCACTCATGGGCCCTGGGCAGGCCAGTGTACAGCGATGTACATTGCTGAAAAGACTGCTGATAGCAGGCAGACTGTCTTTCAAGGAGGCTTTCCAGTATTACTCGCCTTCTCCACCGAGGAACCAACTTTGCTTTGATTCATCTCTATCTTGAAGGATGTGAAAACACCTTGAAATTCATCTCATATGCCAAGAAACAAAAAACACATCCTATTGGTTGGAACATTGAGTGGCCCTTTGGGATTGCAACCATCAAAGAATAGCTAAGCCGTTAATAGGTTTTTTTGCAAATGAGAATTGATAATGTCCCCGTTTACCCTTGGTGAAATTATTTTGCAGTGTTTACACTTGAAATATAACACTCACATCCATTGTGGCTTTGCTAGATATTGAATTGCCCAGTAAATATTGAATGGCACAAGGAAATACTAGAGTTTATAAGACATTGTACCATAATGTCAGATGGATTTGACTTCCATCACCAGGAGTGCTAGATGAATGACTATAACAACAGAACAAGAGTTCACGCTGGGGATTGATTGGTATTGACTACCCTGAAAGGCAGATAGATAGTAGGAACGGCCTATAACTGGAGTATCCAAAGGACCAGGCTGAGGGAGGAGTTAGCAACCAGCAGAAATCAAACTTATCTCATTTTGTTAGCTTGCGCCCAGTTCTCCAATCTGTTAAGGTCATTTTGAATTCTGATTCTGTCTTCTGTGGCATTAGCTACCCCTCCATGTTTGGTGTCATCTGCAAATTAGAAGAGCACGCCCTCAATTCCTTCATCCAAGTCATTTATAAAGTCACTGAACAACAAGGGGACCAGGACAGAACCCTATGGCACCCCACTTGTCATTTTACCAGCTTCCTTGTGAGAGTATCACACAGGAAATTGTCAAAATCCTTACTGAAATCAAGATGCACTATGTCCACAGCATTTCCCTGATCCACCAAGTTTGTAATTCCATCAAAGAAAGAAATCAGATTGGTCTGGCATGACTTATTTTTGAGAAACCCTTGATGGGTCTTAGTAATTGCAGCATCATTTTCTAAATGCTCACAGACCGACTGTTGAATTATCTGTTCTAGGACCTTCCCTAGTAGCAATGTAAAGGGTCTTTTTGACCCTTTTTGAAGATGGGGACAACATTTGCCCACCTCCAGTCTGCAAGGACACTGCCATCATGTTGAACTGGGCCTGCCCATTTGGTGCTGCCCTGTGATAGGGCCTTTTCAGTGGTGGTTCCTGCATTGTAGAATGCCTTCCCTAGAGAGGGGGTAGTTAAGCTTCAGAAGGAAATTGAAAATGTTTACCTAGGCATGTGGTAACTGAAGAATACTGTTCCTATCAACCCTGAGATCACTGGATGGAATCATGTTTCAATTGGACCAGCTTTTAGAAAGCTTTTAACCATAAATCCACTCACCTTCTATGGTGGGTGGTGTTGCGGCCAGGCCACAAGCCGCACCAGTGACCAATGCTGGCAGGTTTCAGGTGGTGGTTTCCTGCGGGGCAGGCCCAATTGCGTGGCAAGTTCCTGTCTCCCCCCCCCCCGTGGAAATAAAGACACATGGCACAATTATTTAAGGTTAATGGGCTAAATATGGCCACAACTTTATTGGTTACAGGTGATGAGCGATATTGGCTTAGGCATTGGTCCTAACCGACTATATCTGGCTTCAGCCCATCCGCTTGAAGTCCGAGAAGGGTTAACCACCAGTAGGGAGAGTCCTGCTGATGCACATCAACTAGGAACTCCCCCGGGGTCACCGCTCGGGGGCGTGCCTTAGGCCCTCACCTCCACAGGCTTCGGACAGGGCCACGCCCCCCGGAATCCTTTATCGGACTACCCTTCAATATGTGGGGCAGGTGATGGCGCTTCCTCCCCCCCTTCCATCTACAAAACAATACCAATGCCAATGCCTAACCACCAATACTAAGAAAGTTGTGACAATTTGCTACAAGGTAGGCGAAAACCAAGTGGCTGGTGCCAATTTGCCAAGTGGGAAAATTCAATGGCAACCAGCCAAGGTCCATAGCAAGGTCAAGGAACGAAAAGCTTAAAGGGCAGGAGGGTGGGAAACAGGAACAGCTGGTATGTGGGAAAAGAGGGAGATCCCGGCCAAGGCTGCGTTTAAATCGGGCGGGCCACGCCCCCAAAGCCAGCCGAGGGGGTGACACGGCCAGGGATTCCCCCAATCGCGCGGGGGCTGGGCTCCAGCCACCGCGTGGGTGGTGAGGCTGTGATGCCCGCAATCCCACCTCCTCTGCAGGGCAGAAGTGGCTTTGGCCAATGAGCCCCTCTTGGGCCTGCTACCAGGGGCGAATAAATTGCAGCCTGCTTTGTTGGAGGAGTGGAGTATATTTCTGGCTTCACCCAATGCATATGCCAAACTGTTCACATCTGTAACCAATAAAGTTGTGGCCTATTCAAACCCATAAACCCAAATGCTGTTGTCCTGTGTGGTTATTCACTCCCCAGGGAACTGTGGGGTCACACGGTCTGGGCACACAACTGTTTTTAGATGTTTTAAACTGAAGCTATTTTATAATATTTTAACTATTTTATAATGCCTTTGTAAATTGTGGGTCTGTTTGCAACCTTGGGCTCCTTTGGAAGGAAGGTCGGGATATAAATTTGATAAGTAAATAAATAAATCATGGCTAATAGCCCTTGATTCGGGAAACAGAAATATCTCTTCATCACCACTGCTGTGAAACAAGTAGTGGGGAAATGGCAAATATATCTATTTTGCTCCTTGTTTTTCCCATTCCCAATCTCAAGCCGAAGATCCTCACCTGAGAACTGTCTGTTCAGTGCTATATGAGATGGGAGTCCGTCCATGTTGCCTTAACCTTTCCTGGTCATGGTTAATTTATTATCACTGCAAATGCAGATGGCAATTCCTTCCTTCTTCACGTTCCTCTGGAGATTTGCCACATGAGGTATTTTTAAGTACAAATCCCCTAACATCTGCCTTAATTTAGTAGATAGGATCATTAGCGGCCATTATATCTAATCAACATCTAATCCTGGTAGAAGTGATTCATAAACAGGCTGATAAGAGAACACAAACGCACTTGATGATAAATGTTTATTTCCCTTGGATGAATTCCTCCATTAAAGCAAGAGAAAGTTGGCAAGTGGTTTTGCAAAATTTAAAGTCGAGCTGTCAAATTCAAATTGAGGAGGGGATGAACGCTAAAGTTCCCCACTCCTCTCTCTTTAACAGTGACCTAGGAAATATTACAACATCCCTCCAAGACAGAATTTGGATACAAGATATAAAGCACATCTGCAACAGCATTTGCCCATCTCTGTTCCATTATTCTCCTTGTTTCTTAGTAACATAGCATAATTGATAATAGCCATTGATACTTATTGACTATGACTTTGTACAGTCCTCTCTACAGCCATCCAAATTGGCAGCTATCACTGCTTCCAATAGGAGCAAATTCCAAAGTTTAACTATGCGCTTCATGAAAAAGAAGAGGAAGAAGAAGAGTTTGGATTTGATATCCCGCTTTATCACTACCCGAAGGAGTCTCAAAGCGGCTAACAATCTCCTTTCCCTCCCCCCCCCCCACAACAAACACTCTGTGAGCTGAGTGGGGCTGAGAGACTTCAAAGAAGTGTGACTGGCCCAAGGTCACCCAGCAGCTGCATGTGGAGGAGCAGGGAAGCGAACCCGGTTCACCAGATTACGAGTCCACCGCTCTTAACCACTACACCACACTGGCTCTTCTATATCTTCTATATCTCTTGAATTTTCCAACATTCAGCTTCAATGGATGCCCATGAGTTCTACTGTTATGAGAGAGGGAGAAAAATGTTCTCCATCCACTTTCTCTATTCCATGCGTATTATCATGTTGCCTTTTCCACACCTTTTCTCTGAACTAAAATGTTCCCAAAGCTGCAGTCTTTCATCTTCCAACTATCAAAAATCAACACTGTAAGCACTTGTGGACTAAAAATCCCTCCCCTCCCCTTGTTTTCTTAATTTTATTCTTATACTGTATAAATCTTCTTGTTCTTGTTCTTTGGCGATCACTCATAGCCAAGTAAGATTGTTTTCCATAAACACAGTGTCAGGCAACTGACATCGGAGCTAGAGGCAGAGGGAAGGCTCTCAAATGATGCTGGAGAAGGGCCCAGCAGGGAGAGAGGCAGCTCAACAGATGGGGAAGCAAATCAGCGCAACACCAGGGATAAAGGGGGGCAGATGGGGGAATCAGCGAGAGGGCTCCAGGACTCTTCACCGGACACCAGCGGGGAGAGCACGGGTCCTCCACTACCCACGCCCTCCCTGCGCAGAAGAATTCCGCGCAGGGAGAGTAGGAGGAGACTTGGCGTCAAACAACTTTTATGTTGGAAAAGGTTTAAGAAACGCCCACTGATGGATTCTGCTAGCGACTGAGGCAGCCACGAAGTGAAGGGCTGTCCAGACAGAAAGGTTTAACCAGGCAACATAGCCAGGAGAGGCGGCAACTTACGCACGAGCAACCCATACTCATTACACACAGTTTTAACAGTGATTCTGTAAGTGACTGTGGAGGCCAATTCTGGATCCACACATCCTTCCACATTGGGAACATAGGTTTCTGGGCAGAAACTGGCCATCCTTTGTTTTCTTAATTTTATTCTTATATAAATCATAAACAACAACAAACTGCACAAGCTACTAGAAATGAGGGAGAATTCAGTTCAGTTCCAAGATAAAGCCAAATCTATCAAATTTGCATTTCTGAAAAACAAAACTAGAACCAAAACACAGCTATCCTTTGAAATCTGCACTTCATCTGAATTTTGCAAAATCCACACTTATCTGAACTTTGTGAAACTAGCCTATTCCACAAATGCAATATTTTTATTCATTGCTCCACCCACTTTTGCCTCTAGGCCAACCCACCACTGCTTTGTGGCCCTTGTAAAGTTATATAGAAGAGAATGCAGCCCATCCTTCAGCCCTGAGGGATAGCTCAGTCAGTAGAGTTTGAGACTCTCAATCTCAGGGCTGTGGGTTTGAACCCCATGTTGGGTGAAAGATTCCTGCATTACAGGGAGTTGGACTGGATGATTCTCGTGGTCCCTTCCAACTCTTTGATTCTAGATACTACCACCTTATTCGGCTGCATGTACAGATCAGGCCTCTTCCGTGACGAAACTTGGAAGTGGAAAACCTCTTTCGGATCTGCTCTCTGTGCTTGTCCTTCCTTGTCATCTTTCATCTCCCAGCTCCCGCCCAAGCTGTTCTGCATACTTAGCATGTTTGATTCAATCTTGTGCAAAACCTCAAAAACATGGGAAGATGAATGTTTCCGATGGATCTCCCCCGCCCACCCCAGCTGGTGACATCTGCCACAACCAATTGGACTTGACATCCAGTTGAAGCAATTTCTTTGCCGGAGAGACGGGAATCTTGCAAAACTGAATTAAAGGGGAAAACAACAACAGGCTTTCCATGGCCCCTTAATCACAAGCATTCAAGGCCTATGTGTGTATTCTTTGTGCATTCATTGAATATGGATCGAGGTGAGGGAAGTACCACATTGTAGAATCTTAATATCCTAGAGTTGGTTCTAGTAAGAGTTGCCATTCTATATAGAAGTGAGAGCTGGACCATAAAGAAGGCTGATCGCCGAAGAATTGATGCTTTTAAATTATGGTGCTGGAGGAGACTCTTGAGAGTCCCATGGACTGCAAGAAGATCAAACCTATCCATTCTTAAGGAAATCAGCCCTGAGTGCTCACTGGAAGGACAGATCCTGAAGCTGAGACTCCAACACTTTGGCCACCTTGTGAGAAGAGAAGACTCCCTGGAAAAGATCCTGATGTTGGGAAAGATGGAGGGCACAAGGAGAAGGGGACGACAGAGGACGAGATGGTGGGACAGTGTTCTCGAAGCTACCAGCATGAGTTTGACCAAACTGCGGGAGGCAGTGGAAGACAGGAGTGCCTGGCGTGCTCTGGTCCATGGGGTCACAAAGAGTCGGACACGACTAAATGACTAAACAACAACAACAACTCAGGCACTGGGAAGTCCAAGGCTGCATATACACCATACACCATGCACATTATTTTCCCAAAGAATGTCGGGACCACTCAGAGAGCCTCGTCAGGGTTGTTGGGCTTTTTTTGTGAAATGCACATTCTGTGATGTTCACAGAAGTTTCTTAGATCTCCAAATGTGTCCCAAGGGCCAAAGAAGTTGGGAATACCTGGTCTTATGTTCATAGTAAGAGACCTGGCTTCACTGACTCTCTATATATGCCTGTCTCCACCACCACTAGCAGTGAATGGACTTCAGAAGGTGGTGGACTGTCCTTCATTGGAGGTTTTGAAACAGAAGTTGGAGGCCACATATCACGGAATCTTTAATAGTTATTCCTGCATTACAGGAGGTTGGACTAGATGACCCTTTGGGTCCTTTCCAACCCTAAATTTTTATGTTTCTATGATTCTGTCAATCATCACCATCATCATCTAGTTGGCTGCTGTGAGAAACAGATGGTGAACTAAATGGACCTTTGTCTTGACCAATCAAGGATGTTCTTAGAGCACCTGGCTGCATTGATGGCACTATATAAATAATCATAATTTGTTTTGTGTGCACACACACATGGCTGCATCCAATGTTAATCATTCTCAGAGTAGGCCCATTGAAATGAACAGGCATGACTGGCAAAACAATCCAATCCCACCCCTCTTGTGCTGGTGGGGGGATTGAATTGGGCAGAGATGCTACTACGATCAGCCGCTTGCCATCTGTTGCCAGAATCACTCTGCTGACACAGAATTCCCACTTCTGCCCATCGAATGTGTAAGAAGGGGGGCACGCTTGGTCATGGATCCATTGGGGCCTGAGCCAACCCTGCTGCCATCACATGATGGCATTGGGCCCAAGATGGATCCCAATCACTGTGCCATCTCTAAACTGGCATCACATTCTCTCCTCACCATCACCTCCCAGACTGGATACTGTGTGTGGCATTGCTGCTGATGTGGTGGTTGTTAGGAGCGTACTACTCTCGTGTAGAGTACTCTCGTGCAGAGACACATGCCCGGCTGCCATGTTCTCTCCCTCCTGGTCGATTGTTCGGGAGCTTCAAAAGCAGGGGTAGGCAACCTAAGACCCATGGCCTGGATGTGGCCCAATTGCCTTCTCAATCCTGCCCGTGGATGGTCCAGGAATCAGCGTGTTTTTATGTTAGTAGAATGTGTCCTTTTATTTAAAATGCATCTCTGCATTTTATTTGTGGGGCATAGGAATTCGTTCATTTTTCCCCAAAAAATATAGTCTGGCCCAAAGAGCGAAAGGACAAAGGACAATAGTCCCACTTCACGGAACACAGTAACACAAACATCCTGTCTCCGTCACTTCCCACACTGTGGAATGAAAACATACACCATCATGTGATAGACAACAATCTCATGACTGCAAACATGGAGCAGGAATCTTAACAGTGGTAGCCCCACCCCTCTGCAAATCCCAGTTTGGGGTGGGGAAGTTAGGAATGCTCTCTAGCTTAGATCCATTCATATCAATGGGTCTGCTTTGAGTTGAACTTGGTAAGAGATAACCCACAATGTTTTATGATCTCGCTATACATCATTTGCAGTATATGTCGTCACACTGTAGTTCCCATGGCCATTGATAGATGGCGCTGCAAATGTGTAACATACGTGACAGAAAGGTATCCTTGTGTGACTTATTCTTGCACATGTGCTGGAGAACTGGAACCAGATACGGTTCTGCATTGCATGTACAGATGGTGTCAAACAGGTGTTTTGCTACCACTTGTGTGGAAGCACTCCAGAAGTGTGGGGGAGGGGAGCCTACAATCTTAATGCTCCATAGTGTGTGAATGATATCTGTATTTGTGGCAAGAAAGGAATTCAACAGAAAACATCACAGGGAAGGAAAACTTCCCTGGTAACCATCTGCTAAGAGTACCGTGGATAGAAAAGAGAAGCAAGTTAACTGAATCAAGAGCACTTCCAATGCTTATCAAAACAGAACATGGAATAGACAGACTGCTTTCTATTTTGGCTAAACCTGATTTCCGGATGTACTGCCTGAAAACCGAAGAATTAGTCCTTCCCTTGCAAGCAAATTACCTGGCACAGAGCTGCTTTATTTCATTCACTTCCAGGGATGGCGGGTTAATCTGCCCGACGGCTGCTTCACTGACTTTGTTATTACCACCAAATCAATTTGGGTCATTCCAACTCTTACGCCTCTGGATACTTACGCTCTGCACACATTCCTATTCAGAATAAAGCTTTTCTTTTCATTTGTCAGTCCCAAAGACACTTGTATCTTAAATCCCAAATCACGTTGCAAGTCAGCTGATTAGGGACTCTCACAGTTTCTATTAGTTGGCACGAATCATTCTTTTCATTCCTAACTCGCTGTGTCCCATGGGCTCAGAGTGGGTTGTAGAAGTTGCTCCAAACATGCATATCAAAGGGTTGTCCCCTATAGTAGGGGTGGGAAATCTCTGGACCATGGACCAGGCATGTCCATCTTGGCCTCCCCAGTTGGTCTGTGAATGCAACTTGCTCAAGGCTTTCAAATATCCCCACTACCACCAGTTTGTCCTTTAAACCTCCCCAATTTGAAGCCTTGACTCTTCATTTCTACTGGCATTAAAACTAGTCAGAAAATTAGAAGTCAGAATACAGTGGTATCTTGGTTCTCAAACACCTTGTTTCCCAAATGCCGAAAACCCAAAAGTAAGGGTTTCAGTTTTCGAATGTTTTTTGGAAGCCAAATGTCTGATGTGGCTGTCGGTTATTGTTTTCGGGGCACCTGCACCAATCAGAAGCTGTGTCTTGGTTTTTGAACATTTTGGAAGTCAAATGAAATTCTGGAACGCATTAAATTTGGCACTTTTGTTTTTGCTATTTATTTTGCATTTTTGAGGCTTTTTCAGTTAATTTGTTTTTGTGTTTTTGTTTTTATCATCTACAATACTGTCTCGTTTATTTTATAGTACAGTGCATTGATTACAGTGGTACTTTCGGTTGCGGACAGGATCCGTTCCGGAGCTCCAGTCGGATTCCAAGGTTTCCACAACCAGAGGTGCATGTTCTGCGTGCACACGCGGCATGATAGAGCGCTTCTGTGAATGTGCATGGCGTGATAGAGCGCTACTGCACATGCGCGCACGGCGAAACCCAGAAATATACTTCCGGGTTTGCCGCATGCGTATCCCAAAGGATACATAACAAGAGGGGCACATAAGGCATAGCTGTCAACTTTTCCCTTTTCTTGCGAGGAATCCTATTCGGAATAAGGGAATTTCCCTTTAAAAAAGGAAAACATTGACAGCTATGACATAAGTAGAGGTACCACTGGATTGCTTTCATTTTATGGATCAATGGTGTTGTTAGATAGTAAAATTCATGTTAAATTGCTGTTTTAGGGGTTGTTTTTAAAAGTCTGGAACGGATTAATCTGTTTTGCATTACTTGATTTTGGGATGCATGCCTTGGTTTTGGAATGCTTTGTTTTTGGAACGGACTTCCGGAACGGATTACGTTTGAGAACGAAGATACTACTGTAGCAGATTCTGGGTTGTATATGCAGGGGAATATCAGCCCAAGTGAGAGAGGTCAAGCAGCCAGTTTCCCACCTACACAGTTTCCCCTTAAAAATGCAAATTTGGAAATAGTGTCTTGAGCCAAGCAACAGGAGTTTGTTTTGTTTTTCCTCCACCTGCCCGGTTTCTTTGACTTTGCACATTCAAGCAGAAACCATCTCCCGCATTTAGAATGGAAAGTGGGTGGGGACAGCAAGAACTCTGCCTCCCACTGTGGCTCAGGCTGCAAGTCCGCTTTATTTCTCAAGGAGCTCTGTTGATTTCAGGTGGGCAGGAAACAGCCTCTGGCAGAGCCCTGAGCCATTAAAGCCAAAACCTGTTCCTGTTGACAAAGGACTGCGTTTGGAAGGCTCTGCTTTTTACACATGCCTCCCACTAACTCATCCTGCCTCCTTTTATTGTCTGTCGTGACATTTCATCTGCAACTTTTGAAAAAGGACCAAAGGGTGTTTCACTCTACAAAGCTGCCAGACCCCGCAAACAAGCAAGTCTGGCAACAAAACAGAAGAGAGGGGAGCAAAATCGATCCAGATGTTAGTAATTGGGAGAGTAGCATGAAAGGAAGATTTGGAATGGTAGGTGGGGTGGATTACGCACAACACAGTGAAATATACTCAGTCGAGAGTGGATTTCATGCTCTTTATTCAGGTCATAGTGGTGAGAAGGAATGAAAGTTCCCCCAAAATATCTGCTTTATATACATTATTTACACAAAGGGCTGCACGTGATTGGCTAATTCTGGGATTCTCCTGTAGGCCAATCAGGTTGTGGATTCACTTCCACCTGGAGCTGCATTGAGTGGCTCCTGTGGACCAATCATGCTGCTGCATTGTCCTAGGACCAATCAGACTGCTGCATTCTGAATCCTATTGTTCTAGGACCAATCAGACTGCTGCATTTTTTATCCTATTGTTCAAGGACCAATCAGACTGCTGCATTTTGGATCCTATTCAACTCAGTACATAACTCACAGGGTGTCCTCGCAAAAGGCACTATTTGCTGCACAGCAAGACCTATGATGAAATGATTGATCTGTTGTATGCCTTTTGGTTGATCAATTAATGAATGGATCAAATCCACACATGAACAAAAGGATGCTACATAAGAGGGGAAGAACGTTTTGCTTGTTTTTTGAACTACACACACACACACATATGGGGCAACAAGAAAGTTTAAAAGAGATGTCACCTTAAATGGGAGAGAGAAATGAGGATTAAACAAACTGATGGAGAATCCATCATGGCTACTAGCCATGATGGGTATATTCTACCTCCACTACCACAGAATCCTAGAATTATAGAGCTGAAAGGGACCGCAGATCACATTAAGTATGAATTAAAATACAGTGGTACCTTAAGTTAAGTACTTAATTCATTCCGGAGGTCCATTCTTAACCTGAAACTGTTCTTAACCTGAAGCGCCACTTTAGCTAATGGGGCCTCCTGCTGCTGCTGCACCGCCAGAGCACGATTTCTGTTCTCACCCTGAAGCAAAGTTCTTAACCCGAGGTACTATTTCTGGGTTAGCGGAGTCTGTAACCTGAAGCGTATGTAACCTGAAGCATATGTAACCCGAGGTACCACTGTACAGGAATTCAGTATGCCTCTGAATGCCAGCTGCTGGAGAATTGCAAGTTGAAGAAAGGTTAATTGTGCTCATGTGCTGCTCATGGGCTTCCCACAGCTCCATGTGTTCTTCATGTGTTCAAGGAATGCACATGGGTGGTTGGATTACATTTGTTGCAACATGATTCAGCCTTCACATACCGTATGTCCTGCTCCTGCCAACCTATCAGTTCGAAAGCACGTCAAAGTGCAAGTAGATAAATAGTTACCACTCCGGCGGGAAGGTAAACAGCATTTCTGTGCGCTGCTCTGGTTTCACCAGAAGCAGCTTAGCTATGCTGGCCACTGACCTGGAAAAAACTGTCTGAGGACAAACGTCGGCTCCCTCGGTGAGTAAAACGAGATGAGTGCCGCAACCCCAGAGTCGTCCGCGACTGGACTTAACAGTCAGGGGTCCCTTTATCTTTTTACCCTCCAGCTGCCAGTATTAGCTAGACAAAACCCTGGGGGGTGTCATATTTTCACTTTTCTTCTTGTTGCTGTTGGAAATCAGAAAGCATGGGGAATTCAACCTGAAAAAACTAACATTACATTTTCTGTGGTTGTATCTGAAGTTCCCTGCATGGCTGGTGCAAGTCAGGTTGGAGTAGAAGGTACCTGGAAGGGATGATCTCTTATCAAAATCCGTTGGTAGCAACCACGCTAGATCTTTAAAAATTCAAAATCAGTGGTCTGAATAAATAATCAGATACAGGGAATAAACGCTATTCAGACCATTGGCTCTCTTCTGTCTCTTCCCCTCCTGTAAGGCTGACATTTTAAACCCCAAATGTATCAATTCGCACACGCACCCCGACTTTAGCATTTTAGTTGATGGCATATGATCCCTATGAAAAGTCGATGTATACTAGTAAAGTTTGGCATCTCATAAATTTCCACCCTGAGTGGACAAAGGCACTGTCAAGCCTTATCATCTTTAGAATGGAGGCAGGAGACCTTGGCAAGATTCATTTCTAATTAAATTTTACTCTCCATTGAGCGCTCTGTCGACTTTCGTAGCTTCTGGCAGGAGGAGGATAGCCTAGGGGTAGCATTCTCATCTCCGATAGCGCCAGAGGTTGTCAGCATTCCAATAAACATCCTCACATCTTACCACCACGTCAAAGCGGCTGGTTTTCTCCCGAACTTGCAAGCTCCTTAAGGGTGAAATCCAGCCCATTTCATGTTGCAACTGGAGAACTGACACTATACCGAACAA
Source organism: Podarcis vaucheri (assembly GCF_965113315.1). Classification (NCBI taxonomy): domain Eukaryota; kingdom Metazoa; phylum Chordata; class Lepidosauria; order Squamata; family Lacertidae; genus Podarcis; species Podarcis vaucheri. The sequence goes on from NC_138762.1 coordinate 13,602,010, forward strand.
AGGATAAATCCCTCTGAATTGGTTCAAATGGCAGGTTGGTGCAGAAGCCTCGAGGGAAGTATTATATTTGCACATGGACCCCAATCTCTGAGTGGTGAGAGATTTGAAGGTACCCCTAAGTACCACTAGGGGGAAAGTGCTGGTCCAAGTGAAACAGACCGTTGTTGTTGTTGTTGTTGTTGTTGTTGTTGTTTAGTCGTTTAGTCGTGTCCGACTCTTCGTGACCCCATGGACCAGAGCACACCAGGCACTCCTGTCTTCCACTGCCTCCCGCAGCTTGGTCAAACTCATGCTGGTAGCTTCGAGAACACTGTCCGACCATCTCATCCTCTGTCGTCCCCTTCTCCTTGTGCCCTTCATCTTTCCCAACATCAGGTTTTTTTCCAGGGAGTCTTCTCTTCTCATGAGGTGGCCAAAGTATTGGAGCCTCAGCTTCAGGATCTGTCCTTCCAGTGAGCACTCAGGGCTGATTTTCTTAAGAATGGAGAGGTTTGATCTTCTTGCAGTCCATGGGACTCTCCAGAGTCTCCTCCAGCACTGTAGTTCAAAAGCATCAATTCTGGCAGGGATACTAGAGTGGCTTGCCGGTTCCAGCTGCAGGTGGATCACGTTTGGGCAAAACTCTCCACTATGACCTGTCCATCTTGGGTGCCCTGCACGGCATAGTTCATAGCTTCTCTGAGTTATTCAAGCCCCTTTGCCACAGCAAGGCAGTGATCCATGAAGGGGGAACCAGACCATGAGCTCATCTATTCCAGCATCCTGTTCTCATAGTTGTCAACCAGATGTTTATATGAAACCTGAAAGTCAAACCTGAGCTCCACAGGATTCTCATTTGCTGTTCCCAGCAACTGGTATTTGCACAGTCAGGCAATAGCCATCATAGCTAGGGACCATTGAAAGCCCTCTCCTCCATGAATCCTCTTTTAGAAACCATCCAGGCTGATGGCCATCACTACACGCCAGAGTGGTGCATGCTCTAGTTATCTCCCGCTTGGACTACTGCAACGCGCTCTACGTGGGGCTACCTTTGAAGGTGACCCGGAAACTGCAATTAATCCAGAATGCGGCAGCCAGACTGGTGACTGGGAGTGGCTGCCGGGACCACATAACACCGGTTCTGAGAGATCTGCATTGGCTCCCAGTACATTTCCGAGCACAATTCAAAGTGTTGGTGCTGACCTTTAAAGCCCTAAACGGCCTCAGTCCTGTATACCTGAAGGAGCATCTTCACCCCCATTGTTCAGCCCGGACACTGAGATCCAGCGCCGAGGGCCTTCTGGCGGTTCCCTCATTGCAAGAAGTGAGGCTACAGGGAACCAGACAGAGGGCCTTCTCGGTAGTGGCACCCGCCCTGTGGAACGCCCTCCCATCAGATGTCAAAGAGATAAATAATTACCTGACATTCAGAAGACATCTTAAGGCAGCCCTGTTCAGGGTGGCTGGGGAAACTCAGCCAGATGGGCGGGGTATAAATAATAAATTATTATTATTATTATTATTATTATTATTATTATTATTATTATTATTATTATCACATCTACCAGGGGTGAACATCATGGTTTAACTATGTGCTATGTGAAGTAGGGCCACGGGTGGCGCTGTGCTCTAAACCACAGAGCCTAGAGTTTGCCGATCAGAAGGTCAGCAGTTCGAATCCCCACGACAGGGTGAGCTCCCGTTGCTCGGTCCCAGCTTCTGCCAACCTAGCAGTTCGAAAGCACGTCAAAGTACCAGTAGATAAATAGGTACCACCCTGGTGGGAAGGTAAACGGCGTTTCCGTGTGCAGCTCTGGTTCTCCAGAAATGGCTTGGTCATGCTGGCCAACCATGACCCGGAAGCTGTACGCCAGCTCTCTTGGCCTGTAAAGCGAGATGAGCACCATAACCCCAGAGTCGTCCACCACTGGACCTAACGGTCAAGGGTCCCTTTACCTTTATGTGAAGTAGGTGTCCTGAGTCTTCTAGCTTTCAGCTTTATTGGATGGTTCAAGTATTATTGGTGGGGGGACAGTGTCAGGATTCACAGAACAGTGGCGTAGCGTGGGGGGTGCAGGGGGTGCCGGCCGCACCGGGCACAACATCTGGGGGTTAGGGTTAGGGGGCGCAAATCCACGGGTTAGGGGGCGCAAATCCACGGGTTAGGGGGCGCAAATTACTTGCCTTGCCCCGGGTGCTGACAACCCACGCTACGCCACTGTCACAGAATTCTGTATGAGATTGTAAGTCTGCAGGCTTGAGTTTGCTAGCTGATGCAATCAGCCTGCAGTACTTTCTATGGAGGTGCTGGGTCAGAATGACTCAGCAGTAATGTACTGTCAGTTGATTGGCTGTCATTGGTTTAAAAGGGAAACATGTCCAGCAGTAAGAGTGGTGGTGTAGAAGAGTGTGGTCAGAGAGAGAGAAAGAGAGTTAGAGGTCTTCCTATTTGCCTTAAGGTGCAGCCAGGTACTCTGTTTGACTGTATGAACTGCTCGTGTATTATAGCCTGTAGATATTTGTATATATAAAGGGGACCCCTGACCATTAGGTCCAGTCGTGACCGACTCTGGGGTTGCGGCGATCATCTCGCTTTACTGGCCGAGGGAGCAGGCGTACAGCTTCCAGGTCATGTGGCCAGCATGACTAAGCCACTTCTGGCGAACCAGAGCAGTACACGGAAACGCCGTTTACCTTCCTGCGAGAGTGGTACCTATTTATCTACTTGCACTTTGACATGCTTTCGAACTGCTAGGTTGGCAGGAGCAGGGACCAAGCAATGGGAGCTCACCCCATCGCAGGGATTCAAACCACCGACCTTCTGATCAGCAAGTCCTAGGCTCTGTGGTTTAACCCACAGCGCCACCCGCATCCCATTTGTATATATAGCTCACAATAAATATACAGCACTGAAGAACCTGGAACTCTGAGCATTTCTGCTAAAGCGCCATGAAGAATTCACAACAGACAGTGAAGGAAGGGAGGGTTTAGCCCTGTCACAATATAGATTCCAATAAACAGGTTTGGCTTGTGATAGATTCCAATATAGATTGCCTGAGCAGCTTTGGCTTTAGATTCCAATATAGATTGCTTAAACAGGTTTGGCTTATGACACTGGTCAAGTAGATGAGAAGCCACGTAGGCACAAGGAAAAGGCTTACCAAATAAGACAAGAAAATAGGTGAGGAACTTGCTTAACGTGATTATCCCCTCAAGGTAAAATGCTTGGTTGGCGAGTGGTGATTGGTGAAGGGAAAGGTGTACCTTCAGTATAAGAATGCCTGTCAAATGCCATGTATTGCGGCCAGTCTTTGGAAGTGATTCCACTGGCAGCCTCTGCGCAGATCTCAATAAACTCTTTTCTCTGAAGAGGAAGTTGCTTCTTTGGTGCTCTTTTGCTCTTCTCGGTCCTGGGCAAGCGGGCAAATGAATCCCCCCCTAGACTAAGGCTTCAACAGGACTTTTCTCTAGTCACTTCCGCCACACATATGTGGCTGCTGATGATAACATCTCCTACTCTAGCCATGACTAGGCTTGTATGTAACTGAAATAAATACACATTCTTCCTTTATTTGTCCTGGTCTGCATTTCATTTTCTGCCTTCTGCTGCTTCTCACAGACCTTCCAAGTGTCCCTATTTCCCAGGGACAGTCCCAGATTTACAGAAGCCGTCCCAGTTTCTGATTTGATTCTGAAATGGCCCACTTTTCCTTAGGATATCCCTATTTTCGTTGGAGAAATGTTGGAGGGTATGTACCTCTGAGCCAGTGGTGTAGTGTGGGGGGTGCAGGGGGGGCCGGCCGCACCGGGCGCAACATCCATGGGTTAGGGGGTGCAAATTACTTGCCTTGCCCCGGGTGCTGACAACCCATGCTACGCCACTGCTCTGAGCCAAGGAGATAAGTAGCTATAAAACCTTTAGAAGACATCTGAAGGCAACTCTGTATAGGGAAGTTGTTATTGGTTTTTTTACTAGTTACAGGTAGGTAGCCGTGTTGATCTGCCATAGTCAAAACAAAATAAATTTTAAAAATCCTTCCAATAGCACCTTAAAGACCAACTAAATTTGTTATTGGTATGAGCTTTTGTGTGGTATTTGAAGAAGTTGGCATGCACACGAAAGCTCATACCAATAACAAATTTAATTGGTCTCTAAGGTGCTACTGGAAGGAATTTTTTTTTTTTTACTGTTTGATATTTTATTGTGTTTTTATATACGTTGGAAGGTGCCCAGAATGGCTGGGGCAACCCAGTCAGATGGGTGGGGTATAAATATTATTATTATTATTATTATTATTATTATTATTATTATTATTATTAGGGCATGCCTATTTTCATTGGAGAAATGTTGGAGGGTAGGTTCCCATGTCGCATCTTAGATTGTAAGTGCATTGAGGCAGGGACCTGTTATCATATGCTTTGAAAAGCACATTAATAGTACTTTAATAGTACAGGGAAACTCTGAAGAATGAATTCCCAGCACAGCTGAACTGGGGCATATGTAAAGAACACTGCAAGAGCATTTAAAACTGTAAATACAAAGGCCAGACTTGGAGGCAGAAGGCGGGTGCCCTTAATAATCAGACTTAGACAGAACAGATGTATGCTATGGGGGGGGATGACACCCACATCATTGGCCATAGAAAGATAAATCACTAACAGCTGGTTACCTGAAAAGCGAACCATTGCACTAATGCCCCTACTTCTGTGCCTTTGTTCAAACGACTCTTCTCTTAGGCTAAAGGGGAAAAGGCCTGTTTATAGATCACATTGACAGACACGGCCATCTTCAAAGATGGTAATTTGTCCAGATTGGAGGAAATTAGCACTGACTGGTCACTGTGGAACAGTCAACACAGAGGCATGCTGTTATGCTCTGACCGATTCAATGTCATATTGCCAGTGCCTTTGAAATATACTCAGAGTCAAGTGTGAATTTCATGCTCTTTATTCAGCTCATAGTAGCAATGAATGAAACTTTCCCCAAAACGTCTAGCTATACATTATTTACACAATGGGCCCCGCGTGATTGGCTAATTCCAGGCTGCTCCTGTAAGCCAATCAGGTGGCAGATTCACTTCCTCCAGAAGCCTGATTAGCTGCTTCTGCAGGCCAATCAGGTTGCTGTTTCGCTTCCACCTGGAGCTGGATTGGGTGGCTCCTGCGGACCAATCAGAATGCTGTATTCTGGATCCTATTGTTCTAGGATTCAGCTCAGTACATAACAGCCTTCATTCAAAATTGCAGCTGGGACAGGAACACCCTACAGCGGTCAGAAAGCTGTAAGCAAAGGTAAAGGGACCCCTGACCATTAGGTCCAGTCGTGACCGACTCTGGGGTTGCGGTGCTCATCTCGCTTTATTGGCCAAGGGAGCCGGTGTACAGCTTCCGGGTCATGTGGCCAGCATGACTAAGCTGCTTCTGGTGAACCAGAGCAGCACACGGAAACACCATTTATCTTTCCGCTGGAGCGGTACCTATTTATCTACTTGCACTTTGACATGCTTTCGAACTAGGTTGGCAGGAGCAGGGACCGAGCAACGGGAGCTCACTCCGTCATGGGGATTCAAACCACCGACCTTCTGATTGGCAAGTCCTAGGCTCTGTGGTTTAACCCACAGCGCCACCCGCGTCCCTGACTGTGATCTACTCACAGTAAAACGACTGGCTGTGATCTACCCATTGTCATTGCCAATGTTGTTGAGCTTTGGGGGGGGAGGGTTTTTGTTTGCTCTCCTGCCTCTTTTCTATCCTCTCCCTGCCTGCCTCCTACAGCAGCCTGGGAGCGCGGGGCTGCCAAAACAAAATGGGAGGGTGGGAAGGTGCAGCTCCAACCCTTCCCCCGACGGATCGCAGAAGGCGGGATTCTCAGGTGGGTGGCTTACTGAATGTCACCCCCCTCAGTAATGACACCCAGGGCGGTCTGCCCCCACCTTGCTCCACCCCTGATCACAACTCCCCATACCATTTTGACAGCAGTGCAACCCCGTTTTTGAAAGAGGCGTTTGGTTTTGGTGAGAACCTAAAAAAGCAAAATAGCAATCTAATCTCTATGTAATTAAAAGCTATCTTTCAGATTTTCAGTACTGTGTGTGCTCTGCCTGAGCATTTCCGCAGATCATTTCCCAGCCACTGATGTTCTTCTCCTCTGTATTAATTATGTGGATGTTGGCATTCTCCTCAATTTTTTTTTTTTTTAAATAGCCTGCTTGGTATTTCATCTCTCTAGCGTTCTATAGGTACATTGCACCACAGGGAAAAGAGGGCATTTAAGAAAAGCTGGGAGGGAAAACTCTTCTTTTAAAACTTCAGGCAATTTGTTAATCTGTTTTTGAAACTAAAACAGTTATAAACCTGTGATTCCCAAGCTGTGCACAAGGGGCACAAGAGTGTGCTACTGCTATGGAGCCCTCGTGTTTTGTAGCATTTGTTCATTTGCAAATGCATAGCTGAGCAGCTGGGAAGCAAGCAGACAGTGCTGTTAGAATTCCTGCTCCATGATTGCAGTCATGGGATTGTTGTCTATCACATGACGGTGTATATTTTGACTCAACAGAGTGGGAAGTGACGAAGACAGGATGTTTGTGTTACTGTGTTCCGTGAAGTGGGACTATTTGTTTTTTCTCTTTGCTGTCTGATGCTAGAGGGAGAGGGAGCCATGTTGCAGTGCTCCGTGTGTGTGTAAATAAAGTAGATTAGCCAAAATGCTGAGTTCCTGAGGTCTGTTACACAAGCTGCGAAGACTCTGTGGATCCCTAAGTGTGCCGATGTTGGTTGGCATTGGTTACTGTGATGTTCGGACAGAAGAAAGCTTATGAAGCTCCCAAATGATCGACCAGGAGGGAGAGAACATGCCAGTCTCTGCCAGGGTCCTACTTGAGAGTAGGACAAGCTCCTGACAAGTGCTAGTCACAGTACAACATCAGTGCAGTACTCTGAGATCCTTGTCTTTGCCAGGCAGAAACCTCTCCAGCAACTTTCTCACCATCAACTCCAGAACCCAAATCCCTTCTTTTTTGCCTCCTCCAGCTTATCTGGCAGCAGGGGCCACCATTTAAATTTCCCACAATGCCACCACAACACATAGAAACTTAGTAAGCTGACTTTTCTTGAGTAAGGTCATTGGTCCATGTAGCTTAGTATTGTCTCTATACTGATTGGCAGGGTTTCAGATGGAAGACTGGAGATGCTAAAGAGGACATATGTTCTACCACTGAGCTACAGCCCTGAAAGTTGTCTTCTACCAAGTCAGCCCTTTGGTCAATCTAGCTGAGTATTAACCTACCCTGATTGGAAACCGCACTCTGGGATGTCTTTGGATAAGAAACATTCCCACCCCTACCCAAAGATTCTGAAGATGGAATCTGGAACCTTCAACATGCAAAGCAGATGGTCCACCACAAAGCTACAACCCTTCAGTGTCACTCCAAGGTATTGTGGCTAATTGAAACAGGAGCTCCTGGCTGAAGATGCTTTTTCAAAGCAGGGCACGGAGCAGGTTTCAGTGTGTGCCACTGCTAGAGCTCTGGTAGCTGCCAGAGAAGGCCATGCGCCAAGCCATAATTTCAGATCAGAGAGGGGGAGGGGGAGAGCTTCCTTGAGCAACGCTGGTTGAGCTTTGCTTGGTTTCATTTGCAAGGAAGTATCCTAACCGCTCACTGCCATCACTGAGGCACTGGCAGCCACAACACAATGGTGGCAGCAATGGAAGGTGGCTAGCAAGCAAATGAGGCTCAAACCTTGTGCCAGCTTGAGGCTGGCACAGCAACGGGTTCACAATATTTAAAGAGCAGCTAAGATCAGAACTGAGCTGGTGGTTATATCTGGATATTGCACATAAAGGATAACATTATTAGTTATACTCGTGTCACTCGTCAACCCCACCTACCCTCAACAACCCCCCCCCTTGGCAACCCCCATCTCCTTCCTTTACACTTCACCCAAACTCTATTCCTTCACAGCTCCTTTAAGCCCCCACATCCCCTCGCAGCTGCTCTGTGTGCCTCCATGCCAGCTTTGCTCAAACCTCTGCTCTTATTTGAAACCGCCATTTTAAAACCTCCCTTCACTTTTCCTCCCCTCCCTCCCACCTTGACTTCATAGAAATCCAAGATTGTGATGCAGCACTACAAATCCTCCAATAGGAGCTGCGTGATGACAGCTTTGCCTTTTTATGTATATAGGAAGAAATGTGTTCTCAGATATATAGTGATTTATACAAAAAATACCCTTGCTGTATTTTCATTCCATGAGCCATTGGCCGAGCTTCTTGTTTAACCAGATATACATTGTATTGTGATTGGTTTGGACTGGATACCCAGCCAGATGGGCGGGGTATAAATAATAAATAATGATAATAAAAAGTCAGCATGGAGCAAATGCAACAGCACAGACAATCTCCCCACCAACTTGTCTCCCTACCCAGTAAATAGCAATGACCCACCTGCAGAGATATTAGTGTAGCCGCTCTGCTCCACCCAGCGAGCCACTTCTGGTAAAACATATACTCTATAATATGTACGTTGTTAAATGTACAGTCACTGAGTTTGTGGAATGAGGTGGTGCATGTCCTGATTTAATTAGTTCACTGGGCCCAGTGCCTGGCCAGCTTCCTAGTTACTTGTGGAGTTGTCAATTAGCCACCATGTTAATTAAAACACAAGGGTTATGCTTTCCAATTTTCACCTTTTACCCCGTGCCCATTTTTCAGAGAAGAAAATATGTCTTCCATTGCAGTGGGGGAAAAGGAACGGTTCAGATGTTTGCCGTTTGCTCGCCTGTCGGCAAAGCGTCGATTCTGGCACAAGTTATGACAAGCTTAAAATGGGGGAAGGGGGGGTGAGAAATCGCCAAAGTACTTTGATCTTCTCCATCTGCTCCCAAGCTTTGTTGACGTTGGAGTCTTCGAACAAACAGTGGCAGCCTCTTTTGATTGTTGACAGCATTCAATTAATTGCAAGCTTGGATGTGACGCTAGATTCTGTCCCCATAACACTGAATGTGATTGTCTGCATATGATTGTTGTTGATGGACACCTGAGTCTGTGGAGCACGTCCTAGACCTCCAGGCCAGTGGTGAGTGGGACCAGTGGCAAAGAGGGGGTGTAGAATGATGACTGTAAATTTTGGTAGCCTACCTACCTACTGTACAATGGTCACACACACACAAATTCAGTCTGAGGGTGTCACGGTCCAATTCACGGGTGATCAAAGTCCCGTCTGGGGACGTCGGGATCGGGGGCAAGATGGCGGGTTGGGAGCAGGAACAGGAGTCCAGAAGCCAGGAGTCACGAAGTCAGGGGTCCGAGGGTCAGGAAGCAAGGAATCAAACGCAGCAAGCAGGGAACGTGTTGATGTGGCAAAGAGCCAAAGGGAAATACTGACCTTATGTCCCTTCCTGGCTCTTGCCACCATGTGCTGTGAGTTACCAATCGACCTCACCTGTGCGGCCGCACCTTGCCTCTTCTGAACAAACTTAGGATGGCCCCAGTCCTGCAAAGTCCTACTGGTCACAGGGCCTGGCCCCGGCACGCACTCCTGACAGAGGGTACTCCTTGCTCCATTTCTGTCACAAGAAGCCCAAGTGACCTTTCTGGCCAAGACTGTTTTTTACCAGCTCGGAACATAGGAATAGCCTGCTGGCTACTTGGTCACTTGGTCTATCTAGTCCAGCACCCTGTTTGGTATCCAGATGCCTGCAGGAAACCAGGGAACAAAACAGAGAATAAAAGAATCATAGAATTGGAAGGGACTCTGATGGTCATCTAGTTTAACTCCCTGCGAAGCAGGAATCCATGGACTTTTTGCAGGAAGGAAAGTAACAGGGCAAAACACTGTTAAGTATGAAATAACAACTGCCAACAGTTCAGAGTCAGTGCTCAACAAACAGCCTATGTTGCATATCCTGCCCACAAGCTTTGTGCAAACCGGTCAGGATGAATGCTCAATAAAAAAGATCATCTGGAAGGCTCTTGTGTCTAGAATTTTGGATCAGTGACCCCAGCAGGTGTTCTTTATGCCTGCTTTGCATCTTCGAATCACCCCAGCTACATCTGCCTGCAATTTCACGCACCGAATCAAACGCATACGTAACCTGCTGCCAACCCGCACCAGTTTCCTATAGATGCCAACGTATCGGGGGCAATGTTCACTCTCTTGCTCAATATTGGGTTGCTCTGCAGCACCTAGGCATAGAAAACCCACCGCTTGCTGATGCATTTAACAGATAGCAGAAGGGATCCGTTTGCAAAAGCGTGAAAAAACTTGTCTCGCGCACCAGATGTTTGCAGAGCTAAAATAGACTTCATCTGTGGGAGAGAAGAAAGAGGAGGGGACAGAGGAGGTGTTCTGCAGATTGTGAATATTTCTTAAAGAGACCCATGGCAGCTTATGGAGGGCAGGCTTCCCCATTAGTGAATGCTATACTATTGCTAATTTCTCAAAGGATAAAGCGGAAGTGGGAAGCACAAGACTGGCAGACAAATGCGGGGACAAATGGTGCTTAGTTCACACCTTTCTTGAGTGTTTTGCCATGGCTGAAATGTGTCGCTCATGCCTCTTGCTTCTCTGGTTGGAATACACAGGGGTGGGGGGGACTAGTCATACCTCGTCTTACGTTTGCTTCACGTTGTGGCTTTTCAGGTTACGTATGCGGCAAACCCAGAAGTGTTTACATAGAAGCATTCTGCATGCATCCCGTGTGCTCAGAAGTGATCTGGTCACTTTGCACATGCGCAGTAGCAGCGCTCTACTTAAAATGGATCGTGCTTGTAAGGAGAGGTACTACTGTATTGTACAAAGGCAAAATTTACATCAATAATTATAATAATTTATTATTTATACACCGCCCATCTGGCTGGGTTTCCCCAGCCATTCTGGGCAGCTTTCAACCAAATATTAAAAACAATATAGAATCAGACATTAAAAACTTCCCTAAACAGGGCTGCCTTCAGTTGTCTTTTAAACGTAAAATTGTTGTCTATTGCCTTCACATCTGCTGGGAGGGCGTTCCACAGGGCAGGCGCCACTACCGAGAAGGCCCTCTGCCTGGTTCCCTGTAGCCTCACTTCTTGCAGCGAGGGAACTGCCATAAGGCCCTCAGAGCTGGACCTCAGTGTCCAGGCAGAACGATGGGGGTGGAGACGCTCCTTCAGGTATACAGGACCAAGGCCGTTTAGGACTTTCAAGGTCAGCACCAACACTTTGAATTGTGCTCAGAAATGTAGTGGGAGCCAATGAAGATCTTTCAGGACTGGTGTTATGTGGTCTCGGGGGCCACTCCCAGTCACCAGTCTTGCCACCGCATTCTGGATTAATTGCAGTTTCTGAGTCACCTTCAAAGGTAGCCCCATGTAGAACACATTGCAATAGTCCAAGTGGGAGATAACTAAAGCATGCATCACTGTGGCAAGACAGTCTGTGGGCAGGTAGGGTCTCAGCCTGCGTACCAGATGGAGCTGGTAAACAGTAAACTGGTAAACATTCATTGCTCCAACTATTTGTACCACTAGCATTTATCCCCAGTTAAGAATGCAGCCCCCACATCTGGAGAAGGTTTACCCAGCCCTGTGATAAAGACTATAAGAGCCAGAGAAAATAAGATCACTCCAAGCTAAGGATATTGACAAGCTGAAACGTGTTCAGCCTATACTGGCTAGGTCTGCTGGTATGAAGGGGGACAGATTGTCTGACCTATAAGGGAAAAAGGAAACAGAGGTTGAGTCAGATCTGCAGGCCTACAGAGCAGCATTGGAGAAACTCTGGCTTGTGGGCCTAAAGAGAATCACATTTACCTGCCCTATACCTGGCATAATCTACTTGCTGGACAGGTAAAGACACGGCTGAGTTGAAGGGTAGTTCACAGACACCACCAAACAGCATGGAGTTATTGCCCCTAGGAAAGGAGCCTAACAGTGCAATCCTAGTCTTTTCCAACCCTACACATGTTGACTTGGAAGTAAGTCTCTTTGAGTCCAGCCAGGATTGCTCCCAGGTAAGTGCATATTCAATTGCAGCCTTTGTCCCTGAAAAAAGAAGGAAAACTTCAGTCTTGGCCAACAGAAAACAGTTTAATTGAACAGAACCTTTAAAAAATTTTATAGCATTGCAGGTTAGAACCCTTTTCTTTTTCCACCCGTCTGTTAGTTGGCATTTGATGTAAATTAAATTTATGACCAAATTAGCCCGTAGAAAACTATCTGAAGTCTATTTTTCATCTCGCCATTTCATTTCCTGCAGCTTCTGTTTTACAGTCTCGGGATCCAATAAAGTTTTATGGGAGCGCTAGTTTCTCCGACGAGACATCAACTTTCCCAAGCCAAACAGACCAGTAGACCCCTCTAGCAGCAGACAAAGCAGAGGTTTGGGCTTCAATCAAGTTGTGAAATAATGGTGTTTTCCTGCCCCCAATTGCTTTTGTATGCTATAGGAATGTACATCTCACTTGTATGTCTTGTTACAACCTATAGGGGAGATTATAGGGATACCTCAGAGTCCGAGCGAGTGCCCTGAGGCTCCAAACCTCAAGATAGAGGCATCCACCATCACTGATGCGCAGAATTGCACATTCGCTCATCTGAGAGCAGGAGATTTAAAAGCACCAGAATTCCTGAGACCTGTAACCTGAGGGGTCTGTGATTAACACAGTGAGTTTATGCCAGCATCCACAGCTAGTGTCCTGATTTTCCTGGGACATCGCAGAATCATAGAAGTCATCCCAGCTTCTGATTTGAACCCAGAATCTGTGTCCTCTTTGTTTTCATCATGCAGTTCATCTCTCTCTTTCTCTCTGCATCCGTGGTTCCCCTCTTAGCTCAGTTGCTAAGAGAATGTAACAAAAGAATGGTGGAGGTAGTGACTTGTCCTTGACTTAAATCGCTGGGTGAAAAATGACCGGCGGTGCCCTTTGCAAACTGGATTTGTGGAGCCAAACCAACCCCAGCAGGAGAAGGTTCTGGCTAATGCATTGAAGCAGCTCCACCAAATCTCGACTCAACTGTCTCTGCTGGAGGTAAGCAAATCTGGGCACAGCTTGGCCTGAACTCACTGGTGCAGCAGTTGGGACAGCAGATGGTGTCCTCTTTACAGATTCTCCAGCAATGGGCAGTGGACCAGTGTGACGACTGTGAGAAGCTCATAAATGTCACCGACTGTCATTGCCAGGATAGCTGGACAAGAGGCCAACTGAGCCCGTGGCCTCGGTAGCATGGTGAAGACCTGCACTGCAAAATGGTGTGGCTGATAACAGACCATGTTGCTAAGCCGCATCTTTTCAGGATTGCACTGGCTGTTTTTCATGATTTGTCCCTCAGCGTTTTATTTCAGCAGAGCGTTCTCTTCCACAGGGCCCACTGCCTGCCTCCGACTTTCGTCCCTGGCTGCTGTGTGTGCATACTTTGAAAGTAGTGGGAACAGGCTCAGACCTGACCTCTTGTTGTTAAAATACCTCTGTCTCTGTATCACCTGTTCCCTGGTCTGTTCTCCTATCTTCAGACATCATGTTCTTTGCTCTGTTGTGACCAGCGCTTTTTTCCCACAGCCAGAGCTCACAGGAGCTAAGCTTCAACACCTCTCAGGTGGGTGCCGTTGCCATTCTAGGAGAACGAAGGAAAAGCTCATGGTGAGTTCTGCCACCCCTTTTTCTAGAAAAAACACCCAGTGCTTTTTTCGGGGGGGACACATACCCCTAAATGTTTTGTGAATCTAAGTTTGGCCTCATTGAGGGGCAGTATGAGTAGGAAAATGAGAGTACCCCTAAACATTGTTTTTTGGGGGGAAACACTGAAAATACCACTGGTTATGACTGAGGTGGCAGGTAAAGAAAAGCCATAGCTCAGGACCGACCCACTCAAGAGGCAAGGTGAGGTGACTGCTTCAGGTGGCAGGACCCACAGGGGCAAAAGATCTGGCCTCCAATGAATGCCTCACCCTTATTGCTGCTGCTACTGCTGCTGCAGTGGCAGCAAGAACTATGATGCACTCCTTGGAGGTTGAATCTGCCACCTCCACAGCATTCCCCCACCCCATTGCCACCTCCACAGCAGCTTCTCAGCGAATAGGAGTCACTGCCGGTTTCTTCCCACACTTGCTCCTGATGTAGATCTATATTCCCCAGTTGTTGCTAATGATCACTAAACTCTTCTTCCCTGGCCCTGAGGTGGGGAGCATCATTTTGTGGTTTGCCTCAGGTGCCAACATGTCTTGTGCCAGCTCTGCCGTCGTTTGTATCTGCTTTGCAGCCTTGCAGCCTCAACTTGCAGCCTCTCTTGGTAAGAATGGGAGAGACCCCTTCCTGAAACCTTTGATAGCCACTAACACCCAATGTAGACAACAGTGAGCTAGATGGACCAATAGTCCAACTCATCATTCTTATTCTTCTTTTTAAATAATCTTTATACACACATATACAAAGAATTTACAATCTCACACTACAAAAAGAAAATTAAAGAAAAAACAATTAAGAAAGAAGAAAAGAAGAGAATACAGGAAAAAAAGGAAAAGCAGACTTACTTACATAAAAAAACTTCATCTTCCTAATCAATACTTAAATAAACAAATAAAAAAGTCTTTCGACGAGTCTTCCAATCATTCTCACTGTACTGTTTATACTGTTGTCATTGTTTTTGCACAATTTTATATTCTTTAGTATTGTTTCCGTCTACTCCACAAGTGGTATTTGTTGTGTTTACAAGTATCACTCAAGTTCTGCTAATATAGTGTGCTTGGTACAATATGATCTTATAAAATCCTTAAATATTCCCCATTCTCCAAATACTTTCTGGTTCAATACTCCTCTAACTCTAACTCAGAATTCTTATTCTTCTTTGGCGATCACTCGTAGCCGAGTAAGATTGCCTTCCATAAAAATCTAATGGTAAGGATTTGCTGAACCAATAAATTGAAGTGGAATACAAAAAAAGGGAGGTATGAGGAGGTCCGGGAAATAAGCTAAAAGAAAATAAGTAAAAGAAAAAATGTATGTTTTTAACTGTTTTTATTTTGTATTTTTCTTTTTTCTTTTTACTGTTATATTTCAAAAAAAATTAATAAATATTAAAAAAAAAGATTGCCTTCCATAAACACGGTTTTAACAATGAGTCCGTAAGTGACTGTGGAGGCCAATTCTGGAGCCACACTTCCTTCCACAGTGGGGACATAGGTTTCTGGGTGGGAGTTGATCACAGTGAGGGTTTGCCAAGCATGCCTTCCTCTTAGCTTGTTTCTCCCTTTTGTCCTGAGTTTGAGTGTCTTCAAAGCCCATGACCCCTTTGGTAAAGGCTTTTCTCCAATTGGAGTGAGCGCTCCAACTCAGTATAAGGCAGCTTCCTATACTCCTATAATAAGAGCCCCCCCAAAAAAAAAAACCTCACCAAAAGGGGGAGGAGTTTTCCAATGAGATATTACCAAAAAAATAATGTTTTTTTTAAATAGTGGTTGAGTTGTGTCAGCTCAAACAAAGTTCAATGGAATTTTTTAATTGCTCCATCTTTCCTAGCTGTGCAAAGAACCCTGTGAAATAAACCTTTTAACTCTTACATCGTTTTTGTCTTAAGGGTAATGAACCATATGTGAAGACATCTGTACTGCCTGCAATGCATGATCATTAATTAGAAAGAAGACAGGATACTTTATGACTACTGGGACACATACACACACAAAAATCAAAAGTAGCTGCAAGGAAAAAAGGGGGAAAGAGGAAAAGAGCACCATATGTATTCTTTCCATCATCTTTTTTTTTAATAGATGGTATATTTGATCATTTGTGGGTTACATTTGGCTGTAAAGATGAAATTTGGGGATGCAAATGCCATGGAAGCAATACCTTATAGTCCTATATGCCAGGAGGTCCTTCTCTGAATGCTTCCCAGATGCTATCAGCCTCTATTCATTCAATGTCCAGCTTAAGAATCATAATATGAAACTGGTTTAGGGATGAAGAAGTTATGCTCTAGATGTTACTGGAGCAACTACACCTCCCATCATCCAAACTCCAGAACCCAAGAATCTAGAGGAGGGAACCTGGCCCCCTGGGATCTGGAGGGTCCCTGTTCCCCCACTAACCCATAACAAAAGTAAGGGCTTCCTCGTGAGTGTAAGTCCCCCACCCACCCAAAAAAGGGGTGTTCCATGGGTGTGACCAGAGAGGGTGAGCTTAGGTTGGATCCTAAACCTTTTCAGCTTAATCATGAAATTCATTTTGTTAGTTTAGGCCCTGTTCTCCAATCTATTAAGGTCATACTGAATCCTGATTCTGTCTTCTGCAGCATTAGCTGCCCCTCCCAGTTTAGTATCATCTGCAGATTTGATGAGCATCCCCTCAATTCCATTGTCCAAGTTGCTTATGAAGACATTGAACAACAATGTGCCCAGGACATAACCCTGATGCACTCCACTTGTCACTTTTTCCAGGATGACAAGTGAAATATACTCGGAGTCGAGAGTGGATTTCATGCTCTTTATTCAGCTCATAGTGGTGAGGAGGAATGGACGTTCCCCCACACTATCTGCTTTATATACATTCTTTACACAATGGGCTGCACATGATTGGCTAATTCCGGGATTCTCCTGTAGGCCAATCAGGTTGTGGATTCACTTCCACCTGGAGCTGCATTGGGTGACTCTTCTGGACCAATCATACTGCTGCATTGTTCTAGGACCAATCAGACTGCTGTATTCTGAATCCTATTGTTCTAGGACTAATCAGACTGCTGCATTTTGGATCCTATTGTTCTAGGACCAATCAGACTGCTGCATTTTGGATCCTATTCAACTCAGTACATAACAACAAGGAACCATTACTGAGTACTCTTTGTGTTTGGTCAGTCAACCAGCTACAAATCTACCTAACAGTTACCACATCCAGCCCACATTTTATCAGCTTCTCTGCAAGATTATCATTGCAAAAGCCTTACTGAAGTCAAGATACACTATGTCCAGCGCATTCCCCCTGATCCACCAAACTTGTTAAAAAAAGAAAAAAGAAACAAGATTTGTCTGGCATGACTTGTTTTTGAGAAACCCATCCTGGGTCTTAATAATCACATTCTTTTCTAAGTGCTCACAGACCAACTGTTTAATTATCTGTTCTAGGAGCTTTCCTGGTATCAATGTCAAGCTTGGTGGCTGGATCTTTTCTTCCCCCCTTTTGGAAGATGGGGACAACATTTGACTGCCTCCAGTCTGCAAGGACTTCACCTGTTCTCCAAGAATTCCCAAAGATTACAGACAGAGGTTCTGAGATTACCTTTAATTCCCTTGGGTGCAGCTCATCAAACCCTGGATATTTGAACTTGTTTAAAATAGGTAGGTGTTCCTCTACCACCTCTATTCCTATCCTGAGTTGCATCTACCAGCCCAACCTACATAACAAGGTTATGGTGGGGATTGAATGAGGAGGGGGACAACCACCTTGAACTCCTTGGAGAAAAAGGTGAGATAGAAACACAATGAATCAATAATATGATATGAATAACCTGTGGGACAAGGGTAATGTGGCACCTTTAGCAGTGCCAGTTCTCTTCTGGTTTGCATGCACCCACTGCTGATCTTATCTCTCAAAAGGTTTTATAGGGAAGATGATGATCTTTCAGATAATTGGGGCCTACATTTTCCGTGTAGCTTAGCTAGTACCAACTGCAATGATGCTACCTCTTTTTTTAGTCCTCCGCGGATTAAATTTTCCAAATGGCATTGGCCTTTTTTGTGACCACGGCATGTTATACAAGCTCTGCCCACGCCGCCGTTGATTCAGTCCATTCCTTTAAGCTTTCGGATTTAATAAACTCTCAAATTCTCATGCCACATCCCAGACGGAAGGAGAGAGAGAGGGGAAAAAAGGAGGGGAAAGGGTCTCCAGAAGGAATATTTTCGCTTTGCTACGGCACTCCATTCCTATTAACACTGCAAACAGACCTTCGCGAATGAATAATTCAGAATTCAAACGAGCTGCGGAGGATTCACTCCCTGGTCATGTTCCTCCAACAAACCATTTTACTGGCAAATATTGGGGATCTAGGGACAAGAGTAAATATACTCAAAATTCAGGACGATTTGCAACTAGATCCTTCCTGGAAATAGAAGAGTTCAATGTAGCAAAGGAAAGTACATAGCAGATTTTCGTAGCTTTGCATTCGTAATGAAGCAGCATTGGGGAGGGCTGGTATTCAGAATGTCATCCGTCTTTTCAATACCAGGAATAAAGCCTGCCTAGCACAATATCTAGTCAGCCATTCTCCCAGGGACAGATGGGATTTTAAGATATGGTGTTGTGTTCTTTTGTCTGGAGTTTATTTTATGCATTCAAGAAAGAAGGTGGTTGTGGATGATACCACAAGCCAGACTTAAGACAGTACGTTATTACTCTTCCATGACAATGGAGTGGTTTTCGTATTTATAAATGCTGTGAACCGTTTTCATATCAGCTCTATTCCTAAGGAGTCCTTGTGCGCCTGCTATTGAGACTGTATATTGCCATGCATCGCTTCTCATTTATTTAATTCTGATTCTGAATTCGCTTCCCCAAAAATATCTTGACTGGATTTCACGTTGGGGAGGGGAACATCAACAAAAAATAATAATTCCATATGTAAAAACAATGAAAAATGATTCCATATATGGAAATCAAACACATATACAGACTGCAATAAAGGGTTTGGCTTCTGTGAAGAAGGAAAACTCTGATCCTAAACCTCTGCTGCCTTGTAGCTATTCTCATTCGTGAAAAAGGCTTCAGGAGGAGCCCTCAAGTTAAAATCCATACAGGCTGCCTTGTGGGACACTTTTAGGACAATAAAAGACTCGGGAGTAAACCCTACACAAATCCAGAGTGGCGTCCCTAAGGCAGTTGGATGGTGTCTTGTACACCTCCTTCCGGCAGCTCCAGCAGCCAAGCCGGTGTGAAACATATTGCTCTGCTTTCCTTTGGACCACATCAGCAAAACCAAGAAGGGGGTGTTGCCCTTTGGGCAGTCCAGGACCTCCATGTGCGTTGCCCAGGCTTGTGCTCCTGAGAGGAGGCTCCCTCCATTGTCTCTCACAACAGAAGGATGTCAACAAGGAGACTTCTACAAGTCCAATGGAATGAAGAGACAGTTCCTGAACTGGGAGGTGTTGGAAACACCTATGGGTGGCCCTGCCACTACTGAAACTTGCCCTGACCCCCTTTTGGGTGGAACGCTCTGTCAGAAGAGACTAGGGCCCTGCGGGACTTGACATCTTTCCGCAGGGCCTGCAAGACAGAGCTGTTCTACCAGGCCTTTGGCCAAGGCACAGCCTGACCCCCTCCTTTGGTAATCCTCACAGAACTCTAGCCCAATGGTTGCCATTAATCTGATTTGAATTGATTTTAAAATGAAATGATTTTAGAATGCTGTGTTACTTTTATTGTTGTTAGCCACTCTGAGCCCAGCTTCAGCTGGGGAGGGCGGGATATAAATTAAAAAATATATTATTATTTTAAAACTATAAAAAGGTAAAGGACCCCTGACAATTAAGTCCAGTTGCAGATGACTCTGGGTCATCTCATTTTACAGACCGAGGAAGCCGGCATTTGTCTGCAGACAGTTTTTCTGGGTCATGTGGCCAGCATGACTAAGCCACTTCTGGAGAAACCAGAGCAGCGCACGGAAACACCATGTACCTTCCCGCCAGAGCGGTATCTATTTATCTACTTGCACTTTGGGGCGTGCTTGGTTGGCAGGAGCTGGGACCAAGCAACGGGAGCTCACCCCATTGTGGGGATTTGAACTGCCAACCTTCTGATCTGCAAGCCCAAGAGGCTCAGTGGTTTCAACCACAGTGCCACCCGCGCCCCTTATTTTATAGCTATACTCTGCAGGCTTCATAGAGCTACCCAGTGGAAGGAGTGCCTGCCCACTCATGTTTAGATTTATTATACTTACGAATCACAACGCAAAGTCCTGAGACGATTTACATCCAAAAGCAAAGCACACTATTGAAAACACATAAACACCTAGCAATTCCCATATGAGGAAAGGCTGTAGTGTTTGTGGACTTTTAGTTTAGAGAAGACCATCTCCAGAGCTAATCTGGCCTTGCAACAAATCAAGACAGAAATAAGAAGCCATTTTGGATTAGGAAGCATAGTTTAAAAGTGACCTGAAGATCAGTGTGAAGCTGGCAAGGCCTTAGAGAGATACTCCCATTTGTTAGGGAACAAGGATCACTCCATTCCAGTTGTACAACTTACAAATTTATAACTAGGGGGTATTTTGGGTGACAACTGTTGAATATGGTTTTCCTTTGTAATGGAGGTAGCAAATAAAGGCTTGTTCTTTTCATTACCAAAGGGCTAGGGTCATAGCTGCCAACGTTTCCCTTTTTTTAAAGGGAAATTCCCTTATTCCGAATAGGATTCCTCGCAAGAAAAGGGAAAAGTTGACAGCGATGGCTAGGGTTGTTGATCCCTTGAGGTTGCGTCTCTTGTGACTTCTGGCCATATCTGTGTACAGTGGTACCTCGGGTTACATATGCTTCAGGTTACATACGCTTCAGGTTACAGACTCCGCTAACCCAGAAATAATACCTCGGGTTAAGAACTTTGCTTCAGGATGAGAACAGAAATCGTGCTCTGGCAGCGTGGCGGCAGCAGGAGGCCCCATTAGCTAAAGGTGCTTCAGGTTAAGAACAGTTTCAAGTTAAGAACAGACCTCTGGAACGAATTAAGTACTTAACCCGAGGTACCACTTGTAATGTTTATGGCAGATCCATTCCCTGACCAGGGCCAAGATTCCAGAGTGCCCTGTTCTTCCTTGAGATAAGCAGTAGGAATTCTGGACTGTCACACGCCAAGGGATCTGGCTGCCAAGCGGGTCTGTCAGACAAGGATCCCCTCAGCTCAGAAATCTTGCAGTGCTATACCACTTGCAAAGCTGCCATTGGTTCCCCTTTTGTGAATCTATCCTCTCAAGAGAAATCTGCTAGTTGCCGTTATTACTGCCATTAGCTTTATGTCTATTTTGCGATGTTAACTGACCTGTTAGTCTGTTTAATGCGTGTTTAATTTTCTGGATGTATTTTAGAACGAATTATTAATTGCTGATTAGCAATAATGATTAATCCCTAAACTGTTAAACTAGTGCTGTAATGGTATTGTATTATTAATTGTGTCTTATGGTTATTGTACTACGGTCTGTGGTCTACATCCAGGTTTCACTGCACCTCTAACAGCCCCTCCAAGTGTCCCTGTTTTCCAGGGACAGTCCTGGGTTTACATGGGCTGTCCCGGGTTCTGATTTGACCCCAAAATGTCCCACTTTTCCTTAGGATGTCCCTATTTTCATTGGAGAAATGTTGGAGGGTGTGGTGTTATCCACCCCCCGAGCTGTCCGAAGGCAATCCTGTTTAGGGAAGGTTTTCATGTTGTTTAATGTTTTGTTGTGTTTTAGCAGTTCGAAAGCATGTCAAAGTGCAAGTAGATAAATAGGTACCACTATGGCGGGAAGGTAAATGGCCTTTCAATGCGCTGCTCTGGTTTGCCAGAAGCGGCCTAGTCATGCTGGCCACATGACCCGGAAGCTGAATGCCGGCCAATAAAGCGAGATGAGCGCCGCAACCCCAGAGTCAGCCACCACTGGACCTAATGGTCAGGGGTCCCTTTACCTTTACTTTACATATGTTGGAAGCCACCCAGAGTGGCTGGGGCAACCCAGTCTGATTGGCGGGGTATTATTATTATTATTATTATTATTATTATTATTATTATTATTCAGGTCAACCCTATTCATCCCTATTGAAGAAATGTTGGAGGATATGCTCTGACTGCCAGCTGTTGGGCAACTACCATGGAAGAGGGCCAATGCACTCATGTCCTGTTTGTGGCCTTCCCACTGGGGCATCTTCCGGTTCTCCACTATGGGATGCAGGATGCCGAAGAAGACCTAGGGCTTTGCTCTGACCCAGCAGGGCTCTTCTTATGTTAAGAGTGTCCCTGTTTACAGCTACAAAATGTTGGCGAGACTACGCCACCGCCCCTGCAAAACAAACACGATCACTTGACTGTGCATACAGAGAGATGCATCATTATGCAAACATTTGCAATCATTCTCCGTTTGTTTCATAATCAAGCGTTACAAATTGCCTCTCGCATTGTTTAGTCTGCCTTTTCTGTGACTCTGATTGCACCTCGGAGACCATTAGGCAATGTTTACTTTTTCTAAACTCCAGCCCACCCTGTTCCCAGAACAGTTGCCATTTGTAATAAATAAAGGGAAGTAATGGTGCCACTGTATTCTGCTCTGGTCAGACCTCACCTGGAGTACTGTGTCCAGTTCTGGGCACCACAATTCAAGAAGGACACTGACAAACTGGAACGTGTCCAGAGGAGGGCAACCAAAATGGTCAAAGGCCTGGAAATGATGCCTTATGAGGAACAGCTAAGGGAGCTGGGCATGTTTAGCCTGGAGAAGAGGAGGTTAAGGGGTGATATGATAGCCATGTTCAAATATATAAAAGGGTGTCACATAGAGGAGGGAGAAAGGTTGTTTTCTGCTGCTCCGGAGAAGCGGACACGGAGCAATGGCTCCAAACTACAAGAAAGAAGATTCCACCTAAACATTAGGAAGAACTTCCTGACAGTAAGAGCTGTTTGACAGTGGAATTTGCTGCCAAGGAGTGTGGTGGAGTCTCCTACTTTGGAGGTCTTTAAGCAGAGGCTTGACAACCATATGTCAGGAGTACTCTGATGGTGTTTCCTGCTTGGCAGGGGGTTGGACTCGATGGCCCTTGTGGTCTCTTCCAACTCTATGATTCTATGATTCTATAAATACAGCACCTTAAATCCAGACAACAGCACATATGAGAAAGAAGACGCTTAACTAGGGACGCTCAGGTCTCTGGCATGAGATGTATAGTCGGGAAAAGGCAGGGATGTTGGTGTGGCCTTGCAACAAAGGCAAAGAGTCATTAGGTCAAGGAACAAAGTATGTGCCCATTTTGGTTTCTCAGTTTCTCATTTTTCCAATTTTAAGTTCAGGCTACCACATTTCCATAGCACTCTTGGTGAAAATTCATCAGCTTATTAGTGTGAAATTCTGCTACTATACATAGCAGACCAGACCAAGTTCAATGAGCCTCTTGGGCTTGCCGATCGGAAGGTTGGTGGTTCGAGTCCCTGTGACAGGGTGAGCTCCTGTTGCTCTGTCTCAGCTCCCGCCAACCTAGCAGTTTGGAAGAACACCAGTGCAAGTAGATAAATAGGTATTGCTGCTGCGGGAAGGAAAATGGCATTTCTGTGTGTTTTCGTTTCCGTCACAGTGCGCCAGAAGCAGTTTAGTCCTGCTGGCCACATGACCCGGAAAGCTGCCTGTGGACAAACGCCGGCTCCCTCGGCCTGAAGCAAGATGAGCGCCAAAACCCCATAGTCGCCTTTGACTAGTCTTAACCATTCAGGGGTCCTTTACCTTTACCTTACCTTTACCTATTAGTATATAAAGCCCTTAACAACTCGGGACCAGTTTACCTGCGAGATCACCTTATCTCATATTTGTCCACTCAGCCACTTTGATCTGCAGGTGCCACAAAATACTCATTTCTAAGAAATTAATACTTTGGTGTGGCAGCACCTACACTTTGGAACTCCCTGCCTGTTCCCATCTGGCAGGCGCCTTTGCTGTGCCCTTTTTGGTGCCTGCAGAAAACCTTTTTGTTTCGACAAGCCCACCCAGATATGTAGAACGTCAATGTGTGTTTTATTCAAATCTGCTTTTAGTTTAGCATTGATCTTAATTATTTCTGAATGTTTGAAATAGTTGTTTTTAACTGTTACTGATCATTGCTTTATTCCTTTTTTGTTAAACCACTTTGAGGGCTCTTTTACAATCAAGTAGTATAAAAATGTGTTTGAAATAAATAAATGAATTCCCCCCCCCACAGCACCTTAATCTAATTCATTTTTGTATGCTGTTCTCACTAGACATATGCATTATATATGACCTTGCAAGACAAATGTATAGGCTTGGTATTAGGCCTGTGGGGTGGGTGGGGAGTTTCTCCAGCCATGGAACAGCACCTAGCATGGCATCAATTTAACTTCTCTGCAATGTAGCGGGTTGGACTGGATGACCTTTGGGGTCCCTTACAACTGGATGATTCTATGATTCTAATACTGACAGAAGCCTTCAATGGAATCGTTTGTTCCCTGGCAAAAAAAAGAAAATAAGTGCAGAATTGGCTACAGAAATCAAAACCTCTTTACCTCTGTTTGTAGCCATCAACTCCTAATGTGTGCCGTTTAATTGGCTTTAAAACACCATAATTACTCTTTGAAGTCTACTCTAAATTAAATGTGCCTTCGAGTGTTATTAAGAACACTTTAAAGAGCTAACAAAAAAAATTATCTTTAGCGTAGAAGTATGAATTATTGGCTTTGTATAATTGTATGGCGTCACCGCAAAACTCCTTTAATGACGAAAAGATGAAGATGAATAAATACATGATCAAATGCAGGGGCTAAGAACATAAGCAGAGTTCTGTGGGATGGGGCTGAAGGCTCACGTAGTCCAGCACACGAGGCAATTAAGTGGGCAATTAAGAGTAGTGAAATTGCAGCTAAGAAGCTCAAATCATATATATATGACTGATACCCTTCTTTGGAAATTAAACCACTGTCCAGACTTTAACATTCAAAAACCTTAACTTGCAGAGACATAGAGGAATTAAAACTTAATATTTACAGCTACGTGCTTCTCCAAGCATGGGCTTGCAGTCTCTTCTTCTAAATTCCAAACAATTGTCTTTTCCTCTGTGCTGGTCCCAGGGGGGTTACCGTGCAGCATGGTCTAAGTCCGGTCCTAGGTCGAGGGTAAGGAGGCTGTCCGTCAGGGGTGAAGCGAGGTCCAAAGCGAGGAGTCAGGCGTGGTCAGGAACTCTGGAAGAGCAGGACAGGGTGCCGGCAGGAACAGGATACCAACGATGTTGCTCCCGCAACCTGGGTCTGGGCTGACTGGCCCTTTATCTCCTCTGAGGCCTAGGGCCGCCCCGGCCCACAGGTGACTCGCCTCTACTGGCCTGGAGGCGAGCACTCCTCCTGCGAGAACTTAGTTCCCTCCACCTCTCTGCCCTGAGCCTCTGCAGCTCAGGAGAGGCTGGAGGGTTACCAGACCCAGAGGCAACCTCAGCTTCCTCTGGCGGGGCTGAGAGTGGAGCACCTGTAGGCAATGGGTCCTCAATCACCTCCGGAGCCAGAGCGGATTCAGCTGGTGTCTGCTCCTGAGGATCCGGCACAGGTGCGGGCCCTTCAGGTTCAAGCCCCTGCCCCAGCTCAGCCGGCCCTGGAGGCAGGGACTCCTGTGCAGGCTGGGATTCCCCAGGTTCAGCCTCTGAATCAGATTCCCAGGCCATCACATCCTTTCTTTCCAGAGCTCAGTATTCAGCCTTCTATCTCAGTTAGGCCATGCCTTGGAGTTCCCATGAGAGATTTCCACTTTCCCCTTCTCCTGCAGCTTTCTTCCAAGCAGAGAAGCAGCACTCCTGCACTCGATTCAACTTAGCAGTGTTCACAGTGGATTCTAAAACACAGTCACCTTGCCTCACGTAAAATGGAGTCTCTCCTTTGCTAGATACCTCCCATGGGACCAACGTTAGCCAATCCCAGGAAAACTACTAGAGAACTCTCTAGAATTCAGTTGCCAGCCAATCAAATTTAAGCACTTAGGAATGCATGCAAGCATTTACAATGTCAGTGAATTAAGTTACTGTACTTAGCACGGCCTGGTGCCTATGGGAATAATCCCACAACCAGGACCTGAGTGCAACATCACCTCTCCTCACTATGATCCCAGAAACTGGTATTCAGGGGCATCCTGCCTCTGGCAGTGGAGAGAAAACACAGACATTATAGCTAGAAAGAAGCCATGGATAATTTCATCCACCATAAATTTGACTAATCCTCTTTCAAAGAGTTGGTGATCAACACTGCCTCTTGTGGGAGTGAGTTTCATGGTTTAACTAGGGTCTGTGGAAAAAAGTACTTCCTCATAGAATCACAGAATTGGAAGGGACCCCAAGTGTGATGGCCTGGGATAATAATAATAATTTTTTATTTGTACCCCGCCCATCTGGCTGGGTTTCCCCAGCCACTCCGGGCGGCTTCCATAGAAACCAAAAATACAGTAAAATATCACAGATTAAAAACTTCCCTGAACAGGGCTGCCTTAAGATGTCTTCTAAATGCCAGGTAGTTATTTATCGCTTTGACATCTGATGAGAGGGCATTCCACAGGGTGGGCGCCACTACCGAGAAGGCCCTCTGCCTGGTTCCCTGTAGCTTTGCTTCTCGCAATGAGGGAACCGCCAGAAGCCCCTCGGCACTGGACCTCAGTGTCCGGGCAGAACGATTGGGGTGAAGACGCTCCTTCAGGTCTACTGGGCCGAGGCCGTTTAGGGCTTTAAAGGTCAACACCAGCACTTTGAATTGTGCTCGGAAACGTACTGGGAGCCAAAGCAGGTCTTTCAAGTCCGGTGTTATGTGGTCTCGGCGGCCGCCCCCAGTCACCAGTCTAGCTGCCGCATTCTGGATTAGTTGTAGTTTCCGAGTCACCTTCAATGGTAGCCCCACGTAGAGCGCATTGCAGTAGTCCAAGTGGGAGATAACCAGAGCATGCACCACTCTGGCGAGACAGTCCGCAGGCAGGTAGGGTCTCAGCCTGCGTACCAGGTGGAGTTGGTAGACAGCTGCCCTGGATACAGAATGCAGACTCAGATGCTGAACCTGAGGAATTCCAGCCTGCACAGGAGTCCCCGCCTCCAGAACCAGCTGAGCCGGGGCTGGGGCCTGAGCCTGAAGGGTCCTCACCTGTGCTGGATCCTCAGGTGCAGCCACCAGCTGAGTCTGCTCTGGCCCCTGAAGTGATGGAGGACCCATTGCCTGCAGGTGCTCCACTCTCAGCCCCGTCAGAGGAAGAGAAGGTTGCCTCTGGGTCCGGTCACCCTCCAGCCTCTCCTGAGCTGCAGAGGCTCAGGGCAGAGAGGCGGAGGGAAGTAAGTTCCCGCAGGAGGAGTGCTCGCCTCCAGGCCAGGAGAGGCGAGTCACCTGTGGGGCTGCCCTATGCCTCGGGGGAGATAAAAGCCAGTCAGTCCCAGTCCCAGGTTGCGGGAGCAATGTTGTTGGTAGCCTGTTCCTGCCTGCACCCTGTCCTGCTCTTTTGCCAGAGTTCCTGACCCCATCCGACTCCTTGCCTTGGACCCAGCTACAGCTTTGACAGACAGCCTCCATACCGCACCCTCGACCTCGGACGGGATTCGGACCTCGCCTCTCGGTTAGCCCCCAGGACCAGCACACCAAGGGTCATCTAGTCCAACCCCCGGCATCCATGACAGATGGCCATCCAACCTCTGCTTACAATTCGCCAAGGAAGGAAAGCCCACAAGCTCCTGTGTCTGTCCTGAAGCTTAACCTTTATTATATTTTGTTACTGTTGTTTTCCTCAGCTTTTTAAAATGTTTTTTTTCCATCAGTGCAGCCTTTTTATTTTTCTCTTTTCTTTCTTATTTCTGTAATACTTTCAATAAAATATAAGTCTTTTTATATATATATAAAAAAAAGAACGGTCTATCCTGAATCTTCCAACATTCAGCTTCAGCCCATAGCTCCCTTCATTATTCATTTAAGGGGATTTTTAAAAGAGGTGGAGAAAAAGAGGGGTGCCCGTCTCTGAAAACAAGAACAACTTGTAGGAATGTTGAGGGAGGAAGGAGAGACTGAGTCCAGGGTGGCTGTCTACCAGCTCCACCTGGTACGCAGGTTGAGACCCTACCTGCCTGCGGACTGTCTTGCCAGAGTGGTGCATGCTCTAGTTATCTCCCGCTTGGACTACTGCAATGCGCTCTACGTGGGGCTACCTTTGAAGGTGACCTGGAAACTACAACTAATCCAGAATGCGGCAGCTAGACTGGTGACTGGGGGCGGCTGCCAAGACCACATAACACCGGACTTGAAAGACCTACATTGGCTCCCAGTACGTTTCCAAGCACAATTCAAAGTGTTGGTGTTGACCTTTAAAGCCCTAAACAGCCTCGGCCCAGTAGACCTGAAGGAGCATCTCCACCCCCATCGTTCAGCCCGGACACTGAGGTCCAGCGCCGAGGGCCTTCTGGCGGTTCCCTCATTGCGAGAAGCAAAGCTACAGGGAACCAGGCAGATGGCCTTCTCGGTAGTGGCGCCCACCCTGTGGAACACCCTCCCATCAGATGTCAAGGAAATAAGCAGCTATCTTATTTTTAAAAGACATCTGAAGGCAGCCCTGTTTAGGGAAGTTTTTAATATTTAATGCTGTATTGTTTTTAACACTCAATTGGGAGCCGCCCAGAGTGGCTGGGGAAACTTAGCTAGATGGGCGGGGTATAAATAATAAGTAAAGTAAAGGTAAAGGGACCCCTGACCATTAGGTCCAGTCATGACCGACTCTGGGGTTGTGGCGCTCATCTCGCTTTATTGGCTGAGGGAGCTTGCGTTTGTCCGCAGACAGCTTCCGGGTCATGTGGCCAGCATGACTAAGCTGCTTCTGGTGAACCAGAGCAGCGCACAGAAACGCCGTTTACCTTCCCACCTATTTATCTACTTGCACTTTGACATGCTTTCAAACTGCTAGGTTGGCAGGAGCAGGGACCGAACAATGGGCGCTCACCCCATTCGAACCGCCGACCTTCTGATCGGTAAGTCCTAGACCATAATAAATTATTAATAATAATAATATTCTTCCTAACTTGCGCTAGCAAGTTCCTTTACTTAGGAGAGTTTTCACATTCCCCTTTTAAACGCACAGCGGATAGCTGGTTGCAGGCTTGTGTAAGCCTCTCTCTATTAGGTTCCTGGTAAGTTCCCTTATATCCCTCTTAATAGAATAAACACACCACAATCTTGTGTATACAAAAGAAGTTTACTCACACATTCCATTCACAGTTGGATCCCTGAAGGCAGACTTAGTTGCAAAGTATATGCATGTGGATCTGTCCCATATGGAGATAATCCCAGTTTCCTCTGCTGGCTGGAAGCCAGCAGAGCATCTCTAGCTAAAAAGCTGCTCCAACAATGGAGAACGTCAAAGAGAGAGAGAGAGCTGTGTGCCTTGTCCTTATTGTTACCTGGACAGATAAGGTCACTCCCACACAACTGGCAGTCTAAATGAATGCCACATGCAAACACATGTGACTCACTCCCGATGCACGTAGCTGAGCTAGGATGTCACACACTAATCGGGGTAACAGCCACTAGGAATAAGCTAATTTGGGTGGCGGGTGGGAAAGCAACAGAGGCTGAAAGAGGAAGAAGAGGAAGAAGAGTTTGGATTTGATATCCGGCTTTATCACTACCCGAAGGAGTCTCAAAGCGGCTAACATTCCCTTTTCCCCCACAACAAACACTCTGTGAGGTGAGTGGGACTGAGAGACTTCAAAGAAGTGGGACTGGCCCAAGGTCACCCAGCAGCTGCATGTGGAGGAGCAGGGAAGTGAACCCGGTTCACCAGATTACGAGTCTACCGCTCTTAGCCACTACACCACACTGGCTCCCATAGGCAATGAAATTCAGAGACGAGTGGATTTGGAAGAACGGCTATGTTTCTGTTCATGTGTTCTTTTAGAAAGTGAACGATGCTCTTCCTGCTTCTCAGCTCCCCTTTCATCCCGATTGGGTGGTGCGAGGATGCTGGAGGCAGGGGAAATAGCAACAGGTCTCCAAGGGTGCTGGAGTGAGGGAAGGGAGTAGGACCAGACACAGAAGTGATGGGAGTTGGTAGAAGACTGAATCAAAATGCAGGGGGAGAAGAGTCGCCCCCAGCACCTCCGCCAATGAAATTTTATGAACCTTTTTAACTGGAATCTATATAGATGCCTTCCCAATAATGTTATTCTTTCCATCTTTATGTTCGGCCTGGTTCTGTCTGATAACATTTCCTGGTCAACCAATGGACAGGGGCTGTTACCAAAAGTAATGGCATGCAATAAAATGGTTCTACTCCAACAATTAAAGACATTTTACTATGTAATAAAATGAGGGTGGTTTCCCCCCCCTAGCTCCAGTTGCACACCATTAATTCAGACACTAATTTGCTCGTGATATATTATTGATAGAGCACAAAAGCATTTTTTAATAACAATCTCTCTACTTTTTTTAGAGGAAGAAAATGCCTTCTAATGTATATTTTAACATATTAATGTCCACATTCTTCACTGGGCTGCAACAGAACCTTTCCTAATTGAGACAAATATTAAAGAGGCTATTGATTAAATTCAAGCAGGTGGAATCGGGCCTCAGACAAGCAATGATATATGGAGATGAAATATATATGGTCAAAGAGGGTTAGATGCAGTCTCTCCCACATGCTTTTCAAGACCTCAGTTTCAGAGTCTGCTTTAAAAATTTGAACCAATTAATCTAATTGTCCTCAAGCAACTTAACTTTTTTGCCCCCTTGTGCCATTAACTGCACCCCAGAAAAATCTCTCTAACTTCCCTCGATGCCTTTCTTTTTCTTTTTCTTGAAGACATTGCCACATGCAACTGCAAGACAGTTTGCATTCAAAATTTGCATGTCTCCGAATTTTGCAAGGCGGTTCTACAGCCGAAGTATGTATACAAAAGCAGGGGAAATATACAGGGAAGATGTCCATGAAAACAACATCAGAAGAGCACTGCTGGATCAGGCCAAAGGCCCACACTCTGTTCTCACAGTGGCAGGCCAGATACTCTAATAATGGGAAGCCCACAAACAGGGCTTGAGCATAACAACGCTCCTCCAATCTGCAATTCCCCAGTAACTGGTCTTCAGAGGCACAGAACCTCAGGCAGTGGAACACAGCTACTGCGGCTAGTAGCCACTGATAGTCCTACCCTAAATAATCCTCTTTGTAGAATCCTCTGGCACCCATATATTTTTCCCTCCCTTTGTCATCTCCCCTATATGGAAGTTTAGATGGTAAGCTCAGTGGAACGGAGTCCTTCCATCTTTATAAAGAGCCATGATGCTGATGGTGCGTCAGGGACTGGGCAGAGGAGGAATGGTGGAGACCGCCTCCCCATCCTGACCCTTCCAGGGAGGAGGAAGAGGAAGACAGTATAGATTTACAACAGGGGGTTGAGGAAGGTCACAGCTCAGAGGCAGATGAGGGGGAAAGCTGAGGAATCATAGGAGAGCCAGAGCAACACCTGTCTGACACGTTGTCATTAGAAAGCATTCCAGAGCCTTCATCTCTCAGAGCCCGGCGAGCCTTAAAAGTAGGAGAGCAAAGAGCTCAAAGACAGAGGGCAAGTAGCGACACCCGTAGAAGTGATGAGTGAGGAAGTGGGAGAGACAGGGTGTGTGTGGAGATTCTCTTGGGACAACGCCATTATCCAAGAGGCTGGGTTCTATAGCCTCTCTCTGTGAACATTGAAATAAAAAAGGACTGTAAGAAACTTTTCCTTGTCTCTATACTTTCATGGGCAACCAGCTGGGAGCTGCTGATAGCATCCTGAAATGGTGCTGGGTTAATGTCAGTGATGGCGCTCACAGTGTCTTTGCATTTTTTTGCAAGTCTATACAGTCGTACCTTGGCTGTTGAACGGAATCCGTTCCGGAAGTCCTTTTGACTTCTGAAAACGTTTGACAACCAAGGCGCGGCTTTCGATTGGCTGTAGGGGCTTCCTGCACTCAATTGGAAGCCGCGGAAGCCGCGTCAGACATTCGGGTTCCAAAGAACATTCACAAACCAGAACACTCACTTCCAGGTTTTTTTTTTTTTTTTATTTTTTTTTTATAATAATTTTTATTACATTTTTTACAAAAATAACAAAGAGATCAAAAAGTAAGAAAAAAAAAAAAAAAAAAGACCAGAAAAAAAGGAAAAAGAAAAACACGACCATTTCAATAACTCATTTCAAATTTCCATTGGACTTCCCCCATCCCTCGCAGAATGCATTTCTTAACAATAAATTTATCAGCAAATTATATCCTTATTTCGTATGTTTCTTTCTATTTTCAATTACAGTTTAAATTTAAATCTCTTGATCAATATATACTCTGAGCAATATACCATAATATCGTTTTTACCCATTTAAACCTTGATTCTTTCATAAATCTTGTCAAATTTCATAAATAATTAAGTTTTGTTACTGGAGCTAGATTCCCAATCACACGACATCTTATGTTTCATATAACTTATAATACTTTTGCAAATAGTCTTTAAATTTTTTCCAGTCCTCCTCCATTGCTTCTTCTCCCAAGTCTCGAATCCTTGCAGTCATCTCGGCTAATTCCATGTAGTTCATCAGTTGCGTGTGCCAGTCCTCCAGTGTGGGCAAATCTTGGATCTTCCAATGCTTAGCGATAAGAATTCTTGCTGCTGTTGTAGCGTACATAAAAAAAGTTCTATCCTTTTTAGACACCTTCTGGCCGACAATGCCCAGAAGGAAGGCCTCTGGTTTCTTGGGAAAAGTGTACTTAAACACCTTTTTTAACTCATTATAGATCATTTCCCAGAAGGCCTTCAGTCTTGGGCAGGTCCACCAGAGGTGAAAGAATGTTCCCTCAGCTTCCTTGCATTTCCAACATTTGTTATCGGACAAATGGTAAATCTTAGCTAGCTTAACCGGGGTCATGTACCACCTGTATACCATTTTCATAATGTTTTCTTTCAAAGCATTACATGCAGTAAACTTCATACCGGTGGTCCATAACCTTTCCCAGTCATCAGACATAATATTATAACCAATGTCCTGAGCCCATTTTATCATTGCTGGTTTAACTGTCTCATCTTGAGTGTTCCATTTAAGCAGCAAGTTATACATTCTCGATAATAACTTGGTCTTTGGTTCAAGCAACTCTGTCTCAAGTTTCGATTTTTCCACCTGGAAACCTGTTTTTTTGTCTAGCTTAAAAACCTCATTAATTTGGGCATAATGCAGCCAATTTTGCACCTTATCCTTTAGTTTTTCAAAGCTCTGCAATCTCCAGTTACCTTCAATATTTTCTATTATTTCCCAATATTTCGGCCAATAAGCCTCCATATTGGTTGTTTTCCGAGCTTTGGCCTCTATTGGTGAGATCCACCTCGGAGTTTTGCTTTCCAATAAGTCTTTGTATTTTTTCCAGACCATATATATTGCTTTTCTGACAATATGGTTTTTAAACATTCCATATAATTTACCCTTGTCATACCACAAGTACGCATGCCAACCTAACGAATTGTTGAAGCCTTCCAGATCTAGGACATCAGTGTTTTCTAATAGAATCCAATCTTTCATCCAGCAGAAGGCTGCCGCTTCATAGTATAGCCTTAAGTCCGGCAGGGCAAACCCCCCTCTCTCTTTTGCATCAGTTAATATCTTAAACTTTATTCGGGGCTTTTTGCCCTGCCAGACAAACCTAGAAATGTCCTTCTGCCACTTTCCAAAGCATTCCACTCTGTCCACAATCTGCAAGGCTTGAAACAAAAACAACATCTTTGGCAAAACGTTCATCTTTATAGCTGCAATTCGGCCTAACAAGGATAATTTCAGTCTTGACCAAATTTCTAAATCTTTTTTAACTTCTAACCAACATTTCTCATAATTATCTTTAAATAGATTCAAATTCTTGGAAGACAGATTGACCCCCAGGTATTTCACTTTCTTAACAATATTTAGTTCTGTCTCTTTCTGAAACCCTTCTGTTTCCATGGCCGTCAAGTTTTTCCCTAAGACTTTAGTTTTTTGCTTGTTCAACTTAAAACCCGCCACCCGACCAAATTTCTGGATCAGTTCTAAAACTCTTTTTGTACTGGGTTCTGGCTCCTGTAGTGTTAAAACCAGGTCATCTGCAAATGCTTTCAGTTTATATTGTTTCGCTCCGACCCGTATTCCTTGTACCTGCCGATCCTCCCTTATCATGTTCAGCAAAACCTCCAGGACTGAAATAAACAATAAGGGGGATAGGGGGCATCCCTGTCGTGTTCCTTTTTCAATATGAAGTTCTTCTGTCACCACATTGTTCACTATCAACTTAGCTTTTTGTTCTGAATAGATTGCTTCTATTCCATTCTCAAACCCCCTTCCCACTCCCATCCCTTCCAAATTTTTCTTCATAAATTTCCAGGAAATGTTATCAAAGGCCTTCTCCGCATCAATAAAGATCAATACTGCTTTGGTGTTAATATTTGTTTGTAAAAGTTCCAAGATATCAATAATGTTCCTGGTATTGTCAAACAAATGTCTGCCTGGGAGAAAGCCGGCCTGGTCTTTATGGATTATCTCATTTAATACTTTTTTTAATCTGTTGGCCAGAATATCCGCAAATATTTTATAATCCACATTTAGGAGTGAGATGGGACGGTAGTTCTTAAGTTGAGTCTTTTCAGTTTCCACTTTAGGTATCAATGTGATGAATGCTTCTTTCCACGTATCTGGTGCCTTCCCTCCCCCCATAATCTGGTTACAAACCTCCTCTAGTGGTTGTATCAAATAGTCTTTTAACGTCCTATAATACTTGGAGGTGAGTCCATCAGGTCCTGGAGATTTGCCCAGCTGCATATTCTGAATGGCATCCTCGATTTCTTGTTGTGTTATTTTACAATTCAAGGTTGATCTCTTCTCTTGAGATATTTCTGGAAGACCATTTTCTTTCAAAAATTGTTCTATCTCGGTTACATCCTCGGGTCCTTGTGTATACAGCTTTTTAAAATATTTCTGGAAACACTTTCTAATTTCTCCCGGTTTCTGAATGTTCTTTCCTTCAACTTCTAGATTGGTAACATAGTTTAATTTTTGTCTCTTTTTCAACTGCCAAGCTAGCAGTTTCCCACATTTATTCGCCGATTCAAATGATCTTTGTTTCATTTGTTTAATTCTCCATTCCACTTCTTGGTTAATCAGTTGCGCATATTGTGACTGGTGGAATTTAATTTCTCTTAAAGTCTCTTTGGATTTTGGGTTTAATCTTAATTTTTTCTCGCCGTCTCTTATCTTCTCCAATATCTTGTCCTTTTTACCATTCCAGAGTTTTTTCTTAATCGTATTCTGTTGTATCAGAAACCCTCTCATAACAGCTTTGCTCGCGTCCCAGATTGTTCTTTTTTCCACCGAGGTGTTCAAGTTGATTTCAAAATAGTCCTTTAAAGCTTTTTGGGCCTTCTTTACAATCTCTTGATCTCTTAGCAGGTTGTCATTCATTTTCCATCTGAAGGAGTCGGCAGTAGTAAATCTCATTTCCATTTTCAGAGCGTTATGGTCGGAGCAAGTCTTTGGGCAGATTTCTATTTTTGTGGTCTTAGGTGCCAGCCCTCTAGTTGTCCAAATTTGGTCGATCCTTGTCCATGACAGGTGGGCCTCAGAAAAGAAAGTTCCTTCTTTACCTAGGGGGTTTCTCGTCCTCCATGAGTCAATTAAATCCATATTGTCAGTTAATTCAAAGAAAGTTTTTGGTAGTCTTCCATCTTTAGTCAAATTCTGGTTCTGTGACTTATCCATAAAAGTAGAGACAACCCCATTCATGTCTCCCATCATAATGATGTTAGAATAGTCCAGATAGTCCAATAATGTCTCATGCAGCTTCTTATAAAATTCTGATTTCCCCTCGTTTGGTGCATAAATTCCTAATATCAAAATTTTCTCTCCTTGGGTCGAAATCTCAATAGCCAGGATTCTTCCTTGTTCATCTTTAAACAAAAATTTCGGTGAAAGAGTCTCTTTGGCGTAGATCACCACGCCTCTCTTCTTGACTCTGTCTGATGAGATGAATTCTTGGCCTAATCTTTTATTTATTAACACCTTCCTGTGTACCCTTGTCACATGGGTTTCTTGCAAACAAATTATATCCAAATTCTCTTTCTTTAGGATATGGAAGATCCGTTTGCGTTTTTCTGGGGAATTCGCGCCATTAATGTTCCAACTATACAGCTGCAGAGACATCTTGTATCAATCTGTTGTTACTCTTGTGGGGTGTCCTCTTTTTTGTCCGAGTCCGAAGGTGGTAACTCTTTCCCTAACTCTGGTGGTGGCCACTCACTTCCAGGTTTGCGGTTTTCGGTATCCAAGGTATGGCTGTACAGCAATTCTCCATCTCAAGTTGCCTGGTCTATACAGTGGTACCTCGGGTTAAGAACTTAATTTGTTCTGGAGGTCCGTTCTTAACCTGAAACTGTTCTTAACCTGAAGCACCACTTTAGCTAATGGGGCCTCTTGCTGCCGCTGCGCCGCCACTGCACGATTTCTCTTCTCATCCTGAAGCAAAGTTCTTAACCCGAGGTACTATTTCTGGGTTAGCAGAGTCTATAACCTGAAGCGTATGTAACCTGAAGTGTATGTAACCCGAGGTACCACTGTATTGCTTTGGTCTACTCCCTCCCTCAATATCTGCTCAGTATCCAGAACAACGATCAAAGATGATGGGAGCTGTAGTCAAAACCATCTCAGAGCCTACAAGTTGCGAAAGGTCGCCCTAAATGGTAGGACCTATGTCAGTTTCTGGAGGCTGAGTCCCACAACACACCCTTGCCCTGCTGCTTCCAAGGATCACTGGCCTCATGGGTGGAAGCAAAGTGCTGTTGGTTATCCAGGCCTCCCTGTGTTTAGATGCTACTGCTGAGAGTTGGGGCAGGCCTCTATGATTTTGGTCAGGAGTCAGAGGGCTTGCAGGGGAGAAAGCAGGAGTGACCTGCTACTTGCTAAGAATATGAGGGAAATGATGAGTAGAAAGAGGCTCAGCAACTATGAGTGCCTGTGCTGGCTGTTGGAAGCAGAAGGCACTAGAGTAGGGAAATGGTGCCAGGATATGTGATCCCTCATTCAAAAGGGAATGTTTGAGCTTGCCCTTAGAGGAGCACAGTCTCCTATCTGTTTCCCCTTCTCGCCAGACGTCTGAAAGAGGTCTTGCAGAAGTCTTGACCTTGAGCCAGTGTGGTGTAGTGGTTAAGAGCGGTGGACTCGTAATCTGGTGAACTGGGTTCGCTTCCCCGCTCCTCTGCATGCAGCTGCTGGGTGACCTTGGGCCAGTCACACTTCTCTGAAGTCTCTCAGCCCCACTCACCTCACAGAGTGTTTGTTGTGGGGGAGGAAGGGAAAGGAGAATGTTAGCCGCTTTGAGACTCCTTTGGGTAGTGATAAAGCGGGATATCAAATCCAAACTCTTCTTCTTCTTCTTCTTGAATAAATCAAATTTCACATGCACCAAAATGCATTTTGGATGCAGGGCTCCTTTGAGCTCAAGCTCAAAATCCATTTTCCTTTCAGTTCTGATCATCTGATTCTTTTACACCAGCCCATCGGAGAAGAAAGACAGGGAGGGGGACGTACCCACAGCACAAGCAAATATATATATTTCTCCCCACCACCACCTCTCTTTCCCATGAATATCTCTTTATTCATGATCACTTATAGCTTTTTATAGTGATGTTTTAATTAGGTTCCATCCACTTTTCCTATAATGATTCTGAAAGGGGAGGAATAATGGGAAATGGTTCGGCGCCATCACTGTTGAATAAATTAAGGGAACAAAAAAAAATCAGTTCTTTCTTCTTTTTCTAGAATGCTGGCTTGCTTTGCTTTCAGCTGTGGATTGAGGAACAAGCTCTGCAGGATGGAGTCAAGCTTATTTTTTTATTTCGGCACTGCAGGTAAGAGGAGCTCAATCATACTGAAGGCTGTGCACTGGATTCAACCAAGGCCCAAACCAAATTGGGCCTATTTAGAGGGGCTTGGGTGTTGGATGAGTTGGGTTCGGACAGCCATGGTCATTGGAGTATTAGGTTGGAGGTGAGGGGAGGTGGTGACCA
This sequence comes from Podarcis vaucheri, assembly GCF_965113315.1. Lineage (NCBI taxonomy): Eukaryota > Metazoa > Chordata > Lepidosauria > Squamata > Lacertidae > Podarcis > Podarcis vaucheri. The sequence goes on from NC_138762.1 coordinate 13,639,724, forward strand.
TCACCTACCCCTCCTATTTGAAGGGTATTCCATTAAAGCAGCCTTTCTCAACCTGTGGGTCCCCAGATGTTGTTGAACTACAACTCCCATCACCCCTAGCTTGCAAGGCCAGAGCTCAGGGATGGTGGGAGTTGTGGTCCAACAACATCTGGGGACCCACAGGTTGATAAACACTGCATTAAAGGAATCTGAGGGGCGTGGTCCCTGTCCGAAGCCCCAGATGGGGGGCTAGGGCCATGACACGCCCCCTAGCAGTGACCCTGGGGGAGTTCCTAGTTGATGTGCATTAGCAGGGCTCCCCATTCTGGTGGTTAACCCTTCCAAGATTCCTGCAGATGAGCAGAAGTCAGATATAGTCGTGTGGTTTCCAATGCCTAAGCCAATACCACTCTGTAACCAATAAAGTTGTGGCCTTTTTCGCCCATTAACCTAAAATACTGTTTCATGTGTCTTTATTCCACTTCCGGGGGAGGGGGGGACCTTGCTACGCAATGAGTTGGGTTCAGACAGCCATGATCAGGCTGGATATCCCAGAGCAACCCACAGCTGCCAGCATCAGATGGAGAAGCAAAACCCTGCAGAAATCGGCTCCTCCCTTAAAGAGGGCATGTATTGTGGTGAGACCTGGAAACCGACACTCTGTGTTATGGGTGGGTATGATTGGTCAGCCACAATACCCGATTGGTAGGCCCCTCAAAGCTGGGTGCAATCTGGCCAATGGGACACAGTCCAAACAGTTCAAGGGACCTATTTATGCCCATGCACGTGACCCAGAGCTTCCTCTTTCGGCGCGTGCATTCAGAACACCTGCCCACCTCTCCCTATTTTTAGGGCTTTGTGCTTGACCTTGCTATGCTGTTGTGTGTCATCTGTCATTGGGACAGGGGCACAGCAGGAATTTCCCCCACTTGGCTGATTGGCTGCTGCCATTTGCGTTTCGCCTGCCGCATAGCAAATCGTCACAACTTGTAAGGTTGCGGATAGGCTCTGGTTCAGGTGATAGGAGAACGCTCTCACCATCCCTATGTGAAGGATATTCTGTTAAAGGAATCCAGGGACTCGATGGTTTGGTCAACCCCTGAGAGGGGCTTGTGCCCCTGCCTGAGTCCAGGGGGGCATTTGGATGGCAGAGATAGCCTGTTCCTGGCTTTCCGCTTATCCAGGTGTTCACCCTTGGCTGACCTATGCTGGAACCCTGGGTCAGCGCTACCTGCTTGGCAGGGAGCTAGTCGAACCAGAGGCTATGCAGCCAGTCACTTTCTTTCTTTCTTTTTAAATAATGTTTATTAAAGTTTCACAAACAATGAAAAGTTTCAAAATTTAAACATAAGAAAGACTACAAAAATGAAAAAATACCAAAAACAAAACACATAAAAAATACACAATAAAAAACAGTTAACAAAAGAAGGTAAGGAAAAAAGGAAAGGAAAGGAAAACCAAAAAAAAAAAAACAAAGCAGAAAATAGATTAGTATTTTCATATCTTATACTTCATTCACTAGTTTCTAGACCTCCTCACACCTCCCATTTTGTATTTCAGTTCAAATATTAAATTCGGCAAGTCCTTACCCTCTAGCATTTATCCTCACTCAAGATATTAACCTATTATAAATATCAATTTTCCAGTTATCAATCCTTATTTACATTTTCTTAAAAATCTTTTTACCAATACCACTTATTTTCCATCAGACATCATTTTAACATTCCTTATTTTTACAGTGCTTCTGCAAGTAGTCTTTAAATTTCTTCCAGTCTTCCTCCACCGACTCTTCTCCCTGGTCACGAATTCTACCAGTCATTTCTGCCAATTCCATGTAGTCCATCACTTTCATCTGCCATTCTTCCAATGTGGGTAGCTCCTGTGTCTTCCAATACTTCGCGATGAGTATTCTTGCTGCTGTTGTAGCATACATAAAGAAAGTTCTATCCTTCTTTGGCACCAATTGGCCGATCATGCCCAGGAGAAAGGCCTCTGGTTTCTTCAGGAAGGTATATTTAAATACCTTTTTCATTTCATTATAGATCATCTCCCAGAAAGCCTTAATCCTTGGGCACGTCCACCAAAGGTGAAAGAATGTACCTTCAGTTTCTTTACATTTCCAACATTTATTATCGGGCAAATGGTAGATTTTTGCAAGCTTGACTGGTGTCATGTACCACCTGTAAATCTTTTTCATAATACTCTCTCTTAGGGCATTACATGCCGTAAATTTCATACCTGTGGTTCACAACTGTTCCCAGTCAGCAAACATAATGTTATGTCCAACATCCTGTGCCCATTTAATCATAGCAGATTTTACCGTTTCATCCTGAGTATTCCATTTTAACAGCAAGTTATACATTCTTGAAAGTATCTTAGTATTGGGATCTAGCAATTCTGTTTCCAACTTTGATTTTTCCACCTGGAAGCCAATTTTTTTATCTAAATTGTATACCTCTCTTATTTGGTAATAATGAAGCCAATCTTGCACTCTATCTTTTAATTTCTCAAAACTCTGCAATTTCAATTTGTCTCCTTCTTGCTCTAAAATCTCCCAATATTTTGGCCACCTGGCCTCCATACTGAGCCTTTTTTGAGCTTTTGCCTCCATTGGTGACAACCACCTTGGGGTTTTATTTTCAAGTAAGTCTTTATATCGTATCCAGACATTGAACAGTGCTTTCCTGACAATATGGTTTTTAAATGCCTTATGTGCTTTAACCTTGTCGTACCACAAATATGCATGCCACCCAAAAACATTGTTGAAACCTTCTAAATCCAAAATGTCTGTGTTCTCAAGAAGCAGCCAGTCCTTCAACCAGCAGAAGGCTGCTGATTCGTAATAGAGTTTAAGGTCTGGCAGGGCAAATCCCCCTCTTTCTTTTACATCAGTTAGTATTTTAAATTTTATTCTGGGTTTCTTGCCCTGCCAGACAAACTTGGAAATGTCTCTCTGCCACTTCTTGAAGCAGTCCATTTTATCCAAAATTTGTAACGATTGAAACAAAAACAACATTCTTGGCAATACATTCATCTTAATAACAGCAATTCGGCCCAACAAGGAAAGCTTCAAATTTGACCATATTTCTAAGTCCTTGCAACCAGTCACTTTCTGTAATCAATAAAGTTGTGGCCTAAATTCTTCCAAAAACCAAAACCAAAATTTGAGTCAAGTGTGAATTTATTTAGGGGGGAGGTTTCTGGATCTGAACACGCAAAAGGCAGGACCCTCCTCTGATCACTGGTGGTGTCTTCCAGGAGAAGCTAGGTCCAGTTTCTTTCCTGACTGATGCCGCCCCATGCAGGATCACCCACTCTGCTCAACAGCGCTACACTTAACCAGGATGGAAATAAAGTCAAGTAGGGGGAGCAGTGGGCTGGTAATGATGCCCCCCTCCAGCAGAGAGTGAAGGGCCATTGATGGCATGAAACCACAGCTCCCCTGACCCCACCCCACCCATCTCAGAAAGCGGAACAGAATAATAGGACAGGTTTACAGACTCTTCAAGTGTCCCTATTTTCCAGGGACAATCCAGGATTTACAGAAGCCTTCCCAGTTTCTGATGCCACACATGTTCTGCTTTTCCTTAGGACGTTGCTATTTTCATCAGAGAAATGTTGGAGGGTGTGGAGCTATGCAACCCCTGAGCCAAGGAGATAAGTAACTATACAACCTTCAGAAGACATCTGAAGACATCTCTACCCCCATCATCCAGCCCAGACACTGAGGTCCAGCGCCAAGGGCCTTCTGGCAGTTCCCTCGCTGCGAGAAGTGAGGTTGCAGGCAACCAGGCAGAGGGCCTTCTTGGTAGTGGCACCTGCCCTTTGGAACGCCCTCCCAACAGATGTCAAGGCAATAAACAACTATTTTACTTTTAAAAGGCAACTGAAGGCAGCCCTGTTTTGGGAAGTTTTTAATGTCTGGTGATGTATTGCTTTTAATATTCGGTTGAAAGCTGCCCAGAGTGGCTAGGGAAACCCAGCCAGATGGGCGGGGTAGAAATAATAAATTATTATTATCATTATTATTATTATTATTATTATTATTATTATTATTATTATTAGGAAGATTTTAAAAAAATGTTTAATGTTTTATTATGTTTTTATATATGTTGAAACCTAGTCAGATGGGCTGGGTGTTGTTGTTGTTGTTGTTGTTGTTGTTGTTGTTGAATAGGACGTCCCTTTTTTTATCAGAGAAAAGTTGGAGGGTATGCTGGAAGCCAGAGATACAGAGGCTGGTCTTGCTCCATGTTGGACTCAGAGCTATGGCTTGGGGCTTCCCTAGAAACCTAACAGGAATGCAAGCTCTATTCAAGTGTGAATGTTGTGAGCGCTTCTATCCTATCCTCAGTCTCTGCTGGAACCCTTGCGGTCTGTTGCTACTCAGAGACCGGGGTGACATGCAACAAACAGTGCCTCTGTGCAAACCTCGACATTTCCCGCTGATCCTCACCTCAAAGAAGGCTGCGATCCCATGCAACACCCTGGGTGCAAGGTCTATTGAACTGCACGGGATTTGCCTCTGAGTCTCAAATGTATCAACTTGCGCTGATAACACCATTCAGTCCTTTTGAGGTGCTTCACGGTTTTGTTTTCTTTTTAAAAAAAAATTGTACTTGCCGTTTCAGTAACAAGTATTGAAATTCCAGTCACTTGCCGCTTTTATGTTTTATCTGCATTCCGATCAATTCATTAGGGCCCATGCAGCTGGTTTAGTATATTATCAGCATAAATTTATGCACTCCAGCCTTGCTCAACAAATTCAGCCGATCAGCCCAATTTGCAAGGGTGGTCGGTTGACTGTGCCAGACAGCATTAGGGTGACAAATTCCCGTAATCGCTGGAAAGCAAGTCAAATCTTGCCCAGCATTCAGGTATGTGAAAGCAGAGAAGTTGCATCTGTCGAGCATGTGCCGCTTCACCTTTCCCACTGCTGGAGAATTGTTTGCCGTTTATTTAATTTATCATACCTGTATTAGAAAGCAATGAGTGGCCGGATTAACTGCTCCGAATTGATTACAGCTTCCAATAAAGTGTTGTTGTTTGCTCGTCTGCTGAGCTCTGCCATTAACAGCTGTGCTTTTCAAAGCAGATGGGAAAGGAGAGAGATCGAAATGACCACGGGGGCCTAGAATAAATCAAGAAGGTTTCAACATAACATCATACAGTAGCAAAGATGGAACAGGCTGAAGATCCTATAGCAAGTTCTGCTGGGGTGGGTGGCATAGCTGTCAACCGTCCCTTACTTGGTGGGAAACTCCCTTATCCCAGCACTGTGTCCCTCTGCTGTCCCTTATTGATGATGCCCCTTAAATTTCCAGGGTTTCAAAGGAAGCAGCTCCTCTCCCTCCCTCCCTGCCGGCCAGGGAGGAGGGAGGCTCCAACTGTGTTGCTTGGCTGCTGCTTGTAGTTATTTAATTGCAGTGTTTCATCAGCTGGTGTCTTGAGCAGCAACCTCTGGAAACGAAGGGCTAAAAACCGGCGCTGCTCTCCAAAATTATCTGGTCCCTTTTAACTTCGTATTTCAGCTGGTTGACTAAAATCCCTTATTTTGGCTGCTGATCCCTTATTTTCGAGGCTGCTGGTCCCTTATTTTCAAATCTGTAAGTTGACAGCTATGGTGGGTGGGTTAGGATCCAGCAGATTTCTCCCTGAGCTGTCAGGTTCCTTGTGCAATCATCCTCCACCCAGCCAGAGATACACCAATTTATCTCCTCCATTCCCATTCAGCTGGGACCTGGCAGGCTGAGCTGAGCCCAGCGGATTTTAAACTGGTGCAAGCTCTTGACTGTAAGTGAGTGGAGCAATCAGTGTACTTCAAAGCCCATTGAGGGTTGCCAACTTTTTTTTACCAGCACTGCTCCAGTGCCCTCAACAGCAGCCTGATGTGCGGCTTTTAAGCAGTGATCCTATTTACCTGCTGTGACGATCACACAGGATCCCCAGATCTTTAACGCTCTATTGATCCCTGTGCCACCACTGTGCTCGCTTCCCCACTGCCACCAACCACTTACTCTCTAGTAAAACACCGAGTCCAGTCAGTTGTTAAAAGTGAACCAAAAAAACCCATAAGTTTATTTTACAAACATTAACAAGTTTATGGTTTCTAAGATAATATTCCTGTCAGTATCTTAACTTTAGTTTCTTTACCAGCCTATACCTTCCTAATACCTTCTGACTGATTATCCCAGGTGTTTGACTGACTCCTCTTAACAAATTCTCTCACACCAGACTAGCCCAACCCACAGACTTCTCTTCTCTGTCTCTTCTAACTCCAGACTGTCTTCTCAACAACTCTTACTCTCTAAAAAAGCCTCTGCGCTTAAACCTTATACAGTGGTACCTCGGGTTACATACGCTTCAGGTTGCATACGCTTCAGGTTACAGACTCCACCAACCCAGCAATAGTACCTCAGGTTAAGAACTTTGCTTCAGGATGAGAACAGAAATTCTGCTCCGGCAGTGCAGCAGCAGTGGGAGGCCCCATTAGCTAAAGTGGTGCTTCAGGTTAAGAACAGTTTCAGGTTAAGAACTGACCTCCATAACAAATTAAGTACTTAACCTGAGGTCCCACTGTATACAGTTAACTCTGCCCCCCTGGGTTCCCATTGATTAGTCATTTTACAATTAGTTAACCCTTTCCCTATGAACCCAGTATGATGTCACACACCTAGGAGGGCAAACGCCACACCTGCCATGGAAAAGTTTCACCTGAGTTGCTGTAAAAATGTCAAACGTCTTGCTGTGTTTCCCATTGGACCACAGTAGTGAGGCCTAGAGGGACGGTCTTACGATATATCTTTATTGTCATTGTCCCAGCCAGGACAATGAAATTGCAAAACTACATAAAACTACTACAAAACTACATAAAACTACTACAAAACTACATAAAACATTCAAAAAAACCCTAAAAACTCTAAAGTCTTGTTGTCTGAGCAGCCCAGGACATCCATACACACTGCCGAGGAGGTGACTTCAGTGCTGCTAACACAGCAGTTTGACTTCACCCCCAGAGGCGCACTCCATTGTCTCTCAAGACAGACAGGTGCCAACAAAACCTGTGTGTCTGTGCTAAGTATTTCCTACCATATAATAATTTTTGCAAGGAAGAAAGTAGTACTGTTGCAGTTCTTGTGACCACCTAATGGTAGGTTAGCAAGTGGATGTGGGGTTTCGTTGGCAAGCAATGTGAGTGGAGGTAGCAGCCCCTAGACATGTATTTGTGTATTCATAATAGTTCTGTGGATTTTAGCTGTGCTATCTACAATGTTATTATGTACGGTGCTTAGATACCTCATTTGACTGAGAGCTTTAGAGATCTTTATAAACAAATGCAAAATATGCTGAAGAGCACCCTAAACGGCCTCGGCCTCTCTCCGCCCCCAGTCTTCACCCCCATTGTTCAGCCCGGACACTGAGGTCCAGCGATGAGGGCCTTCTGGTGGTTCCCTCACTGTGAGAAGTGAGGTTACAGGGAGCCAGGCAGAGGGCTTTCTCGGTAGTGGCACCCTCCCTGTGGAATGCCCTCCCATCAGATGTCAAGGAGGTAAACAACTACAGTCATACCTCGGATTGAAGTAGCTTCATGTTAAGTATTTTTGGGTTACGCTCCGCCTTACTTCCGGGTTTCGCCGCTTGTGCATGCACAGACGGTAAAAATGAAGTCACGGGCATGCGCGGGTTGCGTTCACTTCAGGATGCAAACGGGGGTCCGGAACGGGGCATCCAGAGGTACCACTGTACCTGACTTTTAGAAAACATTTGAAGGCAGCCCTGTTTAGGGAAGTTTTTAATGTTTGATGTTTTGTTGCTTTTTTATATATTCTGTTGGGAGCCGCCCAGAGTGGCTGGAGAAACCCAACCAGATGGGTGGGGTATAAATAATAATTCTTTATTTTTATTATTACTGGGCCTTTTCTAATATATTATACTCTTCAAATCCAGCAGAAAGTGTGCGTCCTCAACCCTGGTGTTTGAACACAGTTCCTCTCCTTGACCCAACCATCTCTGCAAACAAGCTTCCTACGTCCTGCCATAGCCCTGCTTCCTTAGCCCTTGTCTTCCTCTTCCTGCCTGATCAGACTTTCACGCTGCCAAAAGGAACGGACCTGAGAAGTGGCGCCGCATGCATCCCACACAAATTGCACAAACTAAGAAGAATAGGCACCAGAGACATTTTGATTTCGCAGAAGCCATTTCCCCTTCACTGCGTGGAGCGCTGCAGCCACCTTCCACACGAATGATCTTATAATGACACCAGGTGTCTCCATTTTAATAACTGTCTTCTTTAATCTGTTAGGAAGTACCTTTGGGGTTAGCCACTGCTGTGCAAGACATCCTGCCTGAGCGCTTAGTAAATATTATTCTCAATCTAGAGACCAATCAATTACTGACGGCTTTCATCTGTAGCCGTGTGCTTTGTTTTCCTTTTACCTCTTAATGTAACTCCGGCCTTAATTTCTACACTTCATTTCCGCACAGCGAGCATTTGTTTGTTAATATTCCATAATGGAATGACATCTGGGATTCAAAGAATCATAGCATTGGATAGTTGGAAGGTACTCATAGAGTCACCTAGTCCAAACCCTTTGCAATGCAAGAATCTCATCTCAAGCATCCATGACTGACGGCCATCCAACCAATGTCTAAAATCCTCCAAAAAGGGAGAATTCACCACTTTTTGAGGGAGTTCGTTGCACTGTCAAACAGCTCTTACCATCAGAAAGTTCTTCCTGTGTTTGTTTGGAATCACCTTTCTTGCTGCTTGAATCTATTGGTTCAAGTCCTACACCATGGGTAGGCAAACTAAGGCCGGGGTGGGGCAGATCCGGCCCAATCGTCTTCTAAATCCGGCCTGTGGACGGTCCAGGAATCAGCGTGATTTTACATGCGTAGAATGTGTCCTTTTATTTAAAATGCATCTCTGGGTTATTTGTGGAGCATAGGAATTTGTTCATTTCCCCCCCCAAAAAAAAAAATATATAGTCCGGCCCCCCCACAAGGTCTGAACGACAGTGGACCGGCCCCCTGCTAAAAAAAGTTTGCTGACCCCTGCCCTACACTTCGAAATTAGTGGCATACCCTCTGACATTTTTTCTGATGAAAACAGGGACATCTATTCCATAATAATAATAATAATAATAATAATAATAATAATACAGTGGTAATAATAATAATAATAATAATAATAATAATAATAATAAGCCACTCTGGGCGGCTTCCATAAAAACCAAAAATACAGTAAAATATCACACGTTAAAAACTTCCCTTGGGTAGCTCGGGTTAAGTACTTAATTTGTTCCGGAGGTCCGTTCTTAACCTGAAACTGTTCTTAACCTGAAGCACCACTTTAGCTAATGAGGCCTCCTGCTGCTGCCGCGCTGCCGGAGCCCGATTTCTGTTCTCATCCTGAAGCAAAGTTCTTAACCTGAAGCACTATTTTTGGGTTAGCAGAGTCTGTAACCTGAAGCGTATGTAACCTGAAGCATATGTAACCCAAGGTACCACTGTAATAATAATCTTATTATTTATATCCTGCCCGTCTGAGTGGGTTGCCCCAGCCGCTCTGAGCAGCTTCCAACATATATAAAAACATAAGAAAACATTAAACATAAGAAAGCAAAGTTCCCTATACATGGCTGCCTTCAGATGTCTTCTAAAGGTTGTATAGTTCCTTATCTTCTTGGCTTGAAGGTTGCATAACTGCATACCCTCTAGCATTTCTCCAATGAAAATAGGGATGTCCTAAGGAAAAGCGGGACATTCTGAGATCAAGTAAATTCTGTAAATCCAGGACTGGCCCTGGAAAACAAGGACACCTGGAGGGTTTGTGGTGGGGCATCTGAGACAAGAGCCTTCGAGTTGTGCTGAAATTAACCCAGCAACAAGGTCCAGACAAAGCCAGCTAGGAATCCATCTCATTCGCATCCTGAAATAAAATTGAAGCGCATACTTTCCTCTGCAAAGAAAGCTGTACCAGTCTGCCAAATCTGTCTGAGGGTGCCGTGTGCAATTAAGCACGTTTAGAATGGCTGGCTTCCAGGCAGAGATATAGCAATGCACAGCATAATCAAAGGTATGTTGGTGGTGCTCTGATGCGCCTTTCACATCCACTCAGTTAGCAAAATGTGCCGGCTGCCAGGCTGAATGGTTAACGGCCGTTCAATCTATTTACGGAATAATCCTCCTGCCGCCCCCCACTTCTCTTTCCTGTACTCTTTGCTATTTTTATCAGCCGCTGAGGGCCACAAGAGGCTCACACAAAACGACTATTGAGGATCGCATCACACGGGCCGTTCAGCTGGGGACATTGCATTGTTCGCGGTGACATTTTAGAGTCAGCGCCAAGATCTATTTATGAAGAAAACAGCCAGCTGATCCCTGCGGGACAGAGAGGAGGGCGGGGAAGAGGACATGAAAAAGAAGTCGCAAAATAGATGAAAGTCTTCTTTGTTTGTTTCTGTTCTTTTGCTTCTTTGCCTGCATCAAAAACACTGTTTATGTCTCTTTCCTTGCAGACGTTACCGCCATTGGAGCATTACCTGGCTGGCTTTGCTTTTCAGAAGCTTTTGGAAGGCACACCTAGGGCAAAGGTGGGCAGCCTCAGGCCTTAGGGCTTGAGTAGGCAAACTAAATCAGCCCTGAGTGCTCACTGGAAAGACAGATCCTGAAGCTGAGGCTCCAATACTTTGGCCACCTCATGAGAAGAGAAGACTCCCTGGAAAAGACCCTGATGTTGGGAAAGATGGAGGGCACGAGGAGAAGGGGACGACAGAGGACAAGATGGTTGGACAGTGTTCTTGAAGCTACCAGCATGAGTTTGACCAAACTGCGGGAGGCAGTGGAAGACAGGAGTGCCTGGCGTGCTCTGGTCCATGGGGTCACGAAGAGTCGGACAAGACTAAACAACTAAACAACAACAAGGCAAACTAAGGCCCGGGGGCCAGATCCAGCCCAATTGCCTTCTAAATCCGGCCCACAAACAGTCCGGGAATCATGTTTTTACATGAGTAGAATGTGCCCTTTTATTTAAAATGCCTCTCTGTGTTATTTGTGGGGCATAAGGATTCGTTCATTTCCCCCCAAAAAATATAGTCCGGCCCCCCACAAGGTCTGGGGGACAGTGGACCACCCCCTGCTGAAAAAGTTTGCTGACCCCTGCCTTAGAGCAAAATGTGGCTTCCCAGGCCTCTCGCCCTGGTCTCCCCTGGTCTCCCCTGGCCACACACTGTCATGGCCTGGTTGGCCGAGGAGTGGTGGGCAGAACCAGCTGGGGAACCACCAAGAGAAGAAGGCTTAGAACCTGGGGAGTGGTGGTGGGACAATGATAAATGGTTGCAGGAAGAAGAAGAGGGAGAAGACTGGGAAGAGGTAACAGGGCTTTGTGAGCTGGGAGAATCTGTGATAGAATCTGTCCAGAAGCAGAAGCAGAAGCAGGAGAGGATGGAGGCTAAGAGGCAGAGATTGGTCATGTTTGTGAAGAAGCACGGATGTCCCACCCTCCTGCTGCAACAAGCTCCCCTCCTGTCAGGGACCGTGCTGAGGAAGAATGGTAGGAACCTCCCCCTCCTCCTGATCTGGATCCTGAATCTTCCCAGGAGCAGGCGGACATTATAGATTTGGAACAGTGGTTTGCAGAGGGCCATAGTTCAGAAGGCAGAAGCTGGGAAATACTGGATGGGGAACAGCTAGGAGAAGAAACACTGGAAGAGAGAGAGTTAACAGATTCACAGTCTCTGGACAGCATTCACCCCCTTTCTCCAAAGCCATGGAGAGCTCAGAAAGAGGCAGAACAGAAAGCACAGAGGGTACAAGCTCAGATTACAAGATGTAGGAGTGACGTAGATGAATATGGGCGAAAGGCAGTGTAATCCTTAATTGGGAACACTGCCATTTCTAGGTGATGTGTTCTTTGTTCTCTGCGATTATTAAAGTTTCTAACTGGGAAGACGGCTCCTTTTCCTTTGTTCTGTTTATCTACTGACACAGGGGGAGGAAGCCAATTCCCTGAAGCCTGACACCTCCCCACCCCATTCTCCCAGAGCCAGAAGAGGCATAAAGTAGGAGCAGCAAAGGCAGACACGCAGGTGCAGTCTCAGATTGCTTGGAAAAGACTTGAGAGAGGAGAATACTTAGGCAGTTGTGAGGAGGAGAGTTTGAATTTGATATCCTGCTTTATCACTACCCTAAGGAGTCTCAAAGCGGCTAACATTCTCCTTTCCCTTCCTCCCCGACAACAAACACTCTGTGAGGCGAGTGGGGCTGAGAGACTTCAGAGAAGTGTGACTGGCCCAAGGTCACCCAGCAGCTGGATGTGGAGGAGCGGAGATGCGAACCCAGTTCACCAGATTACGAGTCTACTGCTCTTAACCACTACACCACACTGAAGGGAGATACCTTCAGTCTCCTCAACTGGGGAGGAGCAAGATCTACCAAAGAAGAGATACTGTGCTCATTAGGTGTGGCACTCCTGAGCAGATACTGGGTTTTTTCTAATAAAGGGTTAACCTCATCTTCCCCATGTGATTTACTGCTGGCTGGCTCACTCCTGACAGGTCACATTCCTCAGCAACCATATTTCCTATCATCCTTGAGAGTTTTCAACTAGCCAGAAGGTGTCCTTCAACTCTGAATGGCACCTTGATTGTCCGGATGGAAGACAGGGAGGGGTGTGTGAGTGTGTGTAGAAGCAAGTCTACTGTGCCAAGGAAAAAGATGCATGTTTTTCTCCGCCCAGTTTTATCTCTGATCCCATCCACCACTGGCACATGGCCCTCAGAAGCTCACTCAGAAGGGAACATGGCCCCCGAGCTGAAACAAAACTTCCCCACTTCTGATCTTTCACATTTTTCGACTCTGTTGCCACCATTTCTTATCCAGTCCTGTGTTTGCAGCTGAACTTTGGTTACCTGAAACACCTAGCTTTAAACATCCACCCTCTGCTTTTGTATAACTAAGTGGCATTGCAACAGCATTCCTGTTCCTCTGACTTTTCCGCTTCCAAACATCTGATTACCATAACACTCTGTATATCCCCTAGGCATTTTGGATAAATGAAGGTGTGCTGTAATACAATTATCTCACCCCACACCCCCCCCCCAAAAAAAAACCCCTCTGTTCCTTGGGGCAGAAGTTGCCTGCTGTGTACAGGTGTCTGTTTTTGGCAAGCTTCTCCAAAAATGAGGAATGTTCTGCATTAGCAGGATGGCAATTTGCTGAGACCTAATTCACAGGATTATTACGGTAGTGTATTATTATTTTTTCAGATACTGCAGCAAAGTTGTTTATGACAAACCAAAAGGATCTGTGGCTTTGGGTGCTTTATCTCTCCTGATTAATACCCATCTGCACTTTATTCAGCTGGGTTGGGATGCATCACAGCTTTCAGTTCATGTGATTATAACAAAAGGATGCTGCACAGACAAGCATCACCCAAGGAGAAGAGGAATTTGCTGCTGTTGGTTTTTTTTTTTAAAAAAAGGGCTAACCTTATCCTGCTTCTGTATCAGCATCCAAAAGCTGTCAGAGAAGAGTCCTGCCCTTTTGATGGAACTCAGCGAAACTGATGCGTTCAACATTTGCTTCCTTTTAGTTGGTGTGCCAAGTCCTTGAGGGGGTGTACAGTGCGTTGTCGCTGCTGCCAGAGGAAATCATGGCAGGTGCCAGCAATAACGATGCCAAGAGCAATGGCCATTACAACTCTGAGCTGAAACTTTTCAAGCTGCTCTCCTGTTGTTGTTCTTTTAATGTAGTATTGTAGCACCCTGCTTGTGATTAACGCTTAGCTGGAATGAAATATTCAACGCAGCAATAGAGAAATTAAAATAATAATTTATTTGTCAGACAAATAAATGAGAGACACAGTGGTATATGGTTACCAATGCTCTGCCCTTCCAGCCCTGATGGCCAGCACTTACATTCCCTCAGCCCAGCCCCCCTGCTCCTCCTTTGGCTGTCTCTGTCCAATCAGCCTTGTTGAAATTCCTATTGGCTGTTTGCTAGAACCAATCATAAAAGATACACCCATTTCCTGTTAAACAATAAAACTCCTTAATTGTGTCTTTGCAGCTTGATTATATTCTGTAATTTGTATGGTCAGTATGACCTTTTGCTCCTAGCCTGTAATTTCCGTTTACAACCCTGAAATACTCGTCTCCCGCAATAAATCAGTGGGGCCCTTGAACAGCTGCCAGCTGCTTTATGCCTGGCATGAGAGAATGAGAGATACAAACATTTACAAATATATATTTTTAAGCTCATTTTAAAAATGCAGGTCTTCATCAGATGCCTCATTATCAAACCAATCCCTTCCCAGGGACAGAGGGAGAGCCTTCTGGATCAGGCCAAAGGCCCATCTGGTCCAGGATCCTGTTCTCACAGTGGCCAACCAGGTGCCCAGGAGAAACCTGCGAGCAAGACATGAGCACAAGAGGCCTCTTCCGTCCTTTGGTTTCCAGCAACAGGTATTCAGAAGCATCACTGCTTCCAGCTGTGGAGGTAGAGCATGGCCATCATGACTAGCAGCCATCAATAGCTTTATTCTCCTCCATAAATTTGTCTAACCTAGCCACTGTGATCCACACGACGGTCCCCTCCAGCCTGGATTATTGTAACTCGCTCTACGTGGGGCTGCCCTTGAGACTGACCCATAAACTCCAGCGGGTGCAGAATGCTGTGGTGAGACTCTTTACGGGGTCCTCGCTGTGGGATCACATTCACCAAGTGCTATACCAGCTGCACTGGCTCCTGGTGGAGTACAGGATCAGGGTTAAGGTGCTGGTTTTAACCTTTAAAGCCCTTTACGGCCTAGGACCCTCGTACCTACAGTACCGCCTCTCCTGGTATGTCTCACGGAGGACCTTACGGTCTTCAAATAAAAACATCTTGAGGTCCCGGGCCACAGAGAGGTTAGGCTGGCCTCAACCAGAGCCAGGGCTTTTTCGGCCTTGGCCCCGATCTGGTGGAACGCTCTGTCACAAGAGACTAGGGCCCTGCGGGACTTGCCATCTTTCCGCAGGGCCTGCAAGACAGAGTTGTTCCACCAGGCCTTTGGTAATTCTTCACAGAACTCTAGCCGAATGGTTGCCATCAATTTGATTTGAACTGATTTTATAATGAATTGATTTTAGAATGCTGTATTATTTTACTGTTGTTAGCCTGGCTTCAGCTGGGGAGGGTGGGATATATATATATATAAAATATTATTATTAATCCTCTGCCCATGACCCTGAAGATGAAGTCACCACCACCACTTCCTGGGCTTTGAGCCTTCTTGCCTTGGTGGTTCCCCAGCTGGTTCTTCCTACCTCTGCATCCAACCAGACTATGACATGAACTGCCTTGTGCTGAGTCAAGCCATGGTCTGTCCAGCTCAGAATTATCTACACTGAATGGTAGCATCTCTCTGGGGTTTCAAACAATGGACATTCCTAGCCCTACCTGGAGATTCTAGGGCTTGAACTTGGAATAATAATATTATAATAATTTATTATATATACCCCGCCCATCTGGCTGAGTTTCCCCAGCCACTCTGGGCGGCTCCCAATCAAGTGTTAAAAACAATACAGCATTAAATATGGAAAACTTCCCTAAACAGGGCTGCCTTCAGATGTCTTTTAAAAATAGGATAGCTGCTTATTTCCTTGACATCTAAAGGGAGGGTGTTCCACAGGGTGGGCGCCACTACCGAGAAGGCCCTCTGTCTGGTTCCCTGTAACGTCACTTCTCGCAATGAGGGAACCACCAGAAGGCCCTCGGCGCTGGATCTCAGTCTCCGGGCTGAATGATGGGGGTGGAGACGCTCCTTCAGGTATACTGGGCTGAGGCTGTTTAGGGCTTTGAAGATCAGCACCAACACTTTGAATTGTGCTCGGAAACGTACTGGGAGCCAATGCAGATCTCTCAGGACTGGTGTTATATGGTCCCGGTGGACCTTCTGCATACAAAGCAACTGTTCTGCTGAGCTACTGCCCTTCCCCTAACTCCCATTTTTTGCTTCTGAACAGCTACTTTTGAGCCTTTGACCCCCTCTGATGTGTGACATCATCAAGATGTGAAACTGATCCCTTGATTCCTGCCTTCATTTTTCAACCTCCTTTTCTCTCCTTAATGATCCCGGTCTGAAATTATTTTGCCTATATATATCTTGACAGCCTCTCATGGTCTCATCTTTTACTTTTCACCTTTATTAATATAGACATAGGGACTGAATATAGAGAGTCTTCTTAAATGCTTAAATATGGAGATGACCTTCTGCTGTTTTCAATGAAAGATGAGGTGTCCTGCTTCACTAAATCCCTTTTCCTCACCAGTGGCAAATGGGATCATCTGACTTAATGATCATCACCTTTTTCCTGGCAAGACAAAAAAAAGAGTATGATTTTTTTTAATAAAAAAAAGTTCTGTGCTTTGCACTGTTAAAGAACTTCTGATAACTTTTGTTCTGACTACAGATATGAAGCCGTCTCTCTCGCTTAGATCACCTCCACACTCGCTCTTTTGCTGGAGGAAGTCATTTAAAGCACACTTTAGGAAATTTAGGTTTGGCAATTAAAGCGAATTTAAATGCTCTGCTGCTTCAGTTCAACAATCAACTTTTAAAAGTACTGTAATTGTTTTCTAGCAGTTAGGGAAGTGGTGAGGAATTGCACTGAAAAGTGTGGAATGAACCAGCGATCAACAGGAAGAAATATAACACCCTAAAAGCAAATCAAGGACAAATGCTGGGTGCATGTTCCTTGTTGTATAACCTCCCCACAAACAGATCAGAGTGGATGTTCAACTAAGAGCATCAATTTAGAGTTCAGAATTATAACAATTTAAAATTTGGAATTGAATACAGTTAAAACATATGGGATGTGGGTGGCGCTGTAGGTTAAACCACAGAGCCTAGGGTTTGCCGTTCAGAAGGTCGGCGGTTCGAATCCCCGTGATGGGGTGAGCTCCCGTTGCTCGGTCCCTGCTCCTGCCAACCTAGCAGTTCGAAAGCACGTCAAAGTGCAAATTGATAAATAGGTACCGCTCCAGCGGAAAGGTAAACGGCGTTTCCATGTGCTGCTCTGGTTTGCCAGAAGCGGCTTAGTCATGCTGGCCACATGACCCAGAAGCCGTACGCCGGCTCCCTCGGCCAATAAAGCGAGAGGAGCGCTGCAACCCCAGAGTCAGCCACGACTGGACCTAATGGTCAGGGGTCCCTTTACCTTTACCTTTACAGTTAAAACATAATACAGTCTCAAGAACAGGGTGAGTCCTGAAAATTAACATTTCAGGATTATTATATAGAAAAGAAAAGAAATGGTATTAGCTCCTCACAATAACAACAAGAGTAATCCATCAATCTGAATTTGAACATATATATTACTATAAACAGCCCATATGTCCAAACAGATATGCAAACAAGATGAACGGTTGTAAGATATACATCCAAATCCAGAAAGGGCAGTAAAATCCAGAGCTCTTTTTTATGGTTGCTTGCAATGTATGGCTTGATGACTAGTTCAGTCTTAATAGGAACAAGATACAATGCACCAGTGCAACAGAGAGCAGAAAGCTGAAGGCAGTGATAAAAAAAAAAAATCGTGTAGCTGCTGCTCATTGCTTTCAAATCACCCGGAAACTTCATTTATTCATAAGGCATTGTGAGTGTCTGTTCTCAATTCACTACAGGATCATGGCAGGAAAATCAAAAGACTATCAGGACCAGGCCCCAGTGCTGGCGAGACTATAGCACCCTGGAATCAAAGAAAGTAGGTGGGAACTTATTTATTTGTATTTTTTAGATTATTGCCACTTTTTCACCTAATTGGGAAACAAGAGTTGTATGCAGCATAATGAAACCATCAACAAGAACAATTAAACACTGACAGCACAAAATTAAATTTACAGCACTGTATAAAATCAAGTGGTCTAAACCACTGAGCCACTTGGGCTTGCCAATCAGAAGGTCGGTGGTTCAAATCCCCGTGACGGAGTGAGCTCCCGTTGCTCGGTCCCAGCTCTTGCCAACACCTAGCTTTGAACATCCACCTTCTGCTTTTGCATAACTCTAGGTGGCATTGTGAGGTGGGATGTGGGTGGTGCTGTGGGTAAAACCTCAGTGCCTAGGACTTGCCAATCGTATGGTCGGCGGTTCGAATCCCCGCGGCGGGGTGAGCTCCTGTCGTTCGGTCCCAGCTCCTGCCCACCTAGCAGTTCAAAAGCATGTCAAAGTGCAAGTAGATAAATAGGTACGGCTCCGGCGGGAAGGTAAATGGTGTTCCCGTGCGCTGCTCTGGTTTGCCAAAAATGGCTTAGTCATGTTGGCCATATGACCCGGAAAAACTGTCTGCGGACAAACGCCAGTTCCCTTGGCCTGTAAAGTGAGATGAGCACTGCAACCCCAGAGTCGTCCGCAACTGGACTTAACTGTCAGGGGTCCTTTACCTTTTTATAGTTATAAAATAACAACAACAACAACAACAACAACAACAACAACAACAACAGTGATCCATGCCACGGTCACCTCCAGGCTTGACTACTGTAATTCGCTCTACGCGGGGCTGCCCTTGAAGCTCACCCAGAAACTCCAGCGGGTGCAGAATGCTGCAGCGAGGCTCCTCACGGGGTCCCTGCCATGGGAGCATATTCACCCAGTGTTTTCCAGCTGCACTGGCTCCCGGTGGAGTACAGGGTCAGGTTTAAGGTGCTGGTTTTGACCTTTAAAGCCCTTCACGGCCTAGGAGTCTCGTACCTACGGGACCGCCTCTCCTGGTATGCCCTGGTATAGCAACACCCTAGATGTCCTGGGCCCTAAGGAAGTTAGATTAGCCTCAACCAGAGCCAGGGCCTTTTCAATGCTGGCTCCAGCCTGGTAGAATGCTTTTGTGTCATGAGACCAGGGACCTACAGGATCTGATTTCTTTCCGCAGGGCATTTAAGACAGAGTTGTCTTACAGAGCCTTTGGCTTAGAGTCAATTTGATTCCCTCCCCTTTTTCTTTTTTCCTTTCTCCTGTGAAGAGGCTGCATCTTAATGTTTTAATGTTGTATTTTAATCTTGTTTTTTAAGTTGTATTTTAATCAACTTGTTTTTATTATTGGTTGTTAGCCGCCCTGAGCCTGGTCTTGACTGGGGAGGGCAGGGTATAAATAAATTTTATTATTATTATTATTATTATTATTATTATTATTATTATTATTAAACTACAGTTCTTTGGAATCCTGGAATCCTGGACTATCTAAAGTGGCATGGTACAGCTTGAAATGTATGGTGCATATGGGGCTTTTGTTAAAGATCCCTAGATGCACAGATTTACCCTCAACAAACCTCATTCCCAGAGAGATTAAATGACAGCTAAACCAGTTCAGGTATGAAATACAGTCATATCTTGGATCCTGAACGCCTTGTGAGTCAAATGTTTTGGCTCTTGAACGCCTGAACAAGTGTTCTGATCTGAGAACGCTCTTTGGAAGCCGAACATCTGACGCGGCTTCTGCACTTCCGGTCGGCTGCAGGAGCTTCCTGCAGCCAATCAGAAGCCACACATTGGTTTCCGAAAATTTTGGAAGTCGAACGGACTTCCGGAATGGATTCTGTTCGACTTCTGAGGTACCACTGTACAGCTCTATCCCAAGAGAAAACAGCTGGGAAAAGAAGACTTGGAGGGTAAGCACGGAGCCTGATGGTTCTGGTCCAAACCAGGATATTGAGAACAAGGACAGAATCTCAATGCATAACCATTTTCATTCCCACCTTCCTCCCCGCTCTGCCTCTTATGAAAATTCCATGGTCGCCCGCCTACAATCTCATTTAGATGCCAATCTCCACATCTATTAAACTTTGAACATTACAAGGAGAAATTTAAATGGGAGGCATGAATGATTCTTATCTCTACATCCACTTGCAGAGGGGGGAACTCTCTCTCTTTCTACATATATATTCTTTTAAAACTCACCGTAATTATACCGTAATAAAAGATGAATAGTGGGAATACAATTCCCATATAAATGAATCATAAGGCAGAGGGCTTTCGAAGATAAAATAAAATGGGGCCCACCTAGATGGAGGTGTGGGATTAGCAGTCTAAAGCAGGGGCCAGCAAAGTCTTAGTGGCTTGGGCCAGTTCACGGTCCCGCAGACGCCGCAGTGGGCCAGAGTGTGCGCACGCACATGCGCAAATGCTATTTCTGACACTCCTTCTGACATGGAGGAGGCGTGCGCAGCTTCCCATTGGCTGCAGGAGCTTCCTGCAGCCAATGGGAAGCCGGCCAGCATCGCGGAAGGTGGTCCCTGCTCTGCTGCACGCCGGTTTAGCGCTGCGCATGGGAGCCGACCAAGCGGGCAGCTGGGGTCCATGGGCCAGTTAAACGACCCCCATGGGCCACTTGCAGCCCATGGGCTTTAGGTTGCCAACTCCTGGTCTAAAGCATCTAACGTGGCTACACATTTCCACCTGTGTTTATTTATTACCTTAAAAAAAATCTAGTCTGTCCTCCATGGAACTCAGGGTGATTTACATGGTTCTGCCATGTGTGCATTTTATACCTGCAATAACCTTGAAAGGTAGGCCAGGCTTGGCAAGTGTGATGGCCTGGGATTCAGACTCGGAGGCTGAACCTGAGGAATCCCAGCCTGCACAGGAGTCCCCGCCTCCAGAACCAGCTGAGCCGGGGCTGGGGCATGAGCCCGAAGGGTCCTCACCTGTGCTGAGTCCACAGGTGCAGGCACCAGCTGAGTCTGCTGTGGCTCCTGAGGTGATGGAGGACCCATTGCCTGCAGGTGCTCCACTCTCAGCCCCGCCAGAGGAAGCTGAGGTTGCCTCTGGGTCCGGTCACCCTCCAGCCTCTCCTGGGCTGCAGAGGCTCAGGGCAGAGTGACGGAGGGAACTAAGTTCTCGCAGGAGGAGTGCTCGCCTCCAGGCCAGGAGAGGCGAGTCACCAGAGGAGCGGGGCTGCCCTATGGCTCGGAGCAGATAAAAGCCAGTCAGCCCCAGTCCCAGGTTGCGGGAGAACCTTGTTGCTAGCCTGTTCCTGCCTGCACCCTGTCCTGCTCTTCTGACAGAGTTGCTGACCTGTCTGCCTGCCTTGGACCCAGCTACAGCTTTGATGGACAGCCTCCATACCGCACCATCAACCTCGGACCGGACTTGGACCTCGCCTCTCGGTTAGCCCCCGGGACCAGCACAGCGAGAATGATAGGCTCGAGGTCACCCAGTGATCTTCATGGCTGAGTGGGGATTTGATTCTGAATCTCTGCTTCCCTAGAGTTAAGCTCTAGACAAGGTGGTCTCTCAATATGTTTTGGACTACAACTCCCATAATTCCAGAGCATAAACCATGCTGGTTGCAGCCAATGGGTGATGTAGTTTGCAACATATGGAAGGCACCACATTGACTAGCTCTGCTCTGACTGCTAGGCTAGATGGACATTCACAGAGTAAGCTAGGGGGGTGTACACAATACATCTCTCCATTCAAACTATGCACATTTGTACCGTATGCAGGCGGAGAGCAATTGCTTACAAATCCATAGGGACATTTATATTAGGGCTGGAGGAGGAATCTGCTTTAAATGGATTTATACATTGAATTTTGCAGTCCCAATTGAGCTTTGCCCACATCAAACTGCCTCTGTCGCCGAATTGCTTATGTCTGAGCCACTCACGCATTGGTGGGGTGTGTTTGTTTAAAATAAAATAAAAAAGCCAAACTAATTATTTTCACAATCATATGAAAAAAAATAGATTTATAGAATTGTAAAGTTGGAAGGGACCCCAAGGATCATCTAGTCCAACCCCCTGCAATGCAGGCATCTCAGCTAAAGCATCCATAGCAGGTGGCCACCCAACCTCTGCCTGAAACCTCCAAGGAAGGGGAGTCCACCGCTTTCCGAAGGGGACCCATTCCACTGTCAAACAGCTCTTACTGCCAGAAAGTTCTTCCGGAATCTCCTTTCATGTAACTTGGAGCCACTGGTTCGAGTCTTACCCTCCAGAGCAGGAGAAAATAAGCTTATTTTTTTAAAAAAATGATATTTATTATTATTTCATAAACAATAAAACAATAAAAACAAGTTCCAACAAATTCAAAAAGCAAAACAGAACAAAGATACACGATAGAAAAACAGTTGATAGAAAGAAATGAAATAAAAAAATAAAGAATAAGAACAAAGAAAAAAGCCAAAAATCAAAACTGAAAAATAGATTAATATTTTCAAATCTTATATTTTCTTCACTAATTTCTCGACCTCCTCACACCTCCCATTTTGTATTCCAGTTCAGGTATTTAATTCAGCAAATCCTTACCCTTTAGCTTTCAACCTTACTCCATATGTTAACCTATTATTATAAATATCCGTTTTCAATTATCAGTCCCTATTTACATTTTCTTAAGCATCTCTTTACCAGTACCACTTATTTTCATTCAAACATCAATTCAACATTCCTTAATTTTACAGTGCTTCTGCAAGTAACCTTTAAACTTCTTCCAATCTTCCTCCACCGACTCTTCTCCCTGGTCACGGATTCTGCCAGTCATCTCTGCCAATGAAAATAAGCTTATTCCCTCTTCCATGTGACAGCCTTAAGCTATTTGAAGAAGGCTAGCATATCCCCCCTCAGTCTCCTCTTTTACAGGCTAAACATACCCAGTACCCAGGGCTGTCTTAAGCACATGCGGTGCCAGGCTGCAAAGATCTGCCCGGCGCCGCCCCCCCGGTTGCCCAGGCGCGAGGAGGGTGGAACCGGCCCCGAACTCGCAGTGCAGAGCCACCCGCAGCAAAAGAGCCCACCGCAGCGCTCTAACCAGCAGACAGGCTCTTCCCCGGATTCAACTCTCGGGCCCCAGACTCTCGGCCTGGCGCCCCTGAGAGCCCGGCGCCCGGGTGCCCCACACCCCTAGCGCCTATAGGTAAGATGGCCCTTCCAGTTCCTTCAACCATTCCTCATAAGGCTTGGTTTCCAGACTCTTGATCATCTTGGTCGCCCTCCTCTACACACCTTCCTGTTACGATATAGAAGCAATGCGGCCGCGAGCTGCTGGTAGCTTGAAAGCAAAACATAATGGGAATGTTGGGACTGTTCTGTGGGAAACAGAGAGACAGTCTATTCACAGTGCGAAGCACCGGAATTAGCTTGGAGTGTAATATGAGCTGTAGAGGAAGTACAGGAGAAGTTTGTCTCTCGGCTGCTGGAGTTTGAAGAGAGCAGTCGTGTTTTCTGTAACGCTGCAAAGACAGAAATAAAGGCATGTAAATACGTTTCTGTCTATCTCTTTCCCCTGCCTGGGGGGCAGGAAAGAGTGGTGTGTTCTTCTCACGCTGAGAAGGATCGCCTATCACGACCTCTGCCTGGATCTTGCCAGGAAAGCAGACAGGGAGGTCAACAGGAGACCAAGCCGGGTGCCTGGGAGAGTTGCCAGTTTCTCCTGATAAAGGCTTGATTTCCGACAAGCTTGTCAACATCCTTCTTAAATTGTGGTGCCCATAATTGGACACAGTATTCCAAGTGTGGTCTGACCAAGGCAGAATAGAGCGGGAGTATTACTCCCCTTGATCTGGACACTAGACTTCTGTTGATGCAGCCTAGAACTGCATTACCTTTTTTCCCCCTGCTGCATCACAAATTGTTGACAAATTGTATATATTATATATTTGATACATACAGTGGCATGTGGTGAAATTTTCCATAGGGGAACAGTTAGGGCCATAGGCGACAGCTTGTGAGAACGGGGGGGGGGGGTCATTTGCGTGTTCCGGCGCATGAGCATCGCACCTCCTTTCCTAAACTGAGCAAAAGCCTCTTGGACTTTGAGGCACCAGGGAAACATTTAGGGGACTTGCCTAGTCCCCCTAGGTCACTGAATGCACCCTACTGAATACATACATCTAATTGCATATATTGCACATCTAATGCATATCAAAGAATTAAGCCCCACAAGGTGCTTCATTTCAATGGCATGATTTCGTAAGTTTTCATTCATAAATATTGTATTTCATTTATTTATTTTCTAAAAGTGTTTTATGGTGGACTTGGAAAGCTTTCCAAAGTAGCTTTGATCTCAGAACTACCTCCTCCTCCTCCTCCTCCTCCTCCTCCTCCTCCTCCTCCTCCTCCTCCTTCTTCTTCTTCTTCTTCTTCTTCTTCTTCTTCTTCTTCTTCTTTATTGAATTTATATCCTTTTAAGAAGGATGAGAACAGTGGAAAGGGTTAGTATTTGTGATTTTGTGTGTTTGTGTAACTTTGATGGTAGCAAAGACCATTAAGATTGCTTGGACAACTGAGACAAAACACGGATAACGCAGGCTATATGTATTGCAATAGGACTGGAGTTCAGACTCATTGCCTTGCAATGAATCTTTGCAGCTACATATCCTGCTGGGAAACGGCTCGCTTCGTATCACTCTCTGGATAAAGCCAATGTTCTCAAAAGCAAGGGGAGAAAAACTGCTTAATCCTCAAATGCCCCTGATGGGTCAGAACTGCAGGCTGGTCTTTCTCACCCTCCGCTCTCTAAGACTGCCCCAGATCCTTCCCCAGCAACCTGAGGCTCCTCTGCCTTGTCTCTCTTTGCTCAACCTCTTCATTTCTCTCCATGTTCTAGGAGACCAAGGGGGAGGGGAGCTGGTCACTGCAGGAGAGTGAGATTCCATGGCTTCTTCAGCTGCCTGCTTCATCTCTTCCTCTTGGCCCCTGTTCTCTCCAGCCTCTGCTTCTGCCTCTGCTTCTTGACTGCTCTCTGCCACAGCCTCTTCCCGCTCACTATACCCTGTTGCCTCTTCAGCTTCCGACACCTCCTCCTCCCAGTCTGCTCCCTCTTCTCCCTCTGACCACTCACCATCGTCCCACCACCAATTCCCTGGCTCTGAGCTTCATTCCACTAGGGGTTCCCCAGCCTCCCAGCACTCCTCTGCTTCAATGACAGGGGCCTTCCAAAGACTGCCCAGAAGGAAATGCAGTCCTTGGGTGTTTTAGAAGGGGAGCTAAGCACGTAGCTTCCATTTTCAGTAGTAGCCATGTACAGCACTTGGTTTGACTGTGTGATAGCATCATTCGGGACCATTCCACTTCAAACTGCAGGAGGGGGTGCCATATTTTTGAATACCGCAAATGCACCACATACATCGTTCCCTGCTGGTAGCTTAGCACTCTGTGCATGCTCTCCCTTGGCTGGACCAAGCCATTAGTCATCTTGGCTAGCTGTCTTCTTGCCTTGACAAAGCTAAAGACGTAAATGAAGCCCTCTTTTTGAAAGGGTAAACCAGAAGAATAAAACCAAACCAATTTCCCACTGGGGTAAAATGCTCCAATCCCTCCACCTGCCAATTACTTACCCTAGAAATCCATTTGTTACCCGGTGTGGTCGTTAGTATGCTAATTATTTTGACAGTCTCTTTGAACACTGCTTGGAGGATTTGCGATTATTCAAAAGCAGATGTGCACTCTCCTTTAGTGTTTTCCATTTTCAGATGTAAATATTTCCAATATTTCTTGGGGGACTTTGTCTTTTGTCTTCCCCCCCCCCCCAGAGCCGAAGGGAAATTTCCATTCCATTTAGAATCAGGGTTGTTAAATTATTTTGCAGCTAAACTACAAGACGAAGAGGGACATCTGCCTCCAAACAATCTGGGCAGAGGGGAATGTAACGTGTGAGGCACTCATAGGAACACCTAGGGAAGGCTTTTTAAGACCAGTTAGCTCAGTTGGTCTAGGACACTGGTGGCGCTGTAGGTTAAACCACTGAGCCTAGGGATTGCCGATCAGAAGGTCGGCGGTTCGAATCCCCGCAACGGGGTGAGCTCCCATTGCTCGGTCCCTGCTCCTGCCAACCTAGCAGTTTGAAAGCACGTCAAAGTGCAAGTAGATAAATAGGTACCACTCCAGCGGGAAAGTAAACAGTGTTTCCGTGCACTGCTCTGGTTCGCCTGAAGTGGCTTAGTCATGCTGGCCACATGACTCGGAAGCTGTATGCCGGCTCCCTCGGCCAATAAAGCGAGATGAGTGTCGCAACCCCAGAGTCGGCCACGACTGGACCTAATGGTCAGGGGTCCCTTTACCTTTACCTTAGCTCAGTTGGTTAGAATGTAGTGCTGATAACGCCAAGGTTTTGGGTTCAATGCCCATGCAGGCCCCCTGCATATCCCTGCATTGTAGGGGTTTGGACTTCCAACTCTACAATTCTATATTCTAAGAAGTGGCAGGCTTGCCAAACCTGGCAATGGTATAGAACACATTGCATCAGAGGCCACAGTCATAGGCTGCCCAATGGCCCTTTGCAGACCTGGACCCACCAGTAAGATCCCAAGACACTCCTAATCACAGGACCCTCTCTTTTACAACTCTGGAGTTTTGTGGGGTAGGGGATAACACTGGGATGGTATCGTTTCACTCCACTATTGTGGGCTACAGCACAACCAGAAGGGAGACTGAGAAATTAATGCCATCACCATTTCCAGGAAGAGAAGTCCACATTCCCTTTAATTGAATAAGAAGGGAGTCAGGAGGGAGTTTACAGGGAGGAAACAGGATGTAGAAGGAAGCTGGGGAACAAAAAATTTGTTACATTGACACCTGCAGTTGATCTAACCTAATTTCGACGTGCTAATTTCATATCTGAAGTTAGTTTTGTTCTGTAAGCTCTAGTTTTTTTTGCAATTCATGTTTTTCACTTTTCACCATAATCTTTGGTTTTCACAATGCAAGAATTCAATATTTTATTAAACATAAAGCCAAAGTAGTGCAATATGAGTATAAATGTAAGTGATTTATATAGCATTGAACATGACATGTATAGCATTGAAAATGACATGTATATCTATGTACAGTTGGAGGTATGCAAAAAAATGTATTCTCTTGGGATACACAGCATACTGGGGAACAATTTTATTTATTTTTTCATTTTCTTTTGCAAGAGATTTTTCAACTGTTCTTATATGTTCTTTCAATGCTGATTTCAAATCTGAAATCAATTTTCGTGTACCTGCTAGAGTTATCTTTCAATTTCCGACTTTTGCCGATAGGTCATATTTACACTGGGGATAAGTGGACACTGACACGTTGATCTGCCCTAACCACATGGTAATCATTGTTTTGCAAACTTACTTTTTCTTTATTTTTACAGTTTTGTAACCTAAATATTTGCGTTTTTCAGATCGGACCATGGCTTCTTCAAGTAGACAAAAATGTGTAAACAAGCCTTCCCTAGGCAAGCTCCCCGAGCTGGTGAGAACAAATAGTCCCTTCGCTTCAGCAGAACCTGAATTCCCAATCAATGGCATATCTCCCCATATGTTAGACTTTGTGTTTTACATTCAAATGGCATGCTCTCAGCAACTGGGCTTAATGCCTGATGTGTCGTGTTTGGGCTTGCAAATCTCAGGTTCTGGGGTGCTCCTGGCTAGGTGGCCACCTTTGGTTGGGCAAAACATGGGACAAGTCATGGGTGGGGATTGCAATGCACACACACACTCGTGACACCAAATTCTTTCCCCCCCTCATTTTTTTAGGAGAAGTGGGGTACCCTGAATTCAGCCTCCCGCCTACCTCAGGACTCTGCTCCTGTTCTTCCCCTTGCCTCCTGTAGATGGACAGGAGCAAGGGGAAGACGGATAGCTCCCACAAACAACTTGAGCCACAGCTCCGGCTTCTTGCCCTAGATGGCGTCGGAAGACACCATCAAGCTTAAGTCGCCATTCTTCTTTAGTTGGGACCTCGCTCGTTTTCCAACAATCCCATTTTTCTAGGGACTGGTGCCACCCTAACAGGGTTGCTGGGTCACCCTACTGGTGAATTACAGGTCATGAGCAAACTTGATACTGTTGAATTTAGACTCTCCTGGCGTTGGGAGTGTCTTTCTTAATATAGACTAGTTACAGATAGGTAGCCGTGTTGGTCTGCCATAGTCAAAATAAAAAATTCCTTCCAGTAGCACCTTAAAGACCAACTAAGTTAGTTCTTGGTATGAGCTTTCGTGTGCATGCACACTTCTTCAGATATCTGAAGTATCTGAAGAAGTGTGCATGCACACGAAAGCTCATACCAAGAACTAACTTAGTTGGTCTTTAAGGTGCTACTGGAAGGAATTTTTTATTTTAATATAGACTGTCACTGGTCCTATTTTACATCAGCTGTATGCAAATATTAACAAAGTGTAGAAATAAACACACTGAGTGAGCAGGATCACACCCACCCTAATTTCCCTATGTTCAAAACGCCCTTTGCACATCAATCTACTCCCAACTTGTGTCTAGGTGGTCTCGATGCTTGCCAAAGCATTTCCTGAGTAAATGCACGCAGGCCCCAGCAAAAACAGGACTCTGAGCACTCGCTTTTTGTTGCTTTTTCTTTCTCCTGTTTTATCATTGTGTTTATTATGATGCTGTGAGGTTTACGTTTTTTGCAAGCGACCTCATGAACTGCGTACTTAAAAGGGAAAGGCAGGATATAAATATATTCAATAAAAAATTTAAAATGTCAGCGTGCCTTTGCTAGGGCTCAGGTTGGGCGATGTGAATGGACAATCATTTGTAATCCACTCTTGCTCCCCCTAAAGGCAACAGGAGCTGGCTCCCAATTTCTCCCAGGCAGCTGTTGCAAACAATGCATCAAGAACCTTGTGAACAATGTTCGTTTCAGCGCCATTTGGGTGGGATTTTCAATGTGTCCCAATCTGCGTCTTCTTTCAGTCATTGTTTCTTCCCTTCATTATCTCCATTTCTTATTCATGTTCAGCTGTTCTTTCATTTGGCAGACAAATTCTGTCTACCCCTCTTTGAACACAACGGGGCCTTTTGTTTTATCCTTTTCTTTTCTCCATCAATTTGGTTTCTTCATAAGGGGGCTGCCTCTAAATGAACTGGTGGTGTTCACAGTCTTCAGGAGGAATCATTTGCTGTTTCTAATAGGCTGTGAGCAGGGGGGTGGGGGAGAAATTAAGGATTACCATATTTCTTGCTCCATTGGACGCACCGGACCATAGGACGCACCGGACCATAGGAGGGGGAGAACGGGGGGGTTCTTGTTCTCCCCCTCTAAAGCAAGGTGCGTTCAAGGTACATTCACCAGAGCTTGTGGGGCTGGCGGTGGGGGGAAGCGCTGCTTTCACCCACCGCCAGCCTCAAAGATCCCTGAAGCCTTTGGAGCGCAGCGCCCCGCTGCCCTGCAGAGGTTTGCGTGCAGCCGTCCCCAAGCTAGAACAGCGAGACGGAGCCCTCCGTCTTGCTGTTCTGGCTTGGGAACAGCCTTGCTAGCCTCTGCAGGACAGCGGGGTGAAGGCACCCCGCTGCCCTGCAGAGGTTTGCATGCAGCCATCCCCAAGCTAGAACAGCGAGACGGAGCGCTCCGCAGTGCTCCGTCTTCCTGTTCTGGCTTTGGGCTTAGCGGCGCAGCCTGCATTCGCTCTATAGGATGCACACACATTTCCCCTTAATTTTTGGAGGGGAAAATGTGCGTCCTATAGAACGAAAAATACGGTAAGTTCACCTTTAAGGGCGAACCTACCTAACCTGACTTTCGAAAACAATACGGTAATTAAAACACAGCTATCCTTTGGAGTTTGCAGGTACTGGGGTAAAACGTGCACAGAAATGCATCTTTTAGTCAAAACAGCATTCAAAAATGCATTACTTTAGGTGAAACTGTATTGCAAAACTGAATGCATTAGGCAAAATCGCATGCAAACATTTATATATTACGCAGGCTGAGACCCTACCTGCCCGCAGACTGTCTCACCAGAGTGGTGCATGCTCTAGTTATCTCTCGCTTGGACTACTGCAATGCACTCTACATGGGGCTACCTTTGAAGGAGACCCAGAAACTACAACTAATCCAGAATGCAGCAGCTAGACTGGTGACTGGGAGCGGCCGCCAAGACCATATACCACCGGTCTTGAAAGACCTACACTGGCTCCCAGTACATTTTCGAGCACAATTCAAAGTGTTGGTGCTGACCTATATAGCCCTAAACGGCATCAGCCCTGTATACCTGAAGGAGCATCTCCACCTCCATCGTTCTACCCGGACACTGAGGTCCAGGGCCGAGGGCCTTCTGGCGGTTCCCTCGCTGCGAGAAGCCAAGTTACAGGGAACCAGGAAGAGGGGCTTCTCGGTAGTGGCACCCGCCCTGTGGAACGCCCTCCCATCAGATGTCAAAGAGAAAAACTACCAAACTTTTAGAAGACATTTGAAGGCAGCCCTGTTTAGGGAAGGTTTTAATGTTTGATGTATTACGGTATTTAATATTTTGTTGGAAGCTGCCCAGAGTGGCTGGGGAAGCCAAGCCAGATGGGCAGGATATAAATAATAAATTATTATTATTATTATTATTATTATTATTATAAAAGAAAACAGCTACAGGGTCCAAATCTGGAATGTCATTGTCATTCTGATTTTGTGCCACATCAGCTTTCTGCTGAAGATACACACAAACACACATTGCTTCCATTTGCCATTTTCAGAATAAGCCTGATGCAGGCCGCCAATCAGGATGGAGAACGTGTTATGGATTGAAATCCTGTGACTGGTTGTTGTTTTTTCCAGACTAAAAGTGTCTTGTTTAAGTAGAAATGTGTGGATGAAGTAGCAAGGAGTTTGGCCCAGAGGTTAGAGAAAATCAATTATCTCTTATACCCACAAAAATTGCATTCCTCTGGAACTCAGTTCACTTCACTTCACTCGTTGTAGATCAGCGAGTTAAACAAAGTATTGAGCAATACCCTAATTGTTAAATGGGCAAACTTAGTTGGAACAAGGGAAGGGAAGCAAAAACTTTGGTCGATTTTGATATCAATGGTCAAGCTCCATTAACTTTTTGAATCACATATTTGCACGGATGGAAGGATTAGGATTGCATTATTTTGTAAAGAAGTGTATAGCTATACCAATATAATTGCAAATGTGCTTTCTTTCTTTCTTTCTTTCTCTTTCTTTCTTTCTTTCCTTCTCTTTCTTTCTTTCTTGATTAATCAAATTTCCAAACACAGAAATTTAAAAACAGAAAAGAGAAGATTTCTCCAACTTGATAGAAATATCAGTCCACCTTTGAACTTTCTGCCTAACTACACTACCCAAATCACACACCATCCTGAAATTCTACATAGAATGGAGGGTGCTGTAAGGTTTTAAATGCATAAATATCATTAAAGCACAATGTTCAAAAGACCTAACTGTAGGTTACCCATTACAATTGATTTTTAATTTATTCCAGTATTTATTAGAGTCATGCAACAGCTGAAAGATTCAACTTGGAAGCAGCCCAATATATTTTGTCTGTGATGTTATCATTGTTGCTGCTGCTCTGTGTCTTTCGAATTCAATTCAGTATTCAATACAAAATTATATCTGTGAAAAACAAAGCTTTCCCCTCCCTGTTCACTATAATGGGCAATCTGTAACTGGCTTTTGTTTGTTCCCTCTTCACAGAAGTGGATGAAATTTGCAGACATGGCAGCTTTTTTTAGTAGATTAATCTTGCCAAACTGCAGGCATATACAGCCACGGGGTTTCAGGAGGGGCATATTTGAATTCTCATTTCTTTTTTTAAAAAAATGAAGAACTAATCTCACCGCATTGGCTATCTCCATTAGAAGCGATGAGTGTGAAAAAGGTCAATATGAGTGGGAAATGGATAACATATGGGGAACTAATAAGTAAGGAAGATGGAAAATGGAAAATGAAACCATATGGAGAAATTAAAGATTATGTTTATGATTGGTTACATTATTACCAGGTCAATGAAAGGTTTAAACAAGATTTTAAAGTTACAGATAGGTAGCCGTGTTGGTCTGCCATAGTCAAAATAAAAAAATTCCTTCCAGTAGCACCTTAAAGACCAACTAAGTTAGTTCTTGGTATGAGCTTTCGTGTGCATGCACGTTTCTTCAGATACACTGAAACAGAAGTTGCCAGATCCTTCTATATAGTGAGAAGGTGGGGAGGGGTATTACTCAGAAGGGTGGTGGGAATGGGAGATTGGCAGATAGCTGAGATGAGCCTGTTGACGACTCTTAACGACTGTAATAGGTCTTACAGGAAAAGGCAAGGGGTGAGAAGGTGAGAAATGGCTTAGTCATGTATAATGAGATAAGAATCCAATGTCTTTGTTCAGACCAGGTCTCTCCATGGTTTTAAGTTTGGTAATGAGTTGCAATTCAGCAGCTTCTCTTTCCAGTCTATTTCTGAAATTCCTTTGTAGTAAAACAGCTACTTTGAGATCTTGTATAGAATGTCCTGGGAGATTGAAGTGTTCTCCTACTGGTTTCTCTGTTTTGTGATTCTTGATGTCAGATTTATGTCCGTTTATTCTTTGGTGTAAGTTTTGGCCTGTTTGTCCAATATAGAGAGCTGAAGGACACTGTTGGCATTTGATGGCATACACAATGTTAGACGATGAGCAATTAAATAGTCCCGAGATGGTATGTGTGATGTTGTTGGGGCCAGTAATGGTGTTGTCCGGGTGTATGTGGCAGCAAAGTTGGCATCTGGGTTTATTGCAGGCTCTGGTGCCAGTGTCCGTGTTAAGTCTGGTTGTAGTATTATTGTGGGTTAGGAGTTGTTTAAGATTGGGTGGCTGTCTGTAGGCAATGAAAGGTCTTCCTCCCAGAGCTTGAGAAAGAGAACTGTCATTGTCCAGGAGAGGTTGTAGATCTCTGATGATGCGTTGTACTGTTTTAACTTGGGAGCTGTATGTGATGACTAGAGGTGTTCTGTTATTTTCTTTTTTGGGTCTGTCTTGCAGCAAGTTCTCTCTGGGTATCAGTCTGGCTCTGTTGATCTGTTGTCTAACTTCATCTGCTGGGTATTTTAGTTTGGATTTGGATTTGATATCCCGCCTTTCACTCCCTTTAAGGAGTCTCAAAGCGGCTCACATTCTCCTTTCCCTTCCTCCCCCACAACAAACACTCTGTGAGGTGAGTGGGGCTGAGAGACTTCAGAGAAGTGTGACTGGCCCAAGGTCACCCAGCAGCTGCATGTGGAGGAGCGGGGAAGCGAACCCGGTTCCCCAGATTACGAGTCCACCGCTCTTAACCACTACACCAAAGGTTTGCTGTAGATCTCTTAGGTGAGAGTCTCTGTCTGTAGAATTGGAACAGATGCGGCTGTAACGTAGTGCCTGGCTATATACAATGGACTGTTTGGTATGTTTGGGATGGTAGCTAGAGGCATGTAGATATGTTTGTCCGTCAGTTTGTTTACGGTATAAGGTGGTGTCTATGCACCCATCCTGTATTTTTATGGTAGTGTCCAAAAAATGTATTTCTTGCATAGATTGATTCATTGTAAGGTTGATTGTGGGGTGAAAATCATTAAATTTCTGGTGAAAGGTGTCCAGGGTCTGTTGACCATGTGTCCAGATGATAAAAATATCGTCAATGTAAGAAGTTCTGTGGGGAGTATTATTGGAAATATTGTAAAAATGGAAAAGGGGAGATGATAAGTTAAGAGAGGTAAAGACAATATAAAATTAAGTAAAGCATAAAAAGAGGTTAAGATGGAAGATCATCGGAGGTGCTGATGGAAGTAAAAAAAAAAGTGTATTTGTAATAATTTGTGTGGTACGTTTTGGGGGCCACCAGGGGGGTGCATTGGAAGATGGCCAACAATAACATCTCTCTGACCCACACAAGGTAATTAAGAGGCTGCTATGGGAAGTATGCAGCCTTCCCGGCCCCCCAAGGGGATGGGGGGGACTGCCTTGCCAGCGGTATCCATAATTCACCCCCGGATTTGAAAGAAGGGGGTGCGGACACTTGGCACAAGCCCTCGTGTGAAGCCGGCTCTTCCTGACACTGTCTCCAATTAGCGCACTGGTTCGCTTTGGCTTGAAATATATAATTGGAAATATATAATTGGAAAGAAGCTAAAGCACATACATCAAGCGAAGATCGGGAGTTAAGACTGCTGATTAATGGATCTCTGTGAGTGGAGCGACGGGCGGGACAAATAAATCAAGTGATGAACCACCATTAAAAGACTGGTATGTCTGGAGTGAAACGGAAAGGGGGTGGAGGAAAAAACTTTTCTTTCTTTTTTGCCTTATGTGAGTATTAATAACCCTCCACCCCAGAGAGAAGATTCGTTGCAATTTATTTATCACAAGCAGGAATTCAAGAACTGTGTGGAGTGAATAATTGTTCAAAGAAAGGATTAGTAAACATCAGAGAACAGAGGAAGGTTTTATGACGCAGTTTCAAATGGCGTCTCGCTAAGACAGGCTTGTCTAAGAAGGACGGGGGGGAGGACCAGGGTCATCGGAATGCAAAGTATTTTTGGAATATGATCTAGACCTGGCAGAGCCCTCTGAGATATGCTTGGCAAGCCTGGGGAAATCAACGGACAGGCTGAGGGAAAGTTCTTTACGGAGGTGTGGAATGGCGTCTGTCCTTATGTGATATGATTTTTGGAGAGTGTAAAACCCACACAGAGGATGTTTGTTTTCAACCCGCTTGTGAAGATTATCAGAGATCGCAAAGAAAGGAATATATGATAACAACAAGAAGATAAGGAAAGTAACAAAGAGACTATCTGGACAGAACTGGATAGAACTGTCTAATTAAAGCAGCAATATAAGTGATGTTTGGACCCCTTTTCGGAGCTTGAAGTATGGGTACCCCCAACAAAAAATTAAAAATCTGGCTGTATAATTTGGAACTAATGTGATTGGAAATAATGTGATTTGTTTGGCCTGTTAATAAAAATTATATTTTTTAAAAAAATTGTGTGGTACGTTTTATAATTTGTATGTTAAAATTAATAAAAATGTATTTTAAAAAATGAAGAACTAATCTATAACTTTTCTTCATTTTCTGCCAGAATTAGACGAACTTTTCAGGCATATGCATTCTCTTCTGTGGGGATGAAACCCATCAAATTTCAACATGATAGCTGCAGCGGTTCTTCCTATAAAAGCAGAGTTATCATTCTGGGGTAGAGTAAGAATCATAGGGTGAAAAGAAAGACCATGAAAACCCATGAAAAACTATTCTCCTTGGGCAAGAGAGAACTCTCTATTGACTTGCATAGGGGGAAGGGGAACAGAAAGAACATAAATACTCAGGAAAGTTGGGTGGGGAAAATTTATGTATATGTACTCTGATACAAAAAAGCAAGCTTTGCTACTCATTCTGATGGCTTCCCTTGTCCAAATGTACATTGCGAAGGCTTTGCAATCCAATCTCAGGAAAACAATGCATTACAAAGCAGGCATGGTCATTGCTATGGCCTTCATGAGCTGGTCTGTGATTTAAGGAAAGAGGCAGAAGAATTTGCAGTTACTCGCTTTAATGGCACATAAAGTAAATGATCATGTTAACATTAAAGCAGATTAAATAAGTCACAGTGCATTAAATTACTTTTATCCAGCTCTGCACATTTCTCAGGTGCCACTGAGCTGAGAAAACAGCAGGGTTGGCTTATTTTGTGGGGTGGCGCGACATTGTCATTTCACCTCCCTCCCTTCCCCCCTGCAGGATAATTCACTTTTTGTGCCAACTTGGCTCTGTAGCCTCCAGGGGATTCCCCCCCCCCTCCATCCTCAGCAAAGCTTCATGCAAAGCCCGGTGACCTTGGAACGTGGAAGGACGTTGTACAGAGCCATCCAGAATCAATGGCCATCTAAACGCCCCTTGGAAGAATCAGTTAAGTGGTTTTTGCTCTGTCTCAAAAAGCCAAGCCAAGATTAGTGTTTGTGGAGGGGAGAAGGGGATTCATGGCAGCTGCACCTCCTTGGAAATGTCTATTGAAGGGAGATGAAGTGATGTCACAGTGATGTGATGTCAGTACGTTTCCGAGCACAATTCAAGTGGTGGTGTTGACCTTTAAAGCCCTAAACAGCCTCGGCCCAGTATACCTGAAGGAGCATCTCCAACCCCATCTTTCTGCCCAGAGGCTGAGGTCCAGCGCCGAGGGCCTTCTGGCTGTTCCCTCACTGCGAGAAGCAAAGCTACAGGTAACCAGGCAGAGGGCCTTCTCGGTAGTGGCACTCGCCCTGTGGAACACAATCCCACCAGATGTCAAAGAGATAAAACAAGAAGAAGAAGAGGAGGAGGAGGAGGAGTTTGGATTTGATATCCCACTTTATCACTACCCAAAGGAGTCTCAAAACGGCTAACATTCTCCTTTCCCTTCCTCCTCCACAACAAACACTCTGTGAGGTAAGTGGGGCTGAGAGACTTCAGAGAAGCGTGACTAGCCCAAGGTCACCCAGCAGCTGCATGTGGAGGAGTGGAGACGCGAACCCAGTTCACCAGATTACGAGACTACCGCTCTTAACCACTACACCACACTGACATGTGTATTTGCTAACGCTGGAAATGTGCTTAGATGGAAATACGTTAAGTTCAGGGGTGGTTTCACTACTGTTTCCAATTGTTGATTTCTGCTAATAAAAGGAGCCTCGGCAAAGCTAGCCAGCAGCTTGCTTGGAGCATGCTTGCCAGCGTGTTTCTGCACAGCTCACCTGCATCCAACCTCCTGTCATCTCTGTTATTCCTACAATGGACGTTGCACTGCATTTCACAGGCTCAGATCCTCCTGCTTAACAGCTCGAGCGGATCTGGTCCTGTGCAATGCTGACTGCTGTTCCTTCTAGCTCATCATTATTTGCATTGACTGATAGCAACTCTGCAAGGTTTCAGACAGAGGGCATTCCCACAGACCCCTCCAAGTGTCCCTGTTTTCCAGGGAC
This sequence comes from Podarcis vaucheri, assembly GCF_965113315.1. Taxonomy (NCBI): domain Eukaryota; kingdom Metazoa; phylum Chordata; class Lepidosauria; order Squamata; family Lacertidae; genus Podarcis; species Podarcis vaucheri. Next base: position 13,676,358 of record NC_138762.1, read on the forward strand.
ACTTCTGGATTTACAGAAGCCATCCTGGTTTCGGATTCAATCCTGAAGTATCCCGCTTTTCCTTAGGATGTCCCTATTTTCATCTGAGAAATCTTGGAGGGTTTGGAGTTATGTGTCAGGGAACTGACATCAGAGCGAGAGGTGAAGGGGAGGCTCACAGATTCTGCTGGCGAAGGACCCAGCAGCAGGGGGAGAAACAACTCAGTAGAGGGGGAAGCTAATCAGTGCAACACCAGGGAGATTGGGGAATCGGAGGGAGGGCTCCAGGACTCTTCACTGGACATCAGTGAGGAGAGCCCAGGTCCTCCGCTGCCCACGCCCTCCCTGCGCAGAAGACTCCCGCGCAGTGAGAGGAGGAGGAGACTGGGTGTCAAACAACTTTTATGTTGGAAGAGGTTCAAGAAACGCCCACTGACGGATTCTGCCAGCGACTGAGGCAGCCGCAATGAGCAAGGGCTGTGCAGTCAGAAAGGTTTAACAAGGCAAATTAGCCTAGAGAGGCACCAGTTTACGCACGAGTAGCTCATAGCCATTACATTATGCAACCCCCAAGCCAAGGAGATAAGTAACTATACAAACTTTAGAAGACATCTGCAGGCGGCCCTGTATAGGGAAGTTCTTAAAAATGTTTTATTATGTTTTTATTTATGTTGGAAGCCTCCCAGAGTGCCTGGAGCAACCCAGTCAAATGGGTGGGGTATAAATAATAAAAATATTATCGTTATCATTATTGTTGTTATGGAATAGGATGCCCCTATTTTCATCAGAGAAATGTTGGAGGGTATGTTCTGAGGCCTACATGCCTAGGATTGAACATGGAACCTTCTTTGTGCAAGGCGAATGCTCTACCACTGAGCCAGGGCCGCTCCTCAGAAGGACTGCCCAGAGCAAGACGTGAGCAAAGGATGATGTACTACTCCCCTTTGCCAATGATTGCTTCCTGAGAGCAGGTAGGTGAATAGACAAGGAGAAAGATTCCACCAATGGTGTCTCCGAAAAAAATTCTGAGCTTTAAAATGGAAAGCATAATACTGGTGGTCAACAAAAGAGGTTTAAAGACTCTCTCAAGGCAAATGTTTAAAAATGTACTATAAACACTGACAACTGGGAAACACTGGCCTGCGAGCGCTCCAATTGGAAAACAGCCTTTACCAAAGGTGTCATGGGCTTTGAAGACGCTCGAACTCAGGACGCAAGGGAGAAACGTGCTAAGAAGAAGGCATAGTTGGCAAACCCTCACCGTGATCAACTCCTGCCCGGAAATCAATGTCCCTACTGTGGAATGACGTGTGGGTCCAGAATTGGTCACTTACGGACTCACTGCTAAAACCGTGTTTATGGAAGACAGTCTTACTCAGCTACGAGTGATCGCTAAAGAAAGAGACAAGGAGAAGAATCAGTGAGGGGCACACAATTGGGGTTGGCAGCAGGGGCCCTCTCAGCACATGGACGTCAGCACAAGTGGCGCATGTTCCTGACACACTCGCCCAGATCCTGAGCTTCCTGCTATACAAAGGAAATTCATCCAGCCACTCCCTGCTTTGTGAAGAGATAGCACAAGAACTATGTTTTGATGGAAGGATCACCAACCGCCAACATGTCCGGGCATTTATTCTCCGGAGCTCACAAGGTTTTCTTTTTTAAAAAAACCACACACACACTGAATCCGTGATAGAAAGGCTTTGTCTTTTGGTTTCCGAAATCTCTGGTGTGGAATTTCACGTGGAGCCCCTTTTCTGCTCGCTGGCACTGTGCATCTTATTATGTACCTCGAGCCGAGCTATTTATCTCAAGTGCATTCGGAGAAGAAGGGGGGAAAGGCTGCCTCTCTTATCTCTGTCACTTCTTTGTGGCATGTTTTTCAGTTTTGCGTCCACCTCCCACCCACCCAAAGCGGAGGTTAAACAAAAGTTGGTAGAGAACGCTTTCATTTATCCCCCCAAAGATTCTTCCCTTTTTTCCTTTCATGCCAGGCTCAATGTTCTTTCATCCCTTCAGTTAACATGCAAATACTAATATTAATGCCCAGCTGTGCTAAAATACACAAAAGTGCTGTCTTGGGGGAAAGGTGGCTTCTTAGAAGTGGCAAAAGCCCCTACCATACTAGGCAGATGGCATTTCATCAGATGCCAGCTTCCTTTGATGCTTCAGTGCCATTGATTGACCCATTATGTTCCAAACATCCAAGTTAAGCAACTGTGTTATTTTTCATATATTATTTCAGTAGCACTCTGCTTACTTTGCAGCCCCATTCCCTCAGTTTTTTGGATATATTGCACAAATAAGGTGAAAAGGTAAAGGACCCCTGGACAGTTAAGTCCAGTCAAAGGCAAATATGGGGTGCAGCGCTCATCTCGTTTTCAAGCCGAGGGAGCCGGCGTTTGTCCACAGACAGCTTTCTGGGTCATGTGGCCAGCAGGACTAAACCGCTTCTTGCACAACGGGACAACGTGATGGAAGCCAGAGTGCACGGAAACACCGCTTACCTTCCCGCCAGAGTGGTACCTATTTATCTACTTGCACTTTGACGTGCTTTCGAACTGCTAGGTGGGCAGGAGCTGGGACAGAGCAACAGGAACTCATCCCATCACAGGGATTCGAACTGCCGACCTTCTGATTGGCAAGCCCAAGAGGCTCAGTGGTTTAGATCACAGCAGCACCCACATCCTATTGCACAAATATCATGCAAGCACTTTGCATATGCTTAAGGAGGGTGGAGCAACCCTGCTGCATTTTTGTCATAAACTGTGGAACTGTGACCCACCTGTGAAATAAGTTACGTAAATGTCCTGGCAAGTCACAGGGTTTTGCTTTTGATTTGGAACACCATGAACCCACGAATGGGGTGAAGGCTAAAGAATTTATTACATCACCCAAATGTGATTCAAACGTGTCCTTGGACTCTGATAATGCCTTTAGATTGTCTGGCTGGAGAGAGGCATTTGAAGATGTACAGAAACTAGACTACTATAAAAAAGGTTAAACTGGCTCCCTCTTTGCTGTGCTTTGGGTAGCAGGCAAGCACATTATTATCGTCATTTATTAAATTTATATGCCCCCCCCCTTCATGTGATGATCACAGGGTGGTTAACAACATTAAGAATATAAAATGAAAACACAAAATACATGATATAATAGTATAACAACAACAACAAAATTTTCTGATAGCAAAAGCCAGTGTGGTGTAGTGGTTAAGAGCGGTAGTCTCGTAATCTGGTGAACCGGGTTTGCTTCCCCGCTCCTCCACATGCAGCTGCTGGGTGACCTTGGGCCAGTCACACTTCTTTGAAGTCTCTCAGCTCCACTCACCTCACAGAGTGTTTGTTGTGGGGGAGGAAGGGAAAGGAGAATGTTAGCCGCTTTGAGACTCCTTAAAGGGAGTGAAAGGTGGGATATCAAATCCAAACTCTTCTTCTTCTAACATTAACCCCTCACATAGGTTCAGTCCAAAAGGCTTCTAGGAACTAACAGCTTTTAATGAAAGGGGTAGTGCCATGCTGTTTTTATAGTATATTGTTTCAATAAATGTTTTCATAGATAGATAGATAGATAGATAGATAGATAGATAGATAGATAGATAGATAGATAATTCTATTAACTTTTTTTTAATTACTGGGTTTTTCTTCTATGTTTTTAGCTCTTCTCGTTTTAACTGTAAGCCATACTGAGTCCTTGTCAAGGAAAAAGATGGGGTATGAAGAAGAAGGAGAAGGAGAAGGAGAAGGAGAAGGAGAAGGAGAAGGAGAAGGAGAAGGAGAAGGAGAAGGAGAAGGAGAAGAAGAAGAAGAGGAGGAGGAGGAGGAGGAGGAGGAGGAGGAGAAATTTGCATTTGTTTTTCCACTCACTTTTGCCTCGGACTCCACCTACCACTGCATAATATGTCAAACTGCTTTTAGACCCATCTCTCTCTTTGGCCACAAGAGATCTCAACAATGCCTTGATTAAACTTCCAGGACTCTTCAAAGCTCTCTTTTAAGCCATGGATGGGGAAGCTCTAGCTCTCTGGCTGAGGCTTGACTCCAACTCCCATCAGTCCCAGCCAGTATGGCTAATCCCAGGATGTGGGAATCGGGGATCCAGTGCGGTGTAATGTGGTGTCATGGCTAAAGTGTTGCTGGAGTAGCACCTAGGAGACCACGATTCACATTCCTGCTCACCAGATGGCCATGAGCCAGTCACCATCTCTCAGCCTGACCTAACTCACAGGACTGTTGTTTTGAAGATAAGGTGGATACAGGGAGGAGCCACATAAGCCACCTTGAGCTGTTTGGAGGGAAGAGTGGGATAAAAAAAGCAAAAACAAACCAACAAAGGAAGTAGATTCTAACTGCAGTGGTATCTTGGGTTACATACGCTTCAGGTTACAGACTCCGCTAACCCAGAAATAGTACCTTGGGTTAAGAACTTTGCTTCAGGATGAGAACAGAAATCGTGCTCCTGCGGCACGGTGGCAGCAGGAGGCCCCATTAGCTAAAGTGGCGCTTCAGGTTAAGAACAGTTTCAGGTTAAGAACGGACCTCTGGAACAAACTAAGTACTTAACCCGAGGTACCACTGTAAATATCAGGAAGAATTTTCTGATAGCAAAAGCCATTCGAGAGTGGAACAGGCTACTTCAGGTAAGCAGACGCCAGGTGGTCATCTGTCAAGAATTCTTCAGCTGCGATTCCCACATTGCAGGGAATAGGACCAGATTACTCTTAGGATCCCTTCCAGCTCTGCAATTCTATGGTTCTGGTTGGCATCTGCCTGTCTTGGGAGACGCTGGAAGTGTGCACCTTTGGGCGTGAAGTCAAACCGCTGGAGGGTTACAGTGCCTGCTGTGGCTGTAGAGACAGATACAGGAGAGACATGTTTTGTTGCAGCTGAGGCAGATGAAGGCATCCAGTTGTGCTGCTGCAGATGCACCAGGGCGTTTCTCTTCCCTGCTGTCCTCCCAGCGGTCCTTCCTCCTCTGGTCACTGCTGCAGATACACAACCTGACTCCAGGTGTTACTTGTTGGAAAAACGCCCCCGGGAAGGGTGTCAACTTCCCAATACACTGGGGCTTCTCTCCGGTGGTCACTCTCTGGCTGGAATCCTCCCTCAGTCCAGGGAGACCGGTAATAAGCGACCCCTCCGTCCTGAGAGGAGCACACTAATCTTCTGGCATCCCATCACAGAAGAAAGAGACAGTAAGTAGTCTACTCACTACTTTATTCAGACTGTACACGCAGCTCTTACAAGCATGTCTGCTCTCCTGAGCAGCAAAAACAAGAGTCTCCGACACGACTCACACTTCGACTCAGAAGCGAAAGTACTGTATTTTTTGCACCATAACACTCACTTTTTTCCTCCTAGAAAGTAAGGGGAAATGTCTGTGCGTGTTATGGAGCGAATGCCTGCAGGTGGCGGGGGGATCTGCTGCAGTCGTGAGCAGAGGATCCATAGTTCCCCTTCGTTCCCTCCTCCATGGTTACAAAGCATGGATCCACATGGATCCTCAGGATTTTTGCATTGGGCTACTACAAAATCACTGTCAGATCACATGTCTGTGGCCACAGCATGAACCACAAAAATTATATATCCACTATTTCATTTAGAATATTTTTTTTTTTTGTTTTCCTCCTCTAAAAACTACGTGCGTGTTATGGTCTGGTGCGTGTTATAGAGCGAAAAATACGGTAACTCTCCGGTTACATGAGAACTGGCAGAGACTTCCTGTCTCACGCTCAGAGACATCACATGATGTCAACAATGTAGCTGCTCTTCGCAGCTGGTGAGATGTAAAATCCCAATACTACTTCCATGATTCCATGAAATAAACCTGTGAAGAGCTGCTTCAAACCAAGTTTTCTGCCACCCCTCCATTGACAGATTTTCAACCAACCTTACCCAAGGACCAATCCTGTATATTACAATTATTAGGAGTTTCACTGGGGTGGGGTAGGGGCTTAGCCTTTGTATTGTAATTTCATGCACAGTGAGTTACGATCAGTTTGGAAGACAGTTTTATAGGAATTTTTATGAGCCTTGTTTTATTTTAGCTGTCACTCCATTGCACGCAGGCTCAAAGTAAAATGTCTACAAAGAAATATTGGAAGATACGTGCTTGTTCTTATTTTACATTACCATACACACACACACGCTTTAACTATCAGTGGTAAAATGATTCGGAGTCCTGCTGGTGTTGGCTGTGCCAGATTCCAAGGCTGAGTGTTAAACAGGCAACAAGATGCAATATAATTATGGCACTCGAAATGATGGGAAGTAAATTGGCCCTTCAATTATAGATACACAAAAGCGGCGCCATTATATCCCAAGCAGTCGATTAATTTCTAAAGTGGTAGAAGCAGCCCCAGTCTACCAGTTCCATCCGCGCTTCCATGCAGCAGCGAAATTTTAGCATGTAAGTGGAGTGCTATATTTAACAAGTTGAAGGAATGTTTTTGATGAATAAAATAATGAGAGCAGCCAGACTGGGTTGGAGTGTGCGTGGAGGAATAACAAAAAGAAGTTTTGCAGGGATAAAGAAAGAGGCTGGTGTTATAAAAGGAGAGCCATTTGCAGAGATCCAAGAAATGCGGTCCAGATTTGAAGTGTTGCTTGAGAGCCAGTGTGGTGTAGTGGTTAAGAGCGGTAGACTCCTAACCTGGGGAACCGGGTTCGCTTCCCCGCCCCTCCACATGCAGCTGCTGGGTGACCTTGGGCCAGTCACACTTCTCTGAAGTCTCTCAGCCCCACTCACCTCACAGAGTGTTTGTTGTGGGGGAGGAAGGGAAAGGAGAATGTTAGCCGCTTTGAGACTCCTTCGGGTAGTGATAAAGCGGGACATCAAATCCAAACTCTTCTTTGATGCTCTCAAATGATTTGCAAGGTATCATAGAATCTTAGAGTTGGAACCCTCTGCAATGCAGGAACCTCAGCTAAAGCATCCATGACAGGTGGCCATCCAGCTTCTGCTTAAAAACCTCCAAGGAAGGAGAATCCAACACCTTGTCAGAGTCTATTCCACTGCTGAACAGTTCTTACTGTCAGAAAGTTTTTTTGAGTGTTTAGTCAGAATCTCATTTTTTTAACTTGAATCCATTGCTTCGAGTCCTACCCTCCAGAGCAGAAGAAAAAAGCTTGCTCCATATTCCATGTGACAGCCCTTAAGATATTTGAAGATGTCTATCATATCTCCTCTCAGTCTTATCTTTTCCAGGTTATACATACCCAGCTCCTTCAAGCACTCCTCTTAAGGCTTGGTTTCCAGACCCTTGATCATCTTGGTTGCCCTCCTCTGCACACCTTCCAGCTTGTCAACATCCTTATTAAGTTGGTAAAGGTAAAGGTACCCCTGACTGTTAGGTCCAGTCATGGACGACTCTGGGGTTGCACGCTCATCTCGCTCTATAGGCCGAGGGAGCCAGCGTTTGTCCGCAGACAGCTTCCAGGTCATGTGACCAGCATGATTAAGCCACTTCTGGCGAACCAAAGCAGCACATGAAAATGCCGTTTACCTTCCCGCCGGAGTGGTATCTATTTATCTACTTGCACTTTGATGCGCTTTCAAACTGCTAGGTGGGCAGGAGCAGGGACCAAACAACAGGAGCACACCCCATCACGGGGATTCAAACTGTTGACCTTCTGATTGGCAAGCCCTCGGCTCTGTGGTTTAGACCACAGTGCCACCCGCGTCCTTAAGTTGAGGTGCCCAGAATTGGATACAGGATTCCAGGCATGGTCTGCCCAAGGCAGAACAGAGTGGAACTATTACTTTCCTTGACCTGGACACTAGACTTCTGTTGATGCAGCCTAGAATAACTGTTGGCTCATGTTAAGCTTGTGGTCCACCAAGACCCCTAGAACCTTTTTGTGCTGGGCCCGGGGGTAACCCGAGTAACACGGTCCAGGTCCAGTCCTGAATCCAAGAGTTCTGCAAAGAGTCAGTCCAACAGGGCTCAGGCAGGACACGAGGTAGGAAACCAGGCAAGGTCAGGCACAGGATCACAGGCACAGGATAACTGGCAAACAGCAATGTTGCTCCCTCAACCTGGGGCAGGGTCTGACAGCCTTTTATCTTTGTCAGGATAACGGCCGGTCCTGATCCCCCAGTGACTCACCTCCCTGTCTCACCTGAAGGCGAGCACTCCTCCTGCGAGTGCTCAGGTCTCTCCTTCTCTCAGACCTGAGTCTCTGCAGCTCGGGAGATGTTGGTGGGTTACTAGACCCAGAGGCTGCCTCAGCCTCTCCTGACCCAACCGGTAGTGGAGCAGCTGTAAGTGATGGCCCAGCTGGAGGCAACGAGGTCATCCCTGCATCTGGAGCCAGGGCAGGCTCAGGCCCCTAACTCGGCACAGCTGGTGTTTGTTGCAGGGGAACCTGCGCAGACTGGGGCTCTTCAGAATCAGGCCCCAGACAAGGTTCAGATGCCGCCTGAGGCAAAGGATCTGGTGCAGACTGAGACTCCTCAGTCTGAGCCCGAGTCCCAGGCCATCACACTTTTCACCTGTACTGGAGCAAACACTTGATTTCCAGGAGCAACAAAGATTTGGCAGTTTGTGCTTCTCCTTTTAGTTAGTGGGTTGGCATGGGCTTCTGCCACCTGCCCAGTCAAACAAGAAACAGGTAGCCACCACAGGAGCACGGGGAATGGCTTTTAGTCTCTGGCAGGTGTGGTGATTGAAGAGGCAGCCTTGGAGGCAGAATTGGGAGTGCAGTGGACGTCTTAAAGCCTTTGCAAGTCTTGCTGTGTTCCCCTTCTAAACCTACCAGATTGAGCTTTTAAAGGGGGAGCATGGGGAATCTTGCAAAGTTGCACAAGGGATTTTGACAGGTGGGGTTAAACTTTGCGATCATTCAAGAGCTCACAAGCAATCAGCAGCTCCCCAAACCTATAGTTCAGAGAATTAGCAGATGCACCAGAGAAAAGACCAGATAAACAATCAATGTACAGGTAGTTAAATACTGATTGGGCATTTTATTAACTAGCCAGAAAGATAACAAATTTCCATCATACACAGCAAGAATATTATACTCACAAGATTTTAAGCAAAGCAGAAAAGATAATCAATCCTATGGCTTTGATGTTTCTAGAGTGGCAGGAAATCTGCCTGGATGTTTCAGAAATGGCCCTGATTTTTATACTCTCACTAATGCACCAAATATTTTTATTCATTTTTGCTAAATATGCTAACTTCCTCAACCAAGCAATTTCCACCCTCCCCACCACATCCTTCTGTTACCTGCAAATGATATATGTAGATATTTTGTTACCAGAAAGTTCAATAATTGTCCAGACTAATTTCCCATTTTCTTTACCATTTAAAGCACTGTCGTGACCTTTTCCATACTGTGTGACTACTTCTGTTGCGAAAACTTAACCACTTTCTGCCCTTTACAGTAATATGTCGACTGATGTTAAGAATCCTGAACCAGAGAGTGTAAAACAGAGCTTTAATACTTTAAACAGCCCTATAAAAGCTTCCACAGCCATTGCAAATTTCCATATGCCTAAAATGTGTATATACTGAAGCATGGTTTTTTTTAAAAAAAGTAAATTTAAAGCTCTAAAGATTTTACATTAATGTGCGCCTGGCAGTTGAGGATTTGACTCTGCCTTCTGTCATGACCTTTGTATAATTCCCTAAGAGAGAGATTTTTGACACTTCTTTTTTTAAAAAAGCAAAAACAACCCATCAACAACCTGTCTCACATAAGACTGAGAACCTATTAAACAGGAGAAGCAAATTTATAGTGAATAAAATGGCAGCATTTGCATATATCAAAGCCGAGATATGGAGGGGAAATTGTGTGAGAGACTCTACCTGCTGACTATTAATCTGTTGGACCCGACTTTGTTGGTACTCTATTCTTATAGTTAGTCTGTTGTTGTTGTTTAACAAACTAACTGTATTGGCCAAAAACAGCTTTTTGTATTGCTCCTTGATTGCCTCATGACTCCGTGGCTAGTTCAATAAGCTACCAGAGCTCTTTGCAGAAGAAAGTGGGTGAACTATGTAATTCCATTAGGGCTGTTCTCCTGACCCAGGTCAACCTAGAGAATACTCAAGAGCCAGTGTGGTGTAGTGGTTAAGAGCAGAAGACTCGTAATCTGGTGAACCGGCTTCGCTTCCCTGCTCCTCCACATGCAGCTGCTGGGTGACCTTGGGCCAGTCACACTTCTCTGAAGTCTCTCAGCCTCACTCACCTCACAGAGTGTTTGTTGTGGGGGAGGAAGGGAAAGGAGAATGTTAGCCGCTTTGAGACTCCTTCAGGTAGTGATAAAGTGGGATGTCAAATCCAAACTCTTCTTCTTCTCCTCAAACCACACTGGCTCCATCCCAGCAGCAATATTCAATTAGGGTTCTTTAAATTCTAGTTGAACAATGATATTGATGCATATAGAGACCTTCAAGCCAGGCTATCCTAATCTCGTACCAAGAGCTGTTGTCTTTGTCTCTCAAAAACACATTCCAGAGTGTCGCTTCATATCCTAAACTCCCTTAAGTAAAGGTAAAGGTACCCCTGACCATTAGGTCCAGTTGTGACCGACTCTGGGGTTGCGGCGCTCATCTCACTTTATTGGCCGAGGGAGCCGGCGTACAGCTTCTGGGTCATGTGACCCGCATGACTAAGCCGCTTCTGGTGAACCAGAGCAGCGCACGGAAACGCCGTTTACCTTCCCACCGGAGCGGTACCTATTTATCTACTTGCACTTTGATGTGCTTTCGAACTGCTAGATTGGCAGGAGCAGGGACCGAGCAACAGGAGCTCATCCCGTCGTGGGAATTCGAACCGCCAACCTTCTGATCGGCAAGTCCTAGGCTCTGTGGTTTAACCCACAGCGCCACCCGCATCCCAATAAACTCCCTTAGGTAAACCCATAGAAGGAAAAGAATGCAAAGGGATCACATGCAGTAAGGTGCTGCTTAGAGTTCTTTGTGTGCTTGCTTAATGTATATGCAATAAAGGAAAGACCATAAATGGTATGCTAATAGGGCGATGTAGCCAAGGATTGGAAGGATTTTGCTATGGTTTATGCATTTGTAGTGCCTTAAGAGATAACAGAAATGTATATATGAAGGAGCCCCTCCCTTTCCAAGGGGCTCAGACTTTGGAACTGATTCCTCTGTGCCAGCTTGCTGGCCACCTCCAAACGTGCCACACTCCACACATTTATCGTCTGGCTGGTTGAGCATCCCTTCTTCTCCAGCCGGACCACCTTACCCAGCCTCTTCCAGTCTGTTTGGTTCATCTATACAGCTTACCACTGGGATGGTGGTGTGAGCGGGGAGCTTCTGCACCAGGCACTCCTGACAACGGTCTTCAAATACTGGAAGGGCTGTCATGCAGAAGATAGTGCAGACGTATTTTCTTGCAGAAAGCAGAGACATCACCTTGCCAACAAAGGTCTGTATAAAGCCATGGCTTTCCCAGTAGTGATGTATGGAAGTGAGAGCTGGACCATAAAGAAGGCTGATCGCCGAAGAATTGATGCTTTTGAATTATGGTGCTGGAGGAGTCTCTTGAGAGTCCCATGGACTGCAAGAAGATCAAACCTCTCCATTCTGAAGGAAATCAGCCCTGAGTGCTCACTGGAAGGACAGATCCTGAAGCTGAGGCTCCAATACTGTGGCCACCTCATGAGAAGAGAAGACTCCCTGGAAAAGACCCTGATGTTGGGAAAGATGGAGGGCACAAGGAGAAGGAGACGACAGAGGATGAAATGGTTGGACAGTGTTCTCGAAGCTACAAACATGAGTCTGACCAAATTGCGGGAGGCAGTGGAAGACAGGAGTGCCTGGCATGCTCTAGTCCATGGGGTCATGAAGAGTCGGACACGACTAAACGACTAAACAACAACAACATTTTCTGATAGGTAGGTAGGTAGAAATGGCAGGTAGAAATGGCAAGGAAGGCAGGCAGAAATGGCAAGGAAGCAGATTTCAGCTAAGCATCAGGAGATACTTCTTAATAGTGAGAGCTGTTCGACAATGGATCTCCCCTTTGCTGAATATATTTAAGCTGAGGCTGGATCTCTGCCCATCAGGAATGATTCTGCAGAATTATAGAATCATAGAATTGTAGAGTTGGAAGGGACCCCAGTCCAAGCCCCTACAATGCAGGAATCTCAACTAAAGCATCCATGACAGGTGGCCACCCAACCTCTGCTTAGAAACCTCCAAGGAAGGAGAGTCCACCACCTCCTGAAGGAGACCGTTCCATTGTTGAACAGTTCTTACTGTCAGAAAGTTCTTCCTGATGTTTAATCAGAATCTCTTTTCTTGTGACTTGAAGCCACTGGTTCAGGTCCTGCCCTCCAGAGCAGGAGAAAAAAGCTTGCTCCATATTCCATGTGACAGCCCTTTAGAAATTTCACAACAGCTATCATATCTTCTCTCAGTCTCCTCTTTTCCAGGTGAAACATCCCCAACTCCCTCAACCGTTCCTCATCAGGCTTCATTTCCAGACCCTTGTTCATCTTGGTTTCCCTCCTCTACTCACGTTCTAGCTTGTCAACATCCTTCTTAAATTGTGGTGCCCAGAACTGGACACAGGACTGCAGATGTGGTCTGCCCAAGGCAGAATAGAGTTCCATAATGAGCAGAGAGTTCAGCTGGATGATCTCCACAGTCCCTTCCAGCTCCTAGTTCCATGATTTTCCATGATGCTAACACCCCAGAGGACAGGATCACACTTCAAAACGACCTTGACAGATTAGAGAACTGGGCAAAAACAAACAAGATGAATTTTAACAGGGAGAAATGTAAAGTATTGCACTTGGGCAAAAAAAATGAGAGGCACAAATACAAGATGGGTGACACCTGGCTTGAGAGCAGTACATGTGAAAAGGATCTAGGAGTCTTGGTTGACCACAAACTTGACATGAGCCAACAGTGTGATGCGGCAGCTAAAAAAGCCAATGCAATTCTGGGCTGCATCAATAGGAGTATAGCATCTAGATCAAGGGAAGTAATAGTGCCACTGTATTCTGCTCTGGTCAGACCTCACCTGGAGTACTGTGTCCAGTTCTGGGCACCACAATTCAAGAAGGACACTGACAAACTGGAACGTGTCCAGAGGAGGGCAACCAAAATGGTCAAAGGCCTGGAAACGATGCCTTATGAGGAACGGCTAAGGGAGCTGGGCATGTTTAGCCTGGAGAAGAGGAGGTTAAGGGGTGATATGATAGCCATGTTCAAATATATAAAAGGATGTCACATAGAGGAGGGAGAAAGGTTGTTTTCTGCTGTTCCAGAGAAGCGGACACGGAGCAATGGATCCAAACTACAAGAAAGAAGATTCCACCTAAACATTAGGAAGAACTTCCTGACAGTAAGAGCTGTTTGACAGTGGAATTTGCTGCCAAGGAGTGTGGTGGAGTCTCCTACTTTGGAGGTCTTTAAGCAGAGGCTTGACAACCATATGTCAGGAGTGCTCTGATGGTGTTTCCTGCTTGGCAGGGGGTTGGACTCGGTGGCCCTTGTGGTCTCTTCCAACTCTATGATTCTATGATTCTATGATTCTATGATTTTATTTGCATGACTGTTGTTCAAAAAAGCTTGATGGAGTGGGAACTCCTTTATTGCCAGACGTACAAGGTAAGCTGTTTGAAAAATGTTCCCCAGCACAGTAAATAAAAGGCGAATAAAACATACAGACAATTTTTTATCAAAAAAATAAATATATATATATAAACCCACTATGTGGTGAATGATTTGGTCCATGCATCACGGTTACCCAGGAAAAGGCGCACTACGTCTCCCAGATTACATTGATTTGATTTAGCGAGTGCAGGCTACTCCCAAGAGACAAATGAGTGATGGATTAGAGAGCCTACTGTGAATATTATATCACACTAAACAGAAAGCAGGGACGGCAAAAGTACAGAAAAGCAATTCTATGATCTATAATTGAGTGACTATTTTTTATCAGCAACTTGATCTGAATTTTCTGCACCAATGGTGCTTTATATTGATTCACCCCACTATTGTTGCCTGCCTGTTTGTACTTTTTCACTTAGCGGGAGCTGGGGTTCCAAATGAGCGACATAAAAATGGCTTGGGCTGGGGGGTGAGTCGGCTGCCTCTGTCTCCACTACCAGGCCTTGTAAGGTAAAGGACCCCTGGGCGGTTAAGTCCAGTCAAAGGAAACTATGGGGTGTGGTGCTCATCTCACTTTTCAGGCTGAGGAAGCTGGTTTTGTCCACAGACGGCTTTCAAGGGCATGTGGGCAGCATGACTAAACCGCTTCTGGTGCACGGAGGACTGTGACGAGTACCAGAGCACACAGAAATGCCGTTTACCTTCCCGCCGCAGTGGTACCTATTTATCTACTTTCACTGGTGTGCTTTCGATCTGCTAGGTTGGCAGGAGCTGGGACAGATCAACGGGCGCTCACCCCGACACGCGGATTCGAACTGCCAACCTTCCAGTCAGCAAGCCCAAGAGGCTCAGTGGTTTAGAGCACAGCCCCACCCATATATGTACTGAATATGCTTTAAGAGCTTTTGCAAACTAAGCTGGGAGACCTCAGTCAATAGAGCATGTGACTCTTGATCTCAGGTTTGTGGGTTTGAGCCTCACATTTGGCAAAGGATTCCTGCATTGCAGGGGGTTGGACTAGATGACCCTTGTGGTCTCTTCCAGCCTAGACACTGAGGTCCATCTGGCGGTTCCCTCAGTGTGAGAAGTGAGGTTACAGCAAACCAGGCAGAGGGCCTTCTTGGTAGTGGCGCCCTCCTGTCAGATGTCAAAGAGATAAACAACCATCTGACTTTTAGAAGACATCTGAAGGCTGTATCAATAAGTTTTTAATGTTTGATGTTATATTATGTTTTATAAGTGTTGGAAGCCACCCAGAGTGGCTAGAGGAGCCCAGTCAGATGGGGAGTGAATAGTAATAATAACTACCACTACTATGAAGATTACCCGGTCTGGGATCCCACAGCTAATTCTCCCCTGGTCTCCTCGCTGGCCCAAATAGGACTAACTTAGCCAGCTAGCCCTGGTGGTGATCTAAAGTTTATTGGATGGATTTTCCCCCTAAATTGATTTTTCAATTCTGAATTTATTATTCACATTTTATACTGTATTTTATGCTGTTTTTTGTTGCATCAATTAAGTGTTTTAAATTTGTTGTTAGCTGCCCTGAGCCCGGTTTTCTGAATGAGAAAGGGCAGGGTATAAATAAAAAATTATTATTATTTACTCCTACTACTACTACTACTACTACTAGGTGACCCTGTAGGTTCCTTCCAGCTCTTCAGTTCTATGATTCTATGACTTTTAAGAAAAAGTAGGATGGAATTATTTGGACTAAATAAACTGAAGACAGCCTCCCTCCCCACTTTCTGAAATGCTGTGCAGACCATTAACTAGCTCTAGGGGCTGAACATCTCTTTGAAATGAGAGAGAGAAAATATTTCTGGTAAGGACATCATTTTAATAATGATTCCTTGACCCCTGACCTATCCTCCACCAAACCTAGAGGCCCGAACCCTGATGTGGAAAAGCTTTCAGACTGGAATCTCACTTCTGCCAGCTTAGATCAGGGAGAGGTCGCCGTCAAATTACCAACTTTTTAAGACGCACAGTTCAAGCTTAATTAAAGGCTTGATGAAAACGCCCTCGGTAAAATGAACTCATTCAGAGAGCAGATAATTTAAGATCCATGTACTGAGGACTACTTCTGCAATGCAGGGTATAAAAATTTTATTTGATCTTATATAAATTTAATTAGATAAGAAGAAGGGGAAGGTTCTCTCTTTTGTATGGATTGGCAAAACTATTTTTCCCCTTTCCAATGCGGGCATAATGTCAGTTAGATGGGTTGTCACTGAACCACTGCAGAATATGGGCTTAGGGAATGTCAATCTTCTGGCTTCTTGGGAGGGGTGGAGAGAGAGACCACCTTATAAGTCTGCAGGAGAACTTGTTTTCTGCTGCCCCAGAGGATAGGGCCCGAACCAGTGAGTTCAAATTACAAGAAAGGAAGTTCCAGCTAAACATTAGGAAGAACTTTCTGACGGTGGGAGCTGTTTAGCAGTAGAAAGGACAACACCTCAGAACATTGTGGACTCTCCATCCTTGAAGGTATTTAAGCAGATGTTGCATGACCATCTGTCAGGGATTGTTTAGGTGTGATTCCTGCATTGTAGGGAGTTGGGCTAGATGACCCTTGGAGCTCATTCCAACTTTACAGTTCTGAGTTGGAAAGGACCCTGAAGAACATCTAGTCCAACCCCTTGCAGTGCAGGAATATACTGCTGTCCCGTGCGAGGATCAAACCTGCAACCTTGGCATTATAAGCACCATGCTCAACTAACTGAGCTATCTGTCAGTATGCCTTTCAACTGATGGGCTCAATAACTGGTTCTCCCCCGACTGGGCTAGGCAACTGGAGCACTTTCAGAGACCTTCCAATCCTGGAAAGCAGATCCCAGTGCACTGGACCCACAAGTGTGCATTGTGAGCTCCAGACTCATGCAGAGTAGAAATAATACGGAAGCTAGCTGTGAAGCATAACTCCTTTTATTTCTAATAGTTACTACAAACTAAAGAACTACTGGCTTGCATGAGTGTTACAGCTCCCACTCAGCCATCTAGTCACTATATAAGGCTTTCTCCACACAGGCAGTCAGGCAGTCAGGCAGGAGCGGAAGAGCAGTTTCCGCCCCCTCCTTTCTCAAAACATCAGATCAGGAGATTCTTACAATGGGAGGGGTGAAAAGATCAACACTATCCAGACCTATTAGGGAAGCGGGTGGCACTGAGGGTTAAACCACAGAGCCTAGGACTTGCTGATCAGAAGATCAGTGGTTCGAATCCCCATGACAGGGTGAGCTCCCATTGCTCGGTCCCTGTTCCTGCCAACCTAGCAGTTCAAAAGCACATCAAAGTGCAAGTAGATAAATAGGTACCACTCCGGTGGGAAGGTAAACAGTGTTTCCGTGCGCTGCTCTGGTTCGCCAGAAGCGGCTTAGTCATGCTGGACACATGACCTGGAAGCTCCCTCAGCCAATAAAACGAGATGAGCGCCGCAACCCCAGAGTCGGTCACAACTGGACCTAATGGTCAGGGGTCCCTTTACCTTTACCTTTATCCAGACCTATTATATCAGAAGCCCACTCCACAGTAACTCAGAGCAGGACTTTCATTGTGGCTGCCCCTGTTTGTTCAAACAGCATTTCTGTCCAGATATGGTGGGCATCCACAAACTGTGTTTTTCAGAAACAGTTTGAGACCTTTTCATTCCTACATGCTTACACACGCTGTGCTGTACGCTGGTGAAAGGGGCCTTCATAAGAGGGGTGTCGCGTATCTTCCATAGGCCCACACCCCACCAATGTCATACCCTCCAGTATTTCTCTGATGAAAATAGGGACGTCCCATTCCATAATGACAATTTTACTATTTAACCCCACACATCTCTCTGAGTTGCCCCAGCCACTCTGGGCAGCTTCCAACCTATATAATAACATAATTAAACATTTAAACATAAAAAACACCTCACTGTACAGCAGGCATGTCCAACAGGTAGATCGTGATCTACCATTAGATCACTGGACGTCTGCAATAGATCACTGGTAGATCACTGGTTCCCCTCAAAGAAGCTCATCAACTTTGGCTCCCCCCCAAAAAAAACAGGGTTTCCCTCAACAACTCAAGCTCAACAACTTCAACCTGAACCCCCCTAAAGGGGGTAGATCACTGCCAGTTTTTAACTGTGAGTAGATCACAGTTTCTTGGGAGCTGGCCACCCCTGCTGTAAAGGATTGCCTTCTGGTAACTGTCTAATAACTCCATAACCCTCCAACATTTCTCCAACTTTGTTCCTACTCTGCCTTTCTCTTTACTGCCCCTTGAGGTGGATATCATAGAATCATAGAATCATAGAATCATAGAGTTGGAAGAGACCACAAGGGCCATCGAGTCCAACCCCCTGCCAAGCAGGAAACACCATCAGAGCACTCCTGACATATGGTTGTCAAGCCTCTGCTTAAAGACCTCCAAAGTAGGAGACTCCACCACACTCCTTGGCAGCAAATTCCACTGTCAAACAGCTCTTACTGTCAGGAAGTTCTTCCTAATGTTTAAGTGGAATCTTCTTTCTTGTAGTTTGGATCCATTGCTCCGTGTCCGCTTCTCTGGAGCAGCAGAAAACAACCTTTCTCCCTCCTCTATGTGACATCCTTTTATATATTTGAACATGGCTATCATATCACCCCTTAACCTCCTCTTCTCCAGGCTAAACATGCCCAGCTCCCTTAGCCGTTCCTCATAAGGCATCGTTTCCAGGCCTTTGACCATTTTGGTTGCCCTCCTCTGGACACGTTCCAGTTTGTCAGTGTCCTTCTTGAATTGTGGTGCCCAGAACTGGACACAGTACTCCAGGTGAGGTCTGACCAGAGCAGAATACAGTGGCACTATTAATTCCCTTGATCTAGATGCTATACTCCTATTGATGCAGCCCAGAATTGCATTGGCTTTTTTAGCTGCTGCGTCACACTGTTGGCTCATGTCAAGTTTGTGGTCAACCAAGACTCCTAGATCCTTTTCACACTGTTTAAGCCGGGTGTAGAGGATGATGAGGTTGGGTTGTAAAGTTTCTGCCATTTATATTTTTTGCAGACATGATGGGTTATCTTTGACTTCCTTAGTGCTTTGATATTTTTGCTTTCCTTCTTCTTTGCTTCAGGTTTTTTCCTTTGTGATTTCTTACTGAGTACTGGATGATTTATAGCAGCTGGTTCTCCAATGAAAATGGGGACATCCTAAGGAAAAGTGGGACATTCCGGAATCAAATCGGAAACTGGGGTGGCTTCTCTAAATCAAGGACATCCCTGGAAAATCAGGACACTCAGAGGGTCTTCAGTGGGGTCATGGTGCCAGCTCATATCTGGTCTCCTGCTAGTGCAGCTTTATTTCAGATATGCTGCTTTGCTCCACATGCCTGTTTCCACTCAGTGCTATTTTTCTAGAAAAAGAGATTCTGGAACTCACCACGATCACCTCCCTTGTTCTCCTATAATGGCAATGGCCCTCTGTGAGGGTCTCACACTTGACAGTGTCTCTGTCACCTCTCAGCCGCTTTCCTTTGCAGGGAAGTGAATAATAATAATAATAATAATAATAATAATAATAATAATAAAATTTTATTTATACCCCGCCCTCCCCGGCCAGAGCTGGGCTCAGGGCAGCTAACACCAATAAAATAAAATTAAAATTAAACAAAACACAAAACAAAACAAAACAAAACAGTGGTGCCTCGGGTTACATACACTTCAGGTTACACACGCTTCAAGTTACAGACTCCACTAACCCGGAAATAGTACCTCGGGTTAAGAACTTTGCTTCAGGATGACAACAGAAATCGTGCTCTGGCGGTGCGGCAGCAGCAGGAGGCCCCATTAGCTAAAGTGGTGCTTCAGGTTAAGAACAGTTTCAGGTTAAGTACGGACCTCCGGAACGAATTAAGTACTTAACCCGAGGTACCACTGTAAAATAAAATAAAAGCGATACAAAGCTAGTTCTTTTCCCAGGCTTTCCTCCAGAGCCCCCCCCCCCATGCAATCAACAGAATTCAGATTGAATCATGGCCAAATTAAATGTAAACAACCCATTCCACTCCCAATGTGTGGTGTGTTTGTGTGTGTGTGTTTTGTGTGGTTTTTTGGTATGAATGGTTTAACCGTTGCACTCACTTTTCCCTTCCGCGGTGCTTGCCCAGTGCTCCCTGGTACGTCTTAACAGACCTGCCGGACATCAAAGGCATTATTTGGTTTAAACGACAGAGTGACATCCTTGGAAGCCTTTTTGTAAATATCCGTTTGAAAAATCCCAGCTGTCATAAAAATAACCAAGCTGTCAGCTCCCAAAGTCAGAGCGAAGCAAGGAGGTTAGCCGAAATGAGACCCAATGTGAAGAATTTCCCTGTCACCCCGTCCTGGGAGGCATCTGCTGTAAAGTATAGGCTCTCAAGTCAACAGGCGTTTTGATCGTGAGATGATTTATGTCAGCCGTCAGCCATCCAGCACGCATCTGTCACCCGGACAATGTGCTATAAAAGAGAATTTAATTGCTTCTGGATTATAAATAAAAATGAACATTGCGGGAACGAATTACACAATCACTGTTCATTTGTACATTGCGCTATCAAGGGCAAGGGAAACCAGTGGACAGAAAGCAGAGTCATTTTTCCCCCTTCTTCATTCAGCCAGGAGGGACCATCGGGAATGTTTTAATAACAAATGACAACCATCGCATTTTTGGGCAGGAAAGAACCTGCTTTTTCCTCTTTTTTTTCCTTTTTGGAGGGGCGATTCTCTGGATTGATGGACCAGGCCCGCGTCTTCAATCAGTTGCCACAGTTTGCTAATGGAGGCAGCAGTCTGGAAAGGAAGGACTTGTGAATGTCACACACTAGAAAAACTTTACCTAGGAATGGGGGAGGATTCTGGTTCAACTGGCGGCAAAACTACCTGATCCGCAGTTCCCAGGGGTAGGGGCAATTTGTAAACCAAAAGGCAGTTGCCGCTCTAAAGGTGCGCCTTCCCCAGTTTTGCAGAGCTGTTCTCCAACTAAATATATATGCAAGGTGCATGTATCAGGTGAAAGTCTGCATAAGAAGGCATGTATCAAGGGAAATCACAAGTAAAAAAAATGTGTGTATATTGGGCAGAATTTCATTAAAAATGTTTCTGTAAGGGGAAATGCACACTGAGGTGACTCGGAAACTACAACTAATCCAGATATGTGGCAGCCAGACTGGTGACTGGGCGCGGCCACCAAGACCATATAACACCCATCCTGAAAGAACAACATTGGCTCCCAGTACGTTTCTGAGCACAATTCAAAGTGTTGGTGCTGACCTTTAAAACCCTAAATGGACTTGGCTTAGTATACCTGAAGGAGCGTCTCCACCACCATCATTCAGCGCGGACACTGAGGTCCAGCTCTGAGGACCTTCTGGTGGTTCCCTCCCTTCGAGAAGCCAAGTTACAGGGAACCAGGCAGAGGGCCTTCTCAGCAGTGGCGTCTGCCCTGTGTACCGCCCTCCCGTCAGAGGTCAAGGAGATAAAGAACTACACAACATTTAGAAGAAATCTGAAGGCAGCCCTGTATCGGGGAGTTTTTATTATGTTTTAATATGCTGTAAGCTACCCTGAGGGGCTGGGGAAACTCAGTCAGATGGGCAGGGTATAAATACCTCAGGCCATACCTCAGGTTACAGATGCTTCAGGTTGCGTTTTTTTCGGGTTACAGTACGGTTACAAAGTACCAGAACAGGTTACTTCTGGGTTTTGGCGGTCGCGCATGAGCAGAAGACCAAATCACAACCCACACGTGCGCAGACATGGCGCTGTGGGTTGTGAAAGCTGTGAGTTGCGAATGTGACTCCCGCACGGATCACGCTCACGACCCAAGTGTCCACTGTAATAAAATTGTTGATGTTGTCGTTGTTGAAATGCTGGTGGTTTTTTAAAAAAAAATCACAAAGTGATATAGAAATGTGGTGAAGTGAACTTAAGAGTGGAAAACCAAAATTGGCAGATCCATCCATCCTTAGTTCGGCATGCCATTCGTCTCTCAATGGTCTCTCTACCTGCAGCTGTTTATAGATTCCAGAGCGGTGAAGCCATCTTGAGTTACCATTTCTTGGCATGGGGATTGGGCTTCTTAATATTCCACAACATACTGTCATGATCGCATCAGACTAGTCAGGGGCGGATTTAGGTTTGATGAGGCCCTAAGCTACTGAAGGTAACGGGACCCTTTATATGTCCAGCTGCCCTTTGTCAACAACAATTTGTCACTGTTTTTTGTCTTGAATATGCCAACAAAGGTCCGTATAGTTAAAGCCATGGTTTTCCCGGTAGTGATGTATGGAAGTGAGAGCTGGACCATAAAGAAGGCTGATCACCGAAGAATTGATTCTTTTGAATTATGGTGCTGTAGGAGACTCTTGAGAGTCCCATG
Organism: Podarcis vaucheri; assembly: GCF_965113315.1. NCBI lineage: Eukaryota > Metazoa > Chordata > Lepidosauria > Squamata > Lacertidae > Podarcis > Podarcis vaucheri. The sequence goes on from NC_138762.1 coordinate 13,698,304, forward strand.
GACTGCAAGAAGAACAAAGGCATCCATTCTTAAGGAAATTAGCCCTGAGTGCTCACTGGAAGGACAGATCCTGAAGCTGAGGCTCCAATACTTTGGCCACTTCATGAGAAGAGAAGACTCCCTGGAAAAGACCCTGATGTTGGGAAAGATGGAGGGCACAAGGAGAAGGGGACGACAGAGGACGAGATGGTTGAAGCTACGAACATGAGTTTGACCAAACTGCGGGAGGCAGTGGAAGACAGGAGTGCCTGGCGTGCTCTGATCCAGGGGGCCACGAAGAGTCGGACACGACTAAACGACTAAACAACAACAACCAAAGAGGATCTGGAAATTCCTGGAGGACAAGGCTATCAATGACTACTAGCCATGATGCTAAGTTTGTACTCTGAAGACCAGTTTCTGTGAGTCACAGGTAGGCAGAATACTGCTGTGCTTCCCACAGGCATCTGGTTGGGCCCTGTGAGAATAGGAGGCTGGACTAGAAGGACCATTTATGTCTTTGGTCCAAGTTCATCAGGACATGGGGCAAAAATGCACCCTGAAAATTGGCCACAGATTCTCCCCACTGTAGAGCAGAATCCTAATCAGAATTATGGCCACCCTGGTTTTCTCAGCACTACTGCATCTCCTCTCATTTTTCCGGGGTGCCCTCGCTGTTACTTAGCCGAAAATATTTTATTTGTGAAGGTCGGAACAATGCAGAGTCTTGTATGTTCCATCATTTTGAAACCAGCAAGAGGTGCTTCAGCTTCCGTTGCTGGCCTTAATGAGCGATAATGATGTGATGCATGATTAACTGGGTTGATAGCGAGTGCTTAGCAAGACTGATATCCCATGCCATTCAAACAGGACACTCATAAAAACTCTGCCATCTCCCATTTTAAAATGTTTGCTGAGTGACAAGTTTGAGAGATCACCTGAGTTTCCAGGACTGGCAGACGAAAGGATTTCCTCCGATGCTTGCATCTAGACGAGGGCTGTAAATTAGGAAAGCTCCTGTCAAAAATTGCTCAGCTGAACGGCAGAAATTTTAGAAATCTTAGTTCATTTGTTTTTAACTGTTCTGCACATGGTCCAAACAGTTAAGAAAGAGCATCGCTATTACAGGAAACAACCAAGCTACACACCAGAAAAACCAAAGCTGGTTCAAATACTATTCACTTTTCACTTTAAGGCAATGAATATCCTTCATTCAAGAATTTTTGAGCGATCGTGAAAATGCTTCTTCACTCAGATTGCCCTCACTATGGCATCTTTTTGGTTGTGCCTGTATGCATAGCTTATTTATGAATAAAAGGTAAAAGTAAAGGGACCCCTGACCATTAGGTCCAGTCGTGGCCGACTCTGGGGTTGCAGCGCTCATCTCACTTTATTGGCCGAGGGAGCTGGCGTACAGCTTCCAGATCATGTAGCCAGCATGACTAAGCCGCTTCTGGTAAACCAGAGCAGCACACGGAAACGCCGTTTACCTTCCCACCAGAGCGGTACCTATTTATCTACTTGCACTTTGACGTGCTTTCGAACTGCTAGGTTGGCAGGAGCAGGGACTGAGCAACGGGAGCTCACCCTGTCGCAGGGATTCGAACCACCGACCTTCTGATCTGCAAGTCCTAGGCTCTGTGGTTTAACCCACAGCACCACCCACATTCCTTATTTATGAATAAATACCCAGTAACAAAATCTCATTCACCATGTGATCCCTCATTAGTCGCTCATGGGAAACAATAGCACAGAGAACACGGAAGTCAAGGGGGAAAGACAGCACCCACTGATATTTTAGTAAGCGAATAATAAAAGCCATCTAAAACATTTCATTTCATTTGACACCTGCAAAATGAAACTGAAAATATTGGGTGCAACCCTGGAGGGGAAAGGCTGCTTTTCACACTGTTTGGTGCTCAGGCTGGCTTCATAGATAATAATAATGGCATGGTTGCCTTCCCAATATTGTCCACATGTACTTTTCTGGTTTATCACTACAACAGTGCCGGCAAATAAAACGTTTTAAGTGTGTCTTAAATGCAATATACAAGGTGGCACTAGATGGCGATCATGAGCCTTATGGAAAATTCAATGTCTTTCTAAAAGCGCTTTTTAAAAATTAAATAAAGCATTTTCGGAACTTTTTTTATATGTGTGTAGATTCCATCTGGGCTTGAGTAAAGCAAATAAATTGATTAGACGGTGCCTATATGATATCAAGCAACATAATAATTTGCCCACGTTAAGGAAATTTTGTCCACGGTATGATTCTTTTCCACCTAGACATTTTGATACATTGGCACCTTATTTGCAGAAGTTAACAGTTCCAAAATACAGACATGCTTTCACTCGCGCAAGATTAAATATGCTGCCTTCAGCTGTACTTGAGGGTCGATTTCAGAAAATTCCGCTGGAAAAACACTTGTGTCCATGTGGAAATGGCAGTATTGAGTCAGCGGCTCATGTGCGTCTAGCTTGCATGCTTTATAAAGATTTGAGGGGTGAGGTTATTATCCCCCCTACTGCTACCCATACCAGGTCACTCAACCATTGCTACTGTGATCTTTCTAACAGTAGATCAAGATAATCAGGTGACAGCAAAAACTGCAAAAAAATTAAAAATTACCAGGGGCAATTAGAATAAGATCTATTATTTGATTATTGACATAAACCTTCAGAATATATTTTGTTTAGTTAAGTTTTTACCTCTATCTTCAGTATATTGTAATTTTTATTTTATTTTATTTTATTGCTATGATTCTTGCTATGATTCTGATTCTATGTCCACATGATATTGGCCCTATGAAGATGTCATCGGTTTCCACATGGACCTGCCTTCAAATGAATCTCTGCAGGCATTCTTTGTGGAAGTGCCTGGTTCACTCAGAATAGGCAGACACCATTCTGATTTTCAAGGTCGTTTTATACCGGCAGTGCAACTTTCTTCCAAGTTTAGCAGGACTCTTCCCACTACCGCCCTTGCTTTCATTTCCCACCATTTGTCCTGTCTTCGAGATGATGGCAGAAGTCAAAAAAAAAAGAGAAGTCGCAAAGCCCAATCCATACTCATTAGGAGCAAGTGTTGGCATCACCGTTGCCGGTGCTACCTTCAGCGCTAATTGATGTGTCATTAAACTTTGAGAGGAGAAGGTTCCTGCTCCCATGACAGCTGTTCCATTGTGCGGTGGGCTGAGAAAGAACACCATTAAGCGTAATTAAGGAAAGAGGCAGAAACATAAGGAAAGGAACCTTTCTCTCCTCGAGATGAAAAGCCCTCTGTGTATACAAAAAAATGATGATGGCTCATAACTGACCCCATCGAAACGTCAATGAGGAGGCAGATGTCCGAGGGACTGGAATAAATGCCACCTCACTTCATCCCAGGCACTTCTTCCAAGCTGTTCCTCAACCACGTTCCTAACCCTTCAGAAACTTGTCCTCCATCCAGGTCCTTTTCTCCTTTGCTTCCCCTTCGTTGACATTTTAAAGGCCAGGAGATATTGTGATTGTCAATCGCTATTCTGGGCAACTTCTTTCTTTTCTTTTTTTTCCCCCAAGGACTTTCCGCACAGATCGAAGAACTTTGGAAAGTCACCATGTAGCAAAGGCGAGCTCTTGCAACTGAGCTAAGCCTTTCTCAAAATGAGAGGTTGAGATGGGCAGGTGGCCTCTGCTAAGGGTCGGGGTTCATGCACAGCCAACCACTGTTCTCTTCTCTCGGTGTGTGCCTTCCAATGGATCAGGGCAGAGAATCCAAACATATCAGTGCTCTTGGTCTCACTGATGGGGTCCAAAGGAAAGCAGAGCAAGGCATTTGGCACCAGCTTGGCTGCAGGAGTTGCCAGAAGGCCTCAGCCCAGTATACCTGAAGGAGCATCTCCAGCCCTATCGTTCTGCCGGGACACTGAGGTCCAGCGCCGAGAGCCTTCTGGCGGTTCCCTCCCTGCGAGAAGCCACGTTACAGGGAACCAGGCAGAGGGCCTTCTCAGTAGTGGCACCCGCCCTGTGGAACGCCTTCCCACCAGATGTCAAAGAGAAGAACAACTACCAGACTTTTAGAAGGCACCTGAAGGCAGATTCCCTGTTTAGGGAAGCTTTTAATGTTTAACAGACTACAGTATTTTAATACTCTGTTGAAAGCCGCCCAGAGTGGCTGGGGAAACCCAGCCAGATGGGCGGGGTATAAATAAATTATTATTATTATTATTATTATTATTATTATTATTATTATTATGAATATAAGGAGAATCTTGCTGGATCCAACCACAATGACTGACTTTTAGAAGCCTGCAACCAGGACAACAGGAGTCTCCCAACTTGTGGTTCTCCAGCATTCGGGGACATCTTGCCTCTGGACACAGGAGCTACATAACACAACATAAGAAAAGCTCTACTGGGTGAGATATAAGGTCTGTATAGTCCAAGATCCTGTTCCCATAGTGGTCAACCAGATAAAAACATAAGAAAGACTCTTTTGCAGCAGGCCAAAGGCCTATCTGGTTGAGCATCCTGTTGCCCACAGTAGCTGACCAGATGCCAATGGGACGTTCACAGGAAATGAGAGTGATATTCATCTCCCACTGTTGGGAGATAATCTGATGGGTGCCTCTGTGTCTCTAGATAATCTGATAGGTGCCTCTGTGTCTCTAGATACCGAAATTCCAGAGTGAGGTGGTGAGTGGTGGGCCAAAACAAGAGAAATAGAAGGCAATATGCACAGGGAAACAAAATTTAGGGTGTAGCTGGGGGGATATGGCAGGCATGAGCCGGTTACCACTGGCTTTCATTGAGCACTACAGAACAAACAAACAAAAACATAGATGGGACACTGGTGGCTCTGTGACCTAAACCACTGAGCCTCTTAGGCTTGCTGATCAGAAGGTCGGTGGTTCGTATCCCCACCACGGGGTGAGCTCCCATTGTTCTGTCCCAGCTCCTGCCAACTTAGCAGTTCGAAAGCACACCAGTACAAACAGATAAATATGTACCACTGTGGTGGGAAGGTAAACGGCGTTTCCGTGCCCTCTGGTTTCCGTCACAGCATTTTGTTGCACCAGAAGCGGTTTAGTCATGCTGGCCACAGGATCCGGAAAACTGTCTGTGGACAAATGCTGGCTCCCTCAGCCTGAAAGCGAGATGAGTCGCCTTTGACTGGACTTAACCATCCAGGGGTCCTTTACCTTTACCTTTACCTTTACAGAACAAAATATTCAGGAAACAATCTGGGACATAACTGAAAGTCCAGTGTGTGAAGAGGTTTGAGCTGGCAGCTCAAGTGCGGTCCATATGGCTCTCACAAGCCACTTTTGAGTTCCGATATCAACAATTTAGGAACTTTCACCATTTTGTAACTAAGCTAAGTTTTACTGCCTGTGCAACTATTCTGAAGCACATGAATATGACCTTTTGAGAGTATGTAAGCGAACCATTTTTAACTTACCAAACGTATGGTCTTTTCCTTCGCTGGGGTAAGAGGGAAACTTCGGAAAGAAACTTTTTCAGGGGACATTTTGGAACTTACTTTAAAGGGCATATTTTAAAGATTTAACAGCCTATATTCCGAAGCTTTACTATGCTGCATAGTTTGTGACTTTAAATCTCTGCTGGGGGTTTTTTCACCAAAGAGTCCTTGCCCCAAACCTGGATCTTGGCATCCAGGGAATTCTCCTTTCTACCTTCTTTTTCCTTGAACCAACATGAAGTGCCTCTGATGGCTGGAAGCCACAGGCCATTGAGCCTTGCCTCACCAATCACTTGCTGGCATCGTCCCTGATCGGAACAGCATCCAATTTGAACAGGTTTATTAATACACTGGGCTCCACCATTTAACCCGTTATTGCTCGCTCTTTCTGCACACCTTTCCATCAAAGTCAGGCAACATTTATCTGTAAATGGGGAAAGGAAATGAGGCGCCGTTGTATTTTACCTGATCATTAATTCATAGGTGGAGAGAAAGAGAGAAATCTGAATTGCTACTGCTGCTTGTGTGGCTGCAGCCTGGATGAAAAGGGGCCGTTTGCAGCCAGCAGATACCATGCTCCTATTATTATTTCAGATTTGAAAACGACTTGTCAGAACACCGCAAGGTTCCTTCATGTTAAAGGGAGACTTTCATGTCCCAGTCTTACAGATTTAGAGGAGGAGGACGGAGGACGGAGATGGAGGGTGCCAGACTTTGTTTTCATGAGCCTTCCTGGACAAAAGAAATAAAAATGTGTAAAAGCGAGGAGAGAAAAGATGGGCAGCGGAGCCTTGCAGGCAGCATACACCAAAGGATTCAGGAAGGAGGGAGGCCCCACAGCCTGAGGTGCAATTCATGACTGCCACAGTTTGAACTGCCCTCCCACAGAAACAGTGCTTGTGGGTTCCTGCCTAATGCATTTAATGGGGGAACAAGCGCCTCGTTGCTAGCTCTGGGGGTGGTGATAGTACACAGAGATGTATTTGTTTGCCGGTTTATTAAAATCATACCCAGCCCTTCCTTCCAAAGGAGCCCAGGGTGGCAGACAACAAATGATACAACGATAAAAGAAAGCATCTTAAAAACAACTTCAACAATTCCAGTATAGACGCAGGCTAGGACTGATGTCAGCTTCAAAAGCTTGTGGAAAGAGGAAGGTCAGCTAATGGGAGTTATTTTCCCACATTTGTCTTTCCCTATGTGGAAAAGCCAGGGCTTGGACCTGGGACTTTAAATATGCAAAGCAGTCCCTGGGCTGCTGAACTCTGGCACCTCTATTTTTGTATTTACACACACACACAAAGGCTGCAATTCTTATCTCAGTCCCAGGGACCTCAGTGCAACTTCTTCCCAGGTGAGTGTGCAGCCAAGAATTCTGAACCCTATTCGTGTTAAAATTCTGGAATGTTGCTTGTTATTCCACCCTTGCATTTGTTCCCTTTAAAACAAAATATTTCCAGTAAAATCTGGGGAGGGCAAACAAACCTTCCGTTGTTTATCTGCCTCCAGATTTCTGTGTCGTAGAACCCACTTAACTAAGCCCTCGCCCGGATGAGGAATGCATTCTCAAATGTCCTTTCAGTTAGAGAAGGAAATATCGAAACAGCGGCATTTTTAAGCCTACCTTCCTATCGATAGGAAGACAGATACCTCCTTGGGGTGTGTGGTTATTTGAGCGCCCCTGTTAATAACGGAGTCCCAGAGCTATTACCTCTGCGAGGGATGGATATGACTTGTAAAACATTGCAACAGCCGTGTGTGTCATGAATATTGTCACTGTGCAAGGGATTGTTTCAGATGCATGGCCCTTAGGGCTGCAAGCCATTTGTTTCAAGGCCACGGGGCCGTGAAATGCAATATCTTACTACATGAATAGTTTCCCTGGAATCATCTAGTCTGGCCTCTGATACCTTGCGCCTTCTAAAAATTGCATTCTGTGGAACTCCATATACATTAGCATAGAATCGTAGAATAGCAGAGTTGGAAGGGACCATGAGGATTATCTAGTCCAACCCCCTGCAATGCGGGACTCTTTCGTCCAACGTGGAACTCGAACCCAGGACCCTGTGATTAAGAGACTCATTATATGGGGGGGGAGCACGTGTGTGTGGATGTAGGGACAGTGTGGAACAGATTTCACAAGTAGGAGAGTACTTTCCTTAAGTCCCTCTCTAGAAGACGACACAAGCTGTTCTGCTTAGGAATTTGATAGGATACTGTGCTGTTCAAAGTAAGTGTGTTAATTTTTGAGGGACTGAGGGTGTATTTTTTTGAATTTATTTAAGGACAGAGCCTAGGACTTGCCGATCAGAAGGTCAGCGGTTCAAATCCCCACGACAGGGTGAGCTCCCGTTGCTCAGTCCCAGCTCCTGCCAACCTAGCAGTTCGAAAGCACGTCAAAGTGCAAGTAGATAAATAGGTACCGCTCCGGCGGGAAGGTAAACGGCGTTTCCGTGCGCTGCTCTGGTTCGCCAGAAGCAGCTTAGTCATGCTGGACACATGACCCAGAAGCTGTATGCCAGCTCCCTCGGTCAGTAAAGCAAGATGAGCGCCGCAACCTCAAAGTCGGCCACGACTGGACCTAATGGTCAGGGGTCCCTTTACCTTTACAATGGGCTAAGAGAACAATATGCTAAACAAAACAGATATTCTAAACCTGGAAAAACCAGAGTGGTGCAATGGTTAGAGTACGAAGCCAGGCACTCTCCAGACTGGGAGACCAGGGTTCGAATTCCCACACAGCCATGAAAATCATTGGGTGGCTTTGGGCCAGTCGCCAGCTCTCAGCCTAACCTACCGCACAGGGGTTTTTTTTCATTGTGAGGATAAAATGAAGAGGGGAGAACCATTGCCCCACTTTGGGGGAAGGAGGTATATAACATGCAATGGAGGCAAATAAATAAAACTGTATTAAAAAGTATTGTACAAAGCTACTACCAGATTACACCCTGCTTCTTCCTCCAAAAGAAACCCCAAACACCTAGTGAAATTGTGTTGTAAGCTTTACTCACTGACAGTTTTGCAGGGAGAGGTTTAAGAAAGCAGAGATTTCTATTCTAAACCATCTGCGTCACAATCAGAGCGGCTTCTGTTCTGCTGCAGTTCGGTTTCCACACAAAGTGGGTTTTTCCACCTCCATCAAGTAATAATAAGAAGCCATAATGTTATTTTAAAAATCCATAGTCATAAAGTTCCATGGAGGATGTGTGGCTTTGAATTACAGTGGTACCTCGGGTTACATATGCTTCAAGTTACATACGCTTCAGGTTACAGACTCTGCTAACCCAGAAATAGTACCTCAGGTTAAGAACTTTGCTTCAGGATGAGAACAGAAATTGTACTCCGGTGGTACGGCAGCAGCGGGAGGCCCCATTAGCTAAAGTGGTGCTTCAGGTTAAGAACAGTTTCAGGTTAAGAACGGACCTCGGGGACGAATTAAGTACTTAATTAAGTTCTGTGCTCTTCAGAGTAGCTTGTTCAAGGCTGGAAGTTTGTAGGGTGGGGGCTGATCATGTAGCGCATGGTTGTTCAAGGTGCAGAGTTTGGCTTTATAAATTTGTCCTTGTAGACTGCCCTTGGGAAGAAAAACACTTGTGGTCCGGTGTCAGAGATTTTATGGAAATTGGTGCAAGGTGCTAGGTTTTATGAACAATTATAACTGAGAAGTAATAATGTTTCAGCCTGCAGATGGTGGTAATAGGACCTCTTCTGTGGCCTTGCAAAGCCATTGATATCTGAGGAGAAGAGATAAGCGCATATTTCCCCCATTTAAATAGATTCTAAAAACTTGAAAGTTGAAAACTTTGGCGATGTCCCCCGCCCTCCCAGGCTCAATCATATATCACCCCAAAAATGTGACAGCACGCCATCAATAACCCTGTGAAACATGGTAGTTAAAGAGGCAATTACATATCGTTCTTGAAACTCTTTAATTTTCATAAAGCGTGTAGGTAACATTTTAGGGCACTCAGGAATAATTTTACCCACTTAACATTCCCTAATAATGTCCTTGAGAGCCGCGGCAAGGGACCTATCCTTATCTGTTCTATGGACATGATCCTGAAAATTCAAATGGTGGTTAGTTGTGGTTGATATTGTATCCCAACAGCGTAACGCTCACCCTTTCCCCACCCCAAAAGAGAGAGGACGGAAACATAGAACTGAAGGTTGTCTCTTGCTAGCCATGATGGCTAAGAAGGTAGAAGGAGCCACGGTTTTAGATGACTTTAGAAGAGGACTAGGCAAATTCATGGAGAAGTCTATCAAAACAAATGTCAGGTTCTACACTAAGGAAGGAATAACCAGCTGCACCAGTATAAGATGAGAGACACCTGGCTTGCCATTAGTAGGTACAAGGGTGCCTCGTACCTATGGGACCGCCTCTCCCAGTATGCCCCGCGGAGGACCTTAAGGTCCATAAATAGCAACACCCTAGAGGTCCTGGGCCCTAAGGAAGTTAGATTAGCCTCAACCAGAGCCAGGGCCTTTTCAACACTGGCCTGGTGGAACCAGGGACCATGAGACCAGGGCCCTGCAGGATCTGATTTCTTTCCGCAGGGCCTGTCAGACAGAGTTGTTCCGCCTGGCCTTTGGCTTGGAATCAACTTGATCCCCTCCCCCTCCTCCTCTTTCCTTTTTCCTTTCCCCTTCTGTGATGGAACTCCTATTTTGGGACTTCCCTGGCTTTTTCCTGGCCCACATAGGACTAGTCTGGATAGCTGGTCTTGGTGAAGATTTGACGTTCTCATCCCCAAAAAGTTTTTGATTTGAGTTTCTACTGAAATGAGGCTGCATTTTCATGTTGTACTTTAATTTTGTTTTTAAGTTGTATTTTAATCAATTGATTTTATACCTGGTGTTAGCCTCCCTGAGCCTGGTCTTGGCTGGGGAGGGTGGGGTATAAATATATTTTATTTATTTATTATTACATGTGAAAAGGATTTAAGGAGTCTTAGTAGACCACAAGCTTAGCATGAGTCAGCAGTGTAACTTAGCAGCAGTCAAAGCTAAAGCTATTCTAGGCTGCGTCAACCAAAGTTTACTGTCCAGATCGAGGGAAGTAATAGTACCACTCTATTCTGCCTTGGTCAGACCACAGCTGCAGTCCTGTGTCCAGTTCTGGGCACCACAATTTAAGAAGGACGTTGACAAGCTGGAAGGTGTGCAGAGGAGGACGACCAAGATGATCAAGGGTCTGGACAACAAGCCTTATGAGGAATGGTTGTGGTAGTTGGATTTGATTAGCAGGGGAAAGGGGAAAGTGAGAGGAGATATGATAGGCATCTTCACATATCTCAAGGGCTGTCACATGGAAGATGGTGCCAAAGTTGTTTTCTCCTGCTCTGGTGGTTTCAGGATACAAGAAAGGAGAACTTTCTGACAGTAAGAGCTGTTTGACAGTGGAACGGTCTCCCTTGGGAGCTTGTGGACTCTCCTTCCTTGGAGGTTTCTAAGCAGAGGTTGGATGGCCACCTGTCAGTGATGCTTTAGCTGTGATTCCTGCATTGCAGGGGGTTGGATTAGATGACCCCTGGGCTCCCTTCCAATTCTACAATTCTATGGTGGCTATTAGCCATGATGGCTACGCTCTCCCTCCAAAGTTGGTGCTTCTGAATAACAGAAGCAATAGGAGGGAAGAGAGCTCTTGTGATCAGGTCCTGCTTGTGGGTTTCCTGCAAGGATCTCGTCAATATGAGGATATATCTAAGATCACATGAACTTCCATTTCAAAATAGGGGATTATGTTGGGGAAAAGCACCAATGCAAAAGCCAGCTGCAAGTGGCTGGAATGCAAAACAGGATGTTGTTGTCTCGAACTGTACTGTTGGAGAAAAGGGGGAGTCTATTCTCTGTACTGAGCACCAGATGTTAGCTCAGAGTGTCATCTGACCTGTACTGGAAGTACAGGGGTGGAGTCGTGACTCTACTGATGGAGTCTGAAGGGTGCAGTCACGTTTCTATGTACTGCTGAATGACAGGAATAAAAGACATGTAAATAGGACTCCTGTCTGTCTCATTTCCCCTTCCTGGGGGGAATGCAGGGAGGGAGAGAAGCAGAGGGTGTGTTCTCCTCACGTCTAATGAGGAGAATCGCCGGTTTACGACCTAGCCTGCCGGGAGACGCAGACGGAAGGTAAACAAGTATCTCACTCAATTTGCCCCCGGAGAGGCCAGTTACCTCTGACTGTGAGCTGAGATACTGACAGATTAAAAATAGGCCAAACATTATAAAACATTTTTTTTATTATTATTATTTATTCGATTTATACACTGCCCTATATGAGGAGGTCTCAGGGTGGTTCACAAACAAGACCACAACATAGAAAATCAAACCAAAAAGAACAACCCAATAAAAAACTCAATAAAAAAAAACCCTAAAAGAACCACATTCTAAAAGGGTGTTGGATAAGATCAACCAAAGACCTGGTTAAAAAGGAACCTTTTTGCCTGGCGCCCAAAGGTGTACAATGAAGGTGCCAGGTGAACTTCCCTGGGGAGAGCATTCCACAGTTGGGGAGCCACTGCAGAGAAGGCCCTGTTCTCGTGTTGCCACCCTCTGGACCTTTCCTGGAGGAGGCACACAATGAAGGGCCTCAAGATGATCTCAGGGTCTGGGTTGCTTCATATGGGAAGAGGCGATCATATGGGAAGAGGTGGTCCTGAGCCTTTTAAGGTTTACCTTAGGTCAAAACCAGCACTTTGAACTCGGCCCGGAAACTAATTGGTAGCCAGTTCAGTGTGGGAGTCATAAAGCCACGGCAAAGGCTTGTAATATTGCAGGGTGCCCCCTGACCTTGGCTGACCAGCACTCTGAGCTTTACAATGTATTGGAATGTATTGACCTTAAATGGAGTTGTGTTTCCTCTGGGCAGTGATGACCCTATTTGGCGATGGGTGGGTTTAAGCCATGACCGGATGTAGGTAATGTGAGACATTGGCAAACGGCCATGCAAGAGGAGAGAACAAAGGATAATGAAAGATACCGGAGAGGAGAGAAGAAGTTTGAAAGGAGCTGCCCTCCATCCATGAAAATATTGCTGGCTCTCTGTGTCTTTATTTTATGCTAAACAGCGCCATTGTGACGGCTGGCTCCGACAGTGAAGTTGGACCAGGATCGGTGTAATACGCTCAAACCGTCTTGTTCCGGTGAGCAACCTGGTTTGCATCCCATTATTTAGGAAAAACCGTAGTGGACACAGGTAGACAGTGTTTTCCCTGAAAGTGTCAGCATACGAGAACATTTCATGGTTGCTTGGGAGAAAGGCAGGAGGAAAGTAATCTTGCAGCTGTGGGTGTTCCTCTTAATGGATTAAGTTATGTTCATCTTAATGTATAGCCTAGACATAAGAATTGATGTGACCCTTTCGCAAAGGAACTGAATTGGCTTTTCAGTGCAGCGGCCTCAGGTAACATAGGGTTGCCCTCAACTCATATATTTTTATGAACTGGCTGTGGTTTTGACCTCTTTCTGCATGCTCAGAGTGGATTCTATCCATCATAAATTTTCTTTTTTCCTATTACCCACAAAGCAATCCCAAAATATGATCAAGGCATGGCAAGTTATGAACAGGAGGGAATCCTAAATCACAGGCTGGCCGCTTAAGGCCACTGATTCAGTTCCTGGCGGAAAGTGTCGCTGTGGTCCTTGTAGATGAATTGAGCATTTAACAAAAATAAAATAACAATTGATGCTTTTGAATTATGGTGCTGTAGGAGACTCTTGAGAGTCCCATGGACTGCAAGAAGATCAAACCTATCCATTCTTAAGGAAATCAGCCCTGAGGGCTCACTAGAAGGACAGATCCTGAAGCTGAGGCTCCAATACTTTGGCCACCTCATGAGAAGAGAAGACTCCCTGGAAGAAACCCTGATGTTGGGAAAGATGGAGGGCACAAGGAAAAGGGGACGACAGAGGACAAGAAGGTTGGACAGTGTTCTCGAAGCTACCAGCATGAGTTTGACCAAACTGCGGGAGGCAGTGGAAGACAGGAGTGCCTGGCATGCTCTGGTCCATGGGGTCACAAAGAGTCGGACATGACTAAACAACAACAGGGCACATTGCAGTAATTGTACTGTGAGGTTAACTAATAATATCACCCAGTGCACCAAAGAAAAGTAGAATAGTTTATGATGCGTAGGTCATGTCTAGTAAACAGAGCTGTGCTCTCCAACAGGGTACAGTTGCCAGGCGACTGAGGAGGAATATATGTGGGGCTGCCCCCTCCAATAACTGCCACCTGAGACTATTGTTGCATTCTGCCTACTGGCAGGGGAAACCCTATCGCCAGAACTCATGGCTTCTTCTAAAATGAGAAGGAAAGGGTTTACCTGTGTGTGCATAGATCGTACAGACATCAAGGCACATCAGATTTGTTAAGAAAACTATTTGTTACCTCTCTGGGTCAACGTTGTGTTTTCTGCTCAAGTTGCCGAAGGCAGGAACACTGACACCCAAAGCTGGTTTCCTTTAGTACATGATGCATTGAACAGTCCATACTATTTTCTTGCTTCTCTGCAGAGGATTTGGGTGTTTGGGATGCTAATGCCATCTGCTGGGCTGTTTTCGCTTAGCCAAGGAATTTGTGAGTTAACATTTCATATACAACTGCGGACCTACAGGTCTACAGAACAGCATTTCCCAGGAAATGAAATTATTAGAGTTCCTTCACTTGTTTGTCAGTTTTTTCCCAAGTGATTCAAAGCGACCTACATACATGAAAACCAAGTACAGAAGCCAGAATAAAATAAGAACCTAAAATACTAATCCGTAATACATATCAAAGAACATACCAGCTTAAATCACTGCACACAAAAAATAAGAGGAGGAGGAGATGCCACAAACTTGATTACGTGCTCAACAAATTAAGTCCCAATACCCTGGGTAAATTAAAATGTTTTTGCGTAGCACCTAAACATGGCCAAGAATCCCTTCCCTCACAGACATGCCTGACAGATGTGTGGGAAAGGGCCTCCCTAGAGAAGCTAGTCTGGCTCCCTCCTTGTGGTCCTCCTACCAGCAGGTATAGACTTTCTTGTTTCAACAGGCTTTTGAGAACTGACTGCTTTTAATGAAAGAGCTAGTGCAGTGCTGTTCTTATTGTAATCATTTGTATGGTTTTAATAGTTTTTAATGTGCGTATTAGGGATGCGGGTGTTGCTGTGGGTTAAACCACAGAGCCTAGGACTTGCCGATCACAAGGTCGGTGGTTCGAATCCCCGCAACGGGGTGAGCTCCCATTGCTCGGTCCCTGCTCCTGCCAACCTAGCACTTCGAAAGCAGGTCAAAGTGCAAGTAGATAACTAGGTACCGCTCCGGTGGGAAGGTAAACAGCGTTTCCATGCACTGCTCTGGTTCGCAAGAAGCGGCTTATTCATGCTGGCCACATGACCCGGAAGCTGTACGTCGGCTCCCTTGGCCAATAAAGCGAGATGAGCGCTGCAGCCCCAGAGTTGGCCACGACTGGACCTCATGGTCAGGGGTCCCTTTACCTTTACCTTAATATGCGTATTGTATTGTATTGCATTGCATTGCATTGCATTGCATTGCATTGCATTGCATTGCATTGCATTGCATTACTTGTGAAACATGGACCGCTTGTAAATGTCATCTCCAACTCCTTGAAAGATTCCATCAACGATGTCTCCGGAAATTTTTACACATCACTTGAGAAGATAGGCAAACTAATTCCAGTGTACTGGAAGAAGCAAAGATCCCCAGTGTCAAAGCAATGATTCTTCAATATCAACTTCGTTGGACTGGTCATGTGTTTCGGATGCCTGATTATCATCTTCCAAAGTAACTACTCTACTCCGAACTTTAAAATGGAAAGCGTAACAAAACAAAAGAGGTTTAAAGACTGTCTCAAGGCAAATCTTTAAAAATGTATTTATTAACACTGACAACTGGAAAACACTTGCCTGCGAGCGTTGCAATTAAAGGACAACCATTACCAAAGGTGTCATGGGCTTTGAAGACACTTGAACTCAGGACAAAAGGGAGAAACGTGCTAAGATGAAGGCACACTTGGCAAATCCACATCATGATCAGCTCCCGCTTGGAAACTTATGTCCTCACTGTGGAAGGACATGTGGATTCAGAACTGGTCTCCTCGGCTATGAGGGATCACCAAAGAGGAAGTATTGTATTGTATTGTATTGTATTGTATTGTATTGTATTGTATTGTATTGTATTGTATTGTATTGTATTGTATTGTAATGTTTAGTTTTAATTCTATCAATGTTTATTTGTTTTTTAAATTATTTTCTCTATGTTTTTGGCTGTTTTCGTTTTTATCAGCATGCCACCTTGAGTGCCTGACAGGGAAAAAGGAGGGGGATAAAATAAAATATTGATGATGATGCCCTGCATGGCAAGCCACTTCAAAACCCACCTTCATTAACCCCTCTAAGCCAGAAGATCCCCATCCCTGGTCAAAAACATCTAGAAAAAAAAAGAGTTTATTGAATTACCTTTTCAAGGGAAACAATAGCCACTGCACTTCAGAAAGAGAAACCTCAGATCAAAAGGCGTGGGGAGGGAAGTCGTCTGTACAACACTCAGAAGCCATTTGCATCAATTTGATGGTGCTGTCCAACAATTTCTGTGACATATTAAGTGCCATAAAACAAAGGCGTTCCATCACAGACACAAGCCAACGAAGAGGAGACAGCATAAGGGATGTGACATTCAAATGACAATCGACAGCCATAAAGGGGGCCAGGCGACAGTTGTCCAAATGTCAGCTCAATGAATGCGGCTCTTCCATTTTCCATATTAGGAACCCTCTCATCCATGACAACCATCACACAAATGGATATAAGGCTCCATCATTACAAATGCTTTTCTGCGAATGTCAGATCTGGGCTGGGTGTGGCAGAATTTGTTTCAGTCCTCATTTGATCTGAGTACAGCTAAGGATGAAGAACTTTTTGGAATTTTTGTAGCATAGGTTCAGTTGTGGGTTGTTGTTGTTGTTTTGGTTGTTGTTTTTCAAAGGAAGGAAAATGTCAATTTCAGGGGGGAATGAATTGAGGAGGGTACAAAATGCATGCAAAAAGAATGTTGTTGTTTTGTCATTTAGTCTCTGCTTTTTAAGATGCTGTCTAGGTTTGTCATCACTTTTCTCCCAAGAAGCGGGCGTCTTTTAATTTCGTGACTGCTGTCACCATCTGCAGTGATCATGGAGCCCAAGAAAGTAAAATCTCTCACTGCCTCCATTTCTTCCCCTTCTCTTTGCCATGAGGTGATGGGATCAGTGGCCATGATCTTAGTTTTTTTGATGTTCAGCTTCAGACCATATTTTGCGCTCTCCTCTTTCACCCTCATTAAAAGGTTTTTTAATTCCTCCTCACTTTCTGCCATCAAGGTTGTGTCATCAGCATATCTGAGGTTGTTGATATTTCTTCCGGCAATCTTCATCCAGTCTAGCCTTTCGCATGATGAATTCTGCATAGAAGTTAAATAAGCAGGGAGACAATATACAGCCTTGTCGTACTCCTTTCCCAATTTTGAACCAATCAGTTGTTCCATATCCAGTTCTATCTGTAGCTTCTTGTCCCACATAGAGATTTCTCAGGAGACAGATGAGGTGATCAGGCACTCCCATTTCTTTAAGAACTTGCCATAGTTTGCTGTGATCGAAATAGCCAAATCCTTTTGCATGGTCAATGAAGCAGAAGTAGATGTTTTTCTGGAACTCTCTAGCTTTCTCCATAATCCAGCGCATGTTTGCAATTTGGTCTCTGGTTCCTCTGCCACTTCATAAAGGAATATTTTAGGAAAAAGAGGATACATACATGGTACATGTCAACTGAACATACATAGTAGATCCCATACCTTCCACATTTGATATACAGTGGTACCTCAGTTACATACGCTTCAGGTTACAGACACTTCAGGTTACAGACTCCACTAACCTGGAAGTAGTATCTCAGGTTAAGAACTTTGATTCAGGATGAGAACTGAAATCACGCAGTGGTGGCGCTGTGACAGCGGGAGGCCCCATTAGCTAAAGTGGTACCTCAGGTTAAGAACAGTTTCAGGTTAAGAACAGATGTCCAGGACGAATTAAGGTCTTAACCCGAGGTACCACTGTATATAGTATCCATATATAATTTGGACATCTGCAGAGGTCTAGTGCAGTTGCTCCAGTCTTCAGCTCAGAACCCAGAACTGCTCAGAAACCATCATCTTCCCTCATTGCATGAGAGATACCCAAGCCATGTGTCGCTTAGCTGTGGGCAACCACTAGTAGAGATGGATGAATCTACCGGTTTTGTTTCCTCATTTTCCCCATCTCAAGTTCAGCTTGTGCATGTTTAAAGTCCTAATGAGAAGCCATCAGCGTTCAACTGCAAATTTCTACCAAAATGCACATTCGTGTATGCATTTCTGCAGAGCAATTTTCACAAATCTGTACACTTTTGTGCACATTGCCTGTCTGGAGAATTGCACGGCAAAATTTGGAGAAGAGCAAATCTCGAAGGATGCCTGTTTGTTCAGTTCACATATTGCTTTAGAAAGAGGAAAGAGTTTGCCTTTAGATGCAAACTGTGTCCAATTTTGCACCCATCCCTACTTGCCGGCATGGTCTCCCAAGAGCCCAGCTGGAGTGGGTCTTTACTGGCTCCTGGTGGGATCAATTGCATCCCTTTTAAAGATACAGGCAGCACAAAACCAAAGCTTGTTGTTGTTGTTTAGTCGTTTAGTCATTTAGTCGTTTAGTCGTGTCCAACTCCTCATGACCCCATGGACCAGAGCACGCCAGGCACTCCTGTCTTCCACTGCCTCCCGCAGTTTGGTCAAACTCATGTTCGTAGCTTCGAGAACACTGTCCAACCATCTCGTCCTCTGTCGTCCCCTTCTCCTTGTGCCCTCCATCTTTCCCAACATCAGGGTCTTTTCCAGGGAGTCTTCTCTTCTCATGAGGTGGCCAAAGTATTGGAGCCTCAACTTCAGGATCTGTCCTTCCAGTGAGCCCTCAGGGCTGATTTCCTTAAGAATGGATAGGTTTGATCTTCTTGCAGTCCATGGGACTCTCAAGAGTCTCCTACAGCACCATAAAGGCATAAATTCCAGACCCAGAAAAATCACCCACACCCCGAAAAATCTTCTTTTGACAGATGCGTAAAGCAGCGATTTTTTGCCACGTGTCTGTCCTCAGTCCTGAATCAACACTAATATGCCATAAAGCGCTTGGTTTTTTTCCCAGGGTGGCCTTCATCCCAGTTCTCACTCTCTCTTAAGTCAGTGCACTAAAACGTAATCGCAAATAACCCTCTAAGCCAGCAGAGTAAAACCTGCTTAAAAACCCAAGGTGCTTGTGATTCATCTTGTTGTAAAACACATCGAAGGATCCCAAGCGTTCCATAATTATGCCTCGGGACCAGTTTGATCAGCAGTTGGAACAAGTGGAATTAAAAGGGAAACGCATACAACTAGCGCATTAATTCTTTGGGTGTATGCTCTTAATTATGGCTAAGCAAACGCAAACAACTTCTGGTTTGGATTTTTCCTTGGGCACTGAATGTACTCAAATGTCCAAACCACCTTCCCTGAGCCTTTTCTTTAAAACTAATGATAACAATCGTGTGTCACTGAAAACCATTCAGGGATGGAGAGCTATTAAGATGAAAATCGAGCCTCCTGGAGACAGGCTTATCCAAGACATTCCCCTGTAATGTAAGAATACCTTGTCTTCCGCCAACACTGCGCGCAACCACCGTGCCTCCTGCGGAGCCGTTCGTTCGGAAACCCCATTTCTCTCTGCATAACGAAAGGCACTTTGCAGGGAGAGACAGGGGGTAGGGGGACAAAAAGAATATATTAAATATACAGAAGAGGTAAGAAATCTTTGTAAGTTTCTAGGGAGTTGGACAGGAAATAAAGGCAGTATGCCTGGCAGAAGAAAAGAGCCAACGCCATGAAAGGGTATTTCAGAAACAGCTTCTTTCAAGCCTCCTTTCAGTAGTTTGATGGACAGCCTGCCGCACTGGGGACAGCAAATCTGGGAGAGCTTGCAAGACCTCTGTTCTTGCGGTTGGCCAAATGAGCTCCCATCATCATCTCAAGTGGAGAGCGCATTCGCACATTGATTTTACACTTGCAAAGCTTGCAACTTGCTAAACTGAGCTGGGTATGTCATAGCATCTCAGATAGAGCCACTTCCGCCCTTTGGAGGAGGTGGAGTTGCGGGCTTCACGGCCCCACCCTGCGCACGGCAGCTGGAACCCAACCCCCGCGTGATTGGGGGGGGATTCCCGGCCGCGTCACCACCTAGCCAGCCAATTGGCTGGCTCTGGGGGTGCAGCCTGCCTTATTTAAAGCAGGACACAGCTGGGGAACTCCCTCTTTGCCACTTACCAGCTGTTCCTGCTTTTCCCACCCTCCCACCCTATAAGGTTTTCGTTCTTTGACCTTGCTATGGACCTTGGTTGATCCTGGTAGGAATTTTTCCACTTGGCAAATTGGCACCAGCCACTTGGTTTTCGCCTACCTCATAGCAAATCGTCACAACTTTCTTGGTATTGGCGGTTAGGTGTTGGTATTGCTCTGTAGATGGAAGAGGGGATGAAGCGCCATCACCTGCCCCGCATATTGAAGGGTAGTCCGGTACCGCTCATCACCTGTAACCAATAAAAGTTGTGGCCTTATTTAGCCCGTTAACCTTAATAATTGTGTCATGTGTCATTATTTTCACTGGGGGGGGGACAGGAACTCGCCACGCAATTGCCACCCTCTTTTGAGAAGGACACTGAACCCATGACTGGTGAAGATGCATCTTGTCTAGCGGGTCACATCTTGCGAAGCTCTGAATTAGATGGTCAAAGGCAGCATAGCCACATAAACATAATACCATAAGAGTCCTGGTACATCAGGCCAGTGGCCCATCTAACCCAGTAGCCTATTTTCACAGATGCCTGTGGGAAACCAGCAAGCAAGACCCAAACACAAGAGCACTCTCTGCTCCTGGAACTTCCAGTAACTAGTATTCAGAAGCATTACTGCTTCCAACCACAGAGGCAGAGCACAGCAATCATTGCTACTAGCTAGTGATAACCTTGCCGACAAAGGTCTGTATAGTTAAAGCTATGGTTTTCCCAGTAGTGATGTATGGAAGTGAGAGCTGGACAATAAAGAAGGCTGATCGCCGAAGAATTGATGCTTTTGAATTATGGTGCTGGAGGAGACTCTTGAGAGTCCCATGGACTGCAAGAAGATCTCACCTATCCATTCTTAAGGAAATCAGCCCTGAGGGCTCACTGGAAGGACAGATCCTGAAGCTGAGGCTCCAATACTGTGGTCAACTCATGAGAAAAGACTCCCTGGAAAAGACCCTGATGCTGGGAAAGATTGAGAGAACAAGGAGAAGGGGACGACAGAGGATGAGATGGTTGGACAGTGTTCTCGAAGCAAATAATAGTAGTAGTAGTAATAATAATAATAATAATAATAATAATAATAATAATAATTTTAAAAAATATTTTAATTTTGTTTATATCCTGCCCTCCCCAGCCAAAATGAGTTTGACCAAACTGCAGGAGGCAGTGGAAGACTGGAGTGCCTGGCGTGCTCTTGTCCATGGGGTCACGAAGAGTTGGACACAACTAAATGACTAAACAACAACAACAACAGTGATAACCTTGTCCTCCATGAATTGGTCCAATCCTGGTTCAGTATTGTCTCCATTGCCTCTTCGGGTTTTCAGATGGGGACATTGCCAGTCCTACCTGTAGATGTCAATAACTGAATCTGGGACAGCAGAAGTTGTATCGTTGAGTGGCAACCCATTCCCCTTCGTTTCAGTGGAGGGAAAGCCAAAGTTTTCTCCTCACAATTTTTTGAGAGGTTCATTTGTTGTTTCCAGAGCTGTTCCCGTCAAAACAGCAGACACAGCAAGAGCCTTCTGGAACCTCGCACCGGCACTGAGGAGCCAGATGGAGGACCCAGCAATGCTTTGTAGGTGCGGCAGAATTGTCTGTAAAACAAATGGGATGATTGCTTCATTATCCACCAAGAAACAGCAGAATTATTTGCTTTCGTAGATCCTTCCCGGAGTGTTGTTTTGAAGAGCTCGTGCCAAATAGCATGAGATGGATGCTGCGTTGACAAGACGGGATGGGAAGAAGGGAAAGAACAAGCATAGGGCCCTTGTCTTACTATGTACACAACTTTCAAATCATCCATCCAAATTATCTTCGAAATAAGACTTCTTCTGAGACAGATCCAAATGTAATGCACATACCCTGTGATGATCACCTCAGGAGATGTTCGTATTTTTATGCTGCTTGTTATTATTCTGAGGTAAGAAGGAAAAAAGTGCAAGCAAATCACTATTACTGCCCTAAGGCCATCGATGCATGTATATTAAATTTACTTCACTCAGTTCTGCTGTCAGTAAGGAACCATAAGGATAACACATTGAAGGGTACTGAAAAGTAGACAGGTTTATTTTGGAGAATCTAGGAGACAGAGGGAGAGCCTGCTACTGCTTTAGGCGGTAGCAGATGGCGAGTGGGAGCAACAGGGTTCACCTGACCTCCAGTTGGCCATGTTGCTGCTGCATACAGAGATGGACAGGGGCAAGGGGACAAGGAGGTCAAAGTTAGCCAAAGTTGTTGAGCTTTTTTTAGTTTTGCCCAAAGTTGTTTGCTGAGCCTTGTTTTGCAAAATCTAAAGGTGGGGAAAGTTTTTGAGCTATTTTCTTGGTTTTCATGGACGTTCCAGTGGTTTCTGCCCTGACACTGCTTCCAACTGCTGTATTCCAGCTATGTCCGGAACTATGGCAACCCTAGTTCCCCTAGTGCCAACCATCCACACCTCCAACACTTGGTCATTTTCTCATTCCGTTCTCCCTAAAATCCTCAGGTGGATCTTCACGGAAGACAGGTGTATCTTAGGTGATTAAATAGCGAAAACAGCTGCAGTAATAAACTGACCCTTTTATGCCCTCCCTTTTACATCTCTCAAGTCTCTGTCTAAGCTCGAGAAACATTGACCTGTCTTTGGTGTGCTCTCCCAACTCGAATTTCTGCTGTATTTAATTTTTTTAATAGCTCACTAGTGCTTTTGAACTGCAGCAGCCTCAACACCTCCTCTCCATTCTGGAAGAAGGAAAGTTCACCAGTGTTGAAGCAATGTGTAATGGGTATGAGTTACTCGTGCGTAAACTGGTGCCTCTCTAGGCTAATTTGCCTTGTTGAACCTTTCTGACTGCACAGCCCTTGCTCATTGCAGCTGCCTCAGTCGCTGGCAGAATCCGTCAGTGGGCGTTTCTTGAACCTCTTCCAACATAAAAGTTGTTTGACACCCAGTCTCCTCCTCCTCTCACTGCGCGGGAGTCTTCTGCGCAGGGAGGGCGTGGGCAGTGGAGGACCTGGGCTCTCCTCACTGATATCCAGTGAAGAGTCCTGGAGCCCTTTCTCCGCTTCCCCCATCTGCCCCCCTTTCTCCCTGGTGTTGCGCTGATTAGCTTCCCCCTCCACTGAGCTGTTTCTCCCCCTGCTGCTGGGTCCTTCGTCAGCATAATCTGTGAGCCTCCCCTTCGCCTCTCGCTCTGATGTCAGTTCCCTGACACAATGATTCTCCAACATCAACTCCGATTGTGTGGATGCGTGATTATCTTCTTCCAAAGCAACTACTCTATTCCAAACTTAAAAATGGAAAGTGTAATGCTGGTGGTCAACAAAAGAGGTTCAAAGACTCTCTCAAGGCAAATCTTTAAAAATGTAGTATAAACACCGACAACTGGGAAACACTGGCCTGCGAGCGCTCCAATTGGAGAACAGCCTTTACCACAGGTGTCGTGGGCTTTGAAGAAGCACGAACTCAGGGCAAAAAGGAGAAATGAGCGGAGAGGAAGGCACATTTGGCAAACCCTCACCATGATTAACTCCCACCAGAAACCTCTGTCCCCACTGTGGAAGGACATGTGGATCCAGAATTGACCTCCACAGTCACTCAGAGACACACTGTTAAGACCGTTTTCATGGAAGACAATCTTACTCAGCTACGAGTGATCGCCAAAGAAAGACCTCCAGTCACTGTTGCCTCTCTAAAAGCTGTAGCAAGCAGCTTTTAGGTAATTAGTACCCTAGGTGAACTTGTCTTCCTACCAAGCAGTTTGTGGAATTGACCTCCTGCACCTTGAGGCAGCCTGTTAGATCTACACCGCATTTGCAACATATAGGTCTAGCACAGTGGTTCTCAGCCTGTGAGTCCCCAGATGTTGTTGGACTACAACTCCCATCATCCCTGAGCTCTGGCCTTGCTAGCTAGGGGTAATGGGAGTTGTAGTTCAACGACATCTGGGGACCCACAGGTTGAGAAAGGCTGGTCTAGCACATATATCCTGGGAAGTGAAGTTTGTCAAAGCAGCTGAGATTTGTTAAGCAACCCCTATTCACCTCACAGAGCTACAATTCCCAGAGTTCCCTGGAAAGAGGGATTGATTGCTAAACCACTTTGGGAACTGTAGCCCTGTATAGCGAATAGGGGGCCCCTGACATCTCTCAGTGCTCTTAACAAGCTACAACTCCCAGAATCATTTGGGAGGAGCTATTTAAAGTGACACCATAGTGCTTTAAATGTATTGCATGTCAGCCTGGATAGCTCAGTTAGAGCATGGTGCTGATGATGCCAAGGTTGCAGATTGGATCACCATATGGAACAGCTGCATATTCCTGCTTTGCTGGGAGTTGAACGTAGATGACCCTCAGGATCCCTTCTCCAACTCTAAAATTCTATGAATGCAGCCCTAGTTCTGTCCTCTGGGACAGCAGAGGAAAGTCTTTGTCCATTTCTGTGTAACAGGCCTTCAAGTGCATTATCATCAGAGATATAACAGTGGTAAATGCTTTTAGGATATTATTATGTTTCTTAGAGAGAATTGAATCAGAATCAGAAAGGGGACTAAGTTATTGTTGAATCAATGGCTTAGCTTGAGTTTAACCATGTTATCTAGACCTCCTCTATACCTGCTGCAACTTGTAACCTGAGCCTGGCCTGTGCATCTATCAGATTTATGCACTAAAGTCTTTGGCAGAAAAGAAGCTGGGAGTTGGAGTTCTTCATCCAGCAGGTAGGACCAAGACATTTTTTTTGAGTTTGCCACCACTGGTGCAGGCCTACATCAGGCAATGCAATTTTTCTTCCTGATATTCACATGTTCTTTGGGTCAATGTTATCCAAACTATTGTTGGGGTGTCAGCGCTAAGAGCATCCAAGTAAGTCAGGAATGAATAGTTCCTGTGCGAAGACCTAGCATCCTTGTTGTGACAGCACCCATTGCAAAAGCAGTTCTCTGTATTTTTCATCATTTAACACAATACACTGTGATTTCTTTCTCCCTGGTGCCCTGCATCCACACAAAGTTGTATTAATTGCCTCTGACATTTTGTTTAGTCGTCTTAGTCATGTTTGACTCTCCATGACCCCATGAACCAGAGAACCTTGGAAACTCTCACTCAAAGCTTCTCCTTTTTTATGTCCATGGAGTTTTCTTGGCAAAATACTGGGGTGGTTTGCCAGTTCCTTCTCCAAGTGGATCACATTTAGTCTAAACTCTCGACTATGACCTGTCCATCTTGGGTGGCCCTGCACAGCATAGCTCATAGATTCTTGGAGTTCTTCAAGCCCCTTCACCATGGCAAGGCAGTTATCCATGAAGGGGTGCCTGACATTCTGCCTGGGCTTGTTAAATGTTGCTTTCTTTTCTACGTTTGCTGACTCAGACGTGACAGCCAATCAAAGACTCCATCAGCAGTGAGCACATCCCATAGGGAACTCTCATGCAAGCTCCCACGGGAGTTATGAATTTGTGGGAGGCTGCTATCCATAGTTGCTGATTTTGGTGGGAGCTGGTCACCAGCTTAGATGGTTTCAGAAGTGAATTGGGCAACTTTAAAGAGGATTGGGCTATCAATGGTAATAATGGCCACAGAATCATAGTTCCTACCAAAGAAGAATGGATAAGTCAGGTGATGGTCTATGCAGAATTGGGTAAGTTAACAGCCAAAATACAAGAATTTAACAATGACTGTTTTGTGGAAGAATGGAAGCCCTTTTTGGACTCTTTAAGGAAATATTATAGTTGGATGAACTCGTGAGCAGCATTTGAATTATGAGCAACAGAAGGAATTAGAGCTTATAGTATTGTTGTTACGGTATAAGACAGAGAAGACATTGTTCAGTAGAAGGGGGGAATCAAAACACCATGGGAAATGGGGTGGGAAGTTGGGAAAAGACAAATTCATTATGTTTTGAAATATAGATGTTAAACATTTGAAAATTCAAAAAGAAATATATTTTTTAAACAAATCATAAAAAGGTAAAGGTAAAGGACCCCTGACAGTTAAGCCCACTTGCGAACGACTCTGGGGTTGTGGTGCTCATCTCTCTTTACTGGCCGAGGGAGCTGACTTTTGTCTGCAGACAGTTTTTCCGGGTCATGTGACCAGCATGACTAAGCAGCTTCTGGCGAAACCAAAGCAGTGCACAGAAACGGCGTTTACATTCCCGCCAGAGCGGTACCTATTTATCTATTTGCAATTTGGCGTGCTTTCGAACTGCTAGGTTGGCAGGAGCAGGGACAGAGCAACGGGAGCTCACCCTGTCGTGGGGATTCGAATCGCCGACCTTCCGATCGGCAAGCCCTAGGCTCAGTGGTTTAGACCACAGTGTCACCCGTGAATCATAGAACCATAGAATTGTAGAGTTGGAAGGATCATCTAGTCTGAGTCCCTGCAATGCAAGTTGGCCATTGCAGGAAACAGAACGTCGGCTAGATAGGGTTTGGTCAGTTCCAGCAGGGTTCTTCTTAAGAATTTAGCCAACACTCATGATATGTGGATGGGAAATGGACTGATCCTTCCATCCCAAACCACAAGGCCCCATCAGGGACTACTGCAGCTAGGGATAAAGCATGTAAGCGGAGCCTTGGGGTCGGATATAGACAGAAGAAGTACCAAAGGCCCATCTAGCCCACCAACCAGGTGTCTTTGGGAATCCCGCAGGCAGGACCTGAGTGCAACAGAACTCTGCTCACCTGTGATTCCCAGCCACCTCCTGGCAAATAGAAGGGGAAGAAATGGAGGCAGTGAGAGATTTTACTTTCTTGGGCTCCATGATCACTGCAGATGGTGACAGCAGTCATGAAATTAAAAGACGCCTGCTTCTTGGGAGGAAAGCAATGACAAACCTAGACAGCATCTTAAAAAGCAGAGACATCACCTTGCCAACAAAGGTCCATATAGTTAAAGCTATGGTTTTCCAAGTAGTGATGTATGGAAGTGAGAGCTGGACCCTAAAGAAGGCTGATCGCCGAAGAATTGATGCTTTTGAATTATGGTGCTGGAGGAGACTCTTGAGAGTCCCAAGGACTGCAAGAAGATCCAACCTAATCTATTCTGAAGGAAATCAGCCCTGAGTGCTCACTGGAAGGACAGATCATGAAGTCGAGAAAGTGGGAGAAGCAACAAGAGGAACAGCCATTTTAGATCTGGTCCTAACCAATGTTGATGACCTGGTTATTGGGGTAGAAGTGGAAGGATCATTAGGCGCAAGTGATCGTGCTCTTCTGAAGTTTACTATACAGCAGAAAGGAGCAGCCAAGCATACTAGGACTCAGTTTCTTGACATTAAGAAAGCCGACTTCATAAAACTGAGGGAAGTGGTGGGTGAGATCCCATGGACAGTAATACTAAAAGGAAAGGGAGTTCATGATGGCTGGGAGTTTGTTAAGAGGGAGATAGTAAAAGCACAACGTCAGGCAATACCAATGAGACGGAAACATGGAAGGTGCCTAAAGAAGCCAGGGTGGCTATCTAAAGAACTTTTAACTGAATTAAGATTAAAAAAGGATGTGTACAAAAAATGGAAAAGGGGGGAAACCACCAAAGAGGAATTCAAACAAATAGCCAGCACGTGTAGACACAAAGTCAGAAAAGCTAAAGCACAGAATGAACTCAGGCTTGCTAGAGAGGTTAAAAGCTAGAGAGGTTAAAAGGTGTGCTCTTGTCCATGGGGTCACGAAGAGTCGGACACAACTAAACAGCAACAACTGCCTCTAATAGTGGAGGTGGAGCATAGCCAGTGTTTCTTTTTTTTTCTGGGGGTACTCAAGGATATGCAGTACTGACACCTTCTTTTTTCTAGAAGAAAAGGACTGATACATCGCCATTGCACCTAGTAGCTTTTTTATTCTCCATCCTCTTGTGATACCATGTCCACTTTTTGAGGGGTAACATCTTCTTCTGCCTTGCAAAGCTTTCGCAAAAGTCTCCCAGCAAGGTCGCTCCCAGAGCCCTGTCTCCTCACGTATTGTTCCTGAGCCAATGTTATTGGCATAATCATGCAGAATATCAATCGCGCAGAAGGCAACCCGAGAGCCACTCTTTGTCCTGAACTGCAAATGTTGTTCCTGCGCTCCCTTCAGACACAACAAGCCACGTGTCTTGAATTATACACTATTGGGGTCCCAGTAGGACCATCTGTTATTCATACATAAAAGCTTCTTTTTTGCATAGTGAGCATCTCGGGGGGGAAGGAGGAAAACAAGTCGCCGAGGGTTTTTATTATTATTTAGCCCACACGTTGTTCAATTATTCAGGGTATTATTAAAATATGAACAACAAAGAAGTTGTGCATGGAAAATGTGTTTTAATTTTTAAACAGGGCGCCTTTTAACCTGTGTTTATAAGGCTGAAGTGCATCCTAATATCATGCAGATAGGGTTTCTTTCCTTTTCTTTATTCAATAAGTTATAAGAGGTTAGATTTTTAACCAGGTCAAATTCCCTCTCATCCTCACTACTTTATTTTTTCTTTCCCCAAGGTCTAGCCCCAAAAGTATCTGGAGTCTGGGTTTGAAGAAACATCTTTCAACAGAAGTTTGTAGGCCTGTCAGAGCTTCAGAACAAATCAAGAGGATCAATGGGGTGGTGAGACTGAGCAGGAACTATTTGAGAAAAATCACATGGGACCCAAATTGCGGAGAGTTTTCTTTTCTTTCTTTTTTAAGTGAATTTTTATTGTTTTCCTTACATATTCTTTTCCAGCAAATTATAATAGCACCATACATTCCCTTTGACTCTGCCGAGTCGCGACTCCCCTCCCTCCCCGCAACTGGTATATTTAACCCAAATTGCGGAGCGTTTTCATGGGCAAGGTCCATCGCGACTGATGGGAGCTTTATGAAAACTCTTCCACCACTCCCATTCGTTTTGACAGGACATGCTCTTATGGTTCCTTTTCCTTTTACCAGCATTGTATATACCGTATTTTTCGCTCTATAAGACGCACCAGACCACAAGATGCACCTAGTTTTTGGAGGAGGAAAACAAGAAAAAAAATATTCTGAATCTCAGAAGCCAGAACAGCAAGAGGGATCACTGCGCAGTGAAAGCAGCAATCCCTCTTGCTGTTCTGGCTTCTGGGATAGCTGCACAGCCTGCATTCGTTCCATAAGATGCACATACATTCCCCCCCCCCTTTTTAGGAGGGAAAAAGTGAGTCTTATAGAGCAAAAAATACGGTATTTGTTCACTTATTATTACAATTATTCGTATATCGCCTTCCACTTCAAAGAAAGACTGAGGTGGTTAACGAAACATCAAAGCCGTAATGAAAACGTATGATAATAAAAGCCACAACAATAGCAAAACGTATCAGTGAAACAAGAGCACAGAAATTAGATTAGCCACAGATGTCAGGAAGTGACATTAAGTGTCGGGGAAATCTTGGGTAAAGACTGTGAGGCTAGTTTGTTGGGGCAAACATGGTGCAGACCCACCAACCGCAGTCTCGCTTCCTCCAAGATCGCCTTCTTCCTTCCAGCCAATCCAGAATGTGGCATTACCTATAGAATTGCAGAATTACAAAGTTGGAAGGAAGTCCAAAATATACAAAAGGATGTTTCTTCCGCTCTAGCAAGAAACCAAGAGAAGATACTCTTCGATGGGCAGGCATGGGACTCAGCTACATTAGGAAAGAAATAGTGTTTTATATGCGTTATAACACTGTGACACCAGATGGCGCTGTGGAGTCTTGTCCTTCGCCTACGTGATTTCCCACTATGAAGTTTACAATGCGTTTCCCTGAAACACTTTTCTGAGGTGTCTAGATCCAGCCATGTACTGTGTATACATGTAGATGTGGTGTTGTTATATAGGTTGGCCAAAAGGTCTTACTATGTGTAGTTGTATCACGACAAAATGCCCCTTTCTTTCTAGTTATTTGACCCTTCCTTGCCAGTGTACATATCAAGTAGCTGTAGAGGAGAAGATACACTGGTTTGAGGTGATCAGCCATATCTGTAACTTCAGGCTGCTATTAGGCCTATAATAAAAACAGGGCCTTTCCAGTGGTGGCTCCCTGCTTATGAATTGCTGCCAGTGCCTGCTAGCTTTTAATTGAACCTCAAACACTTGATGCATTTACTTGATGTTTTATACTCATTATTAATTGCAATTTATACTTATGTCACTTTTCTACTAATGCAGTTTATTACAATGTTTTCAGATTATTTCCGCTGCAAGCCTATAGAAGTTTACCTGGGAGTAAGCCCCATTCAATTGGGGGGCAGCAGTGGTGCTTACCTGACAAATAGTCGGTCACAACACTGCTGCTTACGAGGAAACAGAGGGGAGTGAGGAAGAGGTGATGTGGTCAGCATGGTGCAAACACACTGGCAGGAGTACAGGATTGGCACAGGATTAGCTCCGCTGGTACAGTGGTACCTCACAAGACGAATGCCTCGCAAGATGGAAAACTCGCTAGACGAAAGGGTTTTTCGTTTTTTGAGTTGCTTCGCAGGACGATTTTCCCTATGGGCTTGCTTCGCAAGATGGAAACGTCTTGCAAGTTTGTATCCTTTTTCTTAAAACCGTTAATACAGTTGCGACTTGACTTCGAGGAGCAACTCATAGCACTCGGTGTGGTAGCCTTTATTGAGGTTTTTGAAGACTTTGGTGATTTTTGAAGCTTTTCCAAAACTTTTCCGACACCATGCTTCGCAAGACGAAAAAAACCGCAAGACGAAAAAACTCGCGGAATGAATTAATTTCGTCTTGCGAGGCACCACTGTATGTTTGCACCATGGCAATCCTGTTGCCACATCACCCCTCCCCCTCTACTTCCTGGTAAGCCTAATCATACCATCTGCTACGGACACCATTGAATTCCATTGGATTTGCTTCTGCATAGACACACATAGGATTGCACGGGTCATGTTTCCTAGATTGTGGGCTTACGGTCTGTAATTATGCTGCAAATGGATTTTGCACCGTTAATACACTGTGAGCCAACTTGGGAGGGTTACTTGCTGAAAAGCAGCCTCTAAATGTCACAACAAACAACATGAAATAAATAATACAAAGGCAGAGAGCCTGGCAGCACAATGAAGCCACACACACACACAAACACACACACACACCGCCAGTCTTTTCTGTAGAGAGAAAATGAGCATTATATTCCAAGTGACATTTTGCCAAAGTTATCTCCAATGCAGCTTCCTGGGTGAATGTCAGAAACTGTGACCACCAATACCCAAAAAAACCTGTCCTTCCTCTTCTGATTTTTTTTTTTGTACTAGATTTGTCTTTTTTAACAAAATAGTTGTGTGGGAGATGGGGGACTGCTTCTGAGCTTCCCATAGACATCTGGTTCATCACTGTGAAGAAGAAGAAGAAGAAGAAGAAGAAGAAGAAGAAGAAGAAGAAGAAGAAGAAGAAGAGTAGTAGTTTGGATTTGATATCCCGCCTTTCACTCCATTTAAGGAGTCTCAAAGCGACTAACATTCTCCTTTCCCTTCCTCCCCCACAACAAACACTCTGTGAGGTGAGTGGGGCTAAGAGACTTCAAAGAAGTGTGACTGGCCCAAGGTCACCCAGCAGCTGCATGTGGAGGAGCGGAGACGCGAACCCGGTTCCCCAGATAACGAGACTACCACTCTTAACCACTACACCACACTGGCTCTCAAGAAGAAGATGCAGGAGTAAATGGGTTGTCGGTCTGATATATATATATATCTCTATATGATAAGAATGTAAGACTGTCGTCATGCTTCCTTCATTGGAGGATATGTAGTGCCGCATTCTGGATTTGCATGAAGTCAGGGGCAGGTAGGGGAGCTAAAGCGAAGCCAGGTTGCACGACAGCAATGGCCATGGCATGGGAGCCAGCAGAATGAGACACCGAGAGGTGGGAAAGTGATGTTTTAAAGCAATGGCAGAAGTCTGATAGTGCAGGGATGGAAGAAACTGGAATGCAAATGCCAGTTTCAAACAATGGCAAAGGTTTGGGTAAAGCAGGGATGGAGAAACATTGAGAGGGAAAGTAGTCATTTTAACAATGACAGAGGTTTGAGCAGAACAAGCAGGGACTCCCACCAAGTAGGAGGAAGTTTCAAACGAAATTTGAGTACAATTAGAAGGGAGTTTGTCTGTGTTGTGTTAGCTTTTTGATGTTTTAGCCATCTCTGCTGCTTCTCCTTATTAAAACTGTTTTTTTAATATATATATTTTTAATTTAAAAAACCCCTCCAGGTACATTCATCCTTTCTTTACTCAAGCATCTGCTATTGTTTAAAACTGGCATTTTCCTCTCAGTATCCCTCCACTCAGGGGACGCGGGTGGCGCTGTGGGTTAAACCACAGAGCCTAGGACATGCCAATCAGAAGGTCGGCAGTTTGAATCCCCGCGATGGGGTGAGCTCCTGTTGCTCAGTCCCTGCTCCTACCCACCTAGCAGTTTGAAAGCATGTCAAAGTGCAAGTAGATAAATAGGTACCGCTCTGGCGGGAAGGTAAACGGGTGTTTCCGTGTGCTGCTCTCGTTCACCAGAAGTGGCTTAGTCATGCTGGCCACATGACCCGGAAGCTGTATGCCGGCTCCCTTGGCCAATAAAACGAGATGAGCGCCGCAACCCCAGAGTCGGTCACGACTGGACCTAATGGTCAGGGGTCCCTTTACCTTTATCCCTCCACTCCCACTTTATATATCCGTGCTTGAAGAAACTTTCTCAATCTGCATGGGTGAAGATGACAGCCAGAATGGGAAAGCTTACGACTTTCTGTTCGTTGGATTGCTTGAAATTAGGTGGTACCTACAACCGTAACTAGGAAGAAAGAGGATTTATGCTACTTTTCAAATAGATGACAAACTCAGAATAAAATGTATGGGTAGGGAAGAACAGGACTCATGCAGTCATAAAGATTATCTGCTGTTGCAGGTTAAACGAGAGAGAGAATTTATGGGGTATTTATTATTAGCAGACAGACAATTCACTCTACATCACAGCTTGCGGCTTCCAGTGCAGGAGCAGAGTAACTCAGCAGGGATCCCGGACTGGGCTGGTTGCTCTCTGGTAATGTCCTCCAATGAATCCAAATGTACACAGTTAATAAGGGCCGCATCTCACGTCCCTTTTCTTTTTAGTCGTACATCCAGAGATGTTGGGAACATGGCATGTGCCTAACAGAACAAAATAAATGTTTAGGGGACAGAAAAACTGGGAGGAGGGATGCAATGGTGCTTACTTTAAAGCAAAGATGGAAAGCCTGTGTCTCTCCATCTGCTGTTGGACTACAACTGCCACCAGCCTCAGTTAGCCCTGATTTGGCAAACTCCTTGAGGCCTCTCCTCCAACTCAGATTTGCCTAATGAATAATAATAATAATTTTATTATTTATACCCTGCCCATCTGGCTGGGTTTCCCCAGCCACTCTGGGCGGCTTACGGCGCATAAAAAAATGTAGAACATTTAAAAAGTTCCTGTGACAGGGTTGCCTTCAGATGTCTTCTAAAAGTCAGGTAGTTGTTTATTTCCTTGAGATCTGATGGGAGGGCATTCCACATGGGCGGGTGCCACTACCGAGAAGGTCCTCTGCCTGCTTCCCTGTAACCTCACTTCTCACAGGGAGCGATCCACCAGAAGGCTCTCGGAGCTGGACCTCAGTGTCCAGGCTGAATGATGGGGGTGGAGACGCTCCTTCAGGTATACAGGGCCGAGTCCGTCTAGGGCTTTAAAGGTCAGCACTTAATTTTCAGCACTTAATGAATTTAATTTCAACTACTGGTGAAGATGCCTCCTAATGAAATGAACGTCCGAACAATTCATTCATGGGGAGTCAGTGATTGCAAAGGAAGTGTGTTTTACATGTATATTTTGTGGGAATGTTCTGGGGTGCAGGAGAGGATATATTGACTAATTATATCCTTATCCAACTTGTGCTAACAAGTTCCCAAAATATCAGCAGAGTTTATAGACATTCCCCTTTAAGTTCGCAACGGTAACGTGTGCACAGGTTCGCTAGAACCTCTATAATAATTACTCTGGTAATTTCCCCTTTGTTCCCTCTTAAAATACAAGACACAACACAGTCTTTATAAAAGTATAAAAGAGTTCACTCACGATCTGTTCACAATATGATCCCAGATGGCAGACAGGCTTAAAAAAGTAAAATACACTTAGAATCTATCTTATAGGAAGATAGCCCTCTCCTCTCTTGGCTGAGAGCCAAGAGGGCATCCTGCTTCTTCGAAAGGTGATGGCAGAGAGAGAGAGATGGCTGCCTGCCCTGTGCTTTTTGTCATTACCTGCACAGGTGAGGCCACACCCACCTCTGGTCACATGCGGAGGAAGTCCGTCCCCAGGAAGTTTACCTGCTTGTTGGACAGACATCCCTCTCCATGTACACTCTAGGAATGTTGTCATTGACTGCTCCTGTGTTTACATCCCACATATTTAAGTGGCTTTCAGCTTTCTAAAACCCAGCCTAGAATCACAAAACCTTCCCAATAAAGATTGCATCAGTATGCAACTACTTAACTCCTTAAGCAGATAACACCAATAGCCTGGCATGTCTTGGGTGCCAGGAATCTCCAGTCAAAAGTTACGATCCTCTTTATCTTTTCTATGCTACTGGCAATGACCAAACCCAATCCTATGCAAGCCAATGTGTGGATCCATCACATATTTTAATTCACGTTCAATATTTATACCTACACACCTGCCTATACACCTACAGTCCCATCAAGGGAATATCCATCTGCCATCACACAGCTGCTCACTTGAGGACCAGCTGCTTTTGCTGGGCTTTTTGACTGTGCAAGAAAACAACAACTGCAGTCCTAGGAGGAAAAGGCACACCCCTGGGAACAAGCCAGCCAATTGCCAGCGGCTGGGAAATGAGACAGGATGGGAGCTGATGGGCACTGCCGCAATGACCTTACGCAGCTTTCCCCAACATGCTGCCCTCTAGATGTTTTGACCATTGGCCAAGCTGGAACAGTCCAAGCAGTTGAGAAGCGCAGGGTTTGATATATCTAGGTGAGCGTCTTTTTCTTGGGACTATAAATGACACATTTGGTTCAGGCACCTACCATTAGGGCAGGGTGAATCAGCTCCCGCCCAGAAACCAATGTCCCCACTGTGGAAGGACGCATGGATCCAGAATTGGCCTCCACAGTCACTTACGGACTCACTGTTAAGACCGTGTTCATGGAAGACAATCTTACTCGGCTATGAGGGATCGCCAAGGAAAGAAGAAAAAGAAGGTGAATCTGATGCCCGGGACTGAATGCAAACTTCCAGGGCCCCCTCTCTCTCCAGCCCTCAGGTACTGCGAGGCATCCCATAGTGCAAGCGTCATTCTATTGATTCTTTTTGTAAAGGTTGAAGATGAAGTGTGTCCAGTTCTGGACGCCACAATTTAAGAAAAGTGCTTACCAGCTGGAACGTGTGCAGAGGAGGGCAACCAAGACGATCAAGGGTCTAGAAGACAAGCCTTATGAGGAACACTTGAAGGAGCTGGGTATGTATAGCCTGGAAAAGATAAGACTGAGAGGAGATATGATAGACATCTTCAGATATCTTAAGGGCTGTCACATGGCAGAGGGAGCATGCTTGTTTTTGCCTGCTTTTGAAGGTGGGACGCGAGGCAATGGTGGACTCTCATTGTTGCTCAACCTGAATCTTATCTCTGGTGTCAGGAGTCCGGTTCCCAGCTTGACAAAACAGTAAGCGCAGTTAATTTAAAAGGATGATTTATTGTCAAAACAAACGGATAGCTCCAGACGGCTCTAACACAACCTCTGGCACCATCAATCATGATGATCCTTCTGAAGACTGCTTCCTGTGTCTACAGAAGATATTGAATTTACGAACCCTACATCTCTTGCTTTGCTTCCTGTCTAACAGCCCTCCCCTGAGCCAACTCTGACGACGGATTGGATCAGCTCCCCCTTCCTCCCTTTCTGACAAACTACTTCTGCCTCTGTTCACTCCTGTTTGAACTTCCCGGGAGGTCTGGCAGGGTTCCAGCCCAGCCCGCTCTCTGCCATTCCCTTATCACTCGGCATTCCAAGGGGCATGGGCGTTGGCACTAGCTGCTGTTCATCCTGCATGAAAGTTAACCCTCTCGGTTCCTGGTTGCTTTCTTCCGTTGGCTGCAAACCGTCACTGGGAGCTGGCTCGTTCCTGACATCTGGCTAATTGAAGATCTCTTCAGTCTGCCATCATGGTCTGGGCAAGAGCCAGGACACCTCCTATACAAAGGTAAGAGTCTGTATGATGCTGTATTGTGTTTTTAATATTCAGTTAGAAGCCGCCCAGAGTGGCTGGGGAAACCCAGCCAGATGGGCAGGGTATAAATAATAAATTATTATTATATATTATTATTATAAGAGTCGCATCCATGCTCAACCCACTTTTGCTTCCTGATCCTTCCCTCCTGCCATGTGCTCCCCTCTCCCTGAAGATTGTCCTCAGGCAATGCATCCCTTGGGCTGAAAATGCTTTCCTGCCCTATTTTAAAGTTCTTTGAGCTATGTGCTCTGGGACATTAAATAACGGGTGAGTGGGAGCCGATCCAGAACACCTCACATTTTCAGCTTCTCAATTATTGCAACTTCTCCCCAGCTGTAATTTATGATGGGCAAATGTTAACTAATTTTTTAGTAAAATCTATTGACTAACCATTACCCTCTGTGTTCCAGGGTAAACGAAAACCTGATTTGTATTCTCCCTAATCACACAATCAATTTTCAATCTACTCCTTCAAAGGTAATCTCGGTGCACAAGATCCCTTACTGGCATTAAATGCTATAGTCTGGAAATCTTCCACACGTGCACATAAAAAAAAAATTGCATTGATGACTTCGCAGTGATATTGTGTATATGAAAATATTGTGTGTCTGTAGAGCTGTCATACAGATCTGTACATCTAGAGTACATGGCACTCCTCATAAGAACATAGGAAGTTGCCTTACACAACATCAGAGTAGTTGCCCATGAAGCCTAGTATTGCCTAATCTGGGGGTCACCAATGTTTGGGGTACCAGTGGACAGATTGGACATTTTGAAAAAAGGGCTGTGGGCGCCAGTCGCAAAAGGGCTACCATGTGGCAGGGAATAATTATTATTATTATTATTATTATTATTATTATTATTATTATTATTATTATTTCTACCCCTCCCATCTGGCTGAGTCTCCCCAGCCACTCTGGGCAGCTCCCAATCAAATGCTAAAAACAACAGAGCGTTAAATATTAAAAACTTCCCTAAACAGGGCTGCCTTCAGATGTCTTTTAAAAAGAAGATAGCTGCTTATTTCCTTCACATCTGAAGGGAGGGTGTTCCACAGGGTGGGCGCCACTACCAAGAAGTCCTTCTGTCTGGTTCCCTGTAACCTCACTTCTCGCAATGAGGGAGCCGCCAGAAGGCCCTGGGAGCTGGACCTCAGTGTCTGGGCTGAACGATGGGGGTGGAGACATTCCTTCAGGTATGCAGGACCGAGGCTGTTTAGGGCTTTCAAGGTCAGCACCAACACTTTGAATTGTGCTCGGAAACGTACTGGGAGCCAATGAAGGTCTTTCAGGACCAGTGCTATATGGTCTCAGCAGCTGTTCCCAGTCACCAGTCTAGCTCAGAGGTTATCAAGACATGGTTGCAACAACATGAGGATGAACATCTGGAGGAGGTACTTCGGGGAGAAATAGAAAGCAGAGGAATAGTTAAGCACATTGCCCTCCTGACTACCATGTCAAATCATACTTTCTCCTGCACTCTGCAGCTGTTCAGCAGAGACCCTCATTCCCAGAATCAGATGTGTGATTCTCACTAGATCTTCCCATTTTCCTCTATCAAATTGTGGTTACATCTCCAATTGCATTGGTAGCTCTGCTCAAGCTAGCAGTAACTGCCACCATTTTAAGTCTTGATAACTCTCTAAATTCTATTGAGATGGTTCCAAGTCAGGGTTAAACACCTGGCAGGATGTTGGTGGGGGGAAATGTGGTTTGGCTGTTCTTTATAACTTCAAACAAGTACAACCCATCATCTAATTATTATTTAGCTCAATCACAGCACAGCCAAAGATTAAACTGTGAGGGTTTTAATCCATGCAACAACAAAAAGTCTCATTAAAAGAGAACTGTTTTTCTCCCCACTTCACCCAAATTTCATTTAACAATCTGAATGAAGTCTGTAGAGTGGAATTAATGATTTGCATTAACATTTCAGATGAGCTTCAATATAAATATCAATCCTTTGATGGGTTATGAACATTGACAAAAGTTAGTTAAACCCTTGATCCCTTTCATAGCATTCTGCATGATATCATTTACTGGAAAGCCGGTAGCCTAGAGGCGAAGTCATACCTTCTACCTATAGAAATCAGCTCCAGTATGTAATTTATGAAATAAACAATTCAGAGTAATTTTCCATCGCAGAAGTTTGATCTTTAGAAGACTGGGAAGTTCTTGTAACATAGAAAAGAGAACAAAGTCTTCATGGATAAGTTAATGCTGGGAATATCTAAAATATGCTGGGAATATCTAAAATATGCTGGGAATATCTAAAATTTCTAAAATATGCTGGGAATATATAAAAATAATTGTTGTTTTATTGATTATAGCTTAGATATTATTTATTGTAACTGTTGAATGGGTTTCTGTTTAACTTCTATATGTTGCTATTATTATTTTATACTATTCTAATGATTGTTGAATGTTACTTTTTATGCAGGTTGCCTATTTTAAAGTTATATTTTATTATCACACTTTTGAATTGCATTAGATTGTTATAAGATGTACATTTTTTGTTTCTTCAGCTTATAAACCACTTTGAGTATTGTAAGGTAGAAAGATGGTATACAAATTAAAAATGATGATGATGATGATGATGATGAATAACTCCTGCATTGCAGGGAGTTGAACTAGATGACCCTTGGGGTCCCTTCCAGCTCTATGGTTTTACAGTTCTATGGAAGAGCGGAACCACTAATAGTGGGGCTTCTCAGGAAATCAAATGAAGAAGCAAGATATGTTGGGATGTTACTGCTGTAAGCCCCTCCATCTACAGAGCCTAGGGCTTGCTGAGCGGAAGGTCGGCGGTTCGAATCCCCACGACGGGGTGAGCTCCTGTTGCTCTGTCCCAGCTCCTGCCAACCTAGCAGTTTGAAAGCACGCAGTGCAAGTAGACAGATAGGTACCACTCCAGCGGGAAGGGAAACGGTGTTTCCATGCACTGCTCTGGTTCGTCAGAAGTGGCTTAGTCATGCTGGACACATGACCTGGAAGCTGTACACTGGCTCCCTTGGCCAGTAAAGCGAGATGAGCGCCGCAACCCCAGAGTTGGCCACGACTGGACCTAATGGTCAGGGGTCCCTTTACCTTTACCTTTAAGGACACCAGAATCCCTGCTTACCTTCATTCTACGGAAACTGAAACCTGGAAAAAGAACCCCTGGAGTTTCTCCCTGCTCAAAGATTGGACAGTGGTACCTCTAGTTACAAACTTAATTCGTTCCAGGGGTCCGTTCTTAACCTGAAACTGTTCTTAACTAGAGGTGTGCTTTCGCTAATGGGGCCTCTTGCTGCCACTGCACCGCCAGCACACAATTTCCATTCTCAACTTGGGGCAAAGTTCTCAACTCAAGGTAACTCTTCCAGGTAACTCTTCCAGGTCACCTCCAGTGAAGAAGAAGAAGAAGAAGAAGAAGAAGAAGAAGAAGAAGAAGAAGAAGAAGAAGAAGAGGAAGAAGTTTATTTTTTATACCATGCCTATCTGGCTGGGAATCCACAGCACATAAAAATTGTAAAACATCAGACATTAAAAACTTCCCTAAACAGGGCTGCCTTCAGATGCCTTCTAAAAGTCAGATAGCTGTTTATTTCCTTGACATCTGATGGGAGGGCATTCCACAGGGAGGGCACCACCACCAAGATGGCCCTCTGCCTGGTCCCCTGTAACCTCACAGTGAGGGAACTGCCAGAAGGCCCTCAGAGCTTGACCTCAGTGTCCGGGCTGAACGATGGGGGGGAAACCCTCCTTCAGGTAGACTGGGTCGAGGCCATTTAGGGCTTTGAAGGTCAGCACCAACACTTTGAATTGTGCTCGGAAATGTACTGGGAGCCAATGAAGGTCTTTCAGGACCAGTGTTATATAGTCTCAGCAGCTGCTCCCAGTCACCAGTCTAGCTGCCGCATTCTGGATTAGTTATAGTTTCCGGGTCACCTTCCAAGGTAGCCACACGTAGAGCACATTGCAGTAGTCCAAATGGGAGATAACTAGAGTATGCACCACTCTGGTGAGACAGTCTGTGGGCAGGTAGGGTCTCAGCCTGCATACCAGATGGAGCTGGTAGACAGCTCCCCTGGACACAGAATTGACCTGTGCCTACATGGACAGCTGTGAGTCCAAAATGACTACCAGGCTACACACCTTCTAAGGTATACTGTTCCATTGTCAAACAGCTCTTACCATTAGAAAGTTCTTTCTTTCTCCTTTCTTGTCACTTGACTCCATTGGCTTGGGTCCTGCCCTCAGGAGCAGCAGCAGAAAACAAGCTTCCTCTATCGTCCATGTGACAGCCCTTCAGCTATTTGAGAATCTGAAGGGGTTTGGATATTCAAGTCTTCATCCATCCATAATAACACAGTAGATTGCAGAAGAACATAAAAAGAGCCTTGCTGGAATAGACCAAAGGCTCGTCTAGTCCTTTCACAGCTGCCAAACAGATACCCATGGACAGAATACAAGCAGGTCCAATTTCCATCCATCTTTGGCTGTTTTAGTGAGTAGCAGCGCTCAACCTCTCCCTTTCCAAAATAGATCGACATAAATGCTGTTTGCACTGCAGGATATCTCCCAGTACCTGACTACAATTGCATTTTCATATTTTTTGTGGGGGGGGGGGCGGAATACTGCAAAGCAAAGTTATACACACACACACACACACACACACACACACACAGCCATCCATAAGGGAAGCAGCTGACTCCTGGTTTCAGGAAAGTCTTCAGCAATCAATTAATAGCTTGATCGATCCAGCGTGGTGCAGGGCAGCTTAATTGAAGAGATTCAGCACTTAAGGAGCTCGTATCATTGGAAGGACGACCACTGTCAGCAAAGTAAGCAGCCTTTTGAAATGCAGCTGCCTCGCTCAGTTCCAGAACAGTGCAAGAGAGAAAGCGAGAGAGAGAAACAGTGTGAAATGAGTTATAAAGGCCATCACAGATAATTGACGTCCAGAGTGAAACTCTTCAACAGGAACATCGCCTACCAATAGTTCATGGACACCCACTGTCTTGACCGGAGATGTTGCCAACATATTGCATGTATATCCACATTCGGTAACTAACAGCAGGAAGGTATGAATTTTTTATCGCGCCATCCCAATGCTGGAGCCAATTCTTCCCGAAAAGCAGCGGCATTCTTTTAAAGACAAAGGGTAAGAAGATAATAAACATCCCTGCAGGGTTTTTTTTTTAATTATGATCTAGCTCTTGCTCCTTGTCAGCCACAGGAGAAGGCATGTTTTATTAAAAATTGTTTACAGTCAACGTGAGGATACAGAGAATTTGAAAGGATGGCAATAAAGAAAGCATAATTTGAGACACATGGGATACCCCAGAAGTCTTGCCTGTTTAGGGCATCTTTGGGATCTTTGGGATATATTGCCTGAGATCTAAAGAGCCTGCGGATGTGTGTTTAAGTGTTTCTACATGTGTACTGGGATATCACCTTTCAATCTTGCCTCATCGTGTTGCATCAAATTTGAGATCCTCTAAATTCATTCGCAGTGACGTTGTTGTTTAGTCGTTTAGTCGTGTCCAACTCTTCATGACCCCATGGACCAGAGCACGCCAGGCACTCCTGTCTTCCACTGCCTTCCACTCATGTTCATAGCTTTGAGAACACTGTCCAAGCATCTCGTCCTTTGTCGTGCCCTTCTCCTTGTGCCCTCCATCTTTCCCAACATCAGGGTCTTTTCCAGGGAGTCTTCTCTTCTCATGAGGTGGCCAAAATATTGGAGCCTCAGCTTCAGGATCTGTCCGTCCAGTGAGCACTCAGGGCTGATTTCCTTCAGAATGGATAGGTTTGATCTTCTTGCAGTCCATGGGACTCTCAAGAGTCTCCTCCAGCACCAGAATTCAAAAGCATCAATTTTTCGGCGATCAGTCTTCTTTATGGTCCAGCTCTCACTTCCATACATCACTACTGGGAAAACCATAGCTTTAACTCTATGGACCTTTGTTGGCAAGGTGATGTCTCTGCTTTTTAAAATGTTCAGATGTTTAAATAATAATTTATTATTTGTACTCTGCCCATCTGACTGGGTCACCTTTGTCACTCTGAGTGACTTCCAGCATATATAAAAACATAATAAAACGTTAAAAAGCTTCATTACACAGGGCTGCCTTCAGATGTCTTCTAAAGGTTATATAGTTACTCATCTCCTTGACATCTGATAGGAGGGCGTTCCACAGGGCAGGCACCACCACCAAGAAGGCCCTCTGCCTGGTTCCCTGTGACTTCAGTTCTCGCAGTGAGGGAACCGCCAGAAGGCCCTCGGAGCTGGACCTCAGTGTCTTGGCTGAACGATGGGGCTGGAGACACTCCTTCAGGGAGTGGGAGCCAATGTAGATCTTTCAGGATGAACCTTATATGGTCCTGGCATCTGCTCCCAGTCACCAGTCTAGCTGCCACATTCTGGATTAGTTGTAGTTTCCAAGTCACCTTCAAAGGTAGCCCCACAGAGAGCGCATTGCAGTAGTCCAAGTGGGAGATAACCAGAGCATGCAGCACTCTGGCGAGACAGTCCACGGGCAGGTAGGGTCTCAGCCTGTGTACCAGATGGAGTTGGTAGACAGCTGCCCCGGACACAGAATTAATCTGTGCCTCCATGGACAGCTCTGAATACAAAATGACTCCCTGGCTGTGCACTTGGTCCTTTAGGGGCACAGTTACTCCATTCAGGACCAGGGAGCCCCACACACATGCCCGCCTCCTGTCCCCCAAAAACAATACTTCTGAAACACCCTGATGATCTGTCCCAGCAGCTTAATAAAGTGGTACCTCTGGTTGCAAACGGGATCCATTCCGGAAGCCCGTTCACAACATGAAAAGAGCACAATCCGCAGCGGTGCATCTGCGCACGCATGGGTTGCGATTGACCACTTCTGGGCATGTGTGTGACATCATTTTGTGTGTCTGCGCATACGTGAGCGGCGAAACCCGCAAGTAACCCGTTCCAGTGCTTCCAGGTGGCCGCGGGATGTAACCTGAAAGAACGTAACATGAAGCGGACATAATGTGAGGTATGACTGTATAGATGTTGAGCATTGGCTTAAATGTAACACCTACTATGAGTCTAGTACAGTGGTACAGCGGGTTACAGACGCTTCAGGTTACAGACTCTGCTAACCCAGAAATAGTACCTCGGGTTAAGAACTTTGCTTCAGGATGAGAACAGAAATCGTGCAGCGGCAGCAGGAGGCCCCATTAGCTAGAGTGGTGCTTCAGGTTAAGAACAGTTTCAGGTTAAGAACAGACCTCCGGAGTGAATTATGTACTCAACCCGAGGTACCACTGTACTGACCCCCGAATACAGTTCGGACAGCAGGCAGGGCAGGGCTGGCACAAGTCCCGGGGGCGTGGCATGTATCCTGGCGGCGTGGCACGCCACCTGGGGGCATGCAACCCAGTGTGGGGGGGCAGCCATGATGGCACCCCACCAGGATTGCGCTGTCGGGGGCAGTACACTCCCCCCACCCCCATCATCCTCCGCCAGTTTTTTCATAAGTTTTCCCCTTCCTCCATTCCGTGCTCGATGCTGTCTGACTTGAAGGATGGAGGCCTTCCCTGCCTGTGCCTCCGAGGCAGGAGATAGCTCTGCCTTCCTCCAGCAACTCACTCTGGAAACCCCACCGGAGGTAAAACAATTATGTATTTCATTTCCTCTTTATTTCTTAAGCGGACCCATCCTCCTCTCTCAGTCCATAAAGGCGTTTTATGGGGCGCCCTAAAAACGCTGCAGATGATAAAGCAGAAACATATATTTACAGCGGCCTTTATAGGCTGCCCAGCCCTTTCAGCAAGTACGTACTGAAATGTATTTATTCCTTCTTTACTGCCTTCACGGCCGATTCTTTTTTTTTCCCCAGAATGTACTCGTGGAGTAAAAGGAAAGCAAGAGAGAGTAGAAGGGCAAAGAGCTGGAGTGGAAATGGGAAAAGCATGACTTTGGAGCTGCTGGGCCTTTTTATATCCAAGATGACCATTTGCCCCAGGGCAGCGATTTAACTGTTTGGCCTCATCTGAAATATATGCATTTAGGCTGGACAGGTCTGGCTCCCAGATGGCATGCCTTCCTCAGCAGGAAGGCAGAGGGCAATAATCCTTGCTTACCTGCCCTGCCTCTCTCCACCTGGCTTGGGGAGGGGCCTGACAGGCTCCATAAAGGACTGCTGCTGCAGCTTGACAGAGAGGGCTCCTTTTTCAAATTGTTTTTTTTTTATTGTGATTGATATTAATGTTGTACTTTTAGTTTTAAGTAAAGGGACCCCTGGCCATTAGGTCCAGTCATGACCGACTCTGGCGTTGCGGCGCTCATCTCGCTTTATTGGCCGAGGGAGCCGGCATACAGCTTCCGGGTCATGTGGCCAGCATGACTAAGCCACTTCTGGCAAACCAGAGCAGTGCACGGAAATGCCGTTTACCTTCCCGCTGGAGCGGTACCTATTTATCTA
Organism: Podarcis vaucheri; assembly: GCF_965113315.1. Lineage (NCBI taxonomy): Eukaryota > Metazoa > Chordata > Lepidosauria > Squamata > Lacertidae > Podarcis > Podarcis vaucheri. Next base: position 13,742,775 of record NC_138762.1, read on the forward strand.
CTTGCACCTTGACGTGCTTTCGAACTTTTATTATTTACGTGGAAATTGTTTTCCATTTGGTTGTGCACCTTTGGATGTGTTTTATTTATTGTTGATGACTTCTGTTATGTTGGTAATTATGTCAATCTTGTCGTGTTGTAAGCCGCCTTGAGCATTGTTTTAACTATGGAAAGGCCGAGTACAAATGAAATGATGATGATATCAGGGTGATGCAATTGTGACTTCCGGGCTGCAGCAAGATCTTTCAAGAGGTCCGTCACGTCACTGACATCTCACTGGAACCCGGAAGCCACCGCCATTCCTCCTTGCTTCTCCAGAGGCAGCAGGAAGGGCAACCCACCGCCGTTGGAACATAGACCACAGAAATGAGAAGTGGTGGCGGTGGTGAGATCTCCACCCCCATCGTTCAGCCCGTACAATGAGATCCAGCACCGAGGGCCTTCTGGCGGTTCCCTCACTGCGAGAAGCCAAGTTACAGAGAACCAGACAGAGGGCCTTCTCGGTAGTGGCACCCGCCCTTTGGAACGCCCACCCTTCAGATGTGAAGGAAATAAGCAGCTATCTTATTTTTAAAAGACATCTGAAGGCAGCCCTGTTTAGGGAAGTTTTTCATATTTAATGCTGTATTGTTTTTAACACTTGATTGGAAGCTGCCCAGAGTGACTGGGGAAACTCAGCCAGATGGGCAGGGTATAAATAATAAATTATTATTATTATTATTATTATTATTATTATTATTATTATTATTATCTCATGCAACCTCTTTGAGATCTCGCGAGAGTTCTGTGAGATCTCGCGAGAGTTCCGTGATAACTCTCAGTACCTTGCCGCAAGCTGCTGCCACTACTGCTTCTCCTTGCTTATCCAACAGCGGCATGAGTGCATAGGGCACCCATGGGGATGCTGCCCCTGTGGGATTCTGCCACCCGAGGCATCTGCCTCAGTCTGCCTCATGGGCGAGCCAGCCATGATTGGATACCGTCCCAGGGCAGTCCCCTTAAAAATGCGGGCTGAATTAAAACCTTGAGCCTCTCTATCTATAGCCCTCCTGTTGCTGCCAGGTTACAACGGCCACCATCCCCAACTCTTGGGGTGTTACTAGGCTTTAGTTGTTCCGCCTGGCCTTTGGCTTGGAATCAATTTGATTCCCTCCCCCCTCTTTCTTTTTTTCCTTTCTCCTTCTGTGTTGGAACTCCTATTTGGGGACTCCCCTGGCTTTTTTTTCTGGACCAGTCTGGATAGTTAGCCTTGGTGAAGACTTGACATTTTTATCCCCAAAAAAGTTTTTGATTTAGTTTCCACTGAAATGAGGCTGCATTTTAATGTTGTATTTTAATCTTGTTTTTTAAGCTGTATTTCAATCAATTGTTTTTATATGTGGTGTTAGCCACCCTGAGCCCGGTTTTGGCTGGGGAGGGCGGGGTATAAATAAATATTGTTGTTGTTGTTGTTTAGGAAGAGGGCAGGAAGGCGACCCCTTGGCTCAGTGCCATGTGGGGGGGGGACACCAGTCATGCTTCCCTAAATCCACCTCTGATGGTACAGTGGTTAGAATGTTGAACTAGGACCTAGAAGAACCAGGGTTCAAATCCCCACTTAAGTCATGAAGATCACTGGGTGCGACATTGGGCCAGTGTCAGCTTAACCAACCTCACAGGGCTGCTGTGGGGGTTAAAATAGTGGGAGGACACTGAATGCCACATTGAGCTCCTTGGAGGAAAAGTTGGGATATAAATGATGCAAGCAAGCAAGCAATCAATCAATACATAAATGATCTCACCGATGGGAGCTGTGATTCCTTCATTGCAGGGGGTTGGAATAGATGGCTGTTTGGTTCTCTTCCAACTTGACAATTCAGACAGATCGTGAAGCTGAGGCTCCAATACTTTGGCCACCTCATGAGAAGAGAAGACTCCCTGGAAAAGACCCTGATGTTGGGAAAGATTGAGGGCACAAGGAGAAAGGGACAACAGAGGACAAGATGGTTGGACAGTGTTCTCGAAGCTACAAACATGAGTCTGACCAAACTGCAGGAGGCAGTGGAAGACAGGAGTGCCTGGCGTGCTCTGGTCCATGGGGTCACGAAGAGTCGGACACGACTAAATGACTAAACAACAACAGGGTTAAGAATAAAATTGGGTCTGGAAGAACTATGTGTGCTATCCTGAGCTCTGGAGGAAAGGTGGGATATGAATGTAAGAAATTAATTACTGTATTTTTTGCTCTATAAGACCCACTTTTTCCCTCCTAAAAAGCAAGGGAAAATGTGTGTGCGTCTTATAGAGCGAATGCAGGCTGCACAGCTATCCCAGAAGCCAGAACAGCAAGAGGGATTGCTGCTTTCACTGCGCAGCGATCCCCCTTGCTGTTCTGGCTTCTGAGATTCAGAATATTTTTTTATTGTTTTCCTCCAGACCAGTCTTGTGGTCTGGTGTGCCTTATAGAGCGAAAAATATGGTAATCTTGGAGTGGGGAGAGAGAAACATTGACATATATCCCTCTGTAGAAACAAACTGGCTGTGTTTTTAAAACCTCTTCATGTTCCTGAGTGCAACTAGAAGAGATGGCAACCACACACACATACACACTCCAAGGGATAGTCTGTACCATGGTAATATTGAACACTGCATACCAGGGAAACAGATTTGCCCTGCCTGCAGTTTCTGTCTCTGCAAAGGCACCTTGCAATACACGCCTCTGCCTCTTGTTCCTCATGAAAGAAAACGACTTTCGCCCTGGAACTACCAAAGCTACATTTGCAGACAAGTTGCTGCAGGTGGAGGAAGGTCAGTTTGCTCAGGGCAAAGTCAGGAGACAATCTTAGGCTGCTTCTGTAGGGCCATCCATCAACAAAGCCGTGACGTGTGTTCGGGTGGGGGGCAGTGGATGGAAAGTACACACGGTTATAGTTTTATGCGCTGGGGGGAGATCATCATAACCGAATCCCCGTAGGTGAAATAAAATGAAAACAAATAGCTTCAATCTGCAGCAAAACCTACAACAGGACTGGTTTCCAGAACTCCACAAGCCGGCAGGATGATAAGCAGAAACAGTGGGCCTCTGCATATCCACCCCAATGCCTTGCATCAAGGAATCTGTAGGATTTGTTCGCAGGGCATGTATGCCTGACCGCTTATGTGCTAAGCAACATCAGGAGATTGGGTCAACCTGAATTATCTAGCTCTTGAAAGGCTGGCAATACTGGAGGATGCAAAACCAGTGGGCTAGGGAGCCACTAGGCCAGACATAGGCAAACTCAGCCCTCCAGGTGTTTTGGGACTACAACTCCCATGATCTCTAGCTAACAGGACCAGTGGTCAGGGATGATGGGAATTGTAGTCCCAAAACATCTGGAGGGCCGAGTTTGCCTATGCCTGCACTAGGCCACTGGAAGTGCATAGATATGCTTGGGGGAGGGGAGTATCCAGTTTCCAGGACTGGGTCATGTTGTGCCCAGGCTGCTTCAGACACAGAGGTGAGATAGCATCTCCCTGTCAGCTTCAATGGAACACTGGTAAGCCTTGGGGTCTGTGGCATCCTGTGCAACACCAAAATTCGGGGGGGGGCTCTTGCCTTTTATTCTATATGGTAGTTGTGGAGCCCCCTGCAGCACCCCCAAAGCTCTGCAGCCAGTGTGACCAAACCAGTAGTGTTCCCCTAAATTTGATTGCAATCAACTCCCATATAGTTCCTCCCCTCTTCAGACTGTTGCCTGCAATGGCTGTCATGTCTGAATCAAGCTATTTCGTTGGACCGGTCATGTTGTTCGGATGCCTGATCATCGTCTTCCAAAGCAACTACTCTATTCTGAACTTTAAAATGGAAAGTGTAATGCTGGTGGTCAATAAAAGAGGTTCAAAGACTCTCTCAAGAGCCAGTGTGGTGTAGTGGTTAAGAGCGGTAGACTCATAATCTGGGGAACTGGGTTTGCGTCTCCGCTCCTCCACATGCAACTGCTGGGTGACCTTGGGCTAGTCACACTTCTCTGAAGTCTCTCAGCCCCACTCACCTCACAGAGTGTTTGTTGTGGGGGAGGAAGGGAAAGGAGAATGTTAGCCGCTTTGAGACTCCTTAAAGGGAGTGAAAGGCGGGGTATCAAATCCAAACTCTTCCAAAAACTCTTCTTCAAGGCAAATCTTTAAAAATGTAGTATAAACATCGACAACTGGGAAACACTGGCCTGTGAGCGCTCCAGTTGGAGAACAGCCTTTACCAAAGGTGTCATGGGCTTTGAAGACACTCGAACTCAGGATGAAAGGGAGTAAAGCGCTAAGAGGAAGGCATGCTTGGCAAACCCTTACCATGATCAACTCCTGCCGAGAAACCTAGGTCCCCACTGTAGAAGGACGTGTGGATCCAGAATTAGCCTCCACAGTCATTTACGGACTCACTGCTAAAACTCTGTTTTGGAAGACAATCTTACTCGGCTACGAGTGATCGCCAAAGAAGAAAGAAATGTAGCTATTTCCCTCTTCTCTCTTTGTCACTTTTTTCCCTAGCTATCCATCATAGCTAGTAGCCACCGAGAGACCCTCTCCCCCATAAATTTGTCTAATTCTCCTTTAAAGAAATCCAAGTTGGTAGCCACCTCTTCTCGCTCTTGAGTTCCATCGTTTAACTCTGAGGACACCAGTCAAAAATTGACACACAAAGCCTACCAAATAATTACACCTGTGCAACCCCAGCATGAGTAAAGGCTTTCCTTGTCCTGTCCTCAGATCAGGCAGGCCACAGCAGGTAATTTAATAGGTGGTCCAAATCACATCAGAGTCCCATGACAGCACAGGCCAGGAGATGCTGGCTGGCACTGTCTCCCACAAAGAGATCTGTTGTCTCAGCAAGGTGGAGAAGGCTGCTGAGACCTAGGAGGTCCAGCCAGTCTGGTCTTGCCATTAGCCCCACCTCAGCCCAAAGCTCGATCTGAACCCTTAAAGGACCATTGACAGCACTGGGGGTGCTGGGAATTCCTTCAGGGGTATGTTTGCCAAGACAGGGGAGTCTCACAGGGTCCTATCCTTTGGTCTGGAGGGTCCTGCAATGACTTTTTGAGAGGCAGCCCTTCCCCATCTGAGTTATCCTCTGAGCTTGGGGGCTGAGATCATGGCCAGATTGGTGAGGATTTGACATTTGCATCCCCCAAAAAAAATTTTATTTGAGTTTCTACTGAAATGAGGCTGCATTTTAATGTTGTATTTTAATCTTGTTTTTAAGTTGTATTTTAATCAATTGTTGTTATACTTGGTGTTAGTCACCCTGAGCCTGGTCTCGGCTGGGGACGGTGGGGTATAAATAAAAAATTTTATTATTATTATTATTAAAACATGTCATACCCACATCAAGCTAGATTAGGCCTCAGAATCGTAGACTCCAGACAAGTCCACCAGCAAAACCTGTAATCTTCATCACGATGCCATATAAAGGTTAATAGAATGTTAAAAACAAAAAGAGCATTCACTCGCTGGTTTTTCCTCCAATCCACTGAGATGTGGGCTTCTTGAATGCAGTACATCAATAACCTGCAGTATATTTTAAGCGATTGAATAAAAAGTTATATTTAATTGGGAAATCAATGAGCAGGAGTAGGGCACTGAGGTCATATAGATCGTCTCATCCCGACCAATCTAAATCAGCTTGCCCTTTCCGCTGGTCTTCCATCATTGCATTTTGCCTGCCAGTCCCTCAAACAACTCTTAATTATGGGCCACGGCAATTTGTCTTCAAATATCACACTATGGTGGAATCTATGCATCAATAAATACAACTCAAAAGCTGTTTTCCACCCCACTGGAGAGTTAATTGCTTCCATGGCTGAAGCAGAGGCAGTAATTCTTCACATTTTTTGGAGTGGGGATTTTCAAGGTCCCACAGTGATTGACGACAAATATGAAAAGCAAACTAAAAGGGGGAGGAGAGCGTTGGTGGGAAATACAAGGAGCTGTCCATGGTGGTGAATCTATGCAGAACATTCATTACAACGTAAGGGAAGAGGGTCTTGTATCTCAATGGCAAAGAACATGTTTCGCGTAAGGAAAGGTCACGGGTTTGATCCCTGGTTCTCTCCAACTGAGAACAGGAGGGGTGACCTGCTTGCAGTGGCTCACAAACCATAACGGAGCGGCAATAATCCATTAAATTTTACAACAGTGAAAGGAATCTCAACGGAAACAACAAAATGCATCAGAGGCTAAAATTACTATATTTTATATAATGGGTCTTTAGTGTTACTATGTAAAATTATGTAAAAATGTCATATAAAAGTATACATAATGAAATGGAGTGTCCTGGAAGGGGGCTTATCTGGCTGGTTGCTTGGTTGGACACCTGAAAGATCATCTCACCTCTTATATACCCAATAGATTGCTGTGCTCTGTGGGTGACGGACTCTTGAAGATATGGTCTTAGCAGGAGGTCCATTCTGTACAAAAGCTGCCCTTTCCAACTCCCCTCCCCTCGAATATTAGATGGGTGTCATCTCTGTTGTTGTTGTTGTTTTTTAATATTGTCTTTATTGATTTAAAATACAGTCATACATTACAGGTGAGTACAGCAGAGTTAAGCACAAAAATGAAAAAAGAAAAAAGGACAAAAAAAGAATTAACAATAACAAGAAAATATCAGTTAAAAAAGCCAATTATTTATATAACATCATATCTTGTCCAATAAAGTCTTCTGTGAAAAACTTCCAATCGTTCTCATTGTACTTTTTATATTGTCTTGATTTTATCGCACAGTTTATTTTATAGCTTTTTCTATATATCCTCTAAGATGTTTATTCCATCATCTCTGTTGTTCTTTCAGTGCCTACTGAAGACCTTACTCTTTCCAAAAGCCTTTTAAAGTTGAGATCTCTTTTCCAACCTGCACCAAGCTTTGGAATTGCTGTTAGAAGTTTGAATAGTTTTATCATTCGTTCTTTCACTGCCCGAGCCTCCTTTGGGAAGGAAGGTGGGATATAAATTTAATGAAGAAATAAAATAAACAAACAAACAAACCCTGAAGATGAGAACCCTCTTTTTGGGAGAGAAGAGATGTGGCAACAGTTCCTTGCAGGTCCCAGGCATTCCACATTAATTGCAAGATAAGCATTTTGTTCCCTCCACCCCCATTCCCTGGAAAACTCATCCTCTATATGTGATGTGTTTATCTGTTCAACCATCTTGTGGAAATGGGATCTCTTCCCACCTTGCCTTTATAAGTCCTGCATAATCACACCCCAGACTCATAAAAGTTTAATTTGGTGGGAAACAATTGCCATCCCTCTCGGTTAACAAGGCTCCTTTGCTTTCCTTCGTAAAGTTTGTTCATTATCTGTTATCTCCAAAAACCTGCGTATCTCCTTTTTCCTTCCTCCATTATCAGACTTTATGGGCTCAGATTTGGGCCTCTGCGACACCAGAAGCCAGCAGTAAGCTTGACACAGTAAACAACTTGCATTTATTTCACTGTAACGAGTTCGGCTTTTCCTCCGTGCTCTCGCAAGCCTGTACCTCAGTGGGGCAGTGAATTTGTACCAGTGGGTTGTACCATTCTGGGGTGCAGGTGGGGCTCGGATGATGCAATTCTCTTCCGTCTGGGGATCCTCTTCCCGCTGGGGCGTTAAGGAAAGGGCTAGACTGCAATTCTTCTTCCTGGCATGCTATTTATTGGTATGGAGATATTTTAATTAATTAATTGAGAGCATTCAGTTACATGAGCATGAGCATTCACCACCACCACCCCAGGCAATATGAAGTGGTACAGCCCAAACACAGCTTTTCCACTCTGGTTGAAATTAGGTCTCAAACACAGGCCTACTTTACACATTCTGCAATCTATGATTCTGTTACAGTGGTGCCTTGGTTCTCAAACTTAATCCGTCCCGGAAGTCCGTTCCAAAACCAAAGCATTCCAAAACCAAGGAATGCTTTCCCATAGAAAGTAATGCAAAATGGATTAATCCGTTCCAGACTTTTAAAAACAACCCCTAAAACAGCAATTTAACATGAATTTTACTACCTAATGAGACCACTGATCCATAAAATGAAAGCAATAACCAATGTACTGTACTATAAAATAAATAAGACAGTATTGGAGATGATAAAAAAAAATTAAAAAAAATTCTTACTTGCACTGATCGTTGTTTCGATGCGGGGCTTTTATCCATTTCTGCAGTCACACAATCAATCAATCAATCAGTAGCTGAACTGGGTTCCACACAGTCACAAAAAGAAATGAACCAAAAAAGCCTCAAAAACAAAAACGCAAAATAAATAGCAAAAACAAAAGCACCAAATACAGTGGTACCTTGGTTCTCAAATTTAATCCATTCCGGAAGTCCGTTTGACTTCCAAAATGTTTGAAAACCAAGGCGCGGCTTCTGATTGGTGCAGGCGCCCCAGAAACAATAGCCAACAGCTATTGTTCAGCTTCCGAAAAACATTCGAAAATGGGAACACCTACTTCCAGGATTTCAGTGTTTGGGAACCAAGGTGTTTGAGAACCAAGGCACCACTGTATTCTAAGCAAGTCAAAAGCAGAAAACAGCAGGAGCCTGGACAGTTCTAAGGGAGTCCTGCTGGCTGGAGTTTTCTCCTACTAAGGGAGCTGTAGGAAGGTATTGTCCCAGCAGAGAGGTGAAGCCCATGAAATGTTGTGTCGGCTACATGGGCTCCCAGTACGTTTCCAAGCACAATTCAAAGTGTTGGTGTTGACCTTTTAAAGCCCTAAACGGCCTCAGCCCAGTAGACCTGAAGGAGCGTCTCCACCCCCATCGTTCTGCCTGGACACTGAGGTCCAGCGCCGAGGGCCTTCTGGTGGTTCCCTCACTGTGAGAAGCAAAGCTACAGGGAACCAGGCAGAGGGCCTTCTCGGTAGTGGCGCCTGCCCTGTGGAACGCCCTCCCACCAGATGTCAAAGAGATAAACAACTACCTGATATTTAGAAGACATCTGAAGGCAGCCCTGTTCAGGGAAGTTTTTAATGTGTGACATTTTAATGTATTCTTAATCTTTGTTGGAAGCTGCCCAGAGTGGCTGGGGAAACACACAGCCAGATGGGCTGGGTACAAATAATAAATTATTATTATAGGCTGACACAGCCTTTGGTGTAGCTAGCTGCATCTTCCTGGCAGAGCTACCTGGGTTATTAAAGGATGCTCCTTTGATTTTATAGTCCTTGAGGCTTTGGAGATGGAAGTACTGCTGGGAATGGCAGTAAGGCTGAATCACAGAAGAAGGCACCGTCAGTTTTCACACACACATAAAAGAAAGCAGACACAGCCTAGTAACGGTAAAGGTAAAGGGACCCCTGACCATTAGGTCCAGTCATGGCCGGCTCTGGGGTCGCGGCACTCATCTCACTTTATTGGCCAAGGGAGCCGGCGTACAGCTTCCGGGTCATGTGGCCAGCATGACTAAGCCACTTCTGGTGAAGCAGAGCAGCGCACGAAAACGCTGTTTATCTTCCCACTGGAGCGGTACCTATTTATCTACTTGCACTTTGATGTGCTTGCGAACTGCTAGGTTGGCAGGAGCAGGAACCGAGCAACGGGAGCTCACCCTGTTGCGGGGATTCGAACCGCCGACCTTCTGATCGGCAAGTCCTAGGCTCTGTGGTTTAACCCACAGTGCCACCCGCGTCCCTAGACACAGCCTACTCCACACCAAATTCATCCACTGCACATGGCAATGACCAAGGGGTGAGGGTCAAGCCAGAAAAATGGACACAATCCCACAAAGCTATGCAGTGAGACATACGCTGGCTAAGAGTCAGTCCCTCCACACAAAGATGCAGAAGTCTATTGCCATAGTGTAGTCCCTTCAATAAATTATACAAGCCTTTATTAACACATGAAGGCATTAATGCTCCTAAGGAAGACTCCAGCTCAGTCTCCCTTATCAACCCCATGGCCCAACAAGCCACACCACAGAGCGTTTCCTGCTGCAAATCAATCCAGCCTATCAGATCCTACAAGGGCATCGGGGACGAGGCAGAGAAGCGAAAATAAATAGCTTAATTACCTGCTATAATTTATTGGGTATAGGCAACGGAGTCAATGGATCTCCAAAATTAATGCACGCTGCCCTTGAAAGCATGCAGGAAATATAGCCGAGAATTTCTGTTTTTAAAGGGTGCTCTTTTTTTTAAGGAAAAAAAAGAACAACTTTAAAAGTTCATTTAAATACATTGGGCTCCTCTGGGGGGAAAGGGTGGGATACAGATTAAATAAATAAATGAATAAATAAATAGCATTTCTCCTACCAGTCAAGAGCTACTCTGTCAACAGAAGCATTTTTGAGAATCCTTTCTCTCCTATTTCCAATGAACATGCTCTGGGGTGCCAGAGCAAACGTCTCCATCCGTGCACAAGAGGAAAGTATCAGCAAGCTTGTGGGGACCCCAAGGTTTGCAGAAGCTTGCAAAATCTTTAGCAGGGAATGGGGGCTCAGAATAGCCCAACAATAAGTGAGCCTACTCAGGGGGCACAGAGTGTTGATGGGGGTGGGGACAAACCAAGGTGAGGAGGAATGGAATCTGGTTTGCTGGTTTCCCAGACACACCTGGTTGGCCACCATGATAACAGAATGTTGGGCTAGACGGGCCATTGGGTCTCTGCTTGTGTTTTTATGAAATGGCATGGCCAGAATCATGAACAGGGTGCATATACAGTGGTGCCTCGCAAGACAAAAAGAATCCGTTCTGTGATTCTCTTCGTCTAGCGGTTTTTTCGTCTTGCGAAGCAAGCCCATTGGCGGATTAGCGGATTAGCGCTATTAGCGGCTTTTAGCGGCTTATCTGCTGATCGGATCAGCTGATTAGCGGCTTAGAAAAAAGGGGGGAAATGGAAAAAACCCGCAGGAACTCGCAAGACATTGTCGTCTTGCGAAGCAAGCCCATAGGAAATTCATTTTGCGAAGCACCTCCAAAACGGAAAACTCTTTCGTCTAGCGAGTTTTCCGTCTTGCAAGGCATTCGTCTTGCAGGGCACCACTGTACCTGAAGGAGCGTCTCCATCGTTCAGCCCTGACACTGAGGTCCAGCGCTGAGGGCCTTCTGGCGGTTCCCTCCCTGCAAGAAGTGAGGTTATAGGGTAAACTGGCAAGAATGTACAGGACGAGCAGTAAGACATGTTGGAAATGTAAAGATAAAGATGGAGATTTTTTTACCGCATGTGGTGGACATGTGAGAAAATGAAACAGTTTTGGGAACAGATTTATAACGAATCGAAAAAAGATATTGAAATACACTTTCCCAAAAAAGCCAGAAGCTTTCTTGCTAGGCTTGATGGGAGAGGAAATAGAAAAAGCAGATCAAAGGCTACAGCTGCTGCCAGAACTTTGTTAGCCCAAAAATGGAAAGTACCATAATTACCAACAATAGAGGCGTGGTAGACGAAGATGGCTGATTATGCGGAAGTAGCATAACTGACCTGTAGGATCCGAAATCAGGAGGAAACAAAATTCCAAAGAGATAGGAGTAAATTTATGGATTATATAAACAATAACTGTAGAAATGTGAAGACTCTGGCAGGATGGAAATAAATCTTATGACGTAGATAGGATTGGATACGCTAAGAAACTGTGGAAAAGTAACTGACATAATAAAACCTGTTGAGGGGAGTCAATGCTCAGCAGAGTGTGGGGAAAGAAGGTGGGTAAATGACTGTTGAATTTTACTGTATTTTGTTTGTTTGTATTAAATGAAACACCAATAAAAAGCATTTTTTTAAAAAAAAGAGAGAGAGAAGTGAGGCTACAGGGAACCATGCAGACGGCCTTCTTGGTGGTGGCGCCCGCCCTGTGGAACACCCTCCCTTCAGATGTAAAGGAAATAACTATCTGACTTTTAGAAGACATCTGAAAGCAGCCCTGTTTAGGGAAGTTTTTAATGTTTGATCTTTTATCGTGTTTTTAGTATTCTGTTGGGAGCTGCCCAGAGTGGCTGGGGAAACCCAGGCAGATGGGGGGGATATAAATTGTTGTTGTTGCAGAGTGAAACATAGGAAGGTGTTTTGGGAACTTCCTCTCACACAAACAAGCAATCCATCTAGCTCAGTGTTGTTGACACTGGCTGCCAGCTGCTCTCCTAGTTTCAGGCACAGAGTCATTTGCAGCCTTCCCTAGATGCCCTAACTGATCCCAGGACCTGCACAATGCATGCCGATTTTTGCAGGTGGCGATGGCATCGCCTCAATGCTACTGCAAATCATTTCCCCTACTACTGATCCGCTTAATGATCAAGCACATTGGAAACGGAAGGAACAGTTAGTACTGATGTAATAGTCGCATCTACAAAAAGCAGCTCAATTTGTGGTGAGTGTCACCAAGCTTGGAATGTCTGTTTCCTAACTTTATGGGGCCCCTTTAGGCTCATCTTTTATAAACTGGGAGCATTTTGCACGCAAATAAAAGAACCTTTGCCTTCAAGCGTGCATGGAGCAACAATTCCAGCTAGGGCAGGCAAGATTTGGATTCAAGAGCCAGAGACCTCTTTCTGACGCAGGTCCCCAACCCAATACCAGCAAGCTTGCTCTCAGGTGAGCATTGAGAAGAAATGGTAATGTACACTACATTAAAATATTGTTGCTGTTTAGTCGTGTCCGACTCTTCGTGACCCCATGGACCAGAGCACGCCAGGCACTCCTGTCTTCCACTGCCTCCCGCCGTTTGGTCAAACTCATGCTGGTAGCTTCGAGAACACTGTCCAACCATCTCGTCCTCTGCCGTCCCCTTCTCCTTGTGCCCTCCATCTTTCCCAACATCAGGGTCTTTCCCAGGGAGTCTTCTCTTCTCATGAGGTGGCCAAAGTATTGGAGCCTCAGCTTCAGGATCTGTCCTTCCAGTGAGCACTCAGGGCTGATTTCCTTCAGAATGGATAGGTTTGATCTTCTTGCAGTTCCGAATGGATAGGTTTGATCTTCTTGTAGTTCAACAACATCTGTGGACCCACAGGTTGAGAAAGGCTGGGTCCTCCCCACTGACTTTTGGAAATCACCCAGCAACATTTTTTTAGCATGTGGGATTATTCACACAACAGCAAGAATATCTTAACATCCTTAAGGGCTAGAAACTTGCTTTTTTAAAAAAATGAAACCTAACAACCAACACCACTTTCAGGACTCCCCACCACCACCAACCTTGCATTCTGTGAAATTTCAGCATACAGTGGTACCTCGGGTTAAGTACTTAATTCGTTCCGGAGGTCTGTTCTTAACCTGAAACTGTTCTTAACCTGAAGCACCACTTTAGCTAATGGGGCCTCCTGCTGCTGCCGCGCCGCCGGAGCACGATTTCTGTTCTCATCCTGAAGCAAAGTTCTTAACCTGAAGCACTATTTCTGGGTTAGCGGAGTCTGTAACCTGAAGCGTATGTAACCTGAGGTACCACTGTACACCCAGCCAGCCCTGGATCTAAGGTCTGAATGGAGTAAGAGCTACAGTTTGAGAGGAAGACATAGATAAATGATTTTTACACCTCTGACCATGTTAAAGCATTTCAGTACTGAGATTTTCACACACCCAGAGCATTTTTCACTGACTTCCTGATATCAGCACTCCCGGAATTGGCTCTGTTTCACGTTTCTTTCCTTCTTTCCCAGGAATCGCGGGGCCTCGTCCATCATTCGAGAAGAATAAAACGTCTCCCCTTGCCTCTGTTTACTTGCCTTTTCTACAACCTCGCTTGCATGTTAATCCCCTGCAAAGCTCTGGTTGCATAACTTTTCCCAAGGAGAAGTCAATAAGCTCCTCCGGTCCTCATTTATCCACATTAGCTGGCAACTCGGTAGATCTGTAAACAGGAGTATGAGTGTACGGAAGAGCATAGGTCATTGGTTCTCAAACGTTTTTCTCTCGGCTACACTTTCAGGATAAAAAAAACATTTTTATTATTATTATTGATAAGAAATACACTGGAAAATAAAAAGAAACAACTGTGCTTGGTTTATAACATAGAACAGTGGTTCCCAATTAGCTAAGTACCGCTGACTCCCTGTTTTTCAAAAGCCAAGCCATGGGCTTGATATCTCTGTGGTAGTTTGAGTTATGTGAATGGTGTTAATTTTATATATACAGTGGTACCTCAGGTTCAGAGCTTTAATTCATTCTGGAGGTCCGTTCTTAACCTGAAACTGTTCTTAACCTGAGGTACCACTTTGGCTAATGGGGCCTCCCGCTGCTGCCACGCAATTTCTGTTCTCATCCTGAAGTAAAGTTCTTAACCCAAGGTACTATTTCTTGGTTAGCGGAGTCTGTAACCTGAAGCGTCTGTAACCTGAAGCATCTGTAACCCAAGGTACCACTGTATATTAAATTTTCTGTTTTACAATTTAGAATATTCATTTAAGCAACCTTAAAATATCAATGACTTCCCTTCTTCTCTTTCCATCGTTCATTTTGCATAGCATAAATCCCGGCATATTTTATATAAACTAGACCAGGCTTCCTCAACCTCGGCCCTCCAGATGTTTTGAGACTACAATTCCCATCATCCCTGACCACTGGTCCTGCTAGCTAGAGATCATGGGAATTGTAGTCTCAAAACATCTGGAGGGCCGAGGCTGAGAAAACCTGAACTAGACCATTCTGTAACCTGTTATTACATCCATCAAAACTTATTTACACCGTTGAATTTATCTTAATGCTGCCAACGTTTTCCAGTGTGCACAATTCTCCCCCATATATTCAATAAACATTTTCCAATCTTCTCTAAATGTATGTTCTTCTTGTTCTCTTATTCTATAAGTTAGATCTGCAGGCTGCGCATATTCCATCAGTTTAAGTTGCCATTCTTCTTTGGTTGGGACCTTGCTCATTTTCCAGTGCCACCATACCCTTCAACAGGTCCCAGCACAACACCAGAACATGTGTTTTCCAGGCTGTGCCTGTGCAAGTCACATGACCCACGCATCCAGCCACGATCTCACATGTTTTGGGGCACCGTGCTCTCACATGAAAGCATGGCCACCAAAAACGGGATGTCCCGGACAATTGATGGGCATGTGCTATGGACCTCGTGGGGTGGTTTACGCAGACCCCTGGGGTCCATGGACCACCAGTTTGGAACCATTGACATAGAACACAACTACTTTATATTATAATTAAACACAAAACCCCCAAATCTAACAGAATCTCATCACCTACAACTCACATTATTTCCAAAACCTTTTGCCACACCCCTTTTTTTCTAATCTTTTGCAAGATTTTGCAAGAGCCAGTGTGGTGTAGTGGTTAAGAGCAGTGGACTCGTAATCTGGTGAACCGGGTTCGCATCTCCGCTCCTCCACATGCAGCTGCTGGGTGACCTTGGGCCAGTCACACTTCTCTGAAGTCTCTCAGCCCCACTCACCTCACAGAGTGTTTGTTGTGGGGGAGGAAGGGAAAGGAGAATGTTAGCCGCTTTGAGACTCCTTCGGGTAGTGAGAAAGCGGGACATCAAATCCAAACTCTTCTTCTTCAATTTCAACACATGGAACGACAACACTTCGTGTTTACTTTATATTATAACAGGGGTCATATAACACCTGAACCTTTTTTAAAAAAAAGTTTTCCCTTATTCTCAGCAAGAGTCTATGTGCTGTAGTCCACAGTTTTTCCTGGATAACCTCCTCCTAGAATAGTTTTCACCTACAGTCTCAGCCTATTTCACTGTGTCTATTTGAACCTGCTCCGGCTCCATGTCCTATTGTAATAACAAATTGTAGATTTTAGATAATGTATGCGCGCTAGTTTTTAATGATGGTTTCTTCAAGCGATCAATAAAATTATTCAGCAGTTGATGGGCCCTCAAATACTCCTGCAGGATGCAGCTTGTCTGAAATGAATATGTAAATGTTTTAGCACCATCTGATGGAGACAGGGCAGAACTGCACCATTTTATAAAAGTAGATCGGACTAAGATTGCTTCTAGATAACCTGTTTATTCAGCATTCAGCCTGATTTGTTTGCACAAAGGTTGTAGGAAGGTTTAACTACATCTACTGTTTATTGAGAATTATTTCTGTTTTGCCAAGCAGTTCAACCACCACCACCCCACTGCCCTGACCGCAAACGCACAAACATTTTCCCATTATTTTCCTTAGAGCAAAAAGTCAATTTGCTTACTGTACAAGAGCACTGAATCCGCTTTAATTGTATAGCCTGCATTTGCTTGCATGTGACTGGATCCAACCTGAAGGAAATGACCTACCGTATTTTTCGCCCTATAGGACGCACTTTTTCCCCTCCAAAAATGAAGGGGAAATCTGGGTGCGTCCTATGGGGCGAATGCATGCTTTCGCTGAAGCTTGGAGAGCGAGAGGGGTCGGTGCGCACCGACCCCTCTCGCTCTCCAGGCTTCGGGAACACATCCGCAGCCTAGGCAGCCCTGCAGGAGGTCCCGCAGGGATGTCTAGGCTGCGGATAGCAGCCTGCTTCCCGGAGCGCCGGGCGCCCTGAAAGCAGAGCGCCCGGTGCTTCGGGAACACATCCGCAGCGTGGGCAGCCCTGCAGGAGTTCCCCGCAGGGCTCCCCACGCTGCAGATACCAGCCTGCCGCCCGGCGGACGGGGCGCCCTGAAGCAGAGCGCCCCTCGCGCCGGGCAGACATCGGCCAGCCCCACAAGCTCGGGGGACAGCAGGGAGGCGCAGCGCCGCCATCCCGCTGTTCCTCGACCTGGTTCGGTTTCCCCGACCTGCTTTTGGGGGGGAAATAAAGGGGGGGAAATTTTCCTTTATTTCCCCCCAAAAAAACTAGGTGCGTCCTATGTGACAGAGCGTCCTATGGGACGAAAAATACGGTAAGTCATTTGGGGTGTAACCATCCTAGAGACACTGGGGAAAGAATCAGTGCATATTTGAATATTCAAGCAATATTCAAGCAACTGGTTTGACAGCAAAATTGGCTGGGAGGTTTCCTAAAGCCACACAGCCAAGGTAGGAAGAAGAGTTTGGATTTGATATCCCGCCTTTCACTCCCTTTAAGGAGTCTCAAAGCGGCTAACATTCTCCTTTCCCTTCCTCCCCCACAACAAGCACTCTGTGAGGTGAGTGGGGCTGAGAGACTTCAGAGAAGTGTGACTGGCCCAAGGTCACCCAGCAGCTGCATGTGGAGGAGCGGGAAAGCGAACCCGGTCCCCCAGATTGCGAGACTACCGCTCTTAACCACTACATGGGGGCATCTGCAAAAGTGGTTTGGACAATGTCAGCAGTTAGCAACACCTGCCTAACGTGAATGTCCATTACAAAAAAAAGATTGATATGCACACTCACGTTATAAAGAGCTTATAGCCCATCTACTCTCAGCAGCCAGAAGCATCATAGCTAGACACTGGAAGGAGCTGTCAGGAGTGGACATGGACCAGTGGTATCAAATTACGTATATGGGTCTTTTTCAGGGGGAACGCACTGGAACTCAGTTCCGGCACCTCTCTGGTGGGTTTCATTGCCATTATAAGAGAACGAGGGAGGTGTTTATGGTGAGTTCCAGTACCTCTTTTTCTAGAAAAATAGCACTGGGTAAGTTACTTATAGGGACGCAAGTGGAGCTGTGGATTAAACCACAGAGCCTAGGACTTGCCGATCAGAAGGTCGGCGGTTCGAATCCCCGCGACGGGGTGAGCTCCCCTTGTTCGGTCCCAGCTCCTACCAACCTAGCAGTTCAAAAGCACATCCAAGTGCAAGTAGATAAATAGGTACTGCTCCGGCAGGAAGGTAAACAGCGTTTCCGTGCGCTGCTCTGGTTCGCCAGAAGTGGCTTAGTCATGCTGGCCACATGACCCGGAAGCTCCCTCGGCCAATAAAGTGAGATGAGCACCGCAACCTCAGAGTCGGCCACAACTGGACCTAATGGTCAGGGGTCCCTTTACCTTTTAAGTTACTTATCTCCTTGGTTCGGGGATCATATAACTCCATAACCTCCAACAATTCTCTGGAGAAAATAGAGATGTCCCAAGGAAAAGCTGGACATTCCAGGATCAAATCAGAAACTGGGGTGGTTTCTATAAATCTGGGGCTGTCCCTGGAAAATAGGGTGACTTGGAGGGTCTGGGCGTGGCTTAGGCATGCAGTGTAAATATATGCAGGTTAGCCCTGCTCCCAGCACAGCCCTCAGCACAAATCCCCCAGAGGAAGAAGAAGAAGAAGAGTTTGGATTTGATATCCCACTTTATCACTACCCTAAGGAGTCTCAAAGCGGCTAACATTCTCCTTTCCCTTCCTCCCCCACAACAAACACTCTGTGAGGTGAGTGAGACTGAGAGACTTCAGAGAAGTGTGACTGGCCCAAGGTCACCCAGCAGCTGCATGTGGAGGAGCGGGGAATCGAACCCGGTTCCCCAGATTACAAGACTACCACTCTTAACCACTACACCACACTGGCTCAGATCCCCCAGTTAAGAGGAAGCTCACACACTTGCCCATAGCTCCTGGGTCATGCATGCACCCAGAAAGCCTGGTTATGGGATGTGGGAAGGCCCGTATTGATGAATGCTTAAGAAAAAGTGTTTCCTGTTCCCAAAGCCTGCTTGATCCGGATAAGAGCGGAATCTAAGAGAACAGCTCGTTCCATATCTCTCTCTCTCTCTCTCTCTCTCTCTCTCTCCACACACACACACACAGAGAGAGAGAGAGAGAGAGAGAGAGAGAGAGAGACATGGCTCTGCGATTTCGTTCCTTAACAGTTGCGCCCAGCATTATGAATATGGTAATTGTCGCCATCTGGCTTCGTAAATATCACCTGCCAAGAAGGAAGTGCAGCCATTAGCAAAGTCAGGACAATTCATAATCAGCAGTCGGTTTGGGCCTCCTGAGGTGGCGCATGCCAATTAAGGAGAAGTAATTAGACTTTAGTCCAACCGCCCTTTCCCTGGAATTTATTAGAAGGAAAGCCTTTCAGAACAATTTGTCCCAGCACATTTAAAGGGGGAGAGAGATAATGCAGAGGGGGAGCAAATGGAATGAAGTAAACACAGATTTAACTTTTAAAGACCACTGGAGCGCATTTCACAGCAGAATCGTATCCATCAAGCGCATCTAGCTGCCTCTTCTGATCGTCAGCTGTTCAAAGCAAGCCGGCACCAGAAAGACATTGCTGGTTCTGATACAAGTGAGGAGCCAGCAGCCCTGAAGATGCTGGCAGACTATAACTTCCATCGGTCCCACTCCTGCCAACCTAGCAGTTCGAAAGCACGTCAAAGTGCAAGTAGATAAATAGGTACCGCTACAGAGGAAAGGTAAACGGCGTTTCCGTGCGCTGCTCTGGTTCACCAGAAGCGGCTTAGTCATGCTGGCCACATGACCTGGAAGCTGTACGCCGGCTTCCTCGGCCATTAAAGCGAGATGAGCGCCGCAACCCCAGAGTTGGACCTAACGGCCAGGGTCCCTTTACCTTTACCTTTAAGGTGCTACTGGACAATTTTTCTATTTTTTTAATATAGAAATATTTATTATGAACAATTCAAGGGACACTAGTTAGGGCTGCCAGCTGAATAAAGATGATCAGTTATCGGCATTTTAGCTGATGGATGAGGGGATGGACACCTCCTGTTGCTCAGAAACGGGCAGGATGTTCCTCAAGTGGGGCTGTCAGAGCTGCCCGAGGTCCCAGCTCACAAAGGACCAACGCCGGTTCGTTGTTATATACAAAAGTCTTTATTGAAGTTCAGTTTTGGTTTCACAGCCGCAGCGTGCAGCTCCACGTCTGAAACTCTAGACCGCTGAAGCTCCGTCTGAATCTCCTCCCCCCAGACACCAGTTTAAGACTCTGGCCTTGCTCCACCTCTTCCTTTGCTCTTTCCTCCTCTGGCTCCGCCTGTCAGCTGGGGTCTCACCCTTCCTAGACTCTTCTGATGCTGAGTCCCCTGAGTCTTCCCCCTGTCTCCAGCGGGCTTTAGGACCTGGTTCCCAATCCGGGTTTTCTGCTGTCCCACACGCCTGTACATTTGAACTTGGCGCGCGTGCCCAGCCGGCAACCTTCCTCCTGACCGTTACACTGCTCCTGTCACTGCTTCCCCCTTCGGGGGGGCTAGCTGGACCTGACCTCCCCTCCGTTCCCCCACTCTCCAATAGAGGCGTGGTCAGCCCTGACTCATCTTCTCTCCCTGCTGGAGGAGACGCTGGCCCTGACACATGGGACTCTTCCCCCCCACTACGCTCTGGTGGAGAAGCTGGTCCTGATCTCCCGCTGCCACTTTGGGAGTCCCCACTGGCCCCTTGTTTCTGGTGCGTCCCCCCTGGGACTCCCTTGCCCTGACCATCGGCGCCTCCTTCTGGGAATCTTCCGATCCGCTGGAGAAGCTCATGGAATCTCTCGGGTCACTGTCATACTCCCCTACGCTGCCCTCAGATTCTTCCCCTTCGCTCTCCATTTCCTTCCTCCCCTGTGCCACTGTTCCTGAGCCCCTAACAGGGGCGTTAGAGGGGGAGGAGAGCCAGCAGGATTGGTCAGCAAGGGCAACCTCTGACTCCTTTCTGAGTCTGCACTCACGTTGAGACTCTCAGCCTCTAGCTCTGTTCTGGAAGACCTTGTTTCATCTCTGGAATAAGCATGCGATCCCAGGATCTTGGGTTCAAGCACCAGGCTTGGTGAGAGATTCCTGCATTGCAGGAGGTCCAGAGGAGGGCAACCAAAATGGTCAAAGGCCTGGAAATGATGCCTTATGAGGAACGGCTAAGGGAGCTGGGCATGTTTAGCCTGGAGAAGAGGAGGTTAAGGGGTGATATGATAGCCATGTTCAAATATATAAAAGGATGTCACATAGAGGAAGGAGAAAGGTTGTTTTCCGCTGCTCCAGAGAAGAGGACACGGAGCAATGGATCCAAACTACAAGAAAGAAGATTCCACCTAAACATTAGGAAGAACTTCCTGACAGTAAGAGCTGTTCGACAGTGGAATTTGCTGCCAAGGAGTGTGGTGGAGTCTCCTTCTTTGGAGGTCTTTAAGCAGAGGCTTGACAACCATATGTCAGGAGTGCTCTGATGGTGTTTCCTGCTTGGCAGGGGGTTGGACTCGATGGCCCTTGTGGTCTCTTCCAACTCTGTGATTCTATGAGGTTGGAGCAGACGGCCCTTGTGGTCCTGTCCATGTTGATATTTTCACCCCTCCCACTGACAGAATCTCCTGATCTGATGTTTTGGGAAAGGAGGGGGAGGAAAGTGCTCTTCCGCTCCTGCCTGACTGCCTGACTCTGTGTGTGGAGAGAGTCTTATCTATGTGGTGACTAGATGGCTGAGTGGGAGATGTAAAACTCATGCAAGCCAGTACAGTGGTACCTGGGGTTACGGTCGCTTCAGGTTACAGACTCTGCTAACCCAGAAATAGTACCTCAAGTTAAGAACTTTGCTTCAGGATGAGAACAGAAATAGTGCTCCAGCGGGGTGGTGGCACCCGGAGGCCCCATTAGCTAAAGTGGTGGTTCAGGTTAAGAACACTTTCAGGTTAAGAACA
Source organism: Podarcis vaucheri (assembly GCF_965113315.1). Classification (NCBI taxonomy): domain Eukaryota; kingdom Metazoa; phylum Chordata; class Lepidosauria; order Squamata; family Lacertidae; genus Podarcis; species Podarcis vaucheri. Next base: position 13,764,172 of record NC_138762.1, read on the forward strand.
GACCTCCAGAACAAATTAAGTTCTTAACCCGAGGTACCACTGTAGTTTGTTAGTTTGTAGTAAGGTAAAGGTAAAGGGACCCCTGACCATTAGGTCCAGTCGTGGCCGACTCTGGGGTTGCGGCGCTCATCTCGCTTTATTGGCAGAGGGAGCCGGCATACAGCTTCCGGGTCATGTGGGCAGCATGACTAAGCCACTTCTGGCAAAATCAGAGCAGCGCACGGAAACGCCGTTTACCTTCCCGCCAGAGTGGTACCTATTTATCTACTTGCACTTTGACGTGCTTTCGAACTGCTAGGTGGGCAGGAGCAGCGACCGAGCAACGGGAGCTCACCCCGTCGCAGGGATTTGAACTGCTGACCTTCTGATTGGTAAGTCCTAGGCTCCGTGGTTTAACCCACAGCGCCACCCACGTCCCTAGTTTGTAGTAGCTATTAGAAATAAAAGGAGTTATGCTTCACAGCTAGGTTTATACTCTGCTGAGTCTGGTGCTCACAATGCACAGTTGTGAGTCCAGTGCACTGAGACCTGCTTTCCAGGATTGGAAGGTCTCTGAAAGTGCTCCAGTCACCTAGCCCAGTCGGGGCAGAACCAGTTATCGAGTCCAGTTGCTGACATCGGTTCAAGGCGTACTGACATCCCAAACTCTACAATACTATGATTCCATGAGTCTCCTGACTCCTCTTGTCTCTCAGCCCCCTTGCTTCTATCACCTCCCAGCTCATCCCGGTTCTGCAGACTGCACTTCGGTGTCCCACAACCAGGATCCGGGATCTAGGGGTGGATCTACACATGTGCTTTTTAACGTTAAGGAATGGTTTTGATAACCATATGGGCACACAAAGTTCTGCTTTTAACATTCATAATGAGTTAGTAAAATGTGACACCAGAGGGCGCTGTAGAGCAACCAGCGACTAGCAATAGGGAAGCTTTTAATGTTTAATAGGTTATTGTATTTTAATATTCTGTTGGAAGCTGCCCAGAGTGGCTGGAGAAACCCAGCCAGATGGGTGGGGTATAAATAATAAATTATTATTATTATTATTATTATTATTATTATTATTATTATTATTATTATTATTATTGAGATAACTGTTTTGACGGGGGGGACAGAGGTAAGAAACCCTTTAATTTACAAGTATGCTGTCAGGGGTTCAGGGACAGAGGCACAGGTGAGGGGGGAGACGGAGAGCGATGGGGAAGAAACCCAGGACAGTGAGGAAGAGGATGACAATGACTTGAGGTCTTCCATGAGTCTCTCAAGTGAATCGGAGGATTCCCAGAAGGGGGCGCCCCTGGTCAAGCCAAGGGGGGTCACAGGGGGGACTTGCCAGGAGCAGGGAAGCAGCAGGGAAACCCCGAGTGGGAATGGGAGATCGGGGTCGGCTTCCCAGGAGGAACGGAGTGAGAAGGGTGGAGTTCCCAGTGTAACACACGGAGCAGAGCCGGAAGGGGCGGAGAGTAGTACAGGGAGTAGTGTAGCTGTCAAAAGGAAGGTCAGGGGTAGCGAACGCGCGCCAAGTTCAAATGTGGAGGCGCGCGGAAATGCAGAGAGCCCGGAGGAGGAGCCTGGCCCCAAAGCACGAAGGAGGGGGGAGCAGGCATCTGAGGGATCCGCGTCAGGGGAGAGCAGGAGGGAAGGAACCCAGGGGGGCAGAAAGACCCTGCGGAAAAGAAAGGACAGGAAGAGGTGGTCTAGCACAAGCCTCTTAAACTGGTGTAGGGGCGGGACCGATTCAGAGGGGACTTCAAATGTCTAGGCTAAGAGACGCAGGGCTGCGCGCCTCGGTTGTGAAACCTATAATGAACTGCAATAAACATCTTTGTATATAAGAAGAGCTTGGCATTGGTCTTTTGTGAGCTGAGACCTGAGGCAGCCCTGACAGTAAGTCCCCTCTCCCACAAGTACGCAAATTTTTTTTTGCAAAGCTCACGAAGTTTGGCAGCCATGAATATGGAGCAGCAGATAGCTGAGCTACGCAACGCAGTCTCCCAGCTTACCACTGAGGTAGTGGTCTCCCAGAAGAAGGGGGAAGAGGCGGAAAAGCGGTGCCAAGATCTGCAAGCCAGGTGGGATCATGCATGCCAAGTGGGGTTCCCGGGGGCCAAAGCCGCTGGAGTAGCACTGGGCAGAAGGGGAGGCAACTTGGTAGCCCACTTCGATGGGAACCTGAAGCAGTACTCCAGTTTTCGAGCAGGCGTAGAATATGCGTTGCATTTGCTTCACGACGACTTTAAAGATGAGGAGGAGAAAGTGGGTTTCATTGTGTCCCACTTGCATGGGGAAGCGAGGGCTTGGCTGCGCAATCTGTGGTGCGAAGATTGCCCTGCTCGAAGGGACTCTGATGAATTTATCAAATGCATGGACGCTTGCTTCCAGTCTAGCGTGGATGTGGATGTAGCACGCCAACAGATGCATGGTTTAAGGCAAGGCAAGGCTTCAGTACGTCAGTACCATGCTCGCTTTTTCGCCTTGCTGAATGTACTGAGATGGCAAAAAGACTCCCTGGCAGTAAGAGACTTGTTTTGGGAGGGGCTCTCTGGCCCTGTAAAAGATGAGCTGGCAAGGGGGGACAGACCTCAAACCCTAGCAGAAATGGTGCAGCGGGCGCTCGCCATTGGAGTACGCCACGAAGAACGCCCTTGGCGCAATGAGGAGGGTAGCCAGCTTCGCGCACCGTCTAGAGTGCCTCCTTTCATTCCCAGGGATCTGGAACGCACGCGTCCCTCTCCTCAGTTGCAGGCAGGGGAGGAGCCAATGGAACTGGGTGGTGCAAAGGCTCAGTCAGCTGCCTGAGCCCCAGCGTCCGGAGCAGTCAAGGCGAAGCCTCCTAGAGGGAACAGGAAGTGTTACATCTGTGACAGTGCGATGCACATGGCCAAAGAGTGTCCCGGGAGGCTCCACAAGCACACTGCAGCCTTAGCAACAGTAACTGCAGCAGCACAACATGAAGAGCACTCTCAGGGAAACGGGAATGCCTGGCTGGAAGCAGAAATGCTGGGGCACAGCCAGGCGAGTCAGTAAGGCAGTCCCCAGCGCTTTTGCAGCATACAGACCCCCTGCCACCCAAGCCAGTGGTGCAACTCACTGCAACTCTCCAGCTGCCTGATGGACGCACCCTGGAAGTTCCTATTACAATTGACAGTGGAAGCAACGCAGACTTCGTGGGGGTGCATTTCGTCAAGCAGCATCGCATAGAGCTCCTACCAGCCACGCTGCCATTGGACGTCGTCACAGTGGATGACAGGAAGCTGCTGGGTGGGCAGGTGGTACAACAGACGCCACCCATGGTAATGCAGATTGGCAATCACCGAGAAGTCATCAGTTTCAACGTCACCCGCCTGTCAGACACGCCTATAGTGTTAGGCATGAGTTGGCTGGATAGGCACAGCCCGACCATGGCGTGGTACCAGCGGCAGCTCACTTTCGGCTCGTCCTATTGCGCGCAGCATTGCATCCAGATCGCTCAGGAGGAGGAAGGCCAGGAGGAGGGGCAGCAGCTAAGCCTCAGCATGGCGCAAGCAGTACCCCTCAAGTACAAGGGGTTTTTGGAGGTCTTCTGCGAAAAGGAGGCTGACCAGTTGCCGCCCCACCGGCCCTACGATTGCGCAATTGACCTCTTGCTGGGGACAACGCTGCCGCCTGTGAAGCTGTATTCCATGTCCGAGGAGGAGCTGCAGGAGCTCAGAGAGTTCATAGATCACAACCTGCAGTGGGGATTCATCCGAGAATCAAAGGCTGTAGGGGGCAGTCCTGTGTTTTTCGTGAAGAAGAAGGACACGCCCCAAAAAAGATTGATCGTGGACTTTAGATTCATAAACTCTAAGACAAAGCCCGCGGCCTTTCCCATGCCCAAGATTGACGACCTGCTCGCGACGGTGCGGAGAGGGAAGATCTTCACCAAGTTGGATCTCCGCGGAGCTTACAATCTCATACACGTGCGAGAGGGTGATGAGTGGAAGACGGCCATGTTCACGCCGTTGGGCACCTACGAATACAGAGTTATGCCGTTTGGTCTCCAGAATGGCTCCCACTATTTCCAAGCTTTTATGCACCACGTGCTAGCGGGACTCCTCTACAAGAAGTGCGTATGTTTCCTCAACGACATTCTGATCTTCTCGGAATCGCCGGAGGCTCACGAGAGCGACGTGAAGGAGGTCCTGCAGAGGCTACGGGAGCACAGGCTCTACGCCAAGCTGGAGAAGTGCCAGTTCGACGTGACGGAGGTGGATTTTCTGGGCTATGGGCTGTCCGACAGGGGACTAGCCATGGACAGCGCCAAGGTCCGGGCGGTGTTGGACTGGAAAAGCCCGTGAAATCGGGAAGAGGTCCAGAGGTTCGTCGGCTTCGCCAACTTTTACCGCAAGTTCATCAGGGGTTTCGCCAGGGAGACGGCAGCTATCACGGACACTCTCAGCTCCAAGAAGAAGAAGTTCACCTGGACGGACCAGGCGGAGCAGTCCTTCAGGAGACTTAAGAGTCTCTTCGCGTCCGAAGAACAGCTGCTACACGTGAATCCCGGCAGGCCCATGAGGGTTGAGACTGATGCATCTGACAGAGCGGTGGGGGCCGTCCTCTTACAGGAGGACCCGCAGGAGAACTGGAGGCCCTGCGCTTTCTACTCCCGGAAGCTCAGCAAGTCGGAACAGAATTACACCATCTGGGACAGAGAGTTGTTGGCCATCCACGCAGCTTTCAAGGCGTGGAGGCACTTCCTCATCGGAGCCAAGCACACCGTGCAGGTCCGCATGGACCACAAGAACCTTGAGTACTGGCGCACGGCGAAGCTACAGAGCCAGAGGCACATACGCTGGGCAGAGTTCTTTGCGGACTTCGATTTCAGGATTGAGTACATCCCAGGCGACAACAATGTCATAGCGGATGCGCTCTCCAGGAAACCGCAGTATCTCGAGGAAGCGGCACCGGTGGCAGCTAAGCACATTTTTGCACCGCAGGCGTGGGCGTGCGCTTCAGCCGCTGTGGACCTGGAGGTGGTGCGTTGCGCGTTGCAGACGGATCCGTTCGCACAGTCCAAGATGGAAGAGGTGCGGAAAGGCACAGCGAAGGACGACGAGTTCCAGATACGTGAAGGCCTGCTGACCCGTAAAGGTGCTCTCTACGTTCCGGGAGACGATCTCCGTGCAAAAGTTCTGCAGCAGTTGCACGACGCACCCAGCGCTGGCCACTTCGGCAAGGAAAAGGCGACGGAATTAGTGGCTAGAGACTTTTGGTGGCCCCAGATGCGAGGGGAGGTCGCGGATTACGTCGCCAGGTGTGACACTTGCCAAAGGTCCAAGCCAGTGCACCAGAAGCCAGCGGGACTGCTGGAACCGTTGGAGACGCCACTGCAACCGTGGGAGAGGGTGGCGCTGGACTTTGTCACTGATCTGCCCAGTTCGCGAGGCAAGACGGCGGTGCTTGTGGTTGTGGACCTGTTCACCAAAATGGCGCATTTCATTCCTTGCGCGAGGGTGGCGACAGCGGAACAGACCGCCAAACTCTTCATCGACCACGTGTTCAAGGTGCATGGGTTGCCACGGTCCATTCTGTCCGACAGGGGGCGCCAGTTTGTTTCTAGTTTCTGGCGGAAGCTCCTAGGGATCCTGCACGTCAAACTCAACCTGTCGTCGGCGAGACATCCGCAGACCAACGGCCAAGCAGAGAGGGTCAACGCGATCATGCAGCAGTACCTGAGATGTTACGCCAATTAGCGACCCGCAGCTTGGGTGGATTACCTGCCAATGGCTGAGTTTGCCTACAACAACACGAAGCACGCGTCGACGGGGGTGACGCCGTTCTTCGCTAACAATGGACGGCATCCCAGAACCTTCCCGGGGCTCGTAACGACGGGGGAGGGGGCGCCGCACGGGGCCGACCACTTCGCAGCAGAATTGCAAGAGGTGCACGACGAGCTACGGAGACATTTAGAGCTAGCCAAACAAGCCTATAAGGTGCAGGCGGACAAACACAGGAGGGAGGGGGGAGACATCCAGGTGGGAGACTGGGTATGGTTAGCGGCCCAAGCAGTGCCGGCCAAGTCGTTAGCTAAAAAGAAGCTAGGACACAGGCAACTAGGGCCGTACCAAGTTGAGGCCAGGATCAATCCCGTAGCATTTCGACTGGCCCTCCCCGAGGGTTCCAGAATGCACCCGGTCTTTCATAGGTCGGTGCTCACCCCCTACAAGGCCCCACACAGATTTCAGGAGTCGGGGACGGCACCAGAAGCAAGCAGAGAGTCGCCCAAGAGGGGGAGGTCACCTAGGGCCGAACCAATCAACGAGGTCACAGAGATTCTGGACTCAAGATGGGGGGAAGAGGGAGTGGAATATTTTCTCGCCAGAGAAGGTGCCCCAGCCAGCGCCAACAGTTGGGTGCCGGACTACGCTTTGGACGAGCCCCTCCTCAAGGACGAGTTCCATGCCCTTTTCCCACACAGGCCCATGCCAGCACAGTTTTTCGACGATTGGCTTTTTACGCCCACACTTTCCGCCAGCACCTTCCGAGGGTTCTCCTCCGCAGAGGGGATGACGCCAGAGTCGAGCCCTCCAAGGGGATCGTGTTCGGGGGTGGACACCGACCTTTCTTACTGGTGGGACGACCAACCAGAAGAGGACTGGCGCACGAGGTGGCGGATGGGGCCTTGGCAAACAGACCCCACCCAGGCAACAGGGGGAGAGGGGGACGTGAACATGTTGGGAGAGGACCATGGGTTCGAGCACACATACACTGAACTGGAAGCAGAGGAGATTGACGTCGACGACCTGTGTCCGGCAGCTACCTCCGCAACGATGGAGCTCCCAGAACCTGCGCCCGAGCAGCGGGAGGGGGGAAGGGGGGCTTCGAGGGGGGATGGATGTCAGGGGTTCAGGGACAGAGGCACAGGTGAGGGGGGAGACGGAGAGCGATGGGGAAGAAACCCAGGACAGTGAGGAAGAGGATGACAATGACTTGAGGTCTTCCATGAGTCTCTCAAGTGAATCGGAGGATTCCCAGAAGGGGGCGCCCCTGGTCAAGCCAAGGGGGGTCACAGGGGGGACTTGCCAGGAGCAGGGAAGCAGCAGGGAAACCCCGAGTGGGAATGGGAGATCGGGGTCGGCTTCCCAGGAGGAACGGAGTGAGAAGGGTGGAGTTCCCAGTGTAACACACAGAGCAGAGCCGGAAGGGGCGGAGAGTAGTACAGGGAGTAGTGTAGCTGTCAAAAGGAAGGTCAGGGGTAGCGAACGCGCGCCAAGTTCAAATGTGGAACTTGGAACGCGCGCGGAAATGCAGAGAGCCCGGAGGAGGAGCCTGGCCCCAAAGCACGAAGGAGGGGGGAGCAGGCATCTGAGGGATCCGCGTCAGGGGAGAGCAGGAGGGAAGGAACCCAGGGGGGGCAGAAAGACCCTGCGGAAAAGAAAGGACAGGAAGAGGTGGTCTAGCACAAGCCTCTTAAACTGGTGTAGGGGCGGGACCGATTCAGAGGGGACTTCAAATGTCTAGGCTAAGAGACGCAGGGCTGCGCGCCTCGGTTGTGAAACCTATAATGAACTGCAATAAACATCTTTGTATATAAGAAGAGCTTGGCATTGGTCTTTTGTGAGCTGAGACCTGAGGCAGCCCTGACATATGCCCTGCGACATTTTAGAACAAGGTATCTAATATCGTTCCAATAACGTTAAGGAAGTCAGTGTAGATCTGGCCTAAGTCATCATCTTCTGTGCCCTCCTTGGGGGTGGGGGCTCTTAGGCAGCCAACTCCCACCGCTCTTCCTTATCCAGCCAGTCCCATGTGGCAGACTGAACTTAAGACTGAAAAAAATGGGGAACAGGGAAAAACCAACGAATTCTTCTATCCTTGTGTTGTGAATTTTCTCATTCCCTACTCAGTCTATTGGCAATGACCTTGTAATGACATCAGGACACTAGTAGATTGAACTCAGGGGAAGCAGGACTCGTCCTGGGGCTGCCATTAGCCTTCTTCATAACATGCAGTTCAAGCCTTAAAACCTCACATTGAATGAACTGTTATTATTTAATGTTAGAACTGAAAATAAAGTGGACTGTAATATTCAGTTGTAGCCGCATGGTGGCGCCAAAGGACTTTGTCCCTAGGCATTCCTGAAGGTGTTCTGTTGAAAGTTTTCTTTACCCAAAAGTGAGTTCTGCAGAGCAGGACTGCATGTTTGATGTGTGTGCGTGTTGTATTCATCCACAATGAACTGACAACCCAGTCTTTGGACTGCCTCTTCCTTTCCTTGGCTTATTAGACACCATTCAGCAGGCCTGTATCAAAAGCCCAGCTAGGGAACTGCAAGTAACCATATTGACATAATTGATTTGGAACCTGGATTGACAGAGATGGTTCTAAAACCAGGAAGTTCTCCCATTCAAGCCCCATGGAAGTGACTGGGAGCAGCACTGCAATGGAGTGCGTGGAAAGGAAGCTGATAAGCCGTGCGACAAGAATAGGAGTCAAGCGTTGGGTGTTCCAGGCAGCAGGGTAAGTCCATGGATGTTACGGGACTACAACTCCCATCATCCCCACTGTTATGTACTAAGCTTGGATCCTAGAACAATAGGCAAGTAGGATCCTAGAATGCAACAACTGATTGGCTTGCAGCAGCGGCCCAATCAGGCTCCAGGAGGGAAGCAGAATCAGCCAATCAGACGGGACTCATTGTGTAAATAATGTATATAAAAGTCCAAGGTTTGGGGGGGAATTCAATCAAGCTGCAATAAAGAGCATGAAATCACTGCTGGACTCTAGTATATTTCACCCACCTAGCTGAGGCAATGGTCAGGGATGATGAGAGTTGTAGTCCAACAACATCTGGCAACCCAGTTTTGAAGGAGACTGCCTTAGGAGGCCTGAGGAGATGGGATGGTGGAGAGGATGCTGCCTTGAGTGTCATGGCATTCAGGGGACATGGGAACTACAGTGGTGCCCCGCAAGACGAATGCCTCGCAAGACGGAAAACTCGCTAGACGAAAGAGTTTTCCGTTTTGGAGGTGCTTTGCAAAACAAATTTCCTATGGGCTTGCTTCGCAAGATGACAATGTCTTGCGAGTTCCTGCTGGGGTTTTTTCCTCCCCTCCCCCTTTTTCTAAGCCGCTAAGTCGCTTATCAGCTGATCCGATCAGCAGATAAGCCGCTAAAAGCCGCTAATAGCGCTAATAGCGCTAATAGCGCTAATCCGCTAATCCTTCAATGGGCTTGCTTCGCAAGACGAAAAAACCGCTAGACGAAGAGAATCACAGAACGGATTCTTTTCATCTTGCGAGGCACCACTGTATAGGGACTGAATTGCCCACAGAACCCAAGTACCCTGGACACACTGCCAATGTATGGTAACCTGCTATGCTCCCCTGCACCCCAGGCCATAATAATAATAATAGCAACAACATCAACAATAATAATTTATTTATACCCCGCCCATCTGGCTGGGTTTCCCCAGCCACTCCGGGTGGCTCCCAACAAATTAAAAGCATAATAAAACATCAAACATTTTTTTAAAAAACCTCCCTAAACTACTTGAAGTCTGATGGGTCTCTCTGGTATTATTTTCAGAACTGGCGGCAGGGTACTGATGTAATCTGGATATGGCTAATGCTGCCTTGAAGCCCCTTTACACCGGGTGAGCTCATTCCAACGTGGAACGCTTAAAAAGAAAAAGCAGGCCCCAGATTTTGCTGCCAGATTCCTATCACAGACCCAGCCTTACATGAAAGTGTTTTGGAAGCTGCAGCATGAATATTGGGCTGCCAAACCCATATGAAACCAGTTCTGAAGAGCCCATGCCGGCCGCCATACTGGCCGCCAACCATAAATGACTTAGGATCCAGTTACCTGAAAGAGAACCTCACCCTGAGTGAACTTGCTGAGGCATGAAAATCTGCAAGAGATGTGTTTGTTAGTTCATTGCCAGCCAAGTGAGGGTCGTATTTCTACAGGGCCTTCCCAGTGGTGGCTCCCTGTCTTTGGAATCTGTGTGGCTCCACAGTAGTTAGTTTTCAGTGCCATCTAAAATACTCTTACCCCTTTAACCAGACTTTGAATTTTGAGGGGTTCTGATGTGTCAAGCGACTATACTAAAGAGAATGACTTACTATACTGATTGATTTTGTGTTGTTTTAATGGGCTTTTTTCTCCCCGGAATTGATTTTATATTTGATGTACCCCTTCCCTTGCATCAGGTGAAATGTCACAAACAAGCCTCACTCTGATCCAAGAAGGCAAATTTGAGTCACTCTTTCGATCCTACAAAAATAACATCTAAAGAAGGAGGGAAAACAGCTTGTGCCACTGGTTTTAAGTGAACCTCATGGCCCTAGATGCCCATTTTATTTATTTTCATTTTCATTTGTAGGAACCGATCATCTTTCCAAGCTCAGGATGTTCCCTTTCATGCTATCCTTGGAAGGCGACCCGTTCAAGGGCTTGTCTTAATCCCAGGCTTTGTTGCTGTTCTCTGGCTTTTGTTTTCGCAAGCACTTCATAAGACCACTGACCTTTCCGTCCGGGAAAGGGAATCTTGATAAAATGGCTAATTAATGGCCCGCTTTGGCTCACCCACTGGAGAGATTACGAGAAAACACGCAGGGAGGAAAGGATGTTAAATGGGATGGCAATAGGGAGGAGGGCAGTATAGAGCCAACTCTGAAATTATACTTTCCTAAGAACCTCTTACCGGGATGCGGGTGGCGCTGTGGGTTAAACCACAGAGCCTAGGGCCTGCTGATCAGGTTAGCTGTTCAAATCTCCATGATGGGGTGAGTTCCTGCTGCTCGGTCCCAGCTCCTGCCAACCTAGCAGTTCGAAAGCACGTCAAAAGTACAAGTAGATAAATAGGTACCACTCCGGCGGGAAGGTAAAGGGCGTTTCCGTGTGCTGCTCTGGTTCGCCAGAAGCGGCTTAGTCGTGCTGGCCACATGACCCGGAAGCTGTACACCGGCTCCCTCAACCAATAAAGTGAGATGAGCGCCGCAACCCCAGAGTTGTCCGTGACTGGACCTAATGGTCAGGGGTCCCTTTACCTTTAAGAACCTCTTGCTTTCCTTGAGAGTCTGCAGCTGCACATCAGCCTCATCGGATGGAGACCTCAGTGGCATGGATAGAGGACCTCTGTCCTGAGTTGGGGGCAAATGCAGTTCTCCAAACTGCCCTCTTTGGCCTTCCGAACGCTCCTGCCCACATCACCAACCTTCTCATAAGCTCATAAGAAGAGCGTGCTGGATTAGGCCAGTCGCCCATCTAGTCCAGCATCCTGTTCTCACAGTGTCGAGCCAAATTGCTCCAACAGGAAGCCTCCAATCAAGATTTGAGCGCAAAATCCCTCTCTCCTCCTGTTTCCCAGCGATTGGTGCTCTGATAATTGCTGCCTCCAACCATGGAAGCAGAGAAAGGTAAAAAGGTCAAGGACCCCTGGACGGTTACGTCCAGTCAAAGGCGATTATGGGGTTGCGGCGCTCATTATTGATCTGTTGCCCTAGCTGGAGCAAACGGGAAAGAATACCATCCATCTAATTCTGCCCCCACAAAAATTTTAATACTTTTGCTGTAACTCTCAAACTTTTCATTTTCATGTAGTCAGGGGAGTATTAGATTAGTTTAATTAGTAACATTTAATGCATGGTCACGATTACTCCTATACAGATGGTGCACAATTTTGGTAAATAATAATAATAATAATAATAATAATAATAATAATAATAATAATTTATACCCTGCCCATCTGGCTGGGTTTCCCCAGCCACTCTGCGCGGCTTCCAACAGAACACCAAAATAGAATAACCTATTAAACATTAAAAGAGTATATGTCAGGGGATCCACCAGAGTCCTTAAAATCCCATGTTTCCTTTAGAAACCAATGTGTCTAGTGCTCATGAATGCTGATCTAAGTTACTGAAAGCAAGATCAATCAGAAAAAATCCTGTTTATTTCCATCAGCTTCAAAAGGTAAGGGTAGGTAAAGGACCCCTGGATGGTTAAGTCCAGTCAGATGTGACTATGGGGTTGCAGCTCTCATCTCGCTTTCAGGCCGAGGGAGCCAGCTTTTGTCCACAGACAGCTATTCCAGGTCATGTGGCCAGCAGGACTAAACCACTTCTGGCGCAACGGGACACCATGACGGAAACCAGAGCGCACGCAAACGCTGTTTACCTTTCCGCCATAGCAGTACCTATTTATTTACTTGCGCTGGTGTGCTTTTGAACTGCTAGGTTGGCAGGAGCTGGGACAGAGCAACAGGAGGTCAACCCGTCATGGGGATTCGCACCGGCAGCTTTCTGATCAGCCAGCCCAAGAGGCTCAGTGCTTTAGATGCAGAGCATGACATCATGGTTAGTAGTCCCTGATCTCCCTCCCTTCTATGAATTTGTCTCTTCCCCTATCAAAGCTACTTGAGTTTGTGACTATCACTGTCTCCTGTGGGAACAAGTTCCATGGTTTGATTCTGTAGTGTATGAAGTGCTTTCTTTTTTCTTTCTTTTTATCTGTCCTGAACCTTCAAACATCCAACTTCTTTTTCCCCCACAAAGGCAATTTCCAAAGAAACAGGAAGGAAATTGAAGGGGGGGGGGTTGAATCGTTTTGTGCCTGGTTTACAGACCCTCTGAAGCCCATCTATGGACTCCGTCCCCGCCAGGTCCATGTTGCCACCTTCTGAACTTTCCTAGGGTGGGGGACATAGAGAAGGGCCTCAGAAGACAAGCGCAGGGTCTGGGTCGGTTCGTACGGCTGTGGGGTATGTGGCTGCCTCCCATTGTACTGAAGAACAGCCAATTGTTCCATGGCACAGCCTGAACAGGAAGATGGTAGGTAAAGATGTTCTGAGAAGCTGGAAGGAAGGGGTTCTGGCTCCCAACTGTATAATAATAATAATAATAATAATAATAATAATAATAATAATAATAAATTTTATTTATATCCCGCCCTCCCCAGCCGAAGCCGGGCTCAGGGCGGCTAGCAACAATCAAATAATCAAACAGTCAAATAGTCACACAATCTAAAAATATTTCATTATAAAAAATAATTAAATCAAATTGATGGCAACCAATTAAGCAAAATTCTGTGCAGGTTGCCAGAGGAGGGAGTCAGGCTGCGCCCTGACCAAAGGCCTGGTGGAACAACTATGTCTTGCAGGCCCTGCGGAAAGATGTCAGGTCCCGCAGGGCCCTATCTCTTGTGACAGAGCATTTCACCAGATTGGAGCCGCAGCCGAGAAGGCCCTGGCTCTAGTTGAGGCCAGCTGAGGTATAGCCACAATGAAAAGCCCCCGCCATCCCTGCCACTTCCCAAAATTAGACTTCAGGAATATGGAAAGATTTGGGAGAGGAAAACAGCAATCCATTTTCATGCAAAAGGATTTGGTACCGAAAACAAAACCCTGAGCTGAGCATGTATTCAATTGCTGCTCCTCTATTCTGGCGGCCAAACTAGGAGATAAACCCAGTGTCATTTCATGTGTCTTTAAAATAAATTAAAATAAAAGCTGCCTTGCTGCTTCAGTGTGTGAACTATGCAATTTTGCCCCCCAACGAGAGGCAGGGATAGCCACCAACTCGGATGGCTTGAACAGAGGATTGTGGATTTGTGGAAAGCTACTGATGGCTACCAGGACGCAGGTGGCGCTGTGGGTTAAACCACAGAGCCTAGGACTTGCCGGTCAGAAGGTCGGTGGTTCGAACCCCACGACGGGGTGAGCTCCCGTTGCTCGGTCCCTGCTCCTGCCAACCTAGCAGTTTGAAAGCATGTCAAAGTGCAAGTAGATAAATAGGTACTGCTCTGGCGGGAAATTAAACGGCGTTTCCATGCGCTGCTCTGGTTTGCCACATAACCCGGAAGCTGTACGCCGGCTCCCTCGGCCAGTAAAGCGAGATGAGCACCGCAACCCCAGAGTCGGCCATGACTGGACCTAATGGGCAGGGGTCCCTTTGCATGACACACGGTCACATTTTAACCAAACGAGAGGACAATTGAGATGGGCGATCCAGAGATCTCTGTCATTTTGTTTGGTCTCAGATCATTGTTGCTGAATTTGGGCAGACACATAAAATGTGTTGGCATTCGCCTGTCTCGGGAGACAACAGAGGAGTGTGCCTTTGGAGGCAAAGTCAAGCTGTTAGAAGATCACGGCGCCTGCTGTGGATGTAGAGACCGATACGTGATATTTTGTTGCAGCTGGGGCAGATGAAGGTGTCCAGTTGTGGTGACGCAACATGGCATTTCTTCTCTCTGCACTCCTCCCAGAGGTCATTCCTCCTCTATAAAACCCTCAATATCAAAGAGCCTTTCAGCACCACTAGATGGCACTGCTGAATCTGGAAATGATCAAATATTGATTTATCTTCACCAAAGCATCTAGAACAGGGATGGAAAACCTATGGCTGCCCAGATATTGGATTCCCAACTCTCATCAACCTCAGCCAGCATGATCAATTACCTGGGATGATGGGGTGTTCAACATCATCTACAGAACCGCAAGTTCCATTCTACCCAATCTAGAACCCTGGAGGAACTGAGTAAATATTATATATTTTATTACATATTTTGTGGTTTTATATTTTGATTTTGTTCTGAGGCCTCTGCGTATAGGGTGGTATGTAAATAATTACATTACATTACATTACATTACATTAGAAGACATCTGAATGCAGCCCTGTTTAGGGAAGCTTTTAATGTTTAATATTCTTTTAAAATTCTGTTGGAAGCCGCCCTGTGTGGCTGGGAAAACCCAGCCAGATGGGCAGGGTATAAATATATTATTATTATTATTATTATTATTATTATTATTATTATTATTATTAATATGGACTAAGAACTTGCTCCTGGATTCTGTCACACTCAAGAGCAGAATTTTTTCAGTGGCAACAACTAGAGTGACTTGGGCCTTCTTAGTCTAGGTGGAAGAGAAAGATTAACAAATAAAAAACAAACCACAGAAGAGATTTATAAAACTATGGATTGTATGGAAAGAGGGAATAAGGAGGGTTTTTCTCTTATTCTGTATCCAAACAAAAACACCGCTGAGGAAGAATTCAAACCATATTGCTCAATACAGCCGTCCATCTCTCAAGCACTGTGCACCATGTAAGTTTTATGACATCTCATAGACTTTAATGAACATAACTTAATCGTCAAATTATATTTTGCACGCAAGATAACACAACGACATTTGCTTTTGCTGCCTTTGGAAAGTCCGTGAAAGCAGTCCGACGACTTCCATGCGCGTTGCCATTGACATAGATGGTGCAAGCTTGCTTTTGTCTTGCTGCGCAGAGCAAGACAGTCACTTGTCTCAGTACTACTGTTTGCAGTATCTTCCGATACGTTGTTAACAGGGCAAGCCTAAACAGGTATACTCAGGAGTAGGTCGTACTTAAGCCCTGAAGATATCACTCCCTAGGAAGCGTGTTTAGGGCAGCGTGCGCTAAAGGGTCTACTCGAGAGCAACCCTGCCTGAGGCTCACGGTCCACGTTTTAGTAACAATAGGTGTGAGTAGATGTTGTTTCTTTAAATTAGGAGAACTTGGCCGGCACTCAACAGATTCACAGGGAAAGGATCCGCATTGAAAGGTCCGGCGAAATTCAGGGATGAAAAGAGAGTTACTTACAAAATCAGAAAGTCACGTACAATTAGTCATGGCTGCCGTCGAAAGAACAACCCCCCGTCGTAACAGGCTAACGTCAGACACATCTAGCAATTGATCACTGTACTAGGAGTTAGAACAAACACTGCGCCCCAAGGAAAAATATAATCAGGGACTTCTCACATTCAGTAAAAAATAATGCCCAAATGAATTAAATATGTTTTACAATGCACAGAAATGTCATGAGGATTAAGGAGGTGTAAAGTCGGTGTCATGATTTAGCCACTCTTGAATATGGTGGTATTTTCCCCCCCAACCAGTATAAGCAACATTTACCCAGTACCATTGGAGATGCCATGTACATTGGTGACTTGGTTCTCAGTGCCGAAAACCCAAAGTGTTCCAGTTTTCAAACATTTTTCGGAAGCCAAACGTCCAATCCGGCTGTCGGCTATTGTTTCTGGAGCACCTGCACCAATCAGAAGCTGCGCCTTGGTTTTTGAACATTTCGGAAGTCAAACAGACTACCGGAACGGATTAGGTTTGGCACTTTTGTTTTTGCTATCTAATTTGCGTTTCTGTTTTTGAGGCTTCTTCAGTTAATTTGTTTCTGTGACTGTGTGGAACCCAGTTCAGCTACTGATTGATTGATTGTGTGACTGCGGAAATGGATAAAAGCCCCCCATTCAAACAATGACTATCATCAGTGCAGGTAAGAAAAAAAATTAATTTTAATTTTTATCATCTACAATACGGTCTTATTTATTTTATAGTACAGTACATTGATTATTGCTTTCATTTTGTGGATCAGTGGTCTTGTTAGATAGTAAAATTCATGTTAAATTGCTGTTTTAGGGGTTGTTTTTGAAAGTCTGGAACGGATTAATCCGTTTTGCATTACTTTCTATGGGAAAAGGCGCCTTGGTTTTGGAACGCTTTGGTTTTGGAATGGACTCCCGGAACGGATTAGGTTTGAGAACCAAGGTACCACTGTAGATGCATCTAACAAGAGATGCAGAGGAGAATTTCAGCATCCCACCATGGCAACACAGACATTCCTGGTTCCCTGCTGATCTTCCGGAGGCATCTTTTAATGCAAGGACACCTCTCTCTGTCTCTCCAGGACAGTCATTGTTGCATAGGACTCGGTGTGCACCCCTAGTTAGATGTGTTTCCTGAGTTCTCTTAAGTGCCCCATCAGAAGCGCTCAACGCCTGATACTTCAAGCGAGGGGTCATCCACAAAGTGCGACACGCCCCAAGGTCCTCTTTAATGCCCGCTTGCCACATGTCCCGCCCTTTTGACCAACGCCCAATTCTCCCTCGATGGCACTTTTGCCAACTCATCACACACTCCCAGGTTCAGGGTGGGCCCCACAAGCGTATTTGCTCCTTGACTTTGCAAATTTCTCTTTTAAAAAGTTGCTGGCCACCGTGGGAAGGCAGAGCGGAATACCACAAGATCGGCTTACGGGATGGCTGATGGATTCCATCCTTTTACCAGCATATTCCATTCATCATGCCACTACTAAGAGCACCTCAGACCCATATGAACACTATTTCATGTGCCAATCCATCGATTGGCAGTTAATTCTGTTCCTTGGGCATTCTCCCTGACCAGATAATTCTCAATTCTCTCAATGCGATAAGAGTACATTTCTTTCTCTTTTTCAGGGCAAGCGCTGTGCCAGAAAAAATAATAATAGCAGCCACTGGGCATATTGGTCGTCTTTTCCGTGAAGGCCAGTTCCGTTTGCCAAGTTCTATGGCACCAGGCAAACCACGCTGGGCACAATCCAACAGGGAAGTGCTCACTGAAACAGACGTTTCGTAAAAGGACTTCCGTCCCATGAATTTCAATGGAGCGCAATTGAATGGCAGACGTTCCTAGCAGACTGATGTCCCTAAAAGGACCTGGTGTGGGCAGAGGGCTTGCCGCGTCACTAGCAACCTGAATAGTTCAAGGGAACTGGAGCTGGCAGGGTCATCTCTGACTCAAAATGAAGACGTTCCGGTCCTGAATTATGGCTGCTTCAGATGTGAACCGTTCTCTTACAGGCTATAGGAGGAAAGCTAACCGTGCGCATTACACCTGCATGAAAAACGGCCTGGTGTATACACACCTTATGACAGCAATAACAGCCAATCTACACTTTAAGGACAGAATAAGGTAGTAAAATCCTGGAATGTACCATTTCAGCTGCCCCCCCCGGGGGGGGAGGTGGGCACCTTTGTGGGGGAAAGGAGAACAGCACACAGATGAAATAAACCAGCACATCAGGATAAGGAAGAATTTAAGCCTCGCTCTTAGGTATTGGTTTGCTCTATGCAGAGAGGGCTTATTGTGGTTTTGTTTCGCATGGGAAACTTTCAAAAGTACATGCAGTGGTACCTCTGAACTTAATTCGTTCTGGAGGTCTGTTCTTAAGCTGAAACCATTCTTATCTTGAGGCATGCTTTCGCTAATGGGGCCTCCCGATGTGTGCGCGCCTCCGGTGTGCGATTTCCATTCGCATCCTGGGGCAATGTTTGCAACCAGGAGCAGCTACTTCCGGATTAGCGGAGCTTGTAACCTGAAGCGTTCATAACCAGAGGTACCACTGTAATACTTCACACACCTGCACTCTGAATTGGTCCAGTCCAGAATTCTACATCTTTATTCTAGGTCATGTGCAGCCTGAATCTAAGGTGTCTAATACAGAGATGAGAGGGGTTTCAGTTTTGTGGGAAGAGTTTATCATTCTTTCCCCTGCGTCGTTCCCCCAAAATCTAAAATCAACTCACACAAACCCAGTTAGTGTTGGCCCCATGGAAAAGAAAATCCAGGGGCAGTTAGGTAAAACCAGGGATGGGTAATGGTGCCTCCCCATGCTTTGCTGAACTACAGCTCCCATCAGCCCCTGCCAGAACAGCCAAGAGTCATGGGACTTGTAGTTCAGTAACATGTAGAGGCACACAGGTTACCCACCCCTGCTAGAAAGGAAAAGCAAATAAGTCAGGAGATTCAGAAACAGGTTTCCCACGTTACAAAGGCTTCCATCCCAATTGTTTACTTTCCCATCCAATCACTTGTACCTACGTTAGTCGTGATCGAAAACAGGAAAGAAGCAGCTTTCGTAACCTGGTCGCCTGGAGGAAATCCTTAACTGACCACAGGCGACCAGACGAGTGGCATTTTATAGCCCTCCTTCACACGGCAAATGGGTTTCTCCGTGAGTACGCCATGTTGTCTCCCAATAAACCAGTTGAGTGTGGAGAGACGTGCATCTGTCAACACACCGGGCCATGCGCCAGGGATCTGCAGCTGGTCAAAGCTTCGAGCAAAGCGTCCTCCACACGTCTACAGACCTGTATCTCCCCTTACAATTTATAGCACCCATCCAGTGAAGGCACTACAAATATGTGTGCCACGTGGCAGGGCGGGCCAGGCCCTACAGTGGCTTCCAAACTGCACTGCAAATATGCAGCTAAAGTGGCGCACCATTTCCACATGCGGCAGGGGTGCACGCCTTTCTCATGCAGACTCATGTGTTAGGGTTAAGTAAGTAGAAATCAAGTCAGCTCAGGAGGGGAGGTATTCTGCATATTCCTGAATAGCACCGGGAGCCTAAGAATGTTATAAATCAGATGTGCTGGACACCAGAGGCTGCTTTACACAGAGTCAGACCATTAGATCAATATTGTCTACACTGACTGACAGCAGCTCTCCAGCGTTTGAGACAGGGGTCTGTTCAACCTGGAGATGTTGCGGATTGAACCTGGGTCGTTCTGCATGCAAAGCAGGTGTTCTGCCACCCCAATCCTACATAGGTTTACGCAGAAGTAAGTCCCGGAGTTCATCAAGACCTACTCCCAGGTAACCAAGCAGAGAACCACAGCCTTAAACTCTTGGGTGGGTTTTCAAGTGAGTTGCAGGTTTCTGTTTTGGCCTTTGGCCAGCAGACCTTCCTTTCTGCTTGCAGGGAGCTTTTGAAACAGGCAGGACGCTGGGAATCAGGATTTCACAGGAGCGAAAACCAAGAGGCATAATAAACAGGGGAAGCAAGAACAATTGGCATTTTCATTTCAGAATCTCACCCCAAAAAAACACCCAAAACCCTTATGTGCAGGATGACCAAAGACAATCAGGAGATAGTTAAGAACTGATCCCATGTGGCAGCAAGCAAGATATGTATGTTAACGCACCAAACAACCTCTAACGTTATTCAGTACTGGCATGCATCTGCCTCTATCGACAACCCATGGACCAGATGGTGCTTGTGTCAAAATATAACCCTGGTATGAGCAGGAGAGCCCTGTTGGATCAGACCAAGACCCTGCCATCTAGTCCAGAGACCTACTCTAAGAGTTGGCCAACCAGATGTCTGCAGGAAAGCACTCTCCCTCAATTTGTGATCCTCAACCGCTATATAGAGGCCGGTTAGAAGTATGGCAAGACAGGCTTTTGTGCTCACTGAACTTCCATGGTTTCTAGGGCGAAAATCCGGACACAAAAGTTTTTGAGCTTTTTGGGGGGGCAAAGCTGTTGAACTTTTCCGCCCAGACACAATTACTGACTGCCGTATTCCAACTATGTCCGGGGAGTTCCAGACATATGTCAACCCTTACAGCATGCCGACCAAAGGATCCGGGAACTTTAGTTTCAAATCCTTGCTAGGATCCCTCGCCAGACTTCCGCTCTCACGGGGGCTCCTTGGACAAAGACATCGGTTGCTATGCCAATTTAACGAGAGCCAAATTTAACATTGCTAAAAGGCATGTCAGGGATTTGTTTTATTTAATCATAGGGGCATGGGGGGGTGTCATCGGGACCACAACATGCAGGGCGGCAGTGGGGGGGTTAACCCTTCCCACCCTGGCTGTTATTCTGATAAAAAAATCCCGCCCGCCCCAATTAGCCTTAGGGGGGATTTTTCCTCCCTCATTCCAAGTCTCATAGCGTAGAATCGTATCGTGGTAGTGTTGGAAGGGACCCCCAAGGGGCAGCTAGTCCCACCCTATGCAATGCAAGAATCACAGTGAAAGAATCCCTGGCAGCGATGGTTTTCATCAGAATCGTGGGAGGGAAAGGAAGGGTTAAAGATATCTGGCGTTCTGTGGTCCCCCAGAGCTGCTTACTAATGAACATCACAATCTGAGTAGACCCACTGAATTCAACAGCGCTTACTCGAGTAGACACAGCTAGGGTTGCACTGTAAGTCCTCCATATGCCGAAGGGAAGAGGGGATAACGATCAAAGACTACAATCCTATGCACCACTTACCTGGGAGTAAGCCTCACTGAACCCTGGGCTTACTTCCAAGTAGGCATGCACAGGGTTGGCAGCATGCCTCCCAAATGCCAGCTGCTGGGTGGGGATCACTGCACTGAGTTTCCCCCTGGTATCTGGGTGGCATCCACAAAATGTTGGACTGGATGGGGTCCCCCTGGCCTGATCCTGCTACAGAGCTCTCCTGGTGTCCTTTACTGCTAAGGTGTAGATCTGCCCAGGGGCTATTAAGCAGGAAGTGGAAGTTCTCCATTTCTGCCCTTAATAGACGCCCTTTATTCGAGGCATTTTCTATGGGATCCATTAAACTCCAAAATAAAAAAGCGCCAGTGCCGCTGAAATTTGGGGAATCTGCCAGTCCCCAAAACTTTCCAACCCCCTTCTCTTTCAGAGCTCAACCTCCCTCGTCTAAAGGGTGGAATAAGCAGGAACCCCCCTACTATACCCCGAGGCGTAATCGTAGGGCATGGCCGGCGGCGCAGGCGGGAGCGCGCACTCGGGGAAGAAGGGAGCAAAGGCCGCGGCCGGGACGTGCGCCCCCGCCGCGGCGCCGCTGCTGCTCTCGGGCGCCGCTGCCGGGTCCGAAGGGGCGGCGTAGAGGGCGGCGAGGGGCCGCAGGGGGGCGTCGGAGAAGAGCAAGTGGGGCAGCGGGTGCAGGGGCTCGTAGAGAGGCGCCTCCAAGCCCAGATCCGGCGGCTGCAGGCGGCTGCTGGGGAAGACCGGCTGCTCCGGCTCGGCGGGAGGGAGCAGGGCGCTGTAGTCGGGGACGGCCAGCAGGTCGAAGAGCTCCTCCGACGGGACGGGGCCCGCTGCGTCTTTCGGGACGGAGCTCGCCGCGGCCGGCTCGGTGAAGAAGGAAAGGGGCAGGTTGCGGTTGCGGAGAGGCACTTTCTTCCCGCCGGTGGAGGCAGAGGGACCCGGGCCGCCTTCCTTCTCTCCCGACGGCCCGACGCCGCCGCCCGCAGCGGCCCCGACGGCACGATCGAAGCCCGACGGGCGCACGGAGCCGAAGAGCGCCGCCAGGCTTTTGCTCTGCAGCGCGCTGGCTTCGCGCTTCTGGGGCGCTTTGCAGTGCGCCGCGGCGCCGCCGGGGGGCGAGGCGGACGCCGACGCCGCGCCATGCGCCGTCCCAGCCGGAGTCCTCTTGTTAGCAGGATGTGGCTGCTGCTGGGAGCTCATATTATTACTATTACTACTGTTATTATTATTAGACGCCTCCTGGCTCCCGGGCGTTGCAGCAGCCGTCTGGGCTCCCCCGATCATGCCGGTGCAGCGCTTGATCTGCTTCTGCAAATATTTCCGGTGGTTGACTTTGCGCTTGGATTTCACCGGCTTGTCCAAGGCTAGTTTGATGTTGCTGCAAGCCGAGTCGATGAAGCTCAGGAGGTCCCGGGTGGCTTCTTTGAAATCCCCGGGGTCGCCCCCTCCTGCTACTCCGGCTCCTCCGCCTCCTAGCAAGAGGGTCCCCCCGTCCTCGTAGCTCTTTTCCAGGTCGACGAAATCCCCCAGCCCCGCGGCGCCGGGGAAGCAAAACGGGATGAAATGGTGGTGCGGGTGAACCGCCGCCGCTTGCACCGCCATCGCCGTCGAGTGCTTTGCTCCTTAAAGAAGACGAAAAGCTTTTTCTTCCCAAAAATAAAAAAAATGCAGGGGATAAAAAGCAAGCAGGGGATAAAAAGTAAACACCCCTCGTGGCTACTTTCGGTACCCGGGAGGAGGAAACGGCCGTCGAGGCCAGCAGCCGGCGCAGCGCGGAGGCATTTTCTCTCTCCCTCTCCCGAGCCTTTTTGTCCAGCCGCAGCCGCGCGCAAAGCAGCCTCCTCGGCTCGATCTCGTTGCCTGGGTCACCGATGCAAACTGGGAAGAGGCTGGACATCAGCTCTTGGCCCCGCTCCGACGGCTCTCCGACGGCAACCTCCCTCCTCCCCGCCCCATCGCGCTTTTACATTTGGCTCCCAGAGGAGGAGGAGGAAGAGGTTGCTGATGCGTCGTGGGGAGGAGGGACCACCACCCTTTTCAGATGGGGGGGTTTAACCCTTTCTTGGGCCTGCCTTTGAAATAAATAAACCCTCCTTTCTCAAGAAGAACCTGGCTACTGAATCAGGCTGGTGGCACGTCTAAGTTCAGCAGAATTCCAACTGTTGGAAACCGCAGGTCGGGAGAGGAAATGCTGCTCGCTGGTTTGCCACGGGCTGCATCTATCCTGTTGAGAACAGGATGCCAGACTACTTGGACCATTGGCCTGATCCCAGTAGTTTGGTCTTAGCATCCTGCTCTCACCGTGTGCAGCCAGATAAACCCCAATGCGAAGCAGAACTAGCAGGACTTGAGTGCAAAAGCTTTCTCCCCGCTTGTGATTCCAGCAACTGCAATTCCGAGATGGTGGTCTTCATGGCTAGTAGCCTTTGACTGCCTTCTCCTCCTTGGACCTGGGATGGCTCAGTTGGTAAGGTTTGGGGTCGTGACATTAGGCAAAAGATCCCTGCATTACAGGGGGTTAGACTAATTATTATTATTATTATTATTTATTATTATTATTATTATTATTATTATTATTATTATTATTTATACCACACCCATCTGGCTGGGTTTCCCCAGCCATTCTGGGCGACTACCAACAGATTAAACACGGTAAAACATCAAACATTAAAACCTTCTATAAACAGGGCTGCCTTCAGATGTCTTCTAAAAGTCAGATAGTTGTTTATTTCCTTGACATCTAATGGAAGGGCGCTCCACAGGGTGGGCACCACCACCAAGAAGGCCCTCTGCCTGGTTCCCTGTAACCTCACTTGTCGCAGTGAGGGAACCGCCAGAAGGCCCTTGGAGCTGGACCTCGGTGTCCGGGCTAAATGATGAGGGTGGAGACGCTCATTCAGGTATACTGGGCTGAGGCCGTTTAAGGCTTTAAAGGTCATCACCAACACTTTGAATTATGCTTGGAAACATACTGGGAGCCAATGTAGGTGTTTCAGGACCGGTGTGATACGGTCTCGGCAGCCACTCCTAGTCACCAGTCTAGCTGCCGCATTCTGGATTAGTTGTAGTTTCTGAGTCACCTTCAAAGGTAGCCCCACGTAGAGCGCATTGCAGTAGTCCAAGGGGAGATAACTAGAGTATGCACCACTCTGGTGAGACAGTCTGCGGGCAGGTAGGGTCTCAGCCTGTGTACCAGACTCCCAGGCTGCACATCTGGTCCTTCAGGGGCACAGTTACCCCATTCAGGACCAGGGAGTCCCCCACACCTGCCCACCCCCCAAAAACATTGCCTTCATAATTCTATGAATCTGTCTTTAGAGCCATCCAAGTTGGTACCCATTGCTAATGGATCCCAAATGGAGCTTCTTAATTATGGATCTTCTCAATGTCTCAGCACCCTGGGGGAGAACCACCCACACCATCCTAAATCCCTCGCTGGTGGGAGCATGGGCGTAGCCAGGATTTATGTTAGGGGAGCAGAACCAAGCTATCTGCACCGTGATTGGTCAGTTAATGAAGTATTTTATTTATTTACTTGGCTACAACCATGGGTGGGAGCGAATCTCATAATTCAACTAGGTGGAGTGTGAAACAGTATACTTCTTTAGTCCTGAGTTATCCAACATTCAGCTTTATTGGGTGGTCCAGAATTTTATCCACTTTCTCTACACCATATATAATTTTGTAAGCCTCCATCATGTCTTTTCTTACTTGACTTTTCCAGCCTGCGTTCCCTTTCAAGGCACACTTCCAGTAGCCATAACCTGGGTGGTGGGTGGAGCCAGAGGCATGTGGGCGGAGCAACGAATCTGACCTTGAACAATAGGCTACATTCCAGCCACACAGAAGTCAGAGGTTTGCACATGTAAACCCCTCCATCCACCATCCTGGAAAGCAAAAGACATTATCAGATTTCAAGGGTGCCTTCTAGCCAGGCAGAAAAAGTAACCAAGGAGTACAAGGAGAAGGGAAGGTGAGGGTTGTGGTAGTCTGGGGAGACACCCGAGGGCCAGACAGAGAGGATCAAAGTACTCCATTCGGCCCCCAAGTCTAAAAACCCACAAGCCTGTGTTAGATTGTACACCATTGCATTGCAGTACATACAGGAAAAGGGGTCTGTAAATAAATTTTTTTTTGTAGGATGTTTTGGGGGGCAAACTCCCAGGACAGCATGGTTCAGAAAGGTGGTCTATCTAAATTTTGCAGCACCAGCACTACTTGTTGTTGTTGTTGTTTAGTTGTTTAGTCGTGTCCGACTCTTCATGACCCCATGGACCAGAGCTCGCCAGGCACTCCTGTCTTCCACTGCCTCCCGCACTTTGGTCAAACTCATGCTGGTAGCTTCAAGAACACTGTCCAACCATCTCGTCCTCTATAGTAATAATAATAATAATAATTTATTATTTATACCCCGCCCATCTGGCTGGGTTTCCCCAGCCACTCTGGGCAGCTTCCAAAAGAATATTAAAATACTATGATACATCAAACATTAAAAGCTTCCCTAAACAGAGCTTCCCTCTGTCGTCCCCTTCTCCTTGTGCCCTCCATCTTTCCCAACATCAGGGTCTTTTCCAGGGAGTCTTCTCTTCTCATGAGGTGGCCAAAGTATTGGAGCCTCAGCTTCAGGATCTGTCCTTCCAGTGAGCACTCAGGGCTGATTTCCTGAAGAATGGATAGGTTTGATCTTCTTGCAGTCCATGGGACTCTCAAGAGTCTCCTCCAGCACCATAATTCAAAAGCATCAATTCTTCGGCGATCAGCCTTCTTTATGGTCCAGCTCTCACTTCCATGCATCACTACTAGGAAAACCATAGTTTTAACTATACGACCAGCGCTACTACAACAACCTAAATAAATGTAGTAATTAGGTTGTTGTTGTTGTTGTTACTAATTACCCACCCTTCATCCTAAGGTCCCAGGGTGGGTTGCAACGATTGAAACACAGTTTTAAAAACGGTTTGTTCAAACCATCACAGAAATACCGCTTCATATTTCAACGATAATCTCTAATAATTTTATTATCATTTAATAATATGCCAATAATTTCAAAACCTTTCCCATGGCGTGTCACATTATATTATTATACGATTGCATATTAATAATCTGTATTATTAATCTTTTTTAAAAAAAGATTTTAAAGATTTTATATATATATATAAATAAGCCCTCTCCCTCTGAAAAGTGCTTCGCTGTAGACTGGATCATCCATATCTTTTTTTGCTATCGGTGAACCACCCTAGCTTTCCGTTTTGCTGCGGTTTTCAGGGTGGAAGGAAAGGGACCTTGCCATGTAGCAAGGAAAAGGCAAATAGATTAGAGTTTTGGCTTTTGGATGAAAGTGATGTGGGTTTTCTCCCCCCCCCCCCCAGCGATGGGAAAATGAGAGGGGCCAAACAGGTGTTCCAAACACACATTCTCATTTCCTGCTTGCGTCTTAATCTGCTCGTCAATCCGGCAAGTCGACTCCTGGCGCATTCTTCCAGCAGTGGGAATTTCTGCCCTTCCCTGACAAGTATTATGGGGAGGCTTTGACATACAGCCTCGCAGGACCTAAATAGGCCGGTCTATTCTTCGCCTTCCCTGAAAGAGAGCTTTGTGCCAAAGCTTCATTAAACTGCACCACACAGGCCTCCAGAAACCCTCCGAGGGGAGGAGGGAGGGGCTCTCAATAATGAACAGTCGATTTAACTGGAAAAGCTGCGAGAGCTGTTAAATTAAAAGGAAATAAACTGTGCTTTGCGCTCGGTGACCTAAAAGGGGAGGGAGGGTCTGTGCGGGCTTTGCAAAAACCGGACAGGAAGTCTGGACTTTGCAAGAACTTGCCATGCTCGCAATCCAGCTCGCGGGAGGCCCCTTCGAAGAAGCTGGCAAAATCCGGTGCTTTGGAGAGTCCGTGGTGTGGTGTCTCACGTCGCAGACCAGGCAAATGGGCAGTGCGGTGCAGCGGTTAAAGGCCTTTGCATGGGGAGTGGGGAAATCCAGTGTTCAAATCTCCAGTTGGGGGGCACCAACAGTCAAAGAAGCAGCATTTTTAAAAAGTAGTAGTAGTAGTAGTAGTAGTAGTAATAATAATAATAATAATAATAATAATAATAATAATAATAATAATAATAATTTATTATTTATACCACACCCATCTGGTTGGGTTTCCCCAGCCACTCTGGGCAGCTTCCAACAAAATATTAAACTATGGTAATGCATTAAACATTAAAAGCTTCCCTAAACAGGGCTGCCTTCAGATGTCTTCTAAAAGTCTGGTAGTTGTTGTTCTCTTTGACATCTGATGGGAGGGCGTTCCACAGGGCAGGTGCCACTACCGAGAAGGCCCTCTGCCTGGTTCTCTGTAACATCACTTCTCGCAGTGAGGGATCTGCCAGGAGGCCCTCGGCGCTGGACCTCAGTGTCTTGGTAGAACAATGGGAGTGGGGACGCTCCTTCAGATATACTGGACCGAGGCTGGTACTGTTGTTGGATTTAAAGTTGGATTGAATGACCAAGGGTCATCTAGTCCAACCTGCTACAATGCAAGAATCACAGCTAAAGAATCCCTGGCAGATGAACCATCCAACCTCTGCTTAAGAACCTCCAGTCCTGATGTGCAGGACGATATGGAAAAAAACGGGGAGGGAAAGTAATAGTGTTCCGAGTTGGGCTAAACATCCCAGTGCCCCAGCCCTAATTTTGAGCTTTGTAAAGTGTGGTGCACATTAACAGAGCTATAGAATCACAGAAGTCTTGAGTTGGAAGGGACACCAAGAGTCCGAACCCTGAATACAACCATCATCTATCTAATAATACCAATCTCAGGTGCATTTATGTAGGCAAAACCACAGCAGGGGGGAAAGCTAAATAAAAAGTTGCAGGTATACAAGTCGGAGCTAAACAGTACAAGTTGAGAGCATTTGCAGATGACTTAGTATTGACGTTACAGGAGCCAGAATCTAGTACTAAAAGGGTTTTGGAACTGATTCAAGAATTTGGTCAGGTTGCAGGATTTAAACTGAATAAAACAAACTGTTAAAAACAAAGGTCTTAGAGAAAAATTTAACTGCAATGGAGAGAGAGAGGTTTCAGAATGAGACAGGTTTAACAGTGGTTAAGAAAGTGAAATACCTGGGGATTAACATGACAGCTAAAAATGGGAATCTATTTAAAGACAATTATGAAAAATGTTGGACTGAAGTGAAAAAAGACTTAGAAATCTGGTCAAATTTGAAGCTTTCACTGCTAGGCCGTATTGCTGCTATAAAAATGAATGTATTGCCTAGAATGTTGTTTCTGTTTCAAACATTGCAAATTTTGGACAAAATGGACTGTTTCAAGAAGTGGCGGAGAGATATTTCTAGATTTATCTGGCAGGGCAAGAAGCCTAGAATAAAATTTAAAATATTAACAGATGCAAAGGAAAGAGGTGGATTTGCGCTGCCAGACCTTAAACTTTATTATGAATCAGCAGCTTTTTGCTGGTTGAAAGAATGGCTGCTTCTTGAAAACACAGACATTTTGGATTTAGAAGGTTTTAATAATGTATTTGGATGGCATGCATACTTGTATGACAAGGTCAAAGCACATAAAGCATTTAAAAACCATATTGTCAGGAAAGCATTGTTCAATGTTTGGATAAGATATAAGGACCTATTGGAAAATAAAACCCCAAGGTGGCTGTCACCGATGGAAGCGAAGGCTCAGAAAAAGCTCAATATGGAGGTCAAATGGCCAAAATATTGGGAAATTTTGGAACAAGAGGGAGATAGACTGAGATTGCAGAGTTTTGAGAAATTAAAAAACAAAGTGCGAGACTGGCTTCATTATTATCAGATAATGGAGGCATACAATCTGGACAAGAAAATTGGCTTCCAGGTGGAAAAATCAAAATTAGAAACAGAACTGTTAGAACCCAAAACTAATACTTTGTCAAGGATGTATAACTTGCTGTTGAAATGGAATACACAGGATGAAACGGTGAAATATTCAATGATCAAATGGGCACAAGATGTTGGACATAACATAATGATGGCTGACTGGGAACAGTTATGGACCGCAGGTATGAAGTTCATGGCATGTAATGCCTTAAGAGAGAATATTATGAACATGACACCAGTCAAGCTTGCAAAAATCTATCATTTGCCTGACAATAAATGTTGGAAATGTAAAGAAACTGAAGGTACATTCTTTCACCTTTGGTGGACGTGCCCAAGGATTAAGGCTTTCTGGGAGATGATTTATAATGAAATGAAAAGGGTATTTAAATATACATTCCTTAAGAAACCAGAGGCCTTTCTCCTGGGCATGGTCGGCCAAATGGTGCCAAAGAAGGACAGAACTTTCTTTATGTATGCTACAACAGCAGCAAGAATACTTATTGCAAATTATTGGAAGACACAAGATCTACCCACTCTGGAAGAATGGCAGATGAAGGTGATGGACTACATGGAATTGGCGGAAATGACTGGCAGAATCCGAGAGCAGGGAGAAGAGTCGGTGGAAGAAGATTGGAAGAAATTTAAAGACTATTTACAGAAATATTGTAAAATTAATGAATGTTAGAATGATGTCAGAATGAAGTTAAGTGGTTTTAGTAGCAATGTCATAAAGGTGTATGTAAAAATGGATTGTTAATAGGTGAGAATCTAAAGCTATAATATATTAAGTTAAAGGACTAAGATAAAAACAAAGAGGGAAAGGAATTGCTGAATTAACCAATTGAACTGGAATACAAAAAAGGGAGGTGAGAGGAGGTCAGGAAAGCAAGGAAATGAAATGTAAGATACAGAAGGATTAACTTGTTTTTAAGTGTTTTTTCTATTATTATTTTTCTATACTTTGTATTTTGTATGTTTTTTCTCTTTTTATATATATTTTTCTTTGTTTTTTACTTTTAATTATGTAAATTTTTTGTTTCTGAAATTTTAATAAATATCATTTTTTAAAAAAGTTGCAGTGTGTACCGAATTTTTCGCTCTATAATACGCACCAGATCATAAGGCGCACCTAGTTTTTGGAGGGGAAAAACAAGAACCTCAGAAGCCAGAACAGCAAGAGGGATTGCTGCACAGCGAAAGCAGCGATCCCTCTTCCTGTTCTGGCTTCTGGGATAGCTGCGCAGCCTGCATTTGCTCCATCACACACACACACACACACACACACACACACACACATTTCCCCTTACTTTTTAGGAGGGAAAAAGTGAGTCTTACAGAGCAAAAAATACAGTAATTACTAGCAGAAGGTGGTGCATTTAAGTTCCACCACTCCTGCCCCTTTACATATAGGTAACAGTGTACATAAGATCCATGGATAACTTGGAGATTTTCTGAAATAATAATTATATGCACACTTTATTCCAATATTACATTTTATACCTAGTCTCTTTCCCATCACCTGAGGAAATGCTTTGATAAATGTTGCTGCATATGTCCTTGCTCTATATAATACTTTTTTATTTTATTGTTTATACGCTGCCCAACTGGCTGGGGTTCTCCAGCTATACTATATATGAAATAAACTCTACACTCCATAAAAATATTTTAGCTTTGCTTTTAGTGAATTTAAGTTGATGAGACCATTTGTCTGCCATGGCTGTTTGCCACAGCTTACCAAACCAAAAAGGTCAATGTCAAAAGTCCTGCAGTTTTCCAATCTTTAGTTATTACCCAGCAAGCAGCTGTCAGCACAAAAGCTTAAAGTTCCTTAGATATTGCATTGTTATTTTGTTCCTCCAAAAATATTGAAAGAGAATGCTGGCACAGCATATACAGTTTGATGCTTGCCATTTCTGCAAATACCATGCTCTAAAACCATGATACATCAGGGCATGACCACCACATAGGTATATATGTACCTTGCAGATTGCAATTTCTCCAACTCTGAAAGGAGCATGGATGGGTCTGAGAGTGGGGTGTGGAGTGAAAGGTGTTAAGAGATGTAAAAAGGCATTGATTTCCATTCTAACCTGTATTCATCACATGTAGAGCTGTTTCTGTTCTGCTGCGGTGCTTCTTCCAAAAACCTACATTGTTTATCTCACTGCCCACTGCAGTGGAATTTTACAGAATGAAGTTATTGCTATGCCATTCTACATGATACAAAATATGTTATTTAATACACAGTGCAAATTGTGGTGGGTGGAATATCATCCATTACGTATAACAAACTGTTGTGGAAATGGAGAAAACTGAAATTTAAAGTTTGGAAAAACGAGGAACTGGAATTGACAGATTTGCTCATCCCAAGCTCCCCATCAGCAGCCAAGTGCTTCTGGCTAGTGAAACTGTCGAGCCGCATGTGATTTGTGATAAAGAAACTCTGGATGAGCTTTCAGACAGTTTTTTCTTCTTCTTCTTCAGCCATTTTCTGCAAGAGCTGGCCTATGGACTGCAGAAGTCTTGTAGATCAGAAAAGCCCTTTTGGTGGAAAACCATTATTGAGACTGAAACAGAGAGCTCTAATCTTTTCTCCCCTCCTTTCTTTTTTCCCTTGAACTGAGAGCAAGAAAAATGCTCATAAAATGGCCCTTTGTGCATGGGAAGAATTTGTGAGTTAGGGTGTGTGTGTGTTATACTGTTGCTATGTTCCTTTTTGTTTTCAAGTCTGTGTTTTGTGGTTGGAGGGCAGCCTTTATTATGGGCCTCTTTCAGTGAATTTGGCTATTTGGGTCTGCAGATAATTAGATCACGGCTATCATTTTCACTCTTCTCTTCCTCCCACCCCCAACCACTGTCCCAGTCGGGCTTTATTTGCATCAAAATGTGCCCTCCCTCCTTTCCTGACCCATTTTGCTCCTAAAGAGCTGCAATGCAAACAGGAAATAATACACTGAAGGGTATCCTATATAATGCATATGGCTTCCACTTTCCAAACATGGGGTGATGGATCACATGAGATGTGATAGTCACATGTTCTTCCTCCCCCTGCCTGAAAGTTCTTCCAAGGTGGTAGAGGAGGGGGCAATATCTGCAACTTCCCCTTCCCACAATAAAATAGGAAGCAAGTGCAGGAAAATGGGAGCTTGCGGCCGCTCACGTTGTGCTCTTCCCTAGTTTGCAGAAGTTCTCCAGCTCCCGTTTGCAGAAGTTGGTTCACTCTAGGAATGTTAGCAATACCAGATCCTTGCTATATTCTGAAGCAGATAATATGCCTAACCAAAAAACATGTTTTTTTTAAAGGCAGGAGGCAGTTCAATATGAATTTAGATTTTTAACTTTTTTTAAGAAACCCCAACTCTATGAAAGACAGTTGCTGGATATTCCAGAATAGCCGAACCACCAGACTGTCCCAAGACATTTTGCTGCCTCAAGGTGGAGCTGCAAATTCTCGTCCTCTGAATCAAGGTACAGTGGTACCTTGGTTCTCAAACTTAATCCGTTCCAGAAGTCCGTTCCAAAACCAAGGCGTGTTTTCCCATAGAAAGTAATGCAAAATGGATCAATCTGTTCCAGACTTTTAAAAACAACCCCTAAAACAACAATTTAACATGAATTTTATTCTCTAACGAGACCATTGATTCATAAAATGAAAGCAATAAACAATGTACTGCAGTCACACAGTCAACCAGTGGCTGAACTGGGTTCCAGGCAGTCACAAAAAGAAAACAAAAAAGAGCCACAAAAATGCAAAATAAATAGCAAAGCCAGACAGACCTCAGGGTTAACACTCAAATCGGAAGTGTGGCACTCAAAACGGAGCACGTTTGGCTTCTGAAAAAAGTCCACAAACCGGAACACTTACTTCCGAGTTTGCAGTGTTTGAGTTCCAAGTTGTTTGAGTACCAAGGCGTTTGAGGACCAAGGTACCACTGTACATGTTACTCAAGGATGGTCAAAATGTTTTGCAAATCCAAGTGCAATACTTTGAAGTTGTGGTCCTGTGCCCATTTACAGAGGATCGTATCATCCAATATGTTTTTCTAAACAGAATCTGGGGTGCCCTAGCACCACCATGCCATTGATGGCATCCACAGCATAGCTGTCTTTCCCCCCCTTTTCTTGCAAGGAATCCTATTAGGAATAAGGGAATTTCCCTTTTAAAAAAGGGAAACGTTGACAGCTATGATCCACAGCTGGATACAGTAATGCTTCTGAATTGCTGAAAACCACAGGCATCTGGTTGGCCACTGTGAACACGGGGTGCTGGCTTAGATGGGGCATGGGCCTAATCCAGCAGACTCGTCATATGTTCTTGAACTTAAATTCAAAACTGGTCTAAGAGAAGGAAGGTTGGGTGACCCACCCCACCCCTCCTTGCATTCAAAGAACGCATAAGGTGACCGAGGGATGGATCAGAAATTCAATTCAGTTTGTGTTTCAAGATAAGCCTATGGTGAGGCGGGACAGCGCTATTGGCTTTTATGCCACGCCAGCTGTGAGGGCATGTTTGCAGCCAATGCCCTCTGATCTTGCAAGGCACCCCCCCCCCCAGGCGAGGCCACTGATTGGCCAATTTGGGCTACACTAGCTGGTGGGAAGGCGATGTGGGTTAAACCACAGAGCCTAGGACTTGCCGATCAGAAGGTCGGCGGTTTGAATCCCCGCGACGGGGTGAGTTCCCGTTGCTCAGTCCCTGCTCCTGCCAACCTAGCAGTTCGAAAGCACGTCAAAGTGCAAGTAGATAAATAGGTACCGCTCCAGCGGGAAGGTAAATGGCATTTCCGTGCGCTGCTCTGGTTCACCAGAAGCGGCTTAGTCATGCTGGCCACATGACCCAGAAGCTGTATGCCGGCTCCCTCGGCCAATAAAGCGAGATGAGCACCACAACCCCAGAGTCGGTCACGACTGGACCTAATGGTCAGGGGCCCCTTTACCTTTTACTAGCTGGTGGGAACTTGAGCCAGCTGTCCAGGCGGCCAGGGGGAATTGCCCTATGTGACGGAAAAGTTTGTTTTTGCTGGGCAGGTTGGGTCAACAAGTGTTGTTGTTTTTTTCCCCTGCCAGCAAATGGTTAATGGATGGCAGCTTATGATTGGCCGGGGTTCCAGGAGGGGGAGTTGAAAAGGAGGGGTTTTGGGGAGACAGTTTTGGAGGTTGGGATAGAGGTTGGGAGAATAGGTGGGGAGATAGGGAGTGTGAGGAGAGAGAGTTGGTTCTGGGTAGAAACATCCACTCTGAGGAATATATCACAAGCTAGAGAAAGAAGTCTCTGAGCTTAGTGTGAAGGACAGTGTGTGGTGTCCTGTAAGAGTAATAGGCCAGGAATTAACTGGGAGGCTGAGGCTGAGCCAGGAGAAGTAGAAGATGTGAGGATACGGTCTCCTTAGGTCTCATTCCAGTCAGGAGGGGAGAGCTTCTTCTACAAAAAAGAGAAGACTCCCTAACCAGTTAAGAGGGGTCTGGAGATCCCTTGGGTCTGTTACTTGGAGTACCTCAGGAGTAGGCTTGTCAAAGGGGTGTGTTACTGACAGGAAGTACCACCTTGTTTAAGAACCAAAGTATTAAGCGGCAACAACTGAGAAAGAACTGAAGTGAAATAACATTATAATGTGAAGTATCCTACGTTTTACCCACTTTGTGTCATAAACTTTCCTTTGCTTAATAAAATATTTCTTGTTTATTTGATCAAATCCTGCCTGAGACTCCAAATCATTAACTTTCCCTCACACAAGTCTCCCACTAGATAATCTGGGGTAATTTATAGAAATTCTTGTCATTGGTGTACTGTGCGGTGGGGGCACTGTATTCAGGTGAAAACAGGCCCAACGGCACCAGGGGGGAAATTGTTGTTGCACCATCGCACCCTAATGGCCATGTGCGCTCCGTTCTCACTGCCCGGGAATGGCGGCTGAGCACAAGGTGCCACAACAGGTACCCAACCAGGAAGGGGTATGCATCAACTTCATCCGCACTTTCCAAGGCAATACACAACCAAAACACATCCATCTTTCAAAATTTGTACTCTCTGAATTTTGCAGTGCAGTTCTTCAGCCAAGTAGAGTGTACCCCCCCCCCAAAAAAAGCAACTCAGTGGGGTGGAGGTGTATTTTGAAATACACATATTGCTGAAAAACAACGTACAAAAAATTATTAGACTGTGGTACCTCGGTTTACGAACAGTCCTGTTTACAAGCTATTCGGTTTACGAACTCCACAAAACCAGAAGTACTGTTCCGGTTTGCGAACTTTACCTTGGTCTACAAACGGGCACTGGTGGCGGGAGGCCTCATTATGGAAAGCATGCCTCGGTTTAAGAACGGACTTCAGGAACGGATTAAGTTCATAAACCAAGGTACCACTGCATTAGGAAGCAACGCTCTGCAAAAATGTGTCCGTGGTACCTCAGGATACATACGCTTCAGGTTACATACGCTTCAGGTTACAGACTCCACTAACCCAGAAATAGTACCTCGGGTTAAGAACTTTACTTAAGGATGAGAACAAAAATCGTGCTCTGGTGGCGCGACGGCAGCAGGAGGCCCCATTAGCTAAAGTGGTGCTTCAGGTTAAGAACAGTTTCAGGTTAAGAACGGACCTCCAGGACGAATTAAGTACTTAACCCGAGGTGCCACTGTATATGAAGCAAGATTACATACGAATGTGTTTATGGTATGAGAAATTCGCACTCAAATGCTGGTGAATTTTCACACTAACTTTTTTTTCCAGCAAAGCACAGAATGATGTGGATATGTGAATAACAGAGTTTAAGTTTGGGGAAGTCAGAGAAAATGATAAAAACGGAAGCAGACAGGTTCATCCATACTCAAGTGACGTCGGGGCTATGCAGGCAAGCCCTGCCAATATGGTAATGGTCAGAATTCTGACAGGCCCAATCTCCCTTTCCCGGTGTGTATACGTTGATATAGGTAAACAGCCCTTTCTCATGTGCATCAAAACACACGGATGACAGCGGGTGTGATCACGAGGCATATGGCCCAGTTCTCAATGAGACAATAAACCTATGTCTGGACTGTACCATTTCAGAGTGCAGGTGGGGGTTCACATGATGATGGAACACATATCCATGCAAGTTGGGAGTGAAATCTTTGAGCACGTCTATGATTTTGGTAGGCATTCTATAGTTCGTCTCCAACATTCTCAAATACCAAGGTCAGTTGCCCAGTACAGTCAAATGTTAAATACTATTAGATGCTGCCTATCAGGTGCTGTCTGTTGTCTTTGTCCATGGAGTTTTCTTGGCAGGGATACTGGAGTGGCTTGCTGGTTCCTGCTCCAGGTGGATCACGTTTGGTCAAAACTCTCCACTATGACCTGTCCATCTTGGGTGCCCTGCACGGCATAGTTCATAGCTTCTCTGAGTTATTCAAGCCCCTTTGCCACGTCAAGGCAGTGATCCATGAAGGGTTAATGCTATGGTTTTCCCAGTAGTGATGTATGGAAGTGAGAGCTGGACCATCAAGAAGGCTGATCGCCAAAGAATTGATGCTTTTGAATTATGGTGCTGGAGGAGACTCTTGAGAGTCCCATGGACTGCAAGAAGATCAAACCTCTCCATTCTGAAGGAAATCAGCCCTGAGTGCTCACTGGAAGGACAGATTCTGAAGCTGAGGCTCCAATACTTTGGCCTCCTCATGAGAAGAGAAGACTCCCTGGAAAAGACCCTGATGCTGGGAAAGATGGAGGGCACAAGGAGAAAGGGACGACAGAGGATGAGATGGTTGGACAGTTCTTGATGGTTGGACAGTGTTCTTGAAGCTACCAGCATGAGTTTGACCAAACTGCGGGAGGCAGTGGACGACAGGAGTGCCTGGCGTGCTCTGGTCCATGGGGTCACGAAGAGTCGGACACGACTAAACAACTAAACAACAACATCAGGTGCTGTCAACTGTTAAAATAAACTCCTCATCAGTTGCAAATGCAGATTATCAAAAATGCTCAGTGAATGCTTGCAAATACTTGACTATTCGGTGAATATCTGATAAGCATTTGGCATCAAAATTTATAGAGGGGAACCACAGGGAAGCAACGTTCACTGTAGTTGCAGAGATTAACTGTGCCGTTACTGAGGTTTTGTGCTTATTTTAATTCAAAACCTTAATATTTCCTGTGCCCTTAAAATTCGCTGCCAGACCCTCCGCGGTCAAACTCCCTGATGTTGCTGCATCCATGCTAAAACAGAAACAGTGCCAACTTCATCCATTGACTTGCTACGACTCATTCCAGCTCCCATGCAAGAGACACTGTTGAATAATCCTCGCCTCTCCACTGTGTGGTCTTATTTTGGGCTCTGTCATGCAGACAGTAGCAAGGTCAGACAGGTCATCAGAATGCTAATAAGAAATCTGATTGATGATTGTGTGCCAAAGAAGTGAATGGGATATTTAATTTGACGACTATGTGCCAAAGAAATGAATAGGATATTTAATTAATGTCTCCTGCTCTTTGGGAAAGCGAGTTCCCCTTAATTCCTGGTTCTTTCCCCGCTGCTCTGTTTTTTACTCCCCCCCCCCAAAAAAAATCACCCATCCCAAAGTTTTCCAAACAACACAGAGAGAACTTCAAAGACAGACATGGCTGGATTTTTTAAAAACTTTAGCTTGGTTTGTTGGTTCTCTCTTTGTTTAGAAGAGCAGTCAGGCCCACATCCAAAGCCGAAAAATAAAAGGACATCTTGTTCAATGAGAACTGGGATAGTTTAAAAAAAAAAAACCCTCTCCACAGTGGGACAATTAACTACTTAAGTTCTGGATTTATAAAGAATGCATGCAGCAAAAAGCTTACTGTTTCCCCCTCTGAAGTGAGCTGCTTTAGCAGCCGGTGGCTTTGGAAGGCAGAGAAGGAAAGGCGGGAATTGGGAGCGATTGAATTTACATATTTGCCACTTTCGTGAGGGAGAGGAGGAGCTTGGACTTTCACTTTCCATTCAAAGTGGCTCGCCGGAGAGCAGTTGGCAACTAAAGATTTTAGACAACGTGGTGCCTTCCAGACGTTGTTGGACTACAACTCCTATCATCCCAGCCATCATGGCCAAGATGGGACTTGTAGTCCCAGCAACAGCTGGATGGCACCATATTGACTTTCTGTGTGCATGGGGACAGCTAAAGCCACTTCATAAATGGGTCTCACCGATAAATATTATATTTAGGTATTTATTACATTTTTCTGTGTCATGCACAGTTTGTTAAGTATGGTGATTTAATTTACTGAAATTGGGGTGCTTAAATGTATTGCTGTGTATTTAATTCTGGAATGTTCCCCAGTAACTCTTGTGTGATTGGTTAACTTTGGCCACATGGGAAGTATTTTATTACATTCTCCATTTTGTTTTGTGCGCAAGTGACTTGACCGTAATGGCTGCATCTCCATGAACACTGGAGAAGAGATCATGTTAGATAACTCTATCTCTCAACATAATAGAGGAGAGGATTGCTAATGTTTCTGTGTCAACATGCGTGACAGAAAGAAGTACAGAAGTTGATGTTCTCCCAAAGAAGCATGAAGGAGAAGTCTGCTGGAAGGAGAAAGTGGAACTTCTCAGAAGCATCTGCATGTCCTAGCTGGGTCATGTGCAGAAGGCCAAATGCAAATACTGGAAGGAGAGAAAGACAGGGTTTTGTTTGAACGTTTAAGGAAGAAGCTGTAATCTTCAACTTAGAAAAAACAAGCCCATGCTTGGATAAGCATGCGAATGCAAATACTTTGCATATATTCTTCTTTGCAAGGGACACGGGTGGCGCTGTGGGTTAAACCACAGAGCCTAGGACTTGCCGATCAGAAGGTCGGCAGTTCAAATCCCCACGACAGGGTGAGCTCCCGTTGCTCGGTCCCTGCTCCTGCCAACCTAGCAGTTCGAAAGCATGCCAGTGCAAGTAGATAAATAGGTACCACTCCAGCAGGAAGGTTAACGGCATTTCCGTGCGCTGCTTTGGTTCGCCAGAAGCGGCTTAGTCTGGCGCAACCCCAGAGTCGGCCACGACTGGGCCTAATGGTCAGGGGTCCCTTTACCTTTACCTTATATTCTTCTTTAGCTATATATTCTGCAAGCAAAAGCTTTCGAATATTTTAAGTGTTTGGATATTGTTTTAATGTCAAGGAAAGAGTCAGTATTGCACATGATTTGGCTTCCTAACTGCAGTTTTGCTACTCGGCCAACATGGTTCTTCCCCCTCCTCGTTCAATCCCCAATCAAGGTGGGTTAGGCTCAGAGGTAGTAAATGGCGCAGGATCACACCCCATGAGCTTCATGCCCAAGTCGGGATTTGAACCCTGGTCTCTCCCGGGTCCAAGCCCGACACTCTAACCACTGCACCACACAGGCTCTCCTGTGGTCTCTTTTAAGAAACAAAAGCATATTGATGGTGTTCTTTCATTGCAGAAGAAGGCTCTTTTCGGCTTGTCAGCTTGTATTTCGTTGATTGGGCTGTGTGCTCAATCACTATTTGTTGAGGGTCTCTTTCTTTTTCTTTTAAAAGAACCTGATTTGGTCTCCACTGTCGCCAGCAACTATGGTCTCTCCCCCCCCCCCCGGCTCCCACCATACTGAAGGCACGGGAGACCTTTGGAAGGGTTAATAAACAAACAACTTTAAACAAATGCATTGACCAAAAAAAGGGGGGAAGGGGGAGAACGAGGAACGAAAGTATGGGAACCGAGAAAGAGCGAAGGAGAAAATCTCACATCAAACATAGAGCGCTTAAAGGAAACGGGGAGGAAAAAAGAAGACTGAGAAAAGACCAGCTAGTTAATGCAGGACAGCTAATAAAGGGGGGCAGAACTGACGTTAACAACACATTTGCATGTCTATTGGGCACTTGGGAAATGCTGATAAAACTGGCTTTATTTTTCAGCAGAATTCAGGAAATCTCACCCACAACATCTGTGCATAGACACAAAAGGGAACATTGGCGTTGTTGCAGCGTTTCAGCTCCGAGACGATCGCACGAGTGACAATGTCAGACTCATGTGTGCGTGTAGATCTGTGCAGCTCTTATCTCTCGATCCTGCCGACAATGAAAATGGGGACATGGCGGTGGCTCCTGTTCCCTTTCCTGGAAAGCTAGAGGGCCAGAACGCATTGCCAACGAATTATTTCTGAGCCACAGAGCTGGGAATGTGCCTGAAGCTTCGCTCTCCCACACTTCCCCATGTCTGAAATGGCCACCTTTATTTTGGTAACTTTCAATGGCTGAAACGGCCATCTTAATTTTAATAATCTATGGATATCTATATAAAGATAACTACAAACCAAAGCATAGAATTGTAGAGTTGGAAGGGACTCCCAGGGTCTCCTTGTCCAACCCTCTGCTATGCAGGAATCACAGCTAAAGAACCCCAGACACATGACCTTCCAACATCTGCTTAAAAACCTCCAAGGAAGGAGAGTCCACCACCTTCTGACGGAGTCCATTCCACTGCTGAACAGCTCTTACCATCAGAAAGTTCTCCCTGATGTTTAGGTGGAATCTGCTTTCCTGTAACTTGAATCCATTCATTCAGGTCCTGCCCTCCAAAGCAGAAGAAAACAAGATTGCTCCACCTTCCACGTGGAAGCCTTTCAGATATTTGAAGATGGCTTTCATATCACCTCTCAAATCTTCTCCAGGCTGTTGTTGTTTAGTCGTTTAGTCGTGTCCGACTCTTCATGACCCCATGGACCAGAGCATGCCAGGCACTCCTGTTTTCCACTGCCTCCCGCACTTTGGTCAAACTCATGCTGGTAGCTTCGAGAACACTGTCCAACCATCTCGTCCTCTGTCGTCCCCTTCTCCTTGTGTCCTCCATCTTTCCCAGCATCAGGGTCTTTTCCAGGGAGTCTTCTCTTCTCATGAGGTGGCCAAAGTATTGGAGCCTCAGCTTCAGGAACTGTCCTTTCAGTGAGCACTCAGGGCTGATTTCCTTAAGAATGAATGTGTTTGATCTTCTTGCAGTCCATGGGACTCTCAAGAGTCTCCTCCAGCACCAGAATTCAAAAGCATCCATTCTTCGGCAATCAGCCTTCTTTATGGTCCAGCTCTCACTTCCATACATCACTACTGGGAAAGCCATGGCTTTAACTACACAGACCTTTGTTGGCAAGGTTGTCTCTTCTTTTTAAGATGCTGTCTAGATTTGTCATCGCAAGAAGCGGGCGTCTTTTAATTTCGTGGCTGCTGTCACCATCTGCAGTGATCACGGAGCCCAAGAAAATACTTCTCCAGGCTAAACATACCCAATTCCCTCAGCCATTCCTATTCAGGCTTGGTTTCTAGACCCTTGATCATCTTGGTTGCTCTCCTCTGCCCCATTCCACAGTTGTTTTTTTAAAAAAAGGCTTAGTCCCACTGAGGTGGTATACCTACCTATTTGGACTATATCACTTGATGTGATAGTCAATCGTATAATCAATGGCTGCTAGCCATGTCTATGTTCTACCTTCCATGCTGGAGTCAGCATGTCTCTGAATGCCCGTGGCTGGAAGCCACAGTGTTCTTGAGCTCAGGTCCTGCTCATGGGCTTGCCATGGGCAGCTGTCTGGCCACTGTGAGAAGAGAATGCTAGACAAGATGAGCCTTTGGTCTGATCCAGCAGGGAATCTTGTGTTCTTCCCGTGACTGTAACTGGGGGTTCACCTGATGTACCTCCATACACAGGGCCAGATTTGGGTTTGTTGTGGCCCTAAGCTACTGAACACCTCACCTGGAGTACTGTGTCCAGTTCTGGGCACCACAATTCAAGAAGGACACTGACAAACTGGAACGTGTCCAGAGGAGGGCAACCAAAATGATCAAAGGCCTGGAAACGATGCCTTATGAGGAACGGCTAAGGGAGCTGGGCATGTTTAGCCTGGAGAAGAGGAGGTTAAGGGGTGATATGATAGCCATGTTCAAATATATAAAAGGATGTCACATAGAGGAGGGAGAAAGGTTGTTTTCTGCTGCTCCAGAGAAGTGGACACGGAGCAATGGATCCAAACTACAAGAAAGAAGATTCCACCTAAACATGAGGAAGAACTTCCTGACAGTAAGAGCTGTTTGACAGTGGAATTTGCTGCCAAGGAGTGTGGTGGAGTCTCCTACTTTGGAGGTCTTTAAGCAGAGGCTTGACAACCATATGTCAGGAGTGCTCTGATGGTGTTTCCTGCTTGGCAGGGGGTCGGACTCGATGGCCCTTGTGGTCTCTTCCAACTCTATGATTCTATGATTCTATGATTCTAAGGTAATGGGGTCCTTCATAGGTCCAGCTGCCCTTTGTAAACAACAAATTGTCACTGCTTTTTGTGTTGAATATACAGTGGTACCTCGGGTTACATACGCTTCAGGTTACATACACTTCAGGTTACAGACTCCGCTAACCCAGAAATATTACCTCGGGTTACGAACTTTGCTTCAGGATGAGAACAGAAATCGTGCTCTGGTGGCTCGGCGGCAGCAGGAGGCCCCATTAGCTAAAGTGGTCTTCAGGTTAAGAACAGTTTCAGGTTAAGAACAGACCTCCAGAACAAATTAAGTACTTAACCCGAGGTACCACTGCATGCTGTACGGTAATTTATGGACCTTATAGGTAGCTAAAGCCTTTTGCACATGTTGCCATGAAAAAAGTCCATGCAGAACGTAGGCGCCCTATATATAGAAAGAAGCAAACCAGTGATATTTTAGGGAGCAGGCTAGCAGGCGGGGCCCATTGCTTACATCATAGGAGCCTACACAACACAAAACACTGTTGTTATATGTAGGTTTTATTTTATTTGTTTTTTGTCTTATATTTTGGAAATGTACATCCAGGTATTTTTTCCTTTATATTTTTCTGCAGCCCCCAAGAGAGTAGGGCCCTAAGCTATAGCTTGTTTAGCTTATACGTAAATCCAGCACTGTCCATACAAAAGAATCCCCCATGTATATAAGAAGCAAGTATCTCAGGGGAAAGGCTAAGCTAGAAAGCCTTTCCTTTCGACACGCTTATTCTCTACATGCAGGGAATGCATTTATTTTTGCAAGAAACAACCCT
This sequence comes from Podarcis vaucheri, assembly GCF_965113315.1. Classification (NCBI taxonomy): domain Eukaryota; kingdom Metazoa; phylum Chordata; class Lepidosauria; order Squamata; family Lacertidae; genus Podarcis; species Podarcis vaucheri. Next base: position 13,806,855 of record NC_138762.1, read on the forward strand.
AACCTTCACTCTGGTGTAGAAGGGTCCAGAATCAGGGTTTTGATTATCTCAGCGAGATCCAGGCCAAAATCTTGGATTATGATGATGAAAAATTGATACATCTTTGTTTTTTACTAAGTAAGCAGCCATATTTAATTGAACTTTATTATGGTTTGTGTGACATGACATTATTCTGATTGGATGGTTTTGCTGAGTGTCTCAAAATGATAATTACCCAAATAAAATTAAATCTGTATTTCTGCTAACAGCATTTTAAACGTATCCTCACAATGGATTTGATGATACTGCAGAATAGGATTCATTACAGGATATGATCTTTATTTATCCCTTTACCCTACCCAACCCCTCCCCCCCAGTTGTCTTTATGTTTAGCACAAATGCACCATAAAATGAAAACAGACTCCTTTTAAAAAATCTCTTTAATATCTAGCAGTTAGGCACCAATTTGGATTTTGGATGATCTTATTACTGTATCTGCAAGAAGATCAAACTGAGAAAAATACTTTCTGTGGATGGGTTGTGGGGGAGGCCAAGTTGTGCTGTCGTGATTGCACAGCTCAATGAGTGCTCTGTGATACAAAATTGTGGAGTGCACAGTGTATCTAAATGTGTGACTACTCAGAAACAAGTACTACTGCATCCAGTGTGGCTTACTCCCTAGTAGGCCTAGGTGGGGTGAGAAATTAGATTCTGTCCCCATTGAAAGGTGAACCTATGTGAGCCATAGTTTACAAAACAATATGCAAACCTAAACACAGCCTTTCTTAGAAATTTTTCACATTACCAAATATTGCAATGTAGTTCTCCAACCAAGTACAGTGGTACCTCGGGTTAAGAACTTAATTTGTTCGGGAGGTCCGTTCTTAACCTGAAACTGTTCTTAACCTGAGGTACCACTTTAGCTAATGGGGCCTCCCGCTGCCGCACAATTTCTGTTCTCATCCTGAATCAAAGTTCTTAACCCGAGGTAATATTTCTGGGTTAGCGGAGTCTGTAACCTGAAGCGTCTGTAACGAAGCATCTGTAACCAGAGGTACCACTGTAACATGCTCAAAAACACACATACTAGGATAGGATAAAGCATGCGCAGAAATGCCTATGTTTGTGAAATTAACATACAAAATTCATCACATGAAAATGGCTTTGCAAAAGAAAATGTATATATTAGACAAAATCGCATACCAAAATTACTAAGAATTTCAGTGAGGATAATAACAACAACAACCTAATGTGGGAATGTGGACAACTGAGCATGAGATTGGAAAAAGGAGAAACTGTCCGTTCCTACACCCAGGTAAGTGTGTGTATGCAGTCTGCTTACTTAGAAGTAAGCCCCACCGAAATCAGCAGGACTTGCTTTTGACTAAACATGCTTTCTGGATCAGGTGGCTGTCAGCAGGATTTAAGCCTTGCCCCTATTTTGGAGAAGGCAAGGGGAAATTAAGCAGAACAAGAGGCAGGCATGGCAACGGAGAGCTTTTTCTCTCTTTCGAGCCAATTTGCCAGCTTTCTGCTGTGATCACTGCAAAAAGGAGAAGCGGAGATAGGGACTGGAAGGACACACAACAAAAGCGCCGGTTTCTGGGGAAACGTGGCTCTAGAAGATAACTCGGGCCACAGTTAAAGCAATGGCCGTGGGGTGGGGGGAGCAGTAGGAGAAGTGTCAAAACATTTAGATGACTGGGACATTTATCCTGGTGCTGGGGGAGAGGAGCTGAGAAGCCGTTTGCCAAGTCCCAGTTGCTCCATTGCTGCCGATTTGGCTGGGAGCTGAAGGCAAAGGGGAAAGATAAGCCTCCAGTTATCCTTCCATTTCTTTTGTACTGGGGGGGGGGGAGGACGGGGATGGACCAGATGCAGCATTGTTAATATTTGTTTTAATCCTGCCTTTCCCCAGAGACACCAATAGGGTTTTTTTTGGGCCCAGTGGATAGGGCCCTCCAACCCACTGGCAAAAGAGGATGCATAAAATTTGCGCATGCTTCTTGTCACATGCAAATCTGTGCCCTCTTTTGCAAGCAGGTAAAGGTAAAGGGACCCCTGACCATTACTTCCAGTCGCAGAAGACTCTGGGGTTGCGGCACTCATCTGGCTTTATTGGCCAAGGGAGCCGGCGTACAGCTTCCGGGTCATGTGGCCAGCATGACTAAGCCGCTTCTGGCGAACCAGAGCAGCGCACGGAAACACCGTTTACCTTCCTGCCGGAGCAGTACCTATTTATCTACTTGCACTTTGACGTGCTTTCGAACTGCTAGGTTGGCAAGAGCAGGAACTGAGCAATGGGAGCTCACCCTGTTGCGGGGATTCGAACCAATGACCTTCTGATCGGCAAGTCCTAGGCTCTGTGGTTTAACCCACAGCACCACCCGCATCCCTCTTTGCAAGCAGAGAGCCCCCCAAAATAAAGTGATAGTCCCTTATCACACTTGCTATAATGCCTGGCAGACAGTCAACAGGCGAAGCGTTCCCTGCAATGGTATTTCTGTAAGGATAAAGGCTTGACCTTCTGGATTTCTGCCTGCAACCCAGCTGCTAATGGCACAAGAGCCCTGGCTTTTCTCTAATGCCCGCCGTAAAAGCAAAGTCTAGACTGCAGTCCTAGAGTCTGCAGCAAAGAGACTGACTTCTGAGCGGACTTGTATATCATTACAGTGGTACCTCGGGTTAAGTACTTAATTCGTTCCGGAGGTCCGTACTTAACCTGATACTGTTCTTAACCTGAAGCACCACTTTAGCTAATGGGGCCTCCTGCTGCCGCCGCGCCGCCAGAGCACAATTTCTGTTCTCATCCTGAAGCAAAGTTCTTAACCTGAAGCACTATTTCTGGGTTAGCGGAATCTGTAACCTGAAGCGTATGTAACCTGAAACATATGTAATCCGAGGTACCACTGTATACCATAACTTTATACAGTGAATTCTTAATTAATGGTAGGTCTTTAACTCTTGCTTCCAAAGTTTTCATATTTTGCATTTGGGAGCGGGGATTCTTTAATACTTATTGTGTGCAGTGGCATTTGCAGAAAATAACTTCAAGGAAGTACCAGATCTCAGCAGGGCACCACCACAAGAAAGATGTGTGCTGGTAGCTGAGGGAAGGAGAGGTAAAACTACAGAAATTCCAAGGATTAGAAAATGACACAGAAGCAGGAAAAGTGCAAGGAAGCGGGGACACCAGAGAAAGCAACAGAGAAGAGGTTGGCTTGTTTTGTTTTTTTTTAAAAAAGACCATCTCATCCAAGAGGGACTTGGTTTCACCTTTCTGTTTCAAGTGACCCGGTTACATTGTCATGACGGCTTATTCCCACGCTGTGTGTAGTCAGTGTAAAAAAAAAAAGCAGAAAAGGTTTACGTTGCTTGCTGGTTATTAATTTAAAATGATTCTGGGGTGCCAGGAAAACTCTTTGCTCCCAACTCATCTCATCTCCACAGGTGGGTATTGAGGAGATCGCTGGGATGATACATGGACAAGACCAGGACCAATGGGGGGGGTCATTTGGCCTTCAGCTCAAAAGAGGCCATCAAATTTAGACACTGGTTCGTTTTTTGCAGGGGGTGGGGAGGAGATTTCATTAGTTTCACAACTTCTTTCCTGCATGCACCATGGCCAAATGTGACACCCCTCTGCAAATCTAAGCCAAGTGAAAAATGTGATGATTTTCTCATTAACCGATAAGAGATTTATCAGATGAATAATTCACAGATATTAATAGATCAGGTTCTAACGGCTGGGAACATGCAAGGATGGAAGTGACCTGAGACTTTTTGGAATGCTAAGAGGCCAGTCTGGAGCACAAGGGTGGCAACAGCGTGGGGGCAGGAGGGACAATCGCCACTCACAACTACGAACAAGGAGCTTGCCCCCCCCCTCATTAACGTTTACAGTCATACCTCAGGTTGAATGTGCTTCAGGTTGAGCGCTTTTGGGTTGCGCTCTGCAGCAACCTGGAAGTAACAGAGCACGTTACGTCCGGGTTTCGCCGCTTGCGCAGACGCTCAAAATGACATCACACACATGCGCAGAAGCGGCAAAACACGACCTGCACATGCGCAGATGTGCCATCGCGTCTTATGTTCTGTTCAGGATGCGAATGGGACTCCGGAACGGATCCCATTCGCATCCCAAGGTACCACTGTACTGTTATTTTTCTTTGAGATCTTGCATGTGAGAAACAACTCACCCACCTAGAAATATACTTTGCCCCTTCTGCGCCCCTGCCTATAATTCCTCCCCTCCGCTGTTGCCACTGCTGAGCACCTGTTCCTCCGTAGTCAACCCCCCACCCTGCAAACACACACACACACACACACACACACACACACACACACTGATGCAGCTCACACAAAAAAGCCCTATTGGAGAAAATGTTAGGAAAAGCTCCATTTTCCCATCACGCCCTTATTAAACCCTAATTCAAGTTTCCCACTGAATCCGGGCCACTGGTGATCCTTTAGCTCAGTTGCCCGAGTCGGGTTTCTTTTCTCTGCGGTATAAACGCCCTGCTGTTTGTTGATAGTATTAATAATATGAGCAGCAGGAGTCCGTAGACGTTTGGGGCCTAGGCTGCGGGAATTGTTCTCGGATGACATCGGGCCGCCTCTGTAAATTACTCGGCGACCTGGGATTTCGGCAGGTTACCACTATAACTCAAGGGCCTGTGGTTATTGCGTTTGCCTCCCGCTGCCTTCCTGCTTATTGGCCTCTTCTCGACATGAGGTGGTGGCAGGCCCCGCCACTTTGGGAGAGAGACCTTGGAAGCGGTGTCTCACAAAGGTCTTGTGCCATTGTTTCGACAAAAGCCTCAAGCACGGAGCTCAGGAAATTAAAGGGAGGGCCTGAGACCAAGAGATGCCGCTTCTCTTGGAAATGGTTTTGCCCGACTCAAAGGCGAAGGAGGCCAGTCATGCCTGTTCGTTTTTGGAAGAGGTGTGTCTGCATTAGAACGCAAGAAAAGCCATCTAGGCCAGCATCCCATTCTCATGGCGGGCAACCAGATATCTTTGGGAAGCAGGATTCAAGCAAAAGGACGCTTTTCCCTTCTGTGGCTTCCAGCAATTGGCATTAAGCATCGCTGCCTGCAAGTGGCAGAACATAGCCATTATGGCTAGTAGCCCTTGATAGTTGCAGAGCTGGAAATTCTGGGTATTTCCACCTGGCTTGTGCTGGCCCAAGAACCTTTGCTGCCTGAGGTAACACAGTGTAGGAATGATCGCTGGGTTGCAGAGCACACTCCTGCCCATGGGCAGCCTCAGCTGCCTGAACGCATGACCTTGGGGTGCGGAGCACACTCCCCCTCACAGATAAAGCCACAGCTGTCTGAACATCTTGCCCTCTGTCTAACCTTCTGCGATCTCAGTACTCTGCCATGTCCTGTCTGTGACCTTTGTCTCTTTTGTCATACATTGTGCAAGGGGGAAATGACATGGTGGAAACAGGTGCCAAAATAACTTTGTACCACCCCACGATCTTGGGACTGGAAGATGTGTAAAGCTCACAGCCCAAAATGTATCTACCTGGGTTTGCATATTGTGTCAATAAAAGGAGCCCTCACAGAGCTGGCCGGCAGCTTGCTTGCTTGCAGCTCACCTGCATTACCAACTCCTGCCTCATGTCCTTCACTTCACACAGCAGCGAGCATATTGATTACCTGACCTCACCTCCTTGCCGGACAGGGAGAAACACACTTTCTGGAACTCCTTCCCCACCTGACAACACGGTTTTGCAGTGGCTCCTCCCTTCAGGAAAAGCTGGAGCAAAGCCCTGCCACACTGCCAGGGTGGGGAATCTCCCTGCCCAGCAGCAAAGTTGGGTGGTAGAAGACCTCCCCTCATGCCAACTTGGCAGAAGGGGAGGCATTCCACAGAGCTTTGTTGCCAGTCCCTCTCTGCCCCAGAGGCTGGGGAGACCAGTGGCAAAGTTGGGCAGCAGAACACGGGCGATGCCCCTTAGAGAGCACCACCTGAGGCAGCCGTCTCATTCTGCCTCATGGGCGGGCCGGCTCCACCTGGCTGTAATGCATCCTTGCATTGTGAATATTCATCTTACTTTCTTGGGTGGCAGATTAGGAGATGTGTGTGAATGCAAAAGAGTCCTGTCTGTTGCTCTGCCCCCTTTTACTTCTGGGCTTGCATGTACATTCCAGAAAAGGTTGCCCAATGACTTTAGCTATTGGCTAAAATGTTCCAGGCTTGTGTTCTAGTCTTGCTGCAGTTAGGAAATCACTGGAAGTCCTTGAGACAAGGCCGTCTCCTACCACTTAAGAGCACTCGCTTTGCAATAGGGAGTAAATTCTGAATCGCCTCACAGTGCTGTTGTACTGCTTCCCTGAAATATAAGAATACTCTGCTCAAACTGCCATGTACCCGCAATTGCAGAGCTGCAGGGAGGAACAGTCTAGGAAATCTAGGATGACAACTGCAGCCCCTGCTTCCCATGGACAGGGGGTCAACCAACCAATATGGCACCATCCATCTGTAGATGAAGACTCACTTTCCTTTCCCTTCCCTGTTTGATTTTCCTTTTGTGTCATGTCTGAGATTGTGAACGTGCAGGCAGGGACTTCTCCTTTAATAAATGTGGCTGCTGTTGGCATCCATCTGTCTCGAAAGACAATGGAGTGTGCCTCTGGGGGTGACATCAAACCGAAATGACCTCCCCAGGACACAAGCTTGGGCAGTGTGTATAGAGGCACTGGGCTGCCCAGGCGACAAGACGCCCCCCTCTCAGCCTCACTGAGTGGGTCCAACAGAAAGCAGAGCAAGACATTTGGCACCAGCTTGGCACCAGGAGTTGCTGGAAGGAGGCGTACAAGACACGACCTAACCATTTTAGGGACATCTCTCTGGATTTGTGTAGGGTTTACTCCTTGGCCTTTTCTTCTCTAGAAGATATCTCACAAGGCAACAGAGGTTAGGGATCAGTGTATTCCTTCTAGATGGGCTCCCTTCCCAGGTTGGCAAGCCCTATCTGCCCACTTCTCAACAGCAGGTGCAGAAACTGCCTTCTTGACCAATGAACCCACTACTGGTCTCGTCTGCTCAATACACCAGAGCTTGTCTTCACATGCACGGGAAGACCCTAACTCACAGAGGGTTCGAGACCCATTGGCTACCCTCACCTGGCTTAGCCATAATGGTAAAGGTAAAGGGACCCCTGACCATTAGGTCGAGTCGTGACCGACTCTGGGGTTGTGGCGCTCATCTCACTTTATTGGCTGAGGGAGCCAGCGTACAGCTTCCGGGTCACGTGGCCAGCATGACTAAGCCGCTTCTGGCGAACCAGAGCAGCGCACGGAAACGCCGTTTACCTTCCCGCCGCAGCGGTACCTATTTATCTACTTGCACTTTGACATGCTTTCGAACTGCTAGGTTGGCAGGAGCAGGGACCGAGCAACGGGAGCTCTCCCCGTCACAGGGATTCAAACCGCCGACCTTCTGATCGGCAAGTCCTAGGCTCTGTGGTTTAACCCACAGCGCCACCTGCGTCCCTTTAGCCACAATGATGGCATAAATCGGTGGATCCTGAAGTGGGTGGTACTGCCCCCTGCAGGTGCTTTGGGTGCTTAGAGGGAAGTGCAGCAAGGAGACACTGTAGGTGCAAATGGCTTTGAAAAGCTGGTACCACTGGATCAAGTTCAGAAGATTTGTTGCATTAATTCAGCTAATTGGTTTTAACTGAATTTTGAATAAACATGCAACTAATTGTTCCCACTTTGGATTTTATTGTGTTATCTCCCTTAGTGGGTCTTGCAGACAGCTATTCTTTTGGCGGGGGGCACAGTGGATGAATTTATGGAACTATTGGGGAAATGGCCCCAAAACATCTGGGAACCACTGCTTTGATATATGCAGGTATGTACAGCACTTAGAATATTTTAGGTAATTTGCTGCTGTCTTACATGACATGTTCTTGAAGACAAGCCCTCTTTCCCATTCAGTATTATGCATTGAATGGGGTGGCAAGGATCTGTTTCTACAATGAAAGAAAATTCAGCAATGCTTTGTTTTTGGTTGTTAGTTTGCTAATGTTGCTAATATTGTTTTGTGGGTTACAGTGGTGCCTCGCAAGACGAAATTAATCCATTCCGCGAGTCTCTTCGTCTTGCGGTTTTTTCGTCTTGCGAAGCACGGCTATTAGCGGCTTAGCGGCTATTAGCGGCTTAACGGCTTTAAGAAAAAGGAAACAAACTTGCAGGAACTCGCAAGACGTTTCGTCTTGCGAAGCAAGCCCATAGGGAAATTCGTCTTGCGGAACGACTCAAAAAACGGAAAACTCTTTCGTCTAGCGAGTTTTTCGTCTTGTGAGGCATTCGTCTTGCGGGGCACCACTGTACAAGAGCTGTAATGCTTTGTGAATTTTGCAATATGACTTTTCTCATAGTTGTGCTGTTTAGCCTATTTTTAAAGTTGTTTTGTTACTGGTGTTTTATGGAAGGTGGTTGTTTTACTGATGATTTGTTAATGTTATGTTGTGGTGTTCTACTATGTTATTATTTATGGTATGTAAGCCGCCTTGTGACTCGTGTGAGTGAAAAGCGGAAATATAATAATAATGATGATTTTTATCTAGTTCCAAAACATTTTGGGTAGCTGGAGGCAAAACAAATGCTCATCTTGCTCCAAGTTCCACTATTAAGCTTTTGTGAGGGGTTGGTTTTTGTTTTGTTTTTTAATGCTTTTCAGAGTGCTCCTTAGCTACTTCCAGCAGCTTTGGTGGTTGTGTTTTTCTTTTTCTTTTCTTTAAAAAAAGAGAGGCATTAGAAAAAGTATTTTAAAAAGCTGCCAGCTACTCATAACCTCTGCAGACTAAGCATTTGCTCCTGTATAGAAAGAGCGACCGCCTCCCAATAGCATTGTCCAGCACATTAGAGAAAAGGATTAAGCCGATACATTCAGCTATTCTAACAGATTTCCTTTACGCCTTCAATACCCCACTCTCACATTCACTTGGATAATCACATTAGTTTTGTCGCTAAGAAAGGAGGGCACACCACCTCCCCTTCTATGGCAAATACCTAAACTGCTTACCCACCACCCAAAGGGGTTGCATAGATTAGGGAAACGAGACAAACGGAAGGGATTTGCCATCCTGCAGCTTCATGTTTCAGGACAGCCCTTTCTTTTTTTTCACAGCCAGGAGATCGAACTAAAATATTTTTCCCCCTTTGCAAATGGAAACTGGGGGCTGCTGGGGTGGGAGAGAGGAAGCAATGGAAACCAGAGGGAGACAGTTATGCAGAAGATGGGGTGGTATCTGAAAAACAATGGCACCCTCTTCAGTTAGCACCTTGAATAACACGTTTCTAGGGGGTCACATTTCTGGATCTGCACAAACTAGCACTGTTGGCAAGAGCTTCCTCCATTCATTCATTTATTTATTTACAATTCCCTTCTAATTAATGATGAAATAAATGGGAAGAGCCTGGTGTATCAGGCCAATGGTCCATCTTGTCCCGCTCTCGCAGCGGCCACCCAAACTTGGTTCTAATCTCTCCTGCAGCTGCCAAGATGCAGAAAGCTTGCCACTGGAAACCTAATTTTACATTACCTCTGGAAGGATGGTGCAGTGAAGTTTGGAATTTGGTGCAACCAGAAAGACTCACCCAATGAAGGAGGCTTGGCAGGAGAGCAATAAAATCCAACAAATATGAGATTATGTGGTGGCCCTTTTTTATTTATCCTATGCAACCAGAATGTATGAGACATCATCCAGGCTGCCACTTGGCTTTCTGATCTGTTTATCTCAACCCTAAGCTGCTGTAACCTCCCTTTTGTTGTGTGGGCCAATATATTTTCTTTTCTCATTGTACCTAGATTCCCTATATCCTTTTTAATGTTTTGTGCATATGCATGTGTTTAGAACCCTCTCTGTGTATAGAGTTCTCTTTATTTATTGCAAAATTATTTGTTCCTTGTTTTTTATTGTTACTTGATTCATTGAAAACCAATACAAAAATTGATGGTTTTTTTGTTTGTTTTTTTAAGGAATAAGTAGTAGATCCACACACACACCCCACCGCTGCTGCCGAATTCAGGTCTCCACTGCAGAATACTGCAGATGCGCTTGTCCATAGTGGGAGCATTAGAATGGGCTTTATGCTTCTAACAACAAATCTATGCATGGCAAATTGGTGAGAATGGTGAATGGAACGCAATTCAAAGGAAAACATCAGCGTTGCAACCACTCTAGACCCCAGAATATCCCTTCATTTAAAACATCTGCCAGTTTAAGATGAGGGATAAGGCTTTGTCATATTGCCTCAAGCTGGCCGGTTCACATTAGTGGACAAAAAGTCTCTCTCACACCTACTCTTTTAAGCAGTTTGATGTTGTTTCTTTTGGTCTAAATGGCATATAAAGAAATAGGAGAGTAGTTGTGTTAGTCTTCAAAGTGCCACAGACTGGGTTTTTCACCCCTGATACCATGGACTAACTGCAATTATTTTAAGAGGGCAGAAGCTTTCATGAGCCAGACCTACTTCCTCAGATGCATACATGAAGAATCAGACTGGGTGGATAGACAGTCGACTCAACTTCTTACCTATCCAATTACAGGGTCATTAAGCTCAGGAACACAAGATCTTAACTTCAAAACAACCTCAAGATGGCACATGACTCATGTTAGACTAAAATAAGTAACCATGATTGTTTATAGTTTTGTTTGTTGTAAAATCTGCTATGATTTAAAACTCAGTAACACACGCACACACATATATATATAAGCTTTAGCCTACAAAAACTGATACCATAATAAAAACAGTCATTCATATCCCACAGACTCTTTCTAAGACACACTCACGCCCAACTGCAACAAAACAGTTATTATCCCTGTAAAATACGTTGAAGGTTTTATTTTTGTTTAATATTATGGAGGCTCATAGCTTATCTGGCCTTTTTTTTCTTAACAGCTTTGCAATCTGTTGGGACCGACTGAGGCCTTGCAGTTCATGGTCCAATGAAAAGGTGAAGCCAGCCTAAGCCACCCTGTTTAAGGCAGGGTATAAATTCTTAGCAAACACACACACAAACAAAATTACTGGCAGATAGGAACAAAGCCCCAAAGAATCATGGCAAATGTGGTACAACACAGAGATATGGGGCGGTCCTGTGCTGCAGCAGCTACTATTGTAACTGAGTCTATCAGGTGAGCCTTTCAATATGCCTGGCACTGTCTGCTGGGGGAATTCGGGGGGGGGGGCACCTTGAGCCCAACAGCGCCCCTGAAAAGGTTTACACCTATGTCATAAACTGTTTAGCTTAACACAAGTGCATTGCTGCATCAGGCCAAGGATCCATCTCGTTCAGCATCCTGTTTTCTAACCACAGCCAGCGAGATGCTTTCATGCCCTGCTTGGGGGCTTCTTGAAAGCACCAACCTTCTGCCATTCTTGTGATTCCCAGCAACAGGAATTCAGATAGAAATTCCATGATCAGGAACTTTGAGCCATAATGCCTTATAGCCACTGATTTGTCATCTGTGAATTTACACGATACAGCTTTGAACCCAGTGGATATTATAAGTTACTTATGTGCCAGCTTCCCACACACGAGGGATGCTTGTGGGACAAGAAAGCCTCTCTCCCCCCCAACCCCCCCCCCCACAAAGATACCCTACACTCCCAAGTTTGGGTTCCAGTGCTCAACCAGGAGCAGTGGGAAATTCCTCTAAAGCAGCTTTCTTCCATAAGACATGGTGGAGTGGGCTAAACCTAAACGCCGACAATGCCATTTGAACTCTGCCAAAATTGTGAAGTGCCAGAAGAACATCAAGGAAGAGCCACCAGTCTGGAGCCATACACGGCAAGGTTTAGGTTTGCCACCTCAAAAGATCCTTTGCACAGCCAGACATCTGCTATACAAATAAGATGCTTTGGTTAGGAGAGAAAGAGGAAAGCAGGCATGAAACAATGAGGGGGGAAACACTTGTGTGAAGCCAGCCATCCAGCCAGCAGATCCTCCCTCGGCGTTGACAGGAGAAAGCGGAAAACCCAAAAATCAGCTCTTTCAGTTACTTCGAACCATTACGACGATAGTTCTGCAACCAGAGTCTCATGTAGTGAACTTCCAAAAGCCGGGCTTGCAACACGGAGTCTGGATCATAAGGGCTGTTGGAGCGCAGGTCCAAATGATGAGCACCTTCTGGGATCAATATCGCAACTAGAGTGTCCGTGATATTCCGTGTTACTCCGCCCCCAGACCAGGGGTCGAGCCCACCATTGCTGGAAGGGAAGGGGAGGGGGAGAAATGAACATCTATCTGCATGTTAGGAACATCCCAATTAACAAAAGGTTTGCATCCCATCCCAGCAATCTCTGCAGGTCAATGGAAAGGCTCGTTTTGTGTTATCACCCTGGAAACTGGATCAGGGTGTCAACTGTAAAGGATCCCAAAGGTCACGTGTGTGTGTGTGTGTGTGTGTGTGTGTGTGTGTGTGTGTCCCCATCACACCAACATGCCCCTGATTATATTGTACATTTGCACCAATTCTACTTGCAAGCCATTGTGGAAAGTAATCTTGGCTGAAAAGTGGGCCATGAATGTAAGATTCCAGCAAAAATTCAAGCTGACACCTGCTGTTTACTTCTGTGCATGCATGTCTAAGACACCCGTTCCCACAAAAGTCATTCCTACTTTTAACAAGCTATGCAAACTGAGTGCAAGGCTGACCACATAAATCTCTTACTCATGCAATTCCAATATGCAATTATGTTATCATCCCCACCACTGGCTTGGCATCAGGTTTGCATCATTTGCTGTCTATTCAAGTACTACTACCTTGCATAAAATGGAAAACGTAGACGAGAGAAGCTGTCTGTTATTAGAGTAGCTTCTGTTGGCGGACAGAGAGTCACAATACAGTCACGGGTGGAATTCTATGTGGCTCCAGAACAGCACCAAACACCATCAGCTAGTGACAAAGCTCACATTCCAGCCATGTCCACCACTTATGATTGACAGACACACCAACACCTCACCTGAAGATGATGTTGCTGTGAGCACTGATGTTCTTCCCCCCATAGAGAGTGGAGATCCAGTCAGGACGAGGTCTCACCCCCCAGGTTTTGAAGCATTCATCCGAGTAGGTTTTCAAGTCCCAATTTTCGGGCTCAAACATGTCGTTGATGCCATCTGAACACATGGGCATCACCATTTCAGTGCAAGCCTAGAGCAGAAGGGTGAAGAGGAAAACAATGAAATTAGTTTAGAGAAGTAGACTGCCTTTTTTTAAGGGGGGGGGGAAATGAACCAACTTATGATCCTCTGTAAAGCAACAGGCAGGTACATCAAGACTGCTGTATAAGTAAGGCAGCCAGTCCACTTCTAAAACAATCGAGTTTTCTACTTCAATTTTTTACAGTACAAGTTCACCATAACATGAGGACAATACAAAAGTGTTACTATTCAGCTTTAATTGCTTCATTGTTCTAAACTCCTGAGGTTCAGTGTATATCCGGAATGGGCACTCTTCTTGAAATTGCATTTGAACCCGCCCCCGCCCCCCACCAGTATTTTAAACTTTTTTCTTCCAAGTTGCCCAACTTCACTGTTGTATTCCCTGGACATATTTCACAAGGCTACAGGAGGTCCAGTTCAACTAGTTTGACCTCAACGTCTAGACATTCTGTCGCAACTTGGCGGCTTTTCACCAACCCTCAGGTGTGTATAACTAAAGCAACTTTCATAATGTGACCCTGTTTTACCCCTGCCTCCTCCAGCAGTTTGGACGGCACACTCTTCTTAAAGAGTGGGGGACGGCACACTCTTCTTAAAGAGCAGGGACCTACCTGGCCTTCTGTGCTCTGTTAAGCACCAGGCAGACTGATAGCATCACATCATGGATGAAGAACCCTTTCCCACCCAAGAGCTACATTTCTCCATGGAGAATCTTCTGGGAGCTGCATGCCAGAGATGGGTGGGGTCAAAGCAAAAATGTGCTTAGTCCCCAACATACCTGCCACCTGCCCCTGAAGTGAGGGGTTTTCCCCCTTTATCCTAATTGCCATGCTTGGGTAGGGAAGGCCACAGGCTAGGACCAAAGGCTGTGCTAGTTTGCCAACCATGTTCTGTATAAATAATTGGCACTGTAAATATACCCACCACCCAAAAAGCTACCAGATTACAATTTGTTTTTCACTAGCCTGCTTGGCTGGCAGAGGAGGGGTGGAAAACACTGTCCCTCCCATTTCTACGCTAGATGTAGAGGAAAGATGGATTGCACCTTCTCTCCATCAATTCTGCCCCTCACAGTTGTGTTTAGGAATAGGCACAAATGGGCAAACCTTTATTCAGAACTGAGTTCTCGTCAATGTTCAGTTCAAGGGATATTTTGCCTATTAGATCAGTTTCCTTCAAGAATACTGGGGAGTATGTTGAACCCTCCAACACCTCAACTGTCTTAATTTGCGGCAATGCCTCAAAAAGCTTTCTCTATCTCTGTTATATTCCTCCCCATTTGAGGTATCCCAATAACTATTGCTACTCTGAGGATCTGAATGGAGACTCTCCATGGTTCTTGAAATCTAATGGGGTTTTTAAAAGGACTCAACCAAAGGTTTGCTTTCACATTTCTGTAATCCCACAATCATGTTGATATTTCTTAATTCTAATAGCTTTTAAATCCTTTAAGAAAACATCCAAAATGTTTTGCATTTTCTCTAACTACTGTGCTTTATCTTGTGATATACTATCGAATTCCAGCTTGGTTTCACAATACTGAGTAGTTTTTATCTGTCTTCTGTTTCCACATTTGAACGTTCAGTTAGGAAGAACATTAAATCCGTAGAATGTATGTTCAGAATAGATGCCCATTTGTATAGAAGCACAATGGTTAATTGAACTCTCAAATGTGAAAATGGAGATGATAGCTAAGGATACTCGGGACAGTGAAACCGAGCTGGAATTTAATTGCATATGGCAAGATAAAGCAGAATGGTTAGCAGAAATACAAAAAGAATTGATGTTTACTTAAAAGATATTACAATTTAGACATTTAAATATGATGAATTAGAACACAGAAATGAGTAGATATACCTTTTCCAATGACTCAGGATTAAATGGAACATATTGTAAAAGGACTTAAACGTAGATGGATCTATAACGTAGATGGTCTTTATTGTGTTTCATACCAGGTTAGACCTGTTGCACCTGTAACCTTATATTTCCTATTACCTGCGACCTCCTGATCCTATATTTTTTTAATTGTAGCTGTCGGAGATCAAACATAGGACATTCTGCATTCACATATGGGTCTCAAGAGCCCTACTTTGTGCCACAGTTTCACAGAGCAAATGATGCTGCATACATACCTGATAATACCAGCCCTGAATCCCAAGGCTTTTTGTGGCAGTCTGAGTTAAATTAAGGCATGAAGCATGTCCCGTGTAGTTATAGTAGATGTCTACTGCCTGTAAGATGTTTTGCAGCAGCAATTTGTCTGGCAGTTTGGGATTCCTCAAGTACTTACAAACTGCCTATAGAAAGACAGAAAAGGGGAAGTTTTTTTTAAAAGAGAGAGTGCAAAAAAATCAGCAACAGACTAAACCTGCAGACAGGAGATGCTGCGTTTTCTGTAGACTCAGTTTGTCTACAGAATTTGTCTGGTTAGTGATAGTAGATAAGCCACCTCTAAACTACAGATCAGCAAATTAACTTTGAATCTTGGCGTGGCCAAAACATTTGTTATTCTACCAATAAACAAAATCATTACCACAAATCTGCAGCGAGAGGATTTCCTTCATTATACTTCAATAAAAATAGGGGCGCTGGACCTATGGTCCTCAAAATGTTGCTGGACTTCATTTCCCATTATCCCTTGGCCAGGGCTGACGGGAGTTAAAAGTCCAGCAACATCTGGAGAGTCACATGTTAGCCACCTTTGCTTCAAAGAACTTTGAGAGTTTAAGCTTACTAACCCCAAATGATTTTCACAGAGGGAAATCATCTACGGTTGAAGGCAGTATGTTACTGAATACAGGTTTCCTGGGGATTCTAAATGGGAAGAGAACTGTTATGCTCAGATCCTGCTTCCCATAGGCGTGTGGCTGGCCACTGTGAGGGCAGGATCAAGCAGCCTCTTATGATCTTAGGTGCAGTTCCTGCTGAGCTGTTTGGTCTCTCCAAGAAGATTCATTCCAGTTTAAGATGGCTTCTTTGCAGCATAACTGTGGATGCTACTGCAAACAGGCTGAGGATAAGGTAACAATCTGTTTTACATTACTTTGAGACACTGATGATCTGGTGCCTTAAGTAAGGTGCGAGGGGAGGAGGGGGAGAGTTCCAGCAGCTTCGGTATTCAGCTCTTGGCAGGAGCTGGTTCGCTGAGCGAAGGGTGAAGGGGTGGGGGGAGTTAATCACTTATTAAGACGACTTCTAGTCTTTTCCAGCCTACTGGCAGCTTCTCGGCTGGAAGACCAAGGATTCCTGAAAACTCCTTTACTAGCACAGATGTGCCATACGGAAGTTAAAGAGCGGCTTTAAGAGGCGGCAACCTTTTATGAAGGGCAGCGGGGAAAGGGGGTAGGTTTGGGGGAAAGAGGGAAAGCCTGCACTTCCCCCAGAGGACCATGGGCCCCATTACAGAGGAGGATTAAGCAGATACATTCAACTGTTCGAACGGATTCTTTCCCCTAAGCTCTCAATACACCTCTAAGTCTCACTCAGGATAATCACATTAGTTTTGTCACTGAAGTCCCACCCCCCCCCCCCGTTTGAAAAGACAGGAAGGGAGGAAACTGCAACAGCTTATGCCACCCAGAGAGGCTGCATACATTTTTCCCTTAAAAAAAAATGTTTTGCAACAAAAGAGAAGGAAATCTCTTGGTTTTAGGTGTTGGGGAACTGAAGTGCCTTGTCAAAAGGCTCTTAAAGAAAGCCGCCTCCTCCCCAAATGGCTTCTAGCCATAAAAAAACCCTCTAAAGCAAGCAGTAACGAACAAAACAAATTTGGTTTCCAAGTTTTACCAAACCTGGATTTCCACGTATCTTCCCTCATCTCTCCCCCCCCCCCCAATAAAAGGCCATTAAACTGTCCCAAAGTCCTAGACTGGGCTTGAAGAATCTCTGGGATGTGACCATTGCAGCATCTTCCCACCAATCTGTGTCCTCCCTGGACTTTTAGGTACCTGAAGAATCACCTCTGCCCATAAAAAAGTGTTCATGCACTTGACTCTTTAGGGGAGGTTACTGTGTCACTGCTCCACTGGAGGTAGACTTGGCAGGTACAAAGGGCAGGGCCTTTTCGGTAGTGGTACCTGAACTATGACTGCAGGGCCTTCTAGAAGCCTTTTGCCTCTATGTGCCATATTCTAGTATTCTAGCATAGGAAACACAGCTCACCTAAGAATACACATCCCCTACAATAAAGCTACTGCTTTCAACTACTAGCTTGTAGCTCACTCCTTTTGCTCTTCTGTGGTGTGTGTGTGTGTGTGTGTGTGTGTTTGGGCAGGGGTGTTCCCCTCTCCCTGCTTAGGTTACATCACATCTTGGCTCTAGAAATTCTGCTAACCCCCTTATTAAAAAAGTATTCATCTCCTCTATCTTCAGGCATCAATTAAAAGCAATTGCTTAGAAACAACTCACAATGCTGAAAGCCACAATTTATGTCTGATGCCTAATGTGCTGGCTGCTTTTGTACATTGACGTTTTTAACTGAAATTATTTGCTACCTTGGGAGTACCACTGTGGAGCCAAGAGGCAGAATAAAAATCCATTTAGTGTTCAGTTATTATTGAACTACAACCTCATTAATAAAGGGAAATCATCTGGAGGTTGTGCGATCAACCAAATTATGCTTAGAATTCTCTTATTATGGAATGCTTGGGCATCTGGTGTCACTGCTATTTATTCATGTTTGACCTCCTAGAGTCTTTAAAAAGTGTTGGCTAAAAGAGGGGATGGGGAGCAAATGAAAAGATGCCTTTGTTCAGTTACCTTAATAGGCCAGGCAGGGAGAGGTTGCAAGAAGTCAGCCTTATATGGGTAGTCAACCATTGCCAAATTAACCCAAGTCTCACTTAGCCATCCTTTGAAAGCAGCAGCATCTGTCACAGTTTTCAGTGGGCTACACAGGCGAAATGTACACGAAAGCCAATGCAAGCCTTCCTCTAGAAAGGAGAAAATACAGAGATTCAGTTAACACATATTAAGCTGCCTCTAGTCCAGTTGTTTCTCCTCTCTGGGCAGTGGCTCTTCTTGGGGTCTTTTCCAAGTTCTCCTATCCAGGAGTCTTTTTTAAAAAACTGGAGATGTTGGCAACTGAACTTCTATACTGAGTTGTTGTTGTTGTGTAGTCGTTTAGTCGTGTCCGACACTTCGTGACCCCATGGACCACAGCACGCCAGGCATACTGAGTAGGAAACCTTTTTTTAGCTCAAGGGGCAAATTTCCTCACTGCCAACTTCCTGGGGGCTGCACTAATATTGGTGGGTGAGGCCATAGACAAAAAGTGGGCAGGGGAACAAATGCAACTCTTTTTCCAGGAGGTTACATTCAAGCCATACAAAAGTCACACAACACAACCCTCTTCAGGGAAGGAAGAGGCATTACCCGGGTTCAAGGGCACATTTCACCCAGGCAGAAAACCTGAAGGAGGGCATCGAGTAGGGTTAGTGAGGTGAGCTCCGAGTGCTAGACAGAGCAGCCTCTGAACACCTAGATATGGCTCCTCCCCACTGTCAGTACAAAGTGTGCAGAAAGGAGGCTTTTAACATCTCGGGAGAGCCCTGAGTGAGATCCTATGGCCGCTTCCAACAGGGATTACACAAGCAAAAAATATGTGTGTGAAATGTATTTGGGCAGAATCATGAGCATCTACTGGATACTGCCTGTGGCCCAATAGGCTACAGATGACAACTCCCACCAACCCCAGCATTTGTGCTTCTTAAAGCCAAGCTGGGAAGAAAGTACCTGGTCATTATAATGTGTGAGGTATGTGCGAAGGAAGGGAATAAAGGAAAGTGCGATCTCTGGAGAGTGAATGAAGTGGTAGCCTGGATGTTGTTTATTAAATCTGTATACCACCCGACACCCATAGGTCTCAGGGAGGTTCCCAACCTAAAGTTGCAATATAAAAAAAAGCATGAAATACATAAAACATGAAACAATACAGTGGTACCTCAGGTTACATATGCTTCAGGTTACATATGCTTCAGGTTACATATGCTTCAGGTTACATATGCCGCTAACCCAGAAATAGTACCTCGGGTTAAGAACTTTGCTTCAGGATGAAAACAGAGACAGTGCTCCGGCGGCGTGGCAGCAGCAGGAGGCCCCATTAGCTAAGTGGTGCTTCAGGTTAAGAACAGTTTCAGGTTAAGAACGGACCTCCGGAACGAATTAAGTACTTAACCCGAGGTACCACTGTACCAATTTCTCCAAACTAATAAAAAACACACTTAATGCTGAAAACACCTTAAATACATTAATCTTACAACAAGAAGGCTGGTCCACGCCCTCATTCCACCACCAAAGCGCTGCCTCCAAAGGGATGACCCCCTTTGGTGTTGGCCCCACCGGGGCAGCCCCACACCCAAGGCACGCAGGCTTTATAGAACTGCTAGGAGACATCACAGCAGAGATCGAAGGCCTAGAGAAGGCTCTAGATGAGTCTCTTCATGAGCTGCCTACCTGTGGAAGCAAGACGGTCAATGGCTGCCCAGGAGTTCCTGATGCTTTCTGAGCAACCGTTCCCACTCTTTTTGAAATCTTCGGTTACGATACGATAAAAGCTGCCACAGGGAACCAGGTTATCGAACTGCCAGATGGGGGCTGAAGCCGCAAGAGCTCTGTGAGCCAAGGGGGAAAAAGAGGAGATTAATGAATAAGGAGATCTAACTGAGACCTTGTGGCAACAAGAGCTTTTGCCATGGATCCAAACCCCAGCAGTGAGCCAACTGAATCATCCCCCAACGCCATTCAGTCTTGGCTTGTTATTTGTAAGCTTTCCCCTTCAATTAATAGCCTTCCTCACAGAGCTGTTGCTTGGTTGTTCTTCAACATGGGGGTTGCAACCCATGACTTGCTTGTGCCAATCTTAAAAGGGAGGACTTGACAGTGGCAACAGCACAGTTTTTAAAAAAGGAGAAAGGGTAGTGAAGAAATAGACTACATGGGACTGGCTGAAATGACTGGCAGAATCCGTGATCAGGGGAAAGAGACGGCGGAAGAAGACTGGAAGAAATTTAAATTTTATCTTAAGAAACATTGTAAAATTAATGAAAGCTAAAATGTCGAGGTTTTAGGGGTTTACAGCCGTAAAAGATTAAGTAAAAAAAAAGAATTAGGGATAAATCTGATAAAATTAAGTGTTAGGATTTGCTGAAATAATTTTGGGAATTGGGATGTAGAAAGGGGAGGTTTGGGGAAGTCGATGAAGTAAGGTTTATGAAAAAAAGGATATGAAATTATACATGTTTGTTTGTTTGTTTCTTTGTATGTGTCTATAAAAATTCTTGTAAAACTAATAAAAATTTTATTTTTTAAAAAAGGGTAGTGAAGAAAAGTCACGAGACAAAATTAAAGTGTGTCTTAAGTTGCAGGATGGAGTTAAAAATAAAGATATTAGATAAATGTGTGGTGAATTTCCAGGCAGGAAAAAGGCTGGAGGTTGCAGCTTTTGTTAATTCAGTTCTGCCCTGCCTTCTCAAAAACATCCAAGGTGACTTATGAATAAGCGATGAGGAGTCCAGCGGCGAAGCATATGCCCGCGCTGCCCGGGGGGCGGGGCACGCTCCTTAGGGGAGCGGGGGGCGCCCTCCCACGCACCACTCACTCTCCTCCTGCTCTCCGCAGCTGGGTCAGACATGACCCAGCAATGGAGATGCTGTGGCTGGGTGCGCCCCGCCACAGCTGGGGAGGGCTGCTCTCTGCCGCCGGGTGCGAGGTGTGCCGCCCACTCGCCTGCCATTTTGTCACACACACACCCCAGTCATGACGCTCGGAGCGGACGCCCCCCCGCACCCCCCTGCCTATGCCTCTGGAGGAGTAAAAAAATATCTGCACAGAGAAGCATTATAGAAATGATTGCACATGTAGGCAATGCTCAACTTACAAGCAAACCTATGCAGGTCTGCCCAGAAACAAGTCCCACTGGGTTCAACGTGGATTGACTTCCAGGTTAAGTGTGTGTTGTGTTTGTAGCTTCAATCACAGATAAATTCAGGGTGTTTTTCCCTGCTCTCAGAACAAAGGGGAAGGAAGGGAAAGAACTTGGGCTCACTGGCTCAATGAGAAAAAACATGGAGTTGTTAACGAAGCAGCATAAGCAGAGGTTGAGTTAAGGGAGGCTCCCAGTCTTGGGAAAGAGCACAAGCGAAAGGGCTGGACATACAGAGCAA
Source organism: Podarcis vaucheri (assembly GCF_965113315.1). Classification (NCBI taxonomy): domain Eukaryota; kingdom Metazoa; phylum Chordata; class Lepidosauria; order Squamata; family Lacertidae; genus Podarcis; species Podarcis vaucheri. The sequence goes on from NC_138762.1 coordinate 13,828,187, forward strand.
ATATTCTATCCAGAATACCCAGTCACATTTGAGAGGCTCAGAAGGCCACCCTCTATTTTTTGCAAAGTCGTTCATTTTGGCTATACCGTCCTCCACATATGTTGTTGTAGTACAATGTTAATCATTCCTGACCACTGGAAGTGTTTGCTGCTGTGTGTTTAGAGTCCAAAATATCTAGAGATCAAGACGTTAGAGAAGGCTGTAAAGGATTGCGGTGTGCATGCCATCTGGTGCATATACTATAGTTAATGGATGTTATTGCAGATGCAGAAACACCAACAAATACTTCTGATGCCTTCAACACAGGAATAGTTCCTAAAGGTGGAAATTTCCAGAATCACCAAGATCAGCTGGTCAGAATCCGTACAAGAGAATTCAGGTGTCATGCCCCATTTCATCCAGACCTAATCCAACCTGCTTAACATTCCCTGGAGCTAGCCCTTTTTAGATAGAGTCTGTGCCCACTGTAAACTGCTGGTCCCCCAAAACTGAAGTAGTTTGCTCTGGTAATAAAGGAGTGTGTGTGTGTGTGTGTGTGTGTGTGTGTATGCGCATGCACACACCCACACCCAGACACCTTAACCATGAGATGAACACATCTACAGACACACACACCTGCTGTGTGTGTGTGTGTATTTGAATATTGGGATTTTACAATCCAATTAGTGATAGCTAGTTCTCTGCGAAATATGCAGAATTTCCTATCAGACACGAACATTTTTTGATACTCTTTTGGTACTGCACTCACCCAATTACTATATGAGGATATTTCATTCGAAACCATGCAGCAAGCATCCCTCCGTAAGATCCCCCTATGGCAATGACAGGGGTGTCCTGTGTCCCAGGGATAGTATGCTTCAAGTGCTGAATGAGCACTGCAAAATCAGCCAGAGCTTGCTCTGAAGACAGGTAATTCAGATGCTTGGCATCCTGAAACAAGATTGCATGACATTTGCATTTAACAACAGAAAATTGACTCTTAGTCTTTGCTACCCCAATGCAGGAGGTGAAAATGATATTCATTTCTCACATGGCACAATAGAAAGAGCACCTGAAACAATGATGTGGGAGTTCAGCAAAAAGGTACAGAAGAATCCACACACGGCAGCAGAATTGACCACTCACTGCACAGCAGCTCACATGGTTACTACTGCAAAGGAACAGGACTGTGTCTGAGATGTTCCCAACCACTTTGGGTAGCACAAGCTCTACCTATATGAACATGTGATACAACTGCACCCTGAAATTGTGTGTTGTGGGAGGGATTATGCCATAGGAATTATGCCATTGTGGGAGGGATTATGCCATAGAAATTGTGTGTTGTGGGAGGGATTATGCCATAGTAAAGCTATGACAGTGGGTGAAACCCTGTCTACTTTTACCAAAGGAACCCTTGCAAAAGTCACACGGCAAGACTGTCACCTCCAATGTAGCAGGACTATGAGGGAAGACACTGAGTTTTAGCTGTATTTAACTGACTACCCTTGCTGAAACAACTCATCCCTATACTTCAAATTACCATTCTGCAATTGCTCCAGAGCTTTCTATTATTTACATATAAATTGCTTATTGGTTTTTTCTATTACCACACCCGTATCTCCCATTCTAGTTGTCCTCTAAAATTCTAAATTCTCTGTTGAACCAATGACTAACCTGAATGCAACGGGCTACTTACACTGAATGATTTGTTTCCAAAGGGCAGAGACTCTCCATAGTATCGGTGTTCAGCAAATACCAATATGGCATCAAGCTCTTCCGCTATGTTCCACATAAGACCCTGGAAGGAAGTAAAGAGAAAAACCCAGCAGAATAAATGTTGTCTATTTACAAACTGCCGGCCACTAAACCATTTAAACATAATTTTAAGTTATAGAACATCCTATGCATACATAATTACTATAAATCAAAAGAGTTGTAAGGTTGTATATTCTGAAATTTATCATTCCAGTTCATCTACTATATATTTTGTAAAGTTGTTTGTTCACTATGCATTTGGAAATCTCTTAAGATATGATACCCAAATTTTGCATAATGGTTCCTGAGATCAAGGACCAAGCTTTCGCCTATGTCTGGATACACTCAGATGCCCTTTTGAATCAACATGAAAACTGAGCCTTTGAAAACTGTCCTGAATTTAAGCACAGGGGGTTTTTTGGGGGGGAGGGGGGCATGTTCTCAGAATTCATGAGCAATACCAGGTACTAGGTTGTTAGTCTCAAATAAAGTTCATATTACTGATTACTCTTCTGTAATATGTTAATTTAGGGAGCAAAGCAAACTCAAGATCAGTCACGACAAGCAAGTTGAGATCAAGAAGATTTCTGGCTCAGTTAGTTAATGCCCAGCACACCAAGGCTATGCCGGTAAAAGTACCACATCCCAGGCTAACTCCCTTGCCCCAGATCAGCCAGGGTAAGCTCTGCCTGAGCTGAGACCAGTGGATATTATGCTGGCATAAACCCTGGGGGGGGGGGAGGACATTCCAGGGGGGTGAGCAGGACTGGGGGCAGGGTGCCCTGCATTGGATCCTAACTCCATTCAGATCAATCACATGACCTGGCAACCAGGGTGAGCATAAGCTGGCAAAAAGGGTGATATAAGCAAAATTTACGCTGGCATATTTCAAGCAACTTTTGTCAGCTTCCTATAATTAGGATTGTTAGGCATATTCTGTTCTACCATTCTGAAACTGATGGAGCAGTATTTTTTCCAGTTTTTTGCTTTATACATTTTTGCAGCAGCAAGATTTGTCACCACTTCCAAGTCATCTATAACAAAGTTATTTAAATAAAACAAATGTGATATTTTTGGCTCCTGGGATTATCCAGTCATTTCCATTATTATACTGCAATCCCGAAATATATGTAGGAAATCAGAATGCCAACCGTCTTCTAAGAGCTGTACAGATAATAAATGACAAGAGAGTTCCTACCTAGAATCCTAGACTCTTCCCTTACCGTATTATTGGCAAACCAAGTGATATCTCCTTCATTGCCAGTATAGAAGAGCATCGACCCGATATTTCTCTTCCAGTGCTGGTCTGCAATGAGGTAGCGTTGCTTGAATGTGCCATCTTCGGAAAAACCAAAGTGGTCGATCTGCAGCAACAGACAGAAGGGAGCTCATGATATGGAAAGCAGGTAAAACTCATCAATAAGGAATTTCCTAATTTTAGACCATTCTATCTGCAACTCTCCGAGTAATGAGATTCACAAGCTTTATTACATTTCATACCGCACCTTTCCCCCACAAGTAGCTCAAGGTGGCATACATAGCTCTCCTTCTCATTTTATCCCGAAAATAACCCTGTGAGGTGGTGGTGGTAGTAGTAGTAGTAGTAGTAGTAGTAGAAGAAGAAGAAGAAGAAGAAGAAGAAGAGTTGGATTTGATATCCCGACTTTCACTCCCCTTCAGGAGTCTCAAAGCGGCTAACATTCTCCTTTCCCTTCCTCCCCCACAACAAACACTCTGTGAGGTGAGTGGGGCTGAGAGACTTCACAGAAGTGTGACTGGCCCAAGGTCACCCCGCAGCTGCATGTGGAGGAGCGGAGACACGAACCCGGTTTCCCAGATTACAAGACTACCGCTCTTAATCACTACACCACACTGGCTCCAGTACGTTAGGCAGAGTCTGACTGGCCCTAGGTTACCCAGTGAACTTCATGGCTGAGTGGGGATTTGAACCCTGGTCTCCCTGGTCCTAATCTGACACCATAACCACTACACCAACTGGCCCGTGTGCTATTCAGACATGCAGAACCTATCACAGTAGAAACAGACTCAAGTAAACAAACTCAGCAAAGAAGATTGGGATGGGAGAAAGACAGTAGATGGAGCTGTTGCATAAACTAAAACCTTTTTCCAGTCAAAGCAAAAGATGCGATCTGAAGCTTTGTGCATTTGGACAACTCAGGTGGGAGCCCATAAATGTTTCAAGAAAGGCTACAAACAGTAACAGTGCTGAGGAAGTGGTTCACCTTTGAGGATCCTATTGTTTTTAGTTCTAGGCTATGTTCACATGAGCAAAACTAAACCGTACTAGATACTCAGAGAAGTTATTCAGTACAGTAAGCCGGCCCCTTAACACAGCGGTTACACCTAAAGCCAAAATCCTGTATAGTCAAAACACATTGGGTTCACTGGCAGGTGGGGTTGCCAAAGTCTTTTTTCATGGATGCTCACCCCCTTTCTGCCTATTTATTTATTTGCCAGGCATGTAAAGCTGAATACACACAAGTTAATTGTGCATAAGTTGCAGGCTTACTTGTGCAGAACAGCAGTGGTGCTGCAATGGCAGGACTTCTGAGGCAGGAGTCCAGACCCCTGCTCAATACAAGGTTTTAAACTGAATCAAGCAATGCAGATTGTTTTCTTGGTAAGCAAAGAACAAACCTAGGTTGCAGAATGTAACACTCCATTTTGTTCATCTATTGAATTTCCCTTGGTGGCTATATTATCCCTCTGTGGAGCATAGCTAATGTTGGAACTTTCATCCCTTGCTTTTTTTCAAAAGCCAGAGCAAAATAGGATACAGTGGTACCTCGAGTTAAGTACCGTATTTTTCGCTCTATAACACACACCCGACCATAACACACACGTAGTTTTTAGAGGAGGAAAATCCGTAGGCATGCCACCCGTAGGCATTCCCTCCATAACACGCACAGACATTTCCCCTTACTTTCTAGGAGGAAAAAAGTGAGTGTTATGGTGCAAAAAATACGGTACTTAATTCGTTCCAGAGGTCCGTTCTTAACCTGAAACTGTTCTTAACCTGAAGCACCACTTTAGCTAATGGGGCCTCCTGCTGCCGCACTGCCGGAGCACGATTTCTGTTCTCATCCTGAAGCAAAGTTCTTAACCTGAAGCACTATTTCTGGGTTAGTGGAGTCTGTAACCTGAAGCGTATGTAACCTGAGGTACCACTGTATTACTCTCACACACTGCAATTTACGTGCTGGTGCTGGAACCAAGCGTAAAGGAGTATCACTCTATGGACAAAATGTAACAAGTACAGTTTTCTGATCATGGGGAAAAGCTTTAAGAATTCACACTAGTCCCAAACAAGACACGGTAGAGGGCAACAGGGCACATCCTGCCTATATTATTGTCTCCTTGTAAAAAGAATCAGGGAAGTCACAGGATATCCTCCTGCAGCTTACCAGCCCATGTCAACAAGCCAAGCCTTCTTAAATCTCAGTTTTAAATGAAGTATTACCTTTAAAAATATGTAATCAAAGTTTTTTAACATCAAGAAGGGCAGGAGTAGGTACAGTGGCAAAGCTAAACATAGCAATCCTATGTATATTAATTCAGAAGTCTCACTGTGTTCAATAGGACTACTCCCTAGGAAGCATGTTTAGGGTTGATTCAGCATTTTTACACTGCTGAATCAAATGTCTGTCAGCTCATCATAATTCTCAAAGAATTGATCAAACCCTAGCCCACGGGAACCTAGAGGGGGTCAGGGCACCCACAAACCCATAACAAGACTTTGTTTGGGAAAAGACATGTGTGAGCGAGAGTTACGGGGAAAGTCGGTCAAGACACAATATTACAAATGTCCAAAGATCCTTATACACAAGACTCATCAAATGTGGATCTACCAAGAAAGCTTGTTCACTGCCTTTCATTCATTGGTCCTAAGGTAAGTTACCTACATAAAATGCAATACATATAGATGCATCTTTACCTGTTAATGGCCTACAGTATTAGTGCAAGATGAAAGGGGAGGTTACATTTCAGAGCCTGGAGGCAACCAGATTATCACCATCATTATAGCAGGGTATTAACTAGGTAGACCTTTGCAAGGTTGCTTTATTTGTGTCCGTTCTGCATCACAGCAACAAAATTGGATCAAGTGACACATAGTTCCAGGGCACCCTAAAGGCAAATGTTGTGGAACAAGCTCTCACAGGTACTAGCGAAACAAAGAAACAAACCTTATTCTGAAAGCTATTTGTTAGTTCTTCTTCAAAGTGTCTCAAAACAGCTGGTTCCGTTTGCTACACTAAGATGGTCGCAACTCCTTTGCTAGAATTAGATCAGTGGAGTTTTACCACATGCCAGTTTTTAAAAGCTAAGGAGGAAGAAAGTTAAATTGTGAAAACACGTACAAAAATGGAAGCCAGCCTGGAAGCAGTTTCACAAAGCATCTTTAGTTCCTGGCCCAGATACTGAAGAAAGATCAACACCTTTGTCACTGTAGTCACATTAAAGTAAAAGCAGGAAGTTTCAAAAAGCAGAAGTGGGGGGCAAGGAAGGAAGGATGGAAGAGACAGAATATGACTAATTGAAGGGAGGACTTATTCCGGAAATTCTGGTGGTTATTCCACATGTAGTTTTTATTCAGAATCTTATTTTGCACAGGCATTTCCCTCGCCCCAGGAGAACTTCTGCTTTGTCAGTGACGTACTGAGCATCATGAAAAGGAACATGAAACTCCTGCAGAGGATTTCCAAGCTACCCCTCCAAATCTTAGCTCACACACCCAGGTGAGGACAGTGGTCTACTCAAAGAACTGCATGAACTCCCCAGCCCAGGCATGCAATGAAGAGGGTCCTCAAGAACATGGGCCAGGCTTGCTTCCTTTCACTGAAGAAAGGGAAAAGATCAGTGTTCAGGTATCCACATAAACTACAAACACATACAACCACCCTTCTCTACTATATAAGAGCCACCTACAGACAGAAAAGTCCCTACCTCCCCTAAATAAGACAAGGAACAACTTACCACCCCTCCCTGGCAGTGCAGTAGAGGAAAAACTTGGAATCAATCCACCCTTGTTGCAGTGGCTAAGGAGTGCAGAATAACTACGTGGCAGAACCAACCTTCATAGTGAAGCTGACAGAGAAAGGAGTCAGCAAGAGGCTTCAAAGCACCATGTGAAAATAATGTTGTGGGGAATGAAACTGCAGTGTTTCAAAAGATTTAATTGTTTTATTCAAGGTATGCATGTATTATGTCATGCCCCTCAGCAGTTGTTTCGTGACTGGCACCCACAACAATCTACCAAAATGCCAAGTATGCCCACTGGCCATAAAAAAAGTTGCCAAGCCCTGATGCAAAGTCAATCACCATGTTTTATTGCAATACATGGAGATGCTTCATGCTGGCACCACATATTCTCAGCTGTCTGAGAGATGCCATTTCAACTGCATCTCTGACACCCAGTGTGGCTGGATGAAGATATGGCAACAGCTCCCTACAATCCATAATTTGAAAGATAGAAGCAAGCCTTGAGACTGTGTGCCCCCCATCCTCCAAAGGGATTATCTATTCCAATCCTGGCCTAAACCGTATTTGTCATATTTTAGGACAAAACCTGGTTTGCCAATCCATCAATTGCAGATTTATAAGGGAACTGAGATTTATGTCTGTATACATCTCATGTGAAGTCGCAGCTACTGGGGCAAGGGGGGGGGGATCTGGTCCGAAGGATAGGTAACATGGGATGAGGAATATAAATTCTTCAGGACCCTCCCCATTTTGTAAACCATGATTTGTCAAACCTCTGCCTCAATCAGACAGGATCAGCCCCCTGAGGACCAGATGACCCTCAGGGTCCCTTCCAACTCAACAATTCTATGATTCAATCTTTCAATAAATCCTTGTCTAAAACATTCATATTTCCTCCTCCCTTTTCACCTTTGGTAAGCCTCTTCACCTTTGGAAATTTTGCTCTACTTCTGCTTTTCCAAAGATAATCTTCAGTCTATGTTTTTTTAAAAGGAGATATTGCATCATGGTGTTTATATTGGATTCAAAATGCAAATTGACTCTTGCTTCCCTCTGCATCTTCCCAATCATAACTTCCCTTTAATATACACTGCAAGCTTAGCGTTTGCTTGAAACTTATTCCCAGAATATATATAACCTTAAAACTGACCATAAAATGTGAGCACTTTTATATAGATAGCTGAGTAATTAGATTTTATGGCTTGATTTATTTTCATCAGCAAGCATGTGCTCCAGACACTCAACACAGGAATTGAAAGTATCAGGTAGCAAGGGATGGGGAAACTTCTGCCCCAAATCCTGGACAGCTACCTCCACTCAGAGTATGTTATTAGCTCATTTCAGGGTGTGAATCTGTGTGCATGACTAAACTGATCATGCCAGAAGCTGTGGAACAGAAGCAGACTTTATAAGACTGTGGCTCATGGTTTAAGCAGGCTTGGAGGCTATAAGCCAGGCTTCCTCAACCTCAGCCCTCCAGATGTTTTTTGGCCTACAACTACCATGATCCCTAGGCTAGCAGGACCAGTGGTCAGGGATGATGGGAATTGTAGTCTCAAAACATCTGGCGGGCCAAGGTTGAGGAAGCCTGCTATAAGCTTTAAGGGCAGAAAATCCCATGTCTACCTTGACCCCTTCGTGGAATATGAGGAACAAAAGGCTTCAGTTGAACTGAGATCATGTGCCAGGTGAAGAAGATGCAAGACTCATTAGCAGCTGAGTGACCTTCATGAAACTCTTTGTGCCCTGATAAGGCTTGAGAATATGTCACTTCCCAAAAATAATTAAGTAAAACTAAAACACCTTTCTTTTTCTTTTACAGGAGTCTGCCGCTGATGTCACTTACCTACATAATTTAATTTTAGTGAGATAAGGTGATGTGAGAGAAAAGAGTGAATTAGAAGACAGGAAAATTACTTTTGCTAGTTTTATGGTATAATTTTGCTGCTTTATCAGTTCCAATGCTTTGATGAAGTCATGCAGAGCTCTTGGCACACAATCCACTGCTAAAGATACCCAGATGGCAGTGGGAGGAGGGAAGTCCAATAGGAACTTCTACAAAGTCTTTTGACCCTACAGGACAATAATAAAGACTTCTATTGTCAAATAAATCCCCCAGTGATTTGTTCACAATACATGACTATTTTTAAACAACTCTTACAATATACCAACTCTTTCCATCCTAAAATTTTGATTAACCAAGGATGTTTTTCAATGAGAGTTTGATCCTGGCTTCCGTTTGCTTGGGATCACTTGTATTTTAATTACAAATGCAGCCATTCCTGCACCTGCCTGATATTTTTTTTTACTAAAGTGGAACCTTGGTTGTCGAACGCAATCCATTCCTGAAGACCGTTTGACTTCCAAAACGTTTGACAACCAAGGCACAATTGCTGATTGACATTTTAAAAAATAAATAAATGGAGAAACGTGCCTAGGAAGCCGTTCAGCTTTCGAGGCATGTTCAGAAATGGAAGCATTCACTTCTGGATTGTCAGTGTTCAGGTTCCGAATTGTTCAGCTTCCGAAGTGTTCCAACAACCGAGGTTCCACTGTATATAATTCAGTATTTCATGAAGCACATCACTTAATACTCCCAAGGTCAATTATTGCATAGTATTGCAGCACTGGCATTAAGATCTTGACTTTAAAGGCTATTATAACCTAAGCATGGGTGGCGCTGTAGGTTAAACCACAGATCCTAGGACTTGCCAATCAGAAGGTCGGCGGTTCGAATCCCCGCGACGGGGTGAGCTCCCGTTGTTCGATCCCTGCTCCTGCCCACCTAGCAGTTCGAAAGCACGTCAAAGTGCAAGTAGATAAATAGGTACCGCTCCAGCGGATACATGTGGCCAGTCATGCTGGCCACATGACCCAAAAGCTGTACGCCGGCTCCCTCGGCCAATAAAGTGAGATGAGTGCTGCAACCCCAGAGTCGTCCGCGACTGCCGTAAACATGATCAAGCCTGTCTAAGTCTATAGAGGCACTCATTTCATCCAAAGTGAGAGCCTCCTGCCAACCCTAACATGATCATCATTTTACATAGAAAAATACAGAGGTGCATTCAAAGATAAACAATAGGCCAGGAGCTTGCTAATAAATACATGCTGTTGTTCTGAACAAGAAGTCCAAGTAGATGTTCCACAGAGGAACACAATGTACACTTCCATATCATGTTCTACAAACCACAAGCTTTCACTTTATTCAGGTTACAGCTTCTTTACACAGCAGTGTCAAAAGATGCGACCTCACATCATTAATTTCTTAAGAGACAATATGTTTGCCTTCCTCTCCTCAAAATAGGTGTCTGAACTCCTACACCGCTTCCTGTGACAGCCTGGTACACACAACCAGCGTTCAAAGATCCCTTTGTTCTAGGCGCATTTTGCAACAGGGAATTTCACTAATGTGAGCTGTTTTTGAGCTCAGAAACTGCTCACGCTAATGAAATTCCCTGTCGCAAAATGTGCCTAGCACAATGGGAGTTTCAAACACCGGCTAAATTTTGCTTTTGTGCAGTTTGATTTCAACATTTGACAATGTACATTCAAAAAGTTTACTATCCTTTAATGTTGTTTTTAGTTCTGCCACCCAAAGAAGCTATTATCTAGTAGGCTAGATCTACAAGGGCAGCTCTTCTAGAGTCAGATTCATAGGGCAGTTCCAACCAAACTGAAAATGGGTGTCTTCGGGAGTTCCATCCTTGGGTGTGGTGGAAAGCCACTACTAGTCACACCTTTCCATTCTAATGAGTTTTAGGGCTCGACAACATTTAAGCAACCATGATACTCCATTGTTAAGAAGGTATTGCTTAGTCAATGTGATAGGACAGCCTTCTCTTGGAATGTCAGGTGCTAAATAAGGATAGGATAATAAGGATAGATAATCCTATATTATATAAACCAGACAGAAACAATCCAAATTCAGTATATGGATATGAAAGCTGACAGAAATAATTCCAGTAAGGAGTTCAGCTCATGTTGAATTAGGGTCAAAGTAGACATGATTAGGGCTGAAATAGACATATGCATCCCTGTATTGTCACCAATGGGTGGCAGGATTTCCTCCCCATTCCAGCTTCAGAGGGGGGCTTCCCTCGGAACTACAGTAGAGGAAAGAACAGCAAAGCTCTCCCTCCATTGCTACTCTTACCCTGTTAATTATCCTAAAATGCTACTTGCTGTTTTGACCCTTTACTTACTAAAATAACACTGCATAAGAGTGGAATGAGCCCAGGTAGAGCTAGGAGGGCACACCTTCCTCTGTAGAGGATCAAAGTTAAGATACAGTGATGAGGGAGGATCTTGTAGTTTCTTTATATGTTCCTTCTTTCTTTCTTTCATTTCTTTCTTTTCTATATTTCCTGTAGATTAGTTTGTTTCTTTTATTGTATTGTGAAAACTTCAATAAACTTTTTTTCCAAAAAAATAAAAAGAATAAAAATAAAATACCACTAGTTAACTTGCCCATAACTTCCACAAGTTATACAATAACCAACATGGGCTTGCTTCCAAGCATACATTCAGTAGGAAGTTGCAGTCAACCTTTGCTCTTTCAAGAGATGCACTTAAAGGACGTGTTTTCAAAGCACTAGCTTGTCAGTCACATTAGTGACACACTTATGTGTTGAGTGCCCAGACACATGCTTTTGCCCTACAGAGTTTACAGTCGTACCTTCGTTGAACTTAATCCATTCCGGGAGTCCGTTCGACTCCCGAAACAGTTCAAAAACCAAGGCATGACTTCCGATTGGCTGCAGGAACTTCCTGCACTCAATTGGAAGCTGCCGGGTTTGCGGCATTTGGGAGCCAAAACGTCCAAGTACCAAAGCATTAGAGAACCAAGGTACGACTATATTTCACAATCTTGATCCTTCAAAAGTTTGCTTGGCTCCCCAAAAGTTAACAGATTCTAGCCCTTGTGGCTTTTGGAAAGGTGATTATGTACCTGACTGAACCTCAACTAGAAAGCAACTTAGAGTGATTGCCCAAGACCTGTAATCTTACACAGTATAGCTTGCTTGAAGCTACAGTTGTTTTAAATGAAGGCTTGCATTCTCTGCCCTGTGAGGCACTTATACTAAGATTATGAAGGCTATGTAGTAAAACCCAGCGGTAAGAAGACAGCTCCTTTCGGACTTCCGGGTTAGCGCCTCCGGCAATGGCGGATTTCCTCTGACCGGGAGGAATCCGCTTCGTGGAAATTAGGGTCTGGACTGCGACGGCGAGGCGGAGACCCACCAAAAACCACAGGCGGGAGAAGCCTGTGGATGTGGGATTCGGCTGGCACCTTTTGTGCCTCCCCTACTCGCGGGGAAACCCGGTTTCAGGGATCCGGAGTGACGTGGGGTGAGCGGTGCGGTGCTTCAAATTGACTGCTCTTTTCACGGAGTGAAACCACATTGCTGTTGCCGGAGAGCGCTGACTTTTTCCTGTGGTCAATTGGACTTTAAACAACTACCCGTGAGTAGAATGGAGAATTGGACTATGAAACATCTTAATTTGGCACCGAAGCGGGAAGGTCTAAACAGGAAGTCCGCCTTCCGCTTTTGTAAATAGATTGAAGCAAAGACATTGCAAGCTAAAGTCTGGAAAGTCGTTTGTAAAGGACTAAATTTCCATCAGCTAAAACGACCAAACCCCCCTTGGAAGCAGGAGAAGAGGGGGGAAATCTTAGATTGTTTAAACCTGCAGGAGAGAGAGTAAAGAAAGATAAATATCCACCGTCTTGAACCTGGGAACGGGGTGTCAGAGACAGACGCTTTGGGGAAGTTCATTGACTGTAAATAAAACGTCTTTTGACGCTTTGGGGAAGTTCATTGACTGTGAATAAAACGTCTTTTGACAGATAGCTAAAAAAGAGAAACATATTGATTCCAATGTTTCCTTTTGCATTTAAAAGGAACAAAATATCTGAAAAATAAAAGTAATTTTGTTGCTGGATCTGCTTGCAAAAAGACGGATACAAACAGAAATTGTTTCCTCTAGAGGGAGCTTGTGAAACTGTTGCTGGAGTCGATCTGGGGAATTCTACAGCTGTAGAGATTAAAGATCGTGGGAACCAGACATTGTCCTTGAACAAGAATGTGCCCAGAAGAAGCCTTGCTTTTTGCAAGACAAGCGCTTCTACTGGAACAGCTACATGAGAAGATGGATTTGATGACTGTTGCAGTTAGCAATTTTGGACAAACAGTGAATACCTATATAGAAACCACTCAGGAACCAACCCAGGAATTTGCTTTGACAGGGCAAATTGTGCAGAAGACAAAGGAGGAGGTTGTTGCTGAACCTCAAGTAATAGAAATGGAGAAAGCCACGGCCTTGCAGGAACATAAGTTGTTGTTTCTGACGACTGAACCTGGAGAAAGTCAGATTTGGAGAGATGGAGTACTGTTTGGTTTGGAGATGGGAAGTTGGATAGATCCCCCTATGCAGGGATGTTTTGACTTTTGGGATCTGGTTTTGGGCTGGGGGGAGTTTGGAGTTGTGGGGGCCCTTAACCTTGGAGGGACTTTGAAACATGCCTTCAAATATTTTTTGGATTTCAGTGCTGACTATGGAGAATGGGCTGACCTGTCAAGAAGGGATAAAGATATTGTCAAGTTGGAGTCTCCCCGAGATCTACCCCTCAGTGAGAAAGGAAGGAAATTAAGAATAAGATCAGCAGAAGACAAAGTAAAGTGCAGGTATAAACATGAAGAAGACCTGAAGAAGGGACATGGAAAAGGCTTAGGAGCCTCGGATGGAAGGTCACCAGGTTGATGGACTAGATGGAAGGGATAGAAAGGACTGACAAAACCCAAGACCAGGAAGAAGAGACGATGGATGAAGATTGGAAGAAAGTTTAAAAATTCATTTAGAGAATTATTGTAAAATTAATGAGTGTTAGAAAAAATGCTGGAATGAAACTATTTGGCTTTAGTAGAAATGCTATAAGGAATTATGTATAAATAAGTTTTAAGTTTTAAGCTTTAGGGCTTTTTATGGTAAGATAAGGTTAAAATAAATTAAGGTAATTTAATGACAGAATATAGGGAAAGATGGAAAGGATTTGCTGAGATAAATAATAACTAGAATACAAAAAAGGGAGGTGTGAGGAGGTCGATGAAACAAGTTAACGAAAGATAAAGATTTGGGAATACTGGATTTGTTTTTAAATTTTTTGTTTGCTTCTGTTTTTGGTTTTGATGTATTGTGTGTTTTGTTTTTTGTTTTTTATTTCTTTTTATTGACTTGTATTGTCTAATTCCTTTTTTTGGTCTATTTTTTTTTCTTTTCCTTTTTTTCTCTGTAATTTTAAATTTTCAATAAATATCATTAAAAAAAAGAAGACAGCTCCTTTCTCCACAGGTCTATCCTAGGCAAGCCAAAATGGGACACCATGAAATGCTTGAAAGAAAAGCAATCGAAGAGGACTCACAGGGCAGTTACAAATTCACAAGTCAGCTGAGCAGATCAAGCCACAGGGGAATACCAGGGAAAATATGTTTTTGCGGGGGGGGGGGTCAACTTCCCACTAGAAATATATTATTATCTTGCATGCCAGTGATGCTGAGGATCATTAGTAGTAATGAAAATTTGGTTATAATAAAAAAAAATATGATCCTGCAATTGTCTGCTGATGCTGATGCACCAGCTTCATGGGTTCTTAACTAGGGAACATATTATCTTCAGCTGGAGGATTCTACTTGTCTACTGAGATGGGAGGGAAATGAAAAGAGGGGTAGTATGCTCTATCTCACCACTAGCAGAAGTGCAGCTGATGAGTATGCAGGAGAGGACTCTTCATTATGGCACCTGGATTTGAGGACGCCCTAACACAATTGAACTTTCTTTGATAGTGCTTCATCAACCAATAGACAAAATTATTTATCTGGGCCTTTAGCTTACATAATAAATGGTTTGCTACATAGCCACGTGTAGTTTTGGATGTTTACTGTATTGCTTTATTGATGCTGTAACCACCTTCAAAGTGCTTTGGAATGGAAAAGGAAAGATAACACCATTCTAATAAAAATAAGATATTGGACATGGAAGAATGGGGAGTTTGAACACATGTCCATCCATGCAGCTCATTGGGTAGGCCTGTGTATGTCACTTCCTCAGCTCCAAGAATATAGTTGGGGTGATCTTATGTTAACCACCAATTTTAGAGTAGGCTTCCTCAACCTTGGCCCTCCAGATGTTTTGAGACTACAATTCCCATCATCCCTGACCACTGGTCCTGCTAGCTAGGGATCATGGGAGCTGTAGGCCAAAAACATCTGGAGGGCCGAGGTTGAGGAAGCCTGGTTTGGAGGGAGAAAAGTGGGGTGCAAGTATCATAGTACAGCTGACAACTAGCAAGAACTCATGTCTGCCAAAGAGAAAGATGATGGGGAAGCTGTGACCTTCCAGATGTTTCAGACTACAACTCCCATCAGTCTCAGTCAGCATGGCTAATGGTCAAGGACCACCTACATCTGAAAAGCCACAGGTTTTCCTCCACCGGGTATAAGGGATCCTTCAATGCTAATCTTTTTGTGTGAGAATGTGTGAAGGGAGGGGTTGATGAAGTGGGGGAATGCACATATCTAAGCCCTTGTTACTGCATTAAGCACTGCAGTGAAGGAAAAAGCTGGAAATTATGAAAAGGAAACTCTTCAATTACAGACATCCTTAAAGAGTCATGTCTGCAGTCTGACCTACAGATTAAGTGCATAAAAATAAAGTTTCACTGAGAAAACACAAGCAACTACTTCCGCTATTTCCGAGGACTATTGTTCAAAGGCCTATTGTTTCACTCACAGTTTCTTTTGTCCCTCACTATGCAAACATCTGCCAAAAAGGACTCATATGAGCAATGCTGGCTAGCAACCTCTAAGAGACAATCACTTATTTTAAGAGAGAGAGAATCGGACACCTCTTTCAATTGGTGTATGATGGAGGCAATGACTCTGAAAAGTAAGAGGAGAGTTATGAAATACAATACAGAAATTTTAAAAAGTAATACTCCTGGATCTACTCCATTCACACCTAGCCATTTATGCATGCCCTAGAACAGTGTTCTTCAAGCTTGGCTAAGGTAGCAGGGGATGTTGGGAGTTGTAGTCCAATAACATCCAAGGACTCAAGGATTAAGAGCACTACCTTAGAAATTGTTGCAGCAAAACATTGCAAGGGAAAGCTGGCAACATTAATGCGGCGGCATGCTTGCCACTACTATTCTTCTTTTGAAAAATCCACAATGAAATTTCAAGGTTCTTCATGGTTCATGGGTGCAGTTTTTAAGACATTGCACTGAACAGTTGAGTCTACAGCATTCTGATGAAGGTGATCTGCGCCATCTGTTTTAACTGCCTGGGAGAATGGAAGACTGCATTTGCACCTGTGCATAATGACAGTACTTTCATGTATGAAACCAGGAAAAACACTAATTACACATCCGTCAAAACAAATTGATGGCAAGCGAAACTGTCATGTGCTCTCCTCCCTTCTGTAGGCAGTCCAAGACACCTATTAAATCAATAAGCAATTTGGCTTGCAACATCTTTCCTTCCACCCTAGAGTTATTTTTACTGAGCCACCCAGGGACAAGGCATTACTACATCTACAGAAACACAAAGATACATGCTTCTACTTGAAAGGCTTTCTTAGTTTGTTGGACTATATTACAAGAAGGGTTAGGGCAGGGGTCTGCAACCCGCGGCTCCGGAGCCGCATGTGGCTCTTTTACACCCTTGCTGCGGCTCCGGGGCGGATACTAGCAAGGGGAGCATTGTGCACCCCGACACTCCCCACTGTGGCGGGCGCTGTACTGGTTGTGACATTGCATGGGGGCGGTGCGCCCGCCCGCCCGCTACATTGTAAGGGGCATGTACGCTGGTCACTGCATTGAAAGGGGGCATGTACGCTGGTCACTGCATTGAAGGGGAGCGAAGAACACACACACACAAAAGGCAACTTGTTAATTTAACGTTCATTTCTATGAGGAGGAGTAATTCTGAGGGGTCAAACAAAGAAATAATTTTTAAAAAGTGACAAAAAAGTTATGTTTATAATAACGAGTTTTGCGGCTCCCAGGTTTTTTTTCCTTCGGAAACGGGTCCAAGTGGCTCTTTTTGTCTTAAAGGTTGCAGACCCCTGGGTTAGGGTTTTATTATGTTTTTATATGTGTTGGAAGCCACTCAGAGTAGCTGGGGCACCCAGTCAAATCAGCAGAGTACAAATAATAAAATTATTATAAGGCTAATTCCACATGATTCAAACAGTTGCCCCTTCTACTTAAAACCTGTAACTTGCCTTTAGCCTTATTAAAATAGCAAAGCTTTCTCCTAAGCAACCAGACACAAAGGAGGGCATGTTACTGGGCCTCTAGGGGAGAAAATGTTGGCCAAGTACAAGTTGTCAGGCAAGGATAATCTGCACTTCCAACTTCCTGCACTTTTGCCAACTTCCTGCACTTTTGAAGTAAGGAGCAACTGTCTCCAGACAGCAAACTGGTCTATCCCACCCACTGCTGATGAGCTGGTCACATTCTCTTAGTGCATAACAGGCAGCCACCATAATAAATTCCAGCTACTATGCAAGCCCTTCTCGGAGCTATGACGAAGAGGAACTGCACACAACTGGATTTTGGAGTTGGGAAACTACACACACCTTCAGTGCTCATTTGCAAGGCCAATATGGTTATGTCATAATACAACTCTTCTCACAGCAATCAAAGGTTCCCAATATATGCATACACCATCTGAGTGTGTCTGTTCCAAGTCTACATGTGCAGCCATTTATTTATTTGCTACAATTCTATACCACCTTTTCTTCCAAGGAGCTCAAAGTGGTGAACATGGTTCCCCCTCCTCTCCATTTCATATCCACAACAACCCTATGAGGTAGCTTAGGCTGAGAGATGGTGACTAACCCAAGGTCCAACACTCTAAGCATTATGCCACACTGGCTCTCAGCCTTAGCTTATTTATATGTGATTTACACATTAACTCTCTTCAGTCAGGTGATCATCTGGTATTCTGCCACGCAACCGCCTCCCCTGTGGCACAGCTACAATAGCTTGGGCTTTGTGCTGCTTCATTCTAAGACAAAAGTACAAGTCGTAATTCAAGCTTTGTCCTGACCCTCTGACTAGTTTGATCACTCCAATCTCAGCACCTCAGACTAGTTAATAGAACAGACTTCCATACCGACAAGAGACATACGGTATCTTAATTATCAGTCATGGGACAGGTCATTACATTGATTGTCTCAAGGCAAGCAGAATGCATTTAAATACCAAGTTTCAAGTTATGTGCTGTTCCCATGACTTCTCCAAATCACGTCCTCATTTTCCGGTGGCATGTGATTTCCATGAAGATAAACATGAATCAGATTCTGCATGATCTCCCGACATAAATTATTGAGTTTTAGCCCAGGGGAAGGGGCCAAATGTGGCCCACCGGCCCTCCTCATTCAGCTCATGAGAACATTTTTCCCAAGCTACACCCATCTGCCCAAAACCGGACACATGGGGAAGAGAAAAAAAGTGATCCCCCCCCCAAAAAAAAATGTTGAAGTGATGCACAGGGAGCTCAATCTTTCTAGGGCAGCATCTTGTCCCACTCTATAGGGAAACTTTGACAAATGAACAGGTTAAGCCACCTGTCACTCCCCCCAACTTCATTTTTTCCATGAACTTATTAGTTTTGTTTTACAAAATGCATCTGAAAGTGACTTACAAAAAATAGCATGTGCATTAAAACCACCACGGAACTAAAAGAGTACAAGCTAAAAACACATTCCTATTTCTAAAAAGGCACATCCCACCCACTGAGGGCCACAGATAATTAAATACCAAAGACCTGGCAGAAAAGAAAAGCTTTTACCGGGCACCCAAAGTTCACTTAACAGTCACAGCGAATCGCTGGGTTTTATGTTCAAAAGCACTTCACATACATTATAATCTCATCAATCTTTACAAGGCTACTATTGATGAAACTAATGAAATTTTAGTGTTTTTGGCACTGAGTTTTGAATCTCCCCCTCCTATGAATCAACTAACAGTTTACAGCACAATTCTCTGGGACTTTCTTCTAAGCAAGCATGCAACATGTTCAATTGGGCTTACTCTCAAGAGCTACAACCAGAGGATGTTGGTTAATAGGAAAAGCCCAAGAAACCTGCAAACTAATAATGACAGGATAGGTTAAAATTAGATGAACTCATAGGCAAAAAGTTTAATAAGGCACAATGGTTCTGTCTCTAAACACCAGTTGCTGGGAAAATCAAGGAGAGAGAGAGTGCTATTGTGCTTACAATATGCCTTGTGCATCAGGCTGGACACAGTGAAAACAGAGTGCCGGACCAGGTAAGCCTGTGGTGTGATCCCTCTTATGTACTTACAAAGACAACTGACTAAGTAGAAGGGAGAGACCAGAGTTTGCACAAGAGCAGAAGGGCATAAGGCTCCATTAGCAGAGGGTGGCAACTGTGTCAAGGAAAATTGGCTGGGCTAACTGAAGACACCTCCTAGCCCGGGGGTCGGCAACCTGCGGCTCCGGAGCCGCATGAGGCTCTTTAAAGCCTTTGCTGCGGCTCCGGGGCGGTGGCGAGGGGAGGAGGCGAGGGGCGGAGGCAAGGAGCGGAGGCATAGGCGCAGACTCCATGGGGCCTGAGGGGGCCCGAGCCCCCTCAAAAATTCGTTTGGGGGGGCTCTGCCACCCCAATAATCTCGGGCGCCCCTCCAGCATCAATCCCCACGCCCGCGCCACCAGCCCCCGACGGGCGCCCCCTCCCCGGCTTGCCAGCTCCGCGCGCGCTCCGCCTCGCCTGCCAGCTCGGCTCCCTCCTTCCCTCGCGCAGCTTGTTTTGAAATTCCCCTTCCAGCTCCGCCACGGCTCGCCCGCTCCCTCCGCCCTCGCCGCCTCCTCCTCCTCCAGTCCCCTCCCCTCGGCTGTCCCCGGCACAGGCTGCCTCATGTACGCGGCTGCAGGCAGCCCCCGGAATGGAGTCCCCGCGCGCGGAAGGGAGTGGCGGGCGCGCAAAAGGAGAGAAAGCCGCCACCGCGCGGAAGGGGCTGGTGGATGGATGGACCGGCGGGCGGCGGACACCTCCTGGAAGGAGGTGGCGCGCAGCGGAGCTTCCAGGAGCGGCGGCAAGTTACCTGCGCGTCGCCAAGGGCGCACCTGCCTGGCCGCCAGCTGGAGGCTGAGGGCCGCGCTATCTAGACTTTTGGCTTTTGGTCTGCAGAAAATGCACCCACACCCAACAGGGGGTGAGAAAGGCCTAAATAGCTTTTTATTATCACTATATGTATGGTTCACTGGGGCCCTGGTTAATTTTCTTTGGCATTTTGTGGCATTGATTATGCAGTCGCGGTTGCGTGGAATTCCACGTGGAGTTAGTTGCCTGAAGCCCCTTTTTAGTTGCTTGAAGCCCCTTTTTAAACTTAAGCAGGGGAAAGTTTGGTGAATTGCTGCCAAGGAGTGTGGTGGAGTCTCCTACTTTGGAGGTCTTTAAGCAGAGGCTTGACAACCATATCTCAGGAGTGATCTGATGGTGTTTCCTGCTTAGCAGGGGGTTGGACTCGATGGCCCTTGTGGTCTCTTCCACATATGTATGTGAGCAGGTCTTCTCCAACATGAACTATATTAAAAACAAACACCGATCACGCCTCACAGATGACAGCTTGTAAGCCTGTGTGAAAATGAAGGTGACGTCTTACAGCCCTGATGTGCAGACACTGAGCACTGAGGTTCAGGAGCAAAAGTCCCATTAACCTGGTTACCTGGTTTTAAATTAAATTTTTTAATTAGCTATTAATTTGTCCTTTTTTCTTGAGATTGACAGCTGACTGCACGATCCTGTATATATAGCATTAAGGCAAGAAACAATATATGCAGTGTTATATTTGTTTTAAATGTTGCAATGTTTTTGCGGCTCCCAGTTGTTGTTTTTTTCGGAAACGGGTCCAAGTGGCTCTTTTTGTCTTAAAGGTTGCAGACCCCTGTCCTAGCCAAAGAGAAACACCATAGTTAGCTGAAACCCAGTTCCTGGCTTTTGCTTTCGTGCCCTACTAGTGGGTTTCTGGAGTGCACTTGTCTAGTCACTGCTGAAAAACAGAATAACCATGAGTTCATCTAAGTTTAATGTAAGAAAGCAACAGCCTGGGGCGACAGAGTTGTGAGAAAGCACATTCTGTCATTCAAACAGGGACCAAGCACCACTGGGAGATTACACCACCCGCTTTCCTGGAAGAACATGATGCACATGGGTGAAGTCGACGTGGCTCCATTGGCCACCCAAAGATGAGCAGTTGCAAGAAGCTTGTTTCACCCCCTCCCTGCCAGAAATGAAATTAAGCACCTTCCAAACGAAACACTAGTGTCAAGAGTATGTATGCATTTTTCCTCCTCCCTTCAAATCTTTTTCCTCTTACGTACTGTATCTCTTTTTTTAGGACTGTGAACTTGAAGACACGAGCAGTCTTATTACTGATCCTTGAGAGTCACTCTGAGAGTCTTCTTAAAAAGGCAGGTACAGTGGTACCTCGGGTTAAGTACTTAATTCGTTCGGGAGGTCTGTTCTTAACCTGAAACTGTTCTTAACCTGAAGCACCACTTTAGCTAATGGAGCCTCCCACTGCCGCCGCTGCGTGATTTCTGTTCTCATCCTGAAGCAAAGTTCTTAACCCGAGGTACTATTTCTGGGTTAGCGGAGTCTGTAACCTGAAGTGTATGTAAGCCGAGGTACCACTGTACCGGTACTTTTTAAGTATGTAAGAATTCTTAACTTGACACTGGGCCCCTCCAGTCACACTCATCCTGACCTCCTTGCACAAACATTGTCGCAGAGATTAGATTATATCCCATTTTCACTTAGTCTTCCATCTTTGCTGACCATATATTCCAATTTGTTTATGGGGCAATTAGACACTACTGAGCATTCAACCCATCTCCATCCTGATTTATATGTTTTCCCATGGCTCACTCATTTGCCCCACACTTTTCAATGCCTGTCACTTTCCAAACTTATTTTTGGAATAAGTTGCACTAGGCTCTGTTGCACTAGGGAGGCAGGGACCATTGACCCACCTGAACTGCGGTTATATTGTAAATTCCTATTAATAAATTACCAATAATAAATTTAATAGTTTAATATTTAACTTAATTCATTGTTATCGGAAACTTATTAACAAATTCTTCAAACGATTGTCACTGATTTAATATCAATTCAATTATTACCAATAGCAAACCATCGATGTTATTATTAATGAATGACTATTAATAAGAAAATAATTGCTATTATTATTACTTTTAAATATATGCATGTAACCTTTTGTCCTTATTTCCTGTCACTTTCCAAATTGGGGGAAAAAAAAACATTTTATTCTTTTGAAACGTGGCTCTGTTGCACTGGGGGGGACAGGGACCCTTGCCTTGCCCCACCTGAAGCGAGAACACCTTAGCCAATGACTACTTTTAAATATATGCCTATCAGCTTTTTCCCCCTCCGCTGAGGCGAACCCCGCTTTACCTTCCCCGCCTTACCTTCTGGGTGACATAGCAGGTGCGGTAAGTACGGGAGTCATAGAGGACGCCGGGGTCGGGGCGGGACGCCGTGTGGAGAGAAGGGGGTCCGCGGACGACGCCGCCCCCTGAAACAAGGCACACAGCCTCCAACAACACAAGTATCGCCGGAAGCCTCATGACAAGACTACCTCAGCCTCAGCCGCGCGCCGCCCTTTTTATAGCTGTGCATCGTGAGGGCGGGGCCGGGGGAACGGAGGGAGCAGGGCGCGAGGCGGCTCCTGGCTCCGCCCATTGCCGGGAGGGAAACCAAAACCAAATCCGTTGGGCGGTGAGGTGAGGGGAGGAGGAGGAGGAGGAGGAGCGGCGGGAGGTCCCAGCTCGCGCTAAACCCCGCCCTCCTCCAAGGCGATTGGCTGGCGGAGGGTCCCCCCCTCATTAAAGAGCGGGAGGTCGGCTGCCGAGGCTTCCCGCGATTGGCTAGCTTGTCAAGACCTGCTGTGGATGCGGGCGCGCGGGTCTGACGGTTGGAAGCCGCGAAGGACGCCCGCCGATTGGTCGTTGGGCGCGGTAGCGAAGGGAGGCTGGGCGGGGCTTGAGCGGCGATTGGCTGCCTTCGGCCGAGGCGGGAAAAACAGACCTTGTTGGCATTGCCGGCGGTGTCTTGGGTCTCGCGCGGGGCTCTCTCTCTCCCCCTCTCTGATTGGTGCGGGGCTCTGGTGTCGTCACTTCCTCTGGAGCGTGAGGAGAATGTGTGGTAGGGGGCGCGAGGGAACTTGAAAGTCTGTGGTGAGTGAGGCGCTTCTTCTCCCGTTTCCCTACCCATTTTTCTAAGCAATGTCTCTTTTTTCCTCATTGTAATCTTCCTTCGTGTCCCCTCCCACTGGCCCCTTAATGCTACGCCCGAAACACCCACCCCCGAAAAATATTATTAAATTTCTGTGCCGCCCTTAATCTGGGGTTCACAGGGCGGTTTACACTATAAAAACCTCAACATACATACCGTAGTAACAGACAAAAAGCAGTTTAATAATCCAGAGTTTCCCAAACTTGGGTCTCTTCCTGTTTGGTACTACAATTCCCATCATCCCTGACCACTGGTCCTTCTAGCTAGGGATGATGGGAATTGTAGTCCAAAAACAGCTGGAGAACCAAGATTGGGAAACCCTGGTTTAATCAGACAAATGCCTGAGAGAAGAGGAATATTTTCTCCTAAATATATACATAATGAAGGTGTCAGGTGAGCCTCCCTGGGGAGAGCATTTCCCAAATAGGGATCCACCACAGCAAAGACCCCGTTCTTGTGGTGACACCCTCCGGACCTCAGGTGGAGGAGGCACCCAAAGAAGGGCTTCAGGATTATTTCAGGCTCCAGGTCAGTTCATATGGAGAGAGGTGATCCTTGAGGTATTGTGGTCCTGAGCCATTTAAGGCTTTAGAGATCAACAGTGCCTGTGGTTGGACTACTACTGCCATTGTTACTACCATTAATTGAATTTATATACACCCTTTATCAAAAGACCCCAGGGTAGTATACAGTCATACCTTGGGTTGAATGCACTTCAGGTTGAGCGTGTTTGAGTTGCGCTCCGCAGCAACCCAGAAGTAACAGAGCACGTTACTTCCGGGTTTCGCCATGCGCAGACGCTCAAAATGACGTCACATGCGCAGAAGCAGTGAAAAGTGATGCGTGCGTGTGCAGACGTGCCATCTCTAGTTACGTTTGCTTCTAAGATGCGAACGGGGCTCCGGAACGGATCCCGTTCGTGTCCAGAGGTACAGTGGTGCCCCGCAAGACGAATGCCTTGCAAGACGGAAAGCTCGCTAGACGAAAGGGTTCTCCGTTTTTGAGCTGCTTCGCAAGACGAATTTCCCTATGGGCTTGCTTCGCAAGATGAAAACGTCTTGCGAGTGTTACGATTTTTTTCCTCTCCCCCCCTTTTTCTAAGCCGCTAATAGCCTTTTAGCCGCTAAGCCTTTAATAGCCGCTAAACCGCTAATAGCGCTAATCTGCTAAGCCGCTAATAGGGTTGCTTCGCAAGACGAAAAAAACGCTAGACGAAGAGACTCGCGGAACGGATTATTTTCGTCTTGCGAGGCACCACTGTACCACTGTACAGTGTTAAAAAAAATTACAGAACATCAATGATAAAAACATAAAAAGCATACTGACAGATAATAAAATAGTCATCATAATAACAGTCCTCTCCCCTACAATTTCACAGGCCATAGATTATTTAATAGCCATTGTTGTTGTTTAGTCGTTTAGTCGTGTCCGACTCTTCGTGACCCCATGGACCAGAGCACGCCAGGCACTTCTGTCCTCCACTGCCTCCCGCAGTTTGATCAAACTCATGCTAGTAGCTTCAAGAACACCATCCAACCATCTCATTCTCTGTCGTCCCCTTCTCCTTGTGCCCTCCATCTTTCCCAACATCAGGGTCTTTTCCAGGGAGTCCTCTCTTCTCATGAGGTGGCCAAAGTATTGGAGCCTCAGCTTCACGATCTGTCCTTCCAGTGAGCACTCAGGGCTGATTTCCTTCAGAATGGAGAGGTTTGATCTTCTTGCAGTCCATGGGACTCTCAAGAGTCTCCTCCAGCACCATAATTCAAAAGCATCAATTCTTCGGCGATCAGCCTTCTTTATGGTCCAGCTCTCACTTCCATACATCACTACTGGGAAAACCATGGCTTTTACTATACGGACCTTTGTTGGCAAGGTGATGTCTCTGCTTTTTAAGATGTTGTCTAGGTTTGCCATCGCCTTTCTCCCAAGGAGCAGGCGTCTTTTGATTTCGTGACTGCTGTCACCATCTGCACTGATCATGGAGCCCAAGAAAGTAAAATCTCTCACTGCCTCCATTTCTTCCCCATCTATTTGCCAGGAGGTGATGGGCCCAGTGGCCATGATCTTCGTTTTTTTGATGTTGAGCTTCAGACCATATTTTGCGCTCTCCTCTTTCACCCTCATTAAAAGGTTCTTTAATTCCTCCTCACTTTCTGCCATCAAGGTTGTGTCATCTGCATATCTGAGGTTGTTGATATTTCTTCCGGCAATCTTAATTCCGGCTTGGGATTCATCCAGCCCAGCCTTTCGCATGATGAATTCTGCATATAAGTTAAATAAGCAGGGAGACAATATACAGCCTTGCCGTACTCCTTTCCCAATTTGGAACCAATCAGTTGTTCCATATCCAGTTCTAACTGTAGCTTCTTGTCCCACATAGAGATTTCGCAGGAGACAGATGAGGTGATCAGGCACTCCCATTTCTTTAAGAACTTGCCATAGTTTGCTGTGGTCAACACAGTCAAAGGCTTTTGCATAGTCAATGAAGCAGAAGTAGATGTCTTTCTGGAACTCTCTGGCTTTCTCCATAATCCAGCGCATGTTTGCAATTTGGTCTCTGGTTCCTCTGCCTCTTCTAAATCCAGCTTGCACTTCTGGGAGTTCTCGGTCCACATACTGCTTGAGCCTTCCTTGTAGAATTTTAAGCATAACCTTGCTAGCATGTGAAATGAGTGAAATTGTGCGGTAGTTGGAGCATTCTTTGGCACTGCCTTTCTTTGGGATTGGAATGTAGACTGATCTTCTCCAATCCTCTGGCCACTGCTGAGTTTTCCAAACTTGCTGGCATATTGAGTGTAGCACCTTAACAGCATCATCTTTTAAAATTTTAAACAGTTCAGCTGGAATACCATCACTTCCACTGGCCTTGTTATTTGCAGTGCTTTCTAAGGCTCATTTGACTTCACTCTCCAGGATGTCTGGCTCAAGATCAGCAACCACACTACCTGGGGTGTACGAGACATCCATATCTTTCTGGTATAATTCCTCTGTGTATTCTTGCCACCTCTTCTTGATGTCTTCTGCTTCAGTTAGATCTTTACCACTTTTGTCCTTTATTATGGTAATCTTTGTACGAAATGTTCCTTTCATATTTCCGATTTTCTTGAACAGATCTCTGGTTCTTCCCATTCTGTTGCTTTCCTCTATTTCTTTGCATTGCTCGTTTAAGAAGGCCTTCTTGTCTCTCCTTGCTGTTCTTTGGAAATCTGCATTCAATTTCCTGTATCTTTCACTATCTCCCTCGCATTTTGCTTGCCTTCTCTCCTCCGCTATTTGTAAGGCCTCGTTGGACAGCCACTTTGCTTTCTTGCATTTCTTTTTCATTGGGATGGTTTTAGTTGCTGCCTCCTGTATAATGTTGCGAGCCTCCATCCATAGTTCTTCAGGCACTCTGTCCAGCAAATCTAAATCCTTAAACCTGTTCCTCACTTCCACTGTGTATTCATAAGGGATTTGGTTTAGATTGTATCTTACCTGTCCAGTGGTTTTTCCTACTTTCTTCAGTTTAAGCTTGAATTTTGCTATAAGGAGCTGATGATCTGAGCCACAGTCAGCTCCAGGTCTTGTTTTTGCTGACTGTGTAGAGCTTCTCCATCTTTGGCTGCAGAGAATATAATCAATCTGATTTCGATGTTGCCCATCTGGGGATGTCCATGTGTAGAGTCGTCTCTTGTGTTGTTGGAAAAGCGTGTTTGTGATGACCAGCTTGTTCTCTTGACAGAACTCTATTAGCCTTTGCCCTGCTTCGTTTTGATCTCCAAGGCCAAACTTGCCAGTTGTTCCTTTTATCTCTTGATTCCCTACTTTAGCATTCCAATCCCCTATAATGAGCAGAACATCCTTCTTTGGTGTCACTTCGATAAGGTTTTGTAAGTCGTCATAGAACTGGTCAATTTCAGTTTCTTCAGCACCAGTAGTTGGTGCATAAACTTGGATTACTGTGATGTTAAAAGGTCTGCCTTGGATTCGTATCGAGATCATTCTATCATAATAGCCATAGGCATGGGTAAAGAGGAATGCTTTTGCCTGGCGCCTAAGGACATGTAATGAAGGCACCAGGCAAGACTCTCTGTGGAGAGCATTCCACAATCGGGGAGCCACCACTTTTGTTGCCACCCTTCCTTGTCACTAGGCAGCTCCCAAACCCCCGTGTTACCATTTTATTCTATTTATTTCTTTTTAAATGTTTTTATTTCATTTTGCAACATGCAGCAAAGGAGGACTGTTGCAAACATCTTGAATGCCTTTGCGTTATTCACCCATAAGAGCTTTCATGGTTTGTAACCTTTTTTTTGGATTACAACCCCCCTTTTGGGGGGGGGATTATGAACAGATTTTTTTTGGAGGCCCCATTGGCAAAAGCGCACCTTGGGTTACAACCTATTTTGGTTTACAAACAGACCTCCGGAACGGATTATGGTTGTAAACCAAGGTACCACTGTATTGTGAATGAAAAGGAAAATACATTATCACACCACACAAATGGCATACAAAGAAAGAGTATATACTCTACTCAAGGAGAACTCTCCAATAGTCCACCATGACTGGGAATGGCAGGAGTCCTTGTTTGCTCTTCCTGTCTCAAGTGAGATACAAATGGTCACTGTACCATGTTAAAAAAGAAAAGGGGCTTTGCCCTTCCTTTAGCCACATGGTTTCATTTTGTTTTTTTAACGTCTTTGTATTCTGTCATTCTCCCATGATGGCATTCATTATTATTATTTTTCAAAATGTGTAAAATGTAAAGTAACAAAACCAGTAGCAAAATACAGTAAGCCTTCAATATATGTGAGGTTACATTCCAGGCATCATGGCCGTTGGGGTTTTTTTCCTGGATGCCTGTTCTTTTTTCACCCCTCATTTTTTTTTCTAAATTGCCAAGCAGGCAAAGCAGAATGTACACAAGCTAAATGTGCGTAAGTTGTGAGCTTACTGTACATCAAAACAATTTTACAACCACTTGTGCTTGCTTGCTATTTAAAAGGGCAAAGATGAAGAAGAAGAAGAGTTTGGATTTGATATCCCGCCTTTCACTCCCTTTTAAGGAGTCTCAAAGCGGCTAACATTCTCCTTTCCCTTCCTCCCCCACAACAAACACTCTGTGAGGTGAGTGGGGCTGAGAGACTTCAAAGAAGTGTGACTGGCCCAAGGTCACCCAGCAGCTGCATGTGGAGGAGCGGAGACGCGAACCCGGTTCCCCAGATTACGAGACTACCGCTCTTAACCACTACACCACACTTTTAACTAGTTGTACTAGTTAAAAACATATAAAGCACAGAGCTTCCCCCCTTTAATGTGTTATCCTCCCAGCACCCTTTTCCAGATTGACTCCTCTGGCCAAGGAAATCCTGATGTGCACATTCTGCTATGGATCCCCTGGCTCATTGCAAAGGACTCTGCGACATGTTTTAAGGCAGGCATCTGCCTTAAAACAGGTACTGTAAAAATAATGGCTTGGCATTGAGCCAGTTACCTACCCCATGGGTTTTATACACTAGGAAATTTGCAGTATAACTACAATCGGCACCTGCATTACCACAGACCAAGGATTCCAATAGCTTAAGGCAGACCCTCCAAGTGTATTTTCCAGGGACAGAAACTGTCCCAGTCTCTGATTTGATCCCAGAATGTTCCTCTGTTCCTTAGAACGTTCCTCCTTTTCATCAGAGAAGTGTTGGAGGGTACGGTAGGACATCCAGTAGGATGAGCCAGTGTGGTGTAGTGGTTAAGAGCGGTAGACTCATAATCTGGGGAACCGGGTTTGCGTCTCCGCTCCTCCACATGCAGCTGCTGGGTGACCTTGGGCTAGTCACACTTCTCTGAAGTCTCTCAGCCCCACTCACCTCACAGAGTGTTTGTTGTGGGGGAGGAAGGGAAAGGAGAATGTTAGCCGCTTTGAGACTCCTTAAAGGGAGTGAAAGGCGGGATATCAAATCCAAACTCCTCCTCCTCCTCCTCCTCCTCTTCTTCTTCTTCTTCTTCATCATCTCTATTTTTGTCAGAGAAATGTTGGAGGGTATGCTAAAGTGGGGGTGACAGCATTTTTGTTGCTGCTGCTGTGAAATAACTGGAAATTTGAAACCATTGTACCTCAGCTGAAAATCATGTAGCAATCCACCAGTGCATCCAAATCTATATTCCCTCTGCCTGTGTTTTAAGGTATAGCTGTTGGACCTCACTACATGCTCATTAAAGCATACACAACACCATCTTGTGGTTGTACACACAGTGGAAGTGTACAAGCTTTCTTTCAGGGAACCTCTGACAAACTATGGTTTGTTGGAATGTATTGCAAACAATCAACATATTATTGTATTTTTATTTTGAAATGGATTTTGTAGCTTAGGGGCCAGAATGTTTGTTTAGTATGAATGCTTTTTATTCCACACTGACTTGATGGTTGTGGTGGGTCCCAAAGCTTATTTTTATATTTATATCGCACCTTTCCTCCAAGGAGCTCAGAATGACTGGCATACGTCATCTTTTCCTCCTTCCTATAAGTTGAGGAATAGCAACTTGTCAAAAAATACCCAGAGACCTTCATGGCTGAATAAGGATTTGAACCCAGGTCTCTGTGTTCTAAGTTGTGCGCTATTCTGTCCACTCCACCATACTGTCTCTTTAGAACAGTGTTTCCCAACCTTTTTTGGGCAACGGCACACCTGTTTAAGGAAAAAAATCTCGCGGCACACCACCATTACAGCCCCGTGATGTCAGCGCGCAGCGTCACGCCGGGAGGGACGCACGAAAGTGAAAGTTTTTTCCCTCCCCCTTGCCGGGGAACCTCCAAGCTTTGGGGGTGGGAGGAGGCAGCAGAGCGAGGAACTGAGGGACGGCGGCAACTGAGGCGGCGGCGGCTGTTGTGGTGGTGGCGGCGATAGCGGGCGGAGGAGGGGGCGGCGGCGAGGCTTGAGTTGCTCGCCGGGAGTTGCTGCTGCTATTGTTGCTGCTGCTGCCCGGACATGCCGGCCTCCTCCCCCTCCGCTGTCTCGCGCTCCTCCCTTTTGCACGCGCTGCCCCGCCGCTCGGCACCACCACCGCGGAGCCGCCCCCGGCTCGACGCGGATCCTCGCCGCCGCCGCCTCTCACCGCCCGACTCGCCCGCCTCCCTCCCACGGCACACCAGCCAATGTCTCATGGCACAGTAGTGTGCCGCGGAACACCGGTTGGGAAACACTGCTTTAGAACACACAGTACTGAGCAGTTTATAAAAATGTAGAAGCCATGTCAGGAAAAAAGAAGAAAGTAATTTCTTGCCTAACATTTTGCTTCTCTGCTGTTCTTGTGTGCACTTTCCTCATAACATCTCCCAAGCCACAAGTCACCCTACCAGTTTATTGAGTGTTAATTAATCCAAAATTACTCAAACACAGCTGGTTGTGCAGTCACATGCAATAAGGTGCATTAGCACCCTGAGGTAAATTAGGCAGAAATATGATTGCTCCAGAAGTACTAGATTTAAGTTGCTGCACCTGCAAGCTACATCTTAGCAGATGCTTGCGCCCAGGACTCTCATTAGCTTTATTCTTGTAACATTAAAATTAAGTTTAATTTTGCTCTTGCCCCGAGCTGAAGTGGTATTGGTCCTTTGGTAATCTTTGCTGCTGTACAGTCCAGGGTTAAAGTGCTTGAGTTGCAACCCTCATTTTTATTGTATTGTATTGATAGGTTGCCTTTCATAACAAACCAGGTGCTAGAATGCTAGTATCATCCCCAGGGCCCCAGTTGTAAGCAAAATGGGTGAGGATGATTGTTCATATTAAAATAAAGGTAAAGGTACCCCTGCCCGTACGGGCCAGTCTTGACAGACTCTGGGGTTGTGCGCCCATCTCACTTAAGAGGCCGGGGGCCAGCGCTGTCCGGAGACACTTCCGGGTCACGTGGCCAGCGTGACATCGCTGCTCTGGCGAGCCAGAGCCGCACACGGAAACGCCGTTTACCTTCCCGCTAGTAAGCGGTCCCTATTTATCTACTTGCACCCGAGGGTGCTTTCGAACTGCTAGGTTGGCAGGCGCTGGGACCGAACAACGGGAGCGCACCCCGCCGCGGGGATTCGAACCGCCGACCTTTCGATCGGCAAGCCCTAGGCGCTGAGGCTTTTACCCACAGCGCCACCCGCGTCCCGTCCATATTAAAATAGAGTTAGACAAAAAAGAAAAAGCTTCCAGCCAGCCTACCCAGACAAATAATTTAGCCATATATATCATTTAGCCATATATATTAGTTCAGTCTATCTGCGAATCATGGATAATTGTTTTATATAATTGTGTATACTTAGATGGTTTTTTATTATTAAGCAGCCCATACATTTTTCTAAATGAATGAATACATTTATGGAGAATAAGGCTACTAGCCATGATAGCAGCACTGTACATCTTTGAAGACCAGTTTATGAGGACCACAAGTGGGAAGAATGTTGCGCTCCTGTCCTGCCTGTGGACTTACCATAGGCACCTGGTTTGCCACTGTGAGAACAGGATGCTGGGCTTGATGGAAATTTGGCCTGGTAAGAACATAAAAAGAACCTCCTGAATCAGGCTAAAGGCCCATGTAAGTGCAGTATCCAGATCTCACAGTGACCAACCAAATTTCTGAACGCAACTGCACCCTTCACCTCTGCGGTTTCTGGTACTCAGAAACTTACAGTCTCTGACAGTGAAGGGAGAACCTGGTCATTGATCCACCTGCAGGATTTTTCTTGTGTTCATATATACTTCTGTGGAATTTTTTGAGGAGGAAATTCTCCTTGTGAATTAAGTAAGTCTGCTTCAAAACTAGAGGGCTGAAATCCGCCTACTGCTCCAGCAGCTGAAAATTTCATACTTCACTGAGATTTGTATGGGGAACATGTAAATGCAGAAACCAACAAGACAAAACCAAGGAAGATTCTAGTGCCATTGTAAGAACTAACACTTCTAGCATAGCGTTGAATCTCTGATCCTAAACCTCCTCTGCCTTGTGTGATATCTTCAGAAGAAAAGGCTAAGAAGTAAACCCTACACAAATCCAGAATGGAGTTCCTAAGATGGATGGCAACTTGTACACCTCCTTCCAGCAACTCCTGTAGCCAAGCTGGTGCCAGACATATTGCTCTGCTTTCCTTTGGGCCTTATCAGCAAGAGGTCACTTCAGTGCTGCTAGCACAGTAGTTTGACTTCACCCCCAGAGGCACATTCCATTGTCCATTGATACAGATCTGTGCCAACAATGTTTTGTGTTCAGAACCCACTTCCACCACGATGCATGAATTAGTCACTTAAGTCTTTTTTTATAAATAAAAAACCAGGAAAAAGGAAAAGAAGGCAGAGAATACAAAATATGTAGAAGCAAGAGTGGGGAAGAGAAATGAGATTAACAAAATAGAGTGGGGAAACTTTCCTGGTAAATGTAAATGTGCAGCATGATTGCTGAAAATTTAGGTTACCCTGAAGAGCAATGAAAGTAGTCAGAAAGTAGATATTAAGGCTAACTATTATATCTTCCCTAGGTTATTGCTGTACAGAGGCCCTTTCTAACCAAAACTGCTTTTCTTTTGCATTTCTACACTCCAGGTGCTGATCTTGCATTCTGCTCCAGCAAATGAGTCACTAAGGCCTTAGCCAGTCCTGTAGATGAGTAAATACATGTGCCAGTTTGTTTTGCCTTCTGCTTTGAAACCCAAG
This sequence comes from Podarcis vaucheri, assembly GCF_965113315.1. Classification (NCBI taxonomy): domain Eukaryota; kingdom Metazoa; phylum Chordata; class Lepidosauria; order Squamata; family Lacertidae; genus Podarcis; species Podarcis vaucheri. The sequence goes on from NC_138762.1 coordinate 13,860,928, forward strand.
AGCATATCTTGCTGAAATGTTTTGGTTAGTGCTTTCCGAACTTCAGACCCCTGCTCTCCCCAATTCCATAATTTAAAATCGGAACCTTTACTCTTGTATCTGAAAAACTTCCCCATTTTTAAAGAATCCCAATAATAATACCTACCCTCAGAGAAGTATGCTTTCTGTATTCACCTGCTCACTGGAAGGAAGCAAGTTCTGAACAATGAGTTATGCAGAGATGCAACGGATAAGGTTATTGGTGAATGAGCTGTCACAATTCACTAGAGGGTTTCGATGGGGAGCTCTAGTGTAGCCAGTCCCATCCATGTTTGCTGTCCATGTTGATCAGCCGGCCGTTGATGTCAGCAAGCTCTTGTTTGCAAAGGAACAATACAGAGCTAACTTTGATTACCCCTTTGTAGCCATGTCCTTACCTGCTTCGCACCTCACATTACATCTTATGTCAGGTGCTGGACCTAATTAAGCCTATTATCTGGAAGTTGCCAACCCCGTGGTTTTGGCAGTGGAGCTAATTACCTGTTGCACTCCATGGGCCACACATCCTAAATTACTACATATCAGAGACTCTTAACAGTCCAAGTAGTTTTTATTTTTTATTTTATTTCTTACCAGCCTTCCACTGTGAGATCACAGGGTGGATTACAGCAATAAAAAATACAATATTAAAACCAGTTTGAAATAAATTATATTCAAGAGAATAGGGTCCTGATATATGTGTGTGTGTGTGTGTGTATCAAGTGTCAAAGGAAAGGCCAGGGTAAAGTGCAAACAATAAAGCTTTTTGTCAATTAAAATAACAGAGAGTCAGAATTGGTGGCTGCTATACTACAAATCGCATTGAGTGATGCATGTCTAGCTTAAGAAACATTCACTGTAGGAATGTGAGCAGACTTGGTATGACTAACAATAAACTATGTTGTCTCTTGGTAGCTAACCCTGGGAGCACATGAATGGCAGACATCTCCTGGCTGCTTCTATAATTTCTGTCCAGAACTCCAATTTTGTATATCCTTCATGTCAAAACTGCTTTTCCAGGCTACTCCTAGATTTAAAGAGGTAAGTCCACTCCAGAGCACTGATAAATTTGGACTACCATCTAGCACAGCACAAACAGGAAAGCTGTGGCCCTTCGAATGTTGAGCTTCAACTCCCATAAGATCCATCCAGCATAGCTAGTGATCACAGATTATGGGAGTTATAGTCTAATAACAGCTGGGGAGTCACAGTTCAAAAAGTGTGCAATGAATTCTCTAGGCCTGGGGTCAGTGTGAAACAACATTGTTTCCCCACTTGCTTGACATTTGGAGCTATATGGCAATGGGTAGTTTGCATACAAAATTCACATGAACTTTTATTATTGATAGATTGAATTTATATACCGCCCTATACCCGGAGGTCTCAGTCTGCTTGTCATGCAACTGAGGCTTGCTTTGCTGTAGTGGAGACCAGGCCATGGCATTACAGAAGTACAAGACTTCCATCAGCCATTTGAGCATTATGCACTGTGAGGCTAACACCATGTAGTTTATCATTTTAAGACATTTATTTATCTGAGATAAATTTATCTGGCCATATTAAGTAAATGGCAGTTTGTGGGCATTCTCTAAAGTTGGGTGGGCATTCTCAGCTGGGGGCTACATTCCAGCCATACAAAAACCAGAGATGTTCCTTTAAATGACCACACACACAGCCTTCAAGCAGGCAAGTAAGAGGACTTGTCACAGTTCAAGGACACCTTCCAGACAGGCAAAGCATCCAAGGACATGGAGCAGGGTCAGTGGGGGAGTGTGGCCTTGAGAGAGTGGAATAGAGAAAGTCCTAAGGGCCAGATAGCGGGGCCTCATTCGATCCTCAGGCTTGGAAGTTCATCACATGGGGCAGCAGAAGGCAAATGCCATAGTTTAAACTGTGGTGAAAAACTTGAGTATTTGGAACTGCAGTTGAAAGATTCGCCACACGGGGGAGCTGCATGGTTCAGCGGTACGTGATAAGTGAAGCCTAGTCCGGAAAAGCTTCTGCTTTCATAAATCTGTTAACATTTACACTCTAAAGTATGTCAACATCGTTTCCAGTAATCTGTAATTATTCTAACACAATATAGATTAATTCTCATTTTTCAGTTGTTCACCGAGTAGCCCACCTTTCATTGTGATGCATTGCCAGGTTTAATTCCCCCTTTAGGGCTTAATCTGAAGCAGGGCATAGTTCTGGCCTCTAAAGAGTCAGCTCTCTCTTTTAGAACATACAAAATGACAAAGAGCGCGCACAGAGTATATAACTGCAACCAGTTCTGTCCCCCCAGGAGGTCACAGAGTGAGTCTCCCATACAGGATTGTTTCCCACCGCTTCTCACTTATGAAATTAAATTGTCTGTTGCAGATGGGGACTGCCTTTTCCTAACCACTTCTGTGAGTTCAAATCTGAGCCGAGGTTTGAATCCAGGTTTCCTCCTCTCAGAACCTGTGAAAGCAGGTCGCTTTTGCCATTTTCATTCATTTTTTCCTACGGCAACAATCCCAAGTACACTTCCTAGGGAGTAAATCTAATGGGACTCAGAGGAACTTGCTTCCGAGCAAATATGCAAAGGATTGTGCTGTTAGATTATTAAAATGACAGGTGATTAAAGACTTAGGTTGGGAAGCTGGTATGCACCTGCAATATTTGTCAGCTTCCAGTAGCTTTTTCATCTGGTCTTTTAACAGGTACAGTTGCCTGAAGTGTGGCTGCTCAGGTGACTCTAGGGAAGCGAACTACAGGTATCGACTCTCACTAGAGGTAGCTGACACTCGTGATGTATTTGAGGTGACAGTATTTGGAAGCTGTTTGGATACTTTCTTTGGAGTGACAGCAAAGGGACTGCAGAGGTAAGGAATGCAACATCATTTCTCTGCTGAAAATGAGTGTGTCCTCCTTCCCCCCCCCTCCCCAGTACATCCCAGACTGTATGTGATGTAATTATGTCTCTAAAAACAGTTGCGGCACATTTTGCTGCTTGGATACCAAGCCGGTATTTATTAATAGGGGCAATTAAATCTGTGCAGCTATGAAATTTGTGGACATTCAGCAAGCTCAGCATATTCTAGTGGGGTGGATCCCTGGACAAATCTGGACTCAAATCCCCTCTCAGCTTTCCTTAAAACATTTTTTTAAATTGATGTTTTGTATATAAACATCCATCTGTAAGATGAAAGAAGGGCAAACAATGACTACATCTTGCCACCTAACCCTGATTTCAGTTTCTAAGAAAAAGGGAGCATGATTGCTTCATGCCCTGCATTTTAAAAAATGGCAATAATCAGTCTTTGTCCAGAAAATTCAAGCTCTACACTGCATGTGTACCAGTGAGTAACACTGAGGTAAGCTAGAGCAAAGCAGGTACAGCATAATGTAGCATACTTAAGTTAAACTGTCTTGCAGATTTGCAGAAGGAGATGAGCCACTGATGGACAAAAATGAAGGGTTCTGATAACAGAGGCCATGAGAAAATGCTTTTGTGTTTTCAAACTTCTATGCTTTATAAGAGAATGATGATTTGGACCAAGGTTTGAAACAGTGGCCGGGGGGCAGGGGGCCAAAACTGTATTTTTAAAAAAGAAGCAAAGTAAAGATTCTCAGGAGCCCTGATTGATGCTAACTAAGCCCAGATAGCAGTCTGTTGTCATATGACTCACTTCTATTTCTGATACTAAGCCAGGCTTTTTAGCCACCTGGGAGCCATTTAAAGCTCTTCGGAGCTCTTTTGGGAACAGCAGGGTGCAAGTGAAAGAAATGATAACGAAAGAATTGACTGAGTTGCTCAAATTCATATGTGGACTTTGATACCTTATTCCAGTACTCCATTAAAGGTAGCCAGATTATAACAGAAGCAACAACTTGTAGAATTCTCTCTCCGTGCAATTCAAAAAGACCCTCTTCATATGGGGATAGACATGGTAACATTCCCCCCTTCGCTGGGAGAAGCACAGGGAGAAGAAACGCCATGGTGCATCTGCAGCAGCACAACCAGACACCATCATCTGCCCCAGCTGCAACAAAACATGTCTCTCCCACATCGGTCTCTACAGCACAGTAGGTGTTGCGACCTTCCAAAAGCTTGAGTTCACCCCCAAAGGCATAATCCTCCCATCGTCTCCCGAGACGGACGGATGCCAACAACAACAGCTCCCTAATTCATAATTTTCAAGCCTTTTTCAGGTTTCAGTGTATTCAGGCTTTTGGTTCATCTTGTCCAGTATTTACAAGTATCTGCTGTAACTGAGAACAGCTCTCAAAGGCCCCAGGTAAAGATCTTTGATAAACCTGGGAGACTGTCCCAAGAAACCTGATACATACAAAGAAAATGGAAGGAAGGAGGGAATCTGTTTCCTTTTTCATGGCAGGCCTGGAAAACCTGAGTTCAGCATATTCTATTGTACAGTGGTACCTTGGGTTACAGATGCTTCAGGTTACAGACTCCTCTAACCCAGAAATAGTACCTCAGGTTAAGAACTTTGCTTCAGGATGAGAACAGAAATCGCGTTACGGCAGTGGGAGGCCCCATTAGCTAAAGTGGTACCTCAGGTTAAGAACAGTTTCAGGTTAAGAACGGACCTCCAGAACGAATTAAGTACTTAACCCGAGGTACCACTGTAGAGGGATTGAGGGAGGCATTAAAATTTGAATACGATGGATGCTGTCCTTTTCTGATACGCAAGCAGACATTTCCAGGTCACATTTTCAACTTGCTAATACATGTGCACAAACAATCCTGGGTGTGTTTACTGCGAAGTAAGTCCCACTGTGTTCATTAAGGCTTACTCCCAGGTAAGGTTGCACCCCATAGCACAGTTAGTGATGTCCTGGCTATTTGAATGGAAGTGCATTTTGCTAAATTCTCTCTTCGCAGCTTGCTGCAATGTGTAACGCAGCAATATTATTTTCACACTTGGACCTTAAATTCCTTATAGGTCTCAGAAGCCAAGCAGTATCCAGTCAGTAATTTTTTTGGAACACTTTTATTCAAGGTACATTGAAGAACTGAAACAAGAAGCAAGGGAACCAGACAGAGATTCAGTTCCGGGTTTGGTATTTCAAGCAGTTGAAACGTGCTTCCTTGGGAAGAAATTTGTCTTTGGAGTTAAGGTAACTCACCCCCACCCCACCAGCATGTTTTGTTCACAAAAATGCACAACCCATTCTTGGGGGAGATGAGCATCATTCAAGGGCGGGGGACGGATGGACGAAAGCTGCCAAATTTTGTGCATGACTGCCTTATTTCTATATTTCACCCTAACCTACCCCCACCCCTCAGGTGCCCTGGAACCCTTTTAGCATCTGGGGCATTCTAGAGGGTGTGGAATAGCTGGCCCAAAAAACTGAATTGTTTGAAATGTAGAAAGAGAAATAACTTGCTTCTGCATTATATCCATGGCAAGCCCTACCCCGTCCCCCACCCAGAAAAAATCACTCATCACCAAAATCCACACACACTCCAAAAAAATGTCTACATGTGAACGGGGTGAAGAATTGGAAAACCTTTTTTCGTTCTGCACTAGTTACTTCACAATTGGTATTTTAACTAAAATTAAGACACCAAACATGACTAGTATTTCCTACGGCAAAACATTAACGTCTGCACCAGGAAATCAGTCTGGCTGCATTTCAGAATTAGAAGAGGAGTGGGAATTTGTGTTCAGATTGCTTTGCCTCCAAGCAGGAACATAGAGGCAGTTACCAAAAATGAAGCTTGAATTTCTTGATCCATAAGGTGCGAACTAATAATATATATGCCTCCAGCGTTCTGACTTTTTCAAGTGATGGCTATGAGACCATCCAGTTCCAACTGCTAAAAGTAAACATGTGCCATCAACAGCTCCTTGAAGCATGTTTGGATATTTTCCCGCTCCCCCTTCAATCAAAGGCACAGCTCCCGGGAGAGATACAAAATCAAATCACTGCAACAATAATCCTACTCTAGGCTTGCTGATTTTATTTTTTTCATTTTCAATCTCTCTGTTCAACAACCTAGAGTTGGAAATAGGTAGACTGTTTGTGATCAGAGAGAGAGAGAGATTACTGTCAGTTTGCACAGATATCCTCTGAGTTTGGGCATTTGCCTCCAGACGCCTTACATGTGAGGAATTATAATGAGCGGTATTAATGAGAATAAAGCTGCTTATGAGGAAGGGTCTCTTCCTCAGAATATCTATTTTGCGACTTTTAGATTCTAGGAAGAGCAAAAAACCAAGGCTTCCTTCTCACCGAAGTAAATCTGTGTTTGGGGTGCACCACCTGAGGGTGCAGATGCGTCCTCATGTGACTGTGGGGGGGGGTCTACATAATTGTTTTCCTAACATGCTAGTTTCCTATATGCAAATACTTTTTAATATGAGGGAGGAATCGTTTTGAACTGAATTTGCCCCTTACACTTGTTGTGGTTGAAGAGATTTGGTGCTGGTGATGAGTGCCCTCATCAGTTTGCAATTTGGATTGACCCTCCTTGTATTATAGACAGGAGAGAGTCCTTGTAAACCTTGTAAACCTAAGCATTTGGGTTCAAAACATGGAATCCCCTTACAGCAGGCACACCAACTCCAAAGGGCGTAGGTGTCTTCAGACTCCTCAAAATCTCCTGATGGGGATGGGCTCCCTCCATGTTAAGGGGCGGCGGAGGCTAAGTGCGGAGTGCTTTTGTGGCTGACTCCCCCTGAGCACGAGAGGAAGCCGCTCTGCAACATTCTTGTGCATTGTGCACACGATATCACACATATGACCTCAGACACATGTCGCATGCCAGGTCCCCCTAATATTGGGCACAAGACAGCACCTCTGCCTTACAGTACAACTTCCAAGTGAATCCAGCCAGCTAGCCTCTCCTGCTATTCTGTGGTTGAAAAGAACCGTCCACTGGTTGTAGTTAGGAGAAAGTGTTTCTGTATAAACAACCTCTTGGCCCTTGAGTGCTTAACAGATGCTTACTAGATAACTTATAGTATGGAGTTACAGGAACTTGAAATTTCAATCCTGTGTATCTGGAGTTTTGGAGCAAGGGATTGTTTCCCGTAGTCCCATGGGTGCAACAATCTGTGCAAAATTTGTGATAGAAATTGAAGTTAATGAGAACCTTGTCTGTCTTAAGAAGCAAAAGTCCAATATCAAAGAGTAGCTGTAGGTTCCCAAGGGAGAACAGCAGTGTCTTTCTGCACAGATTGTGGTCTTGTCTCAGTTTAGACACTCCTTTTGCTGTTCCTGACAGTTTCCTCAACTCTGCTTGCTAATATGCAAGAGTAGCTTTCGGGCCTTCCTCTTTGTCCTCCTTACCTGAAATCCTAATAGGTTTCACCTGTTCTTGTCTAACTGGCTATGACTGCAACACCACAGATCTAGCCCAAGTCCTTACTCAGTCACAGTCCTGCAACTCAGTTTCCAGTGCAGTCTGTCTACAACAATAAATATCCTCCTTATTGACATGCGGATACCAAATAAAGCTATAATGTTGTTCCCCAATAACATAATTTTAAAGGAAACCCAGGTGTACCCATGTGTACCTTGCTGATAGACGTGCATATGCAGAACCCAGGTGTACAACTGCCATAGATGATGATGAAAATAGGAATGTTTGCTTCAGAACTGAAGCATTTCGTCTTGGTGCAATTCTGCTGGACTACAACTCTCATCATCCTTGGCTATTGGAAATACTGGCTGGGGCTGATGGGGGTTGTAATCCAGCAACATCTAGAGGCCCATAGGTTCCTGATCTAAAGTAATCAGCTTCATGAAAGTGATTGGTCCAGGTAAACCTCTTAAGGTTTTGAGTTATGAAGTAGAGTACCTTCTTATAAAGTATGCTAGCTGACAGAGCACCTTCTATTATCTTGCAGGATTCTGATAAGCAGGATGGCACCGGCTCCATGCAAAATGGCTGCCAAATTGACAAGAACTCCAGAGCTCTCACTGCCTGTCAGATGGTTGTACCAAACTCTGGACTTGTGGGCTGCACTGTTATACAATACCTCAAGGAGCTGCGAAGTTCTTACTCCAAGCATAACCATGGGAGCTTCTGGCCTCCTGACTGCTTTGCAGCAGTTGATCAACCAAGCAGAGAACTCAGTGGCCTGCATGGCTCTGGCACCTTGGGTGCAGTTCCATCAAGTTGCATGGATGTTCTTTCAAGCCTCTGGCCTCAATCATTTGGACTGACTTCCTCCTGCGTTTCTTCAGAAACAACCGCTGATCTTGTAGCTCTAAGTACAAGCAAGGCTGCCCAGGATGAGCCAAACTCGGATGGTAGCCCAGTTTCTTTGCATAGACTGTCAGTCTTCAAGCCCCAGGACCGTAACCTGACTGTGAATACGAAAAAAGAACAGAAAGATAAGAAATGTCATTTGCACGATGTCACTGAAAAGAGTGAAGCAGAAGGCTATTCCTCATTAAGAAGAAAAGACTGCAGATCATTGCTTAGCCCCTTAGAATTAGAGGAGAGAGACTCTCCGCTGAGAAAAATTAGCATCCAGTGCAGCGATGGACTGGAAAAATCATGGACCTCATTCCCACCCCAGACATATGATGGATCTCTTTCCTCCCTTGGTCCATCTTCCAGTCGCATTAGAGCAGGTGAAAACACTCAAGAAGCTCCATGGCTTTGGGATGAGCTGCCATCATCTGAAAGTTTCAATGAATTCATTGCCAAAATTGAAAATGACAAAGCCATGGTGTTGCCAACCAAAGCTGATGTTTTGGAGCATTTCCCCAGTCAGGAGGCTGATGAATTCCATGGACCTTTTAAGCAGTCGTCTCCCAATCCAGGCATTTGCAGTGCCAATTTCCTTACTGAAGAGTCAGGTGAGAAACTGAAGAAGCTAGCTGGGAAGATGGAAATGTGCAAAGAAGATAATTTCCCTTGCCACCAGCTGAATCTTCCATGCTTCATTAGCAACAGATATCACCAAGAAGCCTCTTACACCTCTTTACCCACTGAAGAAAATGAAAATTTGGGGTGTTGGTCCAACCAGCACCCAGATCTTTCACCTTGGTCCACCCCAACTGGAATTAAACGTTCTCATTCAAAGGGAAGCTGTCTGTCATCCAAGGAAGGAGTTGGCCAAGATGTCAGTAGTTGTAAGAGTCTCAATTCCTGCTCATCTACCAACAACTGTCTCAAAAGCCCTTGTTTACAAACCAGGAAGACTACCCACTTAAACTGTAATGGTGATGGTAATTTAGACAAATGGGAAAATAAAGGAAGTGTTAGCGATCAGCTAAACCAAATGGCTGATCTCACAAACACCCAGGAACAGGGTTTCACCCTGGCAACTTGTGAAAAAACAGACAAAGTTTGTGAAAAAGGGAGAGAGTTGCTCTCAGAAGTGCAAAATTATAATTTTAGAGAGGCTGAGGTCAGCGGTTCCGGTTCCCCTGAGGGCAGTTACAATGCTTCAGCTGATCTCTTTGATGCTAGTACCAGACAGTCAGAAGCCACTGTACGAATGTTCAACTTGGCACCAGCTTTCTCTCCACAGGAGGGCACACTGAACAAGAAGTGTATAAGATCTGAAGCCATGCTGAGTGAGCAAGATGCTAGCTGGAATACTTCTTGGCATGGACTGTCCTTACATAAAATGTTCACTACACCTCATCAGAAAACAAGCACCCCAGTTGCTGGTTCCCTATCCGAGTTTGAGCACAGCCCTGCAGGTACTCCAGGCTTTGTTCCTGATTCCCAGTCGACTCCCCTTTCCAGACCTTGTCGACAAGTAAACCTCCCTAGAGGGAGAGAATCCATTCTTACCAATAAATTGTCTTGGATCAATGCCAGATGCAAAAGACCCAGGCCTTCCTTGAAAAATTATTTAGCGAAACAGCTTGTCAGCAAGTTCCCGCAATCTAGAAGGTCGAGAGATGCAAATTCTGTTAGCATCAATGCATCTGGTCCTCAGCAGCTATCTATCAAAGTAAGTCCAGCCCAGAGGCTGTCTGAAAACGATGATGAGGAATGGATTCCTCCGTCGGATAAAAAATGGATACATCCACTTGCTTTCCAGAATGGAAAAACTTTGAGGAGTGATGCCAGTTGCCAAGTTGCAGAGAAGTCTCCTCTTTCTGAAAACAAAGTAAGGTTTGTGATTCCAAAGTCTAATGTTAGCTTAAGGAAGGTAGAATTCATTCATAAAAGGCAACAGCCGACAGAGACTAGATTTGAGGATGGACCTGTTCCTGAAGATGGTGTTCATCTCAGACAGCTCATGAATGAATCCCTCAGCTCCTCTGCTTCTTCAGACGTCAACAGGCCAGGCCCTTCTTCCACGCCTGGCAGCATGCATAACACTGCAGATTGGTCTTCTGAACTGTTCGTGTAATAAAACAGCCAGCTTGGAGGCCACTTTGTCAAATTCATCTGCTTGTACATAAGTTTCCTTTCAAAACATCCTTTTTGGTCAGCGTTGTGCCTTTTGACATGTTCTCAGTTACGAGTAGTTTTCTGAAGTGATTGTGAAATGGGAAAGGGCTATTTTGAAGGAAAAAACCACTATTGTTTGCTATTCCTCTTGGCACTTTTAAACAATGAATTATGTCTGTTGGACTGAGCATTAAGTCACTATTTGCTAGAAGACAAAATAAAATGTTGCCTCTATCTCTGGGTATTTTTTATCAATAGCTTTGAACTGGTGACTGCTCTATTGCTGTGTAATATAGAGGGCAGCAGAAGGGTACAGAGTGCTGGCGTGGCACACAAAGGAGAGGTGATTTGGGTAGCCCCTCCAGTGCTTACAGGCAAGCTTATGCCAAGCTGTGTTCACTCTGGGGCCCACCTTCAGTGGCCGCTCCACCAGAACCTTTATTTACACCCCTGGGATAGAATTGTAGGGCTGGAAGGAAACTAGTCCAACCCCAATCTTTTGTGAGGCTTGAACCCAAGATTGCGAGATTAAGAACTTCATGCTCTAAATGCTGCTTGCAGCGAATAAGGCAGAAGATAGGCTTTGCCCTGTTGGGAAGTGTATCTGATCTCTAGAGGATTGGTAAAGTTGCCCTTCTGCACCCACTTACATGGAAATAGGTCCTGTGCCTTTGAACTAAGATGTACATCTGAACTGACACCTGAAATCGATTCCACAAGTTTTTTTTCCTATGCAATCTGGTCGTGTAAATGATGTTCTTAGGATACATCTCCCATCATCTCTGAACACTGGCTATGCTTTTGGGGACCGATGGGAGTTGATAGTCCAACAAGACCTGGAGGACCACAGATTTCTCATCCTTGTTTGAGAGAATGCAGAGGCATTCCCTTCGTTTCTGTCCAAAGGAAGAGGGTTCACAAAATCCTTTTGAACTGAGCTGTATCTCCCATCAGCACTGCTTGCTATGAGCATTAGGAGGAAAAACACTGCTGGGTTTTGTGTACCTACAGTCATAAATATACAGATTGTTTATTGGGGATGAAATCTAGGATGCCCATTTATAGTATACACAGGTTTCAGGATGACCATTTACAGTATGCACAAGTTTCTGTAGCACACCACTAACTTGTACAGGATTTTCTGTACAAAATTGGGGGAGGGGGAGAGAAAAGCTGCTTTGAACAATCGAGGGGAAACTACTAAAATGGAAATAATTGTAGCTGCTCTGCTCTACCAGAAAGGAGTTTTTTTGGCCTTGGTGTGCAGCTGTGGGAAATGAAAGCAACATCTGGAATGCAGCTCTTATAAAAACCCAGGAATATGGAACAATACACCGCTGATTAATCCATCCAATGTGTACGGTTAAAAATGGATGCCTTGACACAATGGGCTACTTGCTTCCAGTTTGCCTTGTGGCATTCCAAAAGCACATCTTTTGGGTATCCAAATGTGTCCAGAAAGCTTTTTTAGTATTCCTGCAAGTACTCTCTCTGACTGTTTGCAAATACTTTTTACCATGGGTTCTGCATGTGTACAGCTTGAGAGGGGCAGTAGAGGAAGAGTTAACGGTGTGTCCAAACAGTGTGTCGCGACACATTAGCGTGTCAGCTGCAGTGTGTAGGTATGTCGTACAAGCACTCTCCACAATCCTCCCAGGGCTGGAAAGGGGTTAGTTTAACTTCATTTGGTAGTAAAACTGAATTACGTTGACATGAAATAAAGCATGTCTAAAAAGTGTGTCACAGACATGAAAAGTTTAGAAAGCTGAGTTAAGGGCCAAACTAAAGTTTTACCCAGTCAAGTTTAACTGGGTCATGTTTGTTAATATAAATAGGTCTACTCTGAGTTGAATACCACCCTATGCATTCTTCATTTCATGGCTACTATCATTGTCTGTCTGTATTATGCAACTCTCCACATAAAAATAAAAACCCTAGGGGTATATTTGATCATGCCACATGTGGTTTGACCATGTAACATTCTTTTAAAATCTCATCTCTTGTGTGTTTCTGCTGCAGTGATAAAGGAAAATAGGAAATTGCCTTCCATCTAGTTTCTGGCTGGCAGTAGCCAACCAGGGTCTCGACACAGAGGTCTTTTCCATCACTTGCTACCTGCTCTTTCTCACAGGAGATACCACAGAATGAACCTCTTGCCTGTGATTTATCAGGGGGCAGAGGGAAGACACACATTTTTAAAATGTTGACTTTATTCTCAAAAAAAGGCTAAAACTTTAGCAGCTTCTTTTTCAATGCAGAAGAGATCGCCTTGTCGGTGATCGGGCACAGCCTCCTAGAAGCACCTCGAGTAAAAGCAAGCCCTCTTTAAACAAAGGGTTGATACACAGAGCGCATCATGTATCCATGCCTTTTCACATGTTCCCCTTTCACCAGGGGAGATGCACTCGTCCAGTCCCCAGCAAACAGTGCCCATTCTTCTTCTGCACATAATTGAACTAATTAATACTAAATACAGAATAACCAGCGAATTAATACTAAAATTACAATCCATTGCAGGTCCATCATGAACCAGACAGTTCGCCCTTCCTTGCAGGGTAAGCGAGTCAACACCAAGATCTGAGGGGGAAAGCTGGCCATCTCTGCCCCTGTGATTCTTCTTCCAGCATCCAATTTGCAGAATCTGGTGCGTTCTTTGAGCATGGCACAAGAGGTGCAGTAACAATGGAGATGAGGGCAGGACACATTTCACACTGCTTCCAACTTTCGTGATTTGGGACTGAGGGGAATACCCAAGCCAAGAGTTTTACATACAGATACACACGCGCACACACAGTTGAGCCCAGGAGAGCGCAGCGGACAAATTAGATGAACTACAATCGTGAGCCTGCAAGCGACTACATTATAAAGGAAGGCTTTTTGACAATGCAATTTGAATTTGCTTCTCAGGAGCTACAGCTTTGCAAGATGGTCGCAGCCTCAGTAAAGATCAGAACATGCGCTGCCATTATCTGTTTTATTCCTAAAGCATATAAAAACCCTATGAAATTGTGCGCTCGCTTCCCAATGAGAAATACATTTCCACAAATGGATTTGAGTCCAGTACCGTGGCGGCGGCTGCTTCTGCTTTAATTAAAAGCACGCTCAGTATCGATCCTTCTGCAGACTGTACTGCTGTTTTGGATAGCTATTATCAGGACTGATCTTGGGGTTTTACTCCTTTGGTAAGGTCTTCCTCACACTTTCTTTTTCACATTTAGCAGTGCACACCACGTGTGGCATCTGCTTAAAGTGGACACATGGATACATTTGGCCAGCCCCCCCAAAATCTCAGAATCCTTGTGTTGTAATATGCCTTTAAACAGACAACTCTATATTGCTGTCCAAATTCCCAAGTTACCCAGCATTCCAGTGAACCAGTCCTGGGGCTATTTCTGCTAACTCCCGAAATAATTAACTATATTCAAAACACCTTCATCGGGTCACTTCCGTAAGAGGGAAAGTGGAAACAGAAAGCTCCACTATATGCCAGGACGGTGCAAGAACGCTGATTTTAATTGCAAACTTCAGAACACTTATTTGTTCAGGTCAAGTTCGCAGAGGATTTTTAATACACCTCTTTAATAAGCTAAAACCAACTCTTTCAACCCACAGAAATGGCATCCAGGCGAAACGAGGCCTGTGGTGTATTTGTTTCTACCAGCAAAAAGGTTTTTTTTGTTTTTTTACAATTGGTGCTTCCTAGTGAACAGTTCCTGGCTTCTGTACAAAACAGAGCGGGCAGTTATGGATCGCATCTAAAATTTCGCCTGGGGTAAAAGTTAGCCAAACTATTAGTACCCAAAGAAGTGAGAGAGCCAATCTCCACTCTTGTTGGTTTCAAAATATTGGCATTTCTATTTTTAACTTCCATGTCGATAAAAGTGTATGGACATGAGAGGCATTAACACTTATTTCCCACCCCCACCCCCCAAAAGAAACATATTTTCAGGGGCTGTGCCCTAGAAACCAAATGATTTGGGCCATATCTATATACACAGGTCATTGCTTAGCTGGCAGGCCATGACAGCTGCATGATGGCTAATGTGCATTACACTTATTAAAAGGTCGGGGGGGGGGGGGAGAGAGAAATGGTGCAAGAGAGAACTTGCATTACTCAGCAATTCCAAGGAAGTTTCCCTAGTTGCTTCCTGGAAGTGAAACGAAGACCTGGCGTCCGCTTGCCATCGGATACCTAGAGCACCCTTGTGAATCCTCACCACCTCCAGATTACAGGGGAATTACATTTTTATATATATTTTTTTTTGTGTGTGTGTGTATATATATCTTTAAAAAATTAAACCAGGTTATATTTCTGCTACGCTGACCCCGCAGGCGAAGTGGCCAGCCTGCCATGCTTCAAAGTTGTGAACCTGACGACATCCGCCAGTCAGATTGGGTTGAGGTGGCAGGAGCGGCCTTTGTCAAGACAGGCCTTGGCGAAAAGGAAGAGTCATAACCCTCGGGGGCTCGACTGGTTATCAGTTGAAATTGCAGCAAGTCAAATAGCTGATACTTTTCCCTTCCCCGGGCAACGGGGATTCCACATTGTTCACAAGCGTGTTTTGCCGCGCTTCGCTGATCAGCCGGCAAGCCAAGTCGAGAAAGAGTTTTTCCACGTTATCCGATTCTTTAGCCGAAGTCTCCAGATAGTACATGTCTTGGGCTTCGGAAAATTCCTCCGCTCTTTGTTGGGAGACTTCTCTTTTATCCGCTAAATCAATCTTGTTCCCTGCGTAAACAAAGCAGACGGAGGAGATTAGCTTGACTGCAAGGCAGCAGAAGCCAACGAAAACTAAAAACCCCACCCTACAGAACAGGGGAGGCTGGTCCATTGGGATGAATGGGGCACTGACCCACCAACCCTCAGCTACTCCCCACCTTGCCCGCCTTCTTATAACCAGCCCAGGCTGCTGACTTCCTCCTTAGTCTCAGCCATGGGTGGGCAAACTAAGGATCTGGCCCAATCGCCTTCTAAATCCGACCCGCGGACGGTCCGGGAGTCAGCGTGTGTTTACATGAGTAGAATGTGTCCTTTTATTTAAAATAATAATAATTTATTATTTGTACCCCACCCATCTGGCTGCATCTCTGGGTTATTTGTGGGGCCTGCCTGGTGTTTTTACATGAGTAGAACATGTGCTTTTATTTAAAATCCATCTCTGGGTTATCTATGGGGCATAGGAATTCGTTCATATATATTTTTCAAAATATAGTCCGGCACCCACAAGGTCTAAGGGATAGTGGACCGGACCCCTGCTGAAAAAGTTTGATGACCCCTCTCAGCATTGCCTTTGCAGAACTCAGCAGGAAGGAGGGGGGCACAAAACCAGAATTTATATCTCCCACTTCCAGATTTGTCATCCACACCCCACCTTCCCAGGTATGGGCACTACCGCAACCCAAAGGGGGTGGGCAGCAGCTCTGCACACCTCCCATTTTCTCTCCCTGTCCCTTGTCCGTATTCAAGGGGTAAATGTGTTTCACACTGTTAGGCTGCAGGCACAAAGCCAATGAGAAGCAGCCGCGGTGCCATTGCAGCTGGCCAGTTGCCCTAACTAAACCCCAAAAGTTGATAACTAGCTCATCTTGGAGTGGTAGAACTGTAGAGTTGGTTAGCACCATCCCCTGCAATGCAGGAATCTCAACTAAAGCATCTGCCTTCTATCATCAAGTCCAATTATTTCAAACAGGAAAGAAAGCCTTAAGTTTGGTTGTAGTTTTTTAAAACAACAACAACAAAAAGTGGTCAATATAGCTATGTACAATCCCTGGTGCCCATTTTTTACCCCTGTCCTAACACACTTAAAGGACTGGAAGAGGCTCCATTTGAAAAGGAGGCAGAGGAGACGATGCGGTTGGGCATGGGGAATTATCTAGCCAGTGAGCCCTCCTGGCAGTGGTTGGGGGGTGTATGTATGTGAGTGAGTGAGAACCACATTACTTTTCTGGGTGATCAGAATAACATTTCAGTGCCGAAAGAGCAGGTAGATGCAACCATGGGTTTCTGAGCTACTAGTGGGGGCTGCAACAAAATATTGCCTTGCAGGATACTCCAGTTCTGGAGACTCCATTTGATCCTCCCTCACCATTTGCTCCCTCGGTCCTCACAAAGAAAAGCATTCCATGGCCACTAAGCTAATGCATTTCTCATTCAGCTGTGTTTTGGAGAAGCTGTTTCTCCCTTCCCCTTTTGCACTGTTTCCCTAAAGGGTGGTGTGGTTTTTTTTGGGTACGGGCAAATCTTGGGGTTTCTCTGAGCCTGCAGATGCTTCCTTCCTGTGCACAGATACTGGTGTTTTGCCTGCATAAGCAACGTCAGTCACCTCTGAACACTGGAAACGGGCATGGGGAGCAAGCTGCTTGGTTAAGAAAACGCTGCAATTTGTGGGCTTGCCATCATGACATACAAAACTCCTAAGAGAGGTGAAGCATGGAAGTCTGGACTCTCTTTCTCCTTCCTTCCCTGCTCTCCTTGGAAGTGACCAGCCCTGTCTGCATGCAGCCTCTTTACTACTCCAATATAATCTGCCAACGGCAATCAACAGCTCTATAAAACTGCTCCGGGAGCCGTTTTGAGACCTTGGGCCTCCATATCCTTGCTAAAAATCGCTGGCATTAAGCCTAGCGCAGCGCATAGCTGTGTCCAAAGAAGGCAGGCCACAGATATCTCCCTTCTGCCAATGCTTCCAATGGCCCTGTGCCCCGACTCCCCCTGCCCAACTCTGCCACCCATGGATTTGCTATTAAGGCTCCCTTTGCATCAATGCCTCTTACCCACTAGGACAGTGATGACCTTATTGCTGGCGTACTGCTCTATCTCCCGCAGCCACTCTGGGAGGCATCGGAAGGACTCTTCGCAGGTGATGTCATAGGTCAGTATTAACGCATTAGCACTGCGATAGTAACTTTGAGTAATGGACCGAAATCGCTCTTGTCCTGCCGTGTCCCAGATCTGCAGCTTTTTTCCCCATAGCAAGGGAGGAAAAATGATTGGGGTGGGTGGGTGGGAAGGAGAAAGCGACTGCATTAGTACAAAATCCTCAATTAGAATGTCTCATTGACCCCAATTTCCTTCCCGAGAATGTCTCAACGTAGGCAATATTTCTTCCGTATGCCACCCGATAAACCCAACCCCGTTTTAAGAATGTCGAAAAGTGCCTTGCTGGATCTGTTTGAAACAAGGTTGTATTACATGTCAAAAGGCCCACGGCTTCACCCTGAATTTTATTAGGAGAAACGGAAGGGATGGATCACTCGCTCTTAGCTCCTTCCATGATTCGTGATGATATAAATTTCTATTGTGCCTTGTCTACTTTATGACACAGACACAACCCTTTCTGCATTTTGAGATTTACAACAGGAGGCATGAAGCTGAGATGACTCTTGGGCTGGGGTATTTGGGGGGGGGTTGTTGAGAGGGGGGCTGTCGCTGTTAATGATACTAATTTTTGTATCTTTATTTTAGATCTTCTGAATTTTATGGGGAAATTGTTTAATTTTGGTTGTGTATTTTTGATACTTTATTGTTTACTACTACTTTTGTTATGTCTGTAATTATGTAATTCTTTTAAAGCCACCTTGAGCATGGTTCCATCTATGGAAAAGCGACATACAAATAAAATTATGTATGTATGCATGACATCCCCGGTGATTCTCCTCGGAACCAGCCACATGTGGATACTGCATATGCATGCAAAGTGATGGGGGAATGTAACTGGGCAGGTGGGCAGCCCTTCCGGGACTGGGATAAGGAACGGGCTGCCCACCAGAAAAGGTTCCCTACCCTTGCCCTATAACAACTTAGGGCCCCTCCAGACTGGTAGGTCCCCCCCCCCCGGTGTATTCTGCAACATGTCATTGAATCCAACAATATTGCATTAGTGCTGGATTTATACTGCACAGTCCACTAATAATAATAATAATAATAATAATAATAATAATAATAATAATAAAATTTATATCCCGCCATCCCCAGCCAAAGCCGGGCTCAGGGCGGCTAACAACAATCAAATAATCAAACAATCAAATAATCCAACTGTGCCCTGGATCCCCACGTCGGCAAGGCGGTGGTCCAGGAGTTCATGATCGACCATGTCGAAGGCTGCTGACAGGTCTAGAAGAATCAGCAGCCCCTACCCGCCTCGAGATATCACTCTACTCTATTAGTTGCTCTACAATGCTCCCCCAGAAAACTTGCCATACGTCCGTACGGAAATCGGGAAAATGTCTTAGACGTATGGGAGACATATGGGAGCCCATAAAGCAATTTTGCCCAAAAAGCTCAACGACTTTGGCCCCCTCCCCTCCCAAAAAGCTTAACAACTTTTCTGTCCATAGTTACAGTGTTTTAAATATGGCAACCCTAGAATATAAGATATTTCAGCAGGAAGTTAAGGGACATGCACCAATCTGAAGCAAAGCAGGGTGTCCTTCTGAAAACCTTTGCAGGTGCAAATATTGCTGAAAGTGAGAGCATGTATAACCAACCTAATAGCATAATAGGCACAAATAATATTGAATGCACAATAAAAAGAGTGTGTGGAGGGGCCCTTAGGCAATCTGCACTTGCCATGCTATAGCAACCATTCACAATACCCCTTCCAAAGCCGCCAATATACTTATAGGTAAGCCAGCAAAGGCCATTTGTTAGACTCTGGGTCGCCAACATTCACCTCCAACATGCAAAGCAAGCGCCAGGAGGGATTTTCAGTAGAGAGAAGCCACAGGTGGGAGAGTGAGATGCTTAACCCCTAGCCTCCCAGCCACGTTCCTCTACAATCTCTTTCTTAGTTGCTTTCTCCCAATTGACTGGGAAACCTGATCTTTGGTTCATAGGAGGTGGGGGGCAGAGGATGAGGCAGAGTGAAAGACAGGGGAAATGAGATCCTTCTATGGAAATCCCCACTGCTGCCACAGGGAAGTTCCATATGAAGGGGAAACTCATAGGATGCAGAGTTTTCATACATCACACAACATGGCGCCAATATGAGAGTTCCAATCCCAAGATCCCAGGGTCATTGACCTGAGTGGTCATATATTTTAACAGAGAAAACTGTTTTTCCTTATGTCAAATCAACTCAAAGGGGAGGAAAAAAACCAAGCAAACCCTTACCTTTACTTTTTCACCATTGATCTCCACTGTTTTAATCATAAAGTCAACGCCGATTGTGGCACCTTGCCCTGGTGGAAAAAGACCCTTGAGAAGGGAAAACAAACATTGTTCATAAAACATTTTCAGCATAAGGAATGTTGGACATTTCACACTGCCGTTGTCCTAGTGGAAGAATCTTGTGAACACCGATCAATGTTCTGACTTGAGGCTCTGTGTCATTACATGCCACTTCTGAAGCTCTTCTTTACGGAAGGCTAGAGGGAAATTTTCAGATTTCCTGCAACAGTAGAATTTTGCTCAAGGCAACAGCCCTGCAGCATAATGGCAATCAATGAGGCACCACCAACAGGTCCAATTCTAGTTTTTTTGCAGGCAAGGAGGCATCATTCAGTGGCTGGGGAACATGGCCAAAGAATTGACATCTGCAGTTCCGTGCACAGATGGTCTCCAGAGTCCCTTGGGGACACTGTCCTCCCTTTGTAAAACGCATGGCCAATACTCTCCTGAGCTGCACACTTTGGATTTCATTTGGATTTCTCGTACACTGTTTTCCCTCGTCCAGTTCAGAGAAACCACTTCACAACCGCCCCCCCAAGCTACTGTCCTGCGGCCGGTTTTTCAGAAGATGGGGGACCAAGTTGTGCAAATCCCATCTGACATGGAGGACCAGCCCAACGGAGCAAAAGAATAATAATGTTTGGAAGCTATGAGAGGTAGCTGAAAAGCCCAGTATTTCTCAAAAGTGAAATATGTGCAGATTCTCTCTCACCTCCCCCCAACATTTTATACAGAAGAGATGTTTGGGTGGTTTTGTTTTCCCCCCGTGTGCGCAGCAAGCAAGATTTATGTTCCTTGCAAAGGAACACAAATCACCTGGAGATGTCTCCCAGAAACCACCAAATCACAGCGAGTTCGGTCAGTCTGCAGTGCTCCCAGCAGAATTTTAAGTCGGCGCTGTTGGAACAGAGCAAGCAAGCAAGCAAAGCACCAGCTGCCTCTTTTGTTAGCTCTGCACCACAACTTGTTCCTCTTGTTTTGTTGGACACCTCCATCCCTCGGAACACTTACAGGGACGGGCTGTGGAGTGGATAAGCTGGTGTTTTGATTCCCCACCCCCACTTCCCCAGGGGTGGGGGGTCAACTTCGCTCCATCCCCCATGGCAGGCTGCCCATAGAAAAGAGAATATTTCCAGGCACATTCTTTGAAAGGTCTCCACGGGGAAGAAGTGCTGACTGTTTAAAATGCAGAACTGCCAAGAAACATTCTGTGCGTTACGCAACCACTCGGCAAGAACTTCCTTTCTACCAAGCAAATGCAATGTCGCCGCTGACCCTTTCAATGTCTTCTTGCACAGAAAGGGAAGGGGAAAGCCAGTTTTCTGTTATTACTTTCCTTCCACCAAAGTGGCATCACCTGCTCATAGAAATATAACAAGAGTCCATCTGAGTTTGCATCCTATAGGAAGTCTGCAGCACAACAGAACACTCCCCTGCAACTTGGTCATCTAGTCCCACCCCCCAGGCCCAGACAGAGGGGGGGGGCATATGGGCCACTTGGCCGGGGCCTCCGATTCCAAAGGGGGCCTTAGTCAGCCTATTCACAATCGCAATAACTATATTTTCCATTTTGTCTTTATATGCAGATATGGTTAAAGCCTTGAAATAAAATTATTTGTCAGCATAACTTTTGTGAAAATTATTTATATACAGTCATACCTTGGGTTGAATACGCTTCATGTTCAGCATGTTCGAGTTGCGCTCCGCGGCAACCCGGAAGTAACGGAGCGCGTTACTTCCGGGTTTCGCCGCTCGCCATGCGCAGACACTCAAAATGACATCACATGCATGCACAGAAGCGGTGAAAAGAGACGCGCATGTGCGCAAATGTGCCGTCACCAGTTACGTTTGCTTCTGGATGCGAACGGGGCTCTGGAACGGATCCTGTTCGCATCCCAAGATACCACTGTACTTACTTATTTATAAGACTTCAGCTATCCCCAGGGTAGAAAAAAGGGGGGGCACATTATCTACCTAGCCCGGGCCTTTTCCTGGCTCTGCCAGCCCCTGCAACCCCCCCAGCGATGCAGGAACCACAGCTAAAGAATCTCCAGTGGATCCCCATCCATCCTCTGTTTAGAAACCTCCAAGTTCCTGTTTCATGCTGCAATCCTCAAATGAGGTGCATGGTCCAACAGGATTTCCCCAGCCTGTCTTCACCCATGAAGTTCATCCTGCTCCAAAACCCAGCAGCAGCAGCAGCACAAGCAGCAGCAGAGACTGCAGTTCAAAGATGGAGAGCCTGCAGCCCTTCAAATGCGGTTGGACTTCAACTCCCATCATCCCGGGCAAGAGGCCAATCTGGCTGGGGATGATGGGAGTTGGAATCCAGAAACATATGGAGATTGCCAGACTGGCCACCCTGATACAAGAATATGGGAACACCTGGAAGGTCACAGGCAAACCACTTCTGCGTTGGCCGATTCCCTCTCTTACTATATGATGGTACAGTCCTGTCTTTTACCCTCGCCAGATTCAACGTTCTCCCTTCTGCCTTACTTCAGGGCAGATTTGAGGGTAAACCATATACAGCACGGGTCTGCCCTTGTGGCTCGTTGGAAGTTGAAACTGCTCCACACGTACTATTACATTGCCGTTTTTATGAGGATATACGTTTGACTTTTATTACACCTGTTTTGCAAAAGTCCAGGAAAGTATCGGAACTCCATAGTTTAAAACTACTGTTAGAGGACAAGAATCCCAAGACTACATTAAATGTAGCCAAATTCTGTGTGTCTGCAATCCATCGCAGGAAGCAAGTGGTATCCCATAATGACCAAACCCCTGTTAACTACAGGGAGCACGCTATTAATTAATTTTAATTTTTATATTTCAATCCTTGTTATATTCATATTGTCCTTTGTATTTCTGATATTTTTTTATGATCTGCGATATTGTGTGTGTTGCGGCTGGTCTGTGACTGTATTAATAAATTCATTCATTCATACAGTCCTGTCTCATACCAGGAGAAGATGGCCGAGGTTCTCCTGGGTCCTAGCTCCTTTCTCCTGTGCACTAACTAACATATATATGAATGTGCTGTGTACACATCTGTCCTGTCCTTCTCGTCCGCCCAAAGCATCAACAACCCTGAAATGCCACCTTACCTGAGTAAACCGCCGCACTAAGCAGGTCTTCCCCACGCCAGCGTTCCCAATTAAAACTATCTTGAAGAGAAAGTCATAATCTTCCATACTCATTTACACAGCTGCAAGGGAAAGGAAAACAAGGAATTAAAAAAGAAATCCCCAAAGGGCTTCCGTTGCAGCCAGTCTTCTCCAAAGGGCTTGAACTCCTGCTGGTTAAAAGAGCACCAGGTTTCCAGTTAAGCTCCCTGGAATCCACCGGCGACACAGAATCAGAAGCAAAATACATAAAGGAGGGACGTTAGAAGACCCAGTGACTTATTTCATTATTGACGGACTTTGATCCTCCAGGTATTCAAGGCAAAGGTCACTGCGGTATTGGAAATTTCTCACCAGAACACAGAAGTCATGGCAGCACGTGAACCCAGGAACTACTGTTGCCTGTGATCTGGTAACCTCTAGGTTAGATTACTGCAACGTCTTGTATGTAGGACTGCACCTGAATTTGGCAACCAGGTTGCTCACTGGGCCAAAACGGTTTGAGAATACCACACTAATCTTGGCCTGACTTTACTGGCTGCCAATTAGCTTCCAGGCCCAATTCAAAGTGCTGGTTTTGACCTATAAAGCCTTAAAGGGCTCAGGACTGCAATACCTCAAGGACCGCCTCTCCCCATATAAAGCGACCCAGATTGTGTTATCATCCTCTGAGACCCTTCTTTGTGTGTCTCCTCCACATGAGGTCCAGAGGGTGGCAACACGAGAACGGGGTCTTTTCTGTGGTGGCTCCCGAGGGAGGTTCGTCTGCAGCCTTCATTATACACCTTTAGGCTCCAGGTGAAAACGTTCCTCTTCAACATGGCCTTGAGTAAATGACATTCGATGCTCTTTTAAATGTGTTGTGGGAGCAGGGATTGCTGTTTGTTGTTCTTATTTTCACTACGAATTTTGTGGTTTCTGTCTTGTAATTTTATATTTTGAACTGCCCTGAGATCTGTGGATGAGGGATGGTATGCAAATCTAATAAACAATAATATAGTTCCCTTATACAGCAATCAGAGCAACAGTTCCCAAACTCCTTTGGGCCACCAACCCTTTGGTTTCATTAACCTATCCCCAGTTCCCCCTCGCCTGCAAAAAGCATTATTCAGAATAGCAGTCTGAACAACCTGCTAAGGAAGATGATAACACAATTTTTTAAAAATCAAAACAGTAACAAGCGATTGCACATTTTATTCAAAATCCAATTAAAACTACTAAGTTTAATTAATTCAACAACACTGGTGAACTTGATCCATTGATACCAGTTTTTCAAAGCCTGATAGTCATTTACAACTCCAGCGTCCCCCTAGGTAATCCCCACTCACCCACTTTGAGAACCATTGATTCAGACCATTGGGCCACCTAGCCAGCAATTGCTCCTCAATCTGCCCCAGGTTCTCAGGGAGAGAGAGGTCTTTGACAGCTCTGGTTATGTTGGCCTTCAACTGCCTCAACAGACAATGGAGTCCGCCTCCAGAGGTGAAGTCAAACTACTGCGTTAGCAGCATCTAAGTGATCTCCCCGGGGCACAAGCCTGGGCATTGAGTATGGAGGTCCTGGGCAGCCCGGATGACAAGACCCCCCACCCCCACCCCCAGACTCGCTGATATGGTCCAAAGGAAAGCAGAGCAAGATGTCTGGCACCAGCTGGGATGCAGGATTTCCCAGAAGGAGGCGTACAAGGGTACCAGAGATCTTTTTACCTAGAGATGCTGGGAGAGAAGGTGGTACGAAGGGCCATATCACACATTTATAAAGGTTCCCATGGATGGATCAGTATTAGAAACTGGAATAGAAAACCTAGGAGCCAAATGGCTCCTGGGAGCTGGGTTGTGGGCACCAAAACAGAATATCTAGTTGCCATTTTGGGAGGGGGGGAGACTCAGCAACACTTTATTTATTATTTTGATAAGCATGAACTAATACGCAATTCACCTAAGTGACACATTGTTAATATCACATTTTTAACAGAAATTGTTAATACAGTGGTGCCTCGCAAGACGAAAAGAATCCGTTCTGTGATTCTCTTCGTCTAGCGGTTTTTTTGTCTTGCGAAGCAAGCCCATTGACGGATTAGAGGATTAGCACTATTAGCGGCTTAGCGGCTTAGAAAAAGGGAGGAAAGGGAAAAAAAACCGCAGGAACTCGCAAGACCTTTTCGTCTTGCGTAGCAAGCCCATAGGAGATTCGTTTTGCGAAGCACCTCCAAAACGGAAAACTCTTTCATCTAGCGAGTTTTCCATCTTGCGAGGCATTCGTCTTGCGGGGCACCACTGTACATGTTTAATGTGTTTACCACAAAAAATATTGGTACCATGCTTTAGTTTCCAAAACACTCTACTCTCTGTTGTTAAACTCCTTAACATATACAGTGGTACCTTGGGTTACAGACGCTTCAGGTTACAGACACTTCAGGTTACAGACTCCACTAACCCAGAAATAGTACCTCAGGTTAAGAACTTTGCTTCAGGATGGGAACAGAAATCACACAGCGGCGACGTGGCGGCAGTGGGAGGCCCCATTAGCTAAAGTGGTGCTTCAGGTTAAGAACAGTTTCAGGTTAAGAACGGACCTCCAGAACAAATTAAGTTCTTAACCCGTGGTACCACGGTACTTTGAGGCTTCAAAGCACATACGTTTCAGTAATCCTTGACTGTCAGCCAGGTGCAAAAAATGGCACCCAGGCTTTTTGAGGTGCTCGCAAATGAAGAATCTTTAGGTGTGAAATGCGCCTGGCGCCCTGCTAATTTCGAACCCTGGGGTGGATGTGGAAAGCACGTGGTAGCCCCCCTCTGGAGCCAACTTTGTTATCTCAACCTCGTCATACGAACATGACTGCAACTGGACTTTGGCTACAGCCAACTCACTTCTCACCTGTTGCTGTTTCTATCCTTCAGTAACAGTGCTGCAATACAGATGCAGCCCTGTGTCACACTCAGTGCTCAGTGACCCTCGGGCAGCTCGAGGTATAAAACCTCAGATGGCAGCTCCTGGGTGCCGTTCAACTTTCTGTCTATAATTGCACAGAAGCCACAGGATGGCAGATGAAGGTGATAGACTATATGGGACTGGCAGAAATGACCGGCAGAATCCGAGACCAGGGAAAAGAGACGGCGGAAGAAGATTGGAAGAAATTTAAGAACTATCTTAAGAAATATTGCAAAATTAATGAATGTTAGAATGATGCTGGTTTAGAAATTAAGTGGATTACAGCTGTAAGGATTAAGTTAAAAGAAAAGAAAGGTTAAAAATTAGATAAATTTAAGGGTGAGGATTTGCTGAATTAAAATTGAAATTGGAATGCAGAAAGGGGAGGTATGAGGAGGTCGGAGAAGTAAGTTATAAGAAAATAAGGGTTTGAAATTATACTTGTTCTTTTGTTTGTTTGTGTTTGTTTGTATTGTGTTTGTTTGTATAATTTGTGAAACTTTAATAAATATCTTATTAAAAAAAAAACCACAGAAGCCACGGGATGGTTTTGGAAGAAGGCCTTCGGTTTCCCTCTTCTAAACACAGGAAGTGAATTCAGTGTTTAAAGCGGTAAGAAGAGCCCTGGTGGCTCAGACTGAAGGTCTATCTAGTCTGCTTCCCACAGCAGCCCCCAACCAGATGCCTCCAGGAAGACCAAAAGCAGGAAGTGGTGCAAAGCCCTCTCTCGCTGTTCTTCTCCAGCATCTAGTACTTGGAAGCATGCGGCCTCTGATTCTGGAAGTAGTATTCTGCACAGTGAGCACGGTATCATGGTTAGAGTGTTTGGCTATGACCTGGGAGATTAGGGTTCGAATCCCCACTCAACCTGGGTGACCTTGGGCCATCCACTGTCTCTCAGCCTAAACTACCGTATTTTTCACTCTATAAGACGCACCAGACCACAAGGCGCACCTAGTTTTTGGTGGAGGAAAACAAGAAAAAAAATATTCTGAATCTCAGAAGCCAGAACAGCAAGAGGGATCTCTGCGCAGTGAAAGCAGCAATCCCTCTTGCTGTTCTGGCTTCTGTTATAGCTGCGCAGCCTGCATTCGCTCCATAAGACACACACACATTTCCCCTTACTTTTTAGGAGGGAAAAAGTGAGTCTTATAGAGCAAAAAATACGGTACCTTGCAGGGTTATTGTGAGAACCACATACACCATCTAGAGCTCCTTATCCTCCACGAATATGTCTTAAATCCCTGTTCAAAGCAGCCCAGAGATGTTCACGCATACCTTGTGGTAGCAAATTCCATATGGGTTGCGTGAAGATCACCTCCTTCTTGGTCTATCCCAACACGCACCAACGTTCAGCGTCACTGAATGACCCTGGGCTCTAATATTGTAAAAGAAATCTCTCTCTGTTCGCTTCATCCACTCTGCCCATTATCTTGAATGTTCCGTTTTATTATGTCTACTTGTTTGATTTTATTGGTATTGCAGTCATAACAGCCTCAGCCAGAAGCCAACATCACTTTTGACTTTCAGGCATCTCCTGAATATTTTTTATTTAAATGGCAGCAGGCCTTTGTGGCTGTTTAATTAGCCAGTCACTTTAATGATTATTTGTAGTATTATTATTATTATTATTATTATTATTATTATTATTATTATTATTATTATTATTTGTTGTTGTTGTACACCACCCTGATAATTCATGATACAGCAGTAAAGGAATGCTTTTATGATGAATAAAATAAATAAGAAAGATTATGAATATGTAAACCACTCAGAGTGTTAAAAAAATGGTAAATAAATCTTGTAAAATATCAATATACTGTATACCAACCCTCTGTGAACCCTGCCTTAGTCAGCCCAAAACTAGAAAAAACCAAATGCCTTTAGTGTTTCCTCTAGGGTAACGGCTCTCAATTAGCTAAGCACTGTTTTTCAAAAGCCAAGTTATGGACCCCCTACTTTTGAAAATCTTGACATCTCTTTGCCAGTTTTTATCATGTGAATGGTGCCACCATACCTTCCAACATTCCCCAGTGCAAAACTGGGCCATGCTCCCATGCGAGTCACATGACCCATGCGAGATCACAGCCCCCCAAAATAGGATGTCCCCATTGATGGGTATGTGCATCCGCAGACCACCAATTGGGAACCATAGCTCTGGGATGATGTGCTCTGACCCCTTGAGAACTTTAAATGGGATGGGAGAGAACCATGCAGACCGCTTTGAGATCTTTGGAGAAAAACATGGAACATAAATGCAATAAATTAAACTGAATTTCGGTTGCTCTTCTCTTCACCTTTTCCAACACTACATATATTGAAAAAGCGGGAACCAGAACGACACAATATTCCAAATAGGTCAGGACCACAGATGTATAGAAAGACGTCACACGGTTCCTGCATACTGGATCAACTTTTTCATTGAGCAATCTACCATGATGCCAAAATCTCTTTCCTGGTCATACCCTCCATCAATGCCATGTGAAATTAGGGATTTATTTTATTTTACTAAAAACAATCACTTGGAACACAGAACGAATCTCATTTGACATTTCGTGGCCTGTTTGCCCACTTTGGAGAGATCCTTTGGGAGCTCTCTGTGGTCTGCTTGGATCTTCGCAGTTTCATATAATTTGGGGCTATCCACAAACCAAAAAAACCTCACTGCTCTTTCCTGTCTCCACTTCCAGTCCGCTTTAACAAATAAAAACAATAGGGTCTTGCGCACTTGGGAAATGATCTAATTCAGCGTGGTCTGGGATTTCAAAAAATAAACACAGGTAACATTCTGGGGTCCATCAACTATAGTGAAGAAGATTCAATCATGTGCGAGGGAAAGCTTTTACAGTGGTACCTCGGGTTAAATACTTAATTTGTTCTGGAGGTCCGTACTTAACCTGAAACTGTTCTTAACCTGAAGCACCATGGGGCCTCATGCTGCCGCTGCGCCACCGGATCACAATTTCTGTTCTCATCCTGAAGCAAAGTTCTTAACCCGAGGTACTATTTCTGGGTTAGCGGAGTCTGTAACCTGAAGCGTCTGTAACCTGAAGCATATGTAACCCAAGGTACCACTGTAGAAGCATACTGCTAGCAGCAGCGCTGTGCCTGAGTTAATCAAGTGCAGTAAACAAGATTAAATTAGCAAGGGTGGAGAAGTCCTTAGGGTACAGCAAAATCCCAACCCTTTGAAGCCAAAAGCTGGATTTGCAGGGCATCACATTAGAGATCATTATAGCTTGCAGAAGCCTTAAGAAGGTAAGAGCAGCCTGCTGGATCGGACCAATGGCCCAGCTACTCCAGCGTCCTGTTCTCACGGTGGCCAACCAGATGCCCCACCAAAGCCCTCTCTCCTCCTGTGGTTTCCAGCAACTTGCATTCAGGGGCATTACTACCTCCAGCCAAGTGGGCAGAGCACAGCCATCCATGTTTAGTAGCCATTGAGAGCCTTGTCCTCTGTGAATTTGCCTTGCATTTAAGCACTAGCCTGGTAGCCAAATGGGACGTGGGTGGCGCTGTGGGTTAAACCACAGAGCCTAGGACTTGCTGATCAGAAGGTCAGTGGTTCGAATCCCCCGCGACGGGGTGAGCTCCCATTGCTCGGTCCCTGCTCCTGCCAACCTAGCAGTTCAAAAGCACATCAAAGTGCAAGTAGATAGATAGGTACCGCTCTGGCGGGAAGGTAAACGGCGTTTCCATGCGCTGCTCTGGTTCTTCGGAAGCGGCTTAGTCATGCTGGCCACATGACCCGGAAGCTGTACGCTGGCTCCCTTGGCCAATAAAGCGAGATGAGCGCCACAACCCCAGAGTCGGCCATGACTGGACCTAATGGTCAGGGGTCCCTTTACCTTTACAGCACTAACTGTCAGCAAATCTCCAGAGTTTCAGGCAGGGATCTCTTCCAGCTTGTTCCTGGAGATGCTGGGGACTGAATCTGAGGTCTTTCTGCATGCAATGTAGATGTTCTACTGCTGAACTACGTATATTCCCCGGCAGTTCTAAGGCTTGCTTCATCTTCTGAGATGATTGTTGGGTGGGATGGAAGCTGTATGTTGATCTATATCATAGAATCAGAGTTGGGACACATCATCTAGTCCAACCCCCTGCAATGCAGTTGTCCCATACAGGGATTGAACTTGCAACCTTGGCGTTATCAGCACTGGTAGCCAAAGGTGAACAGGAATGGCATGCAGGCAACAATTTACATCTGATGTGGATGTTACATCAGCTGCGCATGAGCCTCTTTGCGTTTTTTCCCACCCTTCCCCTTGACTGTGCATGACTGACTTCTCTTCAGCTATTGCATGTGTCAGGGCCACACAGATAAGGATGATCCTTTGTCCCTGTCTGTGCAGACACAGGGGGGAAGGACACCCAGAACAAAAATACTAAGGGGTTGTGGGAGGATTAAGCTGGTTTTTATTGGAAGCAGAAGGCAAAGAGCAGCCAAAACACATTCTGAAAAGGAGAAGGGAGGGGAGAGAGAGAGAGAGAGATGGAAACACCCATCTGCAAAGTCTAAATATTTCTTGGAAATCTTTCTGGCTGCTGCAGATGCATTTCTGGCCTCTGGAATGTGGTGTCAGGGTTGTTACAAATGCTCACAGCTGGCCAGAACAATCAGCTCCCTTGGAGAAGATTGCCAAAGGTCCAGGGCAAATAGAAAACCAACAGGCCCTTTGACCCAGCTGGACAATTGCTACAAAGCATACTGATGAAAAGACTGGCTTTTGAGAATACTATAAAAACAGCTGAAGCACTGCTTTAGAAAACGGGGGTGGGAGGGCAAGAAAGAGCAAGGCCCCGCCAAGTTTAGATTTCTTCTCCCCTACAAAGCAAGTCAGGGACTAGACGAATTCAAGCTATATAAATATAAGCCCTAGCACATGGCCATAAAATTCTGCAATAAGAGCCAAATTATGTGCTCTTCCAGAAATCCATTATTCTGCTATTGCCACCTGTTTGGCTATGCAGAGCACTAGAATCCCCCTAATTGAGTGCTGGGGGGAGGGTCACATCCATCATTCGATTTTCATTAGTTTGTTTTCAGTCATGAGGACCAGGAACTTGTGTCCTCTCGCTCTCTGTCAAATTCTGTGCTTGCAGAAAAGTGTAAGCATCACTCTCCATTTATGATTGTGTACGTTTTGTTGCATTTGCAACCCGTGTTTCTCCCAGCAAAGAACCCAAGGCAACGTACATGTTTCTCCCATGCAGTCTCCCATCCAGGCACTGACCCAACCCGGACCTTCTTAGCATCTGCAAGGTGTTCACCTCCTCTGCCTTCAGACCACACCCTGGGATCTTACGCTGCAGAGATCTCTGCAGTGACTAACCCCATCTCTTCTAGCGTTCACCTGGAATGTTGCTGCTGTCAGGAGGCCAGATGTTTGGCTATGAACAGCTGCTGAAAGGACACAACAAAGCAGTCCTGCCTCTTCCAAACCACCACCGCAGCTCCGAGGCTCAAGGGTGTCAGAAAAAGCACGTCTCAAAACATTTCCCCGGTTTGGGCAGACTTACTCCAGGATGTTGTCTAGACAAAGGAACTGAATGCCTCCCCTCTCTCTTTGCACCCCAGGCGTGTACAGGGAAGGAAGGAACCTGGGCTCCGTGTCCCTCACCAGCCTACATGCCGGCGTGCAGAATATCTGCCCAGGAACAGGAACGCAAAGAGGAGGAGTCAGGGGGAGCAGCCAGGCTGTCGGTCAGCCAGAGCATGCATGCTGCTTGTGGAGAAAAGGCAGCATCAGAGTATCTCTGATTCCGATCTGAGGTGGCTGGCTGCAGAAAAGGGAGGAGAGGGGGAAATGTAGAAAATAAAGTTTTCAGATGTAGAGTGGTACCTCAGGTTACATAAGCTTCAGGTTACAGACTCCGCTAACCCAGAAATAGTGCTTCAGGTTAAGAACTTTGCTTCAGGATGAGAACAGAAATCGGGCTCCGGCTGCACGGCGGCAGTGGGAGGCCCCATTAACTAAAGTGGTGCTTCAGGTTAAGAACAGTTTCAGGTTAAGTACGGACCTCCGGAACGAATTAAGTACTTAACCCGAGGTACCACTGTAATAGAGCCTGCATTGGTAACTCACTATGTGTGTGTGAGAGAGAGGGAAGGGGGCCGGCAGCACCATGGGCATGTGGCTCTTTTTGCTGAGGGAGGACATCTCTTGCAGAATTGTGGGGGGTTTTATGGCTACACACTAGCCAGGCTTTAACTTTTTTTACTCATTTATTACATCTCTCCCAACACTTACTCCAAAGAGCTCCACTCAGAACACAGGGTTCTCCCCAACACACACGATTTTTTTTTATTTTTTATTTTTGCCCTTTCTGGGCTCTTTTAGGGCAGTTTCTACCATTTTAAAAGTCACTTCTGGGTTTGACGTGATGCACGCATGCATGGGTTGTGCGTCAATTGGGTGAACGTAAATGGGGAGTTAGGGACATGGGTGGCGCTGTGGGTTAAACCACAGAGCCTAGGACTTGACGATCAGAAGGTCGGCGGTTCGAATCCGCGCAACGGGGTGAGCTCCCGTTGCTCGGTCCCTGCTCCTGCCAACCTAGCAGTTTGAAAGCACCTCAAAGTGCAAGTAGATAAATAGGTACTGCTCCGGTGGGAAGGTAAACGGCGTTTCCGTGCACTGCTCTGGTTCGTCAGAAGCGGCTTAGTCATGCTGGCCACATGACCCAGAAGCTGTATGCCGGCTCCCTCGGCCAGTAAAGTGAGATGAGCGTTGCAACCCCAGAGTTGGCCACGACTGGACCTAATGGTCAGGGGTCTCTTTACCGCTTTAAATGGGGAGATGCCTGTGTAGCAAGCTTGGGGAGAAATGTTCCAGGTTTTGCAGACAGGTAGTGCGTGTGGGTTTCTTCAGCACCTGAATTTCCAAGTGTCGCAAGTGCTTTGGAGGTCTCTGTTTCAGTTCAAAGCCCTGTGGAGAGATGGTGCTTTGGCCGGGACAAGCGCTGAATCTGTGTCCAAAGATTGTCTGCTTCCGTTCTTTATTTGGGACCCCTCCAAATCTTCTCCACACCCCTAGGATGAAGCACTGTGAATGCTCTGCAACACCCTAAGTCAGTGTTTCCCAACCTTTTTTGGGCAAAGGCACACTTGTTTCATGAAAAAAATCTTGAGGCACACCACCATTACAGCCCCGTGACGTCAGCGCGCAGCGTCACGCCGGGAGGGACATGAATTGCTAGCAAATTACATAATCACCTCCTTGAGGGCTGGCTCATCTTCTCCGAAGGCAGAACCCCATTAATTAACAGCACAGACTCACACCATAGCCAAGACGAGGGGGGAAAACCTCAGTCATGCACAGTCATGCACATGTGGGGGCTAAATGAGGACGAAGACCGGGCAGAGAGCAGGGTTCAAATCACCCCACCTGGCCAGGACAATCCCTGGGTGCTCCCTTGGGCCACTCGCCTGACCCACCTCGCAGGGCTGTTGTTGCAAGGATAACACAGGGAGAACCACGCGCGCCCCCGGGAGCTCCTTGGAGGAGAAAGCGGGCGATGAATGCAATGCACGAAATATATGAGAGGTGACCAGGTTTTGCAGGTGAGGGGCCCCCGCCAGCCTCCGCTTCCAACACCCGGCGCAACTACGCCGAAGTTTCCCCCCGGGCTCGGCTCGGGGAGCAGCGCTGCTCCCCCCTGGCTCCCCTTCACCCTCCCGGCTCTCTCTGCCGCCCACTGGGGACCCCCCTCACCTGCCAAGTCCGGAGCGCCGGTGGAAGTTGCATGCATGCATGCAGGGCGCCGCGTTGCCATTGCATTGCACTGCACTCCATGCAACGCCTGCACGCATGCATTGCCTTGCACGCCTGCCAAGGGGTCTCCCCGCGGTCCGATGCGTCCCCTCTGGCGCGGATGCAGCATTGCAAAAATAAAAAAACCCCGACGCAGCCCTACCTGGGGGGCAGCCTCCGCCTCCGCCGCTCTGCCTCCGCGGGGATCCCCGGGCTCCATCCTGCTGCCCGATCTCCGCGGGGGCGCAGGCAGGCTGCGCGGGGTCTGCGCGGAAGAGCCCCTGCCCGCCCGGCCGCCGCCGCTGCGCTCATTCCATGGCCGGGAGAAGAGCACTTCAAACAAAACGCCCGGCCCGCCAGGCCACACTGGGAAACGTAGTTTGCGCACCCCGCGCGGGCGTGGAGCCCAAGGGCGAGGGGACTACGGATCCCGGCAGCCCCCGCGCCGGGGACGGAGGGGGAGAGGCCGGGTGCAGGGATGGAGGGACGGGTGGGCGAGCGAGTGAGTGAGTGAGTGGCAGCCGCCAAGCCTTGGCCGAGAGCCAGGAAGGGCCTCCCCGGAGGAGGAGGAGGGAGGCGCAGAGCGGGAGGGAACCCCAGGGGTCATCTAGTGACGGCGCCCCAATCAAAAATTTGACTTTAAAAAAAAATCTTTTGAATTTTTTAATTTTTCCCGCGGCACACCAGGCAACATCTTGCGGCACACTAGTGTGCCACGGAACAGTGGTTGGGAAACACTGCCCTAAGTTAAGCTAATAAAGTATTATTTTGCTGGTGTGAAGACTGAATGACAGATAACATCTGGACGGCAAAATGATGCTACAATTCCATCAGTCTCCAGGATTCCTGATTCTCACCTGCATCTTCACAAGCATCACTTGCAAAGTTGCTACTCACTTCTTGAAAGGAGAGAAGTGTTGCCAGACCCCTCCTCTGGATGGCTTGAGACAACCCACAGACGCCTCAGAGGAGCCATTTCCTGAAGCAGCAGAAAACCACAGGAGGAAACATCTTTTAAACCCCAGAAGGACAATTTAGCCTCGGCACAGAGGGGAAGAGAGAGCCAGGTGAAAGCTAAAACCATCTTGCCCTTTTCACACAGAAAGAGAAGCCAAGGGTGCATTGCTGTCTTAAAGTAAACTGAAAAAAAATACTGTGACAGGAGGCACTTTCACAGTCTGAGCTGCCAGAAAAATGAAAAATGCAAACTGCAAGCCTCAAACTTGGCTTCTGAGCATCATCAGCTCAGGCCTGGTTCTAACACAAGGCTAAAGGCCAACTACACACGTCCAGGAAAGGGGGGGGAGTACACGGTCACCACTGACCCACATCTCCTCCCGTACGGTAGTGATTATTTACAGAGCCAACACAGTGCAGTGGTTAGAGTTGTTGGGCATGGGCCAAGGAGAGGCCACATGTCCAACTTTAGAGAGGACTGTCGTCTCTTGGAAGGGATGGCCGGGCTGAGTTTGTATTGGGAGAAGCCTAAGAACGAGAAACTTCAACGGGTCCAAAATGGAGCAGCCAGATTCCTGGCTGGGGTTCTGTTTAGAATTCGCATAACCCCAGTTTTGAAACAGCAGCAGTGAAACCCAGCTTGTTCCCGGGGCCAATTCAATATGCTCACATTAGCGTTTAAAGCCTTAAACAACTAAGACCCCGAAGTATCTGAAAAAAGCATTTCCTTCCCTATGGACCCTCTTAGACCCTCTTAACCTTGGCATCTGCAGAGAGAGGGCATTCTCTGTGGTAGCCCCAAAGTTGTGGAATTCTGGTTTCGTCACTGCACAGCCTTCAGCTGAAGACACTTTATCTTTATTGTGGCCTTTGACACTAGAGATTTATATTACTGCATGCCATCCCAATCTCCAAGCGGTGCAAAATTCCAGGGGTTCCAGGCGCTTTTACCCAGGGTTCGTATTTCCATTAGAATAAGGGACAGTAGAGACTGCGGTGTCTTTATGATATATGGTTTATTTACACATATATACAACCTGAGCTTACAATGGGGAGGTTCACAGCATTAGTACCCCAAGAGGGTCTTGATTCACCCATTGCCACAGCCTTGGCTATATATAAACCATCTGTGCAAACTACAGAAACAGTAGGACAAAATACAAAAATGCAATAAAGCATTGTTATATAAAAAGACAGGGCACAGCTTAATAATCAAGGAAACCCATGAAGTTGCATCTTCAAAGATGTCTAAAGTAACTGGTGGCGCTTTCCAACAGGCAGGGGAAAGAGAGTTCAAAGTTATGCAGAATAAATCATGGAAACTAGTTAAAAGTTAAAGCATAATTTATGCAAAAAATAAGAGAAATGATGGAAAGTTGCCCAGTTTGCATGATGTATATCCAATATATCCAAGAGGTTATGTCCTTTCCATCTGCCCCACCCCCACCATTTTATCCTCACAACAGTCCTGGGAGGTAGACTAGGATAGTCCAAAGTCACCTTGTGAGCTTCACTGTCAAGTCAGGCTTTGAGTTGGGTCACCTGCCTCTTCCTCCTCCTCAGTCGCCCCCAATATACAAGTCTCAGCCTGCTTGCGCAGCCACCCATCCCAGCATTTGCAGGTTCCAAACCTGCAAGAACTTTGTGGCTCTTCTCTCTGTTTCTTCATCATCTAGCTGTGCTCCTACATGACCCCCTCACCTCCTCAAAGAGCAATATAGTCCCTTTCTCAAAATGTAGATGCCGTTCTACCTGAGCTCAGGAGCCTTGCCAGGAGCAAGAAAGCAGCCAAGCAGATACAGATGCTGCCTAGATGTGTTCTCTCATAACCAAGGACATCAGAGATGAGATGTCTGCAACCACCCATTACACGGTCTAGCCATTAACTTAAAACATCGAGATAGCTGCTCTCTCTGTAGTCGCCGTATCTCC
This sequence comes from Podarcis vaucheri, assembly GCF_965113315.1. Lineage (NCBI taxonomy): Eukaryota > Metazoa > Chordata > Lepidosauria > Squamata > Lacertidae > Podarcis > Podarcis vaucheri. Next base: position 13,897,177 of record NC_138762.1, read on the forward strand.
CGACTTGGATCCTAAATGTAGTCTGGCTGTCTTTAGCTCTCAAAGGAGAGAGAGATGAAAGGCTTACTGAAAAGTAAACCCAAGATTGCACTGTAAAAGACTGAGGAATGCAGTTATAGCCATCTTCAGCCTTTTCAGGCAAAGACCTCATCTTTACCCCTAACATTCAAAAAGGGACCCATTTAAGATTTTAAGCTGTATGTTTGTCTTTCTCCCATCTCTTCCAATCTACTCCCAGACCTTTTAAACTCATCCTCTGCATCCCTCTCCTTCTGCTACCCCCCTCCTCCTTGGAACAATTTGAAGAAAGTGAGAATGAAAATGGTCCTGGAGCTAGTGGCCTGACCCACCTTGGGTTGGGGGCTGCTGGACCCTGTTATGGGTCACCACCCACCAGCCAAAAAACCATGATCAAGCCTGCAGTGCTCGAAGGAAGAAGCAATGATCTCAATGGACTTGCTTCTACATAAGCACGCAAAGAGAAATCACAAGTGATAACCAATCACATTACTTTCCAAAGACATCTGAAGGCAGCCCTGTATTGGGAAGTTTTCAATGTGTGATGTCTTCAGAAAGTAATGTAATATAGGATTATGCTGCTGAATGCTAGACTCTTAAAGTGGGCTGCCGTAATTTGTGATGCACCAATGCGTGCACGCAATTTTGACTGGCCAGGTGCTTGCCAACACCTTCTCCCCTGCAATCCTGATTTTAGAAATCCAAAGCAGACAGGAAAAACAGCCTCTGGGTCACCATTTGTGGGTGGTGGACTTGTCTCGCTTGGTGGGCCGCAAGCTGTGCAGATGTTCCTTGTTAGCGGGCAAAGCCAAAGCAAGAAAACATCTGCATCTTTGTGGACAAGGCAGTGCCAGAACTATTGACATACAAATCTCACTCACAGTCAATATGCAAAGCATTCTGGGTTGTTGGCAAAGTTTTGTGTGCATGCAAAAAGCTGTCTGCCCTCAAGGAGTTTACAATCTTAGGATAAACAACAAAGAGCAGAGAGGAACAGGAGGGGCGAGAGTAGCTATGGAAGAGTGCAAGCAAATGCAGTCACATTTCAACTTAAATGTTGAATCCACGTTCTCCAGCATTGGCTTCAAGATACAGGTGTCACAATGCAGTGGAAATGCGGAATACAATTGTATTTCGAGGCGTTAGGTGGCATGTCCCTTTCCCTTTAACACCCCCAGTTTGATTTTTGTGTTTCGCACACCTGTCTGGAGTTTTTTTGGGTTCTTCTGTGTTGCAAGTGCTGGCTGGATGCCCGGCTGCAGGTAGTGGGAGACTCTCAGACGCTCTGTATTAATTCCATCTCAGGGTCCTGGGCTAATCATGAGTAATGCCAGGTGCCCTTGATTACATCAAGGCAGGCTATAAAAGCCATAGGTGGGAGAGGCCCGGGGAGCTTCTGCCCAGATCAAAGGACCTGATGCTGGGAGACCGACGGTCGGGGTCTTTCTCCTGCTGCTCTACCTGGGGCTCCGGGCAGCTGAAGGGGAGACTGGGTAGCCCCTGTCGGGTGTGTTTTATGTTATGCTTTGTATGCCTGCTGTTTATTTGTTAATAAAACTGTTTTGGTTCCCCTTCCACCTCCTCATCCCTTTTGTCCTGATACCCTTGGAAAGAACTGCTGTATTTGGCAGCACACACTATGGCAATGCTCTGCTCAGGACCAGAGCTATGGTGGTATGTCAAATCGTGTGGTGTAGGACCCCAGACACCAGCCCTACCCCAAATGTCCCCCCACACATGCCAGCCTGCCCCCTGTACTACCAACCTCCCCAGATTGAGCAGAAAAGTCTGAACGTTCCCCACAATCGGAAACTCAGCATAACACACCTGGCTTGAGAGCAGTACATGTGAAAAGGATCTAGGAGTCTTGGTTGACCACAAACTTGACATGAGCCAACAGTGTGACGCGGCAGCTAAAAAAGCCAATGCAATTCTGGGCTGCATCAATAGGAGTATAGCATCTAGATCAAGGGAAGTAATAGTGCCACTGTATTCTGCTCTGGTCAGACCACACCTGGAGTACTGTGTCCAGTTCTGGGCACCACAATTCAAGAAGGACACTGACAAACTGGAACGTGTCCAGAGGAGGGCAACCAAAATGGTCAAAGGCCTGGAAACGATGCCTTATGAGGAACGGCTAAGGGAGCTGGGCATGTTTAGCCTGGAGAAGAGGAGGTTAAGGGGTGATATGATAGCCATGTTCAAATATATAAAAGGATGTCACATAGAGGAGGGAGAAAGGTTGTTTTCTGCTGCTCCAGAGAAGCGGACACGGAGCAATGGATCCAAACTACAAGAAAGAAGATTCCACCTAAACATTAGGAAGAACTTCCTGACAGTAAGAGCTGTTTGACAGTGGAATTTGCTGCCAAGGAGTGTGGTGGAGTCTCCTACTTTGGAGGTCTTTAAGCAGAGGCTTGACAACCATATGTCAGGAGTGCTCTGATGGTGTTTCCTGCTTGGCAGGGGGTTGGACTCGATGGCCCTTGTGGTCTCTTCCAACTCTATGATTCTATGATTCTAGGGGTGCTGAGGTACGGAGAGGCTCATAAGTGCATCCAGCCCAATGTGCTTAGAATTCCCCTCCAGGCATTCTTGCTCAACAGGACCTCCCAGCCAACAGCTGGAAAGGAGCCTTAATTGTTAGCAGATATGCAGAGAAGCAAAGCCCTCTACGCACACATACATGTTCAAAGTGAATGTGTGAAGACAGCAGCGGAGTCAGGCACACATTACTCTCACAGAAGATACTGGCACATGGAATCGCGAAGGTCGGAAAGGAGCTTCCAAGTGCACTCAGATGAACATTCTTAGAAGACCCTTTCGGGCCGAGAAGGTTAGGAGTTTGCATGCAGGGCAGGGATGTTAGAAGGGACAATTGCATGTGTGCTCCCACGCCCCCCAGACAACACCCCCACCTACTTTTTAACCCGCCCATCAATCTTTCAAAACAGCCCTGCGAGGAAGGTCAGTTTTATCCCCAGACAGCAGACGAAAGAGAAGGGAGCGAGGCTTTCCTGTGGTGAATGAGTGAAGGAAAGGGATTTGTGGTCACTTCCTTTGAATTGAAATAAATGGCTGGATTTTCATTTCAAAGCCAAAGTTCCTTCCTGCAGACTTGCAATGCTAATAGATACAAAAACGAGGAAGAAAGAATAAGAACAAGAGGGGGCGGGGTGAGAGATTGGGAAGGTAAGAAAAATGGATTTTCCCCTTCTTCCAAGACATAAAAAATTGATGCCTCGATGGCAAAACCCAGCACATTACCAACCCTGTGGGTGCAAGTTGCATTTTATAGGCAGCAATATAGGGTGGCAGGTGTTAGCTCAGTGTCCTTGGTCTGATTATGTCGCTGGCTTCAAAAGGAGCAGACTCGGGCCCTTTAATTAGGATGCATGGCGGAGCTTATTTTACGCCTCTGCCCAGCGCAGAGCAAGCAAGCCTCCTCAAGCAGGACAACCCCCCTGGGGAATTTTTCTCCGCAGAGCTCTATTAAACGCACAGGTGTTAATGCAACTGCATTCTGGCACACAGGGAACGTGCAGCATTTCATGGCTCACACGCTGCTCTTGGAAGCGGAAATCAAGGCTGGCATCAACGTCTAATCCCAGCTCTGCTACAGACCATAAGTTTTAAGGGACTTGGAAGGAGTCCTTCTGATAAAAAATGGGGGGAAAACAGGCACTGCCTTGGAGATAGATACCACAATCTCTCTTTGGTAAAAAAAAATAAAAATGGTTTTGTGGGTTTAGGAATCTGGGAGAGAGCATGCTTTGCTGGTTCAGATACACAGTCCACCTAAACCAGCATTTTGTTTTCAGCCGAGCTACTGGTCAGAGTCCCCGACAGCTGTAGTGACAAGTAGGGCCTGCAACAAAATGTTGCAGCGCTCCTGTGCAGCACTCCAGCCAACCAGCTGTGCCTGATATCAGTCCCTTGCACCTTCTTGCAACCTGTAGGGTGCACTGGCACCGATGCCTGCCTTCAGCTTACCTGCTGGCGGCAACAGCAGCACACAGCCATTCTGATTTCCCACAATGCCACGGGCATAGTGTTGCTCTGGGGCATTGTGGGAATTTGAATCCTGCCTGCTGGCCAGGTGCTTCTCTTTCCCCTCTTCACGCCCATCGCTTCTGCTGGCAAAATCTGAGAGGCAGGCAGGGCTGCCAACCTGTCAATGGCCTGACTTCACAACGGCGCACGGTTTGAAATCAGCTGAGCTTAGGGCATAATGGGAAATGTAAACAGAGGCCTGCTGCCGCCAGGTGAGGCAAAGGCCAGGCAGCCCAATAGTGGGACACTTTAGCAAGGAGGTTCTGGAAACCTGAATCGAGACCCAGGAACATGCCCCGAGAGGAGGCAGAGAGGGACTGTTGGTATCTGTCTCAAGAGACAACAGAGTGTGCCTCTGGGGGTGACGTCAAACTGCTGTATTAGCAGCACCCAAGTGACCTCCCTGGGGCACAAGCCTGGGCAGTGCGTATGGAAGTCCTGGGCTGCCCAGACGACAAGACCCCCCTCTCGACCTTGGTCCAAAGGAAAGCAAAGCAAGACGTTTGGCACCAGCTTGGCTGCAGGAGTTGCTGGGAGGAGGCGTACAAGATGCCATCCGACCATCTTATGGACTCCACCGCATTTGTGTAGGGTTTAGAATCATAGAATCATAGAATCACAGAGTTGGAAGCGACCACAAGGGCCATCGAGTCCAACCCCCTGCCAAGCAGGAAACACCATCAGAGCACTCCTTGGCCTTTACTTTTACCAAAGATATCCCGCACAGCGGTGGAGGTTTAGGGTCAGAGTTTCCCTTCTCTAAAATGGGCTCCCTTGCCAGGTGGGCAAGCTGCATCTGCCCCCCCCCCCACTTCCTTATACAGGATGTGCAGAAACTGTCTTTTTAAAAAATATATTTTTATAAGGAATTTCAACATAGGAATTTATCAAAAAAAATATCACCCTCCTCTTCGCCCCTCCTTTATTTCCTCCCCCTCCCCAAAGAAAGAAAGGCCCACCCCCACCCCAGACTTCCCTCAGCTCCTCTTTCTGATTTCTCAACACGTATTGTTCTCTGCATATTATAAAAATGTATAAATCCTTGATTTATCTATCTATACATTGCCAATAAAGAAAAATTTGTGAATGTTTATTCAAAACCTGCCAAGGAGTCCAGTTCATTTTGTTGTTTCTTTAAATACTTTGTAAAAGGTTCCCATTCTTCTTTGAAGTCACAGTTGTCCTTACCACGTAGTTTGTGTGTCAGTTTCGCCAATTCCGCATAGTCCATCACTTTCTCTTGCCACAGTTTGCAGAAACTGTCTTGTTGACCATTGGACCCACTACTGATCTCATCTGCTCCATCCACCGGAGCCTGTCTTCACAAGCAAGGAAAGCCCCTAACTCACTAAGAGTTTGAGACCCTTTGGCTACCCTCACCTGGTTTAGCTGGGGTCTAAACCACAGAGCCTAGGACTTGCCGATCAGAAAGTCGGTGGTTCGAATCCCCGCGACGGGATGAGCTCCCATTGTTTGGTCCCTGCTCCTGCCAACCTAGCAGTTCGAAAGCACATCAAAGTGCAAGTAGATAAATAGGTACTGCTCCGGTGGGAAGGTAAACGGCGTTTCCATGCGCTGCTCTGGTTTGCCAGAAGCGGTTTAGTCATGCTAGCCACATGACCCAGAAAAACTGTCTGCAGACAAACGGCGGCTCCCTCGGTCAGTAAAGCGAGATGAGCACCGCAACCCCAGAGTCGTCCGCGACTGGACTTAACAGTCAGGGTTCCTTTACCTTTTTTGGAAGCTGTTCCTGGGGTACGGCCGCTGTCACACGCTGACAGCTTCCAGGAGCCGCAAGAGAGAGCTGTGTGCAGCATGGGGACCGGGCAAACTACCCCAGAAGGAGCACGACGTGTCCCCCATCAGGGGTACTGCCCCTCCTCTAACACCCCATTGCCAGGCAGAGAGGGATAAGACATCAATAAACGAATAAAATCTGGCCTCATGCTGAAAGGTGATCCTCAAGGCTCTAAACCTCTTCTTCTTAAATAGTTACACACACGCGCACACGCGCGCGCACACACACACACACACGCACACACACACACACAGGCTTCTCTTCTTTCTCCTGGACTTCATGCAGAACTGCTTGAAATTCAATAGCTACAGCCTGTCCCGGAAAGGAAAAAAATAGGGGGGGGGGGAATCTTCCACAGATGCACAGAAACATGTAATAAACTGTCTTGTGCTTTCATGGCATGTGAAAACCCCGAGGCTGAAAAGATTGTGCTGAAATGAGGTTTCAAAGCCGTAATGGGACAATATTGCTGAATAATCAGAAGAGGCTTACAAGAACCCACAGTGCTAGAAGCATGTGAATGGAAAACCAATTTTTCTTTTTAAAAAAATAAAAATAAACCCACACACCAGGCTGCAAGATCCTATTCCTTCTACTAGAAACCAGAGTTGTGCTTCCCAAGCTAGGCAGCACATAAGGGAGAATATTTCTTTTCAGAATTTGTTGGCCTCCCCTTTGGAGGTACCGCTCACAACAAAGTGACCTAAAGTGACTTTACAAACACAACTGTCAACACTAATGCCAACTACAATACAGATGAAAAATAAAACCCAAGAACCATATCTATACAAATAAAAGACACGTCCCACAGAACCTGCACCCGCCCCAGCTAAAGCCCCCTTGAGTCTCCATCTGGGGAAAAAGGAGGATATAAATATACTAGTAACAACCTTGACAGTAGAAAATCAGGGGACAAAGGTTCCCCAACAACACCTTGCCAAAAGTGCTTATTATGTGTTGCATGTTATTACAAACTGTATTTATGAAAAGTGTTTTAAATGTTTGAATTTTATTTGAGTTATGGAGAGCCATCTCCAGTCACAGGATAGCTGTCGAAATGAATCAGCAGGATGAACTCACATCCTTTTATTTCAGTGGGTCTACTTTGAGCTGAATTTACGTTTAACACAACCCTATGAACGTGCAGTGTTTATCATTCCCATTATTAGCAGAATTTATATCCTGCCTCTGCTCCCAAAGCAGCTCATGTTTTACTAAATCACCATACTGCAAACTGCCTTTTGCGGCCTCTGGAACAATGGGAAGCATATAAATTTCTTAAATAAATACAGCCCGCCACCCCCACCCCACAAAACAAAACCCTAGAGCTGGGTGAAGCTTGCTGCTTGTTAGCTTTTCTCCCACGTCCTCCCTGCTCCTCGGCCCATTTCTTGATTTCCCTCTTTGTGCTGGAAACACAATCACTCTCCGCTCCCCATCTTTCGCCTGCCGCTCAAGGGGCAGGAGACCGGCCCACCGATATATTCCACACGGAGCAGAACCACGTGACAGCTCCTGCAGCAGCTAAATTGCAACCCCAGAGAACAGAGAATCAAAGATCCGGCCAGAGAGCTGCCACTCCGGCCCCCGCCAGAACCAGGCAGCCCTGCGCACGCCCGGCCTCTCCCAGCTGGCTGCCTCGCGCATCAAAATTGAGAGCTGTCAACTTCCATTGGCAGGATGGGTTTAGGGGGAGAGAATAAATGGGCAGGATGAGACACATGTGGAATCCCAATTCTTACACACACACACACACACACACACCTAGTTGCTTCTGTTCCTTCAAACCTTTGCCAGGCAAAAACTACCTACTTAACTTATTTTATATCCCCCACCTTGCCTCCCAGAAAGCGGTCCAGGAAGGCAAACACACAAACGCTGCCCTGGACTCCTCTGGGAGGAAGGGCACAGTATAAATTCAATTATTAAAAACCATTTAAAACAGGGGTGGGCAACCTAAGGCCCGTGGGCCGGATGCGGCCCAATCGCCTTCTCAATCCGGCCCACGGACGGTCCGGGAATCAGCGTGTTTTTACAGGAGTAGAATGTGTCCTTTTATTTAAAATGCATCTCTGGGTTATTTGTGGGGCCTGCCTGGTGTTCTTACATGAGTAGAATGTTTGCTTTTATTTAAAATGCATCTCTGGGTTATTTGTGGGGCATAGGAATTTGTTCATTATTTTTTCCCCCCAAAATATAGTCCGGCCCACCACATGGTCTGAGGGATGGTGGAGCGGCCCACGGCTGAAAAAGGTTGCTGACCCCTGGTTTAAAACATCCAAAAACAATTCCAAGGCAGCTGCAGACTGGGATAAATCTCGACCGAAAAGGCTTGTGGTAAAGAGGAAGGTCTTTAGTAGGGCACCGAAACAGCAGCAGAGACGGCGCCTGGCTAATATTCAAGGGGAGCGGAATTTCAAAGGGTAGATATCACAACACTAAAGGTCCTCTAGGTAAGATGGTACCTGAGGGAGCCCTCATCTGCAGGGTGCAGTGATCAATGTGATGTATGAGATGGTCTTTCAGGTATCCTGGTCCCAAACATAGGGATTTATATGCCAAAACCAGCACCCTAAACTTAGCCTGGCAGCTAATTGGCAGCCAGACTTCTTCCGATTTTGAGCCTACAAAGCTGTCTCAAACTGCTAGTCCATCTAGCTCTACACTGCCTCTGCACTGATTGTAGCTGTACACGCTCTATAGAAGTGACTAGATTTTTTTATATTAAAAATCATTATACAGTGGTGCCTCGCAAGACGAAAAGAATCCGTTCTGTGATTCTCTTCGTCTAGCGGTTTTTTCGTCTTGCAAAGCAAGCCCATTGACGGATTAGCGGATTAGCGGCTTTTAGCGGCTTATCGGATCAGCTGATAAGCGGCCTAGCGGCTTAGAAAAAGGGGGGGAAGGAGGAAAAAAACCGCAGGAACTCGCAAGACATTTTCATCTTGCGAAGCAAGCCCATAGGAGATTCATTTTGCGAAGCACCTCCAAAACTCTTTCGTCTAGCGAGTTTTCCGTCTTGCGAGGCATTCGTCTTGCGGGGCACCACTGTACTATCATCATGAGCTTATTTAAACCTGGATCATGATGGACAACATCATCTTAGGTTGACCAGTTTCTGACTCTGCCCTCAAGCATTACCAACTGGGGTTTAAGCATTTGTACAGCATCAGCGCAATGCCATTATCTGGCTAATTAAAAGGTCACTAAATCATGCGCAAGCTTTTGAGTTCTCCAGAACTCTTCACCAAGATGGGAGAGGATAGATATCTATTGCGCCATGCAAATACGATACATGCCAGCTAGTCTGGCAGGTAGTCACTTGTGCCATCGTGTAAATATGATAGGCATAAAGGTAAAAGGACCCCTGACCATTAGGTCCAGTCATGACCGACTCTCGGGTTGCGGCACTCATCTCAGTTTATTGGCTGAGGGAGCCGGGGTACAGCTTCCGGGCCATGTGGCCAGCAGGACTAAGCCGCTTCTGGCGAACCAGAGCAGCGCATGGAAACGCCATTTACCTTCCCGCTGGAGCGGTACCTATTTATCTCTTGCACTTTGACGTGCTTTCGAACTGCTAGGTGGCAGGATCAGAGACCGAGCAATGGGAGCTCACCCCGTCACAGGGATTCGAACCGCCGACCTTCTGATCGGCAAGTCCTAGGCTCTGTGGTTTAACCCACAGCGCCACCCACGTCCCACATGATAGGCATACAAGCACTAACAAACTTCTCTTCCCCTGCTTTCCCCCCTTTGTTTACTGCCTAGCCTGATGAAGACATAGCTGTCAACCTTCCCTTTTTTTGTGGGAAATTCCCTTATTCCAGGCTGTTTCCCCGCTGCTTCCTGCTGCTATCCCGGATTGTTAGATATTCCTGTAGACTGTCCCCGGGACAGGTGAGGCTGCTGATCCATTATTTTCAAGGCTGCTGGTCCCTTATTTTCAAATCTGAAAGTTGACAGCTATGCGAAGAGTTCTGGAGAACTCAAAAGCTTGCACATAATTTTGTGAATATTCAGCTGATCAAAGTATTGCAATACTATGGTCATTTTTCTTTTGGGCCAATCTGGCTTCCTTTGCTTTTTAACTGGGATTTCCACATCACAAGCTGTTCCTGGCCCAGCCAATGGGGATGGTAAGAGTTGTTAATGACTCAAGGCAAATGGTTCTATCAGGAGAGGGAAGTTTCTTAATGACATCCATTTAGATGGACACTTATCAGATGGCTGGTTCATTAGGAAGTGGATTGGGTCTGATGGGTGCGAGACGGCTCCCTGGGGGCATGTCTGCTATTTCCTGGCCTGTAAGTAATAGGCAAGTTCATGTACCATATCTTGGAGCCAGTTTTCACTGACAGATAGCGGATGTGCCAAAAACAAAAAGTAAACAAAACCAGGTCTTCCAATTGATAAGGTGCCCAGCTGCAGCTCTGCTGTATTCAACAGAGGTGCAGTTAGGCCTCCTGGTTCTGCTGCCAAAAAAACGTTTCACAGGGCACTCAAGCAATTCATGACAAGGAACCACAACTGTTAAAAGTGTGACCTCCCTCACCTGTTCTGTTTGAAAAAGCACAGCGGGGGACAACCATGTACGAACAGCACAGCCTTACTCAACAGATTTGCTCTGCTGAAGCGTGGTCGCAATTGCTGACTGCAAGCAGCACAAAAAGTTTGGGTTCTTTAAAAAGTTTATTTAAAAAGAAGAAGAAGCAGGGAGGCCACAGGAACAGCATGGCGGAAGGAGAAGAAAATGAATTCAATCTCAAATGCCATCAGGAGGACCCAATACTGTACATGCATTTCCCTGTTGCAGACTTAACTGCAATGGTGGACCGACTGTGATTATCAGTTAAAAGCAGTTGGCTAGTTCAGATGACAACCATGAGCTAGGTTAAGAACTTTGGGAACTTAAAAAAGAAAGGTCACTTGATAGCTGGACAGTCCACATATATGTTGGCCAATTCCAGCCTCTTTTTCTTAATGGTGACTAATTCTGCTCAGAATGTACAGGAAAAAGCTTTTTGGTTCCTGAAATTCATTCCGATTGTGCAGGTAAAATATAACTGATAGAATTCTACAGGATGTGGTGTTAGTGTGTGAAATCAGCCAAGATCCAGTGATCCCCAGGCATGCATCTCCAGATGGTGGAGATGTCAGGCACCATCCTGGTGCCCGGGCATCTTCACTTGGCTGCAAGTGGGCGACAGCCAGGGCGCAAAATGCACCTGGCACGTGGCTAATTTCAAACACTGGCGTCAGTGAGCCATAGGATACCAAACAGCACACCACAGGCCATTTCACAAACTGCAGTTCCTGAGACACTCTGGGTACTGTGTCTCGTTCTAGATGCCACATATTTAGGAGGAGATTGACAAACTGGAGTGTGTTCAAAGGAGAGATACCAGAATGGTAAGGGGTGTGCAAACCAAGTCCTACAAAGCACAGCTGAAAGAGTACATTTAGCAGGGAGAAGAGAAGATTCAGGAGAGGCAAGATAGCTACCTCCAAATACCTAAAAGGATTCCACATAGAAGAGGAGGCAGATTTGCATTGTTGCTCCAGGGGGTAGGAGTGGAACCAATGGGTGTTAATTTCAGAGAACCACGTCTTCCATTCTAACCTTGCAAAATCTCCTCTTCTTCCTCTTAGAATCATAGAATCATAGAGTTGGAAGAGACCACAAGGGCCATCGAGTCCAACCCCCTGCCAAGCAGGAAACACCATCAGAGCACTCCTGACATATGGTTGTCAAGCCTCTGCTTAAAGACCTCCAAAGTAGGAGACTCCACCACACTCCTTGGCAGCAAATTCCACTGTCAAACGGCTCTTACTGTCAGGAAGTTCTTCCTAATGTTTAGGTGGAATCTTCTTTCTTGTAGTTTGGATCCATTGCTCCGTGTCCGCTTCTCTGGAGCAGCAGAAAACAACCTTTCTCCCTCCTCTATGTGACATCCTTTTATATATTTGAACATGGCTATCATATCACCACTTAACCTCCTCTTCTCCAGGCTAAACATGCCCAGCTCCCTTAGCCGTTCCTCATAAGGCATCGTTTCCAGGCCTTTGACCATTTTGGTTGCCTTCCTCTGGACACGTTCCAGTTTGCTTACCCATCCTTGCCCTTTCTGTTTCCAGAGCATGTCAATCTGTTAGCGATGCCAGTGCACAAGAGGAAAGGAAGAGGCACAACTACAAAGGGGTGGGCAGACCATCCCAAACACCTTGACGGGCCTGATCTGGCCCAAGGGTTGCAGGTTCCCTACCCCTGACCCACAGGATGGGAGAACTACCAGAAAGACTCTTCCTATTTTGAATGACCAGGGATAGCTCAGTTGGTGAATAACGCCAAGCTTGTTAGGGAGAAATGGTGTCTAAAGAAAGTGTTAAAGCAGAAAGCTCAGCTATTAGAACTGCAGGCGTTGCTACAAATAAAACTAAAGTGTTCACTTCGTGTCAACACAGTTGCGCCACTAACTGCACTGCTTATTTACTACAGGATGAAATTTCATGAACTGTTGAGAAGGATGGGAGGAAAAAATGAACTCAGGGCACCCTTTCCTATGCTAATGCAAAAAATATGTCGCTCTGCAAGTACTTTGTCCTTTGTTCTCTGCTTCAGATGATTTCCCAAGGCACTCAACACAACTAATCATAAAGTTCATCATATTTAAAGGCCCCTTGAAAGAAGCAATGGTTAACCACTGCACCAAGATTTTACACGCATGCCCCACACTAAGGGCTCCGCTCGCTAGCCCCACCTACCCCTTTGCCCAACCAACACCCCCCCCATCATAGCTGTCAACGTTTCCCATTTTTTAAGGGAAATTCCCTTATTCCGAATAGGATTCCTCGCAAGAAAAGGGAAAAGTTGACAACTATGCCCCCAATACGCATCACCCACTCCCTCACGAACATACCATTTCTCTCCCATCTGAGGCAAATTCCATCAGTGACTCACAAACTTGCTACATCCAATTACAGTGCTTCGCTTGGAAGTGCCTTTAAACACAGTTCACCAAGTGCAATCAGCTCAAACGGTGTCTGCCGCGTAGGAGCAAAACTGTTGGCATCTTCAGAAACAAACTTGCAGCCAACGCTTGTGTTGAGCTCTAAAGCCCCAGGTCCTTTCAGGTCATGTGTGGGGAAGCTTTGGCCCGCCAGATGTTGCCGGACTCCCATCATCCCAAGCCATCGGCCATGCTTGCAGGGGCTGATGGGAACTGTAGCTCAACAACCTCTGGAGGGTGAAATGTTTAGGCGGGTATATCAAGGACAGATTGCACACATTTTAAACTAAGCCTGGAGGTCAATACGGCCCTTATAACTAGCAATAGGATTTGAAGCAGGTTGTGTATGGACTGCATTTTGGCATTCCTTACAGCACATTCTTGAAGACTACTTATCTCCTCTTGAAAACATGACTGTGCTCAGACTTCCCTGATCCCCTGGATTCTGTGCCTCTGCGTTTCCAATGTTCTCCTGACGTTTTTAATGATTTTATGCTATTTCTATAGTTTATATGTACACTGCTTAGAGTCTTTCCCTCCTAGTATTAAGCAGACCAAACGTTTTCTCAGACAAGTGAATAAATAGGGGTGGGACTATCCTGCTCAGGTCCTCACCAGACAGCCTACGGCCTTCCCTAACCTAGCTGAGCCATAAATACTCCCAGGTCACGGCTGCGGTGTTGCCTGTGCCAATGGCCTATTTTAAGCCATGCCTGTCTGGCTGACCATCTCCGTGCAGCTGCCTCCTGCTCACTTCAGGACACTGCAGCATAGACCCCAAACCATGAAAGTTCTGCATGAACCTCAGGCCAACAGCTCCAATGCCAGCCATGTCACCCCAAAATCCAGCAGGTGCTCGTGTTAGTTCCTGCTGCTGAAGCCTACAACCCAGTGCTGGCAGTGAGTGACAAAATTAGACCTTACATATAGCTTAACTTTCCCATTATGCCACTTGAACAAAACAGGCAGTCCGCAACCCCTGTTTCAGTTAAAATTACATAGGCTTGTCAACAAGGTACAGTTACTGCAAAGGGATCGTTTCGCCATTTAAATCATCGCACTAAAAGGAGGCAGCACAACAAAGAAGACTCCTTATTCTTCAAGAAAGGCCACCGCAGAATCCTCCAGGGTGCTGCTAATTCCCACATTTATTTCCAAACTGCTTGTCTGTTAATTTGCTTACAGTGTGAGTAGTTGATGTGTTAGTCAGGTACAGAAGCCTACAGGGCTAGAATCTCTGGCTTCACGTGCAGGGGCTTATATCAGCCTGGATAGCTCAGTTGGTAAGAGCGTGGTGCTGATAACGCCAAGGTTGCAAGTTCAATCCCTGTATGGGACAACTGCATTGCAGGGGGTTGGACTAGATGATCTGTCGCAACTCTATGATATAGATCAACATACAGCTTCCACCCTACCCAACAATCATCTCAGAAGATGAAGCAAGCCTTAGAACTGCCGGGAAACAGATGTAGTTCAGCAGTAGAACATCTACATTGCATGCAGAAAGGCCTCAGACACAGTCCCCAGCATCTCCAGGAACAAGCTGGAAGAGATCCCTGCCTGAAACTCTGGAGATCTGCTGACGGTTAGTGCTGTAAAGGTAAAGGGACCCCTGACCATTAGGTCCAGTCGTGGCCAACTATGGGGTTGCGGCGCTCATCTCGCTTTATTGGCCGAGGGAGCCAGCGTACAGCTTCCGGGCCATGTGGCCAGCATGACTAAGCTGCTTCTGGCGAACCAGAGCAGCGCACGGAAACGCCGTTTACCTTCCCGCCGGAGCAGTACCTATTTATCTACTTGCACTTTGACGTGCTTTCAAACTGCTAGATTGGCAGCAGGAGAGACCGAGCAACGGGAGCTCACCCTGTCGCGGGGATTCGAACCGCCGACCTTCTGATCGGCAAGTCCTAGGCTCTGTGGTTTAACCCACAGCGCCACCCGCGTCTCACAGTTAGTGCTGTAGACGACACTAATCTAGATGGACCAATGGTGTGATTGCTACCTACGTTCCACCAACCCAGCAGGCAGCTGTATAGGAAAGGGCCTCCCCGGTCTAAACCTAGCTGGCCAAACAGTTCCATATCATAAACATTCTAGTTTCACTGAAAGTGAATTCAGTCCTGGATCTCCTGGCTGCTTTTTAATCAGGGCTAGCCATCTTATTTTGCACATAAGATGATAAGAACCGATTTAAAAAATAAAAAAAACTTTTATTCCCCAGTCTCATAACCAAAAATCAATATGCTAGTACTGTGCAGGGAAGAAGAAAAATAACACATTTAGATGCCTAGGCAACTCAGTTTCTGGGATATGTTTTAAACGCAAAGTATAAACATATTTGCTCTATGACTTGCATGTATTTTTTGCTGGCTACAGTTACATACCCTCCAACATTTCTTTGATGAACATAGGGACGTCCTATTTCATAATCATCATCATACCCCGTCCATCTGACTGGGTTGCCCCAGCCAATCTGGGCGGCCTCCAACACGTATAAAAACAAAATAAAATATTAAACATTAAAAAACTTTCCTATACAGATGTCTTCTAAAGGTTGTATGTATAATTACTTATCTCCTTGGCTTGGTGATTCCCTAACACCATACCCTCCAATATTTCTTTGACGAAAATAGGGACGTTCTAAGGAAAAGTGGGACCTTTCAGAATCAAATCGGAAACTAGGACAGCTTCTGTAAATCCGGGTCTGTCCTGGGGAAATAGGGACACTTGGAGGGTCTGTAGTTATAGCTCTCTCTACCTTTAGGAATTGCAAAGGTCCTCACCCCACCCCACCCATTCTTTATAACATATTTTGCTTCAAATGCTTTAAAGCAGGCATAGGCAAACTCAGCCCCCCAGATGTTTTGGGACTACAACTCCCATCATCCCTAGCTAACAGGACCAGTGGTCAGAGATGATGGGAGTTGTAGTCCTAAAACATCTGGAGGGCCGAGTTTGCCTATGCCTGCTTTAAAGGCCCTCCAAAAAGAGCAATTACTGCCATACTAATTATTTAATGGTAGAAAATAAAAGACTACTAGGCTGTTCCACAAATAATTAAATCAGGCAATCTGAGTCTGGTCTTTGAGATGTCAGGGTGGGCATGCTGGTTTGAATCCCAGTGAGTCAGCTCAATTGACTTCTGAAGCAGCTTGGAAAGGGTCCATTCTGCAAATCGGCTGTCCACTTGAAATCACTGAGATGGCCCTAAGATAAAGGAGATCACCAGCAATCCCATGTCTCTGACCAAGCTCTATGAGCTTGCAATAAACAGCAGGCCCAGATGGAGAAGCACATCTACACCCCAAAGTGCCATTCAATGGGGCCCAAATGAGCATCCAGAAGTATCTCCACGGCAGCTGCACTTGCAAAAGCTTATTTCCGCACAGGCTCTTCTTCTCTACAGAATCTAAGTGGGTGGATTTTCCACTTGGAATAAAGCACTACCTACAGCAACACAGTGCTTTGCTTAACTTTGCAGTCCAGTCCAAAGGCTGTTTGGAACAAACGGGCATTGGACTAGACTGCAAAGCTCAGAAAAGTGCTACAGTGGGTGGGTGACAACACCATTATTAAAATTAAGTTTGCATGCTTATACTTGGGGTAAATCACTTTGAACTTGGTGGGGCCAAAAGTGATTTGCCCCAATTACCGTATTTTTCGCTCTATAGGACGCACTTTTCCCCCCTCCAAAAATTAAGGGGAAATGTGTGTGCATCCTATGGAGCAAATGCAGGCTCCTTGGCTTCAGCGATAGCAACGTGAAGCCTCCGAAGCACAGAGGGAGCACTCCCTCCATGCTCCGGAGGCTTCAGGTTCCTTTTGCTGAAGCCAGGAGAGCAAGACTCTCCTGGCTTCAGCAGAGAGGGAGAGCTACGCAACGCCCCTTCAGCGAAGCGGGAGGAGAAATGGAAGGGGCTCCATTTCTCCTGCCGCTTCGCTGAAGGGGCGCTGAGCAGAGAGGGGAAGAATATTTTTTTTCCTTGCTCTCCCCCTCTAAAACAAGGTGCGTCCTATGGAGCGAAAAACACAGTAAGTGAGCACAGAACTGAAACTATGAAGAGTTGTTGTTATTGTTTACAATTTGTATTTTGGATAATGGCATTGTTACCCCACCCATCCCAAACCTTAGGAACAATGGTTAGTAGGGCATTTAAAAATAAAAACAGCAACAACAATGAACAAGCCCACAGTAACACAAATGACTTTAACAACTATATGAACAACATATGCTCCAAAAGCGCTATGTTTGGATTGGAGACTCCAACACGCCCTTTTCCCTAAAGTCCTTGCATAGTTTTCTCATAGCTCACATATCACCAGTTCACCAAGGAAGCCCCCAGCACAAACTTATCAGGCTGAACTTTCAAAGCTTGTCCTTCTGGGCCAAGGCAAACCGCTCCTAGAAAAACCTCTGCTTTTATAGCCAGTGCAGGAAACTGCATATTTCTTTACCCCCAACTTGCCAAGAAAAAGGGGTGGGGGTGGAGAAGATGAGGAGGGTAAAATAAAAGAAGCAATTTCAGGCACAAAAGAAATAAAGAAATCTATGGCAAGCAGAAGGGACCTGGGCTGTGGCTGCATTGTTGCTCTCCTTTGCCAACAATAAGAAAGGAAGGAAAAGAGATCAGATAAAATATAAATGCAAGGCGGTTCAGCTGAGGAATGTCGATCCTTCGGGAAGGGAATGGCCCTCACAAGATTAAAGAAAATGATATCAAATAGGATGTGCTGCAATATCAGCTTTTGTGGACATTGTGTCAGTGTTTACAAACGCGTTGATCTCAAGGAACAGGGGGTTTCATTGTTCATCCCGAACTCATGTCACGCAGGGCAATGCGATTCCAATGAAAGTTTGCCAGAGGACAAAACAGTGTCAGTTACACAAGGGAAGCGCAGGAACAAATCTATGCAGTAGCGGCGGAGGAGAGGCAGCTAGCCGGCCATATGGATTCAATTCGAGCCGTTCCCTTCCAGGGAAGGAACTCTGTACAGGAACCAACACAATGACGCCAGGCCTATAATCCACAAACCACTTAAGACAGATCACACTCACACTATCTGTCTCTCTCTCTCTCTCACTCACACACACACACACCAGTTTTTCTCCTCTGTATGTTTTTACTTGGACAAGCTGCTGAAATCAGTGGGATTTAACTTGGGATCCCACTGTTCTTCTACATAGTGCTTTCATCAATTGCATTAATTATAGGCGATGGGGAGGGAAGGGCCTCTTAATAAAAGCCACAAGCCCCACTGCCTAACTCTTTAGCCCTATAACACCCTCCCCAAAGGCATTGTAAACCCAGTAGCTATTGGGGTGGGGCACTGAATAGAAAGTCCTGCTGCTTGTCAATGAGCTTGCTTCCAACCACAGTCCAGAATACACCTAAACCATAGAACCACAGTACTGCAGAATTGGAAGGGACCCTGAGGGTCATCTAGCCCAACCCCCTGCACTGCAGGAATCGCCCAACATAAGGCTCAAACCCACAACCCTGAGATTAAAAGTCTCATGCTGAGCTATCCTTATCTGGGAGCAATCATAGGTTTGGGGGTGGATTTTATACTGCCAGAGTATATGTTTGCATAAGAAACATATACTCTGGCAACATATAACCCCCCCCAAAAAAAAACACCAACCCTATGATTGCTCTCAAATACATTGTGAGAGCGCAAGTTAGGATAAGGGCTCCAGAGCCAGTGTCAAGATGCAGCGTCCTGGGTAGCTCAGAGGGCCCCAGCAGGACGCCTTTGCTCCCAGCTGGGCAGCTGGATGTGGGGAGCTGCCATTTTAATTTCCCACATTGCCTATGACTGATGCTGCATCAGGAGCATTGTGGGAAATTCAAAATCAGCAGCCCAAATTGCCATGGCTGCCCGCCCCTGCCAGGGAAGCACTCCAGGTGAGGGGGGAGCTAATGACACATGAGGCGTTCCACCAGAGGGCACTATGCCAAGAGCTCCCTGAAACCTGGAGCCAGTTCTGCAGAATCCCATTGCAGCCAGCGCATTTCAAATGCACTGACGGGCTCAATCCGAAGCAGGTTTATTTGGAAATAAGCCCCTTCGGATTGCAATGGAACAACAGGTGATGGGGCTGATAGAGGTGCTACTCTCCCTGCACGTAGGCTGTAGAAAAGCCCTTCCCTAAGGAACAACGCTGTATGCAGGGAACGCAATGTTTTTAAAACTCCTTCCCAATGCATGGAGCATTTATCCGCCTGCGGCGCAGCATATTTCTGCCGGTGGTAGCACAGAATGTGCAGTCAGGAGTTCTTGCAAGTAAGAATAATAAACCCTCACAATCGCTATAATGTAGTAGGGCTGGGACTAAGACACTGATTTGTCATATGTTAAGCTGCTGGGCTGAGCAGACCTAACTCATTCTCCCTTACCCACACACAACTTCATACTGGGGGTGGGGGGAAGGTGACTTGCCTCTTCTAATCTCCTCCCCACACATTGGATTCTCAGTCCTCAAGAAGAGAAAGAGCTGTCATATTTGGTTTTGCAGATTCCCACACAGTCCGCAAAATTAATATTTGGGGGTGGGGGAGTGAGCAATGATGACCCTTCAACTAAAATTCAGCCTTATCAGAAACGCAAGTATTGCAACTTGTATGGCTTTTGACAAGACTGCACTCAATTCATCAGGGTGCCCAAACATCCGAAACACAGCTGCAAGCTATGCAAACTTGCTGAACTCAGTTACAGATAGGTAGCCGTGTTGGTCTGCCATAGTCAAAATAAAAAAATTCCTTCCAGTAGCACCTTAAAGACCAACTAAGTTAGTTCTTGGTATGAGCTTTCGTGTGCATGCACACTTCTTCAGATACACACTGAACTCAGTGATGCTTACTTCACAAGTTGACATTCAGAGGCTCAGGCTACATAGACCCACCTTTGCAAAACCGAGGATGGCTCCTGAAAAAAATGTAGAGGACCAATAGGAGTCTTTCAAACTATTTTAAGACGCCAGTCATCCCAGGAGAAAGAGCAGAACGGCCCAAGTCCTTGCTGTGTCAATGTTTGCTTTCCTCCTCGCCAATCAGGCATTTCTCCCGACATTCCCAGGGCCTTCCATCTCTCTGAGCATCTTGGCAGCATTCAGAACAGTGAGTGACTGATTCTGGTTGCCAAGAGAATAAAACTGGACCAGTACAGCCGCTTCCCTGACAATTTATGGCTTGCATATGGTCATTTGGAATTTGTCGTTAGTGTGTGGCCAAAGTTTTTACAGAGTTGAAAACACACACGCACACAGAGAGAGAGAGATTCCAAGCCTGTTAGCAACCATCATAAGGAAAAGCAGAAACAGGAGTAGGGAATGGGGTGGGCTTTTTTGGGAGGTGGGAATACTCATTGCAACATATTGGTTATGTAGCGGGATAGGATGCAGGCTTCCTCAGAAACAAGTCCCACCAAGCTGAATGAAACTTACTCCTTAGTAAGCATGCTTAGGATCTCAGCCTTACCATACATGCATGCAAAAGTACATCTTATAGACCAATCTTTTCAAATACTCTTGGTGGAAGCAAGTCCTATTTTATTCAACAGGATAAACTTCCAAGTGAGAGCAGGACTGCACCCTCCCTATGGGAAATTACAGTGTGATCCTATGCACTTTGCTCAGAAGTAAATTCCACTAAGTCCAAGGGTGCTTAGGACTGCAGCCTAAGCCCCATCAAACTCAGTGGAGCTTACTTCTGAGTAAATGTATCCAGGGCGTGGGGTTCCTGGAGGACTGTTATCTTTTCTCTATTTTAAACACCACTCGCCTACCCCTATGACTATTGCTTATGTCATCTTTTTTAAAAAAAAAGACGAGAGCCATTTCCAATAGTAAACATATCTGGCATTTAAACACACACACATATTTATATCCTCTACTGATCTTGCAAAACAAGGAGGCAGAAAGAGTGATGGGGAAGGAGCTGACTCAAGTCTTCGAAGCTTGCATTAAATCATCTCTTTCGCACCCAGTAATTGTTCAACGTGCCAAAGACTCTCCACCGCAGCCCCCCAAAACACGAACACACCCGGCTATGTTCAGTCAATGCCACAATTAGGTGCTTCAAGCGTCCCAGGCACTCACACCCCAACATCTGGTAAGGGGAAGAAAGAGGAGAGGCAGGCAGAAACACTGTCTGATAAGCATTCAGCAAGCAAGCCCGTCTCTGTAGGGATTCCGCACATGTAACCTTTCCTTTCCCAAAAAGAAAAGAAAAAAAGACAGGAGGAGGTGGATGGGGAAACACCGGGTTTGCAGACAACTCCAAGGCTTTGTTGCTGGGGCTCATCAATAATCTTCGGAGTTAGGAGGGCGGCTCATTATCATTATCACTTTGCTTTGGGCGATGTTGCATCCAAACAGCAGGGAGGGGAGAGAAACCAGGAGACAAAGCGTGTTTCCACCCCCCAACCCTTCCCCACGCCGCCGCCGATGCATACATCCACAACACGTTCCGGATTTTAGACAGACTAGCAAGATGATAGATATGAAGAAGGGAAAATAATGCTTTAAATAAAATTAAAAAAAGCATCGCGCAACTCACCTGGTTTGGGACGGCTGCTCCCTGCCCTTTACAAAGAACATAAGCCAAGAGGCCAGGTTGGAAACCAAGTCACTTAATTAGACATGAGCGGGGCAAAGCTTGCGAAGCAGTTCCCTTGGGATGCAAACTGTAGAAGGTCGTGTGTGTGCGCCGCTTCCTCCCCAACCAACCAAGCCACCCACTCCCGCCCCCTTTTGCTTGGGATTCAGTCACTGGTGCTGCTGCTGCTGCTCTGGTTGCTGGAAGCAGCAACAGCAGGGGGAGGGAGGAGGAGGCTGCACACCGATCTGGGTCTGGCACAATGAATTGCAGCGCAGAAGGACCGCCCCGCCCTTCAGCCGCTTTGCAATTACATCATCCTTCTGTGGCTCGGCAGGGGGCGGAGGCGGAGGGGGGGCGGGGCAAAGGAAAGACAGAGCCTTCCCATTGGCCCCTCCGGGCAGGCGTCCCTTGGGTCCCTGGGAAACGTAGTCCCGGGGCGCAGTTCCGCCCCGGGCTACTACAGTCGCGTCTGGTCGTTCGCGGCACTACAACTCCCGTGAAGCCCCGCGCGGCGCGGCCTCAGAAAGGAGCTGAGGGAGAAGAGGGAGGGGCTTAAGGCTTCGGGAGCCGAGCCCGCTCGCTCCCTCAGAGCGGCCATATTGGCGGCGGTGATGGTGATGGCGGCGGCGGCGGCGGCGGCAGTGCGGTTCTCGACGGGCGCCCTGCGGAGAGGAGGAGCGGCCCTAAGGAAGCCGGGTTTAAAGTGGCGGTGCGGTGGGAGAGGAGGGGGGTTGGGGAAGCGAGTGGGGGGGTGGGAATAAAGCGAACCGGAGCGCTTGAGGAGAGCTTTTCAACCTGAGGGGGGGGAGAAGCGACGGTGGGCGCGAGGAGGTCAAAAGTCCTCGGGTGCGTTTGGCGAGCCTCTCTCCCCTCCCCTCCCCTTCGTGATAAGTGACGGGGGGGGCGGCGTGTTGCCGTGGGAACCCCCGACCGGAGCGCGGCTGCGCCTTCCCCGCCCCTTCATAGGTGTCCCCAGACCGCAGCGTTCCGCGCTCTGCCGCGGGTGGCGCAGAGGTTAGAGCGCTCGTTGCGGGCGTCTCCGGGAGCCCCGCGTTCGGTTCCCGGGCGCCTCTCTCGGGCCGGGTTCCCCTAATGGCAGTTTGAACACCGAAGCAATCGGTTGCTGCGGCGCCAGTGCAGAGCGCAAGCCCTGAGCCATGAAATCCCATTGTGATTAGTGGCGCCTGCTACTTAACCTGGGCATGGATAGGAAGCTGCCCCAGACACTTACTTAGGTCCATCTAGCTCAGTGTTGTCTGCACTGGCTGGCAGCGGGCCAGGACTGAGCTTTCAGCCCTTGAATTTAATGGGATTTTACTTTTGAGTTGAGTGGCTTTGTTTGGGGTGGGTGGACTAGAGTTTCACTGAGTTTAGGGAATGACTAGGTTTTTATTTCTCTCCCTCTCCCCCAATGCAGCCTACAAACCCTCCTGCTTGCAAAACCATCACACTGCCTGGAAATCCTGCTTTTCGTAAAACTAGGAGAGCTGGTCCTAGTGGCATTTAGTACTGAGAATCTGTTCAGCTGGCGGCTGTAATATTACAGCAAAGTGATAAGAGCACTTACTTGCGTGCAGGGAGTCTCCAGGTTGAATCCCCAGGGGATCTGCTGACAGTGTAGACCAGTGTTTCCCAACCTTTTTTGGGCAAAGGCACACTTGTTTCATGAAAAAAATCTTGAGGCACACCACCATTACAGCCCCGTGACGTCAGCGCGCAGCGTCATGCCGGGAGGGACATGAATTGCTAGCAAATTACATAATCACCTCCTTGAGGGCTGGCTCATCTTCTCCGAAGGCAGAACCCCATTAATTAACAGCACAGACTCACACCATAGCCAAGACGAGGGGGAAAAACCTCAGTCATGCACAGTCATGCACATGTGGGGGCTAAATGAGGACGAAGACCGGGCAGAGAGCAGGGTTCAAATCACCCCACCTGGCCAGGACAATCCCTGGGTGCTCCCTTGGGCCACTCGCCTGACCCACCTCGCAGGGCTGTTGTTGCGAGGATAACATGGGGAGAACCACACGCGCCCCCGGGAGCTCCTTGGAGGAGAAAGCGGGCGATGAATGCAATGCACAAAATATATGAGAGGCGACCAGGTTTTGCAGGTGAGGGGCCCCCGCCAGCCTCCGCTTCCAACACCCGGCGCAACGACGCCGAAGTTTTCCCCCGGGCTCGGCTCGGGGAGCAGCGCTGCTCCCCCCGGCTCCCCTTCGCCCTCCCGGCTTTCTCTGCCGCCCACTGGGGACCCCCCTCACCTGCCAAGTCCGGAGCGCCGGTGGAAGTTGCATGCATGCATACAGGGCGCCGCGTTGCCATTGCATTGCACTGCACTCCATGCAACGCCTGCACGCATGCATTGCCTTGCACGCCTGCCAAGGGGTCTCCCCGCGGTCCGATGCGTCCCCTCCGGCGCGGATGCAGCATTGTAAAAATAAAAAACCCCCGACGCAGCCCTACCTGGGGGGCAGCCTCTGCCTCCGCCGCTCCGCCTCCGCGGGGATCCCCAGGCTCCATCCTGCCGCCCGATCTCCGCGGGGGCGCAGGCAGGCTGCGCGGGGTCTGCGCGGAAGAGCCCCTGCCCGCCCGGCCGCTGCGCTCATTCCATGGCCGGGAGAAGAGCGCTTCAAACAAAACGCCCGGCCCGCCAGGCCACGCTGGGAAACGTAGTTTGCGCACCCCGCGCGGGCGTGGAGCCCAAGGGCGAGGGGACTACGGATCCCGGCAGCCCCCGCGCCGGGGACGGAGGGGGAGAGGCCGGGTGCAGGGATGGAGGGACGGGTGGGCGAGCGAGTGAGTGAGTGGCAGCCGCCAAGCCTTGGCCGAGAGCCAGGAAGGGCCTCCCCGGAGGAGGAGGAGGAGGGAGGCGCAGAGCGGGAGGGAGGGAGGGAGGGAACCCCAGGGATCATCTAGTGACGGCGCCCCAATCGAAAATTTGACTTAAAAAAAAAATCTTTCAAATTTTTTAATTTTTCCCGCGGCACACCAGGCAACATCTCGCGGCACACTAGTGTGCCGCAGAACAGTGGTTGGGAAACACTGGACTGTAGACAGTGTTGAGCTGGAAGAACCAATATTGCAGTTCAGGGTAAGGCAGCTTCCTAATCTAGACAAATTCCCCGATAAAGTTGATGAAAGACAGCAGAATTATAATAGTTTTAACTTTGGGAATCCCTTCCCCCGCCCCGGCCCCACCCAAAATACCTACTACAGATTTCCCTTGTTTCCAAGCACTTTGTGGTCTACTCAAGATATATCTTACCAGTACAACTCTGTACATCTTTACTCAAAAGGTCCCACTGAGTTCAGTGGGGCTTACTTGCAGGTAAGTGGGTATAGGACAGCAGCTTTAAAAATAATTTTCTCCTTCTTGACAAGATCTCTGGGATCTTCTTTGAAAGGTGAGGTAGAAATCCCTGTAACAAATAAATCATACCTATGATAGATTAGATTGTGTTGGAATTTCAGAGCAATATCATGGAGCTCCATTGTGCTAGTTTGCATAGTCCTAAAATGGTGAGGTTTCAACGTTCCCGTTTTAATCTTCTACATATGCTATTATGCTAGTATCCTGCCTGTTTGTTTGTTCTAGAACAAACATTCCAGGTGGCTAAAAAGTTTATTTACAAAGCGTTATAAAAGCCTAGTGAAAACAGATACCACAACAGGGCAGTAGCTGAATGTATAACGACAAATTAACGATAAGGGTCATCCTCGTTTTGCATTCAGCAGAATCACATCTTTAACCATCAAGCCCTGAAGATATTCTCGCGTTGCAGGAAATAGATGACTCTTGGTCTCCCAAGTCTACGATTCTATGATATTGGTCTCATTCTGTGGGAATTGTTGGCTAAAAATGGAGCATCATTGACGGATGTCAAAGAGCTCAATGTGTGGATGTTAAGCTACTTCCCTTTTGTTTGGTGAATACTTCTTCCAGAGCAGGAATGGGGAAGGTTTGGCCCTGCAGATCTTGCTGGGCTTCAGTTCCCATCATTCCTCACCAATGGCCATGCTACCTGGGGCAGGTGAGTGTTTGTCTAGACCAGAAGGACTGGGCTGTTGAACAGAAGATAAATAAACGGACAGGGGCCTCTTCAGAAGCATTTCCATGCTGTGTTCTCTTACAGTTTTGGTGTTAACAATGTTCTGTGTATCCTTCAGAGAGTTTGAGTCCATTAGCTTTCCTATCACTACTGTGGAACTACAGAATGCTACATTTAGGCCACGGCTTTGCTTTGCAGAACTACAATTCCCAGAGTTCCCTGGAAAAAAGGATTGTTAAACTCACTCTTCATATATAGCATTGTGAAATATAAGTGTGTGCGTTTGAAAAATCAGCTTTGCCCACACATGTATATTTTAGGGAGGGGGAAAACTCACTGCTTGACCACTTTTTAATTCCTTTTATATTCCTAACACCAGGAAATGTTCTTACCCCAGCACAGCTTTATAGGGAGATGAAGCGTACTGCATTACCGTATCTTTAGAAAGGGCCATTATAAAGAGCAGGGCAGGGGGCTATTTTATCTCTGATCTTAGCGCTAAGCGCCACAGTGCTGAGATCAGAAAGTTTGCATTTTACTTATCACAGATACAGCCCTCCAAAGTGCTGGGCAGTGGGGAGGGGGCTGGAAATGCTGGTTGTGAGTGCATCAGCACCTGTCTTTTGATAATTTATGTAAGAGTGTTTGTGCTGTGGGTGTATCTCCATGCATGTGTACACTGACCACTTTCACCACTGTCATGTGACCTTCAGAAAAGTGGTTGGTCGTCAATGTGGCCCTCAGTCCAGAAAAGACTAGCTGTTTCTTGTTCACACCAAGCAGTCTCACCTGAATGTACATTTGGGGTTTGAGATTATATTAATACACAGGCTGAGCCAGTAAATGGGGGCAGGGGGAAGGTTTGTGATCTGGTCACATAAACATTTGTTACGGTTATCCTAAACCAGGGGTTGCCTTCCTTTTGGACCAGTGGGCCCATTACTAATGTTGGAGGCCACCAGTCACAAAATACCGTATTTTTTGCTCTATAGCACGCACCTGACCATAACACACACATAGTTTTTAGAGGAGGAAAACAAGAAAACAATTTCTGAATGAAACAGTGGATGTATGATTTTTGGGCTTCATGCTGTGGCCACAGACATGTGATTTGACAGTGAGTTTGGGGTAGCCCAATGCAAAAATCCTGAGAATCCATGTGGATCTGTGCTTTATAACCACGTTTTTGCACCATTGTGGCCCCAGGCAACAGTGGGAGCGTGATTTTTTTGGTGCAGGCTGTAGCCATGGACATGCTGTGTTATCTGTTGGTGAATTTGGGGTGACCCAATGCAATGATCCTGAGGATCCATGTGGATCATTGCCAGCCTGGTTGCCAGTCGGCTCCAGGGATTCGCTCAATAACACGCACAGACATTTCCTCTTACTTTTTAGAAGAAAAAATGTGAGTGTTATAGAGAGAAAAATACGGTAGCTGCTATTGCAATTGGGGGGGGATGTGATGGTGGAGGATAACCTGAAATGGTTGCCACAGGGAGTGTGGCGACATGCATAATTAGAGATACAGCCACCCACAACAATTTTATGCTTTCCATGGGAAGTCTTACCTGTCCCGATTGTGGAGATACACAGCCATGGGTGTAGCCGGGAAGGGGACTCCCCCCCCCCCAGCCTGGATCAAGTAAAACAAAAGGAATACTTAACTAACTGACCAATCACATCGGTTCTGCCCCCCTCAACAAAAGTTCTCCCCCCCGCAACAAGAATCCTGGCTACCTCCATGCAAACAGCACTGATTTGAGACATACTGTACACTGATCCTGCTGCTGAACATTTTGCTCCATAACATTATTTCTAGGAGGCCTGGAGACTCACTTAAAAAGAAGAACAAAAGCATGAAGTCTGGGGCATGTGCCCAGGTGAAAGCCTTTGCTTGGTGCCCACAGGTGCCACGTTGGAAACCCTAGTTCTAAACTTAAAAGCAGAAATGCAGCCCAGTCTTATGTGTGTTTACTCATAAGCAGTGCTTTTTTGCCTTAAATGTTTAGGAGTACTCTCATTTTCCTACTCATATTGAAATATTTCCCCTCAATGAGGCCAAACTTCGATTCCCAAAACGTTTAGGGGTATGCGTCCCCCCAGAAAAAAGCACTGTTCAGAAGTAATCCCTGCTGCGTCCCAAGGGACTTTACTCCTAAATCGATGTTCTTGGGGTTTCAGTCTTATGCTGAAACCTCCCTTAGACACAGCAAGGCTTACTTCTGAGTAAACGTGTAGTAGTGACTTGACACTGGGTTGGTGCACTGAGCTTAAGCCCACCAAAATTACTAGTCAGCCTATCTAGGAATATTTAGCTGCAGCACATTGGCATACACTGTTGGGGGACAGAGTGGAGTGCTTCAACTTGCAAAAGTTTCTTTCCAGGTGAGTGGCTTGGGGAGGATATAAAAGCAGGGGTCTCCAAACTAAGGCCCAAGGGACTCGTTTATCCAGCTCGTGGCAACTCCCACTGCTGCCGCCCTCTCTTACCTGTGCTGCGCAGCTGTCCACTGCCAGGTCGGAGGAGCACCAGAAATAGCTTGTAAGCATGCACAAGTGTTATTTGCGCATGCGCAAGTGTTATTTCCAGTGCACATCCGGGTCAGAGGTGGCCCCTTTCCCATGAGCACAAGCTATTTCCTGTGCTGCTCCGACCCTGAAGTGCGCCGGAAATAAGTGTGTGCGCACGCATATGTGCACGTGCTCCTGCCCGCCGCGTGATCGGTGCTGGAGACACCAGCCCAAGGCGCAGCAAGTTTGCTGACCCCTGACATAAAGCAATGATGGGAAACCTGTGACCTACCAGGTGTTGCTGGACTCTAGCTCCGATCATCCCCAGCCAGAGTGGACCATAGGGATGATGGCTTGTACAGTGGTGCCTTGCAAGACGAAATTAATTCGTTCCGCAAGTTTTTTCTTCTTGCGAGTTTTTTGTCTTGCGAAGCACGGTTTCCCATAGGAATGCATTGAAAATCAATGCGTTCCTATGGAGACCGTCCGGGGACAGAGGGGAAGCGCCGCGGGCCTTCCCCTCTGTCCCCGGAGATTGCGGGGCTGACAACGGGGAGAAGCGATCTTCTCCCCGCCGCCCCTTGCTTCAAAAGAGGTCCGGGGTGCGGGGGCAAGCTTCGTTTTGCGAAGCAAGCCCATAGGGAAATTCGTCTTGCGAAGCAACTCAAAAACGAAAAAACCTTTCGTCTTGCGAGTTTTTTGTCTCGCGAGGCGTTCGTCTTGCGGGGCACCACTGTAGTAGGCCACAGTCTCCCCATCCCTTGTAAAATAAGCAACTAATGAGAAATGCAAAGTGCTTAATTCTGCGTTCTCTTTCAGGAGCTGCCAGCGCAGAGAATGTGACTTCTACGCCTCCTCTTCGTCTCTTAATGGAGTCATACTAGAGATTTCTGTGATCTGGGCTTTATCTGCCGTTTCTGGGCAGTGTCTTGGAAAGACGAGGGCGTGCTGCTTATCCCATGACCCAGCAAGAATTGAAGCAACAGTGCATTCATTTTATCATGGCTAGTTGGGAGGGGAGGGTGGAGGTAATGTATTCAAAGTTCTTCCTTCTGCAAACACTTCACTCAAACCTTGTTCGTTCCTCCTCAATCCCTTTCCCTTCACAGCAGGTAGATCTGTAGCACCTGAAGAAAATGTTTATTGAGGGCTTTAAAATCCTGAGTAGGCTCAGGATGTTCTCTTCTGGGTGTCAGAACATCCTGTTTTTAAGACTTGTCAAATTGAATCTCCTCCACAGCAACAAATCCATTCATAGATAAAGGCAGCAAGTATTTTGAAAAGCCATGCCAGGATCTTGTTTCTGTAAAGCAGCATCTGACAGAGGTTTCACTGAACGTTGACCAAAAGGTTATTACAGACAAATTAGGTGCTTTTTGCTGCCTTCTATAGAGTCAAACCTTGATCTATGTATTGTTTACTCTGGCTGTCAGTTGTTCTCCAGGGTCTCAGGTTAAGAGGTATTTATGAACCCTTCAGTGTGAGATCTTTGAAATGGGGATGCCAGAGATGAACCCAGGACCCTCGGGCATGCAAAGCATGTCCTGTACAACCGAGTTACTTTGTTCCGACATTTTTGGGATGGTGCTATTGTTATAAATAGTCCCATCGGTGTGCTGCAGAGTGATGCACTATACAGGAGACTTCGCAAAAAATAACAGCCAGATGCTTACCCCCGAAGAGTTTGCAAAGTAAATTTCAGCTGTGGGTGGGTTTGGAGGAAAGGCAGAAAATCTAAAGAAGGGAAGGATTGTGCTAGGAATCTGCAACTGAAGACTGCACCAATTTGACCCCACAGTAAGTTGCAGACCACGAGTTCAGGTCTGTCTACACAGAATAGGGGCATCAGCTTGGAGAGAGAGCCCTCCAACCTCAATTACTAAAGCTCTGACTTGGACAGGAGCACAGTGGAGTGTGTGAACTGCCGATCCAATTGCACAGCAATTGTCTGTGACCTATAGACGGGACTTTTAAGATTTCTTCTACAAAAGGAGACAGCAGGAACCAGGTCAAAATGAGTCTGGTTGCACTTTGGTCTCTCGATACTGTGTAAAGCACCTACATGGTATGTGGATCAGCAAGATTACTGGTATATAAACTCAAGAGGGGTTGACATACTGGAGATTGAATTTTTTTTGCACGCTTCATATTTTCTACTTATTCTCAACTTGGAATCGCTTAAGTCCAGGTGTAGTTAAGAGCTGCAGCCTCATGCGGTGATCATAACAAGCTTACGTAGAAGTAAATCCAGTTGGTTGCACAGTGGGACTTGGTTCCTGCTCCTAAAGATTGCAGGTGGTCTGTTTACCAGGTACAAGGAAGTGGCCAGTTGCGATTTTCTTGGGTCTATTTTATTAGACAATTCAAATGGCTTTTGTGGCCAGATCTTATAAACTGCCTAGTCAAATGACTTTGATTTCTTTTCTTAAGCTATGTTTACATATACCTTTAACTATTTTATCCCTTGGAACCAAATATGTGTTGAATTTGATTTCCATGTGGACCTCCTTTCAGTCTCTCCTTAAGGTTTCCAAAGCAATACTTTTGCTTAGCATTATCCATGCCACTGATGCTGCTTTTTTTAGAATGGAGCAATTCAGTGCTGCTGCTGACCTATCCGCTTACAAGGGTTTGACACTGCTGGGGAGAGAGGCTTCATTGCATCCATTATGCACAGCAGGAGTGAGGAGGCTTTGTCCCTGCAGACTTTACTCTGCTACAGTTGCCAGCATCCCTGCTGATGGACCATTCTGGCTTGGTCCGATGGGATTTGGCTTCCCTCTGAAGTCTGGGGGGCAATAGGTTCCCCTTCCTTGACACACAAGATAGATTTTAACCTGGTGGCTAATTTAATGCTCAACAATTTCATACTAGAAGGGTTTGATTTTAATGTGCAGAAAACATGGATAACTATCAAGTAATGATGCTTTCTTTCCACAGTTTTCCATATGCTGAATGCTCCTTACCACAGTCCTCTCGAAAGCCTGATGCCATCCTCGTGCCATAGAAGCAGATACAGTAGTATTCTTTTCTTGAGGAAATCTGGAATGTCCTTCGAAAGCTCCTTTCTGATTTCAGTGTATGGCACGGGTTGGACTCGATGGCCTTTGTGGTCTATTCCAATTCTATGATTCAGTCTCCCCTAACCTGGTGCCTTCCAACTTGTTTAGAAGTCTCTCATTCCAGTCGGCCTTTGCAAGCATGGACAGTGTTCAGAGAACGATGGGAGTCTTGGCCTGACAAAATAGGGATAAGCCACAGATTGGCTTTAAAAAGCATGTCACGCTCTGGCAGAGGAGGGAGTCTGGTTTTGGTAAGATGGTCATGAAGGGCCGACCCACCCATGGGGCAAGTTAAAGGCAGTCGCCTGGGGCAGCAGGATCCATAGGGTTAGCAGATCCGACCTGCAAGGAAGGCTGGGAATGTGGCCTCTACAGCGGCCTTGTTACTGATTTAGATCTTAACTCGCCCCTTCCCTGGTGGGTGGGCATTGGGTGTTTTGCCTCAGGTGCCAAAATGCCTTTGGCCGGCCCTGTGTGTGTGTGGACCATCAAATCAAGATGTTGATGTTTTCTTCCCAACCCAAGGCTGGCAGATGTGTTGGAACGACTGAGCCAATGGTAGGCAGACTGTCATCACAGGTGTGAGTGCAAAGTCAAGTAGCTAAGCATTGCTAACCCCATTTTTATCCCAAGTGGCTCTTCCCTCACAACCTAAGCTTTCCCAGCGAACTTCCTGGCTTAGCAGGGGATTTGAACTCTGGTCTCCGAGGTCTTAGTCCAACATTCCGACCACGGCTCCACATTGCCAGTCTTGCAAGAGAATGAAGAAGCCTAGGAGGAGATGGCAGGAACAAGTGACCCATACTGTTATATATTGCATAGAAAACCAATACGAATGGGCAGTTTCCAGAACGTTAGCTTCTTGCATCAAAAAACAATCCTGTGGCACCTTGGAAAAGTTGATGGTAGGTGTTGCTGCAACCCCATCGCTGTGCCTCTTACCTGGGCTGCTCAGCGGCAGCAGTTTCCAGTGAAATCTCATGAGATTCATGCTCTCCATGAGATCTCACGAGATTTCGGCAAGGTCTTGCTGGAAACTGCTGCCAGCAGAGGCAAGGTACGTGCCCTCTTTTGGACTTCCACCACTTGAGGTGAGTGCCTCACCCTGCCTCATCAGTGGGCCGGGCCTGGTTAACAGGCTTAGTGAGCCAGCCTTACTTCTCCAGCTTGTAGGAATGCTTTTCTTTTCCACCCTCAAAGTCATGTTCGAAATACAGTGGTACCTCGGGTTAAGTACTTAATTCGTTCCAGAGGTCCATTCTTAACCCGAAACTGTTCTTAACCTGAAGCACCACTTTAGCTAATGCGGTCTCCTGCTGCTGCCATGCTGCCGGAGCACAATTTCTGTTCTCATTCTGAAGCAAAGTTCTTAACCTGAAGCACTATTTCTGGGTTAGCAGAGTCTGTAACCTGAAGCGTTTGTAACCCGAGGTACCACTGTATGTTTGTACGAGAGAAGATTGCCTGCCCCCCAAGGCTGCTGCAGGCAGATTACGAGTAGGATCTGCAAAAGGGTTGAGCGCCCCTCTTTCTGCTCCTTTGCCCCATTTTTGTGCAAAAATTAAATGGGCCATTGAATGTTTGTGTAATACTGTGGTCAGATACGTTTGGCTTGGGCCATGAATGGACAGATGCTACATGTCACCATCCAACCAAGAAGGAGTCCTTGGTTCTGGTGTTTATGGAGTGAGGGAGGTTCAGTAATCGCAAGCAAGTTGAGAACAGCATTTAACTGGAATTGCCTGTAGAGAGCTTGCGTGCCTAAGGATCCTCCCAGCACTCCTACAGATGCAATGGTGACCCGCATTTGCTGGCTTAACAACATTCCAGTGTGAAATATTTCATACCTGCATGCACCTTAACAGCAAATTGTGCTATTTTGTTAAACCGGTGTTGTCAGCTCTCCTGAGCCTCGGACAAAGGAAAAAAATCTCTCTGCCAGTCCCCTGATCCTTTTAAAGCTGGCAGTGGTCCTGGGCCTTCCTGTGTGCATATTGGATGCTTTGGCACCGAGTTGGGGTCCCTTTTACATTCCAGGTGTATATATGTAAATATATCCTGGAGGTGGGGTTAGGGCCTGTTTCCCTGCGGGGCTTTGTGTTTTAAGAGCTGCACTCACATCCATTCAAAAGGAGCGTCATCTGTTTCATAATTTTGTTTCTCCGTAGGCAAAAATCTTGCCTTCCTGTTCCCTTTCCTTAGGGTCATTTGCTGTTGAAAGACAAAACCTTCCGAGGAAACTGGGATGGGTGAAAACTGAATAAGGGTGTGTCACGACGTTTTGCGTCGCATGATGGAAGCAGGCAAAGCGTTAATCAGGAAAACGTGACCCAATTATCTATACAGCTAAGATGCATTTGCTTCTGTGTCGAATTGAAACTGCATTTCTTAATACATTTTTAAGTGACTCACACAGGCATTAACAACTTGTACAGGAAATTAGAAAACCATGACTCAGCTGGGAAGAGAGCTCTTTTCTCTTACAACAAGCCTGTGTAACCAACTCTTTCTTTTCTCCATAGGCTACTAGAACTACACTCAAGCTAATCTTTTGTCTTTTCAGCCTAAAAGGCCACAGTCAGTCAGTGCTTTGATGGCGGCCCAGGAACCGCTTCTTGCAATGCAAATGGCAAAACACGACTGGGAAGTCAAGATAAACCTAAATCGGCTGACTTGCTTTTCAGAGCTGCCGCCAGTGCAGGCCTGAGGTTGTCACTTTGGAAAGTTCATTAATTGTTCGGTGGATTGTAAGCTGCTTAGCAGAAACCTAGATCTGCACTTGTTAATAGGACATGTGCAGAGCTGAGGTTGAGCACCATTCTTCGTCCAGTAGGGGGAGAAAGAGACGCCAGGCACAGTGAATTGAAAATGCACCAGCGGCAGGAAGATCGTTTTCTGTGTGGATGGCAGGAAAACGGTCACACACCCCAGGCTGTTGTTTTTGGAGCAAAGGAGCAGGCTGGTGCACTTAGTCACAAGTCGGCAAATGCTGCAAAGGCTCCAGTTTTTCAAATACGTCACCACCCGTTCGTCAGGCAAACACATGTTGCTTGCGTAAGGGGCAAGATATGGGTGCCCTAGCTGTGGAGGAGAGATAATGGCACCTCCTCTGTGCAGACCCAACTGTGCAGGTAGTGTTACTGCACGGGGAACTGGAACATCAAAGCACCCTTATAAATCAAGTGGGGGGGGCTGTGGCCCTCCCAGCATGCAGGGATTGTGGGATTTGTAGTCCAGCAACATCTGGAGGCCAGACGTGGTGACAGAAATGCTAAATTGCTGGGAGCAAGGATTAAAAGTTGGCGATAAATTGTGGAGGAAGGTGGTGCTTCACTTCTAACAAAAGAGCTAACCTGAGTAGCTCAGCTGGTCAGATAGTGGCTGTTAACAGCCCCCAGGGAAGCAAAAGCAATGCAGGTGTTTTCCCCCTTCATCCTTCTGTATGTTCTGTGAGCTTTGGACTACAACTTCCATAATCCCCGTTCCAGCATGGCAAAGCTGGATGGGCCTGATAGGAGTTGTGGCCCAAAACTTGCAGGTTGGCAGAGGATGTGGTGTGTGGCTCTTTTCTCTGCCTTGCACCCAGCTTTTCCTGCAGATAGAACGAGAGATGGTTGGGACTTAATATTCAGCATTTATCTAGCATGGGTCCCAAGTGCTGTAAACTACATGCAGTGTCGCTGCAGTCCCTTACAACAACATTGTAAAGTAGGCCAGTATTATCACTCGCCTCCTGCAGATGAAGGACTGAAAGAGGTTTTTTGCTGCTCTTGCTAGCTTTGCCTCTGTGGTACCCCAGTTAAATAGCATGTGCTCATTTATCCCAGCCTATGCTATATATGAAAAGTGTAGTTTTTGTCTATTGTCTGAGTTCTGCTCTCAATGGCCTCACCTGCTGTGACTCATGCTATCCACTTTGCTGCCTGCTTGATGGCATCAGATCATCATGTTCCTTCCACTGCCAATTGGAAACCATCCGGGAGGTGCTGCAAATGAGATTATGTCTCTCCCAGCAGCCACCTGCTATGACATCTTAAGAAGAAACGTAGCATTTGCCATAACCGGATCTCTGATCTTATCCTTTGCACATTCTACATACTAGGCACAGTTCCACTTGGCTTGATACATTTGTGCAAATCCAAAAGCTCAGGCTGTTGCATTAGTGTTAGAACTAAGTTTCCTGAGAAACTTGGCTCGCACTTTAGCAAGATGCTGGACCTTACGACCACAAGGACATGCCCAACAGTGAATAATGTATTGTTGAATCTCAAAAGCCAGAAGTTTTGCTTTAACACTTTTCCTGTTCCTAAGGCCCTGGGCAGCAGGTGCCAGTCAGTGTATACAAAAAGTGAGGAACCCTTGGGCCTCCAGATGTTGCTGACTTAGAGCTGTCACCATCCCTGGCCATTGGCCATGCTTGATGGGACTTGTAGCTCACCGACTTCTGTAAGGCCAAAGATTCCTACATCTGGTGGAGATAGTATAGAGCTAGATGGGCTACTTTTCTGACTCTATAAGACTGCTATCTACATTCCCATTCAGTAGGATCCCCAACCCTTAGAGAGCAGGGAACAAGGAAATCTGCTTCTGCTGGCCTTGGCCCATGTGCCTTTCTTTGGATCCAACTCAATAAGATCAATGACAATAATCCCTTTGCCTGGATGTGCCTAAGTTAAAAGTTACAGATAGGTAGCCGTGTTCTGCCATAGAAGTGTGCATGCACACGAAAGCTCATACCAAGAACTAACTTAGTTGGTTTTTAAGGTGCTACTGGAAGGATTTTTTTTATTTTAAGTTAAAAGTGTTTGGCTAGCACCTGGAATATCTGGGTTCAGATCCCCAATCGCCATGAAGCTCCCTGGGTGAACTTTGGCCAATCGCTTATTCTCTACTTAACCTACCTAACATGGTTGTGGGCATTAAATGAGGCGAACCATGAACATTGAACTTGAAGAATAAGGTGGGATATAAAATAATATCCTGCAATGAAGGAAAGCCCACCACCTGCCAAGGTAGCCCATTCCACTTGCAAGCAGCTCTTAGTGTTAGAAATTTCTTCCTGATGTTTACTCTGGATCTCCTTATCATTTGAATCCATTGCTTCTGGCCCTACCCTCTGGAGCAGTAGAAAACAAGCTTGTTCTATTTCCCATGTGACAGCCCTTTAGATATTCGAAGATGGCTGCCGTGTCGCCTCTGTTATCTAGGCTAAACATACCCAACTCCCTCAACTGTTCCTCAGAAGGCTTGGTTTCTAGGTCTTGATCATCTTGCTCACCCTCCTGCACACGTTCCAGCTTGTCAATATCCTTAAACTGGATCAGCCTTCAAGTAGGAGTGGAACCAGTATATTGCTGTGCATTTGCTCCCAACCCAACAACCTGATCCAGCAAGATACCAGGCCCAATGGCATCACATGCTGCTGAGAGATCCAAGTTAAGCTGGCAGCGGTACACTCCCAAATGTCCCTCTCCCAACAGAAGTCATCCATTATGGTGACATGGGCCTTTTCTGTGCCAAAACTAGGCAGGGCAGTGACTAACGCTCCTCCCACAATGATGAATTACCTACCCCCTGGGCCTAGCGAGTCAGTCCCCTCCAAGTAGATGTTAATAACCACAAAGGGCAAGAGTCAAATATGGACGGGGTCAGTTGGATTCTTCCCAGACCCTTATTGGCATCCTCAGACTTCAATAACTAAAACTGATCCTACACAATCTGACTAGGTGGTGCACTGGACATCTCCATAGGATCCTTGCCGATAGTGACATCAAGTTCACAATGAGAATGAGCGACCTTGCTCCCAAAGTTCCTTGCAAACCTGTCCCAACAGGCCTCTGAGGGCTCCAGCACCTCCACTTTGGCCAGATTTTGGCGATCCTTGCACCACTCAGAAAAGCGCTATTGGGGGATGCAATGGTGGTCCTCTCTGCTGTCATCACTGCCACACAATAATGTTAAATGTGCCTGGATACCCATTCCTGCTTAAGGACATCCTTTCCCCATGGAATTCATGAATCATACCTCATTCTTCCCATTTTGACCTTACAACAACCTTGGGAAGTAGATTAGGTTGAGACAGAGTTAAGTCACCCTGGAAGTTTGACTGCTGGGATAGCTCAGTTGGTAGAGCATAGGACTCTTAATCTTAGGGTTGTGGGTTAAAGCCCCACATTGGGCAAATGATTCCAGCATTGCAAGAGCTTGGACTAGATGACCCTTGTGGTCCCTTCCAACTCTACATTTCTACCATTATAGCCCTCGTTACACTGGATCTCCCTCCCCCCCGGATGATCCCTGTCTGCTTATCCATTTAGATCTTGCTTCAGGTCTGGCGATGAAATGTGGATAAAATCCTCAGTTTAAATATTCTGCATCTTTCTTCTCACCAGATCAGTTCAGAATACCAAATTGGCACATTTTGACTGTCTGCATTATCAAGATTTTGTTCCCTTCATGCCCTCTCTGGCTTGACTCAGGAACATACGCACCAGGGCCATTAGCCAATCTGACTCATCCCTCCACTCGGTAAACAATAATTTTCAAAATCCAGACACTGACTCCCAGAAGATCTTACGTCTGTGAGAAATGGAACCTGCACCTCTGGTTCACCACTTAGATGGCTTGCTTCTTTGCGAAGCTTCTAATTCCTGAGAGAAACACGGATGGGATTAATTATCCAGCCCAAAAGGATTGTGCTGAAAAGTTTGCTTGCGATTTGAAAGTGTGTTACACAGAAGTGGTCCCCCAGAATAATAGGAATAGGAATATTGGCATTATTCTGAAATTCAGATTGCACATTGAAAACCTTTGCACTAGTTTGGCTCTTCTTAATAAAAGAGAAAAGAACGAATAGAGATTTCAGGAATAGCCAGCTTTTACTAGGGCTGGTCCTATAGTTTGAGTGAGGTGGTTCTCTCAGGCAAAATCTGCTTGATCTCAAGCTCAGTGGCAGAGGTTGTCCCATCACTACTGCTGAAGTTTGGACATGTGCACCATATATTTGAAGCACTATTGTACCATTTTAACAGTCATGGCTTCCCCCTCAAAATCTTAGGAGCTGTAGTTAAGGGTGCTGAGAGTTGTTAATAAAGGTAAAGGGACCCCTGACCATTAGGTCCAGTTGTGGGGGGGGGGTTGCAGCGCTCATCTTGCTTTATTGGCCGAGGGAGCTGGCATACAGCTTCCGGGTCATGTGGCCAGCATGACTAAGCCGCTTCTGGCGAACCAGAGCAGTGCACGGAAACGCCGTTTACCTTCCCGCCAGAGCTGTCCCTATTTATCTACTTGCACTTTGATGTGTTTTCGAACTGCTAGGTTGGCAGGAGCTGGGACTGAGCAACAGGAGCTCACCCCAACCTTTGAACCACCAACCTTCTGATCGGCAAGTCATAGGCTCTGTGGTTTAACCCACAGCGCCACCCGCATCCCTGCTGAGAGTTGTTAGGAGGCACTAATTTCCCTCACAGAGCTACAATTCCCAGAGTTCCTTGGGAGGAACGTTGGGTTGTTAAACCATGACTGATAACGAGAGCATTTTAAATGTGTGGTACATATGTGGCCTTGGAGTCAACAGTCAGGTTTTCCAGGATTTTGCATGGGGGTGGAGGCATTGTGTAGACATTTGGTTCTTCATCTCAGCAACATGTCTTAAGTCAGCTATGTAAATGCTTCTAATTTAAGAAGCTGGTCCCTCGAAAAAAGAAAAAGCCACAGTAGGATGACATTTTGGTTGGCCCTACTGTGGATTTTCCTAATTCAGGGAGTGGTACTATGGCTGATTGTTGTTGTTTAGTCGGGTCACAAAGAGTCGGACACGGCTAAACAACTAAACAACAACATAGTGTTACTGTTATTGTTGTTTAGTCGTGTCCGACTCTTCGTGACCTCATGGACCAGAACACGCCAGGCACTTCTGTCTTCCATTGCCTCCCGCAGTTTGGTCAAACTCATGCTGGTATCTTTGAGAACACTGTCCAACCATCTCGTCCTCTGTCGTCCCCTTCTCCTTGTGCCCTCCATCTTTCCCAACATCAGGGTCTTTTCCAGGGAGTCTTCTCTTCTCATGAGGTGGCCAAAGTATTGGAGCCTCAACTTTAGGATCTGTCCTTCCAGTCAGCACTCAGGGCTGATTTCCTTCAGAATTGATAGGTTTGATCTTCTTGCAGTCCATGGGACTCTCAAGAGTCTCCTCCAGCACCATAATTCAAAAGCATCAATTCTTAGGCGATCAGCCTTTATGGTCCAGCTCTCACTTCCATACATCACTACTGGGAAAACCATAGCTTTAACTATACGGACCTTTGCTGGCAAGGTGATGTCTCTGCACTGTTACTATTACTATACAGTGGTACCTCAGGTTACATATGCTCCAGGTTACATACGCTCCAGGTTACATATGCTTCAGGTTACAAACTCTACTAACCCAGAAATAGTACCTCGGGTTAAGAACTTTGCTTCAGGATGAGAACAGAAATTGTGCTCCGGCAACACGGCAGCAGCGGGAGGCCCCATTAGCTAAAGTGGTGCTTCAGGTTAAGAACAGTTTCAGGTTAAGAACGGACCTCCAGAATGAATTAAGTACTTAACCCGAGGTACCACTGTATTTTATTTTATTTATAAAATAGATGGGGAAACCCATCTTGTTGGGTTTCCCCAGCCGCTCTGGGCGGCTTCCAGCAAAACAGAGAAAACATAATAAAACACCAAACATTACAAACTTCCCGATTCAGGGCTGCCTTTGCAAGAGAAACAAAACCCTGCAACCAAACCACAGTGACTTGTTTCCCTGAATCAAAACAGAAATCCTGAACTGCATGCCACATTTGTAGAAAGAAATGCAAAAAGCAGAACAATTGTTGCAGTGTCTGGGAGCACAGAGCACCCACAACCAATAGATCACAGATCTGTTTGGTGGTGCCCAGTGACTTGGAATCTTGCACTCTCTGTTCCCTGAAAGACAATGCTCCCTGCACAATGCTCCTCTTGGGCTTCTTTTCTCTTTTCCTGGGTCTGGGCATTTTAATTGCCTATATAGTTCAGAACTCGTTTCAAGCTTGGCCGTCAATGACAGCTCTTGGAGATTTAGGGCGTTCTCTTTGTGTGGTGCGGTGGGATGCCCCATGGAATGGAGTTTCCCCAGCTGCACTATGCAGATGTAAGAATTCCTGAGAGTTCGCTTAGGGACAGCAGGGTTTGATATTTTTCCGCACAAAGATCTGACTGCAAAGAGTCATGGGAGAGCGGAGCCATGGATCAAGTCAGAACTAGAGAACTATGAAGGACCTAATAAAAAAATTCCTTCCAGTAGCACTTTAGAGGCCAACTAAGTTCGTTACAGTGGTACCTTGGGTTACATACACTTCAGGTTACAGACTCCGCTAACCCAGAAATAGTGCTTCAAGTTAAGAACTTTGCTTCAGGATGAGAACAGAAATTGTGCTCTGGCGGCAGCAGGAGGCCTAATTAGCTAAAGTGGTGCTTCAGGTTAAGAACAGTTTCAGGTTAAGTACGGACCTCCGGAATGAATTAAGTACTTAACTCGAGGTACCACTGTATTGGTATGAGCTTTCGTGTGCATGCACACTTCTTCAGAAACACGAAAGCTCATACTAATAACAAACTTAGTCTGTCTCTAAGGTGCTACTGGAAGGATTTTACTTATTTTGCTTCGACTACTGCAGGCTAACACGGCTACCTACCTATAACTATGAAGGACCTGTAACTTTATAAATGTATTGTGGCATAAGATTGTCAGTTGCACAAAGTGTGGTCTTCAATAGCCTTCTCTCACACATCCACACCCCTCTGTGAATAATATAGTTTGTCCCATGAAGCTTTATTATCACATATCTGTACTCCACCATTTTCCCTGACGGAGACTCAAGAAAAGGCTAAGTAGTAAATCCTACAC
This sequence comes from Podarcis vaucheri, assembly GCF_965113315.1. Lineage (NCBI taxonomy): Eukaryota > Metazoa > Chordata > Lepidosauria > Squamata > Lacertidae > Podarcis > Podarcis vaucheri. Next base: position 13,938,191 of record NC_138762.1, read on the forward strand.
AAATCCAAAGCAGACTCCCAGATTTCTAACGCCATGCAGCTTGCAGTCACTACTTTTTAAACTGACGTACAAAAATCGACACCATTTCATTTCCTTTGAACTGTTTTGGATGCTAGCCATGTGCGTACATTCTTCTGGTTCAAAAAAAGGTGTTTTCAAGGTGCTTGTTCTATGACATGTTGCTTTATGGAACCACTTGTGCAATACGTTTAATAAACTTTTGCACATTTCTTGTTCAGACAGGCGAGCCAGAGGTAGAGCAGGCTCTCATGATTAGATTAATGAGTACATCAGAGACAAAAGGCGACTTTTCAGCAATTTGATGATGGCATCAGGAGATAATATAATTACAAGAAATGTTTTGCTTTGGCTACTACATAACGTTTGTGTGTGAGAAAACGAGCAAAGGCTTTGCATATTTTTTGACTAGTGCATCCAGTGATCTAACCCTTCCAAATCCTTTAAAAAGAAGGAAAGAAAGAAAGAAACTTGGAGGGGCGGGGATTAAGGGTGCAATTCACATTTCTTTCCTCCTTTCAATATCACTTGCTTTTACCCACCAAGTGAATTCAAAAAGGTTTGCAAAAACTGTGCGACATCATAACAGTAAAAAAAAAAAAGATTGTGTTTTTATTTCATAAAATTTGTATACCGCTTGATTGTAAAAAAACACACACACGCCAATGTGTTTTACGAAAACAATAAAATTATCAGTAAAAGCAATTATAAACCGCTCTTTGAAGCATTCAGACATGATTGAAATCAACAATAAGCAAAAAAATCGATGGAAATACGTGTCAATGTTCTACATATTTGTGTAAGCTAGTCTTAGCAAAATTGTTTTAGCAGTTGATGAAAAGAGTACAGTGAAACCACCTGCCTGCTGTCAATAGACAGGGAGTTCAATGTGTAGGTGCCGCCACACTAAGAAAGTGATTTCTTACAAATGTGGAATGAGGATTGTGTCCAATAAAGTCATGCTCAAGGAAGACCCACTGAAATTGGCGGAATCCAACGTTCGTAATATTCAGAGCAGATAATTGAATTCAATGGTCTTTAGTTACATTGATTTCAAGGGGTCTTCTGAGTCTAAGTCGGACGTCACTGAATGGACTTAAGTTTATGTACATCAGATTCCCCGTAAAAGATTGCTGCCACCCCCCACCCCACCCCCAGTCTATGGTGGTCCCAACCCCACTTCACATTTTAGAGTGTAAGAAATGAAGATAGTTCCTCCCCCACACCCAATTTTTGATAATGGGCTGCCATTCTTTATATTTGGTATAAAACAATGATATGTACATTTTGTTTAAAAACTCAGAGTTGTATCCAACTAGACTACTCTCGAGTAGGCACATTGAAATCAATGGACCTAAGTCAGGTCTATTTATTCAATCGTTCTACGCTGAGCAGGACTAACATTGGTTAGAGCCCATAGCAAGTCCAGAAGGAAAAAGCGATTCTTTATGTCAGCAGTGTGTGTTACAGCTCAGTCGCTGAGCGTAAGTTGAGCAATGTGGGAGAGTCAAGCTGTGTTTGAACTTCTTGGTACTCCTGGCTGACAGGCAGAACCTGTTTTGAAGCACCTCTTAGGAGACACTTAGGAGGTTGTTCCTCGTCCTCCTTGCTCACATACTTGAAAAGATAGGGCCGGCTCTGGCAGTAAGTCAGGCCTGGGGAACATTTTTTCTGCCTGAGGCAGGCACTCCCATCTGGCCAGCATTCTGCCAGTGGAGGGTAGGGCCAGAAGGAAAAGTGGGAAGAGCCACTGCTCACATACCCTCAAACATTTCTCCGATGAAAATAGGGACGCCCCATTCCATAATGATAATTTGACTATTTAATACCCCACACATCTTACTGGGTTGCCCCAGCCTCTCTGGGCAGCTTTTCCATACCTTGGAAACCAAACACCTTGCGAACTGAATGTTTTGGCTCCCAACCACCGCAAACCTGGAGGTGAGTGTTCTGGTTTGCAGAGGTTCTTTGGAAGCTGGAAGTCTGACGCGGCTTCTGATTGTGTGCAGGAAGCTCCTGCAGCCAATCAGAAGCTGTGCCTTGGTTATCGAATGTTTTGGAAGTCGAACGGACTTCCAGAACAGATTCCGTTCAGCTTCCAAGGTACAACTTTATATAAAAATGTAATAAAACATTTTTTTAAAAAAACTTTCCCTATACAGGATTGCCTTCAGATGGCTTGGAGGTCGGATAACACCATACCCTCCAACATTTCTCCAGTGAAAATAGGGACATCCTAAGGAAAAGTGGGACATTCCAGGATCAAATCAGAAACCGGGACGGCTTCTCTAAATCAGGGACGTCCCTGGAAAATAGGGGCACTTGGAGGGTCTGAGCTCAATGGCAGAATGTCTCCCTTGCAAGTGGAAGGTCCCATGTTCAATCCCTGGTATCTCCAGGTAGGGCTGGGAGAGATTTCTACCTGAAATCCTGGAGAGGCACTGCCAGTCAGAGTAGGCAGCACTGAGCTAGATGGACCAACGGTCTGACTTGATATGAGGCAGCTTCCTATGTCCCTAAGAGCAATGGATATAGATTATAGATTTGCATAGTTGTGTATCATCTATCCAGGGAAGCAGGAAGTTGAAGGGTGCATTCCAGCTACACAAAAAGCAGAGCTGGGGAGAGACATGATCTGGGGAGAGGAGGTGCGGCCTGGGGGAGAGTCCCAAGGGCCAGCCAGAAAGGCCTCGAGAGCCACCTTTCACCCCTGGTCCTGAAGTTCCCCATGCCTGCATTAGGCAGAGAGAGGGAAGCTGCCTGAAGCAACAGGTGCTGAGGGATGGGTAGGTGGCGCAGAGAGAGATGAGGTAAGGTACAACTGCCATCACTGAGTGGCTTCTGTGCATGGAATGAGGGAAGTGCCATCTTGTCTTTTACCTCAGGTGGCAAAATACCTTGAGGCGGCCCTGTGCAAGAGGGCAGGTGAGCAGGGAGGAACAGAAGGAACAGGACCAGCAGGTTCTTGCGGGTTGTGGCCTTTGGCAGCTGGCTGACGGCAACAAGTTCTGTTATAAGTCGCAGTGGAACGGGTCCAGAATTTGCAAAGAATGGCTGTGGAAGAATTGGCAGGATGTCTGGGAAGGTCACAGTAGGCAGGCAGGCAGACTAATTTCTTTATTATTACCGTATATGCATATCCCATCTTTTAGGGACACAGGTGGCGCTGTGGGTTAAACCACAGAGCCAAGGACTTGCTGATCGCAAGGTCGGTGGTTCGAATCCCCGCAACAGGGTGAGCTCCCGTTGCTCGGTCCCTGCTCCTGCCAATCTAGCGGTTCGAAAGCACGTCAAAGTGCAAGTAGATAAATAGGTATCGCTCCGGCGGGAAGGTAAATGGCGTTTCCGTGCGCTGCTCTGGTTTGCCAGAAGCAGCTTAGTCATGCTGGCCACATGACCCGGAAGCTGTACGCCGGCTCCCTCGGCCAATAAAGCGAGATGAGCACCACAACCCCAGAGTCGGTCACGACTAGACCTAATGGTCAGGGGTCCCTTTACCTTTACCTTATCCCATCTTTTCTCTAAGGAGCTCAAGGTGTTCATATCTTCTCCCCCTCCCATTTTATCATAACAACAACCTTAGGTGGAGAATCAGTGACTGGCCCAAGGGCATCTGGTGCGGAGCAGAGATTTGAACCCTGATCTCCCAGGTCCAACATTCTATCCAGTACACAACATGCAGCATCCCTGGACTACTCCTGGGGCCCCAGTGCCCTGGCAGGACCCATCCCTCACATTTCCTGTGTCCCCTCCCCGCTTTAAACAAAGGAAGGTTGGGAGCCATCATTTAAACTTCCCACAATGCCCTAGCATAGCATTCCTCCAGGGCATTGTGGGAGCTGCAGAGACTCACCAAGACAGGAGAGGGCTCAGAGGGAGGGCATTTTGCCAAGGACCCTCTCAAGCCCAGAGTTGGCACTGACCTAGCTTTTCTGGAAAGTAAATGGCTTTGTGAGCATGGTGGCAGATGGAGCATACCAGCCGCACACTGCAAGAAGCGTGTGTCTGTTTAGAGACAAGACACAAAGAGCCTGAGGGCTGAAAGCGAGAATGTCAGTTAAATTAGAACGCTGGATTCCTGCCCTTCAAGGCTGCATTGCAGCGATTCACACATGCACCCAAACAACGGGTGCTAAAGGGTTTGTAAAAAATAAAAATACCCCAAACATTTCAGTTCGGAAATATTTTTATGTAGAATTGTACAGGCAGCTCATATCTGATTTAAAATGAAAGAAAAGAGTAAGAGCTCCAAATGGCTCAGGTAAAGACTTCCGCTGCGGCCTGGTGCCATCCAGGTGTTTTTGACTGCAGCTGTCATCATCCTGGGTTATAGGAGTTGAAGCCCCAAATATCTAGAGGGTACAAGGGTGAGGAAGGCAGCTATAGAACACACACACACATTGTGCATTTTTAAATAAACACATGCACCTGAGCAGGAAATGTGGCTAACATAATGAAAGAGGACCTGAAAGGGGGGTTGCATTGCAGTCTCTCTCGAAAGAATATCCTCAGCAGGAAAAAAACACACCAATTTCAATAGCACTAACCTTAAAAAAACAAAAAAATTCCTTCCTGTAGCACCTTAAAGACCAACTAAGTTAGTTCTTGGTATAAGCTTTCGTGTGCATGCACACTTCTTCAGATACACATGTGTATCTGAAGAAGTGTGCATGCACACGAAAGCTTATACCAAGAACTAACTTAGTTGGTCTTTAAGGTGCTACAGGAAGGAATTTTTTTATTTTGACTATGGCAGACCAACACGGCTACCCATCTGTAACTTAAAAAAACAGACATTACAACACAGTGTGTCACCTTTTGTTCAATATTGGAGGGATGGCAGCTAATCTAATCACTCTTGCTTTCCTTCAACCCTTTAATCTCAGAGCAAAGATCACAGGACTGCAGAACCAGTGAATTATTTATGGCCAGATTCCTGCTGAAAGCATGAGTGATATCAGGGAATCTGGAGTGATTGGATTTATAGGTTTTCCATAACAATCTAGAATCTTGCCTAGGGATAAAAGGTTGTCCAAAGACTCACAGCTAAGGCAAAAGCCAGGATGAATAGCCCTGGACGAAAGAGAGAGCTGATGAATAAAACGTAAAGGACCCCTGACAGTTAAGTCCAGTCACAGACGTCTCTGGGGTTGCGGCTCTCATCTCGTTTTACAGGCCAAGGGAGCCGTTTGTCCGCAGACAGTTTTTCTGGGTCATGTGGCTAGCATGACTAAGCCGCTTCTGGTGAACCAGAGCAGCACATGGAAACCTTCCCACTGGAGCAGTACCTATTTATCTACTTGCACTTTGACGTGCTTTCGAACTGCTAGGTTGACAGGAGATGGGACCAAGCAATGGGAGCTCACCCTGCCGTGGGGATTCGAATCACCGACCTTCCGATCAGCAAACCCTAGGCTCAGTGGTTTAGACCATGGGTAGGCAAACTAAAGCCCGGAGGCCGGACCCGGCCCAATTGCCTTCTAAACCTGGCCCGTAGACGGTCCGGGAATCAGCGTGTTTTTACATGAGTAGAATGTGTGCTTTTATTTAAAATGCATCTCTGGGTTATTTGTGGGGCATAGGAATTCGTTCATTTTCCTCCCCAAAATATAGTCCAGCCTCCCACAAGGTCTGAGGGACAGTGGACCGGCCCCCAGCTGAAAAAGTTTGCTGACCACTGGTTTAGACAGCTGATGAATACCTGCCCACATATTATGGAGTGGGACTGAGGTACTTGTGGGTCATGAGCACATAGTTAAACTTTGGGAGGCTGTGATGTTCACCAATGTGGATGTAATTTGAGAGGGATAATGTCATCAGCACCTTATCTAGGCAAAACCACTAATGGATTGTGTGAAAGATAAGGGGTGTGGCCTTTGGGAGTGTCCTGAAAGCCATATGGAACATACCTGGAGGGTGAATTTTGACCCCTTAGCCTGAAGTTCCCCACCTTTGCATTGAGATGATGGTTTTCGAACTGTGTTCCAAATAGCTCTGAGTGAATGCTCCAGGAATTATTTTTTTGGGCGGCGCGGGGGGGGGGGGAGCACGCAGGGAGAGTCCTTGAACAAGTGACCTTAAGTGAGCTTCCCATCTATCAATGCACCCTGAGAGGCCCACATCATCCTGCACCATTCCCACTGTCCAACTTGCTTTGCCTCTTCCTCTGTGCCCAATCCATTCAGCCTCCCAGAAGGAGAGAGCAGTTCCCCTTTGGGTTCCTGTTTCTTGGGGAAGGTGAATAGGCGCTCACAGCAAGAAGAAACAGCAGCAGAACAAGGGGGTACCTGGGGTTCACAGTGTGCTCCTTGCTGAGGCATGGGCCTCTGGAGGTGCCAAGTGATGCCAACCCATAACGTGGGTCTTGCCCATATCCTGGAAGAGGTGATGCTTGCAGGTAGAGGTACTCTTGGGCCCCTAAGCCCCATCTTCATTCTCCTGCAAACGTCCAAGTTCACTTTTCTGCAGTGTCTCAGCAAAGAAAGACCCAACCTCCCTTCCCCCCAGACTTCCCTCAGCTCCTCTCTCTGGTTTCTCAGCACATGTTATTCTCTGCATATTATAAAACTGTAAAGATCCTTAATTAATCTACAGTATCAATATGTTACCAATAAAAAGCTTGTGTATGTTTATTCAAAACCTGCCAAGGAATCCAGTTCATTTTGTTGTTTCTTTAAGTACTTTGCAAAAGGTTCCCATTCTTCTTTAAAGTCACAGTTGTCCTTACCACCTAGTTTGTGTGTCAATTTTGCCAATTCCGCATAGTCCATCAGTTTCTCTTGCCCCCAGTTCTTTGGCCGGGATTTCTTCATTTTTCCATCCTTGTGCTATTAAGACTCTTGCTGCTGTTGTCGAATGCCAAACAGCCTGTCTCATGCCCCAAACAAGCCTGATGCGCTCACGCCCAGAGGAGATGATACGGTAGTACCTCGGGTTACAGACGCTTCAGGTTACAGACTCTTCAGGTTACAGACTCCGCTAACCCACAAATAGTACCTCGGGTTAAGAACTTTGCTTCAGGACAGTGGCGTAGCGTGGGTTGTCAGCACCCGGGGCAAGGCAAGTAATTTGCGCCCCCTAACCCATGGATTTGCGCCCCCTAACCCTAACCCCCAGATGTTGCGCCCGGTGCGGCCGCCCCCCCTGCACCCCCACGCTATGCCACTGCTTCAGGATGAGAACAGAAATCGCACGGCGGCGTGGCGGCAGCGGAAGGCCCCACTAGCTAAAGTGGTGCCTCAGGTTAAGAACAGTTTCAGGTTAAGAACGGACCTCCGGAACGAATTAAGTTCTTAACCAGAGGTATCACTGTACTGTCATGTCACCAATGTTAAAATTGCCAGGCTGGTTGGCCCATTGCCTGATCTGCATGGGATTACACTCTTTCTGAAAGAGCAAGACCCCAGTCTGAGAGTGCTCCTGGATTAGGCTTTGGCAGCGATATTGATAATATTCAACGTACTAGCCACTTGCCGCATAGAGAGTCTCCAAGTGACATGCCATTCTTTTCAGAGCATAGGACAGTTTCCGCAAGTGTGGTGATTTGTGGCTTCACACTGCCACTTCCCCTTCTTCTCCTCTCCCTGCATGCCTCCTAAATCTGTTTGTTTGGGCGTTGGTAACCTCCAGATTGAATTATTGCAATACGTTCTGTGTGGGATTTCTCTTGTAGTTCCTCCAGAAGGTGTAGTCAGTGCAGAAGACTACATCATGATTGCTGACGGAACAGGAGGTGCTGCCAACATGTTACACCTTTGCTGAATAATCTGCACTGGCTCCTGACTTCCTACCTGGCCAAGTTCAAGGTGTTGCTTTTAGTAGCTTGGGACCAATTTACCTGAGGGATCACCTTGCTCAACTCCTTCAAGGTGTGGAACTTGCACTCTTGCACGCATCATAGTTCCTGTGTTCTGAAATTCCCAGATTATTGACATTAGTTAATTGTGCTGTTTCTGCCACCTGCTAAAATGATTTTTTTAAAGCCTCCCAACAAGTTGTACATACTGTACATGTGTCCCCTCCCCAATTTTTTGAATACGGACCATTGTTTCAAATCGCTTTATGTACACCTCTTAGGAATTACATTTAAGTGGTTTATAAATTCTTCTAAATAAACAAAATGCTGGTAGTGTCTGGTGTAGGTTTTCTGCCCCTTTTGAAAATGGTGGCCAGGGTTATTTACAAAGGGAGTGGGTTAGAGAAGTAACTGCAGCTAGAATAAATACATTGGATATAATAAACAACCACATTAAGGCTAGTTTGGAGGCAAGGTGGGTGGTGAACCAAGATAGGGTCTTATCAGTGGTGACCCTTTGTGAAATGCCTCCTGACAGAGGCTTGTGCGGTGCTCACTTCATTATATTTTCAGCTCCTGGTGAAGACCTCTTGGTTTGCCCACATTTTTGGATTCAGTTTTAATAAAACGCTTTGCACTTGACTCACGTTTTAGTATCTGAGTTTACTGTTCTGCTGTTTCTTAACTATTATATTGCTGTCGTATTGCTTGTTTTTGATCTTCCAGTTTTGTGAGTCACTCTGGGAAGAAGAGCAGAAGGAAAATACATAAAATAAAAATCAACAAGAATATATATATATATATATATATATATATATATATATATATATGCAGGTTTTGGTGTCTTCGGGTGTCTTCCCGTGTAAGAGTCGGGGTGTCTGTGCGACGTTTCGACGAGGTCTCACTCGTCATCCTCAGGCTGGTGCTTTCGGCTTCTTGTTACTGGAACAGAGCAGAGTCTGGTGTTTGAGTTCCTATAAATACTGTTGAGGGGTGTGGTGTATAGCCTCCAACGTTCTGGGCAGAGAGGAAGTTCCTAGATTAGTGTGCCTTTTCTTCTTTTGTTCCTTAATTACTTGAGGGATATCTTGGGTGATTTCATGAGTGATATTCTGAATACCACTGGGTGGGTCATTAAGTGTAGATTAGTTGCTAAAGCTTTCGTGTCTTGACCTCTTGAGCTTGTGAAGAGTTTTTCTGAGAAGATGGCTGTGCTGCATTTAGTTGTGCTCTGGCTTGGCTTCGTGTATAGGGGCGAGCTGTGGTTTTGTGCCTTGTGCCAGCCAGATCTGTGTAGGGATTGCAGGGGGGTGCAGCATCCGGAGGTGCCACTATAGTTTGGCTACTGGATGGAGTCTGTAATATGTCTGTGGAGAGGGTCTGGGTTTGGGTCTGGTGTGGTTGATTGGTGACGGCGTTCTGTGTGCCTCTGGTTCTGGTGTCGGTTTTTGTGGGGAGGGCTAATTTCCAGATGTCTGGCAGGCGGGACGTGTCGTCACGCTTGTTCATGTTGTGAGGGTGTTTCCAAAAAGAAACACCCCCCAAAAACCAAGACACAGAAGAAAACAATGGCATGGCCCTCCTTCCTTATATCAAGGGCACTACAGACAAAATCAGCAAAATCCTCCATAAACACAATATCAAAACAGCCTTCTGCACCAACCAAAAAATAGCCAATATCCTCAGAAACCCAAAAGACAAAATCCAGCTGGAAAACCAAGGGGTCTATGAAATACCCTGCAAAGTCTGCCCAGCCACGTACATTGGACAAACAAACAGACGAATAAATGCACGTATCGCAGAACACAAGAATGCCGTCAAAAAAGAAGAAAAAACTTCCTCTCTTTTCCAACACATGAAAGAAACAGGACACAAAATTAATTTTGCAGATTCCAAATTGCTCTTTAACATGGAACATCACCACAAGAGAATAATCATGGAAGCCATCGAGATAGAGAAACACCCTCACAACATGAACAAGCGTGACGACACGTCCCGCCTGCCAGACATCTGGAAATTAGCCCTCCCCACAAAAACCGACACCAGAACCAGAGGCACACAGAACGCCGTCACCAATCAACCACACCAGACCCAAACCCAGACCCTCTCCACAGACATATTACAGACTCCATCCAGTAGCCAAACTATAGTGGCACCTCCGGATGCTGCACCCCCCTGCAATCCCTACACAGATCTGGCTGGCACAAGGCACAAAACCACAGCTCGCCCCTATACACGAAGCCAAGCCAGAGCACAACTAAATGCAGCACAGCCATCTTCTCAGAAAAACTCTTCACAAGCTCAAGAGGTCAAGACACGAAAGCTTTAGCAACTAATCTACACTTAATGACCCACCCAGTGGTATTCAGAATATCACTCATGAAATCACCCAAGATATCCCTCAAGTAATTAAGGAACAAAAGAAGAAAAGGCACACTAATCTAGGAACTTCCTCTCTGCCCAGAACGTTGGAGGCTATACACCACACCCCTCAACAGTATTTATAGGAACTCAAACACCAGACTCTGCTCTGTTCCAGTAACAAGAAGCCGAAAGCACCAGCCTGAGGATGACGAGTGAGACCTCGTCGAAACGTCGCACAGACACCCCGACTCTTACACGGGAAGACACCCGAAGACACCAAAACCTGCATTCCTGTACCCGTGAAAATCTACGAAAGCATATATATATATATATATATATGCAGGTTTTGGTGTCTTCGGGTGTCTTCCCGTGTAAGAGTCGGGGTGTCTGTGCGACGTTTCGACGAGGTCTCACTCGTCATCTTCAGGCTGGTGCTTTCGGCTTCTTGTTACTGGAACAGAGCAGAATCTGGTGTTTGAGTTCCTATAAATACTGTTGAGGGGTGTGGTGTATAGCCTCCAACGTTCTGGGCAGAGAGGAAGTTCCTAGATTAGTGTGCCTTTTCTTCTTTTGTTCCTTAATTACTTGAGGGATATCTTGAGTGATTTCATGAGTGATATTCTGAATACCACTGGGTGGGTCATTAAGTGTAGATTAGTTGCTAAAGCTTTCGTGTCTTGACCTCTTGAGCTTGTGAAGAGTTTTTCTGAGAAGATGGCTGTGCTGCATTTAGTTGTGCTCTGGCTTGGCTTCGTGTATAGGGGCGAGCTGTGGTTTTGTGCCTTGTGCCAGCCAGATCTGTGTAGGGATTGCAGGGGATTGTAGGGATTGTAGGGATTGCATATATATATATGCTACGAAAGCATATATATATATATATATATATATATATATATATATATATATTTTCTACCTCTCCAGTCACATTGTCATGGTTCTTCTCATTAACCACCCTTGTGCACTGAAAGAACTTCCTCCCATCCACCAGCCAGATGTTTGCCCTGCACACATACCAACTGATGTAAAAATTGGGGTTTGGCTTTCACTCCTCAACTCCCTATGGGAGTCCCCTATGTCTATGATCGGTCAGAGAAAATGGATGGAGGCAGGATCCAGTGAAAAGCAAGGTTAGTAATACAACTACCGTAAGGTTAGTACAGTGGTACCTCGGGTTAAGTACTTAATCCGTTCTTAACCTGAAACTGTTCTTAACCTGAAGCACCACTTTAGCTAATAGGGCCTCCCGCTGCTGCTGCACCACCGGAGCACGATTTCTGTTCTCATCCTGAAGCAAAGTTCTTAACCTGAGGTATTATTTCTGGGTTAGCGGAGTCTGTAACCTGAAGCGTCTGTAACCTGAAGTGTATGTAATCCGAGGTACTACTGTATTTAGATACATGTGCATTTATGAATATGTATTATATATTTGAGACCTTAGAATTATTATAACACAACATATAAACAAGATCTTTTACACATTTGGAGGCAGTTCTGGATATGACCCCCTAAAAACAAACAAACAAACAAACAAACAAAGCACACTTTCAATGCCTGAGGGACTTCAGGTGACGCCCTCCACCAAACAGACACATTATAAAAACAAAGGTGACCCAACTGCTGAGGGAGTGAGGAAGAATGATAAAGACGGATTGTAAAAATGGATTGTGAAACTGTTTGCCCAGTAAAAGAAAGCACGATATAAATTATACATTATAAAATAAATTTTATATAAATGGTTAAGGACTTTTTAAAAAAAGCACGATATAAATTATACATTATAAAATAAATTTTATATAAATGGTTAAGGACTTTTTAAAAAAGCACGATATAAATTATACATTATAAAATAAATTTTATATAAATGGTTAAGGACTTTTAAGTGTATGGCATTGAAAAAAGTGGAGCACATCCACCTTTAACCAGACAACAGAAATGACCCTGTTTTCCCCCACACAACTTCAAGATGGGTCCCGTGTGGGTTTTCATCGTGTCTGGGAAAGGTCATTAGTTTGTTTTGGTTGAATTTTAAATAAAGACTGGTGTGCCTAGCTAGACGTATTCCTGGAGGTTTCATCACATGCCATGCCAGAGAGACAAAACCGCTCGTCCTTAGGGGAAAATGAAATGTATTTGTGTATCCAAGGGAGTTATCACATTACCAGGACGTATGAATGTCAACAGTAAGATGGCAGCATTAATCTAATTCAGAAATCAATATTCCGTGGAATAATTTGGACTTTATGGAAAGCCTACTTGGGCCTATTTGAAATTACTTTAATTCACTGGTTTTACATTTTTATTTGTAATGAATTTACATTGGCTATCAGCAAAAGGCATCCAAAATATTAAGCAGCGTTGACAAAACCTCAGCAAATGCCAGTAACGGTCCCTAGTGTGTTGTTTTCTATACAGTAGTGCGGAATGTAGCCTTGTGACTTTTAGGTAGGCCCCAAAGGCCTTCATTCCCATAGCAACAGTTGAGCAACCGAACGGACCAATAGGAAACGAGGTCTCCTGCGCGGCCTTTGACCAAACAAGTTTAAGGGACGCCGAGAGGGAGGGGGAGAGCGAAGCCGCCGACATCCAGGCAGAGAAGAACAAACCATTCCCAACGTCACACTACTACGAGGAGGCGGGGGCTGTTATTCGGAAGGCCCAACCAGACAACAAAAGAGATAAAGAGAGGCGGGACCGTTGCGCCCTCAGCGAATCCACGGCGCGCGTGGAGAGCCGGGCAAATCGCGTCTCGCCTGGACGCCGCTCAATCAAGCGGCGAGCCGAGGGAGGCGGGGCCCAATCAGAAGGGAGAGTCCCTCCTGCTCCAATCAGGATCAGGCTCGGGAGGCAGCGGCGGCCAATGGCGGCTCGGCCAGCGAACAAAAGGCGCTTCCCCGGCGCTTTTGCCCGCCCCCGCCCCCCTCCGGCGCAGTTTTTCGCATGACGCAACGGTTGGAGCCGGAGGAAGAAGGCGTTCGCGAGCCGCGGGAGCCGCCGCCATTTTGTGCGTGCGTTTGTGAGGCGAAGCGGGTGGGCTGAGAGGAAAATAGACGGAGGAAAGCGGTTTGGCGGAGGAGAACGGCGGCGGGCGGCGAAGCTTCCTGCTTGACGAGGACGCGGCGGCGCGGAGGATGAGCCAGAAGAGGCCGGCAAGGGAGTAGCAGCGGGCACCGGCGACGTCGACAGCCGCAGGGGCGGGAGAGAGGCGCTTAGTGTGTGTGTGTGAGGGGGGGAGAAAAAGCAAAGAGAGAGTGAGGGGGTCGGCCTGTGTTCCCCCCTTCCTTTTTCTCTTCTCCGGAGGGGCTCGGCCGTTCCCCCCGCGCGGCCTCTGGCGTGTGGGGGACGAGAGAATAATGTCGGGCGGCGGCGGCTCCAGTAGCAGCAGCTCCAGCAGCAGCTCCAGCGCGGCCTCGGAGGGGCCCGTGGGCGGCGGCGGCGGCAGCAGCAGCGGGGAAGACGCCTGCCGCGACTACCAGTCTTCGCTCGAGGACCTGACCTTCAACAGCAAGCCGCACATCAACATGCTGACCATCCTGGCGGAGGAGAACGTGCAACACGCCAAGGACATCGTCTCGCTGATCGAGGCGCAAGTCGCCAAGGTTTTTATACACTCTACGCCGAATACGCTCTCTCTACCTACCCCCCACCCCCTCTACCTACCTAGCTACTTAACCTACCCGCCCAGGCTCCTGCCATAGCTCTAGGGCCAGATCTCAGCAAAAAACCCGATCCACCCCCCCACCCCGCAAACAAACACACCGCCATATTATTTTTCTAGTCCTCGTGTGTGTGTGTGTGTGTCGTGTGTATGAGAGGAAAGAGTTCAGGGATTTTTTTCCCCTGGGTTTAGTGGCGAGAATGTGAAGGGGAAGGCATACTAGGGATCAGGCCTAGGAAGGAAAAGCAGTGGGGGAAGGGGTGGTTGGGTATGTTGCGGGAGGGGAAGGAAGGCAACGGCCTTTGGCGGTTGGGGGGGGTACAGCCAACCTTAATAGTATTATTTATTATACTTAGAGAAGGAAAGGTCAGAGGAGGGTTTTTTTTTTGTTTTTTGCGGGAGGGTGAGTTTATTTACTCACGCGCATTTTAAGAGCATATGACGATCCCGTGGTGTTTACTTTAGCCCAAGTACCTCCCTCGAAAAGAGGCTGCGGTAAATAAAAAAATCGTCTCGAAATTTTTTACAAATAAAAAAGCTGCTTGCTAGAAAGTCGGAGTGGGGAGGGGAAAACCCACGCTAGTATAGGCTAAAAGCAGGTGAACGTGTCAGTCGTAGCTCTTGGGGGATGGGTTATGGTGGGGAGAGCTCTGGATCTAGTCGGATTGGGGGAGCTGCAAGGAAGTACTTGGGGGTAGCAAGAAGGTGGCTTTGGGATTAGGAGCAGATAGTGGACAGTCTGGGCATTTTGAAATTGTGGCAAGGGGAATCCCTCCCAGCTTTGGGAATAAAGATAGGGCATAGGTTTTGAGGAAGGCAGCATTAGAGAGGTAGGAAAAGATCTAGGTGGAGCTGGATTGAAACAGAAGGAAATATGTTAGCTGAACATAAAGAGGAATATTGATAAATGGGATAGGGATGTGAAAAGACAGTGAAGCATCAGGTACAGCCTTCTTCAGAATATGGGGAAATGAAAGCGTCTGGTAGAGGAAAGTCAGGTGTGTGTTGGGGGGGAGTGCCAGCTGTTTATTGGCAGTAGCAGAGGTTGCAAGGAAATCTGGAAGAGCACAGCAAATTTGAATGTAAGGCCTGATTCCCTTCCCTATCCACCTCCTCAAGCAATTCAGGAAATGTTTGTTGGGTTTCACAAGCATGCATAAACGAGGCATACAACATGGCGGCCTGGCAGTGACTGTGCAGCAATAGCCGTGCTTTGCCCTGCAGTTTGTTCCTCCACAAGTAACATGTTTCAACCTTAGTTCAAGTTAGCTGTACCATAATATTTTGTCATTTTTCGTAATTGTTTAACAGTAATCAGGCTAAATGAGATAAAGCTTTACAGTCAAGGATTCCTTTATATCACATAAGCCCCCTTTATTTTATTCTGTGAAATAGAAGATGTTGGGGTACTCCTGAATTGCTCTGAGTAATAGAGGTATACCAAATTAGAAGGATGCATGTGCCTGTGTGTTTGATCTACTCCTTGTTAGAGCAGCCCATTCATTAAGGCAGGGAAACAAGCGTTCCACCCTGTCTGAAGGAACCGCAGCTGCCTGTACAATCCCAACATGGCGCTGGCGAGGCATATGATACAAAAAGAAAGAGTAGACTCCCAATCCAGTCATTTTCTGATAGAAGTCAGCTGGCTATATGTGGTTTAGGTTTTATAACACCTTTTCCCGGGGGGGGGGGGGGCTTTCAAACCTTATTTTAAATAGCAATAGAGTAACACATCCCTATTCCAGTTAATAATCTCAGTTCTTGCTCATCTTCCTCTCCCTCCCACCTCCCTTGGCTTCTTCTAGGTTACTGGGCTTTTTAATTGCTAATTTAATCAGGGGTTTAAGATGATTTAAAAGTAAAGTAAAATTTAAAGGTCTAATAGGGAAGGCTGTTTAAAATGTAGGTTGGTTAACTACATCATATTCTCCAGACACTTTCCCATACTTATTCTTATGCTTATGTTTTCGGTTTCTCTGTTCATGACTGGAACTACGTAACGCACTATCAATTCCAGTACTGTTATCTTAGAGTGGGGTGAGGGTGGTTACATACCCCTTAAGTGTATTTAAAGATATCTACAACCTGTGCTTCTAATTAGATTTGCCTAGCTGTCATTAGTGGCCAGGATGAAACAAGAGATTTGAGTTCTCTGAAAACCACTTTTGAAGGAAAGTGTTGTCTGGGGACAGTTTCTATTTAGTGTAAACCAGAGTGGTTTTTATTACATTTTTAAATAAATGACTTTGAAATGTGTGACTGGTATTCCTAAAATGTAAATAAAATGTATGAAATATGTATTTGTCTTTTTATTTACCGGGTGTAGTGCAGAATCTGTTTCCAAGTGTTAAATTATTCTACGGCCTGGGTACAATGGAGTTATGAGGAAGGCTCAACCTTTGGTGAAGTCCATCAAAAATACACAGACCCACACATTATCAACACTCATTTATGACATTTGAAGGAGTGCAGCAAGCATTCTGTTGCAAACTCTGGGCATGGTTTCACTGCAGATAGGCTTGAGGTTAATTTACCTTCAGTTTCTTAGTGGTTTGTGTTGCCTTCCTGCCTTCTGCAACTGCTGGATAATCTCTAACTTGGGTTTGTCTCTATTTGAGGGGTGGACCTCCAACATCCCACTGCGCTTTCTTTTAGAGACTAATGGGTAACTGAAGTATGGTTCGCAAAAGTGGCATTCAATTCGTTAAAAGGTGGGGGTTGCTTCCTAATTCCTAAAACCAGATCCTGTTACAGGCTTGCTGCCTTATTTCACTATAGCTTCACATGTTGTTTTCACACCACGTGTGAGCATATGACATACTATACAGATTCAGCAGTTTTGCTGTTCATATTTAAAGATGGAAAATAGAACATAACTTTTGGGAATAAGAACTTTAAAGTCAGCTGTGTTTCCTTGCCAGCTGTCCTTGGAAGTCTGTGGATAACACATAAGGGGTTTAAAAAAAGGATACAGGTGTCCCATGCGCTTTCCCAAGCCCTATTGTAGCGCGTAAAATCAGATCTCTATGTACATAGCCCAGTTTTCATTTCCAAGCTGTTCGGGAGTTAATCCTTACATGCCCTGTATCTGGTGGTCTTGTGTTTCATATGAAGGCATACTTCCCTCCATTATTATTTTGTCACTATATGCAATTTGGTAGAGGCCCCACCTGGTTGAAGACTTACTGGTATAATTCTCCCTTGAAGCAAATTTCAGATGAAATGGTTTGCATATCTTTGTGCATAAAAAAACTCAAAGCCACACATTTTAAGGGTGCAGATAAATCAAGGGTGGTTCAGGTTTTCTCACAATTTAAAAAATAAGTTGCCAGAGTTTTCTGCAAATTTCTTCACAATTTAGTGGGGAAAATACTAGTTTTAAGGACAGTCAAGGACAATATCATTTCGACAATGGAATTTTTACAGTTATTGCAGACCCTGTGAGTTGCCAGATGTTAAACTGCACAGAAATACTAGCTTTTTTTCTTAAGAGTTGTTGGGTGGTAAATGGGAATTAAGTTACCCCTGTTGAAACGGAAGACAGTTAATAAGCAATTATCCTTCCCAACAAGTCTTTATAAATACACGTTGATGCTTTCTGGAAGCTTGCTGCCGTTTCCTGATATGGATGAGACATTAACATTCATTTTGAACAGAACTTGAGAAGGCTTCCATTTTCTTTGGACATGCAGCCACAACGGCACACAGTTTGCGCTGCACGGACCTGGGGCCCGTCTTATGTATGGCGAAAAAATCCAACTTGGCTCCTTGGGCATTGAAGAGTGTCCAGACTTGAAGACTGCCTTCCGTGCCAGTCTTTGGTTCCAGTTATAATCCCGACTATTCAACACCATAGCTTCATTATGGATTTATACTCATCTTTTTTTGGCTCGGGTTGGATGGTTTGAATATAGCTTTGAGAGCATCTGAGTCGAATTGCTTCAACTGGTCAGACTTGGTGACATAGCATTTTTTCTGGATTGCAGCAAAGTAACTATTCCAAATATGGCTCACTCAGACATCGATATTCACCATTGGTCCATGCGCTTGGAATCCCCCCTCTCTATGGGACTTGCAAATCTTTTAAGTTATTCCATGTCCTTCCTTCTAGAGATCCCAGCAGAAGCTAGTGTGTGCTTAAATAGAGTATAGTAAGGTTGGTTTGGATACCCCTAACCATAACACGGGCCAGTTCTTCCTGCCATTGCAGAGGTTGAGTATCCCCTCCTCTTAAAGAAAAACACTCTACCAAATAGAGCTAAACTCTGGGGGGGGGGGCGGTGTTGAGCTTGTTAGCTTACGAAAACAACCTTTTACATAATAATTGTTCCAAAATAAAGATATGGTGGGTTGGGGAATGGTAACTTCTAAATTAAAAGAGAAATCAACATGTTTTTGTTATAACTAAAAGTCTCAAGTTTTCTTCTTATTACTCCAGGCTCCTTGTAATGAGAAACTTCCTGTTATGTACCTTATGGACTCCATTGTCAAGAATGTTGGGAGAGAATATCTTGCTGCGTTTACTAAAAACCTAGTTGCAACATTTGTTAATGTGTTTGAAAAGGTATATATACATATATATGTGCTTTTATAATCGTTTTCAAATTGGTTGCTGTATAAATAAATAACTTGACACTTCAGTCTTGGGTTTTCTTGGGTACTAAGTGCAAAGAATGCAGTAGGACCTTTCATATCTAGACTCTTCACACTCCAGTTATATTAAGAAAACAAGGTTTTTAAAAAGTGTAGCAGTACATAGTTGGAAATGTGTAGAGCATATCCAGAGTGAGAAGGCCTGTATTAGAAAACTGTTTGATCTTTAGCTTTGCCATTTATTATAATGCTGAGCTTTTCATGCATAAGATATTTTAGCCTTGCAGAGAAATCAGTGACCTTGTGTGTGTTTGCATACACTCTTAACACTTCTCGTTTTGATTATACAATAAGTTGTGTTTTCATTCATTTATAGTAGTGTATGCAAACATTAGATACTTACATGGAACCTGCCTGCCAAGAATTCTGAAAGTTTATATTTTGATAATGAGCACCTTTCATTATCTGACTCCCAGCCTTTTCACTTCTGCAGTCTTTTTATGTTTCACTTTAATTTCTGAGCAATTGCTTGTGGCTGGGATTTCTCAAACTGGGTTGGCCAGAGGATTGGGGTGTTTTTTTAAAAAACCACAGAATGCATATTTATATTTTTATGTGAACAGTTTTACATCATTAAAGGAAATAAGAATATGCCACTTGAATTAATTAAGTGTTCCCCAGTGCTGTTTAATAAAGGGTTGGAATTGCTCAAAACAATTGGATTAGTGCTTGCTTCCCTTTATCAAGTTTTGCTTAATCTTAAGTCTCTTAATGATATTAATAAAAATTGAGACAAACCCTTGTGAGCCTGTTTAAGCCATACATACTTTCTGACTGGTATGGAGCTTTAGCTGGAGAAGAATTAATATATTTTGAGACAAGATTGAGCTATTTAACAGCCTAATTTTAGGCGTTTTTGCTCAGTATATCTCAGCTTCAGGATTTGCTTGGGAGTAAGTGCATAAGATTGTAGTATCAATGCAGTAGTCACTGAATTGCCTGTATTGGGTTTATATCTTTACCAGGAATAGTAGATGCAGTATGAAAACATTGGGAAATGAAAATATCTTGGGAATAGCTTGGGAAATGAATATCTGGATGTTGTGATATTGAACTTGTTCTGTGAACTGCCTTGATGGTTGAGTTGGGATAATATAAAATGTAAAAATAAAGAGATACCATGGCGGTGTCTATAACACATGTGGAGGGTTTACTGTTTTCAAATGTATATGGTATTGTGCAAATCACAATATGTTGGACCTGGGGGCAAGTGCATCACGGTACTGGCAGAAGCTGACTTCTATGTCGAGAAAATGCTCCAACGAGGGTCAAGGAACCCTGCTGAATGGCATAGGTTGTGCACAGGGGATTGAAGAAATATGGTGCAGCCCACCTCATTCAGTGTGATTCCCTAACCCCATAGCATTTTAGGGAAATTGGCTGCTGCTAGTTCTGTTATGTGTGCTTATCTCTTGATCCATCCCATTACATGGAGGCCCACAGTCCATCGTTCAGCTGTGTGCACCTGATTTCTGCTAATTTCAGTGGCACTTCAGTACACACAAATGAGCAGGAGTACAGCTTTAGAACACAGTATCTGGTCTTGAGTTGTAGAAAGAAGCATAACAAATGTTTTATTAATGTAACAAGCCATAGAATTGTTCTGTTCTTCTTAGGTGGATGAAAACACTAGGAAAAGTTTATTTAAATTGCGTTCCACGTGGGATGAAATTTTCCCTTTGAAGAAACTCTATGCCCTTGATGTCCGGGTGAATTCAGTAGACCCTGCTTGGCCAATTAAACCGCTACCCCCTAATGTGAATACTTCTAGCATCCATGTGAATCCTAAGTTTTTAAATAAATCGGTAAGTTTCGACAACTAAATGCTGCTTTAAACTATGTTTATATGAGTTTGTGTTCAGGCCTCTGAATTTCGCATGCTTTGAGGTGACAAGGACTGGTAGTTATGGTAGGATTGTACTTTCAAAACATAAATGAGGTGAAAGCATTAAACTATGTTAAAAGTCTGACATTGCTTATGCGTTCTAGTTTAAATGTACAATAATGAAGAATTTTAAAATGAACATTTTTAGCTTCGAGTTAACTGCTGGTTGCTTTGCCCCACAAATAAGAACCG
Organism: Podarcis vaucheri; assembly: GCF_965113315.1. Taxonomy (NCBI): domain Eukaryota; kingdom Metazoa; phylum Chordata; class Lepidosauria; order Squamata; family Lacertidae; genus Podarcis; species Podarcis vaucheri. Next base: position 13,958,753 of record NC_138762.1, read on the forward strand.
TGTTCTTTACCATTTTCTTGGTAGCCTGAGGAACCACCTGCACCTAGCCCTGCAGTCTGTCCTCCTCCTGTGTCCTGTTCTCCTGTGTCCTCTACTCCAGTTGTTCCTGAAATACAAAAGAATTTGACTCAAGAGCAGCTAATAAGACAACAGCTACTAGCAAAACAAAAACAGTTGTTAGAACTTCAACAGAAAAAATTAGAACTGGAACTAGAGCAGACTAAAGCACAGCTGGTGAGTAGGATAGAAATGACTGCTGTAGCATGTCGGCAAGCAAAGCAAAACATGATCAGTGTTTGTCACTAGCCCATTTCAGTTGTCTTTATTTGGTGGAGCCTTTGTAAGACTATTAAATTTCTTCATTTGATTGATCTGTGGGGCAAGCCGCAATACAGATGGTAACCTTGCTTTCATACGCTCAACAAGTTAATAAAAATAGGAATAGGTTTTTCTACCATGTTTTGAGGTTATCATTAATTTGGACACATGGTTTAGCGCCCTCCACAAAATTCACATCAGTCCCAGCCAGCATAGCCAATGGCAAGGGAGGCTGAGAATTGTAGTGTAGCAACACCTTCATAGAATCATAAGGGGTGGAAGGTACCCAAGGGTCATCTAGTCCAACCCCCTTTGATTCAGGAATCTCAGTTAAAGCATCCATGACAGATGGCAATTCAACCTTGAGGGCACAATGTTTACTACCTCTAGTGTCATGGTAAAACCTATATGTTACACTTGGTCCGTGAATCACACTTCTGTGTATAGCAAATTCCACACCCCTGGCTGTTGTTTAGTAGAACCCAGGGCTTGAGATTGGGACCATCACATTGTGAGTTTTCTTCCATGCAAGTGAAAAGCATTGACATCAAATACATGACCAAGGGAGAGGTTTGATACCCCACAGGTATTTATTACCGTAGCAAGTGTCACGTATAGACTAGCTCACAAATAACCACAAAGGGTTTTCTTCCGGAATCAATTTGTGTGTGGTGTCATATTTTGTGATGTGTTAATCTTTCATGGTTTGCTTGCGGTGTAAACCAGCCCTCCAGATGTTGTTGGACTCCAAGTCTCATCAGCCAGCATGGCCAATGCTCAGGAATGGTAGGAGTTGTAGTCTCAATATCTGGAGGGCCACATGTTCCCTGCCATCCCTGTTTTGAAGACAGGATTGCAGAGCATGTTCTAATGTCGTCAAGAGGTTTCTATACTATGTTTATGTCGGCTACAGAAATACCGTTTATGCCCTTTAAGTATAATTTATCAAAAAACTAAAATGGTTAAAAAAGTATATTGGAAATACTGCATAATTTCCCATCATCTATAAGGCAATAAACGTTTATTGACATACCTTGTAATTATTGACCTTCAGTGAAGGAACCTAAAATTCCCTTACAATCTGAGATAGGAAATGATTAGTATATTCTTTGACACATTCACAGACATCATGAGTATTCCAAGAAAATTCTAAAATAGAGAGGCTTATCCAAAAAGCTAGTAACTTATATGCCTTGTATTGCAAGTTCTCTTTTCTAATATGTAGGTGCATTCTTATATATAATTAGAACTCAAGAATTAGTCCATACTTTCAAACCTATCCTTGAATTTTTATGCTGTACAGTAGGTAAGAGAAACACTTAAGGTTTTTTAAGTGCTAGTGTTGTAAATACTTGCTTCTTTTTATTACCTTTTGTTTCAGGCGGTTTCTCTTAGTGGTCAGCAAAGTGGATCCAGCTTGAGTCAAGCATCTGTGAAGCCACATGTTCCACAACCATCTCACATGCCAGTTAAAGCTCCTCATCAAGTTTGTCTGCCACCTGAAAAAAGCCGTCTCTCTCCACTCCATGATGTCAAAACGGCCAACAGAGATCCTCGTCTTAATAGAACAAGTCAACATTCTTCCCATTCTAAAGATCAAAGTCATAGGAAAGATTTTACAGTTAGTCCAGTCAATCAGGCTGATCCAAAGGTCAGCAAAACACTACAGGCTGAAAAACAAAGTACATCAAAGCAAGAAAGACAAAAACAGAATGAGAAATCTCAAAAGAAAGAGTTTGATCAATTTGATTCAAAATTGAAGTCTCCATCTCCCTTGCAGAACAAGCTGCTTCATGCTAAAGATACTAGAAACCAAGAAAGTGAGAACATCAGGGTATCTGAAATAAGCAAGAGAGATCCAAGATTGAAAAAACATCTTCTAGAGAAACCAGATGGTAAAGATGATGATCTGAAAGAAAAGAGGAGATGCATGGAGAGAAAAGACAAAGAAGAGCATAGACCAGTCAGTGGTAGAACCAAAATAATTAATGGCATTGTCCAAAAGCAAGATCCCAATATTGAAGAGTCAGAGAAACAGGTTGGAAAGCTAGGAAGGTCGGGTACCAGGAAAAGGTCACGTTCCCCTAGATCTCGGTCACCATCTTCCCATTCTCCAAAACGAAGAGACAGGAGGTCACCCAAAAGACGGCTCAGAAGTCTCTCTCCTGGACCTAAAACTGCAAAGTCTCGTGTGTCGGGACCAAAGCAATCCCACGCAGAGGACTTTGGGCAGGGAATACGGGAAGAAAGGAGCTCTAACAAAAGGAAGCAGGAAGTGAGAGATTCAAGGAGGCCGAAGAAAACTCATGAAGACCGACCGCAGGAAGGAATGAACTTGCATTCTTCAAAAGCAAACTCGGAACCTAAGGAGAATGTGGAGAACTGGTCAAGTTCCAAGTCAAATAAAAGGTGGAAATCTGGTTGGCAAGAAAATAAAAAGTAAGTTGGCATTTATGAGGCAAATTTAATTTGCCATTGTAGGTATAGATCTGAAGTTACTGCCAAAGAATAACCGTGTTGGTATGATGCTAAAGCAAAAGTGAAATAGTTGTTTTTATCACACTATGTTGGGAGATTGTGTCAAGTTAACATTCTTGCTTCTGTGGATTTCAGCCCCCAGCCGACTGAAGAACACCAAGGACTTTCTAAATCACCTCATCAGAGGCACAGGGACACCTGGGCAACCAGTAGTAAAGGAGTTACATCACCTCGCACACCAAAGCAGCAACATAGATTAAGTGTGGATGCGAATTTGCAGATTCCGAAAGAACTGGACTTGGCGAACAAGAGAGAGTTACTTAAGAAGGTAACATGTATTAACTTTTTATAGATTCACATATTCTTTCCTAACAGCCTTCCAAATTTAACTCTTTAACGTTTTCTCTTGCACAGGCTAATGAACAACTGTCATCTGGAGAAATAACGCAAGATGAGTTTCTTGTTCTGTGCCATCAGATTCGCCAAATTATCCAGTATCAGGAAGGAAAACACAGGTGCAATGTGTGGGATAGTCCCACAGGTGAAAAGGGAATTTCGAAAAAGAAGCCCCTGTTGTCTGATGCGGATTTAATATATCATGAGCATAAAGCTAAGCTAAAAAGAACGCAAGTTCAGCATTCATTTCAGAGACTCAACATGATGGATCCTGAAGATATTTTACTCGAGAGACACTTGAATGAGACATTTCATTCTGGAATGGATTGTGAACAAACAAAAAGCAAATCGGGGAGTCAATTCAGTGAAAGATCAAGGCGGCATTCCCCTGTTGGTAGTAACAGGCCATATTCTGAAAATTCACCTCATGACAGCCGGAGAAGACACGATGAGTCCAACTCCTCCAAAGGTACAAGGAGCTTCAGGGAAAATACCTCCATTATCTGTATTATAGTTAGGGAAAATCAAGAGACTGTAAATATTTTCTTGGTTATCAGTAGAAGTGCAGCAAAAATATACTGGAGTTTTCAGGTTTGATAATTTTGGGGAAATACTTCTCACTGTGCTGTAGATTTGCTTTGTATACTACGCTTTCTATACTTCAGGCAGTAACAGTGCTGTTTTGTTTTGTTTTAAAGGTATTCGAGATGAGCGGAGGTCTCCGTTCAATGAACATTATAAGAGAACAAGATACGAAGAACCAGAGAAACAATTTACTGAGAATACAGGATCACGATTTGGGGTTTCGGATGGAAAGCAAAGATTTAGTTCACTGATGGAGGAAAGATCTCATTTTGAGGGCTCCCCTAGACATCCTGGAACAAGGGCAGGTGGAGATGGACAAGGAACTCACTTTGAAGGGCTGGCTAATGCAAGTGCTAGAATTGAAGGACCACAGCCACAGACTAATTTAAGGTTTGAGGGGTCCCTAGGCCAGCCAACATCTCAGTTTGACGGGCCCCCAGGACAATCTGGAGGAAAAAGTTCTCTGTTTGATGGACCAGCACAGATGGGTGGTGGTCCCTTGAGGTTTGAAGGGCCCTCAGGGCAAGTTGGTGCAGGGACTGCTATACGGTTTGAGAATCCTATGGGACAGCCAGGGGGAGCATTGAGATTTGAGGGGCCCGCAGGTCAGTCAATGAGTGGTATAAGATTTGAAGGGAACCATGGTCAGCCCTCAGGTGGGATAAGGTTTGAAGGACCTCATGGTCAGCCATCTGCTGGGATTAGGTTTGAGGGACCACATGGTCAGTCATCTGGGATCAGGTTCGAGGGACCACATGATCAGCCTTCAGGTACTATGAGGTTTGATGGCCAGCCTTCTGGTGGAATGAGGTTTGAAGGTCCACATGGCCAACCTTCAAGTGGGATAAGGTTTGAAGGGCCTCATGACCGTCCTGTGGGGCCTCATGGTCCCCCAGGAGGTGGAATGAGGTTTGAAGGCCCCCATGGCCAACCTATGGGGCCTCATGGTCAGCCAGCGGCTGGCATGCGATTTGAAGGACCTCATATGCAGCCAATGGGACCTCTTGGCCAGCCAGGAGGCAATTTGCGCTTTGAAGGTCCACATGGACAGCCTATGGGGCCACATGGGCAGCCAGCAAGATTTGAAGGTCCTCATGGACAGCCTATGGGGCCACATGGGCAGCCTTTAGGGCCACATGGTCAACCAGGTGTTGGTCCTAGATTTGAGGGGCCTCATGGTCAGTCTGGGATTGGTCCCAGGTTTGAGGGGCCTTCAGGCCAGGCTGGAGGTGGACTTAGGTTTGAAGGACCTATTAACCAAACGGGGCCAAGGTTTGATGGCTGTCATTCAAGATTTGATGGTCAACCTGGTCAGCCATCACTTATGCAAAGACTGGATGGATTACATGTGCAACCTGGTCCAAGGTTTGAAATGGGCCCTGCTCAGCAGACACAACCTCGGTTTGATGGTCCTCCGGGTCAGCAGATACCCCCAAGATTTGATGCACCAATACCTCAACGGTTTGAAGATCCTAAACACCAGCAGGCAACGCGATTTGATATTCCTCTTGGTCATCAAGGTCAAAGGATGGAAAATGTAGCTAATCATCCTGCCTCAAGACTCGAAACACCACCTTATGGACAAGCTGGCCCTTACAATGAACCTCCCAATCAGCCACCCTATAATGCGCCATCACAAGGAATGCAATTCCAGAGAACTGAGCAAATATTTGATAACCCGCAAGGACCAAACTTCAATGGGCCACCTGGTTCTGGAGCACAGAACTTTCCTAACACTATTAACAGGGCACCGGGACCTTACTATGATGACAAGAATCTTCAGTATGGAAATTTCAGTGGTATGACGGGAAATGTTCAGCAGCCTCAGCAGGTAAGGGGCTTTCAAGACTTAAATTGATCATATACTTGTTCATATATAATATGCTTGTTCTTTTCTGCATGTTCAGTAACAGGAGAGTGTTTCATGTATATGTGTGTGTAGATATAGATATTTGTTCATGGCAGGTAGGGCTAAGTTAGGGATGCCATATTTTAGAAGGTGAAAATGTGGACTCAAAAGTTGGGTTTTTTTGCGGGGGGGGGAGTTGAGTTTTTGGTTTTTTGGCTGAAGTTATTGAGAGAGTGTGTGTGTGTTTAAGGGGGGAAATCAAATAATGATAGTCAAATTAGTTATTATTACATGTATATCTTACGTTTCCTCTAAGGAGCTAGGGGTGGCATAATCCCCCTTGCCATTTTATCCGCACAAGCAACTCTTGCCTGACACTTAGGCTCAGCTTAACTTAAGTCACCCAGTGATCTTCATAGCAGACTGGGAATTTGAATCATGGTCTCCCATGCCCTAGTCCAGGGGTCTGCAACCTTTAAGACAAAAAGAGCCACTTGGACCCGTTTTCGAAGAAAAAAAACAACTGGGAGCCGCAAAACCATTGCAACATTTAAAACAAATATATCTCCGGAGCCGCGATCTGACAGTGGGTGGGAAGGTGACGTCGGGACGGTGCGTGACTAACGCACGCACTGCCCCCATGCGACGTCACAGCCAGTACAGCGCCCGCCACAGTGGGGAGTGTCGGGGCGCACAATGCGCCTCCTCCCCTCGCTAGTATCCGCCCCGGAGCCGCGGCAAAGGTGTAAAAGAGCCACATGCGGCTCCGGAGCCGCGGGTTGCAGACCCCTGCCCTAGTCCAACACTGTTAAGCACCAGCGTGCTTGTATAGCTCTTGGAATTTGAGGTACTTCTTGGAAGCACAACGAAAGCCAATATTTTGCTAACATATTTAACAATATGTATATAATAACATATACAATATATGTATATAATAGAATATACCACTTAATAGAAAAACCTGTTAAATGGTTTACATAAAATAGTACAAAGTTTTAATTAAAAATACAGATCAAATCAAACTTTAAGAATAAGTAGATGTACTAAAATTTACCAAATAAAGATAAAATGAGCAGTTTTGAAAGAAATACGTAATATTAATATAGATGGAGCACTTTGTCCCAGAAAGTGGGTTGATTTAATCTGGTTTTAGTATTAATGCTTAAAGTTTTATTTTTATACTGTTCACTTCATTGATATTTTACTTCTGTAAAATAGAGTCGTGCTGTGTTCTAACTAAATGCAAAACCAAACACCATTCATTGATTTGGAATTTAACAGTGAAATAGCTGAATATTCTGACTAAAACAGCATTTGCCTCTTGGCAGGTTCCTGTTATGTCGGTAGCATCTACTCAACCTGTACCTTACAATCCAGGGCAGCCTCTCTTAGCAGCTCATGCACAAAATCCTGGAAGCTTTGTCCAAAATCAACCAGGTCAGTATTTAAAGGGTGAGTTGTTGTTTTTTGTCCTTTTACTAAAATGTTTATCAGCTGCCAACGAGGCAGCTGTGGAGAACCTTTGACATTCCAGATGTTCCTGAGCTACAGCTCTCATCATTCCTGACCATTGGCCATGCTTGCCGGGGCTAATGAATGCTGTAGTCCACCAATATCTGGAGAGCCAAATAAAGGAGATTTTGCATCAATCCTGAACAAACCTCAGATTTGCCAGGGCTACTTCCCTATTTACTATAACCCCAAAGTTACTCAACTGGAGCCATGTCAAAATAATGGTTGGAGTTGAGGAGGGGGAACCAGGTGCAGAACAGTTGCCACTTGGTTAGGGAATGTTATCTACTGTATCTCATGAGCTATATCCTGAAATAAAAGATAAGGAAAGGGAACGTAAAATGTTTTGGACTGTGAACCGTATGATCCTGTTTAGGTCTTAGAGCTATTTGAAAGTAGTGTCATTTTTTGCCCCATTTTTAGGGAACGCTCCGCTTTCCTATCCTGATAATCATCTTGGACAACTTGATGTAAATGAATTATTCTCAAAACTACTTTCTACAGGGATTCTCAAAGTTTTACAGACTGATTCAACTTCAGCTCGTAAGTATAACTTTCACCTTTTTGTTCTGTGAGGAATAGTTAAATTTTTAAGGCTGTTATGACAGAAGCTGGTATGTATGATACTACATATGTTTTGTCTAAGCATCTTGCAACAGTTAATGGGTTTAATAGCAGCTGCTGTTCAAAATCAGCAGTATTGACCTCCTCCTTTGCTACTCAGAACTGTCTAGATTGAGAAATAGATCCAGTGTATCCTGTTTTAAAGGCATATAATTGGGAATAGCTTTTGTGTTTTGCTTTTTAAAGTCAAGATACAAAGTTGGAGGAATTGAAAGAAGTTTGCCATGTGTGTTACTAATAAAAATAATAATTTATTTGTACCCCACACATCTGACTGGGTTGTCCCAGCCACTCTGGGCAGCGTCCAGGATATATAAATACATAGTAAAACATTAAACCTTGAAAAGCTTCCCTGCCTTCAGATGTTTCCTAAATTTTATATAATTACTCATCTCCTTAACATCTGATGGGAAGGCATTCCACAGGGTGGGCGCCACTACTGAGAAGGCTGTCTTCCTGATTCCCTGTAGCTTCACTTCTTGCAGTGTGGGAACTGCCAGAAGGCCGTCAGAGCTGGATCTCAGTGTCCGGGCTGAGTGATGGGGGTGGAGACTCTGAACCTTGCTATAATACAGGGATGGAGAACCTCTGACTTGCGGGTCTGGTTAGGCCTGCCAGACCATTTCATCCCGGCCCCCCTGCTTGGCACCTGAAGTCAGTTGATAGTTGTTTTCTGTGGAGCACTTTGCACTTCCCCGTCCCCTGTTAACAACACAGTAATCACTAGGGACAGAGAAGTACTGTCGTGTTTTAGACCTGCCTGCTCTAATTTGACAACGATGCAGTTTTGAAAGCACACGCTTTGGCCCAGTACTGACAACGTACCTCATTTGTTTAGAAGTCAGTGAAGTTTCTGCCCAGCCAGCTCCAGAGGAGGAAGAGGAGGATCAAGACCAGACTGAGGATCAAGATGTCCCAGACCTAACTAACTTCGTTATAGAAGAACTAAAGCAGTAAGTATATTTGTTGGGGCGGGTGGGTAACACAGAATGTACCTAGGCATGTGATGTTGACTTAAGTAAGCCATTTAACAGTTTTAGATCAAACTGTTGATCTAACTTGAATTTAACTGTGAAAGTCAAATAATTGCTGTTTTAAGGATAGTGAGAGTGCTATATTTATGTGTGTGATAAGTATTAAATATCACTTTGGTACATCAAGCATATTAAGTAAAGAATTCAGAATTAACCCCTGATAGTATATTGGGATTTATAGGTCTCTGATCTAGATAAAAAGGTTTCATGGTTTATTGTGGGCCTTTTTAAAGTTGTGTGACAGCGTCTTGATTCCCAATGCAGTTCCATATACTGAAAGTGCTGGCTGGCTTCTTCCTGGCACATTTATTCTCTCATTCATGGGCGTGCATAACCTGCCTTGTTTTCATGAGCCTCCCTGCCCCAGCTAAATGAACAAGACCTCTAATTCTTGGATGGGAAAGGTGTCCCCAGTTTTTTCTTAACTTAGGTGGCAGAGTTCTAGTCCTGCCCTAGAGCCTGTTTCTTAGCATGCAAGTTACTGATTGGTGCTTGTTAAATTAGAAATTATTTTAGCATGACTTTTTCTCCCTGAACTAATTGCCATAATCTGCTGCTAACTAGTTCCTGACTTGTTTTCAGGCGATATGATAGCATTATAAACCGGCTCTATACTGGCATTCAATGTTACTCTTGTGGAATGAGGTTCACCACTTCACAGACAGATGTATATGCAGACCATTTGGATTGGCACTATCGTCAGAACCGCACGGAAAAGGATGTCAGCCGGAAAGTCACTCACAGAAGATGGTACTATAGCTTAACGGTAAGTGACGGCTCAGTCTGTTTCACCTCAGGGTACAGAATTAATGTTAAATTAATTGCCTGCCCTGTTCCAAAGGATTCAGGTGCATAACAGTAAAACAAACTACCAAGATTATATGCACTTAAAACAGCATGAGCCTTCAAACACCATCTTAAATTCCCTCTCTGCTTCTGAAAGCTCAGCTTTCTGGAGGCACCGAGTTCCATTTGGGCAGTGCCTCTGCCTCGAAATGTCACCAGATCCCTCACAAATTGTAGTTTCGATCCTTTTTATAAACCTTCCCCTCTTAGATCCTTGAGGGCACCTACTTCCTGTTTTATAGTAGTTGGCTGCCTGTGTTCTGCCTCTGTAGCTTCCTGCTTGGCTTCACACACTTTTCTCCCTATATTGGCTAGTGTGGGAGCAGTGTCACAAGTTTGCCCTCTGGTGGTCAGATGCCACAGTGTCTGCTTCTTAAAGTCTCGTGTTTGCAGATGAGTTTTCAGTAACCTCTTTGCACTTGCAGGGATTAAATATTAAAACAAAACAAAAAATGAAAATCTGAGATTCCTGTGACTAAGGAAATAGTCATACAGAGATAAATATTCTTCCCTTGCATGCCTGAATTAATTGTGCACAGGTGTTGTACTACTGGTAGACTTTGGCTTAAACAAACGTGAGTGGGTGGATTCTGACATCTGTGCTGCACGTGAGATTTATGAAAAGCTTGTCACCGATGTGTTACTAGGTGAATTGTGCACGCCCTTCAAGTTTAGCATATTGCTCAAGAAGCTCTAATGGATTGAGGATTTTTAAAATGGTGATGGATTAGTGGTTTTTTGTTTTCTTACAAGAGTAAGGATTTGGAAGACTGTGCCCTATATGCTGTGATCCGGATCCTAAGAACCAGAACCAGAGAGGATAATTAAAGATTTGTGCAGAACTGTATTGTGGAAAGTTGGGTGAGCAGAGTAAAAGATAGAACTCGTAGGATCTTAAATTGGCTTTGTCAATATTTTTTTCTTTAGGACTGGATAGAGTTCGAAGAAATAGCTGATTTAGAGGAACGTGCAAAGAGCCAGTTCTTTGAGAAGGTGCATGAAGAAGTTGTGTTGAAAACACAAGAAGCTGCTAAGGAGAAGGAGTTTCAAAGTGTCCCTGCTGGCCCGGCTGGAGCAGATGAGGTAAGCTGCCCTCGGTAAACTTGCTTCTTGAGACTGGCTTGACTCTGTAGAAATCCTTACTTCTGTTCCTAACTATATTTCCAACATTCTGCCTTAGATAAAGATATGAAGTGTGCAAGTGTATATTATTTTTAAAAATCTACTGCGGAAGATAACTCTTTCTTTGTAGATGCAGGTTTATGGTAAGAAGGATGAGTTGACAGCAAAGCTCTATAAGCTAAATGTGAATTCACCCAGACTTCCTGATCCCCACCCCCAGTTCTTGAGAATCCCTTTTAAAACATTCCTATTTATTCCTCTTAAGGAATTTGGTTGTAGCAGTAATTTCAAAAGCATGGCCACTATGAGTTGATACCACTTCATACATTTAAAGAGCAGAATTTCGCAGTCTTAATATATTGATAATAGCAGGACCCAGAATTGTTGCAATTATACTGTACCTACCTTTTACTTGTCATAACTTCTCTGATGAACTGAGAGTAAAAGGACAAGTGTGCTGTTTATGTAAATACTGCTCTTTTAACTGCTTTCCTACATTTCAGAGCTGTGAAATCTGCCAGGAGCAATTTGAGCAATACTGGGATGAGGAAGAGGAGGAGTGGCACCTAAAAAATGCCATTCGAGTAGACGAGAAGGTAATGTTGAATATATATTTGGTGGCAGCACCGAGGAAAAACAATGACTTTGACTACCAGGTTTGGCTAAATAATCTTTCGTTTTGTGACCTAATGAATTTATGACAGCGTAAGCTTTTGTGCATCCGATTAAATGGACTAGTCCACTAAGCTTATGCCACAATAAATTTGTTAGTCTTTCATGTGCCCAAGACACACTCTTGCTTTTGCTGCAACAAACTAACATAGCTGCCCCTCTAGAAATGGTTAAATGACTGCACTTTTAAAGCAAGCTGTGCCAAACACAGTAAAATACAGTGGTACCTCAGGTTACAAACTTAATTCATTCTGGAAATCCGTTCTTAACTCTAGGCGTGCATTCCCTACATAGGCCTCTTGCGGCCTGGAAGCGGATTGCATTTGTATCCTGGGGCAAAGTTCGCAACCTGGAACACCTGCTTCCAGGTTTGTGGAGTTCATAACCCGAAGCGTTTGTAAGAAGGACTGTTCATAACTCGAGGTACCACTGTATTAGCAAATGGAGGCCGAAGACTTCAGTTTGTGCAGAAGAACTATAGAGTTTTGTGTACAGTGAATTTAGTGAAATTTGTGATTGTATGAAAAAGAAAGTTGTATTTGCTTTGCAGTGTATTCTTCTATGCCTTTTAAAGTATGTAGATATTAAGATTGATTGTCTTCTCTCTCCAGATATACCATCCGTCATGCTACGAAGATTATCAAAATGTAAGTGCATTATTTTCTGTCGGTTTATGTATCAGATCTGCTAAATGTGTTGGTTAGGTTAGTCTATAGATTGAAAATAATAGAATGTTGTGTTTTAAATGTGCTGTTAAGCACATTCATTCATGTAAAGAGGAGGATATTCAGACAGGCATCATTATTTCCAAAGTGTGGCAAATAATAAACCAGCTCTTCAAAATAATATTACTTAAAAATAACAATAACAATGAATCTGGGTTTGATGGCTTTAGGTTGCTTTTTAAAAACTTGGCCTTATTGCTTGAGTTAGATGTATCATCGCAAAAAGCATGCCTATTGTGGAAGCAACATTTTACACCTGCCACTTTCAAATCACATTTTAAAAGTTACCATTGAAATGTTTTGGTAGTGCAAATTAACGTATATGGCGTTAATTTTTACTTACAGACCTCGTCATTTGATTCAACGCCATCTCCTAGCAAGACACCTGTAGAGAACCCGCTAAATATTATGTTGAATATTGTTAAGCAAGAGGTACAGGACTCCTGTAACAGTCCCAAGGTAAAAGAAGAGCCTGAGGATACGCCTGCTGATGATTGTATGGAGGGGAGCTCACCCACATTGGCCGAAATTAAAACAGAGCCTGAAAAGGTTGAGTCAGTTTAAACTAATTTTTTTCTATTCCAGGGAAGAGCTGCTGTGTTCTAGCTGACTCTAGAAGGCGAATAATTTTTATATGAATAAAGTGTTCACTTGGGGCAGGGCCCCAGCTGCTTATTTGGTTAATAAATACATTTTTGTATTTGAATTTCTTATTGCCTGCACAGTGTCAGGTGTCTATTGTGTGGAAGTTCTGTAGAAAGCATACAAAATTTAACAGGAATAGACTGTATATGTAAGGAAAATTGTATGATTTTTTCATTTGTGGAAATGTAAATTATAAATAAAAGATATTTTTGCTATCTATGGAGTGTAATGTTTATGCACACCATCCAATAATAATAAAAGTATTTCGGTTTCGAACGTGTTTTAGATGGAATCGAACTTAAGCTTCATTGTAAGCCTTGTGCTTAATTAAATTGACTTTTCAGTGGAAAATGGAGATGTGTTTTCTTCTTTTTTTTTCTTGGTGTTGGAAGAAAGTTTGTTAAGGAGAAAACTGCTGTTCCAGAGGATGTTCCTGCAAACGTTGGATTGCTTTTCTTAACCTACATTCACATCCATATGTTTAAAATGAAAGCTTAGGAAGGATACATAACAAAATAACGTTCTTGACTTTGGACACGTGCCAAGATTTCACAGCAAAACCCAGGGTCAGCTTGGGAGCAAAAAACAGATTCAAATTTTCCTAATTTTTTTAAGTCATCAAATATACAAGTGCGTAGTACAAACCAAACCAATTTTCTTTGGATTTTACAGAGGGGAAAAAAATTAATGTACGATTGCTCGGTTGCAACATGGTTAACATTTTTTGTTGGTTTATAACTTGGGTCTAGATAGTAAAGAATTGCCATGAGATGTTAATATTTATTTCGTGTAATAAATTAGAATGAAGCATATACTGGTGTGAATCTCTTTATTTCATGGGTTGTTTTGGGAAAGATTGTAAACATGTGCCTATAACGACGCACTGAATGTGAACAGGTGTGTGCCAAATTCACTGGATGTATTTTAAACTCCACTGTTTTGAACATAGAAATGCTTCCAGGTTTTAAAGCCTCAAGGCCAACAACATGATGTAAAAGCTCCTGGAAGTCAGGAACTCCTGTCTCTTTTTATTTTAATGAAACAAAAACTTGGAAGTAGCCTAGGGGACACAGGGAAGAATTTGATTGGTACATTGTTGCTGAAGGAAAGAGGGATGTACAGTTTCAGCCACATAACTTGCTTTTTACTTTGCAAGATCTTAGCTTTGAATTGTCCCAGTGACTGAAGAAATTAAATTCCCACTGCTTTATGCAAATAGTTCAGTTCTGTGTTGTCAGAGTTTAAAACCCCCAGGAATGGGCAAAGCTAGTCAGTGCTTTGTGAAAGCACCTTTGAATGCAGCTGTTTCAGATAGACCCTAAATCAGGGGTCAGCAACCTTTTTCAGCCGTGGGCCGGTCCACCGTCCCTCAGACCATGTGGTGAGCTGGACTATATTTTTTTTGGAGGGGGGACTGACGAATTCCTATGCCCCACAAATACCCCAGAGATGCGTTTTAAATAAAAGCACACATGCTACTCATGTAAAAACACCAGGCAGGCCCCACAAATAACCCAGAGATGCATTTTAAATAAACGGACACATTCTACTCATGTAAAAAAACACTGATTCCTGGACTGTCCACGGGCTGGGTTTAGAAGGCGATTGGGCCGCATCTGGCCCATGGGGCTTAGGTTGCCTACCCCTACACTAAATCTTGCAGTGCTCTAGACTGGTTAAATTCAATTCACTAAGGAGATGTACTGGAATAATCTAGCAGTTTAGATCTTTAAACATTTCTGGCACCACTGCATATAAAAATGGCAATGGGGTGGCCAACATGCTAACAAAGACATGCTCTCTCCACACACAGCTGTACTGTCAACCTTCAGAGGGAAAATTTGGAAGCGAGCTAAAACACATCGCACAAGGATCGGAGGAAATCTCAACAGGGACCCACTGAAATCAGATTAAATCTTATCTAAGATCCCCACGAGTTCTTGCTGACCCACTTCGCCAAGGATGAACGATAATGGCTTTTGTTTTTTTCTTCTCAAGCCAAGCCACAATTCTGCAATGTAAACAGCTGAATCCTGTTTCCTGAACACGCTTTGCTCAGAAGCTTCAGTTGTAAAAGCTAAAATTGGTTCCTGGTTTATTTACATATAAAAGTGTTTTCATGCTGCTATATGGTGAAAACATCAGGGTGGTATATAAAAATAAAATTACAGATAATCATTAAGCTGACTGGTTAATCAAAAACAGCTAAACTGCAAAGTCCTGTTGCGTCTTCAAGGGGCGCCTTAAAGTTAAAAGCAAAGGATGCCAGCTGAACCTCTGCTGGAAGTGTTCCAACGGCATGGACCAGCAACACTAAGTGCCTGACTTCCGGCTGAGGCGAGTAGGGCCTCTGTAAGACCACTAACAGCGCTTCTCTTAAAGTTTCTTGGACCCAAGTCACTTTATATTCTTAACACACATGGGGAAGAAGCTGGCTCAGCAGAGCATGAGATTCTTAATCTTGGGGTGGTGAGTTCGAGTCCTACCCTGGGCAAAAGATTCCTGCACTGTAGGGGGTTGGACTAATGACCTTCCAAATCTACAATTCTATGATGCTACAAGCAGGGTTCTGCCATTGGCCAAGGGCAACTGGCAACCATCTGTTGTTGCCCCTCTCAGGTTTAAGTTTTCGCCAAGTCTATACCCATGTGTGTTGGAGGTGACCATCGCAACAATAAGGACTAGGACTAGAACCTATTTATTTTAAAAGGCTGGACTTGTTTGGGATGCCAACTACAGAGCTCAACACCCAAGAAGGTCTTAGAGGTGACTTAAGAGAAGCATTGGACTTAAGAGAAGCTCCCCAAACTGTACCAGTAGAGTTAGCCTTCTAAGTCTCCCATCAACTGACATCAAAAAGGACACAGTCCTGTGGGGTGTAGTAGTTAAAAGAGTGTTGGTCTTGGACTGGCAAGACCTGGGTTCAAATCCCCACTCAGCCATGAACCCTAGGCAGAGCACTCACTCTCACAGGTTTGTTTTGAAAATCAAATGTGGGGGGGGGAGAGAAAGGTGGGGGTGTGAATAAATAAAATGGGGTGTTATTTGCAGTACTAACAGTGTTTTCAATCTCAGAGTTGGGAATGAAGTAATGAAAATAAGCAGAAAAAGACAATATGGGGGGGGGGGGAATCATATAAACAACAATTCTGTGGGAGGAGAGCAAGCAAAACTACACGTTTTGTTTTGGCCTGGGCTGAAAGGTGTATTTGAACCGTGATAAAGCCACTTATAGAGGATAGGGGAGGAGTTGTGTGAGTGTGTGTTTATGACTCTGACTACATTTGCAAGAACAATTATCTGACCGAAACAAAGCAAAACTAATCGGCTTCGGAGGGCCCCCTGAATTTTGGCACAGGTGCAAAAAACCGCAACCCACCTGCGCATAGCTGTCAACTTTCAGATTTGAAAATAAGGGGTCAGCAGCCTCAAAAATAAGGGATCAGCAGGACTTCCGGGTTGGCGCCATCGCCGAATGGCGGACTCCCTCTGAGCTCCGGAGGGAGTCTGCTCGGCAGGGGCTGGGTCCTACCGCGCCGGCGACGCGGGGACCCTTAAAAACCACGGAGCCCGTGGACATGGGGACTCGGCTGGCACCGCTAGCGCCCTCCCGACTCGTGAAGGAGCCTTTTTAAAGGCTTCGGATCGGGTGCCGGGGAGTGGCGTGGTGCTTTGTGTCTATCGCTTCCCCTGCCGAGCGCAGCCACATGCCATTCGACGGAGAGCGTTGGCTTCTTCCATTTGAAATTCGGACTATCAACAACAACCCGTGAGTAATTGGGAAACCGGGTACAAAAGGAGAAAAAAAGAATTTTTTTTCGGATTCGGCACGAGCGGGGGTGATCTAAAAAGGAAGTCAGTCCCCCCCCCCCGATTGTAAACATTCTAAAACAAGGACTGGGTAACCAAGATCAAAAGAGAAGTTTATTGCTGATAAAAATCATTAATTCCACGATGCGAAATTACAAGAATTGTGCTGGAGGAGAAGAGTGGAGGGCGAGAGGGAAAATGCAACCCCCCCTGGGAACCGGGGCGATTCGTAGAGCCTGGCAAAGAGAGATGGAGACTTTGACAGCTGTCAAAGTAGCTGTCAAAGTTGGAGAATATAAAGAGGACTTTGTTACAAGGATTTTGCTGGCTAATTCTGTTACAATTTGACATAATATGGATATAAACTGTCGGAAAATAATGAACAACAAGTTGACTTTTGGATTAGAGGATACAAAGTTATTGCAATCCCCCTAGAGGGGTTTCGGGACATTACAAGCGGTCGTTCGTGGAAAATTACTCTGGGACTGGCACAGGACTTATCTTCTGGGAAAGCTGCAAAACTGAAATAGTATTTTGTCTACAGGGGTGTTTACATTAAAAGGAGACAATAGAATTTTCTATTGAAGAAAGGAAGGGACTGGACGTAAGTTTTTGTTCCTGAATAACAAACCTCTGTAGAGATACCAGATCTCGGAATAAGAACGTTTTAGCAGCTGAACAAGACAAGAAACCTGAGAAAGCAAGGAATAAAAAGAACAAAGGACTAACCACGACACGGAAAGAACAATGGGAGGAGCAACAAAGACCAAGGAAATTAAAGGCCTCTATTAGACTGGATTTTTGGAAGCTAAACATCATTAAAATAAACAAATTAAAAGAAAACCGGCAAGGCGGAAGGGGAAAAATTTGGCCATGGACTCGAGACCTCCAGGCTGATAACATATAGACTGATGGACATGGGGAATCCAAACCGGGGAAGGGAGGGGGGAGTTTTGGAATCCAAAGGCTATATAACTAACTTTTTGAATTTACTTATATTTTTTATCTACTATTTCTTTTTATAACTTTTCTATATTATGGTATTTTTGATTTGACATGTTTTTTTAAAAAAGGGGAATTCGTGGAAGGAAATGGGGCAGATCTTGGGGAAAAATCTTCTTTCTTTTTCTGTTAAAGATGAGGGGTGATGGTAAGATTGTATAATTTAAATTGGCTAATGGGTTAAACATATTAAGTTTTAAACTGGGAGTGAGAGCTTGTGGAACCAAATTAATGAAAGGGGAATATAGTTGGGAGGGGGAGGAGGGAGTCCTAGAAAGAAGGTAATGAAAGTAAGGTTTTAAATATATATATTTTTTCTTTTCTATCTTTTCTTTTCTGTTATATTGGAAACTCTAATAAATATGATTTTTTAAAAAAAGGGATCAGCAGCCTCACTTGTCCCGGGGGACAGTCTACAGGATATCTAACAATCTGGAATAGCAGTGGGAAGTGGCACTGGAATAAGGGAATTTCCCACAAAAAAAGGGAAGGTTGACAGCTATGCACCTGCAGAGCTTGTACTAAGGACTGGTGGAAAAAGGTGAGCCACCTGTGATCATTTTGGCTTTTCCCTGTAGGGGTTGAGGCGAGGAAATCGACTTTCTGTCCCTTGACTAGAGAAAGCTATGCTTTTGCTTTGCCTGAGGCTTAGCTGGTGCCAACTGATTCCCTTTCTCGCTCCCCACATCTACACCCACCCACCCACCCACCCACACACACCCCACAGCTCCCCTGAGCCTAGGCTGCAGGCCAAGGGAGCATCGCAGGAAGTGTACACTGTCTCCATGGCAACGCTCCTGCAGCAGCAACCGCAAAGGAGCCAGAAAGAGGAGGAAGAAGGAGGCTGAGATAACTGAGGGCTGAGGGGCTCTGCCCTGAACAAAGCACCATGCCTGATGAGGGTACCCCAGCGGGTGAGACCTGCCTTGTCTTCCTATATTTTGGGGTGTGGGTATGGGTGGGCAGCAACCACAAAAGATCTCCTCCTCCTCCTCCTGTTTTCCTACTCTGTAGAGGGCTACCCCCTTTTTGTTCCTGAAAAAAATTCCACCTCCTCCTGTCAAGCTCCTCTGAGCATATTCAGAGTGTGTTTCCCCCTCTGTGGATCGATTGGTTCGCTATGTCTCTCCCCCCCCCCCGCCTTCAAAACAAACAAACCCTGCTATTAATTACTGCTTTGTTGGCTCCTTTACGGTAGGTTGTAGACAATGTTTGTCCTATTCAGAGGAGGCCCATTGAAGTTAGCCGTGTCCATTAATTTCAGTGCTGAGGAGGACAAACTCTGGATCCACTCCTTGCTTTTCTTATTCTCTTTGTTAAGTGACCCTAGAACCCCTTGATGCTGAAGGGCAGTGGAGAAATTCATGAACAAAATAAAAAAATAAGTATGTGAGTCAATAATAATGATTTTTTTTTTTTAATGGGCCATTGGACAAAGTGTGCCAATGGATCTACAGAACCTGCACTTTCCAGCAGGAAACGATGTGTGCATTGAGCATGTACAGAGTGTATCCCAGTGGGGCATACACTTTCCTTTAAATTCTCTAGCATTAGAAAGAAGAAAGAAATCCAGGAAACAACAAAAACACTGTTCTCGTCTTCACTGCAATTCCGCACCACTGATATGGACTCTCTGCTGGTGGAGTCTCCCTCCTTGTAGGTTTTTAAGCAGAGGTTGGATGGTCGTCTGCCATGGATGCTTTAGTTGAGATTCCTGCATTGCAGGTTGTTGGGCTAGATGACCCTCAGGGTTCCAACTCTATGATGCTATGATTTTATATCCTTAGTTGTAGGTCCGACTACTGCTGCTACTACTACTTAAAATAATAATAATAGATAATAATGATGATGATGATAATAATAATGATAATAATGATAATAATGATAATAATAATAATAATAATAATAATAATAATAATAATAATAATAAATTTATACCCAGCCCACCTGGCTGAGTTTTCCCAGCTCCCAATCGAGTGTTAAAAACAATACAGCATTAAATATTAAAAATTTCCCTAAACAGGGCTGCCTTCAGATGTCTTTTAAAAATAAGATAGCTGCTTATTTCCTTGACATCTGCTGGGAGGGCGCCACTACCGAGAAGGCCCTCTGTCTGGTTCCCTGTAACCTCACTTCTCGCAATGAGGGAATAGCCAGAAGGCCCTCGGCGCTGGACCTCAGTGTCCATATCAATATCAGTCACCACCACCACTTCCATGAATAGAGGAGGGAGAAAGGTTGTTTTCTGCCGCTCCAGAGAAGCGGACACGGAGCAATGGATCCAAACTACAAGAAAGAAGATTCCACCTAAACATGAGGAAGAACTTCCTGACAGTAAGAGCTGTTTGACAGTGGAATTTGCTGCCAAGGAGTGTGGTGGAGTCTCCTCCTTTGGAGGTCTTTAAGCAGAGGCTTGACAACCATATGTCAGGAGTGCTCTGATGGTGTTTCCTGCTTGGCAGGGGGTTGGACTCGATGGCCCTTGTGGTCTCTTCCAACTCTATGATTCTATGATTCTATGAATTCTGGTGATGGATTGAGTCAAAGGAAAGTTGGGCATTCGTCATGGCTTCACAACGGCCACCACTGAATTTTGCCCTATTCTACTGTCACCCCCCCCAACTGTGCTACTTAGTGAGTAGGGGGTCTGTTGCTCTCCTCCAGAAGCTCCGAAGAAGAAGCCCAAGTTCAAGAGCATCCATGATGCAGTCAGAGCTGGGAACGTAGAACAACTTCAGGAGATGGTGAAATGTGGAACGAGCATTAATGAAGTGGATCCGGTCTACAATTTTACACCCTTGCATTGGGCGGCCCATTCTGGGAGCCTGGAGGTAAGAGATTGTCCCAGGTTACTGTGAAGGGAAGAAGGGATATCATTATGCAGTCTCTATGGACCCTACTAAATGTCTGAGAAAACAACAAAGAGACCTATGGCTTTGCCAGGGTAAAGACTGAGGCTGCATACACATTATGCCTTTAAGGTAAAAGGTCAAGGACCCCTGGGCGGTTAAGTCCAGTCAAAGGCGACTATGGGGTTGCGGCGCTTATCTTGTTTTCAGGCTGAGGGAGCCGGCGTTTGTCCAGACAGCTTTCTGGGTCATGTGGCCAGCATGACCAAACCGCTTCTGGCGCAACAGGACACTGTGACGGAAACCAGAGCGCATAGAAACGCCATTTACCGCAGCAGTACCTATTTATCTTCTTGCACTGGCGTGCTTTCGAACTGCTTTCGAACAGTAAGAGCTGTTCGACAGTGGAATTTGCTGCCAAGGAGTGTGGTGGAGTCTCCTTCTTTCGAGGTCTTTAAGCAGAGGCTTGACAACCATATGTCAGGAGTGCTCTGATGGTGTTTCCTGCTTGGCAGGGGGTTGGACTCGATGGCCCTTGTGGTCTCTTCCAACTCTATGATTCTATGATTCTATTCTATGATTCTAGGTTGGCAGGAGCTGGGACAGAGCAATGGGCGCTCACTTCATCACGGGGATTTGAATGGCCAACCTTCTGATCGGCAAGCCCAAGAGGCTCAGTGGTTTAGACCACAGCACCACCCGCTTCCCTTTAAGGCACATTCAGAGCACATTATTTCCTCAAGGAATTCTGGGCACTGTAGTTTAGCCCTTTGCAGAGTTACAATGCCCAGCATCCCTTACAAGGGTTGCAAATCTGTTGTCCTTGCAGTGCTTCCAGTGGCTGCTCTGGAATGGAGCTGATAAGACGGCGGTGACAGGCCGAGGCTGGACAGCGGCTCACCTTGCTGCCATCAAAGGTCAGGATGCCTGTATGCAGGTAAGCGTCTTTGTTCACTCGTGGTCGAGGCTGGATTCAGACAACGGGGTTTATAAACCCCTTCTCGTTTTACATTTGCCACTGTTGTAAGCTCTGGGATTTTGGTCTTGGGTGGGTGGATAGAGAGAAACGCATCTCCCTTTCTCAAAATATAAGGCTGTGACGATGGATAGCAGAAGATTCAAGGCAGATTAAAGAGAGGATGGCTTCACACAATTCACACATGGATGTGGTGGTGGCCACTAGATTTGATGGCTTTGTAAGTGGATTCGATTGGGAGTGGGGAATCTCAGGCCCAAATGTGCCCCCCCCCAGTCTGTCTATCTGGCCCTTGGTACTCTCCCTAGCCAATGGTTACCAGACGTCCCCGTTTCCTGGGGACAGTCCCCGGATTTACAAATCTGTCCCTGGACAAAATATGTCCCTGGATTTATATTTTAAGTGTTGTAGATTTATTAGTAGGGAATGAATGGTGCATGATTGGTTCAGCAGCACAAGACACATCATATGGGGACTTCTGGCGAGGCAAAATGGTGGGCGCCACGGCAGCGAGCAGCTCCTGAAACCAGCCAGACAGAGCCAACTGCGCTACATGGCTGGCTCCAGGCTGCTGAGACTGCTGCTGCCACCGCCACTGCCAAGGGGGAACTGGGGACGCCCGCCGTGTCAACTGGGGGAACCGCTGCCCCCCCCATGACCCAAATCGAGCCAGGAGCGGGAGCACCCAGCCACCCACCCAGCTGTGCTCCGGAGCTGACACAGGGGGAAGGAGGAGAGGAGGAGAAGGAAGAGAGAGAAAGAGGAAGGAGAAAAATGAGGGGAGCCCCGACCTTGCCGTGCAACTGAGGACAAGAGGTAGGGAAGCACCGGGAGGGCAAGGACACGTGGCTGAACCCAGGCCTGACCTGAGCCTACTCCACAGCGGCTAGTGCTCCAAGAGAGCAGGTCAGGGCCCAGAGGAAGGCTGTGCGACAGAACAGAATTTGGGAAATTAATTATCAAAAAAAGAAAAGAAAATATATATATATACAGCTACCTATCTTGCTATCTTACGTTGTAAAATGGACAAAGTATAAGAAAATAAGAAGCACTATGCTGGATCAGGCAGGGACGCAGGTGGCGCTGTGGGTTAAACTACACAGCCTAGGACTCTAGGTTCTAGGTCAGCAGTTCGAATCCCCGTAACAGGGTGAGCTCCCGTTGCTCAGTCCCTGCTCCTGCCAACCTAGCAGTTCGAAAGCACGTCAAAGTGCAAGTAGATAAATAGGTACCGCTCCGGCGGGAAGGTAAATGGCGTTTCCATGCGCTGCTCTGGTTCGCCAGAAGCGGCTTAGTCATGCTGGCCACATGACCCGGAAGCTGTACGCCGGCTCCCTCAGCCAGTAAAGCGAGATGAGAGCCGCAACCCCAGAGTCGGCCACGCCTGGACCTAATGGTCAGGGGTCCCTTTACCTTTACTTTATGCTGGATCAGGCCAATGGCCCATCTAGTCCAGCAACTCGTTCTCAGAGTGGCCAATAGGATGCTTATGGGAAGCCCACAAGAGGGGTATTCTTTGGTTACTACTGTATAACATCAAAGTGTCTCTACTAAATGCTATAATTTAGGTTAAGGAATTTGTGTTTCAGGATCAAATTTGAGACTAGGAACTTTGCTTTGTGTATTCACAGTCCCTTCTTCTTCATGGAGTAGATCTTGGAACTCAAGATGACCGAGGCTGCACTCCCGCCCATCTGGCAGCGACCCACGGGCAGTCATACACTTTGCAAACGATTCTGCGGAGCGGAGTAGTAAGAAAAACGCTCATCTTGCCCTTCCCGCGCTCCTCTCCTGAGGATTGGCGTGCTTCTATTTCCATTGACTCATTTATGCCTTTCTAGCATGCTCTTCCTCTAAATGGATCTCAAAGCACCCGAAAAGGTCAATCCTTTCCCCCAAGTTATCTTCAAAACAACCCTGTGAGGTAGATTAGGCTGAGAGATCATGTCTGGCCAAAGGCCACTCGTTGGTCTTCATGGCAGAGGGCCAAAGTCAACATGATGCTAAACATGCCACGTCAAATGCCATGGTTGTTTTAAACATTTTAATAGCCACCAAACGGGAGACCTGATTGTCGGTCAAGGAGAGGAAAGAGTTAAGTGTTCTGCCTGCTACTGTGGCCCCAATGAAAATAATCTCGTTTTGGGGCTAAAAGGTGCTACTGGAAATTTTTGCTGGGACCTTGGAAGGTGGAGGTGAAGAGGAGGAAAGGGTTAAGCCTGCTTTACCTAACTTGCAGTCCTGGTGAAAATCCTGCCCCTCCTTTGTGATTAAAAATAACATACCCTCCAACATCTAAACGGCCAAATTCAGGACACAGTCTTCCAAGAAGCCATCTTCCCATTTTTTTCTTGCAAGAGAACGGCGGCCATTTTGGATGCCGTGATCTCACACGATTTCACGCTGTGGTTTCCCCTTGGAAAAAAGTGCTTTTTCAAACACAGCGTCCAAAAATTTGCATTTTGGGGTGCCACTTAAGATTGCTGCCTTGTAGAAAGCGCTTTTTTGGGTGTGTGTGTGGGGGGCATTGCAGCATGAAATTGGGACGTCTTGCTTTGGGACTTTCTGAAGGCATTTGGTTGGCCAATATGGGAAGAGGGCTAGTGGCCTGCATAGTAATTTTAGGCACATCTAGCAAGCCTTTTTTTAGGGGGCTTTTTGTCCGATCTAGCAGGACTCTTTTATGGTCTCATGCTCTGACCTCATGGGGGAATGGGCTGTAACAAGCTCCACTCTGCTACAATATTATGGGAAACTCAATGGTTTGGGGTCTGCAGTGGCCTGACCCCCATTTTGGGGGCAGGCCTTCCTCCGGAGGCTTAGATGTCAGGCTGAAATTTCCCATTTCTGGGAATGGTGGCATCTTCCATGCCCAGTTCTTTGAGGTCTACCAACATCCACTTCCCCAACTTAAAATCTGGAGATTTAAAGAATCTGCTTTTCCTCTTCGAAACCAGGACGTCAACATTTCTGACAAGTACGATTGGAAGCCAATTCACAAGGCTGCTTTCCACGGCCGGCTGGGCTGCATCCAGCTTCTTCTTAGATGGGGAGCTACTTTAGATGATGTGGACAACAATGGAAATCTTCCAGGTACAGAAAGGGGGGGGGGGAGATGATCATTGTAATGGACTGGGGAATAATGATAAGAGGGGAATCTCTTTGTTACAGAGAGACAGATAGCGAGAATAACCTGGGTCAGTGATGGTGGAAAGTGCAATGTTTCTATGTGTACTTTTTACAAAATTTGTGTCATATCCAATGCTGCCCCTCCACTTGTGCAGCAGAATTCCACTTGGGTAATAATCTTTCTCCTTCTCTTCTCAACAACCCACAACAATTCATTTTCTTGTTGTTTGCATCCATTGGTCTCAAGAGACAATGGAGTGCCTGTTATGTACTGAAGTTCTCACCCTGGGCCAGCAAGGGGATACTGTAGATAGTTATGCAGATAAGGGATCGAAAGTGACGTTCAGTGATTGGATAGTTTTAGAAAATTGTTACAGTTACATTGTACTGGAGCTCTATATAAGCAGGCTGACTGAGCCCTTCAGTTCAGTTCTGTTCTGGCCTGTGAATAAACAAGAGCTGTTTGAAGAATCTCTGTGTCGTCTGCTATGTTCACCCACAACTTAACAGTGCCCTTCTGGGGGTGAAGTCAAACTGCTGCATTAGCAGTACTGAAGTGATCTCCCCGGGGCAACAAGCCTGGCCAGTGTGTAG
The DNA here is from genome assembly GCF_965113315.1 of Podarcis vaucheri. Lineage (NCBI taxonomy): Eukaryota > Metazoa > Chordata > Lepidosauria > Squamata > Lacertidae > Podarcis > Podarcis vaucheri. The sequence goes on from NC_138762.1 coordinate 13,983,919, forward strand.
GGAGGTCCTGAGCTGCCCAGACGCCAAGACTCCCATTTCGGCCTTGTTGACGTGGTCCAACGGAAGGCAGATCCAGACATTTGGCATCAGCTGGGATGCAGGAGTTGCTGGAAGGAGGCGTACAAGGCACTAACCAACCGTCTTAGGGACTTGGCTCCAGATTTGTGTAGGGTTTGATCCTTAGCCTTTTCTTTTGCTGAAGATACCCCACAAGGCAGCAGAGGTTTAGGATCAGAGTTTTCCCTCTCTTATATAGGCTCCCTTCCCAGGTTGATGAGCCTCACCTGCCCCTCATTTCTGCTTGTGCAGAAACTGGCTTCATAACTGTTGAATCTACTATTGGTCTTGTAAACTCCAGAGTCTATCTTTGCATGCATGGGAAGCTCCTAACTCCCCGAGTGTTTGAGACCCATCGGCTACCCTCACCTGGTTTAGCCGGCCAGTCAGAGCTGTTTCCTGGGGTGTGGTTATTGTCGCATGCTGATAGCATCTAGGAGCCGCAGGTGAGAGCTGAGTGCATGGTGGGGGACCAAAGGTGGACAAACTACCCCAGAAGGAGCATGACGTGTCCCCCACCACATCCCACATCCTTCCCCTAACATCCCATACACCCCATTCAATTTATAGGTGGATGTTATTGCTGCCACTGGGAAAAAAATCCCATAAATTGTATCCAGGTGCTGGAGAATATGTTTTCTGTTTGAATATTGTTAGTTTGCTGGTCTGTGGGACAAACTACACATAAGGTTAAATGCATTTTTGCATCTAATCTGCAGAACTCTGCACCACTGTGTTCCTCACTCTACTTTCCACCGAGTAACAGTGCTAATTGTAGTTTTAACTGTCACAGAGGTGTTGTGTGTGTGTGTGTGTGTGTGTTGAAAGAGAACGTTTAACGCTGCTATTTAGTTGACTGCATTTTTTTAAAAAATCTGCGGGTTTTTAACTTGTAAAGCACCTTGAGAAGCCTCGCTGCTTAGAAAAGCAGTACAAAAGAAGCCTTTTTATGTAAACTATATTAACAGTCAAAACAATCTTCCTAATAGTTCACCTGGCGGCAATGGAGGGTCACTTGCATTGCTTCAAGTTCCTGGTGAGCAAGATGCCCACACTCCTCCATGCCTTGAAAGCCAGAAATGACCACGGGGACACCCCAGGAGACCTGGCAGAGAGGTTCTACAAGGACAGTGTGGTCAACTACATTGACGATCTGGAGAAACAGAAAGGCGAATTGCAAAAGGGGGACTGTGAGTACCTGGTTGCGAGGGATGGGCCATAGCTCAGCGGTGGAGCATTTGCCTTGCATGCACAAGGTTGCAGGTTCAATCCCTGACAGCCAACACACACACACTTTATATAATCATTATATGTAAGGTCATAATAGCAACAGTAAAAACCTGTCACTGAAATTACTAATCACAGAAGGCCTCCCTAGAAGGAAGGTCTTTACACCATGATGGAAGATCATCAAGGAAGGGGCAAGGGCCAGAATTTCAGAATCTGGTAATGAACACTGAAAAGTCTCTCTTTCTGGTCCCAGTCAACCATGAGGTTTTTTGAATTACAGTGGTACCTCGGGTTAAGAACTTAATTTGTTCTGGAGGTCTGTTCTTAACCTGAAACTGTTCTTAACCTGAAGCACCACTTTAGCTAATGGAGCCTCCCACTGCCGCCGCTGCGTGATTTCTGTTCTCATCCTGAAGCAAAGTTCTTAACCCGAGGTACTATTTCTGGGTTAGCAGAGTCTATAACCTGAAGTGTATGTAAGCCGAGGTACCACTGTATTATTTTTAGGCCTATTTTATTAATACAGTTGTACTTTGGATCCCAAACGCCTTGCAACTCGAATGTTTTGACTCCCAAATGCCACAAACCCAGAAGTCGGTGTTCTGGTTTGCAAACGTTCTTTGGAACCCAAACATCTGGCACGGCTTCCGCGGCTTCTGATTGTGTGCAGGAAGCTTCCGCAGCCAATCAGAAGCCATGCCTTGGTTGTTGAACGTTTTTGGAAGTCGAACAGACTTCCAGAAGGGATTCCGTTCAGCAACCAAGGTACAACTGTATTTATCAATACAACACCGAATACAAAGTCTCTCTTTTCACCCTCCCAGTGAAAACTGATCAACTTGCTTAAGTTGCACAGATCAGAGAATCCAGCCTTTCATGGACTGCCCGGGCTCCATCACTCTCGGTTGAAATGTTTGGCTTTCTAGAACTCCTTTTTCCAACCTAGTGGAGCTCTTAAACTGCTATTTGGAGGGCTACTACAGCTCCTTCTGTTGTCTCTCTGCATAGATTTAGCATTTCCAGGCCATGATGCTGCTTTCAGAGGGGACGTGGACACATTAAGAACCTTGCTGGAAAACCGTATCATCACTGTTAATGAGAGGGACGATCAGGGATCCACACTCTTGCACAAAGGTTAGTGGATTTCATATTGCTGTTCTCTTCCTACCGAAATCATTCACTCCTGTTTTCATAGCGGATGCATTTCTGCCCTTCTTGCATTTAATTTCCCGCTGTTCCCACTCGCTCGCATCCTTCCATGTGTATTAAATTCTTGCCAGTATAGGAGAATGCTTCAGGCATCTGGTGACAGGGGCTTGTGGTCTACAAAAAGCTTAAAGGTAAAGGGGACCCCTGACCATTAGGTCCAGTCATGGTTGACTCTGGGGTTGCGGCGCTCATCTCGCTTTATTGGCCGAGGGAGCCAGTGTACAGCTTCCGGGTCATGTGGCCAGCATGACTAAGCCGCTTCTGGCGAACCAGAGCAGCGCACGGAAACGCCGTTTACCTTCCCGCCGGAGCGGTACCTATTTATCTACTTGCACTTTGATGTGCTTTCGAACTGCTAGGTTGGCAGGAGCAGGGACTGAGCAACGGGAGCTCACCCCGTCGTGGGGATTTGAACCGCCGACCTTCTGATCGGCAAGCCCTAGGCTCTGTGGTTTAGCCCACAGCGCCACCCGCTTCCCTAAAAAGCTTACGATGTAGTAAATTCAAAGTGCCACAACATTCTTTGTCGCTTTGCTGCCACGCAGATGAACACGGCTGCACCCAGTGGAAATGGCCGCCTTTAACGTTTTATTTCCTTCTCTTTCACCCTGTAGCTGCTGGACAAGGCCATTTGCATGTCCTGGAGTGGCTGATCAACAGGGAAGCAGACTGCAACATTCCCAATGACGCTGGAGAGACACCAAAAGACGTTGCCAAGAGGTGTCCGTTTATAACACTTGGCTGGGGATTCTCTTGGGGTTTGTCCTGGCTAATCTGGACTAAATCTCACTGGGCTTCAGTTTGGGCCAAATCGCCAGGGTTGATTTAACTCTGCCACATTGAAGATCCAGTTTGCAAAGATCTGCTGGGAGACATGTTCTGGGGGAGCGTGTACACCTTTGGTCCTCACCCTCCACTCAGCTCTCACTTGTGGCTCCTAGAAGCTGTCAACATGCGACATGCCTGGCATCTTGAGCTAAGGCTGGGAAAGTTATGTGAGTCACTGCCAGCCAGTATAGGCTGTGCTGTGCAGCCAGAAGAACAAAGGGTCTAAACCCTTTAAAGGTAAAGGTAAAGGGACCCCTGACCATTAGGTACAGTCGTGACCGACTCTGGGGTTGCGGTGCTCATCTTGCTTTATTGGCCGAGGGAGCCAGCGTACAGCTTCTGGATCATGTGGCCAGCATGACTAAGCTGCTTCTGGTGAACCAGAGCAGCACACGGAAACGCTGTTTACCTTCCCGCCGGAGTGGTACCTATTTATCTACTTGCACTTTGACGTGCTTTCAAACTGCTAGGTTGGCAGGAGCAGGGACCGAGCAATGGGAGCTCACCCCGTCGTAGGGATTTGAACCGCCAACCTTCTGATCGGCAAGCCCTAGGTTCTGTGGTTTAACCCTTTATGATCCTCCAATTCTTCAATCAATTAACTGTGCTATGCTGGTGGGAGGATGTTCTCCAAGTGGTGAACTCTCCTTTGTTGGAGTTTTTTGAACAGAGTTTGGGTGGCCACCTGTGATTCCTGCATTGCAGGGAGCTGGACCACATGACCCCTGGGGTCATCACTGCAGTTCTGTGATTCTAAGTGGGAGCTGCCACTAAACTGGAGGCAGCACAAATTGCCATCGGTGGCGGAAACCCCGGTTGCCGTCTCACTTTCCCCAATGACCTCCTAACGGGAATCTGATCCGCGTAGGTTTGCCCAGCTGGCCACTGTGGAGTACCTAAGGCAAAAGATGGGGAACGACTCTGATGAGGAGATTGATGTCGACGACCCACGGTTCTTTGAAAGTCATGGCGTGGAAGGGAGCACCGACAGCAAGAGTGACGTGTATAGCAAGAAACAGGACCGAGCAGATAGTCGTGGTGAGTTGTGGGCCTTCCTCTCTCCATTTAGGGGGAAGAAAGGGCTAAGGACAGAAGGGTAGGAAGTCCAGCAGGTGGACACCTGCCCGGCATCAGCTGGCAGGTGGGCAGCCATGTTTGATGGGCCTGTAGCCAGGATTGTGGGCCTTCTCCTCTCCAGCCTCTGCTTCTGGGCTGCTCTCTGCCACAGCCTCTTCCTGCTCACTAAACACTGTTGCCCCTTTAGCTTCCGACACCTTCTCCTCCCAGTCTGCTCCCTCTGATCACTCATCGTCATCCCACCTCCCCTGGCTCTGAGCCTTCTTCCCCTGGGGGTTCCCCAGCTGGTGCCTGCCACCACTCCTCTGCATCCAGCCAGTTCATGACAGCTGCACGCAGATGGAAGTTCTGGAGCCCCCCGCCCAAACAGGAAGAGCCTTGCTGGATCCAAATAGCCACTACAGCCAACGGCCACTGATAGACCCCTTCTCCCTGCATTGCCTAATAACCCTTCTCTTTCAGAGGTGGTTTTCCTAGTGGATAGGCGTCGGGGACGATGTCTCCTGGTTTGGGCCAGATACCTAGAGAGAACTCGCTAGAACTTGGGGCCACCCAATGAAGCTCAGTGTTGGAAGGTTCAGGACAGACAAAATAATTTCTTCACACAGCCCATTGTTAAGCCGTGGGATTTGCTCCCACCAGAAGCAGTGATGGCTGGCAACTTGGATGGCTTTAAAAAGAGGATGAAGGCTAGCAATGGATGCTAGCTAGACACAGTGGCTAAGTCCTCCCTCTGCTGTTTTTTAAAAAATTCATTTTTATCGGTTTTTTACATATCATTTCCAACAATCATTTAACATAACTTATCTTATACAGTATTTTAGACTTCCGTCAACAACCTCTGACGATTTTCCGTTCTTTATCACTTATTCTGCATTTCTTAATTTCCCTATCCCTCCCCCCACATTCAGATTCATTTGTTTGTATCTGTTTGTCATTTGGATCGTCACAAAGCAATATTATAATGAAGAATACTACACATCCAAATAATAACAGTGATGCAACTTAGTAAAAATTAATGACCCTAATAAAACTATATACAAGATAAACAAATGTACAAATCTGAATTTTCCTGGTAAATCCTAATATAATCTCAAATTACTCCAAGTTATGTGTGAACCTTGGGGTAATAGGGGTGCACCTCTCGGCTCCATCTCATTGGTAGCTCCCCCTCGGGCAGAAACCCACACACATGTGCTCACAATTTCCTGCTAGTGCAAATGCAGAAAATATTCAAATGTTCTACTGTTATAACTGCTATGATTACTGCTGCATAATATTTTTTGTTGCCAAGAGAGTGTGCTTAATTTACTCTTAATTACCATTAACTAGCAATTCTCTTCATAGTCTTTCTTGCAATATTTCCAATAGTCCTCCTTACAGAACTTCTTGCAGTCCTACTAGCGTAATCTGTTCATTACAATTGCTTTTCAAATAGTTCATGTATTTGCTCCAGTCTTCTAAGAATCTCTGGTCCCGCAGGTTTCGAATCCTTCCTGTTAATTTATCTAATTCTGCATAGTCCATTAAATTCATTCACCGTTCTTCTTTTGTCAGTAATTCTTCTTGCTTCCGTTTTTGTGCCAATAATATTCTTGATGCCGCCATTGCATATAAAAACAACTTGCAATCCTGTCTATTAATATCATCTCCTACAATGCCAAGTAAAAATGCTTCTGGTTTCTTAACAAATGTGTATTTCAACATCTTATTAGTTCTCCCTCTGATGTTGGAGGCAGAAGGCCTCCGAATATCAGCTGTGGAGAAGGGTGAAGGGAGAGTGCTGTTGCACCCAGGTGTTGCTTGAAGTTTCCCCTCAGACATGCTGTGAGAACAGAGTGCTAGGCAAAATAGGGTTTCGCCTGGTCCAGCAGGCTCCACTGATGTTCTGTGGTCTCTTGCAGAAAGAGCCTATCAGAAAATGGAAGAGCTGAAGAATCTCCTGGAAATCGCCACCAGCGACTACAAGCAGCTGGGAGGGATCACCCCTGAGGAGAGGCAGATCAAGATTAAAGAGAGGCAGCTTCTCAGGTAAGAGCTTTGCAGCACGGCCTCTGGTTTTCATGAAACTCTCGGGGTGCCGAGGGAAGGTGGTGCTGTATCAATTCCCCCTGCCCCATAAAATTTTATGCACTTCTTGATTGTTTTAAAAAAGAAGACACCCGAACACCATTTACAAAAATATAAGACAATAAAATCAAGGGGAGAAAATTGCAGCTGTACAGTGGTACCTCTGGTTAAGAACTTAATTCGTTCTGGAGGTTCGTCCTTAACCTGAAACTGTTCTTAACCTGAAGCACCGCTTTAGCTAATGCAGCCTCCCACTGCTGCCGCGCCGCTGCTGGCCAATTCCTGTTCTCACCCTGAAGCAACGTTCTTAACCCAAGGTACTATTTCTGTGTTAGCGGAGTCTGTAACCTGAAGTGTCTGTAACCTGAAGCGTCTGTAACCCAAGGTACCACTGTATTTTAAAGCATGCAAAAGTCAAAATACTAAAGCTGGTTAAAATCAACTCAACTTTCTAAGAATCTGGGTTGTCTAAACAAGAATGTTTTTAGCAGGCACCAAAATAGTACAGCGAAGGCGCCTGCTTGATCTCAATAGCAGGGAGTTCCAAAGTTAAGGCGCTGCTGCACAAAACGATGAAGGTCTTGCAAAAGCAGAGAGGGTATTAAGAGCTAAAGTTGGCACATGTATCAATGGCTCGTGTGGCTTCACCACCATCTATTTATATGCCACTTTCCCACAAAATAGTGCCCAAAGTGCCCCTCAACATTCATAAGGATATATAAAATATATAACTCAAAAACAAATGAGAAACAATAACCAGTATGTTGGCATCTCTGGGCATAAATGTGTGTGTTGGAGGAACGGGACTTTGGAGAGATGGCAGTGCCAAGAGGCTCCGTTTAGCAGATTGCAGGTATTTGTCTGCCTTGTCCCTTGCAGAGAGAAATTTTAAGATCTTGCTTAAAACTTTGTTGCTTTGCTGCCCTCTGCCGGCTATTGTGCATGGGAGACCAGCCACACACAACACTTGCTTGATAAGCTGCCAAGGCTTTGTTGGACGACCAAAAGTGGGTTTAATTTGGTTCGTGTGGCCAAAGGTCTTTGCCACATAGATTGCTGTGTGTCTTCTGCAGTCAGGACAGTGGCTTATAGGTGTCATTTGGTTTTTTTTTGATACCATACCAGGGGTCACCAATTTTTTTAGTTCCCAGGGCATGTTTGGATTCACGAGTGTGTGCGTAGGTGCCACCTACTCTGGTCCTTTTTCGCTGGCCTGCTTTGGATCAGAATCCTACCCCAAGCATCAGAAAGAGTGCGTATGTATGCATGCATTGTGCACCAGTGGTGGCTGGTGCCCATTGGAAGTGGCAAGGCGGAAGGCAGGGAACCCAAACTGCAGATGGAGTCAGTGCCAATGACAGGTTGAGCCAACCATTTCTGGTTTTGTCCCCTTCCTTTTCTTCCTCGCTTTGTTCTACATGGATAGGCAGTGCTACCTAACGGACTGGTTGTAAGCCACACAGAGGCAGATGGGGGCAGACTGGTGGGGCAGTGCCGTTTGCCCTAATAGGTCAACCTCCAACGATGTGCACAAATACACTTCAATCCTCCAATGGAGCTGGGTAAAAGTAGGACCCAGTGGGATCAATCTGAGCCTTGAAAAGGCCATAGAGCTGAAAGAGGAAGTGGGAAAGAGCGCCACTCTTCTGACTTCCTCCTCCAGCTCTATGTACTTTTCAAGAAAGAGAAAAGACAACCACCTGCATCAACTCATGATCAAGCAGAAAATGAGAGAGAGAGGTGGAGCTAAGAGACTTCAGAGCACCAGGGAAGACTTCAAGGGCACCATTGTGCCCATGAGCACAACCTTGGCAGCCCCTGTGCTCCTCAGTGGGTGGGGTGGAAGCAGTATTCATTAGGGTTTCTTAAAATTACATTTATATACCACCTTTTTCTGGTGTACATGGTTTTTCTCTTCCTCCCCATTGCACCTTCACAAGCGTGTGACGTAGGTTAGGCTAAGAGATGGTGATCGGTTCAAGGTCACCCAGTGAGCTTCCTGGCTGAGTGGGGATTCAAACCCTGCTCTCCAGTCTTCTCAGCGCCGTCTTGGTTTTCTGCAGGTAAAAGTGGAAGACGGTGGAACTGACTCCCTCGGAAGTTGGTGGGTTTCTCCTTCCTTGGAGGTTTTAAGGCAGAGTTTGAGTAGCCACCTGCCATGGATTCTTTAGATGAGATTCCTGCATTGCCAGGGGTTGGATTATGATGACCCCTGGCGCCCCTTCCAACGCTACAATCCTATGATTCCAGGACCATTGGTGATCTGCAGGAGCAGCTGGAGTACGAGCGGCTACGACGGGAGAAGCTGGAGGCAGAGCTGGATCAGTGCCGGGAAGAGATCGGGAAACTCACAGAGCAGCAGGAGAAATCCCAGATCCCCACACCCGCTATCACAGCAGTGAGTCTCCTTGTGTTGCTCACAATTTCTTCGGATAATGCAAAGCAAGGCCAGCAGAAGCAGACGATGTGTCCCCAAACAGTGGACTTTTGACAGCTAACACCTGTCCTGGACCGAATGTCCGACGTGGTTTCTGCATGAGTGCAGGAAGCTCCTGCAGCCAATCGGAAGCCGCGCCTTGGTTATCCAATGTTTTTGGAAGTTGAACGGACTTCCGGAACGGATTACGTTTGAGAACCAAGGCACAACTCTACAGTGGTACCTCCATTTTTGAATACAATCCGTTCTGGAAAACCGGTCGACTTATGAAATGTTTGGAAACCGAAAACTCAATATGGAAAACTCAAACAAGAGGCCGTCTAGGAAGTTAGACTTCCGAGGCATGTTCAAAAACCGAAGCATTTACTTCCGGGTTTTCAGCGTTCGAAAAGCAATGAGATGGAGATGTCCGAAAACTGAGGTACCACTGTATTTATCCTGGGTGAAAGAAGGGTGAGGAACCTGTGGGTCACATTAATATGTGGTTGGTATTCACACCTTATAATAATAATAATTTAATAATAATAATAATTATTTATACCCTGCCCATCTGGCTGAGTTTCCCCAGCCACTCTGGGCGGCTCCTAATCAAGTGTTAAAAACAGTACAGCGTTAAATATTAAAAACTTCCCTAAAGAGGGCTGCCTTCAGATGTCTTTTAAAGATAGGATAGCTGCTTATTTCCTTCACATCTGAAGGAAGGGTGTTCCACAGGGTGGGCGCCACTACCAAGAAGGCCCTCTGCCTGGTTCCCTGTAACCTCACTTCTCGCAATGAGAGAACTGCCAGAAGGCCCTCAGCGCTGGATCTCAGTGGATCTTATCAACCACAGCCAGGGATGGTAGGAGTTGTGACTCTCTGGGTGTAGCCGGACTACAGATTCCCCATCCCTGCCTAGGACTTTCACAGTAGCTGCTGGCATACGGCAGTGGTGCTATCTTTCTGTGTGCAGGGAGCCTTTAATCTGTTCCACCATGCCCAGCCCCTTGCAGATTACTTCCCAATCCCCAGCCTGAAGCTGCAAAGGTCAAGAAGTGCTTCCACAAACAAACACACCAAACCGGCACACCAAAGAAATATTAGAAAAGCAAGTGGCTATTGCTCCTCTGGAAACTACATACATAAAGGAGGCTTCAATTGCACTATTGTTTACATCCCTAGTTCAATACCCAACCTTGGCCCATGAAAATAAGCCATAGTTAATAAACCATAGAATGGCTTGAATTTTTTGGTTCTGGAGCTTTTGGGTGGTGCCTGGTCCTTAACCATAGTTAAGGAGGAAGTCCAAGTTACCAGGTAACGCTAAGCTATAGTTAATGTTAACAAAGGCTTATATGCCAACCTTGGCCAATGAACGACCTTTACCCATAAACTGAGCTGCTGGGCCAGGCTCACCCGTGGTGCAAAGCCATGCTTTAGTAAACCATGGTTTAGTATTATGTGCAAGGAAGGCAAACTGGTGTGCTTTCCTGATGTTTAAGACCTTCCGTTCTCCCCTCTTCAGTTAGCATGGCAGTGGGTTAACACTTTCAACGTTGCTTCTGCAGGCGGATGGTGATCTGAGCAAAGCGCCCTCCGACTGTGATAAAGCAGCCTCCGACAGCAGTAGAGCAGCCCCTGAAGTCGCAAAGGAGAAAAAGAAATTGAAGAAAAAGCCCTTCTGCAGCTCCAGCGGAGTGTTTGTGAGACTGTACTAACAGGAGAGCCAAGGGTCTTCCAGGCCTCTTGCTGGAAAGAGAGGGGAAAGAGTTTGGCTGCAAAATGCAGGTGCTGCCAGAATGAAAGCGCCCCGGTTAACAGTGCTCCGTCTAGGCTCTCAGCTACCCAAAGCAAATGCACTTCCTTCCCTGAACTGAAAATATCTTCTCCATCAATTCATCTGGTACAAATGTCAGTTTTCATATGAGCTTAGAGCAGGGATGAAGACCTCCCATGCCCCTCCACAAGTTTTGGACTCCAACTCCCCATCTGCCCTCCCCAAACAACATCCCAGTCAGGGTGATGGGAGTTGTAGTCCAACAATATCTGGAGGGGCACAGGTCTCCCCAGCCACTACCCTAGAGGCACGTGGTAGCAGGCAGGTTGCCATTACAGGAGAAGACTCCACTGAGATGTATTGCTAATTAAGAGACATTAGCACTTCATTAAACTCTCTCTCTTTTTGTTGTTATTGTTTAGTCGTTTAGTCGTGTCCGACTCTTCGTGACCCCATGGACCAGAGCACGTCAGGCACTCCTGTCTTCCACTGCCTCCCGCAGTTTGGTCAAACTCATGCTGGTAGCTTCGAGAACACTATCCAACCATCTCGTCCTCTGTCGTCCCCTTCTCCTTGTGCCCTCCATCTTTCCCAACATCAGGATCTTTTCCAGGGAGTCTTCTCTTCTCATGAGGTGGCCAAAGTATTGGAGCCTCAGCTTCACGATCTGTCCTTCCAGTGAGCACTAAGGGTTGATTTCCTTAAGAATGGATAGGTGTGATCTTCTTGCAGTCCATGGGACTCTCAAAAGTCTCCTCCAGCACCATAATTCAAAAGCATCAATACTTCTCTCTCTCTTTATATGTATGTATATAAAAAATCTAATATCCACCTTATTTCTCAGCCAAGATTCCTAAAGTGGCTCTTAACCACAGAAAGCGGTTCAGTGTTATGCACAGTAATAACATGCACAATAAAGCCAGCTAAACAGACTGAGGTCGTTAAAAAAAGTACCCATCACATCCTGCAACTGCTAGAATTCCAGAAAACTGTTATCAATGCTAGCCTATTGCTGAATAAAGCAGTCATCGCCAGTGGCAAATGTTTGAATTGCAGTTCAACAAGATAGCCTGCAAAGACTCTATGCCCCCACAAGGGAGCCGCCAAAATGTAGGCACCTCTTTTGAACCATTGTATCAGGGATGGGGAACCTGGATGTTGATGGACGCCAAGTGTGGTCTAGTGGTTAAGAGCGGTGGACTCGTAATCTGGTGAACCGGGTTCGCGTCTCCACTCCTGCACATGCAGCTGCTAGTCACACTTCTCTGAAGTCTCTCAGCCCCACTCACCTCACAGAGTGTTTGTTGTGGGGGAGGAAGGGAAAGGAGAATATTAGCTGCTTTGAGACTCCTTCGGGTCGTGATAAAGCGGGATATCAAATCCAAACTCTTATTCTTCATTCTTGCAGAACATTGGCCATGCTGGCTGGTGCTGATGGGAGTTGGAGTCCAGCAACAGCCAATGAATGTGACAAGGGTGCTAAGCATCAGGCTCCCTTCCACACCTTGCACACACTCAAGCCCATGCTTGCACTATGGGCACACACTTACACCACGCCTTACATTGGGATGGGGAAGCTGTGGCCCTCCAGATGTTCTTGGACTCCAGTTCCCATCAGCCCCAGACAGCATGGTCAACTCACTTCTGAGTGTGCATTGGTGTAGCCTAGGATGATAATTCAACCCCAGTATTAGGAAAGAATAGGTTTCCTCCCCCCGAAACACAAGAGCTGGAGTTAGAAGCTCCCATATGCCCCTCCAAAGCTGCTATTTGCATTCCACCAACCTTTGACTTACAGCTATGGATGCACCAGCCCACACCAGCAGATTACAAAATAACTGCAAGATGCAAGCATTCAATGCTGGCAGAATTCTAGCCAGGAAGTGATCCCAGCTGTGGCCTCTTGAGAGCACCAGAAACCCAAACTCAATAAATTTGAGGTGTTTAACATCAAAAGCACAAGAAGGTTTCAAGCATTCTGTAGGTGGAACTGCAGCCTGAGAGTTTTATAGAGCTAAAAAACGCAATAGTAAATTTCTTGTGGTTGAGTATGCATTTATTTTTTCCGTTATTTAGAAGAAAAAGTAAAGCTCTATACAGGCCCGCTCCTCCGACATCCAAAATGAGAAATTGAAAGCTAGGCTTTGGGAAGGAGGTGGGAAGACTCTAGCTGCCTGTCAGAGCCCTTGAGCCAATGGGAAGCCAGCCAGCGGCACGGAAGGCAGTCCCTGCTCTGCTCCGCACCGGTTCAGCGAGGTGCACGGGAGCTGACTGAGAGGGTGGCAGGGGTCCATGGGCCGGTTAAACAACCCCCATGGGCTGCTTATGGCCCACAGACCTTAGGTTACCGACCCCTGGCACAGCGCCTCGCTTACTTGGCTTTGGGAAGGCAGTGCAAGGCCTGGAGGGAGCGTCATGTTGGAAGCTGAAGGGGCACAGGCTTTAGTGAGCAGGAAGAAGCTGTGGCAGAGAGCAGTCCGGGCTCAGAGGCCGAAGCAGAGGTTGGAGAGGACTGGGGCCAGGAGGCAGAGATGAGGCAGGCTGCTGAAGAATCCAGGGGGTTTCCCCCTCCTGCTACGACCAGCTCCCCTCTCTCCTGGTCTCCCAGAACACACAGAGAAATGAAAAGAGGAGAGATTGGTTGTGCGCAGATACCATTTCCAGTTGCTTGGGGAAAAACCCAGGAGAGAAGGGGACATAGGCAGCTGTGGGGACCTTTAGTCCTCGCAACTGCCTCATTGAGTTGCTACTGGGAAGAGTTGCTAGCATCACTAGGCCTGTGCTGTTTTGGTTTCTTTGAATGAAGAATTAACTTTACACCACACCAATATTTTTGCTGACCTGCCCCTGACTCCAGCTCCTGACAGTAGGTTCCCCATCATATTGGGTTGCAAGGTCATTTCTCTACTGCTCAGGCCAAGAGGAACTAGCGGGATGCACCTCATAGGAACACAGAAAGCTATACCTACTGAGTCAGACTGTTTGGGCCCCATAGCCCAATACTGTCCACACTGACCGGCAGTGGCTGTTCAAAGTTACAGGCAGGGAGCTTTTTCCAGCCCTAACTGGAGATGTCGAGGATTGAACCTGGAACTTTCTGCATGCAAGGCGGAATCTCTACCGCTGAGCTATAGTCCTTCCACCTGGGAGGGTGTCAGAAAAACATACATAATGATGACAATGGGCATAGCAATCTCTCCATCAAATAAGCGTCTTCTTTTTTGGTTTTCTTTTTTTAAAAAAAATTCCCACCCATAGATCTTTTGGCTTCCAGTATGTGGGAGCAGCAAACCAGCCCCGAGAGATGCAAACTAGGTCAGTTTTTCTCAGACTACTGTGGCTGAAGAGAACAGCCCCCCCCTCCACCCCAGTTTTGTGTTTAAAAACCAATACCCAACACAAAAGGCTTTGAAAGAGTCTGCCGGAGCTGTGTCAGCCAAGCATGGTGTCGATTGAAATCAGAAAAGCGCTTGTTCTGTCCCCTGTTCCCGGAGGCTGGCTTTTTCATTTCCAGAATCGGTAGAATCCCAGGGCAATGGCAAGACAAGTGAATACAGAGGCTGTAAAAAAATACAAAAAGCCACACAGAGAGAAAAAGAAAAGAATAAGTTTGTGCCAAGCATCTCGAAAGGGTTTTAAGTTGCGCACAAGTTGCTGTTTTTTGCTACTCACCAAAATATTACAGTGGAGCCTCCGTTTTTGAACATACAGTGGTGGTACTTCAGGTTAAGAACTTAATTCATTACGGAGGTCCGTTCTTAACCTGAAACCGTTCTTAACCTGAGGTACCACTTTAGCTAATGGGGCCTCCCGCCTCCGCCGTGTCACCGGCACACAATTTCTGTTCTCATCCTGAGGTAAAGTTCTTAACCTGAGGTACTACTTCCGGGTTAGTGGAGTCTGTAACCAGAAGTGTTTGTAACCCCAGGTACCACTGTAATCCGTTCCGGAAGACCGTTTGGCTTCCGAAATGTTTGAAAACCAAAGCATGCATTTCCAGAAGCATTTACTTATGGAAAACTCAATACGGAAGCCGCGTGGCATGTTCTGCTTCTGGAAAGCGTTCAAAAACTGAAGCAGTTACTTCTGGGTTTCGACGTTAGAAAGCCAAAACATTCTACTTCTGAGACGTTCGAAAACCGAGGTTCAACTAAATGGTTCATAGTCCGACTCCTCGCAACATCTCCTATTAATTAATTGATTAACTGAATGTATACACCGCTTAAAACATTAAAAAGGAACTTGAAACCTCCATAGTGATTTAAGCAGAAGCTCCAAATGGCTACAGGTAGCTGGCTGGCTTCCCGGAAAGCAGAATAATAGAATCATGGAACTGCAGAGCTGGAAGATACACCCAAGGGCCATTTAGTCCAACCCCCTGCAATGCAGGAATCACAGCTAAGCGTTTTCACTGTGAAAACACCAACAAGAAAAGCAGCTCCATTTACAAGAAACAATTAAAAGAACATTTTGCATGTTAAAAGCAATTTCAAACCCAATAGAGACCGGGACGAAGATCTCCACCTAAAAGATCTTCAGTGGGCACCAAAAAGGCAGCAGAGAAGGTGCCTGTCGAATGTGTAATGGGAAGCAGCTCCAAAGGCAGGGGCCACCACAAGAAAGGCCCGGTTCCTATATCAAATCAAATTTTATTAAACGGTCACAGACCAGATTAACTCGTACAGCTAGTCAGCGAAGCATAGCACCGGAAAAAACAAAGGACAATTTCAATACAGATTAGGCCATAACAGCAATTTAAAATTAGACAACATACATAGAATTAAGTATTTGCCTTCGCCTGCATATTGGCATTGGGAAGCTCTTGTTTCCTGCGCCTAATGGCTACACAGAATTTGGCCACATTGATCGTAATTTCAGGAACCTTATCTTCTATCAAGGCTCTCATACGTTGGAGTTCTGGTTCATTTTTACGCTTTTGTAGAACTGGGGCAATAAAGGTCAGGCGTAAATCCTCGTAGTAACTACAGTGCAGCAATACATGCAGACTTGTTTCCACTTCCGATGAGCCACATGGGCAGACACGTGACGCATATGGTTTGCCCTCATATCTGCCTAGCAACAGGGCAGAGGGCAGAACGTTAAATCTGGCCTGGGTAAAGGAGTGTCTGTACTTAGGTATTTGTAAACCGGCTCCTATGTCATGCAAGATGGGCCTTCTGAGAAGGTAACTGTGTTGGGCTGGGTGCATAAGGTTGAAACAAGGCTTTAAGCATCCTGGCTTTATACGTTTTACTCTTCTGGAACATGATTTTTCAACAGCCCAGCCACATACCTGCCAAATAACGTATCGTTTCTAGCTTGTTCGATTCCATGAGTGTTTTCAGGGCTGCAATCTCGGCATCGATTTTATTGCTGACTTCCGTAACGGAGCTGTTGGTGCTCGAATCCTAGAAGGGAACAAGGCAAGTGATGATTTCCACTGGAGATAAGTCCAGAGAGAGAGCCTTTTCAGTGTTGGCCCCAATTGTACAATTCCTTCTCCTGCGAAACCCACCTGGTGCCAATGTTTATTATCCTTTTCGGGCCAGGCAAAAAACCCACTTTTATCCTATCTGTCTTTTAAATATATTAAAAAAACAAAACAAAAACATGGCAGGCCTTTACCCTTTGGGGCTGTGCTCGCCCTGGTGCAAACTGTCCCCCTGCAACTGCTTTCAGAAAATAAAAAGTTGTCTCAGGAGCTCCAAAAATGCAGCTGCACCAGGGCCAGGGCCTTTTCAGTGATGGCTCCGACCTGGTGGAATGCTCTGTCCCATGAGACTAGGGCCCTTCAGGATTTAACCTCCTTCCGTTGCGCCTGTAAGACAAGAGCTATTCCACCTGGCCTTTAATTTGAATTCAGCCTGATCTTTTATTTCCCTCCCCCTCCCCTTTTATGAAGATCACCCACTCTGAGACCCCACAGCTAATTCTCCCCAGGCCTCCTCGCTGGCCTAAGTTAGGACCAATTCAGCCAGCTAGCCCTGGGGATTATCTAATGCTTGATTTTTGATTTTTATTGTTATTCATGTTTTTATACTGTATTTTATGCTGCTTTTATAATTAAGTGTTTTAAATTTGTCGTTAGCCCCCCTGAGCCCGGTTTTTGAACCGGGAAGGGCAGGTTATAAAAAATATTATTATTATTATTATTATTATTATTATTGGTGTAAGGCAGGGAGGTCGGGTCGGAAGTAGGTGGTACCCAACTTCTGTCTCCCCCCACATCCTCCTCCCTGCTGAGTTCTTCAAGGGCGACACTGAGACTTAAGGCGGAGGAAACCGACAGTGAGGACCACCCTCTGGGCTGGATGTGAGTAAGAAAGCAGGAAAGTGGGTCCTGGGTGTGGGCAGTGGTTTCTTTGTCCTAATGGTCCAGCCTTCACTGGCTCCAAGGTAACATACAGGCTGGTTTTTAGAGGGCTCAGCGAATGGTCTGCAAGCTTTTGATGCCGGAATTATGCTGAGGTGGCTCAGATAGAATCATAGAATCATAGAGTTGGAAGAGACCACAAGGGCCATCGAGTCCAACCCCCTGCCAAGCAGGAAACACCATCAGAGCACTCCTGACATATGGTTGTCAAGCCTCTGCTTAAAGACCTCCAAAGAAGGAGACTCCACCACACTCCTTGGCAGCAAATTCCACTGTCAAACAGCTCTTACTGTCAATCCAGATCAATGTCTGGATGGGAGACCTCTGGAAACCTAAGAGCTTTCAATGGAAGGCACAATTTAAGTGTAAACACACACACACACACACAGAGAGAGAGAGAGAGAGAGAGAGAGAGAGAGAGAGAGAGACCCC
Organism: Podarcis vaucheri; assembly: GCF_965113315.1. NCBI lineage: Eukaryota > Metazoa > Chordata > Lepidosauria > Squamata > Lacertidae > Podarcis > Podarcis vaucheri. The sequence continues at coordinate 14,001,388 of NC_138762.1, forward strand.
CTCAAAGACTTGCCTTTTTATGAAACTCTGTTGTGGCTTCCATGAGCTTTTTCTCCTGATCTGTGAACTGGAACGTTTTAAAAAGAAAAAGAGCAATATATGAAATTGTCAATTCTCAGAAAAGCTGGAGCCAAGAAGGAAGGAAGGGGTGCAATAATGAAAATAATTGCCCACCATGTCGGTCACTCTGCTTCGCTCCAAGTTGATGTCCAGCTTGTTTTCAGCTCGGATATGGCTGGTTTCATTCTTAAAAGGAAAGACACCAAAAAGTACCCTTAAAAAGAAGTTGTCCTCAGAAATGGCATATTATCCTCCCTCCCACTCCGGAAGCTTGCCCACTTACCATTAGCTGCTGTTTAACTTGATCCAATTCAATCTTCATTTTCTGGGTATCAAGAAAGATTGGGGTGGGGGGAGGGAGAGGAAAACAACCCCGGTCAGGAGATGCTTAATTAAGAAAAATGAAAAGTAAAATGCTTATAGCAATGGGGAGTGTGTGTGAAGATTTGGCAACAACTTTCCATGTTGCGTGGAAGACATCAAATTATGAAAGCATAAAGGCAAAACTCATAAGCAATTCATTGGAATTAACTCCCATGACACTGTATATATAGGATGGCTGGCTTCTTGTGACCGTAAGAATATGGGGTAGCATCCAAAGGGTAAAACTGATTTAGAGAAGGGTTTGATTAAAACACCAGAAAATGACGAACCATGCATCTTATTAAAGGTAAAGGGACCCCTGACCATTAGGTCCAGTCGTGACCGACTCTGGGGTTGTGGCGCTCATCTCGCTTTACTGGCCGAGGGAGCTTCCAGATCATGTGTCCAGCATGACTGAGCCGCTTCTGGCGAACCAGAGCAGCACATGGAAACACCGTTTACCTTCCCACCAGAGTGGTACCTATTTATCTACTTGCACTTTGATGTGCTTTCAAACTGCTAGGTTGGCAGGAGCAGGGACCAAGAAATGGGAGCTCACCCCGTCACGGGGATTCAAACCGCCGACCTTTTGATCAGCAGGCCCTAGGCTCTGTGGTTTAACCCGGAACACCATAAAAGCATAAGACCAGTCCCTTCACCAAGAAGAGTGTAATTTGCAAAAGGATCTGTAAAACTGTCACTGCAAAAGGAGAGCTTGCATTTTATAACACCTCTTTTGCTATACAGGAATCCCCAATTTAACTTGTGCACATTCAGCTTTATGTGTATGGCAAAAACAACAACAACCCGTAACCAATTTAAAAGAGTCGGAAAGTAGGTGGAGTTCTGGGAAAAATGACTTTGGCAATCCCACCCGCCATTGAACCAAATGGGTTTTGACCAGTGGATTTTAACCAGAGTGCCGTGGCACCCTAGGGTGCCGCGGGCAACACTGGCCTCTGTCCCTCTTTCCTTCCCTCCCTCCTCAGATGCCCTCTCACATCTCTGCCTCCCAAAGCCTTGTATGGCTGTTTGTTGCACCAGCCCTGGCTACAAGCTGTCCAGGCGAATGGTGCCTCTGGGGCTGGTCAGGGGGTGCTGGTTGCCAGTCCGCCAGCCCTTGCTGTTGGGAATGGACAACAGGCCCCTGGGGGGCAGTGTAAAGAGGCACCTCCCTTTGGTGGAGAGGCCTCAGTCCTGTATACCTGAAGGAGCGTCTCCACCCCCATCGTTTTGCCGGACACTGAGATTCAGCGCCGAGGGCCTTCTGGTGGTTCCCTCACTGCGAGAAGCCAAGTTACAGAGAACCAGACAGAGGGCCTTCTCGGTAGTGGTGCCTGCCCTGTGGAATGCCCTCCCTTCAGATGTGAGGGAAATAAGCAGCTATCTTATTTTTAAAAGACATCTTAAGGCAGCCCTGTTTAGGGAAGTTTTTCATATTTAATGCTGTATTGTTTTTAACACTTGATTGGGAGCCGCCCAGAGTGGCTGGGGAAACTCAGCCAGATGGGCGAGGTATAAATAATAATAATAATAATAATAATAATAATAATTATTATTATTATTATTATTATTATTATTATTATTATTATGGGAGGGGGGAGGGCAGCTCAGTGACCAGGGGTTGTGGCAGCAGCTGCCCAGAGGACTCCCAAGGAGAAGGGAGAGGAGAGGAGGCTGAGGGAGCACTCCCCAAGGGAGGGTGTCCGAAAAAGGGTGAGAGGCTGCCAGCTCTGCAGTCAAGGGGTGACGTTACTGGGCTCCTGAGCCCCACAGGGGTGCCAAAGCAAGAATGTAGCTGGCCCAGAGATGAAAGGAGAAGCAGCAACAAAAGAAGAACGGCAGATGAAACTGATGGAGTATGCAGAGATGGCGAAACTGGTGGGGAAGATTCGAAACCAGGAAGATCAAGTTTTTTTAAAAGACTGGAGTAATTTTATTTAAAAGACCACTGTAAACAGTTAAAATCATGGGCAGGGATGTAATGACACTTGTAATGTGGTATTCATGATGGTAACTATGGATAGACAGATGGATAATGGTGAAAGATGCAGAAAATTTAATCTTAAATATAGAACCCGTGGAGGGAGTGAAGGAGATCCGAAGGTTCAAAAGAACCTTTTATTTTAACGTTTGAAATGGTTAAAGTTAAAATGTATAAAATTGTGAAAAACCAAAAAAAGTTTATAACAGAAAAAAGAAAAAAAGAGAATGTAGTTGGTCAAGGGAGCCGTAGACTCAGAAAGGTTGAAACCCTTTGGGTTTTGACTATATTCGATTTTGGCTTTAGGCACGACCCCCAGAATGTAAGTTGTGAGCTTCCCGTATTATTTGTCATTTCTGAAGAACTAAATGTTGCTACTAAAACACAACAAGGCCAATTGCTGCATTTTCTTTGCAGATGAGCAGCCTTAAGTAAATGAAGAGAAAGGAAGGGTGACAGAGTAAATTGGTTTATTGGAGGAAATTACCTCATTCTCTGCTCTCAAGTTGGCAAACTCACTCTTCTCAAGAATGACCATGTCTTTTCGGATGGAGTCGAGATGAGCCATTAACTGCTGCAGAGTTATTTCCTAAATAGAAAAAAAAGACCTACACAGATGCCCCAAGGCTTTTTGAAACATTTCCAATTCTTTTTGTAGAAAATTAAATTTTAATTCAGGGGTAGAGATCTTTTGCCCAGAGTTTTCTCGGCAAAGATCACCCATTAACTCAGTTTATAACTTTGGGGGTGGGCAGCCTGCATTTCCGTTTGAGGCCAGGGCTTTGCTGTGCTACAACTCCCATCACCCTCTGTGAGCATAAAAAGCATGATGGGAGTTGTAGTCCAGCAACCTCTGGAAGGCATCCCATTGGCTACCCCTGCTGTAAGACAGCTTGAGGGACCATTGGTCTGACTTGAGGACATGGCGGCTTCCCACGTTCCTATGTCATTACCCCGGAAACTGGGAAACCCTTCAGAAGTGGTTGCCAAGGAGACGTCTGTAGCTATGCACTGAAAATATGCACTGAAAGCAGGACTTTAAATCTCAGGCCTAGACTAAAAGGGTAAAGGGACCCCTGACCATTAATTCCAGTCATGGCCGACTCTGGGGTTGCGGCTCTCATCTCGCTTCATTGGTCGAGGGAGCCGGCGTACAGCTTGCGGGTCATGCGGCCAGCTTGACTAAGCCACTTCTGGCGAACCAGAGCAGTGCACGGAAATGCCGTTTACCTTCCCACCAGAGTGGTACCTATTTATCTACTTGCACTTTGACGTGCTTTTGAACTGCTAGGTTGGCAGGAGCAGGGACTGAGCAACGGGAGCTCACCCCATCGCGGGGACTCGAACTGCTGACCTTCTGATCGGCAAGTTAAACCACAGCGCCACCCGCGTCCCTCAGTCCTAGACTACTGGGTGTCAAAAGGCAGGCCGCAGAATGATACACAGCACCACTGCACTTGAAGGGAGCAGGAAGCTCTAGGTCAGTCACGCCACACATGTAAAGCACCATGATACTACTTTCAACAGTCATGGCTTCCCCCAGAGAATTCTGGGAGCTGTAAGGGTGCTGAGAGTTGCTAGCAGACCCCTATTCCTCTCAGAGCTATGGTTCCCAGAGTGGTTTAACAATCAATCCCTCTTCACAGGGAGCAATGGGAACTGTAGCTCTGTGAGGGGGAACAGGGTGTCTCCTAACAACCCTCAGCATCCTTGCAAACTACAACTCCCAGAATTATTTTGGGGAAGCCATGACGGCTTTAATGCATAGTTTGAATGTAGCTTGGTCAATTCAAGCAAGTATTCCTACTTACTCTGTTTGATTTATATATAAAAAAGAAAAAGCACAGCAAGGCCTCACTGTCAGCTTTCTACCTTCGCTGCTCAAATTCCCCTCAGACCCTTATTCCTCTCAGAGCTACAGTTCCCAGAGCGGTTGAACAATCAATCCCTCTTCACAGGGAGCTCTGGGAACTGTAGCTAAGAGGGAACAGGGTGTTTCCTAACAACTCTCAGCATCCTTGCAAACTACAGCTCCCAGAATTATTTCAAGGAAGCCATGACAGCTTAAATGCTATGACCGCTTTAGCTTTATAGTGTGAATGTGGCCTTCTCAATTCTAGCAAATATTCCATTTCCCCCCTTAAGGAAAAGCACAGTGAAGTCTCACTGTTGGCTTTGGGCCTTTGCTCCTCAAATAACAACAACAATTCCAAAACGAGTACAGCATTCCTTTTTCTGTCATGAATTTTTAAAAATCCCGGTAAAAGCTTCAGAACTGTTGGAACTGCAACCTTGCAGGCCACAGGGCTTCCTAGTTTGGGTTGAGAAATAAATTCATGCTTGTGGAACAACAATGTTTTAGAATTCACGCCTGGTTCAGGGCTCTTGCGAAGTTTCCTCCAAAACTGTTGCTCTGTGTCAGAACCCAGTAAGGCATGTTCACTTAGGAGTAGTTTGCAAACAAACAGAAAAGCGTTTGCAAACAAAAAGGAAACTTCCAGATCCTTCTACCATGTATGTATTTGGACAGATCCTAGGAAGCTTTTCTTTAAGTGTGCCCAGTGCATCAGCGAATACTGAACAATAAAGGGACAACGCTGATCTGTTTCTTTTATAACCCCTATTATTACACTGGGAAGAAGGCAAGATTTCCAGAAACTATATTTTATTCATATCTATATCTATATCCAAGGACGTGGGTGGCGCTGTGGGTTAAACCACAGAGCCTAGGACTTGCCGATCAGAAGGTTGGCGGTTCGAATCCCCGTGACGGGGTGAGCTCCCGTTGCGCGGTCCCTGCTCCTGCCAACCTAGCAGTTCGAAAGCACGTCAAAGTGCAAGTAGATAAATAGGTACCGCTCCGGCGGGAAGGTAAACGGTGTTTCCGTGCGCTGCTCTGGTTCGCTAGAAGCGGCTTAGTCATGCTGGACACATGACCCCAAAGCTGTACGCCGGCTCCCTCAGCCAGTAAAGCGAGATGAGCGCCGCACCCCCAGAGTCGGCCACGACTGGACCTAATGGTCAGGGGTCCCGTTACCTATATTGCAAGTGGCTTGGAGAGTGATGATGACAAGGGAGAGGGACTTGTCTGTTGCAGCTCCCTGTTTGCAGAACGCCTTTTCCCTAGCAAGGTCTGCCTACAGAGCCTTCCCTGACATCTTCTCAGTGCCAAGGCAGGGAATGGGGCAAAGACCTCTTCTCACCTGCTGGGCCTGGGTCACCATATCTTTGTAGACTGTATCCAAGCTGAGAGTGGACAAGGACGTTAATGCCGCCACAATGGTTTCGGCTTGCTCCTTCCCAAACCCTGCAAGGGTAGATAAAAGTGCAACATGTAAAAGGGGGACTTTTCCTAAAGGAAATGTTGGGGAATCAGTGGTCCTCTGGGCATTGTACTACATCTCTCATGTGAACATTGGCCATGTTGGCTTGAAGGCTTCCCAGATGAAAATGTGTCCCCCAAGCTGCAAAAGGCTCCCCCATCTCAGCTCTAGATCAAATATTCCTGCCTTCAGATAAATCTGGGGTAGAGGCAAAACCTGACTTCCATGCTGGAGGCCTGTGGCTCAATTTCTACTGAGAAGTTTGTACCAATTCAGGCTGCAGAAAAGGAGCAGCTGGTGAAACCAATTGCTCCATCATGCACAAAAGATCCCTGCACACAGAAAGCTAGACATTCAGGGAAACTGATTTGAGGAATCCTTGTTGGGTTTAAGCACCATTGTTCAATTTGCACTGTTGCTTGATCACGCCCTTTGCTCACCGTGTGCCTCTAGATCACGCACTAGATTATGGGTGTCAAAAGTGAGTTTTCTTTGCTCCAGTGGTGTTATTTCGACTCTTCTTACGTCGTATGACTTCACTGGAGCAGTGGCAGCAAAACCTGAATAGAACAAGGAGTTTTAAACCTCTGCTTATATTTCCAAACAGTTTAAGAGCATTCCATGGAACCCATAAAAAAGCCCAGTGGTACAATCTTACACGCATTGCCTTGAAAGCAAGTCCTACTGTGTTAGGTAGGACTTACCGTATTTTTCGCTCTATAAGACGCACCAGACCACAAGACGCACCTAGTTTTTGGAGGGGGAAAAGAAGAAGAAAAAATATTCTGAATCTCAGAAGCTAGAACAGCAAGAGGGATCACTACGCAGTGAAAGCAGCAATCCCTCTTGCTGTTTTGGCTTCTGGGATAGCTGCGCAGCCTGCATTCGCTCCATAAGACGCACACACATTTCCCCTTACTTTTTAGGAGGGGAAAAGTGAGTCTTATAGAGCAAAAAATACGGTACTTCCCAAACAGCATCTGTAAGATGACAGCTTAAATCTTTTCAGCCCCAGGAATTTTCCAAGCACATGCACCAAAGCATCAATTCCAACATCCTTTTAAAAAAAAAAAAAGTCAGTATACTTTATCCCAAACTTCCCCAAATTTCTGAGAGTTGCCTACAAACTGGAGGCTACCTTGCTTTCAGCATTCAAAACAGCTGAACTTTTAAGAGCAGGAAGTAGTACGATTTTCTAGCAGTTAATTGGCGGGTGAGGCAGCAATACAGGAACCTGCATTATGCAACGGCAGGCCACTGGCCCATTTAGCTCAGTATTCCTAGAATCACAGAGTTGGAAAGGAACCCCAAGGGTACTCTAGTCCAACCCCAGCAATGCAGGAATCTTAACATGCAGTTCCCCATCCAATCTGAAACCATACTGGACCCTGCTTAGCTTTGCAAACGTGCTAGTGGTTTTACTGCTGTACCACACTATTGCCTCTCCTCCATATCGGTCCCTACAGCCACAGCAGGCACTATAATTCTACAAAGGTGTGCCTCTCCAGAAAGAGGGATGTCAGCTATTGCCTACACTGACTGGTAGGGCTTCAGACGGGTGTCTCTGCCAGACTTAGTTGGAGATGCCGGGGACTGAACCTTCTGCAAGCAAATGACGTTGCTCTACCGCTAAGCCTATGTCTCCTTCCCTACAGTATGCTTTGTACTGGAGATTATTTGCCCACCTAGCATAATATGGTCTATGCCATGGGTAGGCAAACTAAGGCCCGGGGGCCAGATACGGCCCAATCACCTTCTAAATCCGACCCGCAGATGGTCCGGGAATCAGTGTGTTTTTACATGAGTAGATGTGTCCTTTTTTAAAAAAATGCATCTCTGGGTTATTTGTGGGGCCTGCCTGGTGTTTTCACATGAGTAGAATGTGTGCTTTTATTTAAAATACATCTCTGGGGTATTTGTGGGGCATAGGAATTTGTTCACCCCCCCCCCCAATATAGGCGGGCCCCCCACAAGGTCTGAGGGACAGTGGACCGGCCCCCTGCTGAAAAAGTCTATGCAGTGATGGCTCATGGGGTCAGGGCCAGAGGTAGTGGCCTCTGGATAAATACTGAGCAAGATGGTAGTGATGTGGGGAGTCCTGGGTCGGCGTCAGCTGACCTGCAGCTGCATAGCACTTTAGCCAAGCCCCTGCCCCAAGCAGCTTACAATATAATATTAGACACAGCACAGCAAAATGGAGAGAAGGAAACAGCAGTGGGGTAAACAGGGAAGCACGTATCCGATTAATAGCTGCAGCTTTCCGACAACCGTAGTATTATTATTTTAAAAATTAGTATACCGCCCTTCAACCGCAGATCTCAGGGGCGGTTCACAGCATAAAAAATACAAGAGAAAAACACAAACAAAACACGATAAAAGCAAATGTGCAAGGCACACACGTTTCCAAATCCAAGTATTTCGGGGAAGGGTCATAGCTCATTTGCTTTGCATGAAGGAGGCTCATAGGTTGGGCTGGGAAAAGACCCCTTTCTGAGATCCTGGGGAGCAGCTGCCAGCCAGTGTAGGCAACACTGAAGCACATGGCCTGACTCTGTGCAAGGCAGCTCCCTGTGCTCCTATCGCCTCTTTCCCTTTTTAGGACAGCACTTCAAAAACACAGCAACCTGAGGGTGCGCTGTTGAAAAACGGATCGTGGGAACAGGACGCAGGGCAACACGCAGAAACAAGCCCGACTGGATGCCCTGGGTCTTACTCCCGAGTAAATCCACACAGCCTAAGCGCTGGGCCAGGCGGACCTAGAAGGGAAATACCTCTCTGTGGTGCCGAGGATCCATTGCTCCACCGGACCAGGAGCCTCGCCCCTCGCCCTCTAAAGCCCAACATCGTCCGAGCGTCTCCGCGCACGACTCATGGAAAGAGAAGCCGAACTGGGGATTCCCACTTCCGGCCTGGAGCCCAAAGGGTTGCTGGGAAATGTAGTTCTTGCTGGGCACATGGGAACTCCTCTGTTGTTGTTCCTCCTCTTCCTCCTACCTCAAAGCCTTCTGGGAAATGTATGCAGCGCGGTTAAACCAGGGGCGTGGAAAGCCACTTGCAGAGTAGAGTGAATGAAGCAATGAATGAGGGGGCTGTCTTTCTTTCTTTTCTTTTTAATCGCAGACTTTCTTATACAGTGCCCGTCAATCGTAGAATCATAACAAATAAGCAAAGCAGAACAACAAGGTCACATTTGGGGACATGGGCATAGCCAGGGTTTTTTTGTTAGAGGGGGCAGAACCTTAGATTTGTATTGTTTTTGTTATGTACTGAGTTGAATAGGATCCAAACTGAAGCAGTCTGATTGGTCCTAGAACAATAGGATCCAAATTGCAGCAGTCTGATTAGTCCTAGAACAATAGGATTCAGAATGCAGCAGTCTGATTGGTCCTAGAACAATGCAGCAGTATGATTGGTTGGCAGGAACCACCCAATCCTGCTCCAGATAGAAGTGAATCCACAACCTGATTGGCTTACAGTAGAATTCCAGAATTAGCCAATCATGTGCAGCCCATTGTGTAAATAATGTATATAAAGCAGATACTGTGAGGGGACTTTCATTCATTCCTCCTCACCACTATGAGCTGAATAAAGAGCATGAAATCACTTTGCGACTCTGAGTATATTTCAGTTTTGTATTTATTTTTACTGATTTTGCCCCCGCAACTTGGCTACGCCCATGGCTATACATGGGTGTATCCAGGATTTATGTTGGGCTGGGGGCAGGACAGCTTATCATCATCCCCTGCCTGGCTCTCTCAAGCAAATTTGGGATGTCTCAACTTTCAAATTACTTTCTTTTGACCCCAAGTGCGCAGAAAATCTTCAGTCCTTTGGAAACTAGGAAGTTAAATTTAAACCAAGATCAGGGTGTGCAAGTATATAGCAAGTATATTTTGCAAAATGACAAAGAACACGCCTTTTACCATCTTTAAAAAAAAAATCTAAACTAAAAGAAATGTTCTTGGATTTGCTGAAAACCTTTTCAGCACGTCCTTTTCAAACTCCTCCTTTGTTTCCCAGTGCAGGGAAGACTCACTTAGGAGGAAAGATTGCTGCATTTGTTTAGAAAACAAATGGCTAAACCGGAATTTGCTCCCACAAAGTCCACAAACTTGGTTGGCTTTAAAAGAGGATCAAGGTCATAATTTATGCCTGTAGCCATCAGAGGGCAGCAGTCTACCGCAGAAACCTGACAAACGCATGCAATAAATATTAGCCTTTTAGATTTGTCAAGACACTGGGCAGGAGGGAGCACACAACCTAGTATCTCAGGATAAAGGTTTGTCTCCCCATCCATCCATTTTTGCAATTATAGGAATAACGCTCCGTTTCCTTCTCTGCCCTGTATCCACCTACCCTCAGGCTCTGGTAGGAGCTGTTCTTCAACGTAGGGATTATTGTTGACAGCCTTCCTGAGAGACAATGGAATGTGCCACTGGGGAGACTACTGGAGAATCACAGCACCTGCTGTGGCTGCAGAAACTGGTAGCGCCTAACTGCATTGTTTTTGCTGCCTTAGCAGCACCAGAAGTGGCCTCCCTGGGTTGCAGGCCTGGGCAAGTGTGTATGGAGGTCCTGGGCTTCCCAGATGGCCTGGCTATTGTAACCCAAAGGAAAGCAGAGCAAGATGTTTGGCACCAGCTTGGCTGCAGGAGTTGCTGGAAGGAAGGGTACAAGGCATCATCCAACCATCTTAGGGATTTAGCTCCAGATCTTAGCCTTTTCTTCTACCGAAGATATTCTGCAAGGCAGCAGAGGTTTAGGATGGGCTACCTTCTCAGGTGGATGAGCCCCATTCTGTAGCCACATCCTCTGTGCCATGTATAATTTTTTAAAACTTCTGTGATGTCATCTCTTGCTCACCTTTTCTGTTAAATTGTGGGTGAACATATCAGAAGACACAGTGATTCTTCAGACAGCTCTTGTTTGTTCACAGGCCAGAACAGAACTGAGCTCAAGGGTTCAGCCAGCCTGCTTATATAGAGCTCCACTACAACCCAACAGTAACAACTTTCTGTAACTATCCAATCACTGAACGTCACTTTCAATTCCTTATTTGCATATGTGGACCTGAGTGAAAATTATCTACAGTATCCCCCTGCTGGCCCAGGATGAGAACTTCAGTACATAACATTTTCTCTAAACGAGGAAGTCCCAAATGCTGCAAACTTTCTTCATAGGCAGGTTTGGGGGAACTCTGAGCTTTACAGAAGAATAAGCAAACACCCCACCAACCAACCAGCCCATAACTATGTTTTTATATGTGCTGTAAGCTGCCCAGAGTGGCTAGGGAAATCCAGCCAGATGGGTGGAGTATGAATAAAATAACAGCAACAATTACAGACGGAAAACCTTAAAACAGCTGGACTGAGCAGGCTCAGTGACTATAGAATACTGAGTGAATGTTGAGAGAGGAGAAGGGAGTAATGAGAAGAAGTGGAGTGAAATGAGGTATCCTGGAAAAGATTATGACTGGCTGGAACCCAGAAGTGGAGCAGGCTACGCTGCAACTTTTTTTTGCAGGATCCAACTTACCCTGTCAAAATGGCCGCAGCTGTTTGGTTTCCTGCAGATGGGAAGAGTTGAGTGGCCTAAAAAGTTGCTAGAAAATTTCGAACAGAGAGCCGGAGAAGATTTCCTTGACCTCCCTCTACCTACTGCTTTAACGCCACAGCTAAAACGGCCTTGGAAACCCAGGGACGCCATGAATTTTAATGCAGGCTGCAGCCATCTCTGTGCTTCCCTGCCCCCACCCCCAGCCCCAAGCTATGTACTGCAGAAACAGCTTGCTGGCTGTTACTTTCACAGATTTTTCTTTGCCTGAATAGATTATAACAGGATTAAGAACTCCTCCACCCCTCCCCTCCTGCAAACCGGTCAACTATTTATGAGCTTGAAATGCAGAGAATAGATTTCCTTACAAGTTCACGCAAACGCCTCTCAAAAATTTAATTTGACAAATCTCGGGGGCCTGGGGGGAGAGAGGCGCAATTTGCCATTAAGACTGACAGAGAGGGATGCTCCGGAATGGAGGGAACGTCAAGGGAGGCGCATTTTCGTTTGGAACAATTCCTGGTCATGCCACTATCTTCTGATGGTCTCTCCTGTTATCTATTTGCTGCATTTATTATTATTGGTTACACTTTTATCCCAGATTTTCTTTCTTTTTTTATAAAAAAAATATTTTTTATTAGGAATTTAAACAAAACATACTAGCTTACAACATATCATCCTTAATTCCCCCCATTTTCTCTCCTCTCCCCCATAAAACAACCCCTCCCCTCTCCCCCTGACTTCCCTCATTTCCAGTCTCTGGTTTCTCTATAGATGCTATTCTCTGCATGTTACAAAATTGTATAAATCCTTAATTTATCTGACTGGTTATTATCAATAAAAAAATTGTGAGTTTTTTTTCAAAGCCTGCCAAGGAGTCCAGTTTGCTTTGTTGCTTCTTTAAATACCGTACTTTGCGAAAGGTTCCCATTCATCTTTAAAGTCACAGTTATCCTCGTCCCTTAGTTTATGTGTCAATTTTGCCTGTTCTGCATAGTCCATCAGTTTCTCTTGCCATAGTTCTTTAGTCGGGGTTTCCTCGTTCTTCCATCCTTGTGCTATTAAGACTCTCATCGCCGTTGCCACATACATGAAGATGTTTTTCAACTTCCTTGGCAGGTCTTTTCCTACAATCCCTAACAGAAATGCTTCAGGTTTCTTAACAAATGTTAGATGGAACATTTTCTTCAATTCATTGTATATCATTTCCCAATTTTTTAAAATTTCATTACAGTCTCACCACATATGGTAAAATGTCCCCTCCTTTTCCTTACACTTCCAATACATATTTGAGCTAGTTTTATACATTTTTCCTAATTGCACTGGTGTCATATACCATCTATATATCATCTTTATATAGTTTTCTTTCAACAAAAAACAATCTGTAAATTTTAAATCAATTTTCCATAACCTTTCCCAATCCTCCATCATGATGTTATTGTCGGGATTCAAGCCTGCCTTCAGGAGAAACTGGCCACTCTCCAGGCACCCGGCTTGAATCACCGGTTGACCTCCCTGTCTGCATTCCCCGGCAGGATACAGGCAAGGTCGCGATCGGCGATCCTCCTCAACGTGAAGAGAACACACCACTCTTTCCTGCCTCCCCTTTGCACTGTGAAAAGACTGTCCCTTTGTTTCCCACGGGACAGTACCCAACATTCCCATTATGTTTTGCTTCCAAGCTAGCAGCGGCTCGCGGCCGCATTGCTTCTTTTCCGTAACAGTTATGACCTATGTCTTGTGCCCATTTGATCATGACTGATTTTACCTCTTCATCTTTCGTCTCCTATCCCAGCTTTTCTTTCAAGGAGCCCAAGGTGGCACATGTGGTTATCCACATCCCCATTCTATCCTGACAACAACCCTGGGAGCTAGGATAGGCTGAGAGACAGTAGCTGGGCCCTAGTTCATTTGTTGAGAACCCAGGTCTTGGTCCAATGCTCTAATTACCCTACCCTACCCTACCCTACCCCACCCCACCCCACCCCACCCCACCCCACCCCACCCCACCACTGCTTTTCAAACTTCCTGTGCAAACCTGCGTTTTACCTACCCTTCTTATTTGCTTCCCAATCATGGCGAGAGGATGACTGTCATGAGCCGGCCAGGAGTCGGCTTCACCTGCTGAAGGAGCAGAAGATGAATTGACTCCACCTGCTGCTGATCAGCCTTCTTGCTCCTCATGAGAAGCAGCTGGCTCCAGCTTTCTCAAAGAGGGTTTCCAGCCTCAGGAAGTTGCTGGAAACAGCATTCATTGTTCCTGAGCAGATGGGGCTGCTTCTTGTTCCTGGTGACCTTGGACCCTTGGCTTTCTTGATCCCTGGATCGTCTGACTATGTGAACTGAGATACTCCTGCCCTTAGCACTGGACTGGACCTGACCATACTATATATATGGACTCTGCCTCTAGGCAAGTACCCCCCTGAGACCTGGCTGGTTGGCTGGCTTCTCCCTCCACTGAGCTCCGCTGTGGCTGGCAGCACAGGACTGCGGCAATGACTTAAAGCAGAAGTGGAGGAACTGTAGCCCTCAGTGGGCCTGGGCATATTTCTGTTCTGTCGGGAAAAGCCAGGGAAGGAGGGTGTGGGAATGTGAGAGAGGGAAGTTGGAACAGGGCAGAGGTCAGGAATGGGATGAATCCCTCAGCGTAGGATAAGTCCTGAGGTGGGGTGCAGCAGTGGGGAGGGAGGGAGAAAGGGGTGGCAGGATAGAGAGAGAATAAGGAGGTGGCAGAAGAGATGGGGTAGCAGGAGAAAGGGAGAAGTGAGTGGCAGAAGAGAGAGAGAAAAGAGAAAGTAGGGTGGCAGGAAAAAGAGACCGGAGGGTGGTCTTGTCTACTTTTGGCGCTGAACCCAGTCCACAGGTCCCCTGAATTATTACTGCTTAGGGAATGCAGTATGCCAGTCAACACCAGTGACTGCGAACCAAAAGTGGGCAGAGAGCTGTGGCAATCATGCCTGCGGGCATATTCTTCACGTTGGCCTCATACATAGAAAGAAAGCTCTGGGGCTAAACATGCAGGTATCTGCTAAGTTGAAATATACTCGGAGTCGAGTGTGGATTTCATGCTCTTTATTCAGCTCATAGCAGTGAGGAATGGGAGTTCCCCTGGAATGTCTGCTTTATAGACATTATTTACACAATGGGCCCCACGTAATTGGCTAATTTCGGGATTCTCCTGTAGGCCAATCAGGTTGCGCATTCACTTCCACCTGGAGTTGGATTGGGTGGCTCCTGCGGACCAATCAGACTGCTGCATTCTGAATCCTACTGTTCTAGGACCAGTCAGACTGCTGCATTTTGGATCCTATTCAACTCAGTACATAAGTGATTTCAGTGAGTGTGGCGTGGTCACCTCCTTGTATATTTTTCCTGGAACTGAGGACTGCAGCAGCAGTGTATGTGTGTATGGAAAATCAATATTGTGTGATCTCCACCATCGGGACCAGTCAGAAATGGCTAACTTCCATTGTAAACATACGGTTTTTGAGGGTAGTTGTGCTATGCACCCCCTGGCAACCATTTTGCGTTGTTTCCGCCCTCATTGCTATTTTGTGAATGGCCCCCCCAGCGCTCTCTCAAAATTCGACATGTGCCCACTGGCCCGAAAAGATTGGCGGCCCCTGATTTATACGTTCCTGGGATAACTTGTCCTCAACAGCAGAAGACTTTTAAAAGTTGTTCAGATAAAGTACGTGCCTACTCTTCCTTGGCAAACAGCATCCCATAGGAGTTCTTGACAAATTAAAACCCAGCTCGACAAGGCAGGCCAGGATTGCATGTTTACACAGCCTATCTCTTGCCTTTGCACATTGCAGCAAAAAACGAAGCCTGCCAAAACCTTCTGTTTGCATGTTGTGTGTGCCAATGACAGGCTTGTAGAACGTGTGCCTAAAATTCTACGGGGATCTTGGTCTGATTCCACTCATCTTTGTCAAAACAGTTGAGCTTCCATCCTGCAGTCTGCGGTGACGTGCCTCCATAACATTTGCAAATGTTACGCCAGACTTTGTTCTGCAGCAGCCTTCTGAGCCTATTCCTAACTACGGTGGTACCTCGGGTTAAGTACTTAATTCGTTCTGGAGGTCCGTTCTTAACCTGAAACTGTTCTTAACCTGAAGCACCACTTTGGCTAATGGGGCCTCCCGCTGCCGCTGTGCCGCCAGAGCACGATTGCTGTTCTCATCCTGAAGCAAAGTTCTTAACCCGAGGTAATATTTCTGGGTTAGTGGAGTCTGTAACCTGAAGCGTATGCAACCTGAAGTGTATGTAACCCGAGGTACCACTGTATTTGGGGGCACTTTC
Organism: Podarcis vaucheri; assembly: GCF_965113315.1. Classification (NCBI taxonomy): domain Eukaryota; kingdom Metazoa; phylum Chordata; class Lepidosauria; order Squamata; family Lacertidae; genus Podarcis; species Podarcis vaucheri. The sequence goes on from NC_138762.1 coordinate 14,016,976, forward strand.
TATGATAGGAGCCATCAGTTCAGTGGCCATGGATGCATCAACCCCCCTAAGATATTCTCCTTGAGCTTGTGGAGTCCCAGTCCCACTGCCTGCTTGGCCAAGAAATGGTGAGAATGGGTACCTTTTTCTCTCTTGAATCTGACGGAGGAAATTTGAAAAGTGGTGTTCTTTCCCACTTTTCCCTCAGGTCTAAGTGCTTTTCAAGGTTCAGATTCTACTGGATCTGGCACTTACCCAGATCCCTAGGTTTCTGCATCATCATCATCATCATCATCATCATCATCATCATCATCATCATCATAATTTATACCCCGCCCATCTGGCTGGGTTTCCCCAGCCACTCTGGGCGGCTTCCAACAGAATATTAAAATACAATAACCTATTAAACATTAAAAGCTTCCCTAAACAGGACTGTCTTCAGATGTCTTCTAAAAGTCTGGTAGTTGTTGTTCTCTTTGACATCTGGTTGGAGGGCGTTTCACAGGGCGGGTGCCACTACCGAGAAGCCCCTCTGCCTGGTTCCCTGTAACCTGGCTTCTCGCAGTGAGGGAACCACCAGAAGGCCCTCGGCCCTGAGCCTCAGTGTCCGGGCTGAGCGATGGTGGTGGAGACACTCCTTCAGGTATACAGGACCGAGGCCGTTTAGGGCTTTAAAGGTCAGCACCAACACTCTGAATTGTGTTGAGAAAGCAAGGATTCTCCACTCCTCACCTCCAGTGGTTGAGTATTCTGTCATACAACTCCCCTTGCTCTGCAATCTGAAGTGGTTGCCACTGATGAGCAATTTGTCTACAGGAGGGACTCTCCCACATCTTCCGATCCAAAATTCCTAGAAGGGTAACAGCACAGTGGGTCAGCATCTGGTTGGCTGTGCTGCTGCTGCTGCTGCCCAAGAGGCAGTGGGGAAGTTCCGAGGCAGCAGGGAAAGCACTGCAGTCCAATCGCATTGGTGGAACCGATCTGGCTTGCACTGTGAACATGTGTGAACTAGAAAGCTATGATCGGTTGAGGCTGCCTGTTAAGCATGCACAGAGTGCCTCCGTAGCAGGAGACTGGTGTTATACACTGCACTTTTCTTGTCCGAGGGCAGGAAGGCAGCAAACACACAACCCCCTACTACCATTTTCGAAGGAAGCTGCTGTGTTTTGCCCCCCTTTTCACTCCGGTGCTTATTGATCGTGCAAGGTATAAAGAACCTCTCTCCAGAAAGTTTGAATGGAATAATAATCTGGAGGCTTGGCCCCCACCCCCACTGTGCCCCAATTCCCTTTGCTCGTTACGGCACAATGGCTTTGGAGTTAATGGAATTTTCAATCTCCCCTTTGTAAAGCGCATCTAATTGTCATCTTCTATTTGCTCTGGGAATTGCAGGAGCCATCCCAGGCTAATGCGATTCATAGAGGTCCCTCCTGATCTTCCTGATAAGGCCCGTTTGCCATTGATTAGGTCATGAATATCAAAAGGGAGCCATGGCGATTAATTTATAGTAGGGCCACACCAAACTGGGATGAAATAGTCTCTCAAGCAAAGGTCAGGTGGCAGTTGTGGTAGGCGCAGGATGTGACATGCTGAGCAGCAAGCAGGAGTCATTTGTTTCAGGATGTCAGAAGTAGGGAAGGCCAGTAGCTTGGTGGGAGAGCACTTGCTTGGCATGCAGAAGGCCCTAGGTGGAATCTGCAGCATTGTCAGGGACCGTAATGAGGAAGAATGGTGGGAGCCTCCTTCTCCCTCTGCTCCTGCTCAGCATTCCTGAATCTTCTCAGGAGCAGGAGGACAGTATAGATTTGGAACAATGGTTTGCGGAGGGACATAGTTCAGAAGGCAGAAGCTGGGAAGTACTGGATGGGGAATACCTAGGAGAAGAAACACTGGAAGAGAGAGGGTTAACAGGCTCACTGTCTCTGCAAAGCATTCATCTGCTCAGCCCAAGGTCAAGAAGAGCAAATAAGGTGGCAGCACAGAAAGCACAGTGGTTATGAGATCAGGTTACAAGACGTGGTATTGATGTGGGTGACTAGGGAGGAAGTGGGTGGAACCCTTAATTGGGAGCACCTTCATTCCTAAGAAATGGATTCTTTGTTCTCTCGCACTGATCATTAAAGCTACTAACTGGTAAGAAGACTCATTTCCTTTTGTTCTGCTTATCTACTGCCAAAGTGGGGAGAAAGCCGATTCCCTGAAGCCTTTGGGGGTGAGGTCAAGCTGTTGGAAGGTTACAGTGTTTGCTGTGGCTGCAGAGACCGATATGGAAGAGACCTGTTTAGATGTAGCTGAGGCAGATGAAGACGTCTGGTTGTGCTGCTGCAGATGCCCCATGGCGTTTCTTCTCTCTGTGCTCCTCCCACTGGTCCTTCCTCCTCTGTTCGCTGCAGAGGAGATCACTGGATTTGTCTAATCCTCTTTTAAAACCATTTAGGTTGGCAGCCATCACTGCCTTCTGTGGGAGTGAGTTTCGTGGTTAAAACATGCAGTGCATGAAGATATACATTCTTTTATCTGTCTTGGTTCTTCCAACATTCAGCTTCCACTCATTGGGTTGGGAATGTCAGCTGCCTGAAACCCTAGACAGACACTGCCAGTCAGTGTAGACAATATTGAGCTAGATGGACCAATGGCCTGACTCAGGAGGAGGAAGCTTCCTTCCAGTGTGGTGTAGTGGTTAAGAGCAGTGGACTCGTAATCTGGTGAACCAGGTTCAATTCCCCGCTCCTCCACATGCAGCTGCTGGGTGACCTTGGGCTAGTCACACTTCTCTGAAGTCTCTCAGCCTCACTCACCTCACAGAGTGTTTGTTGTGGGGGAGGAAGGGAAAAGGAGATTGTTAGCCGCTTTGAGACTCCTTAGGGTAGTGATAAAGTGGGATATCAAATCCAAACTCTTCTTCCTGTGTGCAACAGACGGTTCAAGATAGCAATCAAGGATTACCAGGTTCCACAGGCAACTAAGTGCCACTCCACAAAGCCAAGAGGGTAAGACAACTTGACAGGGTGGGGGTGCGCGAGGAGAGAAGCTGCAACACAGGAGCTGAAAGCAACCATATCGTTCTGCCTGTTGCTTGCTGTGATAAGTTCCCTGTGCATGCAAAAGTTTCCAGGATCCTCAGATCCCCAGACACTGTCTTAGAGCCAGACATCCTTAGCTGAGTCTTACTCTGAAGGTGTGAGTACTCTTTTCATCACCAGATCCTGTGTTTGTAAGGCTTTTCCTATAACATGGTGGCCTTTCCCCTCTGGTGTACTTCGCCTAGCTTGCTACCAGGGTTGCAAATGCCAGAGCCTGCTTTTTGCCTTTCTTCCTTTGTTGCACTGAAGCTACAAGCCACTTTTGCACGTGAGTCTTCTTGTCCACTTGGGTTACAGTGGGATGATCTTCCTTATGTCCCTTCACCATAGGAAATCCAACTGGTGGGAAAGGGCCTTCTCTGTGGTGGCCCCCAGACTTTGAGATTCCATTTTGCGTCCTCCTCAATGGCATTTCTCTGCTGTGCGAGAACAATTTTATTTCCCCAAGAAGTTGGGCTCTGCTGAATTGTATAATTTACATACGGTCACACAAATGTACGTTTTTCAAGCTGCTCCCTTAGTTAACTTACTTTTTCCTGCATGGCGCTGTTTTGTTTGTTTGCTGTAAGTTGCCTTGGGCATTATTATGCAACGGAAAGGAGAGGGATAGAAGTGCTTTGAATAAATGTGTGCGTGTGTGCGTACTATAATGAAACAAGCAGTTGCTTTCCACAATGTAAATAGAGAGTGGGGAGCAAAGAGATAAAGCAACTTGACGGGTGATATGCGTTTTGAGCCGCTGCCAGACAGCAAGTGTTGAAACCAATTCTAAAACAGCACAGCTTCTCTTCATCTTGTCATTCTGACAAGTTAGTTGGAGCTTAATGCACTGGGATTATGGGTGTCAGATTGTAGCTTCCCTGGCATGTTTTTCTGATAGCTTTGTCAAAAACATGCTTTCTGGTTTAATTTAGCGACATCGGTTTTGTCGATGAGGAAAGGAAGCTGCAACAGAATGCAGGGGGCACATTCAGAAGTGGGATGCCACCCATAGCAGCTGCTAAGGTACAACGGTGGGAAAGGGCTGTTGCTCCCTGCTTGTGAACTCCCCAAAAGCAACTGATTGGCTGCTGGACTCAATGGACGCAGCAGATCTCTTCTTACGGTAACCTGTGCAAAAGTATAGAGGGGCCTGAGAATTGAGAACGCAAGTCAGCCCTGATCGTAAAGCCTTCCTTTATTTGTTGTTGTTTAGTTGTTTAGTCGTGTCTGACTCTCCGTGACCCCATGGACCAGAGCACGCCAGGCACTCCTATCTTCCACTGCCTCCTGCAGTTTGGTCAAACTCATGCTGGTAGCTTGGGGAACACTATCCAACCATCTCGTCCTCTGTTGTCCCTTTCTCTTTGTGCCCTCCCTCTTTCCCAACATCAGGGTCTTTTCCAGGGAGTCTTCTCTTCTCATGAGGTGGCCAAAGTATTGGAGCCTCAGCTTCACGATCTGTCTTTCTAGTGAGCGCTCAGGGCTGATTTCCTTCAGAATGGATAGGTTTGATCTTCTTGCAGTCCATGGGACTCTCAAGAGTCTCCTCCAGCACCAGAATTCAAAATCCTTTATAATTATACATAAATCTAGCAGAAATAAAATGCCAAATGACTTAGGCATTATAAATGTAGAGCAATTTTTTTTCACTGCAGAGAACATAAATGAGATTCTGTATGATTGAGCATGAGGCTGATGAAAATTCCATTCTCTTTGCTGGGGGAAAAAAGACCCTTCTTGCCCAATCGATAAAGGATGACTCCTTTGTTCCCTTAAGTCATTAAAAAGAAAAACCCTAGCTAAGAGGAAGGTCTCATCAGATTGCTATGGGGAAAGGGGGCATTATAATGGGATGAGTGCTATATCTGGGTAGGAGGAGTCCCAGTTTAGATCTTTTATGGATGATTGTTATATGGATCTGCCTCTTTGTAGGACTTTGATTTTGTCTGCCCTAGGTCCTGGCTCTACTGTCAATCAGTCACATGGCTGGATTTTCCTCTGTTGCCTCATGTTTCTAAACTGCTTTGAGCAACTATCTATATCTTCATATATGCATAAGAATGTAAGGCTGTCATCACACTGCAGTTTGTGTCCCCCAATAGGAGACAGGTTGCCAGATGACCCAGATGAGCTGTTTAATGGATGGTGGGGGAAGGGGGCAAACTGCTCTGTGAAGCACATTCCCTGCCAATTCTTTCTATATTGCACTTGGGACTATCCCCAGGCCATTGTTACCCCACCAGCCATAGCCTGCCCTGCTTCTTACCCTTCTTGGGTGTTTTTGCCTGGCTATGAATGTAAACTTGAACTATGATAATGCCGCTTGCTTCCTTAGATGGAGGATAGAAAACAGGAGGTCTCTCTGCGTAAAAATTATCCTACTGTGCAAAGGCAACATGTACATTCCTTTCTCCATCCATGTTTGTCTCTGGCTCCACCCATCACTGACATCTGACTCTCACATCCCACAAGTTGCCCAGAAGGGAATGTGGCCACTGGGCTGAACAGGGATCCTCAGCAGAGACGGAGAAAGCCGCTCGGGTGCCTGGGGCAGGACAATCCGCCCATAGGGGCGGGGTGAGGGCAGGATGATCTGCCCATAGGGGCGGGGTGCACCGCAGGGCTTCCAGAGTCTGCCTGTCTTCTCCCACTCAGCCACCCTACAGCTGGGGGGGGGGAGGCAGCGGGCGGACAGTTTGGGCAGCGGGGATCCTGTGTGCGCCCAAGCCACTGTGTCTCTCCCAGGAGAGATGCGTGGCTCAGGTACGCTGCAGGCCCCATGGTGATTGCCGCCTGGCATTTTGTCACCCCCCCAAGTAGTGACACCCGGGGCAGTTCGCACTCACCGCACCTCCCCTTCCTCCACCCCTGTGCCTCACCCCTGTATTACAACAATCCCTTCCCCTCCCTATTGGTGGTGATGGGAAATGGAGAGAAGAATAGAAGAGTTTGGATTTAATATCCCGCTTTATCACTACCCAAAGGAGTCTCAAAGCAGCTAACATTCTCCTTTCCCTTCCTCCCCCACAACAAACACTCTGTGAGTTGAGTGGGGCTGAGAGACTTCACAGAAGTGTGACTGGCCCAAGGTCACCCAGCAGCTGCAGCTGCAGGTGGAGGAGCGGAGACACGAACCCGGTTCACCAGATTACAAGTCCACCGCTCTTAACCACTACACCACACTGGCTCTCCAGTGAAGGTTTGAAGAAACCAGGGGCAGAAGCAACCCTTGACTCTTTGGGGCTACCCAAGCACGGTTTGCCTTTGTGAACATAGCTTGTAAAAACATGCTCTTCCTGTGTTACTAGGTTTTGGGTGTGAGTCCAAACCGGCCTTGTTGAATTTACCAAACTATAGTCAAAATAAAAAAAATCCTCCCTGTAGCACCTTAAAGACCAACTTAGTGCTACAGGAAGGATTTTTTTTATTTTGACTATGGCAGACCAACACGGCTACTTACCAAACTATGCACAGCACTGCGGACTTAGTTAAAAGAAATAGAGAGGGGAATAAAAAATACTACTTTCAAAAATGTTTTGTCCTTAATGATGAAATGTCTGGAACTTCTTCAGCGGTGCATTGTGAAATTAGAAATTATGACCGTGAAATCGCTTTTTGTTTTTGATGTGGAAAATCCAGCTTTGACGAAAGAGCTCAGACCTTTGGGAAGTGACGCTGTGGTCACAGGACAGCAAGTGTGCTCATCCTTATCTGCCATGGGATTTGCATTAAGAGCTGGTGGTCTCATTTAAAAAATGGGCTGCCTTTTGTCAGTCCAGGTCCCAAGTGTTCTGCATGCATTAGGGGCTTGACAATGACTTTAAAGTCCCTTTGTGATTTGGGGCGTTGGGTTTAGTTGGGGGTTGTTTCCCCTCTTCCTTAGAAGGCTAGGGAAAAAGCAACAACCCTTCCTTTTCCCATATGAGCCGTTGAGGAGGGGCTAGACAGCCCCCTTTGTATCTGTGGATACAAATGAGCATTATGGAATGAACATGCAGACTTGCCTGTACAGCATTCCTGGCTGCCTCTGCTGGCAGGCAAAGTTGCAGCAACTTCCTGGAATTACAGTTTTAAATGGAACTTTTGTTTTGTCCTCCCCCCAATTCCCCCCCCCCAAGAAATAGAAATTAAACAAAGAAAAACAAAGAAGAACACATAACACTGTAAACACACTTACATACAAATTTTCCAAAATGAAAACTAATAAAAAAGAAAAGTAAAGGAAAAATAAGATATAAAGAAAAAAGACAAAAGATACTTTTCATAACCTGGGATATTACCAAATTCTTGCTTCAGATACTGCAATATATAAATCTTAGTTAAAATATTATAAAAGACTTCCACCACATTCACCACCCGGCTCTTAGTTATCTTGCTCGCATTTACATCTGTACATCATTTCCCTTCCTTAGATTCTTTCATAATCAATCAAATCTTTATGTTCTCTATATTCTTCACAAGGTTAGTCTAGACACAACCAAACTTTCATATTTGAGCCCTGCTTGTATAAATAATCATTTAAACATTTCCATTGTTTCTGAATTAATTTTTTTTACTTATGCCTTATTAAGTCAAATCCATTAATTTTTGCTAACTCCAGGTACTCACAAAGTTTACTTGACTATTCCCCCTTTGTTGGAATATAATTTCCTTTACAATGACTGGCTACCAACATTCTCGCTGCTGTTGTTGTATACAGAAATATGTTGATTTTGTCTTTGGGAATATCCTTATTCAAAATTCCTAATAAATATGCTTTTTGAAGCTCCAGATAAACTCCATGAAAAAACACCAACAAAAGCACAGTGATTCCCTGTTCTGATTTCTTGAGAAGGACCCTGGGCTCTGAGATCCACGGAGACTGGCAACTCCATAACCTAAATTTTAAGAGCAGTCCTTGAATAATTGAAGGCCGGAGAAAGCCGGAGAGTCTCATGTTTCCTTGTTTTGGTCAGGTAAATCAAGAGCGCACCAGACCCAAGTACTGTAGAAGTCGCTGTACCTCCATTAACCTCAATAATTCAAAGACCGCAGTTGTTCCTTCTGAAATAACTTTTACATCCCAATGTTTTTCCTCTGGAATGGGAGCCAGTTGTCAAAAGTATCAAGAGGAGAGCAAGTCACAAGTTCTGGAGATATGGCATAGTGCAGAATGAGGAATATATTTCAGCATGAGGACTGCATTCCCTTTTGGATAAACTTCTGTGGGCTGCGTCAGTGTTTGAAAAAGAAAAGATTCTGACCTCCTTTTTACTCTTCAGACCTTAGCTGGCACAAAAGCTGGCACAAAAGAATCTTTGAGAAAGAGTATTCTTGCAGAGTATTGCTGCTTTTATTCTTAAAAAGTCTTCTCCAACCACGATCGACAGCTTTTATACACACACCAAATGCAACCAGCTTTTTACCATCCAACCAACCCACACCCAACACTAACATTGACCATTCTATATATACAGAGTTTGATGAAAGGTTGCATGAGTCATTGTAGGCTGCTGACTCACCGTACAGTTGTTCTTTTAGCATTAAAGAAACAGTGGCCAGTTTTTAGCTCTGACACCACAATCACACTGAAGGCTAAATAGTGTCCAGGGCAATGGGTGTGACTCCTATATTTGCACAGTAGGCTACATTCCTCTGAACCAAAGCCAGAGGTCCATGCAGATAAGCAAGCAAGAGGTATTATCAGAATTCAAGGTGCTTGAGGTGGGCAGGGATCCAGGTCAGTGAAGGGTATGGGCTAGAGATTGTTTGGGAAATTTCCTTTGGGGGTTCAAGTATGGAGGCTCACACCAAATTCTTTTTTTTTGGGGGGGTATAATTTAAAGTTTTTCTATTTGACATTTTAGAATATTCATTTAAGCAACCTTAAAATATCAACGACTTCCCTTCTTTCCATGGTTCAGTTTGCATGCCATAGATCCCTGTATATTTTGCATAAACTAAACCATTCAGTATTATGTTTTTACATCCATCAAAACTTATTTACACTGTTGAATTTATCTTAATGCTGCCAACGTTTTCAAATGTACACAATTTTTACCCATATATTCAATAAACATTTTCCAATCTTCTTTAAACGTATATTCTTATTGTTCTCTTATTCTGTAAGTTAAGTCTACAAGCTGTGTATATTCCATTCTTCTTTAGGTGGGACCTCACTCGTTTTCCATTTTTGGGCTATCAAAACATGGGCCACAGTAGTGGCATACATAAATAACCTTTTTGTGTTTTTTTTAAATAAAATTTTTGTTGGGTTTTCACATTTTACATTGACATCACAAACACACAAAGACAAAGACAAACATGCATAATTTCAAATCCTTACTTTCTTAACCACATTCTCTGACTTCCCCGCGCCTCCCCTTCATACATCCTAATTCCAATAGTTGGCCCAGCAAGTTCTTACTTTCATCTTCAAAATATTATTATAGTCTTTTTTTTTTTACTTAGTTCTTCTTAATTAACCAATTTTAACTTATACATCAATTATAATCTTAACATCCTTTTCTAAGGTCGACCTAAGTTCCCTTTCACAAATTTCCCAATTTTAAGTATCAGTTACTAAACACACTAAAATTAAATATCATAAAAATTCTCCTCCTTTTGGATTCAGAAGCTCTCACCCCCCCCCTCTTTCCCGGTTTCGATCCCCAAAAGATGTCCACAATATCAGTTCTTAGCCTGGATTTCTCACATCCAAGGCCTTCAAATCCCCATCAGTCCCTCTCCGTCGATTTTGTTGGTAGTCCTTTATGTTGGTCATCGGGTCTCGAAGGAGCTCTTTCCCAATAGGATCCAAGTTTCTTCCAACCAGTCCTCCATATTCCAAAAGGGAGCCCCAATCATAATTCTTGCTTCTTTTAAGTCCCAATGTTCCAAATGTCCCAAAGGCTTCCCCTTTCATCATGAACAAATTTTCCCTCCGTGGTTCTTCCGATCCCCCCATAAAGGGATCACTCCCTACTTCATACTCAATTTCAGTTTTTTTGTAATCCACAATTTGCTTGTTTTCTTTATATTCCACAATTGTAGGCTTTTGGTTGGCACTTTCCACCAGCAATATTTCCGCTCCTTCTTCTCTCTCCTCTAGTCCTGAAAATATCTCTTCTGATTCAGCTGCAGAGTTGTTTTTTGTCAAGTCCTTAACACAATCAGCAGGGTTGTTTACTTTTGCATTCAAGGTCATAAGTTTTGTAGCCATAGCTATGTTCTGGTCTTGTAGCATTCCCACGAGAAAGAACATTTTTTCTAACTCTGCTTGTATTTTTCCATCTGCAGCCATTGTAATGTCTCAGAATCCCCCCAGGGGGATTCTGGTTACTTAGTATTCCTTCTCCAGCAATCAGTAACTTTAATTAATTATTTCTTCTTTGTTTCCAACAACTTAAAATCAAATGTAACACATCCAGTCTCAGAGATAGTAAATAACAAATTTTTCTAGCTTTAAAAGCTTGTTTGACAGCTCCATAAATAACCTTTTTTGACACCTGGGAATTTCCATCTGAATTATTCCCAATAATAAGGACTCTGTTTTGGGTTTTTTTTAGAAGTACTTTTAAACATTTTTTCAATTCATTATAAATTATTTCCCAATAATCGCAACCCACGCATGCGCAGACACACTGCTGTGGGTTGCAAACGTGCATCCAGCATGGATCATGTTCGTAAACCGAGCATCCACTGTACTCAATAAACTCTAACCAATTGAGAATTTGGTGTCCACCACATATGTAGAACGTACCCTTGGCCTCATTGCCACACCAAATTCTCAATTGGTTAGAGTTTATTAAGTACAGTGGATGCTCGGTTTACGAACATGATCCATGCTGGATGCACGTTCGCAACCCACAGCAGTGTGTCTGCGCATGCGTGGGTTGCGATTTGGCACTTCTGCGCATGCACGACCCCTGAAATCCGGAAGTAACCTTTTCCGGTACTTCCGGGTTTCGATGGGTCCGTAACCCAAAAAAAAACGCAACCTGAAGCGTCTGTAACCCGAGGTATGACTGTAATGCATTACTGGACAGAGTCCAAAGTCTGCAAGTGCATTTCTGTTGGGACACACGCTATATAGCCTGTTATGTACTGAGTTGAATAGGATCCAAACTGCAGCAGTCTGATTGGTCCTAGAACAATAGGATCCAAATTGCAGCAGTCTGATTGGTCCTAGAACAATAGGATTCAGAATGCAGCAGTCTGATTGGTCCTAGAACAATGCAGCAGTATGATTGGTTGGCAGGAACCACCCAATCATGCTCCAGATATAAGTGAATCCACAACCTGATTGGCTTACAGTAGAATTCCAGAATTAGCCAATCATGTGCAACCCATTGTGTAAATAATGTATATAAAGCAGATACTTTGATGGGACTTTAATTCATTCCTCCTCACCACTATGAGGTGAATAAAGAGCATGAAATCACTTTGCGACTCTGAGTATATTTCATAGCCAAATATACGTAATAGCTGTTCATCCTCCCCCCAGCCCCCTTCTGCCACCTCAGTACTTCATCTCTCATCCAACCACAGCCAATGCAATACAACTTACTCAATCCATATTTACTGTACATACCAGAACCCTCGTTGTAACTTATATGGAGTTTTTCACTTTAGCATTAAGCTGTTAGATTCCCATTTAACTTGTTCTTACCAGTTTTGTGGTGAGGTTGTTTTCTTGTGTACATGCCACTGGCCTCAGGTGTAGGTGTGGCCTGAGGCGCACCAAAAAATTAAACCCGACTGAGGAAGAATCGGCATGGCTTCTGCAAAAGGAAGTCCTGTGTCTTTTTTTTTTCTTTAATAATTTTTTTAATTGATTTTCCAATATTGTTCCAATAGCAGCCTCCTTGTAACAATACCAGTTTTACCCAATTAATATAATTATTAATGCCAATTATTCCAATGTCAAATTATGATTTAATCAAACTGGCCTCCCCACATGCTAGATTTGATGGCTTCATTCTTCTTTATTTTTTCTGCATTCCAAAATCTTAATAATTTCCATTACATTCCATTCAGATACAGTAATCCCTTATATAGCAGTGATTTCATTCGTGTTGGTATATTAGGTAATTTATAAAGTTTCAAGTGAGGAACTCTTAACTGTAAGCCATATTATTTCCTGCGTGTGACAGTCCCCCCCCCCTTATGTTTTCCTGTTCATATTTGGTATTATATCCTTCATTCCTACAACTGTTGATGGTTCTCATCATACCTCGGCAGAAGCGGTTATCTCAGTTTCCAAAAGTCACTGCATTACTTCGTCCTGTGATTTGGTTTCCAGTAAACAAGCCGTCTTCACCATTTTTCCAGCCTAGGAAGAATGGTCTGAATCCAGACTGCAAAATAGTTAACCCAAAAGCTTCTATTCCTGCAGCTGGTAAACTCCTTTCCTTCCTGCTGCTGATTTATAGCCAATTGTCCTTATCTCAAACACATTACTTGTGGATAATGGAGGTTAGAGAGGACTTTGCTCCATATTTTCAAACTGTAGTGCCCCCTCCCTCTCAGTTCCTTTCTCTCTCACACACAGCTCCAGTTTTGTTAAATTCCATATTTATATTCCAATTTCTTCCATCCTTGTACAGTTTTTTTTTTTAAAAACCTGCATTCCAGGGAGTGTTGCTATACCATAAATGTAGAGAAAAACTTGATATAAGCTCCCCTCCCCTCATTGTCTCCTTCACTAAATGAAATCCCCTCTCAAACCGAACCTTTTAAATCCTTGTAGCTGCGCTATAATAATAATAATAAATAATAATAATAATAATAATAATTTTTTATTTGTACCCCACCCATCTGGCTGGGTTTCCCCAGCCACTCTGGTCAGCTTCCAACAGAGATTAAAAATACATTAAGACATCAATCATTAAGAACTTCCCTAAACAGGGCTGCCTTCAGGTGTCATTTAAATGTCAGGTAGTTGTTTATCTCTTTGACATCTGATGGGAGGGCGTTCCACAGGGCAGGAGCCACTACTGAGAAGGCCCTCTGCCTGGGCTTCTCACAGTGAGGCAACTGCCAGAAGGCCCCCGGCGCTAGACCTCAGTGTCTGGGCTGAACAATGGGGGTGGAGACGCTCCTTCAGGTCTACTGGGCTGAGGACGTCTAGGGATTTAAAGGTCATCACCAACACTTTGAATTATGCTCGGAAACATCCCGGGAGCCAATGTAGGTCTTTCAAGACTGATGTTATGTGGTCTCGGCGGCCACTCCCAGTCACCAGTCTGGTTGGGTTGTTTTTGCAGTTTCTTATCTCAGCATCTCCAGCACACGACTGTAGCTTACTCTAATTAAAAAACCTGACTCCGAGGATAACTTGTGCTTCCAGGAACAGGCTGGGGAGGGGGTCGTGGTAGCTGGAGTGCTTCATGCACCCAGTGCGTTGCCTGCCCTCCCAATCCATGGGAAAGTGAGTGCCAGACCGCCAGGCAAACTGCAGGTGAGAGCAAGGTCCCTCTTCCAACCAAAGAGGAATGCAGGAAATGCAATTCTCCCATCATTTTCTGATTATTTCCACAGTGTGGGAGAGGCATCCATCCCCTGGCGCACAGGAAACAGGAAGCCAGGAAGTTCTGTGTCATCAAGCTTCAATAATTATTCAAGAGTGGCAATGAACATGTTGGTAATCAGATATATGCGCATTTGTTGAATCCCCTTTTCAAGCCACCTGGACTGGTGGCCATTGGCACATTTTGTGGCAGTGAAAGCTGACAAATCAATTATGCAATGTGTGAAGAAATGCTTTATGTCCATCCTTGATTTCTTGACTACATCTGAGCACACCTCAGGTGATACCAGTGAACACTGAGCTGAGATCGACTGCAAACTTTTGCACTCTCAACTTCCATCTCAAGTTACATGAATATGGGGAGCGAGTTCTTTTATAGATGTCAGTTCCCAGTGATGGGTCTGTGGCTTTTAAAATATGCCTGCAGCTGAAAGCAGCCTTGGTTTGTTTGTCGAGTCTCAGCCGTAGATGGTTTAAACACAGACTTCAGCCTAAAGGTCTCACCCACTCTTCTCCGGCAGAGATTCCTCCCAGTCATGAACTGTGCTTCGTTGTCTGATCAATGAACTCCCTATCCATTAAATGTGGCCTCTACCCATTGACCCCTTAGCTAACATGTCAACATTCTCCTGACAGTTATCTTCAGCAAATATTTTGCAGTGACTTAAAGAAATCTTGTTTTCAGTTCTCTCTGCAGCTGTAGTTCCCCCAAGATCTATTCTCCCACTGTTTCTATTTTGCTCATGGTGCCTAGATCTTGCAATTATTTACCACAATAATTGCAAGATCTAGGCACCATGAGCAAAATATGTAGGATATGAAGAATCGGCTGAAGCTAAGCATTTCAGAATCCTGTTGATTTTAAGGGGAGGGTTAAGCACTTGCTTAAGACTTCAGTCTTAAGGTCTTTGGGACGTGGGTGGCGCTGTGGGTTAAACCACAGAGCCTAGGACTTGTCGATCAGAAGGTCGGCGGTTTGAATCCCCGTGATGGGGTGAGCTCCCGTTGCTCTGTCCCATCTCCTGCCAACCTAGTAGTTCGGAGGCACCTCAAAGTGCAAGTAGATAAATAGGTACTGCTCTGGCAGGAAGGTAAACGGCGTTTCTGTGTGCTGCTCTGGTTCGCCAGAAGAGGCTTAGTCATGCTGGCCACATGACCTGGAAGCTGTCTGCGGACAAACGCCGGCTCCCTCGGCCAATAAAGCAAGATGAGCGCCGCAACCCCAAAGTCGGTCACGAGTGGACCTAATGGTCAGGGGTCCCTTTACCTTTACCTTAAGACTTCAGTCAGTATTAATTGTGTTCGTTGTTCAGTTTTTGTATACAGTCATACCTCGGGTTGAAGTAGCTTTGAGTTAAGCATTTTTGAGTTGCACTCCGTGGCGATCCAGAAGTAACAGAGCGCATTACTTCCGGGTTTCGCCACTCACGCATGCATAGATGCTCAAAATGACATCATGCTCATGTGTGAAAGTGGCGAATTGCGACCCGTGCACGCGCAGACGCGGGGTGCATTCGCTTCAGGATGTGAACGGGGCTCTGGAACGGATCCCATTCACATCCAGAGGTACCACTGTATAGCCAAAGGCTAGCATAAGGAACATAAAGGGCAAAAAGCAAAGCTTTCCTCTAAAATCACACATTGCAAATGCTGGGCAAGGCAATGATGGAAAGTCTATTCCCTGGCCTTGCAGAAATACCAGCTACTGATGCAGGTCTTATCGCAGGCTGCTTTCTTGACTATCCCTTGTTTTGTGTTTGGTAACTTCTGTAAATCTTTGGATACATTTTTTTTTCTTAAAAAACTTTTAAAACTCAGCCACATAACCATCTGTCTGTCTTGTGGAATGCAGAGGTGGGGTGGTCACAATCAATACCTGATGCCCCCAAGTGTTTCATCCCGCAAATAACTTTTTTTCTTATTAAAACATGGTTGTTCCGGTCCCAGTTGATGCTTCCTTAATTTGTTGGGTGTGTGTGGTTTTTGTGTGTGTGTGAGCTCCACCAAGAGAAAGAAATCTACTTTAATTTCATTAGGAAAGAGGAACATATTAACGAGCAGATCACCACAGGACTAAGCAGCTTATTTTGTTAACATCTGAAAAATAATGAGGCTGGAACAGCTTTCCGCACGGTTGATGAATATATTCCACAGGGCTTGATTAATCTATGTAAACCCTGCAGTACTTTTCTTTCAGTCCCGACTTTTACCATTCTGTGCTGCAGTTTTTGGAGCTTGTTAAGCTCCCCCCACCCCATGATACAGTAATGGCTCTATATAAAAGTAACAGATAGATCTAATCTGAGAGATAATTTCCCCCCGGGGAGTGAGGATTATGTTTGCCTTCACCCAATTATGATAAATTATCACATGCTAATCATGTTTCATATAACCAGGCGGTGCCTCGCAGCAACCAAGCCCATTTCTTCTTTGGGTTTCTGGAGAGCATGTTCCGGAATTTTCCAGAAGGCGCTCAATATAGTTACGCACGAGACCTTTTCAGACATTGTGATCGTTGGGTGATCAGGGTTCAGGACTGAAGTGATTCTCTCCCTTGCCTACATGTCTCAATCTTCCAGAATCAGAACATGTGGAAAGGACTTCATCTCACGCCTTTCCAAGGATGTATGCAAAAGCTGCGGTGGAGGTGGCCTTCTGGAAAATTCTGGAATATTCACCCGAAAGCCGTTTTGGGTGCAAAGAAGCTTGACCGATTTCCTATTTACTGTTTTTTTATAATTATATTGAGAAAAATAATAATACATACAAATAGCACATATACGCCGCAAAACAAAATATAAATATAATACATATAGTCCCTACAAACTCAAGCAACACACCTTACCCCCCCGCCCCCCCGGTGACCTCCCTCCTCTACCACAGCTTGACTTCCTTAAATCTTGATTTGATTATTTAATTGCATTTCTAATAATCTTCATCTCTTACAACCATTCCTGATTTCATTTTCATCTCTGCTTTACCTTTAATCTATACTTACTAGGCATATATTCATATTCTCACATCTACTTTACTTATTTAATCTATGCATATTAACTTTTTTTTAAGAACAGTATTTTTTGAAGCTTGACCGATTTCATAACAGTCTTGGGTACATTTATGAAGAAGAATGGATGATGGTTCTTTTTGCTTCTTCCCTTTTGGTTTTTGTACCATGTTGACCAGATTATTTTCTTTGCCACTAACCGTGAGAGACCTGGATTGATAAGATTATTTTTACAAAAAGGTTAATGGAACACATCTGTGACATGAATTTTCAAAACCTGGGAAGACAATGTCTTTGGGAAACCTGGCAGTTCTGGGCAGGTTCATATGGAGAAAAGTGGTCCTTAGGTGGCCTTGACCCATATAATGCTTAAACTTTCCAAACTAGCACTGTGAAGTGGCTCAGTGGAAAAGCTCCTGCCTTGGATGCGGAAAGTTCCAGGTTCAATTCTCGGTATCTCCAGTTAGGGCTGAGAAAGTTCCTTTTCTGAAACCTTGGACAGCTGCTGCCAGTCAGTGTACCAGGGATGCCCAAACTTTTTTCAAAGAGGGCCAGATTTGATGAAGTGAACACACATGAGCTTTTTTTAGGATTGAAGTTGTTGAGCGTTTTTTAGGATTTTACCCTAGGACATATACAGCCACAGGGGCTGGATCACATTGACCGGCGGGCTGGATTAGGCCCCCGAAACAAATTTTGGACATGCCTGGTGCAGTCAATACAGTGGTACCTCTGGTTACATATGCTTCAGGTTACATACGCTTCAGGTTACAGACTCCGCTAACCCAGAAATGGTGCTTCAGGTTAAGAACTTTGCTTCAGGATGAGAACAGAAACTGTGCTCCGGCGGTGCAGGGGCAGCAGGAGACCCCATTAGCTAAAGTGGTGCTTCAGGTTAAGAACAGTTTCAGGTTAAGTACGGACCTCCGGAACGAATTAAGTACTTAGCCTGAGGTACCGCTGTAATGTGCTAGATAGACCAATGGCCTTACTCAATGTCAAGATTGCCAACAGTGGGTGCCCAGGGCTGTGGGTGCTATGCAGTGTGCATGGCCCTGCCAATGAAATTTGTGGGTGCCTGGCCTCTTCATGGGGAATTTTGTGGGTGCCCCAGGGAGGTAGTATCTATGCTCAATGTGTGGCAATTTCGTACGTTGTTTGGGCATGGAAACAAACTGGTAACCAGCACAGCTTGGCCAGAACTGGTTCCACAAGACTTCTTGTCCCCTTGAGCATCTACCTTACAAAATAAACGAATTAAATACACCCCTAAATGTTGTATCGGGCCCAGCCGTTAATAAACCCAGCAGCAAAACAGCCTGCAGTGTTCTGTGGAAAGTTTTTCTCGACCCAGTTACTTTGGTTAGTTGAGGTAAAGTGAGGTTGACGAAGGACTGCAGAATGGAGGGGGGAAACAGCTTTCAGTGACGTTACTGACCACTAGAGGCTTTGTGGGTCAAGAAACGAAGTGTAAAAAGGAAAGAAAACCAGGCCACAGCTCCTGGGGGGAAACAACAGGCCCGGAAAATCAGATTGTGTGCTGAAATCAAAGCAGCTCCACTCGGTTCTTGTAGGAAAGAACTTTTGCACGGATACGCCTCGCCACTTTTGCCCGTAAAACATCTGTGATCGGTGTTTCGTTGTCAGCTGGGAGACAATATTACTTCAGTCAGGGGCAAATAGCACAAGCATATTTTTAAAATGTTATTTCAAGAGACAATCATAACCACCATCAAAACATCTTACTTTCCCCATCGTGGTAGATAATCTAATCTGAACCTACCCCAAATCTTTACAAGTCTCATTTAAAATATAAAAATAAATTATGGATGAGAAAGCTAAATTATAGAGAGTCTGTATGCTTTAACACTCTCTAATACTCTCAAATAGACTGTTACTCTCTAATGCTCCCTCATAGACTGTAATAAACTGCTCCTGTAGTCAGGAACAAATAGCAAAAGTGTATTTTTAAAATGTCATTTCAAGAGATAATTAATTTGACTCCTATTACTGTTATTCTTTTTTTCTTTTTTAAAAACTTACTTTTTCAATCATGGTAGGAAATCTAAATTGAATCTGCCTCAAACCATTAAACGTCTCACTTTTTTCTTTAATTTCTCAATGAAATACAGAAGAAGATTATACACAGTCTCTGCTCTTTGTTACTCTCTAATAGAGTTTTTTCTTTGAGGAAGATTGTACGTTTTGAAGAAAGAGATTTACGAGGTCCAGTTGAAGGAAGGCAAAACATTGGACACTGTGGCTGTTGGAGAGGAGGAGGCCACCAAATTCTAATGCTATGTAATCCACTTTTCAATTTAAAAGTTTTCAAAATGAAATGGCACCATTTTTTTAAAAGGGTTATTTATAATACTTCCGTTCTGGGCTGAACAAGAGCCAACTGCTTGCGTCCACTGCCTTGCCTCTGAGGACATTGGGGACATCTGTTGCCTAGCAACTGCCAACTGGCTGTCAAGAAAGTCTTGCCTCCATCTTGGACTGAGTGAGCCGTGGTTGCTGAGCCCCATTCCTTTCCACAGATACCAGTAACTCCTGATACAGATATACATGGCCCTTTTTATGGGGAAGCACCATAGCTACACGATATGTTAATACAGAAATCTTCTCATTTTGTGGGAGGAGGTAGGACACCCTCCCCATGGCCACCAAAAGAGGATGTTCAGCTCAAAAACAAAACTCAAACTCAGCGACTTTCCCCCCATATGAGTGTGGGAAAAGATGGGGGGATGCAGTAGCATAGCGTGGGTTGTCAGCACCCGGGGCAAGGCAAGTAATTTGCGCCCCCTAACCTGTGGATTTGCGCCCCCTAACCCTAACCCCCAGATGTTGCGCCCGGTGCGGCCGGCCCCCCCCTGCACCCCCACGCTACGCCACTGGAGGGATGGGAGCAAGGACTTCCTCATTCATTTAAACGGCTGGAACAGATTAGGTGTGCATTCTTTTGCACAGGCAGTAATAACAATAATTATACCCCACCCATCTGGCTGGGTTTCCCTAGCCACCCTGGGCGCTTCCAACAAAGTATTTAAAAAACAATAAAACGTCAAACATTAAAAACTTCCCTAAATAGGGCTGCCTTCAGATGTCTTCTAAAAGTCAGGTAGTTGTTTATTTCCTTGACATCTGATGGGAGGACGTTCCACAGGGTGCGCACCACCACCGAGAAGGCCCTCTGCCTGGTTCCCTGTAACCTCACTTCTCGCAGGGAGGGAATCGCCAGAAGGCCCTCGGAGCTGGACCTCAGTGTCCGGGCAGAACGATGAGTGTAGAGATGCTCCTTCAGGTATACTGGGCCAAGGCTGTTTAGGGCAGGGGTCGGCAAGGTTTACCTTGCCTGGGCCAGTTCACTCCCACGGATATCACTCCGTGGGCCAGATTTTCGACACCGTGGAAGCGAGTCCGCACTGTGGGACTCACCTAGTGGGCAGCCGGTTTGGGGGTGGCTCATGGGCCATTTAAATGACCCCTGTGGGCTGCTTGTGACCCATGGGCCACAGGTTGCCGACCCCAGGATTAGGGCTTTAAAGGTCAGCACCAATACTTTGAATTGTGCTCAGAAACTTACTGGGAGGCAGTACATAGTGGGAGGCAGTACGTGAGGCAGTTGTGCTTCAAGAGGTCATGTTGGAGCAGAGCTACCAGGCAGCAGCTGCTTGGAGGTGGTTCCATATTCCTTGTTACCAGTGCATCTTTGACAATAACAGGGAAATATTCTGTTTGTGGGGACTGCGCTGCTGTTTCTTTGCCAGCATGGTGCATTTGAGGTTAATAGAATATAACTTTTGTCTGGAGAGGCTACAGTTTCCTGTCTGATGCTATAATACTCCATGCATAAAAAACATTTCTCTGTAGAGCATGAAAAGTGGATGAGGAGAGAGAAGCGTTTTACTCTATAGAGTTTTCGGTTTTATACTACACATAGCCAAAGCGGAGTCAGTCTCCTATGTGCAAAATCGGGAGCTTTCCTACATATTGATGAAAAGTTTCCCACAAAACTACATATTTGCTACGTGGTGAGAGGAAGCAAAATGCACACACACAGAGCTCTTCTATAAGCTGAACATATGGAAAGCACCCTTTTCAAATGTTTGTATTTAATTGCATTTTAGTTACAACTATGTATAGAAGTGAACCCTCAGCACAAATCAGCTGGGCACGGGTAGGAAATAAAACCAACCATAGTTCACTTCCAATTTTATTTCAAAATCTAATACATACAAAATAGAGCTGAGCTTAAATGACTTAGCAGTTTTTCATGCTGAAAGGTTTCTGCCCTTTGCAGCAATTGTTCAGCCAAAAGGGCATGGTGAAATTTATTGTGTGGCAAGTCCCCCTCCCCCCTTGTGAAATAAAGACACAGGACACTTTATTTAAGGTTAATGGGCGTAAAAGGCCACAACTTTATTGAGTACAGGAATTGAGAGGTATTGGCTCCTATTGACTAATCGGCTTCAGCCCAATTGCATGAAGACCTGTAAGGGTTAACCACCAATGGGGGAGTCCTGCTGAAGTACGTCAACTAGCAGCTGGAACGGGAAAGAGAGGAAAGCCTTAAATGTCCTAGGCCACGCCTCCCCAACCAGCCGATTGGCTGGTCGGGGCGATGACGCGCCCAAGGATTCCCTCATTCTCTCGCGGGGGCTGTGAGCCAGCCCCCACGTGCGTGGGCCCGCAACCCCACCTCCTCCCTAGCTCGGAAGTGGCTTTATAATCCATCAACAAACCAACCAACTAATTAATTAATCACCTTCAATATAAATTTCAAGGTGATTTACAATGATACAATAAATCA
This sequence comes from Podarcis vaucheri, assembly GCF_965113315.1. NCBI lineage: Eukaryota > Metazoa > Chordata > Lepidosauria > Squamata > Lacertidae > Podarcis > Podarcis vaucheri. The sequence goes on from NC_138762.1 coordinate 14,038,347, forward strand.
GCTATGTTTTAAAATAAAATAATAAAAATAAAATAGTAGTAGTAGTAGTAGTAATAATAATAATAATAAACTGCCAAGATCTAATTCCTGCTGCCCCACCTCACAGCTCGGAAAGCTTGTCATAGCAAGAACATCTTTATAACCACCAGGCAACTGTAATATCTCAACAGGGATGTTTCCCTACAAAATGGTGGCAGCCCCACTGAAAGCCCTGCTCTGAGTTACTATGCACTGGGATCCTGATATTGTTTACTTCTTCATTCAGTTTGCCCTTGGTTGTCCTCTCACACATTTGCCCCCAAGAAACCATCTCTAGCTGACTCCGCAATACTGTGATATCATTTCATCTACCATGTGATCCCTAATAGTCTAGATCCCTTCCGGTTAATTCAGGAAGGAGGAAGCAGCCATCATCATCAGGGGAAGTGTAGTGGCAAAGAAGCACCAGCAGATAGAGTTAGGCAGGGATGATGGGAGTTGTAGTCCAATTACATCTGAAGAGCCATGGGTTCCCCAGACCTGTCTATATAGACCTAGGGGTTTCCTTCTGCAGCCCCATAAGTGATTGACACCCGCCAAGTGTTGGGGAGATGGAGATACATTATGCTACTGGCCCATCTTTATCAGTTATGTTCATGGATCACAACATGAGGACATTTTGGGACTTTTAAGTCCATCAAAGCTATAGGGCCATCACTAAAAAGAAGTATTATACTTTCCTTGTGCCCTACCTCAAAATAGCCTGGCTAATCAGGTACCCTTTCTTAGTGTATTGCCGCAAACAGAAGACACAAACATCTGTAATGCATAGCAATTTTAAAGGGGATGGGGAGAAAGAAGCTGGATGGTGCTTTTACTATTATTATTATTTATTATTATAAATAGTTCTTGAGAATTCAAACTGGCACCTGAGAAGTGTGCAGCACGGCAGCCTAGCAATTTCCTTTTTAGGATTAACATAAATTAATGGGAGAAGATCTGGAAACAGACAGGTCACAACACCTAGCTAAAAACACCTGGGCAGAGATGTGCACAAGGAAAGGGATGGATTTCTTTCCCCGCAGTTGCCTTGCCAGTCACATCAGTTTCTCATTGAAAAGGCTTCCTGGGCCAAGTTGCCATGGCAACGGAACATTAATCTGCCAACTCTTCCTCTCTGCTGAGGGTGGGGTGTGTACCACTGGAAGGGCATCCTTTTCTGTGCTGTACCAGATCTCCAATATCAGTCTGAAAGGAATCACTTGTGGGAAATCAGGACAGTTACACCAAGTCCAAACTAGGGGTGCAAGATAACTTTTGATCAATTTTACTTCCTTCCTTTAGAACAGGGGTTCCTAAACTGTGGTTCATGGGCCACCAGTGTTCTGCAAGCCTAATTCAGGTGACCCATGGCATGTTCTCATTCAGTCGTATTTTTAATTGCATCTTTTATCTCTTACATTGCATTTTGTTGTATTACAATTTGAATTCTATGGAAATGCAATGCAATGGAATGCAAGGTAAGAAATAAAAGAAGAACAATACAATTACACCGAGCATGGCATATTGTGATTGGCTACAACAGGCAGAAAAATCATTAAGTTGTCTGCCAGCACCAATAGCAATTCTCAAGTGGTCCATGGTGGAAAAACCTTGAGAACCACTGTGCTTTGTGGAATTGAAAAAATTCTGAGTAAGGGGTGATTTGAATCCCCAGGACAGTGAGGAAAACCAAGTCCTATGAAGAAAAGTTGAAAAGGTTGGATACGTTTAGTAAGGAGAAGAGAAGATTAAGGGGGAGACATGATAGCACTCTTCAAATATCTGAAGGGCAGGACTAGGACCAATGGGTAGGAGTTGCAGGGAGGCAGATTTCAGCTAAAAATTTGGAGCTCCTTCATAAAGGCAAAAGCTGTTCAACAGTGGAACAGATTGCATCAAGAGGCATTTCAATGGTGTGATGTTCATCTCTTAGGGAGATTGCAGTTGCATCCTGTATTGCAGATCTGTATAGTTAAAGCTATGGTTTTCCCAGTAGTGATGTATGGAAGTGAGAGCTGGACCATAAAGAAGGCTTGATCGCTGAAGAATTGATGCTTTTGAATTATGGTGCTGGAGGAGACTCTTGAGAGTCCCATGGACTGCAAGAAGATCAAACCTCTCCATTCTGAAGGAAATCAGCCCTGAGTGCTCACTGGAAGGACAGATCGTGAAGCTGAGGCTCCAATACTTTGGCCATCTCATGAGAAGAGAAGACTCCCTGGAAAAGACCCTGATGTTGGGAAAGATGGAGGGCACAAGGAGAAGGGGACGATAGAGGATGAGATGGTTAGACAGTGTTCTCAAAGCTGCCAGCATGAGTTTGACCAAACTGTGGGAGGCAGTGGAAGACAGGAGTGCCTGGCATGCTCTGGTCCATGGGGTCACGAAGAGTTGGACATGACTAAACAACAACAACAACATTGATGAAATTGGCAGAAATGACTGGCAGAATTTGAGACCAGGGAGAAGAGTTGGGGAAAGAAGACTGGAAGAAATTTAAAGACTATTTACAGAAATATTGTAAAATTAATGAATGTTAGAAGGATGTTGGATAGAAACTAAGGGGTTTCCAGCTGTAATGCTTTAGGAGATACGAAAAAAAGGTTTATAAATGGGTAAAAGCTTAATGGTAAGGATTTGCTGAACTAACAAATTGAAGTGGAATACAAAGAAGGGAGGTATGAGGAGGTCTGGGGAAATAAGCGTAAGGAAGATATGGTATGGAAAATTATTTGTTTTTTAACTGTTTTTATGTTGTATTTTGTTTCTTTTTACTTTTTATTTTTTTCATTGTTATATTTTTAAAAAACTTTAATAAATATCTTTTGGAAAAAACAACAACAACAACAACATTGAATAGAGCATGGGTAGGCAAACTAAGGCCTGGGGGCTGGATCCGGCCCAATCGCCTTCTAAATCCGGTCTGTGGCCGGTCCGGGAATCAGCGTGTTAGTAGAATGTGTCCTTTTATTTAAAATGCATCTCTGGGTGATTTGAGGGGCATAGGAATTTGTTCATATTTTTTCTTCAAAATATAGTCTGGCCCCCCAAAAGGTCTGAGGGACAGTGGATCGGTCCTGTGTTGAAAAAGTTTGTTGACCTCTGAAATAGAGAATTGGATAGGATTAACTACAATGCCCCTTCTGATGCTATTATTCTATGAATCTATAAACTTGACCTGTAATGACTGGACAAGTATCCAGATGGATATGCAAGAGAATTGCTGGAATTGAAGAATTGTGTTCAAGGCCCTCCTCCGTGCATTGGTCAGATAACTCCGCGTGTTCCCTCCAACACTTACCAGTAATCATCTTCATTGTCAAGAGCTACTGCCTGCCTCTAGATTGAATATGAAACTTTTTGCTACCCAGGCTTCATAACACACTCCCCTGCTATTTAAAGGGATTCATTGGGGAAAAAGCTATTCAGGTAGAATGGCTTCAGTTGCTATGAGCGCCACAATCTTGATGATAACCTTTCAGGCAGCTGCAAATCTGCAAATGCCACAGAACAGGCACCTTTTAAAGCACTTTAGGTTGCGAGCTATTGATACAGATTGTGAACAAATGTGCACTGCTTCTAGTGAGAGGAGAAACCAGTAATTTTATTTTAAGGATGAAAGACAGAAAAGTGACCTTCATGTGGAATTCAGAGTGTTGCTTGAAGGTCTTTGAACTTTGTGATAAAGCACCAAATCAACAATGTATTGTGCTTACTCTAATGGCTTTCTAATGGTGCCCATTGTAGCTTAAAATGCTACCTTGAGCACCAGCACAGATCTGGGGACACCCATAGTTGCCCCTTCATAGTAGGGAACATTGTTTAAATGTGTCTTTCACGTGTGCCAATCTGAGCACCCCGTTTCATGTTGCATTCATGGTGATGGAGGTCTTGCAGTGCAGCTGTGTAGGTAACACCAGAAGCCCTAGACCGCACGGGTCAGTTGCCAGGGGATGCTGATATCGGGGAGGTCTCTTGTTCCTGGCTGAAGCCTGCAGGGTGTTCAGGTGCCGGTGATCAGGACCACAGACAGCTCACTGAGGTCATTGCAAGATAAAAGACAGAGCCAAGACAAAAGACTGGCCCACATTTGAGCATTATTTAGCAGTAGCCTGGAGCCAATCCTGAGCAGCGTGTGTGTTGTTTAAGCTTCGCCTCGGCAGAGGAAAACTGCTTGGGCCTCGGTCCAGTATATCTGAAGGAGCGTCTCCACCCCCATCGTTCTACCCAGACACTGAGGTACAGAGCTGAGGGCCTTCTGGTGGTTCCCTCGCTGCGAGAAGCCAAGTCAGAACCAGGCAGAGGGCCTTCTCGGTGGTGGCGCCCGCCCTGTAGAACGCCCTCCCATCAGATGTGTCAGAGCTGCTTCCAGATCCCAGCTCACATAGGACCACGCTAGCCAGCGTTCACTTTATAAAAGTCTTTATTGAGTTACAGATTCCATTTCCGAACTGCAGTGTGCAGCTCTACGTCTTATAAGCTAGACCGACGAAGTCCTGTCTGATTCTCCGCCTCCTGCACACCAACTTAATACCCTTGCCTTGCTCCACCTCTTGCGTCTTTCCTTCCTCCTCTGGGTCCCTCTGCCCCCCGAGGTCCCCTCCTTCCTAGACTCTTCTGACGCTGACGACCCCCCGGACCCTTCTGCCTCCTTGCGGCGGGCTTTAGGACCTGGCTCCCTTTCCGGGCTGCTTACTGTGCCGCCTTCCTGTGTATTTGAACTTGGCGCGCGCGCCCAACCTTCCACCTTTCGCTTAACCGTTTCTTCGCTCCCCGATGGAGGTGTGGCCACTCCTGACTCATGCCCTCCCTCCTGCGGTGAGCTGCCGGATCCCCATGCCTGGTGCCCTTCCTCCCCACTACGCTCTGCTGGGAACGTTGGCCCCGATCTCCAACTGCTGCTCTCTGAACCCCCTCTGGTTCCTTCTCCCTGGGGAGTTCCCCTCGGTTTCCCCCTTGGTCTAGCCACTGGCGCTCCTTTCTGCGAATCTTCCGATTCACTGGATAGACTCGGGGATCTCGGGTCGTCGTCATCACTCATCTTCCCTTCGGACTCCTCCCCCTCGCTCTCTGTTTCCTCCCTTTCCCGCGCCTCTGCTCCTGAACCCCTGACATCCACCCCCCCTCGAAGCCCCCCTTCCCCCCTCCCTTCCCTCAGGTGTGGGTGCTGGGTGCTCCATTGTCATGGGATGGAACGCCGGATACAGCTCGCTTCCCATGGCGGGCGTCCAACTGAAGACGTCCTGTTCTTCCTCCTCGCGTTCGTCGACGTTGATCAGCTCCGCTTCCATTTCTGTGCCGCCGTGCTCGAACCCAAGATCCTCGCCGAACACGTCCATGTCAGTCTCTGCCTCGGTCTCTCTTGGGTCCGTCGCTCGGTCTGGCATCTGCAGCCACTTCCTGCGCCACTGCTCCTCCGGTCGATCGTCCCACCAGTACGAGGTGTCCGATGCCGATCCCTCGGGTGACCCTTCCGGGGAACGTGCGCCCAATGTGGGTTCCCCGTCCGAGTCAAACCCGTGGAATGTGCTTGATGAAAGCGTGGGTGTGAAAAGCCAGTCGTCGAAAAAGTTGGCTGGCATGGGTCTGTGTGGGAAGAGGGCATGAAATTCGTCCTTGAGCAGAGGTTCCTCTAAAGTGTAGTCGTGCACCCAGCTATTGGTACTGGCCCGGGTGCCCTCTCTGGCTAGAAGGTATTCTACTCCCTCTTCCCCCCATCTGGAGTCCAAAATCTCTGTGACCTCGTTGATAGGATCCTCCGGTGGCAACCCCCTCTGCTCGGTCCTCTCCCGGAGCGGACTCGGTGCCGTTCCCGGCTCCTGGAATCTGTGAGGTGCCCTGTAGGGAGTGAGCACCGATCTGTGGAACACCGGATGCATTCTGGAACCCTCCGGAAGCTGCAGCCGGAAAGCCACCGGGTTGACCTGTGCTTCGACTTGGTAGGGTCCGAGTTGCTTATGCCCTAGCTTCTTCTTAGCTAACGATCTGGTCGGCACTGCGTGGGCTGCCAACTAGACCCAGTCTCCTACTTGGATTTCTTCGCCCACCCGCCTGTGTCTGTCAGCTTGCACCTTGTACGCGTGCTTAGCTAGCTCCAGCTGCCGTCGGAGTTGATCGTGGATCTCTTGCAACTCTGACGCGAAGGCGTCTGCCGCCTGCGGCTCCCCCTCCCCCACTCTCTCCAGTCCTGGGAAGGTTCTGGGATGCCTCCCATTGTTGGCAAAGAACGGCGTCACCCCTGTGGACACGTGCTTCGTGTTGTTGTATGCGAACTCAGCGAGCGGCAGGTAATCCACCCACGTTGCAGGCTGTTGATTTGCGTAACATCTCAGGTACTGCTGCATGATGGCATTGACTCGCTCCGCCTGCCCGTTGGTCTGCGGGTGTCTCGCTGACGCCAGGTTGATCTTGACGTTTAGGAAACCCATCAGCTTCTGCCAGAAGTTCGAGATGAACTGCCGCCCCCGGTCAGACAGTATGGACCGCGGCAGACCGTGCACTCTGAACACGTGATCTATGAACAGTTTGGCGGTTTGTTCCGCCGTGGCCACCTTCGCACACGGAATGAAATGTGCCATCTTGGTGAACAAGTCCACCACTACTAGCACTGCTGTCTTGCCTCTTGAGCTGGGTAGATCAGTGACAAAGTCCAGGGCCACTCTCTCCCATGGTTCAAACGGTGTTTGCAGCGGTTCCAGCAGTCCCGCCGGCGGTTTGTGCACTGGCTTGGCCCTCTGGCAGGTGTCGCACCTCGCGACGTAGTCCGCGACTTCCCCTCGCATCCTGGGCCACCAGAAGTCTCTAGCAACTAATTCCACCGTTTTCTCCGTGCCGAAGTGTCCGGCCGTGGGTGCGTCGTGCAGCTGCTGCAGTACCTTAGCGCGAAGTTCGTCCCCCGGCACATAGATGGCCCCTTTACGGATGAGCAATCCATCGCGTACCTGGAACTCGTCGCTGTTCGCCGTGCCCCTGTGCACCTCTGCCATCTTTGCTTACGCGAATGAGTCGTCCTGCAACGCTCGCCGCACCGCATCCAGGTCCACCGTTGCTGAGGCGCATGCCCACGCTGTCGGTGCGAAGATGTGCATGGCCGCCGCTGGCGCCTCCTCCTCGAGGTATTGCGGTTTACGGGACAGTGCATCCGCCATGACGTTGGTGTCGCCGGGGACGTACTCTATTCGGAAGTCAAAGTCCGCAAAGAACTCTGCCCAACGTATCTGCCTCTGGTTCAGGAACCGCGCCGTGCGCCAGTGTTCCAGATTCTTGTGGTCCGTGCAGACCTGCACTGTGTGCTTGGCGCCGATCAGGAAGTGCCTCCACGCCTTGAACGCTGCATGAATGGCAAGCAACTCCCTGTCCCAGATGGTGTAGTTCTGTTCCGACTTGCTGAGCTTCCTGGAGTAGAACGCTCCCGGCCTCCAAGCCCCCTGCGGGTCTCGCTGCAGCAGGACGGCTCCCACGGCTCTGTCTGACGCGTCCGTCTCTACCCGCATCGGTCTGCTGGGGTCGACATGTAGCAGTTGCTCTTCCGACGCAAAGAGACGCTTGAGCGCTTGAAAGGACTGCTCCGCCTGCTCCGTCCAAATGAACTTCTTTTTCTTGGAGCTGAGCGTGTCTGTAATGGCCGCCGTCTGCATTGCGAACCCCCTGATAAACTTGCGATAGAAGTTCGCAAAGCCGACAAACCGCTGGACCTCCTTCCGGTTGCGCGGGCTTTTCCAATCCAACACCGCGCGAACCTTGGCGCTGTCCATGGCGAGCCCCTTGTCCGACAACTTGTAGCCCAGGAAATCCACCTCAGTCGTGTCGAACTGGCACTTTTCCAGCTTGGCGTACAGTCTATGCTGCTGCAGCCTGCGCAGCACCTCCCGGACGTCTTGGTCGTGTGCCTGCTGCGATTCAGAAAATATGAGGATGTTATCCAAGAAGCAGACGCACTTCTTGTAGAGGAGCCCCGCCAACACGTGATGCATGAAAGCTTGAAAACAGTGGGAGCCATTTTGCAATCCAAACGGCATGACTCTGTATTCGTAGGTGCCCAGTGGCGTGAACATGGCTGTCTTCCACTCATCGCCTTCCCGCATGCGAATGAGGTTGTACGCCCCTCGCAGGTCCAACTTGGTGAACACGCGTCCCTTGCGCACCGTCGCGAGGAGGTCGTCGATCCTGGGCATGGGGAAATCCGAGGGCTTGGTCATCTTGTTCAAGATGCGATAGTCAACCACGAGCCTTTTTTGGGGCGTGTCTTTCTTCTTCACGAAGAATACTGGACTGCCCCCCACTGCCTTGGACTCTCGGATGAAACCGCGCTCCAAATTCTGATCTATGAACTGTTTGAGTTCCTGTAGCTCGTCCTCAGACATGGAGTACAGCTTCCCTTTCGGCAGTGTCGCCCCTGGCAGGAGGTCAATCTTGCAGTCATAAGGCCTGTGTGGCGGTAGCTTGTCCGCCTCCTTCTCGCAGAAGACCTCCAAAAAGTCTGCGTATTTGTGGGGGACCGCTTGCAGCATTCCCAACTGCAGCTGTGATTCCTCTTCTTCCCCTTCCTGCCTGGGCAGGATGCAGTGTTCTGCGCAATAAGAAGAGCCGAAGATCAGCTGCCGCTGGTACCACGCCAGCGTCGGACTGTGTCTGTCCAGCCAACTCATGCCCAAGACAATGGGTGTGTCCGACAGTTGGGTGACATTAAAACTGATGACTTCCCTGTGATTCCCAAGTCGCATCACCATCGGTGGCGTTTGCTTCACCACTTGCCCCCCGAGCAACTCCCTGCCATCCACTGTGACGACTTGCAGGGGCATCGTGGCAGGTAGCAGCTGTATAGCGTGCCGCTCCACAAAATCTTGCCCTATAAAGTCAGCATTGCTTCCTGAATCCACAGTAACTGGCACGTCCATTGTGAGGCCATTGGGTAGCTGGAGCGATGCGGTGAGCTGCACCACTGGTTTGGGCGGGAGGGGGTCTGTGGGTTGCAAAATCTCTGGGGACTGCTTCACTGACTCGTCTGGCTGGGCCCCAGTACCTCTGTCTCCAGCCAGACTTCGTCGTCTCCCTGCTGTGGTTCTCTGTGCTGCGTAGCTGCAGTCAGCATTGCAGAGGCTGCAGTGTGCTTGTGGTTCCTCTGGGGACACTCCTTCGCCATGTGCTGAGGGCTGTCGCAGATGTAGCACTTCCGGTTCCCTCTAGGAGGCTTAGTTTTGACTGCTCCCGGCGCTAGGGCTCTGGTTGCTGACTGAGCCCTGGCACCTCCCACCTCCATAGGTTCCGCTCCCCCTCCTGGCGGAGGCGTGGATTGCACACGCGCTGCTTCCCTGGGAACGAAGGAGAACCCTCTTGCTGCTTCGCGCCCTCCACGCCCTTCGTCCCTGCTCCACGGATGTTCTTCCAGACGCACCCCAACAGTCAGCGCCCTCTGAACGATCTCCTGCGTGCTCCGGGGTCTCTCCCCCCTCGCAATTTCGTCTTTAACTGCGCTGCTCAATCCCTCCCAGAACAGGTCTCTGACTGGAGGTGAATCTCTGTCCCATTCCAGGGCACTGACCAGTGCAAAAAAGCGGGCGTGATACTGCCTTACACTGGCCCTTCCCTGTTTCAGTCCATGTATTTCTCTTCGAGCAAGATCCACGTCTATGCTTGATAAAAAGCACGCATCCATCGCTTTAATAAAGGCATCCGCACTTCGAAGCGCCGGATCCTTATCTCTCCACAAATTGCGCAGCCACGCTTTAGCGTCTCCATGCAAATGGGATAGGATAAACCCCACCTTCTCTTCCTCATCTCTAAAGTCTTTCGCCAGCAGTTGCAGCGCACACTGTACGTCTGCTCGAAAATTGGGGTACTGTTGTAAATTCCCATCGAAGTGAGATACGAGACCGCCTGCTCTTCTCCCCAGCCCAATTCCCTCCGGTCTGGGTCCCAGTTGCCCTTGCTTCGTAAAGGTTTCAAACCTGGCTTGGAGATCTCTGTAGGCGGCTGCTGCGTCCTCCTCCTTCTTCCTGGATGCTAGTATCTCTGTGTTTAACTGTGTCACTGCATCTTGCAGAGCAGCAATTCTCTGTTCGGCGGTCATCTCTGCCGACGCTTGTGAGCTTGCGAAGAGACACCAATCTTCGCACCCTCGCTGCGTCTGCCCCCGCTGCGAGGCTTCAGGTGTCAAACTTGGAGACGGGACTTACTGTCAGAGCTGCTTCCAGATCCCAGCTCACATAGGACCACGCTAGCCAGCGTTCACTTTATAAAAGTCTTTATTGAGTTACAGATTCCATTTCCGAACTGCAGCGTGCAGCTCTACGTCTTATAAGCTAGACCGACGAAGTCCTGTCTGATTCTCCGCCTCCTGCACACCAACTTAATACCCTTGCCTTGCTCCACCTCTTGCGTCTTTCCTTCCTCCTCTGGGTCCCTCTGCCCCCCGAGGTCCCCTCCTTCCTAGACTCTTCTGACGCTGACGACCCCCCGGACCCTTCTGCCTCCTTGCGGCGGGCTTTAGGACCTGGCTCCCTTTCCGGGCTGCTTACTGTGCCGCCTTCCTGTGTATTTGAACTTGGCGCGCGCGCCCAACCTTCCACCTTTCGCTTAACCGTTTCTTCGCTCCCCGATGGAGGTGTGGCCACTCCTGACTCATGCCCTCCCTCCTGCGGTGAGCTGCCGGATCCCCATGCCTGGTGCCCTTCCTCCCCACTACGCTCTGCTGGGAACGTTGGCCCCGATCTCCAACTGCTGCTCTCTGAACCCCCTCTGGTTCCTTCTCCCTGGGGAGTTCCCCTCGGTTTCCCCCTTGGTCTAGCCACTGGCGCTCCTTTCTGCGAATCTTCCGATTCACTGGATAGACTCGGGGATCTCGGGTCGTCGTCATCACTCATCTTCCCTTCGGACTCCTCCCCCTCGCTCTCTGTTTCCTCCCTTTCCTGCGCCTCTGCTCCTGAACCCCTGACAAGATGTTAAAGAGAACAACAACTACCAGACTTTTAGAAGATATCTGAAGGCAGCCCTGTTTGAAGGTGAAGGACCCCTGACAGTTACGTCCAGTTGTGAATGACTCTGGGGTTGCGGCGCTCATCTCGCTTTACTGGCCGAGGGAGCTGACGTTTGTCTGCAGACAGTTTTTCCGGGTCATGTGGCCAGCATGACTAAGCTGCTTCTGGTGAAACCGGAGCAGCGCATGGAAACGGCGTTTACCTTCCTGTCGGAGTTGTACCTATTTATCTACTTGCACTTTTTGCGTGCTTTCGAACTGTTAGGTTGGCAGGAGCTGGGACCAAACAATGGGCGCTCACCCCGTCACAGAGATTTGAAGTGCCAACCCTCTGATCGGCAAGCCCAAGGCTCCCACCCATGTCCCTCATGCAGCCCTGTTTAGGGAAGCTTTTAATGTTTGATGCATTACGCTATTTTAATATTTTGTTGGAAGCCGCTCAGAGGGGCTGGGGAAGCCCAGCCAGATGGGCGGGGTATAAATAATAAATTATTATTATTATTATTATTTGAATGGGAGGCTCTGAAAACCTCCTCTGTTGCCACCAGACCTAGCCTGTGTGTTTGTGTTCTCTTCCCAGTGGCAGGCCATTCATGATGAGTCCAAAGAGCCAGATGATGTGGGCAGATTTACCTCCTTAGCTATGGAAAATGTGGGTCATCACTGTTACCTGGGCCCCCCTTTATTCCTTGGATACCTCTAGCGGTTATGTTAAAGCTCCTCCCTTTTTACTCCATGCAGGAAAAGCCTATGGTGCGGTAGGAAAGAAACACACACATACATACGTCGGCAAGCAAAGTAGCAAGTGCTGGGTATCTTCGGCAATGAAGCGGCCTCAATTCTGCTTCTTTTCACAAAAAACTGAACTCAAATAAGATGGTGATGGGGGTGGGGAGAACACACCTGGAAGGATGCCCTCCACCTTACAGGGGTTAACCGGTATGAAAGAAATCACAGTGACTACATGGTGTTTTTTCTACCTGTCTTGCTTGGGTTGAAAATATCTCAGACCCCGGCAAATATAGCAGAAAGTCCCTGAAGGCAAATAGCAAAATGAAAATGTCAAATAGCATTTCACTTGGCCTTTAACATCAACCCTCCCAAAATTGGGGACGAATCATTGCCAGCTCTGGAGTTGGCATAGCAAATTTCCCTTTCGTTGTTCCCAATGGAATGCATGTGTTTGTGTGGAGGAAAGTTACCCCAAAACCCAGAAGAAGAAAAGACCACCATTCCACCTTCACTTCTGCCTTGCTGAGGGGAGTCTGGATGGATGCTGAATGTGAATGTTCATCTGCTTTCAGATTCCCTGCTTCCACCCTAAGCAGAGGCACTTGTCCGAGACAGGAGGAGCTCTGACTTTGTATGTGTAAATGGAGTTATTTTGGTTTATCTTTTTCGGGGCTTTCTGAGTGCCACTGGAAGTTGTTATTGGTTTTGTTTTTTTAAAAAAGTGGGATAATTAATTAGATTTCAGTAATGTCACACTGACCTTACTTGGCATTAGAACACCAAGAAGAACTGACCGTTCCATCGTGTTTTATCATGCTTCTACTATTATTATTTGGAGACTTGGTTCTCTGTAGCTGAGCTGGAAGAAGTTAACCATGCCCTTTAAGCAGGGAGTTAGGAGTAGAAATGTGTGTGGAAATTGATAGATTGCTTGTTTCATATTAAAAACTAGATGGGACGTTTAGATGTCAGAATTCAAGAATTCAATGGATGTTAATGCAGGTTTATCCAGGGAGCTCCGGGCAGGAAAAAGATCTCAACCAATTTGTTCCTCAAAGCAGCACTCTGAGGTCCGTTAGGCCAAGTGTGGGCAGACCTCTGATTTGCCAGTTTGCGTTTCTTTAGTTTCTTTTCTTTATTTCATGTAGATTAGATTGCTATTTTAATTGTATTGTGAAAATTTCAGTAAAAAGAATTCCAAAAAGGCAGTGGCGTAGCGTGGGTTGTCAGCACCCGGGGCAAGGCAAGTAATTTGCGCCCCCTAACCCGTGGATTTGCGCCCCCTAACCCTAGCCCCCAGATGTTGCGCCCGGTGCAGCCCGCCCCCCTGCACCCCCACGCTACGCCACTGCAAAAAGGAATAATAATAGTAAATAAATAAATAATAATAATAATAATAATAATAATAATAATAATACCCCGCCCATCTGGCTGGGTTTTCCTAGCCACTCTGGGCGGCTTCCAGCAAATTATAAAAAATAATAAAATGTCAAACATTAAAAACTTCCTGATACAGGGATGCCTCCAGATGTCTTCTAAAAGTTGTGTAGTTCTTTATCTCCTTGACCTCTGATGGGAGGGCGTTCCACAGGGAGGGTGCCTCTGCCAAGAAGGCTCTCTGCCTGGTTCCCTGTAACTTCACTTCTTGCACTGAGGGAACTGCTAGAATACCCTCGGAGGAGGACCTCAGTGTCCTGGTTGAATGATGGGGGTAGAGGCGCTCCTTCAGAGGGCCAGGGCCATTTAGGGCTTTAAAGGTCTGCGACAACACTTTGAATTGTGCTCAGAAATGTACTGGGAGCCAGTGAAGATCTTTTAGGACCGCTGTTACATGGTCCCGGCAGCTGCTCCTAGTCACCAGTCTAGCTGCCACACTTTGGATTAGTTGTAGTTTCTGAGTCACCTTCAAAGGTAGTGCATTGCAGTAGTCCAAGTGGGAGATAACTAGAGCATGCACCACTCTGGTGAGACAGTCTGCGGGCAGATAGGATCTCAGCCTGCATACCAGATGGAGCTGGTAGACAGCTGTCCTGGACACAGAATTGACCTGGTGCCTGACCATGTCAATCCCCAAACCAGATATTTCTCTAGAAACCATTGTTGCTCCAAGTGCTTGGTTGAGTTCAAACGAAAAGATGGATAATCTCCAAATTACAGAATTTATCCATTATCAATTGTTTGCCACCAACGGAGCTGAGATGCGATATCTCACTTGGGGAGGCGGTGGTTTATGTAGCGTGCCAACATCTCATCTGAACCTCTGGCTGCAGTTAAATTGCCTGGTTGCATTGCAACAGTTTGCAAATGTTTGCCAATCCCATCAGTGCCAAATGCAGAAATAACAGCTTGCCTTCTGCCTTCTGTGCCGGGAGCAGATGTCTGCTGTTAATCTGGGTTTCATTTCTAGTTGTGAAGGAGAGAAACCTTCCTGGATTGGTTTTGGTCTACGAAGAACAACTATGCTAGAGGTTCCTCAAATTTTGTTCTAGTGAGCACTGATTTACATGATGCTGTGGACAAGTGGAGGAGGACAGGAGGGTAGGATTAGTTTGTGGGAATTTCCTTTGATAATGCTACTAAGGAATCAGAGGTGGAGAGTTACCTTGCTTCCAGGCCAACCCTGTTCTCTGGAACTGTCTTTATTCACTACCTTTTTGGAGTGTGCAGAGACCTCATCACAATTCAGTTGCAATCCAGTAGTCCTCCCTATTTTGCCAGATATATGATTTATGGATTTATGTCTGGCATGGCAAGGCACTACAGTGGTACCTTGGGTTACAGATGCTTCAGGTTACAGACTCCGCTAACCCAGAAATAGTACCTCGGGTTAAGAACTTTGCTTCAAGATGAGACAAGAAATTGCGTGGTGGCGGTGTGGCAGCAGCGGGAGGCCCCATTAGCTAAAGTGGTACCTCAGGTTAAGAACAGTTTCAGGTTAAAAACGGACCTCCAGAATGAATTAAGTTCTTAACCCAAGGTACCACTGTAAAGGTAAAGGGGGTAAAGGGACCCTTGACCGGTAGGTCCAGTCGTGGACGACTCTGGGGTTGCGGCGTTCATCTTGCTTTAAAGGCTGAGGGTGCCGGCATTTGTTTGCTTCCGCAGACAGTTTTTTCTGGGTCATGTGACCAGCATGACTAAGCCGCTTCTGGCGAACCAGAGCAGCACACGGAAACACCGTTTACCTTCCCACCGGAGCAGTACCTATTTATCTACTTGCACTTGATGTGCTTTCAAACTGCTAGGTTGGCAGGAGCTGGGACTGAACAACGGGAGCTCACCCCATCGTGGGGATTCGAACCACCATCCTTCTGATCGGCAAGCCCTAGGCTCAGTGGTTTAGACCACAGTGCCACCCACGCAAGGCACCACTGAGGCTTTTAAGGGCTCATTTGCCTTTAGAAAACACTTCCTCTTTGCAAGTACAGCCCATTTTATTGCTTCATATATTGTCCCAACATCTTCACTCTTCCTTGGAGTTTTGCCCCCTTGGTATTTAGCACTTGGGGGCTACTGAACCTCAGTGCCAACATGTGCACTGGCCTTGCTCCTGACTGACTTTTGGAAGAACCCCAATGAGCATAGAAACATCCCCTTTGGGCTTTAAATATATGGTGTCCCATGGCCCTTGCCTAACCACCAACTGCTGACCACAACTGAGGTAGGTAATTTGCCCTCCTCACTGTAGGCTAACTGCCCATAACGGTGGCTGCTCTATGCTTCAACTCTTTGCTGAGCACTCCGCCTTATAACTCAACTATGAAGCACCAGGAAATGTATCCTGTTTCCTTATCGTGTGGGGCATCCCTGCACCATTTCTGCAAGCTGCTGGAGGCAGGCTGGTGCTACCGCAGAGAAGGATGGTGCTGGTGTGTGGAACTGTGGCGACAAAGCAACTCATCACTTTATCCACGTGGCCTCCAGGTTGTGGAATGCTCTCATCTCCAAGGTGCGAAGGGCTGGAGCTCAATGGTAGAGCATCTGCTTTGAATGAACAGGTACTATTGCCAGCATCTCCAAGCAAGACTGGGAGAGATTCTCTGCCTGAGACCCTGGAGAACCACAGCCAGTTAGTGTAGGAAATGCTGAACTGGACAAACTATTGGTCTGACTTAGCATTGCTAAGTATTGGGATGTGGCTTTTGGGCGCATGGATGTTCTCATGCTCCATTGCTGCATTCCCTGTTTTCATAGAATCATAGAATCATAGAGTTGGAAGAGACCACAAGGGCCATCGGGTCCAACCCCCTGCCAAGCAGGAAACACCATCAGAGCACTCCTGACATATGGTTGTCAAGCTCTGCTGCTCTTGTTTTTGGTATTGGGTTTGTTTGTTTTGTTCTTTTGACACTGACAAGACCAGCAGTTTCACAACTGGAGGAAATAGCAGCATGGGAGGACCAACACCCCAACTTTGCCAGAGTGTTAAAAGCGGCATGTGTTGAAAGATCCCAGGTGACATCTATAGTTACATGACTTCTATTTTTACATTGTGTGTGTGTGTGTATATATATAATAGTGATGCTGCAATGGCTGTGCCTTCTCAGACTTATAATTCCACTCCTGCAGAATCTGAGACCCAAAGGTAGCAATTTCACCAAATTGTACATGCATTGTAACTTGCTCTACGTGGGGCTGCCCTTGAAGCTGACCCAGAAACTCCAGCGGGTGCAGAATGATGCGGCGAGGCTTCTTGCCATGGGATCACATTCACCCAGTAAAGCACTGCACTGCATCCCGGTAGAGTACAAGGTCAGGTTTAAGGTGCTGGTTTTGACCTTTAAAGCCCATGCGGCCTAGGACCCACGTACCTACGGCACCGCCTCTCCTGGTATGTCCCACGGAGGGCCTTAAGGTCCACAAATGACAACATTTTGGAAGTCCTAGGTTGCAAGGTGGTTAGATTGGTCTCAACTAGGGTCAGGGCCTTTTCAGTACTGGCCCCGACTTGGTGGAACGCTCTGTCACAAGAGACTAGGGCCCTGAGGGACTCGACATCTTTCCACAGGGCCTGCAAGACAGAGCTGTTCCGCCTGGGCTTTGGTTTGGACTCAGTCTGGCCCTTATGTTGCCCTCCCCTTATGGTCTTGATCTATCAGCTACTTTTAAAATGAGGCTGCATTTTAAGCCATATTGTAAATTGGTTTCCCCCCCATTATGATTTTACTGTGATTTTATTGGTGTTAGCTGCCCTGAGCCTGGCTCTGGCCGGGGAGGGTGGGGTATAAATACAATTTATTATTATTATTATTATTAGAGAGATAAGTGTCAAATGAGTGCATCAAGTTGTTGGCTTTTTGTTTCACAACAGATGTGAAGAACGGTAAGAATAAACTTACTACCGCCGGAGTTTGTTAGGGCCGGGAGAGTGCCAGGACCCTTCCCATACCTAACGCCCCCCATCCCCACTATTGGAGGCTGTATATCTTAGAATACCAGATGTTGGGGGCACCCAGATGTTTAGGGAGAGGGCTGTGGTGCTCAGGTCCTGCTTGTGGGATCCACATGGACATCTGGTTGAGAACAGGATGCTGGACTAGATTTGGCCTGACCCAGCAGCCTCCTCTTGTGTCTATTGTAAGAAATAGGTTGTTTTCTGCTGCTCCAGAGAAGCGGACACGGAGCAATGGATCCAAACTACAAGAAAGACGATTCCACCTAAACATTAGGAAGAGCTTCCTGACAGTAAGAGCTGTTTGACAGTGGAATTTGCTGCCAAGGAGTGTGGTGGAGTCTCCTTCTTTGGAGGTCTTTAAGCAGAGGCTTGGCAACCATATGCCAGGAGTGCTCTGATGGTGTTTCCTGCTTGGCAGGGGGTTGGACTCGATGGCCCTTGTGGTCTCTTCCAACTCTATGATTCTATGATTCTATGAAATAAAAATTCTCTGACTATTAAGTTTATGTGACCCAAGCTTCTGTCCACTTCCCAGTTACGATGGACTTGCTTATCTCTGTTTGAGGTCCTTGAAACTGGAGATGCCAGATACTGAATTTAAGATCTTCTGCCTTCAGAAGTTTTGCTCTGCCAGGGAGTTACAATCCCTGCCTTTAAACACAACATCTTACATCTTATTTTTTTTAACTTTTTTTTTTTTTAATCCGGTAACAATCACTGAATCAAATGAGCCTGAGACTGAATAAATAAGCAAGGACACAACTGGTATGAAACATACATCTTAACTTTTTTTTTGTCTTCATTCTGTGTGCTTTATTTTTTTTTCTTTTTTTTTACACAAATGGAATGGATGCATTGAGTATTTACACTTAACAGGAGTGAATGCTGTCTAGTGTATTTGTAAACTCCAGTTCCAGTTCAGAGTAACGCCGCCACCCCACCCCCGCAACCCCACAAAATTACATCTGAGTTAAGAAACAATCCTGTCAAAGAGAAGGGTGTGAAAAGAAAAAGAAAAGAGAAGTGTCAAGAACAAAGCATACAGCCCATTTACACTCTGGCATTCAGACGAGTCAAGTTGAGCATACAAAGTCACCCATTTAAAAGGAACCAAGAGAGAGCTGTTGTTACTTTTCCGGGATCCTGCAATGCCATTTGTTTCCAAAGTGATGTTCTGCAGGCAATATACCCTTTTGCCCTTCCTGTACAACACAGGAACATCGGAAGCTGTCTTATACCAGCCTGGGCTGTTAGTCCATCTAGTACAGCAACTATCTACCTGAGCTATGATCCCTGCAGAAATAAGGCGTGGTCCCGATTTCCCCCTTGCGTTTCCTTACGGCTAGGACAAACATGACATTTTGCAACCAGGGGTTGATTCCTTGAATAAGTCTTGTGGATATAAATATGTAGGTAAATCACTGAGCTGAAATGAGGCATCCCTCTGACTTGTGAGAAAAAAAGACTGGGCCTTAGTTTTTTTAACCACGTTGTAGCTTTTAAACTGTTTGCTGGGAACCTTTGTGATTCCTCCGGAAATTTTCCAAGGTTGTCTCAAAAGATTTGTAGCCAGGAGAGTGTGCCAGTGCAGAACACAAACACAGGTAGCCCAATGTATCTACAGTTGTTGCATTGTATTACTTTTGAGGATGTTTTAGGGAGTTAGCCTTACCCAGCGTAGACCCACTGAAATTGACAATGACTAATTTAGGCCCATCAGTTTCAGTGGGTCTACTCAGCATGGTCCCTATAAAGTTGTCCCAGGAGTCAAAAGAGAGAACAGGCGTCCTTCTGTGCCCATACATAAAGAGTGTTCTACCTCAGAACTGGTGGACTTATTTCCCTCCCATTGGAATGAATGGGGAATAACCAAGAAAAATGGCGACAGTCCACCTTCTACGCTTGCTTTCCCTCCTATCTTTATAGTTAAAAGGATTAGAGGTGCACTCGTTTAAAAAGGATGGCTGAATAGTCAAGGAGAGTCCCAGAATATCTAGGTGCAGAGCAGTTTCGCACTGGCCCCCATTGTGTCAATAGTCCTGTACCTCAACAGGAACATCAATAGGGATGGATGAACTTATTTGAGAGAGCTCCCTCCTCCTGCACTGATCTTACTGGTTTCTAAATCCTAGGAATTCATTAAATATCTACACATTTCACTAGATACCCACTGAAAAATGATTTAGTGCAATGGTTCGGGAATCATGGAAAGCGCTTATTTTGACCTACAAAGCCCTGCAAGGCATGGGCTCCCAATGCATGGAGGGCTTCCTTTCTCCATAGGAACCTGCTTAGACCCCGAGATTGGCACTTCTTGTCCTTCTCCATGTTTGAGTGAATCCTCAGAGTATGGTAACAGGCGAACGGGCCTTTTCTGTGGTAGTCTCCCTCTTGTGGAATGCTCCCACCACGTGGGAAGCTTGCCCTAGCACTGGCATTTTACTTTTTCACCAGCTCCAGGCAAATATGTATTTATTTGCCCAGACGCTTTGGACAACTTTAACGGTCTGGCTTTCTGGGGTTATTTGCTGGTGTCCCTTTCTGTGTTGGTTTGGGGTTTTGTCTTTAGGCGAGTCTCAATCAAAACTTGGAGTATTCCTTGGCATCGTCTTAACAAATATATTGTTATCAGCTGCTTTTTAGCATTTGAGCTTTTCCTTAGGTAGCTTTTGGATGTCCTTCAGCTCTGGGGAGAGGGAGGAGGGACAATGAACAAATCTAAATAAGTAAACTAATGTGTAGAAGAGTTTAGGGGCTACATGTGGTGCACTCTCTGTGTACGCGTGGCAGTAGTCAGGCCTGAAGCAACCCATATGAAATCAAAGTAGGTCGCAGTGTCCTCTGCAATGTGTTGGGAATGGAGTGGGCAACCTTTTGACCTTCCAGATGTTGCTGGACCACAACTCCCATCATCCTTGACCATGGGGATGATGCAAGGTGGAGCCAAACACCATCACAGGCCACAGGTTTCCTACCACTGTGTTGGTGGCAAATGGATTGGGATGCTGCAGTTGGCTTTTATGCTTTACAAACTGCCTAGAAGCCACCATAGAAGCATTTTGTTGTTGTTGGCATCCATCTGTCTTGAGAGACAATGAAGTGTGCCTTTAGGGGTGAAAAACTACTGTGTTAGCTACATCAAAGTGACCTCCCCGGGGCACAAGTCTGGGCAGTGTTAATAATAATAATAATAATAATAATAATAATAATAATAATAATAATAATAATAATTTTATTTGTACCCCGCCCATCTGGCTGGGCTTTCCCAGACACTCTGGGCGGCTTCCAACAAAGATTAAAAATACATTAAAATGTCACAAATTAAAAACTTCCCTGAACAGACAGCCTTCAGATGTCTTCTAAATGTCAGGTGGTAGTTTATCTCTTTGACAACTGAAGGGAGGGCGTTCCACAGGGTGGGTGCCACTACTGAGAAGGCCCTCTGCTTGGTTCCTTGTAGCTTTGCTTCTTGCAGTGAGGGAACATCCAGAAGGCCCTCAGCGCTGGACCTCAGTGTCTGGGCAGAAAGATGGGGGTGGAGACGCTCCTTCAGGTATCCTGGGCCGAGGCCGTATAGAGGTCCTGGACTGCCCAGAGGACAAGGTGGAGGAGGAGGAGAAGAGGCTAATGCAGAAAGGATTTCTTTAATACAGATTGTTTAAGAAACCAACGTGATAAAGCAGGGGTACCTAATGTGGTACCCTCCACATCTTGTTAGATTACAACTCCCATGAGCTGCAGCCAGTGTGGCCAAATGTCAGGGAATGATGGGAACTGTAATCCAGCCACATCTGTAGGGTACATTGGCTACCCCAGGGCAAAAGCATCCCCAGATACCCATCTTTCTTTTAAAGCTCCCACATATTAGTTAAGACGATTTGTCCACCCAGCCCAGTATTTTCTACTCTGACTAAGAGTGCCTCTCTGGTGTCTCAAACAGAGACACCTGCTACCAGATTCCTTTATGTGGAGATGCCAGTGACTGAATCGAGGACTTTCTGTATGCAAAACCATGTGGTCTTTCACTGAGCTATGGTTGCCTCCCAGAGAAAGTCCAACAGCCGGCATGGATATTCTGCAATCTCCCAGGACAGCTCGTTCCAACTGTGAGCCAGATTTCGTAACCATTATTGTTTATATTTATTTAAATTACAGGGTTGAAGTTGCTTCAGGTTGAGCGCTTTCGGGTTGCACTCCACGGCGACACAGAAGTAATGTAACACGTTACTTCCAGGTTTCGCCGCTCACGCAATGCACAGACGGTCAAAATGATGTCACGCGCATGCGCGGAAGGGGCGAATCACAACCCGCGCACGCACAGACGCGGGTTGCGTTTGCTTCAGGATGTGAACAGGGCTCCAGAATGGACCCCATTCGTATCCAGAGGTACCACTGTAAATGCATTTCAATAGAATATTTTGCATTTACGCTTAAACTATTGTCGCTTGCTCGGCAGCTTCAGGAGGGGACAGGATCTCAAATCGTTTTACAGCACTGCCTTTGCACAAGTTGCAGCCCGTGATCCCTTTTAACATATTTGTATCCACAGGAATGACCCCGAAAGCCAGCTTCTGGTGGCAAAATGTCAGATTTGACCTGCCTCTTAGTATGATGTCCCCCTTGAGTATAGCATTTATATTTGTGAAACCTTTTCAGCTTTCCCCCACCCCACAAAGCAATCATAATGCAATTCCAAAGACAGCAATTGTTCTTTTTGCTCTCTCCCACATTCTCATGCCTGTATTTCACCTACCGTTCCTGACTTCCCAACAAGGATTATGAGGCTGTTGTCTGAGATCAGAAAGGAAACAGAACCTCTATTATGTGGCTGTTTCAATTATGCAAATTCCTTGTGTGTCCCACATGGTAGTGGAAGGACGCCCATTGACTACAGTCCCCACCTAAAGAGGTCATGGACAAAACAGGGATGTTTCTTCATATGGGAAGGAGGGTGGTAGAGAAGAGTGAGTGGGAGGAGAAGACAGATATTTTCTGAGAGGGACTCATGGTTTAAGTAGGACCTGAAGGTGAAAGGAAGCGGATGCAATCGTGATGCTGTGACTAAGTCACTCTATGCCTTCTCTCCGTAACCTGGTTCCCTCTAGATGTTTTGCACTGCAGCTCCTGAGGGGGGGGGTATCAGGGGTGCCAACTGGAATAAAATATTTGGGGGGGCAGGTAAGCCCCATCCTGCATAACTGAGCACAAGACATGGTGTGCGCACACCATTTGAATGTCCATCAACTTTGGGGGACCCCTGTCCCCCTCAAATATTTTATTGGGGTGCCAAAGGGGCCTCGACCCCTAGGAATTGGCTCCTATGATGGGGGCTGTAGTCTAGAAAGAAACATCTGAAGAGCACTAGATTGGGGAAGGCTGCTCTACGCCATGTCACCTTGCTTAGAAAGTACCCTTTTTACTTCTAGGTAAAACAAGCAAACTAGCAGATATAGTTTAGTCAGATTACCCCATATGACTCTGCCTGAATTTTGAGGTCATCACCAGAGACCTCAAATTCGGTGCAGGTCCTTGTCAGTTGTGGCACCAATGTTACGGAACGCCCTCCCAAGGTAGGGCTACCCAGCTCTATGTCTGCTTGCTTTTCATCTTCCTTCCAGTGTGCTTCTATGATGACTTTGCCCTGTTATTTCATGGTGCCCCCTCTCAATCCCATGTGCAGAAGCTGACTGACTTATCTGGCAGCCGAGTAGTGCTTCAACACTGGTGACAAGATAGCATCTTCCACAATACCTGAGGCAGCAGGCTGGATGGAGTGGCCCAGGAAAGGCCACGTGGCAACAGAGGGGAATGTCTGAAAACTCAGGAGGAATAGTTGGGGGCTGCTACTACCTCGCTCCACCTAATGGTAGGGCTAGCTCACTTGATGTTCTTGTATGGTGTTGTATATTTTAAATGTGTGATCCACATTGCATGCTTTCCTTTGAATGCTTGAGTGAAATAAAAGTGGTTTTTCGAGGGGAGGGGGTAATGAAAACCTGTGCCAAAGGTTCACCCCAGTTACAAAGCAGGTTACTGCTTCAGGAGCTGTCAAGACAGGAAGGATCCTGTATATCTGAAGGAGCATCTCCACTTCCCTCGTTCAGCTCCAAAGGCCTCCTGGTGGTTCTCTCATTGTGAGAAGTGAGGTTACAGGGAACCAGGCAGAGGGCCTTCTTGGTAGTCATGTCCACCCTGTGAAATGCCTTCCTGTCAGATGTCAAACAGTTAATCAACTATCTGACTTTTAGAAGACATCTGAAGGCAGCCCTTTACAGAGTAAAGAGTCTCATTGTCCTCATTTTTTGCTCTTCTACTTCGAACCAAGGGGTTCCCCAAACACTCATTTCTATTCCCCCCCCAAGTGAATTTTTAAAACAGAAGTGGGGGTTGGTGCCTTTTTAAAACCTGGTCATTCTTACTTGAGTAGCTTTTAAATACTATGCAAATATTTGCTTCTCCTGATGCGGCGTTACCTCTGGAAGAAAACCTGCACCATCCGTTTTGCGAGAAAGCTGTTCGAAGTTTGTGAAGTTTGCTCTTGCTAAGCTCCATTGATTCCCCACTAAAAAGCAAAAAAAAGGCAGTGCCACCAAAACATACAGATAAACCGATGACTAAATACAAATGGCTCCATCTGAGAGAATTTTACATGTGTAGCAGAATGGTTTTTGGACAGAGAGAAGAAACAACCAAACGAAAATTGTCGGCATGCTGCGGACACGAAGCCATGGTGATTATTATTTTTGGTTCAACCCGGACTGCCGACGGTGCTACAGATTGTGCCAGAAGAAGATAAGAAATAGCACCAGGGAAATGATCTGGCACATTCCCCTAAAGGAGTCAGTATTTGCCATTCCTCCAACCCCCTTCCTCAGATCCTGGGCAGAAAGCATTCCCTCTGGAAAGCGAAGCGCGGCTTGTGGCAGACATTGGCACCGGCAGCTTCCGAGAGGCCTAAGCTCAGTCTCAGGTCATAGGAACATGGGAAGCTGCCTAATATTGAGTCAGATCATTGGTCCAGCTTGCTCAGTATTGTCTACACGGACTGGCAGAGGCCCTCCAGGGTTCCAGGCAGAAGCGTCCCTCCATTGTACTTGGAGATGGCGGGATTGAACCCGGGACCTTCTGCATGCAAAGCGCATTTTCTACCACTGAGCTAGGGACCTTCACCATGGACTCCCTTCCATCAGCAGCATGCTCATGGTGCCTCTTGTAGCAACTGCCACCCTATGTTATCTTTAGGGCGATGAAAGGGCTCTTGGCTACTTGCTTTGGCTCGGCAAAATCCCATATTTAAATCGAGGAGGTGGGGAAATGGCAGGCCACAAAGGTTCACAAGTTTAGTAGGACTTAGGGGGGGAAACCCCCAAAACATTTATCCTGATGCATTTTGCCCTCTTTATAGGATGTAATTTGATGTTGCGGGGAAAAAAGGAAGGGAAGGAACTCAAGGTGCTACAAAATGACATTTATTATGAGTGGAGCTTTTTTAATGTAAAAAAAGAATCCTTTAATAAAGGCCATGTTTTTAAGCAACAATTCCAACACAGCAGGGATAGTGTGCTAACTCTACCGCCCGTGGGAAAGGAATTTTTCTGGAACCCATTGGGCTTACAAGAAATGCTATTTTGTAGCACCTCCTTGCTTTTTTTCTTTTGGCCTATGTGTAAGATTGGGCAACACCTCACCCGGATCCAGCCCATGCATGTGGAGGGTTTGCTAGAACACCCTTGCGCTACCCATGCACCCGGCCCTCTGATGTTCTTGGGCATTCATACGGGGCCATAATTTTTCGATATGGCTAATGAGTGTAAAAACCCTAATGTGCACAGACCTAAATCGCACAGTTGGTTACCAGATTGAATTCAGGAATTTGACTTGGGAGAGTTTGACCTACACATTGTAGTCTGTTCTTGAACTTTAGGGTCCCATATAGATGCCAAGAGACACTGGAGGTACGGCTGTAAAGCTGAGTGAGTGGAGATATGAGTCAGACTGGCTATCATCTGTTCCAGCCCTCAACAGATAATAAAAAGTGAAGTCTTGTTGTCTCAATCATTCCCTCAAGGGTGATTTTGTGGTTAGCTACTTTTTCTTCTCTACTTGTCCATACTCTCGACCACTTTATGGTGTAGAGGAGCTGAGGTTTTGCCAGGAGGTGCTGATGGAATGATTGAGGTGTAGGCCACATTCCCATCAAACATTTAAATCACCCCAGAGCATCCTGGGAAGTGTAGTTTGTTAAGGGGGTTGAGAGTCATTAGGAGACCTCCTGTTCCCCTCATAGAGCTACAATTCGATTGCTAAAACACTTTGTGAATTGTAGCTCTGGGAGAGGAACATGGATCTTCTAACAACTGTAACAGACTACAGCTCCCAGAATTCTTTGGGGGAAGCCATGCTGTTGGTGTCATGTGACTTTCAATGCATGGTGCGAATGCGGCTGTAAAAGGAGCACAAAGTTTGTAAGTTATCGAGACATGAAACAAATGGAAATGCAAATCCTAAAAGAGAGCCAGCCTTCTTTTGCCGCTTCTCTTGATGATTTTTCTTCCTTCCTCTCTTTCTTTCCTTTTTTTTTTTGCTTAAAAAAAGTGCAATGGCAACTCTAAGCTGGAAGCACACAAACACGCACACACATACGCATACACGCATGCACGCACGCATACACACACACACACACACACACGGAAACAGGAAAAAAAGTTACTACAGTAACCAAGGACTGATGGGAAATTGATTGTAGTCAGCCACAGTGGTACTGCCAAACTGGAAAGCACAGCACATGACATAACAGAACAGAACATTTATCAGTAGGATAGTTCTCTTATAAGGTTACATGCTTAACTGAGAAACAAAACAGAACAAACAGAAAGACTGATGGGAGTGGTGAAAAAACAGAACTGGAAATCAGACAGAAAGATTTTGCACCAGGTCCTTGAGGAGGTGTTCTAGACCTCTAGACCTGAGACAACAACATTTTGCTGATATAAAAAAATGAACAATTGTTCCTAAGGATTTGGACTTCTCTGGATTTCTGCAGAATGATCTCCAAATATCACTAATTTTCCTCCCCCCCCCCTTTTAAGGAAAAACCTCCAAGTTTCTAGCCCTTTTGATTTGGAAAATATTTTGATTGATTTTTCTTTTTTTTTGCAAGTCTGGAGCTGGCTGGACAGAAGCAAATAGCGCTAAGAGGCAAACACATTTTCTTGTGTCCGTCTTAAGTTGGATGTTAAGGAAAGTTTAGCTGGGCCAGTGTGGCCAAGTGAACACCAAGTCACATGATGAAGGCAAAATGAATTTCGAGTCCTTCACCACGTAGCCTTGGGCAATTCTATTGACTCCTTGACTCCTTGTCTTGCTTGCCCCACCTTCCCCACACTTTGAAATGGGGAAGATCAATAATGACCCATCTGAGAAGGAGATTGTGAGTACAAGCAAGTCAGAGGTGATAACATTGCACCTCGTGTCTTAGAAAATGCTACATTAGAGATCAGTGACAACCTTGGCCTATAGAATTTCTCACGAGCCCTCACTTTTTCTTATTTGTATTTCCAGCTAATTCCATCTCCCCAGGCATGCAATTCCATGCACCTATGGGTGCTCCAGTGAACAAATGGTGCTCCTCTACCCAAAAGAGTATCCTCAGAACTGCCCCATCGATTGGAGGAGATGGATCAGCCATAGGGGTCTCTATCAGGAGCTTACATTCCAATCCAGGAGAAATTAGGTACTGTAGTCAGTGGGATTTAAGTGCACAGTGAATCATTCAAACCCCCGTGACAATGTGTCTCTTCTGGATTGCATCATTAGATGAGAATGTTTAAAATAAGAGCTCGTGGTTGAGATTTTAGGTGGAGGAATTGAGATGTTAGTTCTTAATACCTATGTACAAACTGAAGCATACAATAATGATGCCAAAGAAAAGTGAAGTAAAATGATGGACTCCTGCAAACGGATACGCAGGAGCTGTTTTTAATCCCCGCCCATGCTGAAAAACAAGCCAGCAACAAAGACCACCTGGTCTTGAAAGCCAAGTGGCAACAAAAGATAATTTCCCATTCTTCCTGCAGTGCTAAATAATCCAAGCAGCTGCTTGCTAGTACCCAAACGCCAGCCACGTATGGGAGATGCAGGCTGCAATCCTTTACTCACCTGGGAGTAAGCCTCATTGAACTCAACAGGGCTATGTTCTGGTAGGCATGGACAGGGTTGCACTGTCAGTGCTCTGTGCATGCACATCCCTGACACACTATAGCTGGCTCTTCTTACTCTCCTGCGATTAGAAAACATAGTTTCTAGGTAGCTTCCAGACATGGAATGCTCCACTTGCAACATTACCCCAAGTATTGTGGGCCTTGAAACAAACACTTTATCAGTGGTTTGCCAACAAAAATAAAAATAAAAATACACCATTGCTGCTTCTTCTTTTTTTTTTTTTTGGCAATTTCTCTATCAACAGTTCCCAAGGGAAGAGGTTGGAAGAGAGCTTACAGTGGCGACTGTCTTAATTATTTATTTTCAAAGCAAAACAGAAGTTGCATTGAGGCCACTGACATTTTGAGTGGGTTATTTTGTGTGTGTGTGTTTGTGTGTGTGTGGGGAATGGGGCTTCACATGCAGGCAAGATTTTTGCAGTGCCCACATGGTGTCATTGGCACAACAATGCCATCCCATAATTCCTCCCACTTTTATCCACGTGTACCTTTTCTGGGAGAAACTGAGTAACTCAAAACCCCAAGAACTAAAATTCTCTTTCCAGTAACCTGTTTCTGATATCTTAGCAGCCATTTACAATACTAACACACATCTGGCTGCACCCTTTATTTCTGGGGCAGAAATCCATTTTAATTCTTAAATCTGTTTTATCTTGTTCTAAGTGCCTCTTTGAGAGTGCAGCAGCGACTAGGAATTTTATCAGCTAGAATAAAAAGGGAGGAGAACACAACACCTTCAAGTTAGGAAAGTAAAAAAATAACATCTAGAACTTAAGAAATAAGATTATGAGGAAATCTCCTGGGGAAAATAATGGCATAGTGCAACTTGAAACCGCCCCCCCCGACCTTTGCATTTTACAGCCAGCCAAGGGTGAAAAATAGTTCACCTTTCAATTACTTAATCTTTACAAAATATCTCACAAAATATTTTGTCACCTATAGAAATTAGCGCCTATACATCAATATAGATTTCTTTAAATAAATTATTCCATCTGTTAAGTGCCTTCTGTCTTTATATAAATGATAATATAGACAATCAAAATAAAACATAAAGCTTTTCCCAACTGTATCCCTCACTGTCAAGTTTAAGTACCCTGAAGCCCCAAAGTTTTTAGTTTTTTTAAAATGTGTGAGTGTTCTGATGTGGAATGAAATTCGTTGCCTGGACCCTCAATGGCATTACAAACCTGTTGAAATTGTGGGTCTGAAGTGGTCAGGGGAAAATAATACTCCCGATTGGTTTCAGAAAAAACCCCCCCAAAACCTGATGTGCATAGTTATACGAAAGTCGAGGTGTAGCAAATACAAATGCGCTATGACCAAAACGAAAAAACAACCAGCCCACCCCAGCAGAAGTCCCTGATCCAACATCCAGAACAAGCTATTCAAAGTCTTTCCAGAGTTTGGTGGAAGATGGATCAGGTCCTATAGGATATTATCCTGCAAGGCGCAGGGCACTCGGCTCCTCGTCCTGTTTAAATACAAGCTTAATCCATGTCCGCTTCAAGCGTCCGCCTTACCCATCGGAGTCAGAGCGATGCTCCTTGCAGGATCGAGCTGTAATATTGAGGTCCAAGGCCTGGGAACGTCTTCTCCAAAGCCATCAATGAACACATTGAGGTGAGCCAAGAATACAGATTGGGGTGGAGGCAGCACTGCCGGCCAGCTTTCTCAGACAGCGGCTCTTCCGCGTCAAAAGTCCATCTCTGCCCAGTGGTGCAAAGAGCACACGGCTAGCAGTTTCCTTTTTTTTCTTGTTAATATGGCAAAAGTCTCTCTCTCTTGTTTTTGTAAAGGTTTTCTTCTTCTTCTTTTCTCTACCCTTTATGACCAAATCAATGTCCTTCATGGCTTCGAACACTTTGTGTTGTACATTCAGAAAAAAATTCACATTGACTGCAAGAAACGTAAAAGTAACTTTCCCCTCCGCCCCCCCGGGAAAAAAAAATCACACCCCCAAAAAAGCTTCCAAATAAGATAGGATTAAGTTTTCTTCTAAATGCTCTTCCATTGTGATCAGAGGTGAATTGGCGAACTTATAGCTTCTCCTTGGAAGGAATCCAGATGAAAGGCCCAGATTGTTCTTCAATTACGAGTTTGCATTGGTTATAAATATCTTCTAAGGTTTCTCCTTGGACAATAGCTGCAGGAAAGAAATAAAGGTTCTTAACAGCCAATTGGTAAATATTTTGGGTAGTTAGTTAGGGTCTCCACTTCTGCATTTCCCAAAAAGATGGAATGCATCATCCAAAAAAGGTTGAAAGATTTTGCCTATGCTAATTTATAAGGTTAAATGCATATTTAGAAATATTTACTATGATGTCCGTAAGGGAATGTGGCTCTTCCTTGAGCTGAGGGGGAAAAAAGGGTTCTCTAGCCACAGGAAACCTTCCCAAGCAATGCATACCTGTAAAATATTCTCCAAATTCTTGTTCTAATTTCATTGCTCGGTCGTACGTCTTCTTGGCTTGCTCTTCTGTGAAACGTTTATTCATTTCCCTACAGACACATTGGAGGTAAGGAAGATCCGTCACCATTTCATTAGTCCTTTGCTGCAGCCAAAATAAGCCCCAACAAGTTATCTTAAAAATAAATAACTAAAGTGCCCCCTTTTTTATTCAGAGTGTGGGTGGGGTAGAGTAAATCCTCAAGCCTTCATATAGGCCATGTTGTTAGAGGGTCTGGAACTAAGGCAAAAAGAGTGGTGTCTGAAAAACAGAACTCTCCTATAGACTATTAATGTCGTAGGAGCACTAAAATATGTTCATATTAAAAGAACTTAGTGTAAGGTTAGGCAACATGCTGCCTGCCAGATGTTGTTGGACTCCAACTGCCAGATGTTGTTGGACTCCGTTAACTGCAGCCAAAATGGGAGCTGAGTTTTAATGGCATATGGAGGGCACTATGTTGGCTATCGCTGCAGTAATGCAGTTATGCTGCTTAGTCAAAATGAGGACAGGCGATATTTTCCATGGCAACACAGCCAGGGCTCAATTTGTCGGAGAGTTCATTTCCCAAACTCATTTCCAATTGGAACATGGACAACAAAAGCTCCCAGCCTGTGCAAACTGCTTTCCCTTCACTACTGTGAATGACCGTCGCACTCTGCTTCCACACATCTGTGACTGGCATGCAGGGCTTCCAGGATGGAGGATATAGATTCCCTTCCAAGCGCCGGTTAATTTTAGGAAATCGGCTGTGGCATGTGGATAAGCAAAGCAGAGAGACATGAAACCATAATCCGAAACTCCGGATGAAACCAGAGACGCATGCCAAAACGAACTGCACAGCATAAGCCACGTGCGAAGCATGCTGAAAATTACGTGCATGACGATGCATAAGGAATTGGCTAAGAAGTACATGACAACACACATTTGTTACAGTTGACCTAGCTCTTGGGAAGAAGAATCTGCCTGCTGACTGGATTGGGCATGCACCAAATGTGTCTGCGCTAAGGAAGGAGAAAGCTACTCAAAAAATAGTATTTTGTGTGCTCCTGTTTCAGCAACTAAGGGGGGCATTCCTATGGCGAGATCCACCAGGATGAACAGCTTAGGGTGCAGGGGATCTCTGGTTTGGCTGACTGATTCCTGGCTCAGCTGGGCTCAGCTAGCATTAAGAACCCAACCCCAGACCTACATTGGCTCCCAGTACGTTTCCGAGCACAATTCAAAGTGTTGGTGCTGACCTTTAAAGCCCTAAACAGCCTTGGTCCAGTATATCTGAAGGAGCGTCTCCACCCCCATCGTTCTACCCGGACACTGAGGTCCAGCACCGAGGGCCTTCTGGCGGTTCCCTCACTGCAAGATGCCAAGTTACAGGGAACCAGGCAGAGGGCCTTCTTGGTAGTGGCGCCCGCCCTGTAGAATGCCCTCCCACCAGATGTCAAAGACAACAACAACTGCCAGACTTATAGAAGACCTCTGAAGGCAGCCCTGTTTAGGGAAGCTTTTAATGTTTGATGTATTACAGTATTTTAATATTTTTTTGGAAGTGGCCAGAGTGGCTGGGGAAGCCCAGCCAGATGGGCGGGGTATAAATAAATTATTATTATTATTATTATTATTATTATTATTATTATTATTATCAGCCAAAGATATGCCTGTTTAACTTGCTCATCCTGGCTCAGCTGGGGCTCAGTCAGCGGAGCCAAAGCTGGATGAGCTGTAAAGCTAAAGCTAAAGGGACCCCTGACCGGTCCAGTCGCGGACGACTCTGGGGTTGCTGTAAATCCCCCAAAGGAGTGTTATGGTAAAGTGGCACAGCAGGATTTGCAGCAGGCCCCATGCTGGAGTGTGGGCCTTGGCTCATGCCTGATGATGGTGATGTCTGAAAGCAGCTCTGTAATGCATGTATCATCTAAGTTAGGCTCTGATAAACAGTGGAGACAGTGTCTTGTGTATCTCTCTCGTGGGGAGATGCAAATAACAACCGCAGCAACAACAATTTCATTATTTTTATGCTGCCCAGCTGACTGGTTTGCCCCAGCCACTCTTGGTGGCTTCCATTATAATAGAAAGACACCATAAAACATCAAAAGCTAAAAGCTCCCATATCCAGAGCTGCCTTCAGATGTCTTCTAAAAGTCAGATAGTTGTTTAGTTCCTTGACATCTGATGGGAGGGCGTTCCACAGGGCAGGCGCCACTACTGAGAAGGCCCTCTGCCTGGTTCCCTGTAACTTGGCTTCTCACAGTGAGGGAACTGCCAGAAGGACCTCAGAGCTGAACGATGGGGGTGGAAACGCTCCTTCATGTATACTGGGCCGAGGCCATTTAGAGCTTTAAAGGTCAGCACCAACACTTTGAATTGTGCCCGGAAATGTGCTGGGAGCCAGTGTAGATCCTTTAGGACTGGTGTTATATGGTCCCGGCAGCCACTCCTAGTCACCAGCCTGGCAGATGCGTTCTGGATTAGTTGTAGTTTCCGAGTCACCTTCAAAAGTAGCCTCACGTAGAGCGCGTTGCAGTAGTCCAAGCAGGAGATAACCAGAGCATGTACTACTCTGGCGCGATAGTGTGCAGGCAGGTAGGGCCTCAGCCGACGTATCAGATGGAGCTGGCAGACAGCCACCCTGGACACAGAATGGATCTGTGCCTCCATGGACAGCTGTGAGTCTAGAATGACTCCTTTAGGGGCACATTTACTCCATTCAGGATCAAGGAGTCCCCCACACCCAGTGGCGTAGCGTGGGGGGTGCAAAGGGGGCCGGCCGCACCGGGTGCAACATCTGGGGGGGGCGCGCTCGCTGCCTCCGGAGTCGCCGAAGAGCCTCGGGCGCAGGCTGTAGCAGAGCCCCATGTCTCGCGGAACCTACGAGCTGTGCGCACGCCCAGGCTGAAGGCGTCCGGCAGGCAGCGGCTCTCAGCGCTCGTCGCGGTCCCCGCGCGTCAGGGCCGCGGAGGACGCGCCAGGCAGCCCCTCCTCACAGCCCTGCCTCCGCCGCTGCTGCTGGGCCATGTTGCATTTTCCTCGCCTCTCTGCCCCCCTCCTCCTCTGGGCAAGCGGCGTCGTTTGGGCGGCAGTGCCAGCGGCAACTCGCCTCAGATCAGCAGGTTAGGGGTTGGGGGGGCGCAAATTACTTGCCTTGCCCCGGGTGCTGACAACTCACGCTACGCCGCTGCCCACACCTGCCTGTCTCCTGTCCTCCAGAAACAGTACTTCTGTCTTGAATGATATACACCAATGGAAGAAGTGCAACTCATCCTTCCTGCATTTGAACATAACCAGCAATGCCCAAAGGCAGCTGCACACCAGGAAAGCATGTATCCCATGTTATGCAATGTTCCAAATCCTGGAAATGGCAGGGAGCTGAATTCTGGGTGGCATGGAATGTTCCTACTCTCATTGAGACAAGTACTCACATCAACGGCTCCCAGGATTTAGGCTTAATGAAGATTGCAATGGGGTACAGCTGCGCAGCTTGTAGTCGCTTGATGGCGTTTCCTGATACATCGAGTATACAGTGTTTGCCCTGTTGGGAGCAGGTGAAGATCTGGTTAACTCTTGCAATGATTTCAGCCAATAAGAAAGCGCCTTGCCCTCTCACATAGGTCTCAGTTTTATTGCGCATAGCCAAAGGCTGCCGCAATGTACACAGAAGCGTTCAACAATTAAAAGAAAATATGCTGGATTAATACAAAAAACTTAAAAACATTTATATTATCAAGACATTGCCTACTCTAAACAGAGCTATAAAAGTACCTTAATATACAGGTTAAGACATTAAACAATAAAATGTGTAGGCTAAAATTGTCACATGGCCACTAATATTATTTTAAAAAAATGTTAATTAATACAGTGTGCAATTATATTTGGAGTTTGGTGATAAAGATAGAATATAGCTTGATGTAGTTAGGGTCAAATAAATTTATCTCCTTTACAATTGGTGGCTACCAGAGGTGGTTCACCAGATGGGATCTTCTTCGTTGCAGTGGAGCTAACACTGGGAGGCCTGTCTCATGCCCTCTCTGATGGCGTTGTGGCATTTTGGAGACCTCATCTGCCCACGCCAGTGTTCCCTTGCCTATCTGCCGCAACCTTTGCTATGGGAACAAACTTACCCTTTCTGCCACAAATCTGACAGATTGCACGCTAGTCCCATAAAGATTATCGTTATATTGTCCGGCCTCTATGAATTTGTGCTCTTGGATGTCCTTTTCCATTTGTTCTCTGGAGATGACAAAATGATAATCTCTACCATCCACTTCATAATCGCGCTTTGGCCGAGTTGTATCTAGGGGCGGGGGGTAGAGAGAGAAGATGGAAAGCAAAGCAGGATAAAGCTTTCTGTAAGTTCACCAAGACAAAAATGAAATTCGCCAACCCAAAGATACGTCTACATCTTGATTCTCCTCTTCAGATATCAAGGAACACACACTCATTTCATCACCAGTTTCATGCAGCAGCAACAACAGTATCTCATTTATCTATCATCTATCTATCTATCTATCTATCTATCTATCTATCTATCATCTATATATATGCCCATCTTGGTTAGCTCAGTTGGTAGAGCATGAGATTCTTAATCTCAGGGTCGTGGGTTCAAATCTCACCTTGGGCAAAAGAGTCCTGCATTCCAGGGGGTTGGACTAGATGACCCTTGGGGTCCCTTCCAACTCTACAATTCTATGATTCTATCTACATATCTCTATGCTGTAACAGCTCTGACTCCTAGTAAATTAGCAAAATCTGTAAGACAAGTTCAAATATCTGTTGGAAGTGTAAAAGAAGAAGGCGGCACCTTTCATCATATGTGGCGGTCTTGTAAGGTAATCAAAGCATTATGGGAAATGATATATAATGAGAGAAAAAATGTTTAAATTAACTTTTATAAACAAAACCAGAGGCTTTTTTTAATTAGGAACTGTAGATGCCAGTATTCCAGAGGAGCAAAAAAGACTTATGTATGTGACGACAGCCACATGGATGCTATTAGCCCAGAGATAGAAAGAAGATGGAAAGAAGGTAGCAGAAGAAATAAGAAGTGTACTGTCACAGCTTCAAGTCAGAATTAGTATGTTGGAGAAGCAAACATGGAGGCGAAGTCTATCCATGGCTCCTAGCCACAGAAATATCTGCCTGAATGTAGCCAAAAGAGTAAGAGTCACACCAGCAATTCCTTGGTGTCAGGAAAGGATACAGTGGTGCCTCTGTGATTCTCTTCGTCTAGCGGTTTTTTCATCTTGCGAAGCAAGCCCATTGACGGATTAGCGGATTAGCGCTATTAGCGGCTTTTAGCGGCTTATCTGCTGATCGGATCAGCTGATAAGCGGCTTAGCGGCTTAGAAAAAGGGGGGGGGAGGGAAAAAAACCAGCAAAAACTCGCAAGACATTGTCGTCTTGCGAAGCAAGCCCATAGGAAATTCGTTTTGCGAAGCACCTCCAAAACGGAAAACCCTTTCGTCTAGCGGGTTTTCCGTTTTGCGAGGCATTCGTCTTGCGGGGCACCACTGTATTTAGGTATGCAACAACTGCAGCCCATGTTTTGTTAGCCCCAAAACGGAAAGTGAGTGAGGTCCCAACTAAAGAGGACTGGCAATTTAAGTGGACAGAATATGCAAAACTTGCAGATTTAACATACACAATAAGAGAGCAAGAGGAACATATATTTAAAGAAGAGTGGGAAACATCTATTGAATACATGGGAAATAACGGTATACAGCTGAAAATGCTGGCTGCATTAAGATAAATTCAACAGAGTAAATAATTCTTGATGGATGTTAAGGTGGAAAACTGATTTGAATGGTTATAGTATAAGGTTGCCAGATGTCCCCGTTTCCCGGGGACAGTCCCTGGATTTACAGCTTTCTCAGGACAATAAGTGTCCCCAGATTCATTGAAAAAAATCTGGTAACTTATTGTAGTAAAATATGCAGGGATGTATGATATGTAAAATGAACCATGGAAGGAGAAGAGGGGAAGTCATTGGATACTTTAAAGTTTGTAAAATGTTTATTTTGAAATGTAAAATTGACAATTTAATAAGAATGTTTATTATGAAAAAAGAGTCACATATCCTGTTTTGCCTCTGTCCCCACATACCTATGACATATGCCCCCTGGAAGGTTACCCATGCAGGAATGAGGTTTCTGAAACGGAAAAAGGCCCCCGCCCCAACATTAAACAGAGAAAAATGGGAGAAGAGGTCTCAGAAAATATAATACTTACGTGGTACACAGGAGCCAAATTTATCAGGAAATTCAGATATCAAATCATCATTGATTCGATCTTTCATTGGGCCAAGGATAATAACTGGTCTGGTGTAATTAACTGAAATGCAGAAAGAAAAGGAACATCTTGATGATGGAAACTTTAAAGCAAATTGCGATGGCACGTCAACAGCTCATGTTTACCTGTTGGTAGAAATGAATTGGACTGAACACACTCGTGGAGTTAAAAGAAAAGATTTTGCTATGTCCAAGCCAAAGGGTAAAAAAGGTAAAGGTGAAGGACCCCTGGCTGGTTAAGTCCAGTCAAAGTTGACCACGGCGTGTGACGGCCATCTCGCTTCAGGCCGAGGGAGCTGGCATTTGTCCACAGACAGCTTTCTGGGTCATATGGCCAGCAGGACTAAACCGCTTCTGGCGCAACAGAACACCGTGGCAGAAACCAGAGCGCATGGAAACACTGTTTACCTTCCCGCCACAGTAGTACCTATTTATCTACTTGCACAGGTGTGCCTTCGAACTGCTAGGTTGGCAGGAGCTGGGATAGAGCAATGGGAGCTCACCCCATTGTGAGGATTCAAACCGCTGACCTTCTGATTGGCAAGCCCAAAAAGCTCAGTGGTTTAGACCACAGCGCCACCTGTGTCCCTGTTTCCAAGCCAAAGGCTACCTGTACAGGTCGGTTGTTAGTAAAACAAAGTGGGAGTTGGGAATGTAAATAAAACTATTTAGAGTAAGGAGTCACACCACATAAGCAAAAAGTTCACATGGTACAAGCCAGTACCAGAGAATGTAATTCACTCATTCATTTAATAACCCACCCTTCCTCCTGCAGGAGCCCAGGTGGGCAAAGAAAGAAGTGGAAAAACAAATACAACATCTGGCAACATCCTAAAAATAATCCCAATATAGATGCAGATTGGGAAGGACCTAAACTTAAAAGGCCTTCAGTAGGTGCTGAGAAGACCAATGGGAGGTGATTCTGAAGGGTTGCTTCCACAACAGTTAAGGCCCTGTTCCTGTATCGGGTGGAATGGACAGCCTGATAAGATCTGCAGGAGGATAAGGAATGAAATGATCTTTCAGTTTGCCCTGGTCCCAAGCTGTATTGGGCTTTATATACCAAAGCAAGCACACTGCCTAGTAGCTAACTAGCAATTGGTTCAACTCTTCTCACTGGTGATATCATGTCCCAGTGAGCAGCTGAGCTGCTGCAATTTGCACCAGCAGCTTCTAAGGGCAGTCCCACATAATACGTATCTCCTGTCTGCAATCTGAAGTACATGATGGACTGGGTCACAGAGGCTAAATCTGGGTCACAGCGGCAGCAGAAAGAGATAGCAACATTCTAAAATGTGACAGTGGACTGTAAGCTGGGGTATCGCATTTTTTAAATGCACCTCCCTACATACAAGTGTCCCATGCCAGTCAGAAAACTACCACAGCGGACTGAACGTGGGCCAAAAGAGCTTTCATCTTGCTCTGCTAGTTTTCTCGTGGCAGGGAGTTTTTGTGCGATGCCCCCCCCACTTTTACACTGAAGTGGTATGGTCCCCCCTGCCACCTCAGGACTGTACCACCTCATTTTCCAGAATGAATAGATGGCATCTACTGATCATCTGATTGGTCCAAACATGTTTAGTAGAACATCAGTTTTTGCTTACTTTCCTGCCTTGTTACAGGTTCGTAGGAGAGAATGCAATCTTCTTGCCCTCCTGTGAAAAGAAGAAAAAAGGGGGGTGGGAATCACTGTTGACAAACAGACTTTCTGAAGATGCCCCCCCACCCCACCCCATGTGGAGATCAATTTCAGCTCTTGAAGGATGCTCAAACCAGAGTCGTTCCAAAATGCGTTCGGAATTCTCCAGCAGTTTAAACTGTCAACGTAACCCCATTATAATTAATCAGCTGTGTCAAAGAAGCTACTTCATTGATTACTAGCAGCTGGGCCAACAGCAGCAAGGCAGAAAACGGATAGATCATTTGTTGTTTGGCAGCAGCCGCTGACTACGGCACCTCTGGAAATTTCACGTTTTAAAAAAGGGGTCAGCCCAACGTGATCAACGATCAGGCAATCAGAAGGAGCGCCAAAGAATCAACGTTCGATGTACTTAAGGTTTGGTCGGCTCACCCAGCTCTGAATCAGAAATGAGCACCAGACACAGGGTGGAGGTAGCCATTGGAAGGAGACCTGAAACATTGCTGCATAACTTCAGAGCAGTGGAAGGACAGGAGGCCTTGAAGCTGGAGACTGTTCTGATTATGTGATTCACTGAGTGGAGAGCCTTTGTACACACAGATGCCCTGTATGAATGCCAGAGTTCCTGAAGGATCATAGTTAAATTGTGGGGTCCGGTGGGTGTAAGTGGTCTGAGGTTCAATCCATTGCATCTTCCATTACAAGGTTCAGGGAGTGGGTGATGGGAAAGTTTTTCCTCTGCCTGAGATCCTGGAGGGATCCTGCCAGTCAGAGTAGACAATGCTAGTCTAGATGGATCAGGTTATCTGATTTGGCAGAAGGCACCTTTCCAGATTCTTTCCATGAGTTGGCTGATGAGGGGTCTTTGGGAGAAAACCCTATAACAGGAAACATTCAACACGCACTATCTAAATCTTGCTACGTATTACTTTGCATAGCCAAATTTGAAGTATAAATTATGGAAGTTGTAGCAGTTGGTTTGGTAGCGTGCATGGAAATTTACTGATAAGCAAATTCTTTTCCGACCGCAGAAAGGCGTGCGCTCTCTTACGACAGAATCAACATTTGGGAAGGTGCATAAAAAATGCATTGCAAGCAATTCAGACACTTGCTTTTAATCGTTTAGTTTAGTTCAAACACACACACTCAGCTTGTTTCATTATCGCCCAATTAGCTTTGTCGGGCAATTATGGCCAATTGAGCAATTAGGCTAAATAGACGCAGGAACGATTGAGCAATTGATGTCAGTTCCTTTGTACTTTTAATTGAATGCATTTGATGAATGAAGTGTGCGCGCGCATGTGAGTGTAATGGGAATGTTACTGGTCACAATTTTGAACAATTTTATCTGGGCAACTTAGTTTTAAAGAATGAAAACTTTTCTAAAATGTAATCCTAACTTGTAGGTCTACCAGGTCGGATGGAGTAGAAGTTCTTCACCAAAGAAGATAAGCTGCCAGCCTGTTTGTGTGTGTGTGTGTGTTCACCACGGAGGACCCTGACATTCCTGCGGGAATCTGGACAGGCGTAGATCTCCTACCTGCCAGAGGTAGGCTCTAAAATACGTTATTCCAGGGGTATTCTGGGGGAGGGTAACCAGAGGCAGCTTTGTTCCTCAAAGAGGTCTCAGGATCAGGCCCTTCAACTCTACCAGGCTAGAACTGGCATGGTTAATCCTCCCACTGTAGAAACCAATAGGGAGGGAATTATATAATAATAAAAAGAATTGTCAGGCTTCTATATAGGGAAAACCCACCGCCTGCCCTGTCTGGAATCCTGGAGACATCTGCCTGTCAGTGTAGACCAGGCATCCCCAAACACGGCCCTCCAGCTGTTTTGGGACTACGACTCCCATCATCCATAGCTAACAGGACCAGCGGTCAGGGATGATGGGAATTGTAGTCCCAAAACAGCTGGAGGGCTGAGTTTGGGGGTGCCTGGTGTAGACCATACTTGAGCTTGACAGACCAATGGTTTGACTCAGAATAATGCTGTACTGTTCTCCGCCTCTAACAGAAGGGAAACAAACAGGGAGAGGTCAGAAAGCGAACACATCTAGGAAGGCAATGATACCAAAAGGAGATGAAGGTGGTAATGCCTCTGGAGACTATCAACGTGGCCACTTGGCACTGATCTCATTGCACCAAGGAAACGGCTGGGGAGGCTCACCAGAAAATGAATATTTCCTGGCTCTGGTTCAGACCCTTTCTTGAGAGGAAAGTAGAGATCTTTAGAGAGGCAGGCTCAGTAAGCAGCCTTTATGCTCAGGCTGGGAGACAGGAGAGGTACGACCAGTTGGGTTAGAACAGCGGTTCTCAACCTGTGGGTCCCCAGATGTTGTTGGACTACAACTCCCATCATCCCTGAGCTCTGGCCTTGCTAACTAGGGGTGATGGGAGTTGTAGTTCAACAACATCTGGGGACCCACAGGTTGAGAAAGGCTGGGTTAGAAGAAGCTGTTCAAGCTTACGGAGTCCAAGATCGGGACAAGGGGTTCCAAACTGCACAGAAGCAATGGAGTTGTCCCAATGGGTTGGCATCCCCACCCACTAAGCTTTTAAAGATGGGGCCATGGGAGCTTACTCGGGAGACTCTCGTGCCTTGCAAGACTGTGTGCAGGTGCTCATTGCATTGGGGAGGATGTGTCAGATCCCAGTGACTGGAGTGCTGCTGGGTCCCAGACAACTAGGTTGTGCCCTCCCCATCTGACTCTGGTTCCTCCACTCCTAGTGATGGTTGCTGCCCTCCTGGATTCTGTGCTCCTCCTCCTGGGAAGGAAGAGGGGAGGCGGGAGTCCTGCTTCTCCAGCCAGAGCAGTCGTTTCCTGGAGGAGTGAAGTACCTGCCTCCTCCAAACTCTGTTTCCCTGTCTCCATCACCCCTGATGTCATTTCCTGTTCCTCTTCCTTGTCTGTCAGCCTACCACTCCATGCCTGAGCCTGGTGACACCTCAGGACTCATGATAGACTCCTTGAGGCTGGAGCCGACCCTGTAAATGATGCCTGGTGGTTATGCAAAATAAAAATAAAAATGCAGATGGTAGGATCTGTCATTTGCCCAGGTTGGGATGGATTAATCTGTCAATGTCCATTTTTCTTGGTTTCTCATTTTTCAATTCAGTTTGCCCCATTTCCGCAACAGCTTGTAATTTTTTGGGGAAAAAGTCTGTGTCAAAATCCATGTACCTTTTAATGTGCATTTCTCTTAATTTTTGCGAGCCAATTTCCAAAATGCAATGCATTTCTCTGTGTTATGTTCAGTAACATGCACTTTTAAAAGCAGGATTTCCCTGAATATTTGCTTTTTCATACACACACATACACACATATATATATTTGGTTGGAGACCTGCATTGCAAAATTCGGAGAAGTGCGAATTTCAAAGAGAAGCTGCGTTTCAGTCTGCAGATGAGTCCAGGAAGTGCAAATTAAGTAAGTTCCTGTTGAAATATGAACTGAACACATTTCTCCCCTATCTTTAGCTTCTGGCCACTGCTTTGCAAGTCAATTAATGTTAGTTCAGATTATGTCAATGTAACCTGTCAAAATATCTTGTTTAGCTGGAAGAAAGTAGAGTAGATTACTATTCTGACTATTTACAGAGGGTATGAAACCCATGGTTATTTCAGTGTACACTGAGAGAGATGCTCCATGCTTCACACACACACACACACACACACACACACACACACACACTTGACAAATGGCTTGTAAATGTTAAGGAAACAGCAGAAGAAAACGGGGAATGATTGCAACATTTTTCTTTCTGGAAATACAGTTGTGCAGCTCCCATTCAGATTGCACCAACAAAGTCTACTCATAATTTGATGGACGGCTTGTTGGATAGGGTACCCAGGAGGCCAGGGATTTCAGAGAGAGCTCTGCCAATCAGAATTCAGGCGTGTTTTGAACATCCACTGGTCTGATGTGGTCCCTTGCTCCAATTTCTTTCAAGAAAATTTAGGTTCAATTCGAGTTAATCAAGTGCCTTTGCTTTTAAATGCTGAATCACAGATTGTTCCCAATGCCTCAAAGGAGTTGATTTTAGAGGAGAACACCATTAATCTGTGTGTTGTATCGAATGTTCTCCATATTCAGAGCAAACCCATTGAAAGTGATGGTCAGGACTGGTTAAGATTCCTGTCATCCCTGCCCAATGGCCATGATGGCTGGGCCTGATGGGAATAGTAATATACCAATACCTGGAGGACATATATTGGCTATGCCTGTAACTAGTTACTCTCCAGAGTTTCAGGTGGGAGTTGTTCTCAGCCCTACACGGAGATGCCATGGTTTGAACCAGGGATATTTTACATTCAAAGCCAAGCCTATTATGACCGCAATCCTAAACACATTTATTAGGAAGTAAGCCCCACTGAATTCAGTTGAACATATTTCTGAGTAAACTCAGCATTGTGCCGTAAATGGAATTTCCCACCACCAGGGTGGTGGTAAGAGAAAGTAATAGCTGTGTCCGACTTAGGTCCATTGATTTTGATGGACCTACTCTGAGTAAAACTGAGTTGGACACAACCCCATGCAAGCGGAAAATCACAGGTTCAACCCCTAACACATCTAGTTCAATGGCCAGGTAGCAGGGTGATGTGAAATAATTTTGCCAACCAGAATGGACAAAACGAGGCTATTTGGACAAACGGTGTGACCTGATTTAAGGCAACTTTCTGTATTCCTCTCCATCTACCCCTGCCAGTTCCTGATCAGGTAGCATCCTGGTTTTGAGGGCACTTTTGAAATGCACAAGTGCCAACCCCTGCCTCCTCTAAATCGTAGTCAAATGATGCTCCCTGCAGCCAACAGAGCTGCCACAAAAGTTTAAGGAAGGCAGGCCCACGTTTTGGTCTCTGAAATCTGAACACTGTGTTTGGGTACCAGCAAGAAGGGAGGGCTGTTTCAAATGGGAGAGCACTGTTGCACTCACAGTGGGTCAGTGCATCTTGCTGTTAATTAGAAGGTTGGTGGTTTGAGCCCACCCAAGGGGGTTAGACTAGATGACCCCTAGGGTCCCTTCCAACTCTACAATTCTATGATTCTATGACTTCCCATAGGCATCTGGTTGCCTAAGGTGAAGACAGACTTCTGGACTAGATGGGCTTTTGGTCTGATCCAGCAGGGCTTTTTTAAACTGTTACATATGAATGGATCTGTCAGTCTTGATTTTTCTCATTTTTTTCATTGTTTTAGAGACTTCAATTCGGTTCTCCACAGATCTGAGCAACTTGCTTACAGACAACAACACCCTAGTGTGAATCTCTCTTAATAAATAAGTGTCCTGCAAGCAATTCCCACAATGCCATGCATTTTTGTCTGTTATTTTCACCAATAGGTGCATCTGTGAATGCCCGATGCCATGCACTTCCCTGCACATTATTTGGTTGCAGAACTGCACTGCAAAATTCATAGAAGCGCAATTTTCAAAGGGCACCTGAGTTTCGGTTTGCGTTTTGGTTCGTCGTGTGCGAATTAGGCACTTTCTCATAAAAATGCAAACGAAAGGGAAATTCTCCCCTTTCCCTGGTCAGTGTTGGAAAATAAATGCAAAATCTAAATGGTTCCTGGAGCTGATCCAGCAGGACTTTTCCTACATATTGACTGAACCACTTTCCTGGAAGGCAACATTTGGATCACAAGAAGCTGCCAATTTATCATGGGAGGAAAACATTGTCTGGAAAGGACACATCAAACCAGGCCATGTCTGTTTTAGAGCTACATCCCAGTATTTGCACCTCATTCATGTCATCCATTCAAAGCACTCTTATACCATTTTAATTGGCTTTCCAAAAGGATCCTGGAAACTGTAGTTAATATACGGTCCTGTTAAAAGGCAAATGTACCCCTGGCAATTAAGTCCAGTCGCGAACGACCTTGGGGTTGCGGCGCTCATCTCGTTTTAAAGGCCGAGGGTGCCGGCGTTTGTCCGCTTCTGCGGACAGTTTTTCCAGTTCATCTGGCCAGCATGACTAAGCCACTTCTGGCAACACCTGAGCAGCGCACGGAAACGCCGTTTACCTTCCCGCCGGAGCGGTACCTATTTATCTACTTGCACTTTGACTTGCTTTTGAACTGCTAGGTTAGCAGGAGCAGGGACTGAACAATGGGAGCTCACTCCGTCATGGGGATTCGAACCACCAACCTTTCGATCGGCAAGCCCAAGCAGCACAGTGGTTTAACCCATAGCGCCACCCGCGTCCCACGGTACTGTTAGGAGGCCCTCATTCCCCTCACAGAGCTACAGTTTCCAGAGCTCCCTGAGAAGGGGGATTTATGAACCTCTCTGGGAATGTTAGCTCTAACAATTCTCAACACTCTTAGCAAACTACATTTCCCAGGATGCATTGGGAAATTAAAACAGTATCGTGCTTCAAATGAACAGTGTGGATGTGGTTTGATTTCTGTTTGCACCTGGTAACAAATCAAGCCATTTGCAC
Organism: Podarcis vaucheri; assembly: GCF_965113315.1. Taxonomy (NCBI): domain Eukaryota; kingdom Metazoa; phylum Chordata; class Lepidosauria; order Squamata; family Lacertidae; genus Podarcis; species Podarcis vaucheri. The sequence goes on from NC_138762.1 coordinate 14,082,501, forward strand.
CAATAATAAAAGTGACAAGGTATTATAGATGTATTTTTTAAAGTTTGAAGGGGGAGGGTGGGGGCAGGAGACGAGAGAAGAAACGGAACCACCACAGACAAGCCAAAGTAAAAAAGGAGACCCAAACGAAATCTGTTAACTTACTGTAGCTACTTTCGCTATCGCTGGCATTAGAAGAAAGGTGTTCTGCAAGAACAGGACAGCAAATTAAAAGGACATATCCAAGCACCAGAATGTCAAGGAACCTCCCCAGTCATGCAAAAGGTGAAGGGTGCAGAGTGGGAGTCAAAAGAACCAGAGCAGCCGGATAGTCCCCGAGTACCAATAAAGTGAAGGCCAAAGGCATTAACTCTTGTGGAAGTGCTGAGGAGGAGGGGTGTGCCAATCCCGTTGCTAAAGCAGCAGCTGGTGAAAAGTGTTGGGGTTCAGTGGCAGAGCATATTCTTTGCATGCAGAAGGTCCAAAGTTCAATCCCTGGCTTCTCCCAGCAGGGCTAGGAATGTCCCCCATCTGAAACCCTGGAGAGCTTCTGCCAGTCAGTGTAAAAAAAGCAGAGGTAAAGGACCCCTGGAAAGTTAAAAGGTAAAGGTAAAGGGACCCCTGACCATTAGGTTCAGTCATGGCCGACTCTGGGGTTGAGGCGCTCATCTCGCTTTATTGGCCAAGGGAGCCGGCATACAGCTTCTGGGTCATGTGGCCAGCATGACTAAGCCGCTTCTGGCGAACCAGAGCAGCACACGGAAACACCGTTTACCTTCCCGTTTACCTATTTATCTACTTGCACTTTGACGTGCTTTCGAACTGCTAGGTTGACAGGAGCTGGGACGGAGCAACGGGAGCTCACCCTATGGTGGGGATTCGAACTGCCACCCAGGAGGCTCAGTGGTTTAGGCCACAGCGCCACCCACGTCCCTACCAATTAGTGTAGCCAATACTGAGCTAGATGGACCAATAGGTCTGACTCAACAGAAGACAGGTTCCTATTTTCCTATGGATCACGGTTTCCCAAACTTGGCTCTCCAGCTGTTTTTGGACTACAATTTCCACCATCCCTGATCATTCTAGCTAGGAATGATGGGAGTTGTAGTCCAAAAACAGCTTGAGACCCAAGTTTGGGGAACATGACTATGGGTGCATGAGGCTTTCATTCCCAGAACCCGGTGATGCTCTTTCAGCATAGATGAAGACCCACGAGAAACATGGCGCTCATACTTATTGTTCATGCAGTGGCTAGTAGTCTACCGGCTTTGGGCAAACTTAAGAACCCTCATCACCATTTCCCCCTTCTCTTTGGAAAAGCAGTGTTGGGAGGCAGTGCTAAAGTAGCAATGATGAGAAAGGAGCCTTAATCCAGTTAATGGCCAGGGGTTTGGGAGTTGTAGAGTAACAACATCTGGAGAGCCACAGGCTCCCCAATCCCTGCCTCAACCCCTTTGTAACTCATGCTGATTGGATTTGGTTTCCCCTCCACCTTGGATTCCCCTTCCCCCTTTGAAATGCTCTGCAAATAAATCACAGGTCATTAGTCTGAGCCCAGACCATTAGTCATTTCAAGCCCAGTACTGACTGGGCTTGAACCTGTGGCTAATCAGCATGCAATGCATTTGTTCTGCCAGTGAAATATGACCCCTGGGAGACAGCCTTGCAGCCTTGGAATTAAAGAGGAATTGCTTGGTCAGCAGCTTCTGGAAAGGGAAGGCTGAATTAGATGGGTCTTCCCCAGATCCAGAAGAAGAAGAAGAAGAGTTTGGATTTGATATCCCGCCTTTCACTCCCTTTAAGGAGTCTCAAAGCAGCTAACATTCTCCTTTCCCTTCCTCCCCCACAACAAACACTCTGTGAGGTGAGTGGGGCTGAGAGACTTCAAAGAAGTGTGACTGGCCCAAGGTCACCCAGCAGCTGCATGTGGAGGAGTGGAGACACGAACCCAGTTCACCAGATTACGAGACTACCGCTCTTAACCACTACACCACGCTGGAGCTCCAGGTGCTCCTTATAAATTTGGGACGAAGTCTTCTGAGGCCATGAGGTGGGCTTTGGACAGAACATCTGACCTTCCATTCGGATTGACTGTTGCTACACACAAGGCTTTAAACCCTGGTGAGAAGTATCAGATCTGAAGGTCTAATACGGCCTCCAAGTCTCCCTGTCTGCCCCAGGCAACTGGTTCTGCTTCAAAACCTGAGTGTTTTTGCCTGTCTGGAAGGTATCCTTGAACTCTGATCACGTCTCTTGCTTGACACAGAGGTGGCGTGTGTATGTGTGTAGAAACTAGCTCACTGCACAAAGGCAAAATTTGCATCAATTGCTCCACCCACCTTTGCCTCTGGCCCTGCCCACACCTAGAAGGTTTCCCTGAAGGGCACACATTCCATAGTTTGAAAAAGGATCCCCAACCCACCTTTACAAAACCCAATAGATTTTTTTATTCTTAGAGGACTGTATGAGGAATGCAGTTTTCACCCCGCACTGCATTCACGGAGAGAATCTCCACTCAGGAATAAAAAGCGAGAGAGCCCATCTATATTTTGCCCAGCTTTCATGTACTCGCCTGCTGATTCTTGCTAATTCCCTTCTAAATTACTGAAATTTGGATAACGGCATGAGTTGGTCTATCAACGAGAAATGCCCTTTGCTCGGCAACCGAACCTCTCAGCTCCACAAGAGATAATGCGCCCCTCCTTTCACAGGGAAAGTCGACTATCAGGTGGGGTTAACTGATGTTCAGGAAGATGCTCAGCAAGAAAGGAAACCCCAAGGGTTGCATCAGGTTGTGCAGACAAGCATACATTCCTGTAATGAAAAGCGCATTCATAGCAGTGGGGAATGGAGGCAGCGCTGGAGTTTTTGCTTTTTCCGGCATGAGCATGTGCATCGGGAAAAAAGAATGGGAAAACTCCGTAGAAAGTAGGCAGCCATTACGCATATCAAGTGAGGGCGTTGCAAGGTTAAGAGTGATGCAGGGGCAGGCAGGAAAATTCTCAATGTTTTTTTACTACAGTTTTAAGAAATCCATTCCAACCTCTATCGTCTTCTCTTACTTATTCACCGTAAGGTTGAGAGCCACACAAGATCTGAATGGGAGACTTCCCCATGCATATAGTTAATGCAAATATCCTATCTGGATCAGTGTGTCTGTGAGGGGAGCAGTTAAAATCCCCAACTCCACACCCTTCCCGCCACCAGGATCCCTACCAAGATAGGTCCTCCTGCGCTTCCAATCTATTTAATTTAATTTGATTTGTTCATGATTCATTTAACAAAATTTAGATACTTGTTAATTTTTATGTAAAAGCTCTACGCAGTTTACATAAAATAGTTTAAAATGGAAAGGGTATAAAAAGTAGGAGTATAAAGTATATGCAGTTGTACCTTGGATCCTGAACTCCCTGGAAATTGGACGTTTTGGCTCCTGAATGCTGCAAACCCGGATTGTTCCGGTTTGCAAATGTTCTTTTGGAACCCGAATGTCCAAGGGGGATTCAGCGGCTTCTGATTGGCTGCAGGAGCTTGCTGCAGCCAATGAGATGCCGCGATTTGGTTTCCGAACGTTTTGGAAGTCGAACGGACTTCCGGAATGGATTCTGTTCGACTTCCATGGTCCGACTGTATCCCAAAAATAACCATAGAAACCAGGAGACTTTAAAAACAAGCCAATGTAAGCAAGTATATATAACAAAATTGCACATCTGGGCAGACTTGCTGAAAGAAAATGTTTTTTAGTAGGCATCAAAAGCGTGCAAGGACAAAAGAAGTAATTATAATTTAACAGTTTCTATGTTATTCTATCTTATTAAAGCAACTAGAAAAAATATCTTAGGACGGGAAGATCTCACACAGGTGAAGGGAAGCAGGGGGAGGAGGGAGGATTAGGTTGAATTCGGGAAATAAAATAATATATGGGACAGCAAAGGATATGACAGATTCTTATAGAATAGTAATATATTGTAACCAGAATAGAAATTTAAAACGGGAAGTAAATGTATTGTTAGTATTTTCATTATTGTAATAGTTATTATTATTTCTTATTGGTAGAAAGCAATGTTAATTTAGGCTTCTTCGTTTTGCTGTCTGTATAATTTTCTTAAGACAATAAAAAAAAAAGCAGAACGAAGAAGGCCCCTGCCTGGTGTTAATAGGTACTTTATTTAAATTTATTTTAAAATCACCATTCACACAATTGCTCACTGTGCGAGTGGTGTCCTGTCTAGTTTGGACCTGAGGTTGTGTTTTTCTAGGATACCTACTCTTGAAACCATAATTTCCTCGATTGGCGATGTTTAAGGGTGGGTGCCAGTCCTTACGCAGTCAAAATGGTACCACCTACTCTCACTAGGGAGGTGTTTGCAGCCTCAGGCGATTGCCTGGGATTACAGATCGGATAGCCACCCCCAGCTCTCCTGGTTTCTTCCAATGAAAGCAAAGCATTAAGGCTACGAATCAACAAAGTTAACAAAAAAAAAAAAGAGGTTGGGATAAAGTGGAATATTCAGAAACAAACCTTTGCTGTGTTTTGAGATGCAATCTAGGAAGATTAAGCATGAATGCTCCCTCTGAAGTGCAATCCGGGTATTGGTATGAGTTCTACGTGGAAGCTGTCTAAAACTGTCTTCCCCAACCTGGTGTCTAGTAGATGCTGTTGGACTACAATGTCCATCATCCAGAGCTAGCATGGCCAATGGTCAGGGATGATGGGCGCTGTAGTCCAACAATATCTGAAGAGTGATCAGGTTGGAAAAGACTGGTCTAAAGCAGTGGTTTTCAAACATTCTAAGTTCTGGGAAGCTTTTCCATATTGAGTAGACCTCAGAGCATCTGTCACAGAGGAACATTGTTTAGCAGGGGGCTCTGGAGTATGTTCCCAGTTCATCTGGCTGCTGCTCAGCTTTTTGGGCCTTCACTGTCATCACAGGATGACTGTACCACACAACAGGCCCCATACTCTCCCATGTCTGCACACTGCAGGGGAAGGGAAGATGGCAAGTGAGGTCCAAGCCAGAGCAGATCCATGGTTGGGGGGCGCTTGGCAACACGCCCATAGTAGCTCCCCCATCCTTCTCCACACACCGTCTGGATACCAGATGCTGGAAATCTTAAGTGAGGAGAGTACTGCTGCACTCAGGTCCCTCATGTGGGCTTCACATGGGCTTCTGGTTGGCCACTGTGAGAAGTTGGACTAGATGGGCCTTTGACTTGGTCTAGCAGAGTTGTTCTCCGCCGACATGAGCGGGTGAGTGATGGTGGTAAGGAGAAACTGTGGCCTCCGCTCACTTGGCTGCCCCTCTTTTCTCTCTAGGCCAAGGAACCTGAAGCACTCCAGATGTTGTTGGATTTCCGCTCCAGTCAGCCCCAAAGACCATGGTCAATGGTCAGGGCTGATAGGAGCAACATCTGGAGGGCCACAGCACCCATCCTTTCACCAGGCAATGTTGTATAGAGGACAGGGTGACACATTGTTATCTCCTATTTTCATGGCCAGGCAGCACTATTTGACCTTCCTGAGGAGCAGATGCATCAGCTGTTGTCAGGTGGCAGTGACCCTTTTGATCAACCCTGACCAGATCATCTTTGAGACAGCTGTAGGAACCCAGTGGGAGGGGAGGGAGGGGTTAAAAACAACTGGTGTGACCCCCCCGAACCTGTCAGGAAAGGATCAATGGTGCATTATTTGTAAACCAAAAAAAGTGTTATTTACAGACTTAGACATACCTGTTTCATATGCTGTATGCTATTAATATTGTCATGCAGAACGAAACAAACCAAACAAACCAATGGAAACTTATTTCACCCAGTGCATTCAAAGCTGGGGAACGAAATTAAAACAAACAAACAAACAAATCTAATCTTGTTCATGCCAGGGGTGGGAGGACCTTGGAGAAAGAACAAAAGCCAAACTAAAAAGGAAACCAAATTTATTTAAAAGAAAGAAAGAAAGAAAGAAAAAGACTGGGGTGACAGTGACCATTCCTGGGAACTTACTCAGAGTCTTTGTTCCATAACCGTCGTCACCTAATCCGGGGATGTCCTGCACGAGAGTTTCCCCGGAGAGAGCAATGGAAGAAAAGAACAGCCGCAGAAGAGGAAGGAAGAAGTCAGTGGTGTTGAAATGGATACTACCATGACTGACCATGCAGATCACACAGTCTGGATTCCTGCGCTTTTGGGAAATGACTCCTGCCCTCAAATTCAAAGGGCCTTAGGAAGCCATATGGTAAGGCAATCTATTTCGGTGAAAGGAAGAAAGCATACAGGTGCTTAAGGAAGCTGTAGGACAAGGGATGAGGAACCTACGACTCTCCAGGTGTTTCTGGAGCACAAGCCCTGTCATCCCTCATCACTGGCCATGCAGGCTGGAGCTGACAGGAGATGGAGTCTATCAACATCTGGAAAGCCATTGTATCCCCATCCCTGATGTAGAAAAGTAGCTCAGGTGGAGATAGTTTGCCTGGCAAACCAGGCAAGCAGTCAGTGAGTGATGCTGGAAGACCAGCGCCATGGTCCTTGCGTTCTGGACCACATTGCCTGAGTTGGTTCTGGACAGCTCATTGGTTTTAAACTATGAGTGACACATGTTGGAAACATATGAATTGGCCTACAGACTCAGTATGCAAGCCAGACGACGCAAATCCCTTTGCCGATTAAAAAAAGCAGAGTGTGAGGTGGTTTGGCACATCATTCATAATTCTGACTTGGTTCACATGACACAACATGTCAAGCGATGGTTTGGCAAGCCCATGCTCTTCCCCGGTTCTTTTTACTGCTGTGTTGTTCTGCGCCAAGTCCAAGTTTGTTCTAACTCAAGGTTTATTCTTGGCTACGGTTGGCAATTAGTGAGGAGGGAGCAGCTTAACTAGGAGCCAAACCCTGGTTTAGCTCAGCGCAGTATAGAAGCAAGGAGGATCTTGATGGAGCAAAGAAAGCTTCTGAGGTCTTGCTAAACCATAGTTTGGTTTACCGTGTCACGTGAACCAGCCCATTGTTGCAAATATTAGGAGACACAAAAAAGTAACTGCAGCAAATTTTATTTAAAAATACACAGCTTCCACCTCTCCCAATTTAATCTAATCTAAGAATGGGATTTTAAAACTTGCTATCTTGTCCCAGCCTACCCTTCAGCACCAATGCATTCATTTAAAATATAGAACTCCATTTGGCAAAACAGCACTAAAATGTTTTAATTTGTACATAAGGATCCATTCAGGCAACCAAAAGTGGTTGAGGATCAAACTAGTCTTTAAAAAAGGAAAAGAAATAAAAGGTACAGTGGTACCCCGCAAGACGAACGCCTCGCGAGACGAAAAACTCGCAAAACGAAAGGTTTTTTCGTTTTCGAGTTGCCTCGCAAGACGAATTTCCCTATGGGCTTGCTTCGCAAAACGAAGCTTGCCCTGGGGACAGCGGATCTTCTCTTTTGAATCAAGAGGCGGTGGGGAGAAGCGATCTTCTCCCCGCAGCCCCAGGTCCGGGGACAGCGGGAAGCGCTTCCCGCTGCCCCCGGACCTCTTTTGAAGCAAGGGGCTGCGGGGAGATCGCTTCTCCCGGTGCTCCGAAGCTGGGCGGGGGGGGGGGGAGGGAACACCTCCCGCCGCCGCCTGGCTTCGGAACGGTGCTCCGAAGCCGGGCGGGGGGGCGGGAACACCTGCCCCCACCGCCCGGCTTCGGAACGCTGCTCCGAAGCCGGGCGGGGGGGGGGCGGGAACACCTTCTGAAGGCGGGCGGGGGGAGAAAGTCTTTGTCCCCCCTGCCTGCCTTCCCAGGGGCTTTTAAATCACCCCGGACAGCGGAGAAGTCCTCCGCTGTCCCGGGGCGATTTTAAAATGCCGCCCGCCAGCATTTTAAGATCGCCCGGACAGCGGAGAAGTCCTCCGCTGTCCCGGGGTTTTTTAAAATGCTGGGGGTGGGAAGAAAAGCCCTTGTCCCCCCCCCAGCCTTCAGAAGAGGTCCAGGGACAGACTGTCCCCGGACCTGGTCTGAAGGCGGTTTCCCTAGGAACGCATTAATTGATTTTCAATGCATTCCTATGGGAAACCGTGCATCGCAAGACGAAAAACTCGCAAGACGAAGAGACTTGTGGAACGAATTAATTTCGTCTTGCGAGGCACCACTGTATTAAGAGTTCCCCTCATTGTCATATTCAGTTTGGCACAGATTTCCTGATTTCTCCTGAATAATTTTAGACTCCTTAGTTACTGATTTCCCACTTCTGCTTAATCATTCGAAGTGGCACCCATGGATCTCAATCACATGCCCATCTAGCTAGGTTTCCCCAGCCACTCTGGGCAGCTCCCAACAGAATATTAAAAGCACAATAAAACATCAAACATTAGAAACCTCCCTAAACAGGGCTGCCTTCAGTTGTCTTCTAAAAGTCAGATAGTTGTTTAGTTCCTTGACCTCTGATGGGAGGGCGTTCCACAGGGCGGGCGCCACCACCGAGAAGTCCCTCTGCCTGGTTCCCTGTAACCTCACTTCTCACAGCAAGGGAACCACCAGAAGGCCCTCAGCGCTGGACCTCAGTGTCTGGGCTGAACGATGAGGGGTGGAGACGCTCCTTCAGGTATACTGGGCCAAGGCCGTTTAGGGGTTTAAAGGTCAGCACCAACACTTTGAATTGTGCTCGGAAACGTACTGGGAGCCAGTCTAGCTGCTGCATTCTGGATTAATTGTAGTTTACAGGTCACCTACAAAGGCAGCCCCACACAGAGCGCATTGCAGTAGTCTAAGACTCTTTCCCCTTAACCTGAAAAGCTGGGAAGCGACCCAGACTGTGCCACCATGATGTGCCTTCCAGTTCACACGCAGGTCAAACCACCACACATGCTCTTTGGAAAAGCAAAAAACCGGCAATGGGATTTGTGTTCTGCACCTTGCACACCGAATACATGGGAGGTAAGGAGATTCCTTTATACTAGTTGAGATCACTGGTCCATCCAGCTCAGACTCACATTGGCAGTGGCTCTACTGGGCTTCAGGCAGAGGTTTGCCCCACCTGTACCTGGAGATGCCAAGGACCAGACCTGGGGCCTTCTGCAGGTGGAGAAGATCATAGAATCATAGAATCATAGAGTTGGAAGAGACCACAAGGGCCATTGAGTCCAACCCCCTGCCAAGCAGGAAACACCATCAGAGCACTCCTGACATATGGTTGTCAAGCCTCTGCTTAAAGACCTCCAAAGTAGGAGACTCCACCACACTCCTTGGCAGCAAATTCCACTGTCGAACAGCTCTTACTGTCAGGAAGTTCTTCCTAATGTTTAGGTGGAATCTTCTTTCTTGTAGTTTGGATCCATTGCTCCGTGTCCGCTTCTCTGGAGCAGCAGAAAACAACCTTTCTCCCTCCTCTATGTAACATCCTTTTATATATTTGAACATGGCTATCATATCACCCCTTAACCTCCTCTTCTCCAGGCTAAACATGCCCAGCTCCCTTAGCCGTTCCTCATAAGGCATCGTTTCCAGGCCTTTGACCATTTTGGTTGCCCTCCTCTGGACACGTTCCAGTTTGTCAGTGTCCTTCTTGAACTGTGGTGCCCAGAACTGGACACAGTACTCCAGGTGAGGTCTGACCAGAGCAGAATACAGTGGCACTATTACTTCCCTTGAAGATGCATGAGATCTTCATTGTTTCTTATACGAGTCATTCGGAGTTTAAAACCAGTGAGCCGGCTAGAAACATAGGTGGTTCCAAGTCCACCAGAAGGAAGCAAAAAAGGAAAAGCAATGTCTGAGCGCTTGTTGCTTTCTCCTTAGCAAAAATTTGAAGCTGGGCAATTTAAACAAGTGTAAATATGGCTGGAACACAAGCTTTAAATTAAGCAGCAGAGAAAAATTATCCAACCAGTGGTGGAAGCTTTGGCTATTCCGAAGGAGAAAGGAATCCAGACTGCCATCTTGCATTGGTCACAGTAGTAATGCCTCCTCACCTGTCCTGACCCTGACCTTTGTTTGCCTAGGTGTGTTGGTGTGCTCAGAGTGTAGGGTACCAGTGTCATGCGCGGCTCCTGCACCGTGACATCGTCTCCTCTAAGCGTTCTACTTACGTTCCGGGTCACTCGTTTCCTGCTCACTCAGCTCCTTGTTCTTGTAGAATGGGAATTTTCGTGAAAAGATGAAGTTCTTTTTACGCCTGTCATTGAATGACTGTGAAGGAGAAAAGGCATGGGGGCAAAAACAAGGACGTCTAATTGTTGTCACACTCATGCTGACAAAACAACTAGTTTGTAAAAGTGGAAAAACAACTGCAGTGACTCTGCTCAAGTTTCTTTTGGGGTAATGCAAAACGGTTAAAAAAAAACAAACCACCCTGAAGATTTGGTGCTTAAAGGAAAAAAAAAAAAGATAAACGCAAAATTGGTTTGATTATTGATGGCTGGCTATTGATTATTTGATTATTAATTGGTTAAGTCTGCCTTATGAAGCAAACTTTGTGCTACAAATTAACATTTGTTAAAATTGATGAACTGTTTGGGCAGTATACAAACACCCCCCCTATATATAGGCCCTGCAAATGGCAAGAACCATTTAAAACTAGGCATTTATCTTCCCTTTCTGAAATGATCCTTGCGCCTCATATTACAACAATAAAATTATATTAGATAATATTACTCTATAGTATTTTTCAGTGCAGTTGTTTCATAGTACTACATTGTTGTTTTTGTAGTAGCAGTAGTTGTTACTAATAATAATATAAGTAAAAATCCGAAAAGAGAGTGGTTCCTTCGTAATGATAGTTTTTACTCATTTTCAAATTGATGAAACTAGCTATTAATTAATCAATCAATCAGCTAAAAGTCACTTGATTAATCAACTGTGGTTCCTTTAAACTGAGCAAGACTAAAATACTTATACAAATAAAAGAAAAAAAACTATTCTGCATGATGTGCCCATCCAATTTTTTCACTTGAACTGAAATAAAGGTTTGGCTTTCAATTTGGAATCCAATATGGTTAAGGACTGATAAGATAATGTATTGTCCATTCCTGAAGGTTGGACAAAGCTAGAAAAAGTACAAAGTGTCCAATTAGAGGACGACTCCAAATTTGTAAGTATTTCCTTGCGTCACAAAAGTTTCATGCCACTTTTACATTCCAAGCATATTTGAAATTTAGTAATGGGAAACAAACGGTGGGGAAAAATAACATACATGGAAACCTATGAATGGCTTCTTAGCGCCACAGATATCTGGATTTGAAATAATGTGAGCCTCATGCAGAAATTAATATGCAAATCGTGCAGACACAAAAGAAAAGCAGATGAAATATAAATATAAATGGTTCTGAAAGTAAACTGGTTGCAGGAGTAGGCAGAGCATGCAAACATCAGTTGAATGGTGGATAGAATCTAATGGAAACAAAAATGTGTGCCTCTTTTGCTTCTAGGTTATTTTTTTATCATAGTGATCATTTCTTTCAAATTAAACATCATAAGATGAGATATCTTTGTTAGGATACTGGATATATCTATATCATCTACATCTCTATTTATATCTGTCTCCAGCATATTGCAGACATCTTTCAAGTATACAAAGACAACAAGTCTAAAATTGGCAGCCTATATATCATTTCACTTACGGAAACAATTAAAATGTTGAATCACTGTAGGAGCATGCCATTATTTACTGAGACATTGTATCACACTCATCATATCATTTCACATTTCAATTTGTACCTATGTTATTCGCACCCCTCAAGAACCCACAGACCAAACATGAAAAGGAATTAATCTATAAATTATCTTAATTTTAGGACAGAAAATGCCTGGTTTATCTTTGAGACCAGAAGCTACCCGTGGTGATTAAGATGGAATGCCCAATGGCCCTTCTTCAGAGAGCCTTGTGAAATGTAACCCTCAGTAATTGCTGCACCCGGATTTTTAGTCCGGGGAAGTGTTCATGAACACATTTTTGCAAAATGGCAATAAGTCTGTGGTTCTGACACTCAGACCAATAACCTAGCAATTATTGTTTCCTGTTTCTGAAACTGTAAAGATGGGTACTGTAACATGAAGCAGCCTCTGAATAGCTCTGCAAAAGCAGAATATGGTGGTCCGCTACCTGGAGAAAAATGAACATTGGGAGAAGACAAGACCAGTGCATTTTCACCTGTACAGATGTGTGTGTGTGTGTGTTCATCAACTTATTTTGATTTTCCTCAAATTATTAATGGTCTGTCAGTGGGCATCTGCTTACATGGATAGGGTAGTTACTAGGTATATGGACTGTCCAATCTTGCCACAATATACACGTTGTGAAAGAATGACGTTGAGACCATACCTGTACCACTAAATTCCTGATCTGCCATTCCTCCTGACATTCACTAAATGTGTACTAAACATTCTGATATTGTTCTGGTCAAACTGTCCACACATTGTGCAGGGCATCTGAAGAGAGGTGCCTTCAAGTGACCCCATGTATTTTTATTTATATTTATTGTGAGTATATTATTATCTATCTAACAAATTCGGAAACAGTAGCATTGAAAAATATCCTTTTTATGTTTGGCCGCCATTGTGTATTGTCTTATTTACACATTATATTTCTATTTAATACTGTTGTTGAATTATATTCCCAGGGAAACTCACTGTTTGTTTGTTTGTTTGTTTGTTTGTTTTCTGGACTTTCAATGGGTCCTACTTTGAGTAGGAGTAGCATTGTATACAGCCCTTGTATTTTGAGTAAGCATGGAGGAACAACTCAAGTTACCAGCCAGCTAATATGAGAACCTGCTCCACTGCCTACTAAAAAAATCTCCATTCTGTGATATCAAGTCTCTGATGGCCCAATTCATACATGCACATCTCCACTAGCCAACACAGTTATCAAGTGAAAACTATGTAGGGCTGAATGATCTGGAGAAACGAGGCTTGCAGGTGCTATATGTTGTTCACAGAACCCCATTCAGGAACACCTTGGTTTTGCAAAAGCTGAAGCTCTACCTTGGTGATAGGTGGAAACAACTATATAAATAGGCTTGTTAAAAATAGCAGGGGGAAAAAAAGTTCTCCTACTAGAATAACACCGCTTCATTTCTGAAAGTTCGTAACCATAGGTACTGACCTGCTGTGCTGAACAGAAGGGGTACATATTCAAGTCCTGATTGGGTGTTATGTCTGAACAGGAAATTAAAGTCAGGTGGAACCCAGGTAGCATCCTGGTAGCATCCTGGCCCAGTCCTCAAGGTTCTTGCAGGTGCTGGCCCCAGGAAAGGTCTGAAGAGTGCTATCTAACCATCTAACCATCTGCTCACACAAAAGTTATTGATGGCCACCAGCTTGGATGGCTTGAAAAGCGGGTTTGAAAATTCATGGCGAATAAGGATATCATTGTTAGTTTCTGTTTGCCACTGTGCAGCTGCTTAGAGTCACAAGACTCTGTTTACATCCCAGAGACATTCCAGGCTGTTGAAAGTCTCATGGGAGACAGGAGACGGTTGTGATGTTACTGGTTTCCTGTTCCTTTGTTTGTTTCAGTTGCTCTCTGCTCTCACAGAGAGAGGATGTTTATTTCTTTTCTGTCTGCGTAGTAAGAAATAAAGCATAGCGATGTAGCCATAAATCTCATCACTTCTGCTGCTTTGATACTCTGCTGCATGGGGAACGTGCCTGAAGGCTCATCAGAGGCTCAGGTCATTAATTATCGTCGGAGGCGATTCTGAAGGACTCGACCAGAGGAGGATGAGCTTTATCAGCTTGGTCGTAGCGGAGGCTCCGACAATCATTGTACCACTACTGTCAGAGGAAGAATACCTCTGGATATCAGTTACTGAGAAGCACAGTTGGGGTGAGCGCTGTGTGGCTCAAGTCTTGCTTGTGGGTTTCCCACAGGCATCTGGTTGGCATAAGAACAGAAGGAAAGACTGCTGGATCAGACCAATGTCCCCTCTAACCCAGCACCCTGTTCCCACAGCCGCCAACCAGGTGCCTGTGGAAAACCAGCAGGCAGGATTTGAGCACCAGAGCCCTCTCTCTTCCTGTGGTTTCCAGCAACTGCTGCCTCCAATTGTGGAAGCGCAGCATAGCCCTCATTAGACATTTTTAATCATTAGAGGCTGCATGGACACTTATTACGGATGATGTAGCAGAGACATCACCTTGCCAACAAAGTCTGTATAGTTAAAGCTATGGTTTTCCCAGTAGTGATGTATGGAAGTGAGAGCTGGACCATAAAGAAGGCTGATGGCCGAAGAATCAATGCTTTTGAATTCTGGTGCTGGAGGAGACTCTTGAGAGTCCCATGGACTGCAAGAAGATCAAACCTCCCTATTCTGAAGGAAATCAGCCCTGAGTGCTCACTGGAAGGACAGATCCTGAAGCTGAGGCTCCAATACTTTGGCCACCTCATGAGAAGAGAAGACTCCCTAGAAAAGACCTTGATGTTGGGAAAGAGTGAGGGCACAAGGAGAAGGGGACGACAGAGGATGAGATGGTTGGACAGTGTTCTCGAAGCTACCAGCATGAGTTTGATCAAACTGCAGGAGGCAGTGGAAGACAGGAGTGCCTGGTGTGCTCTGGTCCATGGGGTCACGAAGAGTCGGACATGACTAAACGACTAAACAACAACAACAGCAGTGGAATTCCTGCACCAGGAAAGGGCTGGACTTGATGACTTTTGGGGTCTTTTGCAACTCTATGACTCCATGGTTTTACCCCACTTGTTGGCATAAATGAATTTGCGGTACAAAAGACAACATAAGTCCTTTCCCCTTACGTTCAGAAAACTCAGCTTTTCCAAAACTGCCTCGTCTTCTTTTACGTGACTGAAAATGTCAACTTCCTGAATCTAATAGCTTTCGTGTTGTGACAGACATTCAAACCGAAGCAGTGGCACCATCACCTTTATCATTATAATAATCACCACACAATGTTTGTGTAGCACTTACAAGGTTCAAACTGCTTTGCACATGCCTTATCTAGTTGTCATTCCAAGCTAAGTGCAATCCTATGCTCACTTATCTGAAAGGAGCCTCACTGAAAACAGTAAGAATTACCTGTGAGTAGACTTACGAAGGCTGGGTCCTTGAAAAGACTGGGTATTACCTCCGAATAAACTGATGGGCCTTTCAGAAGATGGTATTAATCTGCATCAAATACATTCTATCAAATTGATGCATTTCTGCTGAAGTAACGAATGAAGTGTGCATATGCATACAGGTGGTTACAGCACGGTTTTTAAAACTTTAAAAATGGGGTTTGAAGAACAACACGTTTGTTTATTCTTTTACTATGTGAATTTATCTTAAACTCTGTTTGGAATTTGAGTAGGTTTCCAAAAGAAGTTAAATAAGGCTTTGTAGTTGGGCTATGCTGGACTCTACTGTGATCATCCTGGGAGCTGTTCACATTTTGACTTTCTGGAGGAAGACCTGCTGTGTGAAATTTCCAGATTCTGTTTCTAAGTCAATGGCTCAACCTTCTAAAAAATAAAAATTCGCTGAGCCGTCACAACAGGTCATGCAAAAGGCATTTCTGCAGATAGTGAGACTTCTGAGTGAAACAGCAAGCTATAATTTTGAAAGGAAATACCTTCTGGAAGTGGGGGTAGTTGGGTGGGGGAAGGATGGCTGACCTTACACCAGCTTGTCCTTGACAACGCAGTGATTTCTAGCAACTTACTCCAATGTGTGGAACAAAAATGGTAGGAAGGGCTGCTGACAGAAAACATATCACTAAACCCAAATGATGGAGAGGGGGTGGAGGAAAATCCCAAGAGGTTTAAAATTTAGTGCCAGCGCCTCCGCCTGCTTCACAGAAGCAACCCACACCTGACCCGCGTGCTTCAGCAGATTCCTACTTTGTTTGATTCCAGCCTCAGTGCTGCTTTAGATATTATGCATTCTGCTTGGAGTCTTACACGCTCTAACATTTGACACTTCCATTATTCTCTGCTAGCTAGCGAATGCTTCTCCTATTTTAAAGCAGCAACTAAATTTAGAAGGCGGGGAACATTCTCTCACACAAAACACACGTGACAAATACTCAAGGCTGTTGCAACAACCATAGCTGAAGCTTTAGGATTTGCAAGGGCTGGCATGGGTTCAGGCAGGCTGAGGGCATGTAGCAGGTTGCACGGGGTTGTATAAAGTGCTGTGTGTGCCTTGAAATATGGTGTGTGTGTGTGTGTGTGTGTGTGTGTGTGTCCCAATCATTTGTAATCCTAAACACATTGACTAGGAAGTAATCCCAATTAGACACCATAAGGGATGGACAGACTTGTCAATCTCAGTTTTCTTGGTTTCTCTCATTTTTCCAGTTCAGTGTGGTTCATTATTATTATTTTTTAAACCTCATAAAAATCTGTTCACATTTTAGTACTGATTTCTTCCAATAAAACACATTTTTTTGCAGTTTGCAGTTTTGACTAATAGTTAAAAAAAAATGCTAGCAATTTCTCCTAATATGATATATATTTGTTATCTTCAATAATATATGCACTTCTGTGCACATTATTTGGCTGGGGAACAGCGTTTTAAAATTTGGAGATCTGTTTCAGTTCAGACAGTGTTTCACAATGTGCAGATTTGGTAGGTTCACCTTTAAACTTGAATTGGGTAGACTTTCTCACCCAATACCTAACACTGGCAAGCAGCCATCAGAAGGTGGCCAAAAAGACTCTATATAAGACTGCTTCCTATGTTCCAGTTTTTGGTTTGAGACCTGCATCACAAAATTCAGAGATGTACGAATTTCAAAGGATATCTCTGTTTCGGTTGACATATTGTTTCCGGAAGATCAAGGGAAGTAATAGTGCAACTGTATTCTGCTCTGGTCAGACCTCACCTGGAGTACTGTGTCCAGTTCTGGGCACCACAATTCAAGAAGGACACTGACAAACTGGAACGTGTCCAGAGGAGGGCAACCAAAATGGTCAAAGGCCTGGAAACGATGCCTTATGAGGAACGGCTAAGGGAGCTGGGCATGTTTAGCCTGGAGAAGAGGAGGTTAAGGGGTGATATGATAGCCATGTTCAAATATATAAAAGGATGTCACATAGAGGAGGGAGAAAGGTTGTTTTCTGCTGCTCCAGAGAAGCGGACACGGAGCAATGGATCCAAACTACAAGAAAGAAGATTCCAGCTAAACATTAGGAAGAACTTCCTGACAGTAAGAGCTGTTTGACAGTGGAATTTGCTGCCAAGGAGTGTGGTGGAGTCTCCTACTTTGGAGGTCTTTAAGCAGAGGCTTGACAACCATATGTCAGGAGTGCTCTGATGGTGTTTCCTGCTTGGCAGGGGGTTGGACTCGATGGCCCTTGTGGTCTCTTCCAACTCTATGACTCTATGACTCTAAGTGTGCGCCAAATTTCTCTTCCTTCCTTACACACTCTTTCTTCTACTGCCAACCCATTTATTGATGGAAACAGGACAGTGTTCTAGACAGACCTTTGATGTGGTCTGGTGAGACAGCTTTTTTGCAAAAGTTCAGGGCTCTGAGTAGTAGCTGCAACCTATTTAGGAGAGCACCAACTCAGGCTGATCACTCCTGGCCTGCACTGTTCCTTTGTACAGAATGGTACTGGTTTTTATTTTTATTTTTTGCTTCATGTTGCCTGCTGTTAGAGCATCCACATCCTATAGTTCTCATTGTACCATGGAGGCCACTTGCTGAAAACATCTGAGTGCAAAACATGTCAGGGTTTTCAATGGAATGAAAGGAACTGGCAAACAAGAGCTTTTCTGAACAGGGAAAACAGCAGTTTTCGGTTGAAAGAACAGCGTGAAATCGGGCTGGAGAGTACGTCTTTACAAAGTGCATAGTAATTCCTGCTCTGCAGGGAAACTTGGGAACAATTGTTCTATGACTGAGGAAAGGTTACAGCAGTTGGGGCTCTTTCAGTTTAGGAGAAAGTTGAGTAAGAGGGGACATCACAGAACTCAGTAAGGTTACTTGTAGTGTGGGGAATGTCCCCACAAAGAGAATTTTCCCCAGCAAGAATATTATTGGCCCAAAAATGGAAGCAAGAAGAATTACCGTCGATTGAAGAATGGAGGATGAAGTTAATGGACTATGCAGAATTAGATAAACTAACAGGAAGGATTCGAAACCGGCGAGACCAGAAATTCACGGAAGACTGGAGTAAATTTATGGGCTATTTGAAAAGTAATTGTGAAGAGCAGATGACATTTGTAGGGTTGCAAGAAGTTTTGTGAGGAGTATTATTAGAAGTATTGTAAAAATGGACAAGGGGGAGGATGATTTGTTAAGAGATGTAAAGGCAATATAAAGTTAAGAAATGCATAAGAAGTGGTTAAAATGGTGGATCATCAGAGGTGCTGATGGAAGTCCAAAAAGATTGTGTAAGTGATAAGTTTTGTGGTACATTTTATAATTTATATGTTAAAATTAATAAAAAATATTATTAAAAAAAGAGAATTTTCCCCATCTCTCTCATAATACAAGAACCCACTGGACCACCCAATGTGGATTTACACAATTTAGGATGGACCAGAGGAGCCAATTCTTTGCACTGCGCATCATTGAACTGTGGGATTCACTTTCGAGAATGTGGTGATGGCTGCCAAGTCGGATGGCTTCAGGCAGAATTCAGGGAGGAATACGCTGGTGGGGGCTGCTACTTATAATGGCCGCATCCTGCCTGCAAGATCACAGGCATCATGCCTCAGACCACCAGTTTCTGGGGGAAAGGAGTGGGAGAGGGTCAATGTGTTCTTCTTTGGCTAGTGGGCTTCCCAGTGGCATCTAGCTGGCTAGTGTGGAAAGCTTAAAGATCGATGGCCCAGGTATGGGGAAGTGTTATCAACCCAAGGGCCACATTTCCTTATGGGCAGCTTAAAGATGGCCACATACCATTGGTGGGTAGAGAAACAAATATGAATGGAAACTTTACCCAATGGGCTAGTTTTGATGTACCTTCACACTGCCCTATCTATCCTCCATTCAGGTTCAGAAAGAGAAGCCATGGGGTCTGAGGTTCCCCAATCCTGCCTTAGTACTTCATTTTCAAGGTGTTGCCTAGGGCTCTCTTCAGGTGTTTATTTTATTAAAACTTCTATATTCCACACCGTTCCAGTATAAACACCACCCAGGAGGACTTACAACAGAAAAGATCTCAAAAAACCTCCCGGGTGCTAAAATTGGCCTCTTGGTGGTCCCACCACCCTCAGAAGCTTGGGTGGTGGTGGTGAGATGAGAGAGGGCCTTCTCTGTGGTAGCCCCCCAAGTCGTTCAGCTCTCCCCCCACAGAGGTTCATCTGTCAACTTCAGCTTCTGGATAATGCTGAAGATGCACCTTTCCCTCTTGGCCTTTGACCCTTGAGATGCCTATTTTTGTCCCAACTTATTTTTGTAATTCAAAGTTGTTTTAAACTGCTTTTAAAAAACATGTGTTGTAATTTTTGCAACCCACCCTGGAACCTGAAGGTGCGGGGAGGGTGGGGGTGGGTAATAAATCATCATAATAATCATGGCAATATCATATTAAAACAATTCCAAGCAGACCACTGATCTAGCAGGACACTTTTAGCTTGATTGAAGCTTTAAAAACTACTTCAAAATGAGCACGCCAGGCACTCCTGTCTTCCACTCCCTCCCGCAGTTTGGTCAAACTCATGCTGGTAGCTTCGAGAGCACTGTCCCACCATCTCGTCCTCTGTCGTCCCCTTCTCCTTGTGCCCTCCATCTTTCCCAACATCAGGGTCTTTCCCAGGGAGTCTTCTCTTCTCATGAGGTGGCCAAAGTATTGGAGCCTCAGCTTCAGGATCTGTCCTTCCAGTGAGCACTCAGGGCTGATTTCCTTAAGAATGGAGAGGTTTGATCTTGCAGTCCATGGGACTCTCAAGAGTCTCCTCCACTCTTCTTTATGGTCCAGCTCTCACTTCCATACATCACTACTAAAACCATAGAATGTGTGTGTGTGTGTGTGTGTGTGTGTGTGTGTATATAGTGCACAAATAGACAGCACGGTCCCCTTATCTGAGCTAGGATCCAATAGTGTGTGTGTGTGTATCTATTGATCTATTTGCTCCACACTGTAGGCCTGATTTAATGGGATCTTTGACCTGCAATAGAAGGCATGGGGGACCTGTTCAGATATTACTGGACTACATCTCCCATCAACCCTCACCATTGGCTATGCTTGCTGGGATGATGAGAGCTGGAGTCATACAATACCTGGAGTACTGTAGGGTCTCAGCCCCAGTTCTGATGTATTTCAGAACTGCTACAAATCTCTCCCCCCATTGATGCAATACAAGTCTCTTGTCATTTCCTCACATCATTCTTCCACAGTGCTTTTGTATATTTCCCCGCTGTCTGCCACCCTACAGATGTCACGCTTCCTTCAAAATACAGCCTCCCCTGGAAGCTGAAAGGGCACACGACATCAATCAAGCCCGGATTGCTCACTGCTGAAGGGTGTTCTTGAATGATGAACAGAACCTAGCAATTGCTAACATCACCTTTCAAGTCCTCCCTTTGACTTAAAGGGCAAAATGCTGATGGATTAATCTTTCCCCTCGCCTTCAGATGATGCTAAACTCATTGCACCGCTGGTAAAGGTAAGACAAAAG
Organism: Podarcis vaucheri; assembly: GCF_965113315.1. NCBI lineage: Eukaryota > Metazoa > Chordata > Lepidosauria > Squamata > Lacertidae > Podarcis > Podarcis vaucheri. The sequence goes on from NC_138762.1 coordinate 14,103,023, forward strand.
GAAGTGAGAATACCAGAGCAATGACTAAATCGTTTTCTTTGGCTAGGAACTATTCCTGGATAGGGATAGGCTTGCCACTGCAACTCATGCATTGGTAAGCCCAAGACTGGACTACTGCAGTGTGTTTTACGTGGGGCTGCCCTTAAGGCTGGTCCAGAAGATGCAGCCAGTGTAAAATGCAACTCTTAATTACACAGCTCTTAAAGTTGTTGCACTGGCTGCCAGTAAGGTACCAAATTTAGTATCAGTAAGGTGCCAGATTTAAGGTTTTGGTTCAAATCTATGAAACCCTTAACAACTTGGGACTAGGTTACCTGAAGGAGGAAAGCAATTTCCCCCTTACTGCCCTATGTGGTCTCTATGATTTCACGATGATGCTCTTCTTGGGGGTGTTGCCACCTATGGAGGTTCATTTAGCAGCAGCTAGCAGGGAGAGCCTTTTCTGTGGTGGCACCATTCTCCATGGAATCACTTCTCCTCTGAGCCTAGGGAGGCAGCAACATGTTGCTGCTCACAAAAGGTGCTCAGAATGAACAAACTGGGGTTAACCAATTCATTGAATTAATGCAAAAGTATCTGAATTACACCTGAAAGTCGCTCCTGTAATTGCTGGGTGGAATGTTGGGCAATTTTAAATGCAATTCAATTTTAATTTTAGTTCAATTATGTATAGGGGTTTCATTGCACTTCACTCTGTGTTTGATTGTTGGCATTGCATTGTGGTTTAAGCCTAAATATCACAATTGCTGGGACGAACAAATAAAGCAATTGTTCACATTACACCGTATATGTTTTTTTATGTTTTCTCAGTCTTAAGCATATTTTATGCTTTAGCAGAGTAGCTTGTATAATTCTGAACCCCCCCCCCCCAAGAAAGCAATGACTTTGTGAATGAAATGCAACTTTGAAACAGCATGGAAGTAGTTCCTTGGAGGGGGTGAACTTGAACCTGAAATGCTTATTAAAAATGTCTTTACACTCCCAGGCATTTGTCGACACTTAAATCCCATGGGCTGGTTGTGGTGTGTGTGTGTGTGTGTGTGTGTGTGTGTATGTCATTAACTGCATTTTATTTGTATTGCAGTTTTAATGCTTGATTACTGCATTTCAAAATTTGTTGTACATTGCCCTGAAACTCCATGTGAATGGCAGCACAAAAGTTTTAATAAGTGAAACAATCCTTTTAGGATCATGTACATTTTCAGAAATGGAAAAAACTTGTGCTTTTCATTCTAGTAGGTTGGTTCGCTGAGTGTGGCAGGATGTGCAGTTGGAATTACAGATGCAGACTGTTGCTAGGGCTGGCAAAGGAAGAAAATAATGAAATCGGCTCAAAACGAAGGTTTGTGATGCAGGTTTGGAGCACAAAGACAAGCCGAGGTGGTTAAAAAGGACAAGACGGGAGGGAGAGGAGAGCGTCCAAGGTTCAAAGGGCAGGTTGCTGGGAGATTGAGAACCATGCCTGATCTCACAAAGCTGGAAAGGGCAGCCCAAAATGATCGAGTGGTTGGAGAAACTCCTCTCTGTTGGAAAGCTCACAAGTGCTAGTGGCTTGTTAGTTTAGAGAGAAGACAAGGAAGAGGAAGCAGGATATAAGGTGTATATAAAATGAAGCAGCTGGAAAAGAGTTTTGCTCCTTCTCAAACTGCTAGGAGCCAGGGTTATCCAGTGAAGCTGAAGTTGTGCGAGATTCGGGGCAGACAAAAGGATGTGCTGCTTAAATTGCAGCGTTTGCTACCACAGCAGGTAGTGATGGCTGCTAGCTGTTGTTGTTGTTGTTTAGTCGTTTAGTCATGTCCGACTCTTCATGACCCCATGGACCAGAGCACGCCAGGCACTCCTGTCTTCCACTGCCTCCCGCAGTTTGGTCAAACTCATGCTTGTAGCTTCGAGAACTCTGTCCAACCATCTTGTCCTCTGTTGTCCCCTTCTCCATGTGCCCTCACTCTTTCCCAACATCAGGGTCTTTTCCAGGGAGTCTTCTCTTCTCATGAGGTGGCCAAAGTATTGGAGCCTCAGCTTCAGGATCTGTCCTTCCAGTGAGCACTCAGGGCTGATTTCCTTCAGAATGGAGAGGTTTGATCTTCTTGCAGTCCATGGGACTCTCAAGAGTCTCCTCCAGCACCAGAATTCAAAAGCACCCATTCTTCGTCGATCAGCCTTCTTTATGGTCCAGCTCTCACTTCCATACATCACTACTGGGAAAACCATAGCTATTACTATATGGACCTTTGATGGCAAGGTGATGTCTCTGCTAGGATGGGTCAAATTCATGGAGGACAAAGCTACTCGTTGCAATGGCTACATGTATTGTGCCTCTGAATACCACTTGCTGTTGTTCTCAGGTCCTGCTTTTTTGCTTTCCACAGGCATCTGGTTAGCCCCAAGATGCTGGATTAGAGGGGCTTTTAACCTGATCTAGCACGGCTCCTTTTAAGTCCTTGTGAGCAAAATATGCCAGACAGCATCCATTTCCAATGAAGTCCCCTGCACTTTTAAAATAATTTTTATTTCCACATCTGTACAAGGGTCATATTACTCTGGAGACACTACCTATTTGTTTGGATATTGAAATCTTGCGCACCAGTAATGAGGAAAGTGGAAATTGAAATGATCAGACAAGTGTGGTGCTATTAAATACGCCGAATTAAAAGGCTTAATAGGTAGCTTCAAAGCGATAATTTCAGGTTTCCTTTCCCGCTTGATGAAATTACACCTGCTATTTATACCACTGGCTCTCGGCTTTCTTGCTCCTTCCTTTTTAAAAAATAAAAATCATCATCTAGGGGCCAGAGTATCTAATTGGATTGATATTATTATCTGTGCTTTCAAGTCACCTGGGAGCGGGGTAATCTTTTCTCACAGCATCCAGCATTTAAACATTTCTTGAACGTTTTGAACATGCCTAAATTGGGAAGGATGGGAAGAGTGTGCATAAGAAAGAGAACATCTTTTTTAAAAAGTGGTGAAGAGGACAAAAGGAATGAACAATGACATTTTCTGAATGCAGAACTACAGATCCCTCCTTCCTTCTCTCGTTTTGCATTTCATTAGCAGGGCTCAACAAGTGGGGCCTGTAACGAAGTGTTGTGTTGTGTAAGACTCTTGTTCAGGATTGCAGCCAGCCGTGCCATTTCCCAGAATCCTCTATTCTTCCCCATCTGCTCAGTTTTCCCCATTTTATGCCTCTTTCCATCCAGCTGTTGGGGGAGTTGGTGTGCTTTCAGAATCCTGCCTGATCAGGAACTCCTCTGAAAAAAAGGCAAGGAATGCTGCCAAGCAGGGGCGAATAACTTCTCCGGGGTACCAAATGTCTCTCTGAACTCTTCTGAACTCCTTCCCCAGACCTGCTTAGAGTCAGCAAGTTTGTGGCCTCATGTACCTTCAGATCATAGTAAAGGTAAAGGGACCCCTGACCATTAGGTCCAGTCGTGACCAACCCTGGGCTTGCAACGCTCATCTCGCTTTATTGGCTGAGGGAGCTGGCATACAGCTTCCGGGTCATGTGGCCAGCATGACTAAGCCGCTTCTGGCGAACCAGAGCAACGCACGGAAATGCCATTTACCTTCCCGCCGGAGCGGTACCTATTTATCTACTTGCACATTGACGTGCTTTCGAACTGCTAGGTTGGCAGGAGCAGGGACCGAGCAACAGGAGCTCACCCTGTCGCAGGGATTTGAACCGCCAACCTTCTGATCGGCAAGTCCTAGGCTCTGTGGTTTAACCCACAGCACAACCCGTGTCCCATCTTCAGATCATATCCTGGTCCAAAGCAACAAGTCTCTCTCCTTCCTCCTTGCATGTCACTGCCCTTGTATGCCATGTTCTCAGCCTCTGGGAGCTAAGCCTTATGAGGAACGTTCGAGGGAGCTGGGTAGGTTCAGCTCTGGAGAAGACTGAGAAGTGATAAGAAAGCAATCTTCAAATATCTGAAGGGCTGTCATATGGAGGAAGCTTGTTTTCTGCTGCTCCAGAGAGTAGGACCCAAACCAATGGATTCAAATTCCAGCTAAAAATTATGAAGAACTTTCTGACCACAAGAGCTGTTTGAAAGTGGAACAGGCTCCCTCAGAAGGTGGCGGGCTGAAAAACCTTCAATAGAGGTTTTTAAGTCATCTGCCAGCGATTCTTTAGCTGTGCTTCCTGCGCTGCTGCAGGTTGGTCTAGATGTCCCTTGGGGTTGCATCCAACTCTGCAATTTTGTAATTCAACGATTTTAACACATTACGTTCTGCACGCAGCCTGCAGATGCTCTTTTGCAATATGCAAACAGGTTGAATCGCCGATGAAGAGGCAATATGGGATTTGCAAAGGGTAAGGGCGACTTGGTTCCCCTGTGATGCTGTTTCCGAAATGTCACAACCAGTGATGAAATTAGCAGCGATAAGATTGATATTCCTCTAGTAGCGAGGTGTAAGAAGAAGGATGCAGGAAATTAAAGGGTAATTAAATTCTCACCAGACTCTGGTTTGTGTGAGGCATCATTAGCAATCTGAACGATTTATTCCCTCTGGCTTTGACTATATACCAGAAATGGGAATTTAAGATGTCATTTGACTGAAGATTAGGTACCTGTTGAAGCCCAGAAAAAGGCCCACGGGATCAGAATGATCATTTAGAGTATGGGATGTTTAATGTCCTCTGTGCTATTTATCCCTTAACTGGGTTCCGTTATATAGGTTAAAGCAGGGATACCCATCTTTTACATTCCGAGGGACCAGCCACTGATGCAAGGAGGTTGCCATATGGAGGTTGCCATATGAATGGGATCACCATGTCAGGACAACTTCTCCAACAGTGGGAGCCATCCAGCCATCTAAGGAACACTTAGCCACACATGCAACAGGGCGGGGGGGGGGCTGACCTGTGGCCCTCTTGATGTTGCAGGAATCCAATTCCCATCACCCCTGACCATTGGC